>NC_056667.1:115067343-116267343 GCF_018350195.1 Panthera tigris
TGGATCATATATGTTCATCTGGGTGCTGTGTGATCCAAGCAAAGTCAGTCAATGACTTTGATTGGGACTGGTAAGCAAATACTCAAAAACAATCCCTTTTTTCCTAGCATTGTTTAACATGGAGTAGGTGCCAGTAGCCATTATTATACATATATTCTATATGTACTATATGTAGATTTTCTCTCTCTCATCCCCTTGCTCTCTTACTCTTTCTCTGTCTCTCCGCACCCTGTCTTCGTATTATTCTTGGATCCAACTTTTGAAACCACCCCCTTGACTTCCTGTAAAATAAATTATTTTGTGTGTATTAAATTAGCTTACCTGACTTCTTGCAAGTTATGAAGGCAGAGAGGAAATGAATCAACAATTTGAAGATAAAATTGGCACATAGAGAATCCAGAGATACAACAGTTAGAGAGAATACCAGATTCTTCCCATATCCATTTTCCTCCATTTCTTCCCTGACGTGCAATAATTAAAGAGCCATGTGAAACAGATAGGGGGTACAAGTCGAATTAGTTTTGCCTTACCCATCCAGCTGTTTCTTTCAAAATACCCCATGTCACAAACCACAATGAAAGTCTTTAAACTGAATTCTAGGGCTCTAGGTCTAGTTCACAAGCTGAGTTTCCAAGGAAATAGCCTTTGAAGAGATTTGTGTATAAGGAATTTATTGAAGACAACTTTCATGTTCAACAGCTGTTGAAGTAAAGGGAGCAGATTAATCAGAGGGGAAAATCGAAATACGATATAGTCATAGCAGAGATTTCAACCAATTTTTTAGGGAACTCTTGGGCTTGGATCATTCTTGATCCCAATTCTGGGATCCAGAATTGTCCCAAATTAAACAAGGGATCCATGCGTTTATACTCCACATCAGCCAACTGGGTATCTCAAGGAACTAAAAAAAGAACAAACTCAGCTTGACATGTAGGAGTTGCTCAGATAGTTTCTGTATTTCTTGCAGAGGGAATGCTATATATTTGGTCTGTCCATGGGAAGGGGTGAGTGCAGAAGCTTCCAATGTCGCCATCTTCGATCAGAAATTCAGGAATTTCAAACCTCATCGCCATAGATGCTTAATTTGGTGTCTCTATTCCTACAACACTGGGTCTTCCTAGCTGTCAGCTACGAAGATATTTATCAGAAGGTTCCCATGCCGTGATTTCGTAGCTAGAAGTGGGAATGGAAAAGAATTTGGTACCAGAAATGCAGTGGTGTTGTAACTTAAACGTAAAACGCGGTGTGTTGGCTTGAGGATTGGGTATTGAGCAAAAACAAGAAGGGCCTTGACAAGACTTTTGGTGGAAACATAACGAGAGTCAAGGAGATTGTTGGCTAAGACTTAAGTGCATTCCTTGACCCTTAGTAAATGTGATATAAAGTCTATCATTACTGTTTTTCAAGTGCATGCCATGTCCAGATACTGCTACATACAATGTCTACAGTATCTGTGACGTGTGCACTGTTTTCCCAGTGTTTCAGAGGGGGCATCTGCCACACCAGAAGATGAAGCCACTTCCCTTGCTGCTCAAATGTAAATGGGAGAGCAATTTCTAGTTCACGTCCTCCTCCAATGATAGGAGTGGTATGTATTCGGTCCCATGCCAAGTTCTTTACAAAAGCAGAGAGAAGTATCCATTGCTCCTGCCCTCATAGGTCTTCAAACTCCAGAAATCCTTCAGAGCTGCCAGCAAAGTACGAGGTTTGCAGGATCACTAGAGAGGAGCGAGAGGAGCGGCCACAAGTTACTGGGCTCAGTCCAAAGTGGTAAATTTTGAACATTAAGGAAAGCAGCTGCCTTGGATTTCCCTGAAGAGCAGTGAGCTGTCAGGTGCCAAGATTGCATCAGATGAAGGGCCCAGGTTATCTCCCTGCAGGGATCTGATATTTGACCTCAGTTTGCTTTTATTCTGAAGCGGTAATGAAAGGCTCCAATGAGGATAGCCAAAGAAATGTCTGGCATGGAAGGCTGGTTCTGCTGAATAAATTGCAGTGATTAAGGAACGAATTCTTTTGGAGACCTCTAAAATAACTTTTCCATTTTAATGGTACTTTATTTCAAACAGGATTCCTCTTCAAACTTGACCTTCTTTCTGACATTCAATTTCACATTTTCAACTGTTTCCTTGCTGGTCTCATGGGTGAGAACAATAATATCTTCTGAAACTGAAATTCAAGTTAAATTAAAGTCATTGTCCAAGTTTACCTTCCCATCTAGACCTTAGTGTCACTGATGCTACCATTCATTTTACTATGCGTGCTTAACACTTTGAAATCATTCCTGATCAGCTCCTTTCAAGATAATCACTAGGTTCAATTGATTTGATTTTTTTTCTCATTTCTTCTTCCTCTTTTTGTTTGAACTACAGCTTACTGCCTAGTTCACACCCATATAAACACACACTAAGATTACGACCATTTTTTAATGAAACTCTCTCCTTTCAACCCCCTCCTATCCAGTATGCAAAAATAGGTCATTCAAAAATACTAAGAGTATTCAGAAAAGGGAAATATAGTAATATCACCAGATATGTCATGGGGACGCAAACAATGACCCCATCATATAATGTGATTGGAAGGGCCTTCCCCCTAGTCTAATCATGAGAAAAAAGTATCAGACCCAGACTGGAGAAATTCTCCAGGATACTTGGCCAGTGCTCCTTCACGCTGCCAAAGTCATAAAAAGCAAGTAAAATTTGAGAAACAATCACAAGCCAGAGGGAACTCAGGAGGTATGATAATCAAATACACTGTGGTGCTTTGGGCTTGCTCCTGGAAGGGCAAGAAGACATTAGCGGAAAAAATCAGGGAAGTCGAAATAAAGTGTAGTGGGTAGTAATGGGACCAATGTTGATTACTTAGTTCTCACAAATGTACCGTGCAATCAAACACGATGATGGGGAGGACGAGGTGAGAGGCGTATGAAAACTCTCTGCATTCCCTTTATAACTTTTTTGTAAATTTAAAGTCATTTGCACAGGACCTTTCAACAGGGTTCCATTGTTGATGAAGTCCATGTGTATGATCCTGCTGTCCATGGCCCACAATTGCCTAAAGTTAAGCGTGTGGTGATTTGTTACAGCAGCAATAGAAAGCCAGCCCATGCTTCTACTCTGGTACAGCAGATTTCTGCTCATTCCGAATATGCCAAACATGTCAAACACACTACACAAAGATGCCTGGTAGCAGTATTTTGTCTATTCGAATCCCATTTCTCTTTCCTGAACTATCTCTTTACAAACTCAAATAATGAAGTACATACTTTCTTTTTGATCTAAAACATTTTTTTAATGTTTTATTTATTCTTGATAGATAGAGACCGAGTCGGGGAGGGGCAGGGAGACCCAGACTCCGAAGCAGGCTCCCGGCTCTGAGCGGTCAGCACAGAGCCTGACGTGGAGCTCGAACCGTGAGATCTTGACCTGAGCCAAAGTGAGACGCTCAACCGACTGAGCCACCCAGGTGCCCCACTTCTTTTTGATCTAATGCAAGCTTTTCCATCTTGTTTTTACTCTCTGTCACTCATTTGGTACGTGGACTAAGTTACCTCGTATTTTTTGGTTCCATGTAACTATGTAATTTCTCCAACTAGGTTATAATTCCTGTAAGGGCTATGGTCTTGCCCTGTTACATATACATAGGATGAAGGATGTATAGATCTCCAGTCCTTTTCTGTGATATTTGAGACTCTCCATGATCTTGACTGCCCAACTCCTTTCTAGACTTCTCACCCATCATTACCAGATATACAGCCTAAGTTTCAATGTATGCTTAGTAAACGTTTGTTGAAGACCAGTGTCCTTAGCATAGTAGTTAAATAGCATGATGATAATGATGGTGGAGGTGGTGGTGGTAATTATGATGGAGAAGGAGAAGGAGGAAGAGGAGGGGAAAGATTAGATTCAATTCTGAGATGAAAGAAAACAAGAAAAATATTTTAGAGTAGGGCAAGCATTCCTCTAAAAAAAAAAACATGATTTTCAGCTTGGTCAGCGTGCCCCACCCCCAGGGGATAGTTGGTCCCTGTTTGGAAACCTTTTAATTGCCATGGGAAGATAGGAGGAATTACAACTGACATCTAGGGAATAGAGGCCAGAGATGCTGTTAAACATCCTACGAAATACAAGACAGCTAGAGCTAGAACTTGTACAATTGACCAATCCACAAGCTCAGTCCTTAAGAAAGCTATAATCACATATGAATAGCAGCCTTTATCCTACACCGATGTTGATGCCTCTGGCGTGTCTAGATATGTTATCTCTCAGTGTCTGAAATTGAAATTTTTCCTGAGCAATAAATTAGCATAAGATTTTTTTTTTCCTTAAACCAGCTAACCCTAAAGATGAGATTATGTCCACAAACGCTAAGGAAAAAATGAGTGTTCAGCACAGATATTATCTAATTAACAGCTAACACTGACATCTACTTAGCGGTGCTCTGCACCATCCTTAAAGGTCAGCTCTCATTTGCACAAATGTTCACATGCGGTCCTGATAATATTTATCTTGTCGAGCTATGAAAATTTCTGAAAAGTTATTTTGCATACCTTTGGGCATTTGAGCCTCGGAGAAAACATTCAACCCCAGCGAAGGACCCGTTTTCCAGATACCACGTCACGAGAGGGAAGGTGGAGTTTGCCAAACACTGCGTGTCTCTCAAATTTTCTAAATACATAATTTCTCTGGAAGCTTCTCAGACTTTAAGGTACCACTTTTCAAGCTGCTCGAAAGCGAAGACATCTAAACAAGAGAAATTTAGTTAGGGGGAAAAAATGTAGCTTTCAGGATCAGAAGCTGGTAAACTACTTTCGCATCAGTTCAATTTAATCTGAAAGGAAAACAAATCCATCAATGTCTATTCAACTTGCTCATAAACCTGAGGGACATTCAGTTTCCTCCTAGTTGAATCTGTGTGCTAAATGTTATTTGGGTCTTTCTGCAACACTTACTTTAAGGGGTAACATGTAATCGAATTTTGCATCCTTTTTCCTCGTCTGCATATGTCTACATTTTTCAAATGCTCCTTAAATTTTTAACAGCAGTTAAAATGTCTTTAAAAGGGGAGAGTGTCTTTTTTTTTTTTGTTTTTCCTTTCATACAATGACATTCAGTAATATCAAGGAATCAGGCCAATGTTCTTGACTGGATTCTAATGAGTTTATCTGCTTTCGATTCAGTGACCCTCCCTTTCCATTCTGGGCTGCTGGAAACTCTGCCACGGTGGAGTCCCTCATCAATGCTCAGCCATGCTCAGGGGACAACAGTCGGCTGGAAACACATTTCAGGGAGAAGCAATTTTAGTGATGCTTCACACAAAGACCAACTTTAACAGCCAAGCCAACTTGAATTTAACTGTTTCCATTAAAGACACAAGGCTATTTAGGAGCACAGCTTGGAAGCTTCCATTTCATGAAGGGATCTAGGCCAACCCTCAGGTGAGCGCCAAATATGTGACTTTACTCCAGAGAAGCAACCATCATTTGTGAAACACCCGCACCTCCCTGGTACCGCAGACTGATGGGCACTTTTCACTCCATTTTACAGGCGAAGGAGCTGAGTTTCCGAGAGCTTTCATAACTTCACCAACATCATAGAGTTAGGAGGAGGCGTTAAGATTTGTTCCAAAAGCCCTTGATTTATTTCCCTCCACATGCTGAATAGTGACCACGAGGAGGGCCAGCCACAACCCTCACCAGCAACAGCACTGACACCAGTATCAAGAAAGGTGTAGAAACACGAATCTGGTTTCTGAAGGCAGGCAATCCAAGGGGGTGAAGTGTTTTGTTTTTGTTTGCTTGTTTGCCTGTTGCTTTGGTGACTAGGCTCCTCAGTGGGGAACATGGATGTGCCACGGGGAGGGGCTCTGTGATCAGCTACACCGGCACCAAGCCTTGGTTCTTGCCCCACTTGTGGCCAGAGTGGCCTGGAATGGGTGGCTGAACCTCCCCAAAACTCATTCTCATCATTCACCACCCAATAGTAATTATTCTGGTTATGTACGGTGTTTGAAAGTGTCAAATGCGATAACGCCCTGAGTGCTCCTTGAACATGACCAGGAATATAGAAGATGCTCCTAAATGTCATCTCAAGATTGTACTCAGAGCCACATCCCTTCCTTCTCCATATAAGCTAAGACTGAAAGCTTAGGCAGACCATTCAGAACCCAGAAACCCAGAAGAATCATGACCAGGAATATAGAAGGTGCTCCTAAATGTCATCTCAAGATTGTACTCAGAGCCACATCCCCTCCTTCTCCATATAAGCTAAGACAGAAAGCTTAGGCAGACCATTCAGAACCCAGAAACCCAGAAGAATCAGTTACCATGGCCGGAAAAGCCTGCTTAAGAAGCCCCGGCAAGCTTACCCAATTCTCCTTTTTGTTTTATCTTTTAATTTTTAATGTTTATTTGAGAGAGACAGACAGACAGAATGTGAGCAGGGGAGGGACAGAGAGAGATAGAGGGAAACACAGAATCCGAAGCAGGCTCCAGACTCCGAGCAGTCAGCACAGAACCGGATGCGGGGCCCAAACCCACAAACCATGAGATCATAACCTGAGCCGAAGTCGGATGCTTAACTGACTGAGCCACCCAGGCACCCCTCACCCAATTCTCCTTTTAACTCTATGTCTCCTTGTCCTTTCGGGAACTGAAAGGAGCTTAAAAACACAAACACAAAATTAAGACAAACAAATGCACTTTGGAGACTATGGTGAATGTTAGCAAGGGAGCCAAAGTGGGAGGAGATATCCTTCTGTGTTAGGAAAGAGCTGTGGTTCACGTTTCCCTCTATTAAAAGCCAGACCCTGCGACTTTCCTGCAGGATTAATAGAACTTCAGTGCATCTCTGATGGATCTGACTTCTAGAATACTCCGGCAGGGTCGGCACCTCAGACACACTGTGCTCATCTTCAAGCATCCCTGCTGTCATGTTTATTTCAGACAGCAGCCAAGTGCATGGAGGGCCTGGCTAAGAATATCTGGGATTCCACCTCCTCAGCCCTACTCCCATGAGTTGTCAGAGACATCCAGAACACTTGTCAAAATTGCTCCTTACTTTCGGGCCAGTAAATTGCACGAGTCTTCTAAGTAAAGTGGGTCCACATTGTGGTAAGCAGCCTTTTTGTGGCTCCAGTGATCCCCACCTCCCAGAGTTCGTTCCCTCACCTGCTCCCCTTCTTTTGATTGTGAGATGGACTCCCTGACTTGCTTCTAATTAATAAAATCTGGCAGAAGTTATAGGCTGTCGGAGCTGAGATTAGGTTACAGAATGACCATGGCTTTGTCCAGGGGCACCCTCTCCCCCTCTCTCTCTCTGGCTCTGACAGAAGCCACTACCCTGTGTGAGCTGCCCTATGGAGTGGCCTACTTGGGAAGGAACTCAGGCCCTCAGGCCAGCTGCACACAAGGGACTGAATCCTTCCACAACCACAGGAGTAATCTTGGAGGTGGCTCTTCCCAACTCAGGATCTCAGATGAAACCACAGCGCTATTCTGTCAGAATTAACAAACCAGGAGATAAACATTGACAAAACTGTGACAGAAGCGTATTATTTCCAGCCATTAACAAACCAGGAAACAACAGATGTTGGCGAGGATGCAGAGAAAGGGGGACACTTTTGCACTGTTGGTGGGGATGCAAACTGGTGCAGCCACTCTGGAAGTATGGCGGTTCCTCAAAAATTTAAACAAAGAACTACCCTATGGCCCAGCAATTGTGCTACCAGGTATTTATCCAAGAGATACAAAAAGGCTTCTTCGAAGAGGCACATGCACCCCAATGTTTACAGCAGCACTATCAAGAATAGTGAAATTATGAGAAAAAAAACAAATGTCCATGAACTCATAATGGATAAAGAAGATGTGGTATATATATATATATATATATATATATATATATATATATATGTATATATGTGTGTGTGTGTGTGTACACAATGGAACATTGCTCAGCAATCAAAAAGAATGAAATCTTGCCATTTGCAACAACATGGATGGACCAAAATATATCATGCTGAGTGAAATAAGTCAGTCAGAGAAACACAAATATCATGTGATTTCACTCATATGTGGAATTTAAGAAACAAAACAGGTGAACACAGGGGAAGGGAAGGACAAACAAGATAAAAACAGAGAGGGAGGCAAACCATAAGAAGCTCTTAAACACAGAGCACAAACTTAGGGTTGAAGGAGGGCGGTTGGGTGAGGGGATGGGCTAAATGGCTGATGGGCATTAAGGAGGGCACTTGTTGGGGTGAACACTGGGTGTTATATGTAAGTGGTGAATCACTAAATTGTACTCCTGAAACCATTACTACAATATACGTTAACTGGCTTGGATTGGAATGGAATGGAATGGAATAGAATAGAATAGAATAGAATAGAATAGAATAGAATAGAATAGAATAAATAGAATAAATAGAATACAATGGAATGGAATGGGATGGAATGGAATGGAATGGAATGGAATGGAATGGAATGGAATGGAATAGAATGAATAGAATATAGTAGAATAAAATGGAATGGAATGGAATGGAATAAATAGAATAGAATAGAATGGAATGGAATGGAATAGAATAGAATAGAATAGAATAGAATAGAATAGAATAGAATAGAATAGAATAGAATGAATAGAATATAGTGGAATGGAATGGAATGGAATGGAATAGAATGAATAAAAGAGAAGAGAAGAGAAGAGAAAGAATAGAATAGAATAGAATAGAATAGAATAGAATAGAATAGAATAGAAATTAAAATAAAAACAAATATAAAAGGAGGGGGGGAGAAACCACAGTGCCCATTGACACCTTGATTACAACCTCGTGAGGGACCTCTGGCCTCAGGCACCTAGGATCAGCCATGCCCAGCTTTCTGACACAGAGAAACTGTGACAAAAATGTATTATTTCCAGCCATTAAGCTTCCCAAGTCTAGCAAATACCTAGAGGCAGCAAACAACTACCCTGGGAGCAGACTTTTCATATACAAACCAACCAATCCAGATGCAACCCTGAGCCAGCCACCTCCTTTCCTGAGTTCTCACACTCTGGGCCACTAGCTACCTAATCACTCCAAGGCCCAGTACCAGAAACTAGGGACAGCCCCTAAGCCCCAGAGCCCCCTGAAATTATCCAAACTAACCAGTTCTAATCTTGCTTATCCTGCCTTGCCTGGTCCATCCTGTGGAAGGCACAAGAAAGTCTCCTGCCCACATTTTCCTCCTGGTCCCACCTTGGTCTTTCCCCTCACGGCCCTGTCTGGCACTCATGCTGTGTCCCTCCCCCTGGGAACTGTGAGCAGCTAACCATCTTTCCAGGGGCAAAGATTGTTGGCCTTGCCACAGCTGAATAATAATAAGGTCATTATTAACACATCCTAAAGCATGCCTGAATGGCAAAGTAGATGAGAATCCTGTCCTAGCAGTGAGGTTAAAATCACTCCAGAGAAAGAGACCATACCTCACGTGCACACCCAACCCTATCCTGGAAACAGAGTTTATCTGGGGATGCCTAGGAGGCTCACGGTTAGGGACACAGGGAGACAAAAAGTGACCAGGGGTGGGAAAGGAGTGTGGTAGGCATGAAAAGCAAGTGCATCCCTTACAAAGTCATGGGCCAGAAAGAAAGGGAAAGGAGATCACATTTACCAGGCACCTGGTGCCTGTTGCCATAAATCGTCCTAGAAGTTTTCAGTTATGTTAATTAATCCCCCTAAACATCCTGAGAAGCAGATACTGTGTTATCTTTAGTCTCATGTTGCAGACACTAAAACCAGGACTCTAAGAATTTAGATACCTTGCTCACATCTATAAAGATAGGCAGAGGATCCTAGTGAGCTGTCTGGGTTCAAAATCTATGCTTTTCCTCTCGCTGCACCGAGGTCTAAGGGCTAGGGCTGGGCAAGACGTTAACAACTATTATCAGGGTTAACCTAAGTTTTGCTCTCTTCTGATTTTCTTTGTTCCTTAAAATAACCTCTTATTCATTCTTTTACCTCGGAGTTTACCGGGGCTCTCTTATCCTCAAGAAATCAAAAACTTGTCTCTGCATCTCATTCTGATGAAACACCTTATCGGTACTTTTCTCTTCATGAATGTACCTAAGCTCCTATACCACAGCGTTTAATGAACAGCCCCAGTTAAGCAGGGAACCGTCTTAAAAGGAAGTTTCTCTCGACGTATTACATTTGAGTGATTGATAGGCATCTTCATTGGAGATGCCTTCACCACCCTCCTTCCTGACTTAGATAAAAATAAGCGGTTCAATGTAAAACCACTTCTTGAGGTCAGTCTCCTGAGCAGCAGCCCACAAAACTACTTTCACTTGAAGGCATCACCCTGTCCTGTTTCGCACGGGGATGGGCTTTCTAGAATCAGGCAAATTGATGGGGACCTGAATATAATAAGGCTTGAAGTACAAAAAAACCGACAGGATTTTGACTTCCAGGATATAAAACAATCTAACAATCTCCATGTGTTAGTCACTTGACCAATCTGGTTTTGTGGTCTAGGTAAAGCGGCATCTTAGTGGGGATATAATCACAGGCAAGGTTACCATGTTTAGCCTCACTTTCCTCCTAGGGGTTATGATGATAAATATCTCAGTCTTCACGTTCTGAGTCCACCAGTCCCTAACTATGTGTCTTGGGGCAAGTTCCTTAACCATTCTGTGTTTTCTCGACTTCAACCTCCTCGCAAGTAAAATGGGGAGAAATATAGTAATAGTCTTGTTACTATGATGAAAAGAGTTAATGCATGTGAAGAACTTGGTTATATAGCATATCTACAGTTATATAACATATGCCATGTAACTGGTTATATAACATATAACATGTACCATAATATATCATATATTGCATTTTTAAAATTGGGATATGATTCACAGAACATAAAAGTGGCTTAAAGAGTACGGTGCAGAAGTTTTTTAATATACTCTCAAAGTTGTGCGACTCTCACCATGATCTGTTACCAAAATATTTCCATCACCTCTAAAAGAAACCCTGTACGTTACTAGTCGCTGCCGGGTCTCCTTGCCCTTCACTCACTGGTGACCAATCATCTACTTTCTGTGTCTACGGATTTACCTAATCAGACATTTCATATCAATGAAGTAATACAAAAAGTGACTTTGGTGTCCAGCTTTTTTTTTAATTTTTTTTTCAGCTTCTTTTACTTAAGCATAAAGTTTTCAAGGTCCATCTATGTTGTAGCATGGATCAGTATTTCATTTCTTTTTTCTGACTAGCATTCTATTGTATGTGTGTACCTCACTGTTTACCAATTCATCGGTTAATAGACACTAGTCTGCTACCATTTTTTTTTTTTTTTGGCTATTCTTTCCCTCTTTTTTTTTTCAAAAAAATTTTTAGTGTTTATTTTTGAGAGAGACAGAGACAGAGCATGAGTGGGGGAGGGGAAGAGAGAGAGGGAGACACAGAATCCGAAACAGGCTCCAGGCTCTGAGCTGTCAGCACAGAGCCCAACACGGGACTCGAACTCACGGACTGTGAGATCATGACCTGAGCCGAAGTCGGACGCCCAATAGACTGAGCCAGCCAAGTGCCCCGGCTGTTCTTTCCCTTTTAAATAGCCTTGACACTATTATTGAAAACTTAATTGACCATAGACATATGGGTTTAGTTCTGGACTCTCAGTTCTATTCCATTGATCACCAGTACCACATTATTTTAATTACTATAGCTCTGCAGTAAGTTTTAAAGTCAGAACTGTAAGTTCTCCAACTTTGTTCTTCTTCAAAATTATGTCTAGTTAGAGTCCCTTGCATTTGCATATAGATGTTAGAATCATCCTGTCCACTTCTGTAAACACAACAGTAAGAATTCTAAACAGAACAATATCTCTGCATCTACTTGGGGAATATTATCACCCTAGTAACATTAAGTGTTCCATGAATACAGGATGCCTTTCCATTTATTAAATGTTTAAGTTCCTTCACGGTGTTTTGTAGTGTTCAATGTACAAGTTTCACACGTATTTTTTTAAATTTATTCCTAAATAACGTATGTCTTTTGATGCTATTGTAAATGGAATTCTCTTATTTTGTTTGCAGGCTATTCATTGCTAGTGTAGAGGACTACAACTGATTTGGGGGGTTGTTTTTATGTTCATTTCAAAATTTTGTTTAAATTCTAGTTAGTTAACCTATAGTGTAATTTTGGTTTCAGGAGTAGAATTTAGTGATTCCTCACTTACATATAACACCCAATGCCCATCACAACAAGTGGCCTCCTTAAGCCCATTTAGCCCCCTACAACTGATTTTTGAATATTGATCTGATATCCTGTGACTTTGTTGAACTCATTATTAGCTCTGTATTTTTGTGCATGTGTCCGTGTGTGTGTATTCTTAGGGGCTTTCTATGTATAAAATCATGTCATCTGAAAAAAGAGATAGTTTTAATTCTTCCTTTCCAACATGGGTGTATTCCTTTTCTATTTCTTGACTAATTGCCATGGTTAAAACCTCTAGAATAACGTTAAAAAGAAGAGGTGAGAGTAGAAATCCTTGTCTTATTCCTGATCTTATAGGGAAAGATTTCAGTCTTTGACTATTGTGTCTGACGTTGGCTGTGGGTTTTCCATAGGTGCCCTTTGCCAGATTGAAGAATTCCCTATACTTCTATCTGCTGAATGTTTAAGTCATTAAGTGGCATTGGATTTTGCCACATTTTTTTTCTGCTTCATCTGAAATGATTACCTAATTTTTGTCCTTTATTAGTATGTTGCATTATGTTGATTGATTTGTGTATGCTGAACAAACTTTGTGTTCCGGGAGAAAAGAACCATTTGTTTCTACCATTTGTTGAGGATTCTTGCACTGTATTCATAAAGGATATTTGTCTGTACTTCACATTTTTTGTGATGTCTTTGTCTGGCTTTAACATGAGGATAATATTGATCTCATAGAATGAATTGGGAAATACTACATTTCGAAAGAGTTTGAAAAGTGTTGGCATTGGTCTTTCTCTAAACTTTGGTAGAATTTACCAGTGAAGCTATTTGTGTCCTGGCTATCTCTGTTGGAAGTTTTCTGATTAAAAACTCAGTCTCTTTATTTGCCATAGATCTATTTGGGTTCTCTATTTTTTCTTAAGTCACTTTGGTTGTTTGTGTGTTTCTAGGAATTTGTTTCCTCTACATTATTTAATTTGTTGGCATGCATACACTTGTGTACAGTGTTTCCTATCATCCCTTGTATTTCTGTTAAGTTGTTACAAACGACGTCTGTTTCACCCCCAGATCATATTCATCTGATGTGGGGAATAAGCTCAGGAATTCCCTGGGCTTGCACCCATGGGTTAATAAGGCATAAAGAAAGAGGAAGCCTCAGGATGATTAGATTAGAGTAGATTAGATTAGACTATCAAGATTACGTATTCAGGGAGGAAGCGCCCCCCAATTTAGTATAATAGCAGAAAGCTGCTTTCACAGGAGGGAAGGATCCAAATAGGTGAACAGGGCTATAGACCACAGCAGGACACAGTTGCCAGAATGGAGCTAATTAGCAAAAGAAAGGTGACTTGTTGACCCTCAAGTAGCATGCTCTATTTGACTTACCATTAGGCAAGCTAAAATAAACAGATGAGGTGCTTCACGCCTGCCCTAAATAACCATCTGCCCGTCCTAGTGCCAGGACTTTGTTTTGTATTGACCCAAACTTTTTTTTTTAATGTTTATTTATTTTTTGAGAGACAGAGAGAGACAGAGCACGAGCGGGGAAGGAGCAGAGAGAGAGGGAGACACAGAATCCGAAGCAGGCTCCAGGTTCCGAGCTGTCAGCAAAGAGCCTCGTGCGGGGCTCGAACTCACGAACCACGAGATCATGACTTGAGACGAAGTCGGCGCTTAACCCACGGAGCCACCCAGGTGCCCCTTTTTTAAATTTTTTTTTAATGTTGATTTATTTTTGAGAGACAGAGAGAGACAGATCATGAGTGATGTATTGACCCAAACTCTGAACACGACATATCTTCAAAACCTCCTTTCCCTTACACACATGAGTTAATGTTCGTGGTTTCATTGTCTCTTTGTGCAAGCCTATCACACTTGTAAGCCTTCTGATTGTAATAAAAACAGAGGAAGGACTGGACATTAGCCTCTCTAGCATTTTAATCCTGCGTCCACCCTCTTGCTGGACAAGAGAGAACTCCAGACCCAGAGCCTACGACAGTCTGAGTTTTACCCTCTCTTTTCTTGTTCAGACTAGTTAAATTTGTCACTCTGATTTCTCTTCTTAAAGAATCAACTTTCAATTTTGTTGGTTTTTGAAATTTTCTAGTCATTTATATCCACTGTAATTTATTTTTTATTTTATTTTTTTTTTTAATTTGAGAAAGAGGGAGAGCACAAGCCAGGGAAAGGGGTAAAGGGAGAGAGAGAATCTTAAGCTCAGCAAAGAATGCTCAGCATGGAGCCTGATGTGAGGCTCAATCCCACAACCCTGGGATCATGACCTGAGTCAAAACAAAGAGTCAAAAGCTCAACCGACTAAGCCACCCAGGTGCCCCCACTGTAATTTTAAATAGTACCTTTCTTCTGCTTGCTGTGGATTCAGTTGTCTCTTCTTTTTCCATCTCCTTAAGATGAAGGGTTAGAATCTTCATCTGAGATTTTTCTTCTTTTGATTCGTAGGCATTTACAGCTATAAGTTTCCCTCTGAGCACAGATTTCACTTCATTCCATGAGGTTTGGTATATTGCGTTTTGTTATATTCATTAAAAACTATTTTGTAATTTCCCTTGTAATTTCTATTTTAGTTCATTGGTTACTTAGGATTATATTGTTTAATTTCCATATATCGTGAATGTTTCAAATCTCCTTCTGTTACTGATTTCTAATTTCATTTTATCATATTCAAAGAACATACTTTGTAGGATGTCAATCATTTTAAATTTATTAAGACGTAAGCCTAACATATGGTCTATTTTGTACAATGTTTCACATTCACTTGAGAAGGATGTGCATTCAGCTGTTGGAAGGTACAGTGTTGTGTAGATGTCTGTTATGTCTGCTTGGTTTATAATGTTGTTCACATCTACTCTCTTTTGCTGACCACCTACCTAATTGCCCTGCCCATTCTTGGAAGTAGGGTACCGAAGCCAAGTATTATTACTGAATTGTCTATTTCTTCTTTGAATTCTGTCAGTTTTCTTCATGTATGTTGGAGCTCGGTTAAGTGTATGTGTGTTGTAATTGTTACATCTTGACGTATTAACCTTTTTCTTAATATGCAATGTATTTCTTTGGGTCTAGTAACAATTTTTGTCTTACAGTCTAGTTTGCTTGTCCCAGTTTTCTCCCAGTCACTATTTGCATAGCACTTTTCCTCATCCTTTAGGTTCAACCAGCTTTGTTATTGAAACTAAAGTGAGTCTCCTCAAGATAGCATATAGTTGGATCATGTTTTTATCCATTTGTTCAGTCGCTACCTTTCATTGTAGTGTTTAGCTCACTTACATTAATGTAATCACTACTTAGGATGTACTAACTTCTGCCCTTTTGCTATTTTTTTTCTATTTTTGCCTATAGGTTTTATGTCTTTATTTTGTTCTTCAATTCCTCTGTTAATGCCTTCTCTTGTGTTAATTTTTTTTTAATTTTTAAAGTTTTTTTTAACTAATCCCTACACCCAAAATGGAGCTCAAACTCACAACCCTGATATCAAGAGTCACATGCTACTCCACCAGGCCCCTGGTGCCCCTTGTGCTAAATTTCAAATTTAAATTTATTAGTATATCATTGTAATTCTCTTATCATTTCGTTTGCTATATAGCTTCAGTTATTTTCTTGGTGGTTGTCCCAGGGATTACAACTAACATCATTGTCTTGGTGGTTGTCCCAGGGATTACAACTAACATCTCAATTTATAGTAATCTATTTCAGATTAATACCAATTTAATTTCAACAATATATTTATTTATTAGAATTCTCCATTAGGCAGATATTGTTTTTATATATTTCTTTATTTTTTAAAATATAGTTCCCTTTAATTCCTTGCAGCTATTTAAAAATAGGTGATTTTAAAATAGCTGATTTTGTCCAGGGCATCTGGGTGGCTCAGTGGGTTAAGCAACCGACTCTTGATTTCAGCTCAGGTCATTATCTCACAATTTGGGGGTTCAAGCCCCACATCAGGCTCTCTGCTGACAGCACAGAGCCTGCTTGGGATTCTCTCTCTTTCCTTTTCTCTCTGCCTCTCCCCTGCTCATTCTCTCTCTCTCTCTCTCTCTCTCTCTCTCTCTCGATCTCTCAAAAAATAAATAAACTTTTAAGAAATAAAAAATAAAAATTAATAAAAATTAAAAGTCTTTGTCTAGAAAGTACCACGTTTGGGCTTCCCCAGGGACAGTTTCTATACATTGCTTTGGTTTTTTGGTTTTATTTCTTTGTTTTTCCTGTGTATGGCCCATATGTTCTTGTTTATTTGCACATTTCATAATTTTTTGTTGAAAACTGTGGGCATTTCGAAAATTATACTGTGGTAACTCTGGAGATTAGATTCCATGCCCCGTCTCACTGCTGGTTTGTTGGTGTTCATTTCTTGTAGTTTGTTTTTTTAGTACCTTTTCTGAATTAATTCTATAAAGTCTGTATTCCTTTTCAAGTGTGCCACTGAAGTCTGTTCCATTAGGGACTCATGAGTCTCTGACCTCAGTGGTCAACCAGTGACTGAGCTGAGATTTCCTTAAATACCTGAAACAAACCAAAATCAAAACCAAAAAAAGTTTCAGTCTTTCTCAGCAGGGTTCTGTATACATTTGGGGACACTTCTTTTTTTTTAGTTTTTATATTTATTTTTGAGAGAGACAGAGGGAGTGAGGGAAGGGCAGTGTGTGTGTGTGTGTGTGTGTGTGTGTGTGTGTGAGAGAGAGAGAGAGAGAGAGAGAGAGAGAATCCAAAGCAGGCACTGCACTGTCAGCCTGGAGCCCAATGTGGGGTTTGAACCCACAAACTGTGAGATCATGACCTAAGCCAAAATCAAGAGTCAGTATGCTTAACCGACTGAGCCACCCAGGCACCCCGGGGGGGGGGGGAGGGACACTTGTTTAACACTCAGCGAGGGAGTGACACCCAGGACCCACAGCTCAGCCCGCACTTCCTGTCCACAGAGATCCAGGATCATCAGGAGGGAGAATACAGGCCTCTCCCGGCCCGTTCCTGAGCATGTACACAACCCTCCACACACAGGGGCCTTCTAGACTTCCCGGAATATGTTGAAGTTTTTAGCATCCTTGTGGCTATCTCATTCCCTAGTTTTTCCCCACTAGCTTTTTAGTTAGTCTATTGTTTGTGCCAACCTTTATCTATTGCTTTTATCTATTTTGTCTATTTTGGGACTCATGTACGTGGGTTCACACGATATTGGTTCTTTTCTGTCTGGCTTATTTTGTACAAAATGGTGTTTGGGAATTCCATCCGTGCGTTTGCAAGGAGTTATGGTTTCTTGGTAGAATAATTGTATAGTATTCCTTTGTTTAGAAATGCCACATTTAGGGGTGCCTGGGTGGCTCAGTCTGTTGAATGTCAGACTTTGGCTCAGATCATGATCTCACAACTCATGAGTTCAAGCCCCACATCAGGCTCTGTACTGACAGCTCAGAGCCTGGAGGCTGCTTCGGATTCTGTGTCTCCCTCTCTCTCTGCCCCTCCCCTGCTCACGCTCTGAGTATCTCTCTCTCTCAAAAAAAAATAAAATAAACATTTTTTAATGCCACATTTATTTTTTGTTTTTTGTTTTTTCTCATTTTGATCCTATTACACTCATTTGATCCTGCTCTACTCATTTGTATATATTTCTGTTTTCAAACAGATGCATTATTTTACCTTGGAGTGGAACAGCTTGGTCTGAAGGATGTATATGTTTTCACACTTTTTCAAAGTGATTTGTTTTACTGTCATTTTCCCACCAGCATTATATATGAAAATTCCAGTTGTCCTAACACAGAGTATCATCAGACATTGTCTTGTTCTATTGTTATTTTAACCTGCATCTGTTTGATTCCCAGTGAGGATGAGCATCTTTTCATACACTTAACTGATCATTTGAATGTCCTCATTTCTAAAGGGTCATCTCAAGATTTTTCCCAGTTTTATATTTGATTTTCTATTACTTTCTTGTTGATGTGTAAGAAATTTTTATATAATCTGGAAAGGGGTCCTTTGTTGGTTACATGTATTACTAATACTTTTCTCACTGTAAAGTTTGCTTTTCTTACTGTTTTAATACTATCTCTGATGCAAAGAAGCTCTTAACCTTAATATAGTGAATTTCTAAATGTATTCCTTTATTTTTAGCATATTAGCGTTCTATTTAAGAAAGATTTGCCTGCCTAATCATAAAGATGTCTTTTAGAAGTTTTATTATCTAATCTTTTAAATGTAGATTTACAATCAGTCCATTGCTTTTGTGAAAGATGTGAGAAAGGTAGGAGTGAATGTTCGTTTTTTTACACAATACAGGTATCCAACAGATCCAACACCACTTATTGAAAATTCTGTCATTTTTCCACTATTCTCCATTGTCACCTTTATCATAAAAAATCAGCATGTGTGTATGTGTGGGTTTGTTTCTGTTCAGTTGATCTGCTCTCTACCCTTTCACAAATACCACAATGTTTTAATTATTGTACATATATTTTTATTAAGATATATGATGGTAACTTTGTTCTTTTCAGGATTCTCTTGGATATGTTTGGTTAGGTGTAACCCAATATAAATTTTGTAATTGGCTTGTCAATTTTTACCAAAAACAACAGCTGGGGTTTTGATTTGGATTGTTTTAAATTTTTAGAGCAAATGAGGGGGAATTAATATTTTATTTAATCTTGCAATCCATAAACATGGTATACCCCACCATTTATTTAAATATTTTCAATTTCTTTGGGGCGCCTGGGTGGCTCAGTCGGTTGAGCATCCGACTTCAGCTCAGCTCATGATCTCACAGTTTGTGAGTTCGAGCCCCGCGTCGGTCTCTGTGCTGACAGCTCAGAGCCTGGAGCCTGTTTTGGATTCTGTGTCTCCCTCTCTCTCTCCCGCTCATGCTCTGTCTCTCTCACTCTCAAAAATGAATAAATGTTAAAAAAATTTTAAATATTTTCAATTTCCTCAATAAGATCTTGTAGCTTGCTGTTATATAAATTTCGAACATTTTTTGTTAGATATATTCCTACAAAGTAGATGTTTGCAGAAATTATAAACGTCATTAGTTGGTTGGTTTTTTTCATCTCTACCTCTGTTTATTAGTGATATATAAAATATAAAAAGATTTAAGAAGTATTTCCAGTTTTCAGTTCTCTGGAGGGGTTTATATTTGATCGCAGTTATTTTATTTAAAATTTTGGAAAAATTTCACTTGTGGTCATCTGGGCTGAAAATTATATTAAATTATTTATGGGTTTTGAAGCTTTCAGGATCTGTATTTGTTCTTGTTTCAGTTTTTATACATAGTGCTTTTAAGGAATTTATCAAGTTCAACTAAATTTTTAATATATTGGCATTTATTTCTAGTGTTCTTTAATTATGTATGTGGGATATTGTGAATTTGTGCCATCTCAATTTTCTTCTTGAATAGTCCTACCATCATTGTGTCAGTTGCATTAATCTTCACAATATCATTGTCAGTTTCTGTTCATTCTCTCTATTGTATGCCTGTTTCCTTTTTTAATTAATTTCTCATCTCTAAAACTTCTTTCCTTCTACTTTCTTCGGTTTTAGCGTTGTTATTTAAAAATTTATCGATGTATATTTCAATCATGAATTTTCAGACTTTTAGTTTCTGTAATACTTGATTTAAGTCCATATATATATTCTTCTCCAAGTACAACTTTTGCTACATACATGCCACATTTTAGAATTCATTTCAATTTCCGTTGTGATTTCTTCTCTGATCTACGACTTACTTAAAAGTTTTTTTTTACTTCGGGGCACTTGGGTGGCTCAGTTGGTTGAACATCCAACCTCAGCTCGGTCATGATCTCACCGTGCACACAGTCAGTGCATAGCTTGTTTCAGATTCTCTGCCTCTGTCTCTGTCTCTGTCTCTCTCTCTCTCTCTCTGTCCCTCCCCCACTTGCACTCTCTCTCTCTCTGTCACTCCGTCTCTCTCTCAAAATTAACATTGAAATTTTTTTTACGTCTTTTCACTTAATTTGCCTAACTTCATGAATATTTTCGATTTCTTTTTGTTACTATTATTTCTACTTTAGTTTCACTGTTGTCAGATAACATACTCTGTAAGTTTTCAATCCTTTGAAATTGGTTGAAATTTCTTTGTGGCCCAACATATGTTCAATTTTGGATAACGTTCTCTGGACATATGAACACAACATGTGTTCTACAGTTGTTCAATTGTCTATATATTCAAACGGTCGACTTGCTCTGCCGACTAATGAGAGGGATTGTGTTACAATGTTTCACTATGATTATGAATTTGTCCATTTCTTTTTTGAAGTCTATTTCTGATTTGTATACTCTGAGACTTTTGGTTAACCAGGGGCATTCAAATTAGAATTTTTATACATATTCCTGGTAAACTGACAGTTTCATCATTATGGAATGTCTTTTTTAAACCCTAGTGATACTTTATTTCATGAAGTCTACTTTTTTCTGATATTGATATGCTAACTTTCTTTTGGTTAGTGCTCACTGGATTTATCTCTTCTTTGTCCTTTTACTTTCAAGCTTTCAATATCCTTATATTTAAGTTGGATCTCTTTCAAGCAGAATAGAGTGGATTTTATTGTTTAAATTCATCCAAACAATCTGTGTCTTTGAGTGTCTAGATGAAATCACAGTTCCTCAAAGAGGATCTATTTAGGCCTGAGGGAGGCTGTTGGTTAGGGAATGATCTTAATCCAGTTAAGTATTGAGATGATTTAGACCAGACTTTGGTGTTTGTTCGAGTTGGTCTATTTTGTTGCTGTTGTTTACTTTTCCTCCTGGTTATAGCCCTTCCAAGATACCAGCGTAAAGCCTCTTCCCACAGAAGGTCCTGAATTCCAATTTCTGACATTCTGGACCTACGATTTGCTAAACGTTCTGTTCATTTCTCACTCTATTAGCCTTTGATGGCTGTGCCATGGCATTCAAGGCAAAGGGAACAGCATGAGCAACATTATTCTGGCAATAGAGGCACAGAGCATTGTGTGTGGCAGGAATACAAGGGAAGGAGCAGAAGGTAAAGAAAGAAATTTAGACAGATTGTGTTTCAAATGGATTTCAATGCCTCAATACGCAGTCGGGATTTTATATGATAGGATAAAAGCCAAGGCTATTTAGCGAAATGAATCCCTCTGATCCTGTTTACAACTCTTCCCAGGGACTGGTCCTCTAATACTAAGGCCATTTCTCCTCCCCTTCTTATAAAGGACTCAGTGGGTTCAATACAAAGTGGAACATGAACTTCTAGGGCAAGTTCTTTTGGGATTTAGTCAAGACGGAGGACACATCCCCATGTCAGGAAACTTTGCACACGCACTCCTGGAAGGTATGTGAGTGACACCCAAAGGGACAGATGAAGAATCAGAACTGCTTGTTACAGGTTGAGATCTGAAATCAATGAGTCCTTTTTGTAATTCCACTTTTGCCTGTGATAGTTGAGCTTTCAAGTACGTCTACTTGCAAAAGGCAATCGTTAACAGTAATAGTGAAATGAAGAGAAGTTACCACACCATCTTCTGAACAGCAGGACTTTTTTTTTTTTATCTTTACAACTTAATTATTTTGCCCTCGGTATTTCCCCAGGACTGGAAGTTGTCATTGTATCCTAAAGACATTTAAAAGTTGGTTTTTTATACTGATGGGGTTAAAGTCCCCAAAAGTCATTTCGGCCCCCTGCCAATTTTTTTAAGGTAGACAGGTATAAATGAATTTTAATTGTTTCTGAAAACATTCATTTGAGTAAAAGAAAGGTTTTTAAATTCGTCAAATACAGACGTGAGGTGAGATGTTTCTTTCACTGAAATAAATTACTTTTTCCCTACCAAATTACAAACATAATTTCACACTCTCCCTTAAAGTGGTTTTTAAAAGACTCTTTCCTGGGTGATATAAAAGAATTAGGACTGATAAGTGACAAGCTATCCCTTCCACCCCCCCTGGGGAGGGAACTAGTAGAATTGTGTCCTTTAACGTTTGGTGTATAGCTTCTGGTGACAAGGATTCTGAAATCCAACAAGATCCCTCCACCTATGGGCCTCTTCAAGATTGAGACAAGAGTTTCCATAAATGCTAATCTTTTCTATGCCTACTTTTTTTTTATTATCATAAAGTCAGCAAATTATCTCTAAGAATGATTCATCCAGGGACTATAAGCAGAGTGACAAGGGTCAGGAAGACCAGGGACAAAGGACAAGTCTGTTGTGACATAGGTTTGATACAGGCCATGTCGAAGGGTATGGATTAGAGCAAATGGAATGAATCGAAGGCATTCCGAGGAAAGGGAGAAAGAGCTCATGACAGTTTCTCCCCCAACAACTTATGACGAGTACTTAGATATACAGATGCACTCAGATGCATAAGCTTCTGGGTTAGACAGATGTAGTGAGAGGCCTAGGCAAACTGAAACTTAACTAGTTTGTTCCGCTTCTGTACAATGCTTGAGTTATGGGAAACTAAAACCTAACCAGTCTAACCAGCTTGTTCCGCTTCTGTACAATTGCTTGGCGCGCCCGTGTATTCCTGACCAATCATTAAGATACCCGTACCCCCAGTTGTGGTTAGACCTAAAGGCCGGAACCAATCAAATTCTGCTAAGTGTTTAAATTTAAATGTCAACCAATAACAGCTCTGTAACCTCAAAAAAACCCTAACTTGTTTATGCCTGTCTATAAAAGAAGCTGTAAGATCCTTGCTCGGGGCCTCTTAGCGTCACCGGCAACGAGTGCGCGGAGGACCGGGTTCGAACCTGCAATAAACGGCCCTTGCTGCTTGGCTTTGACTCTGGACTCTGGTGGTTCGTTTTTGGGGTCTCTCGAACTTTGGGCGTAACAGTAGCGTGAGCTCTGACTGCTTATCTCTGGGTCCTCAGTGACTCACACACACCTATCCCAGAGTAGGATTCTCGGTAAATATTTGAATCATTAAATTTATAAATCATTTAAAGGGATGAGCAATCCCACCATCACAGTCCTCTAATGAGCAATTTCTGGTCTTAAATTTAAATAAAAATATTTACACAAGATGCTAAAACTCTTTCATTTACAAAAGTTATCCAAAAGAATTCGTCATTTCTTGCAGAAGCTAACAGAGAAAATCTTGAAGGGAAAGGTCTTGCAGGATTCCCCAAGACACTTTCTCAGTATCCAGAAATTCCACAGTTCAGGGACGTCTCCTCTTCGGATAATGCCAAAAGCCCTCCCTGACTAGGTCCTTGTCCCACGAGAAATGAGTTAGCAATGAAGTAGCTGCTTGAGTCTAAAGATTCTTTCCACAACTTTTAGGACAAATTCAAGTTACTAGTCCGTATTTCCGAGAAACATGGCTTGTTCCATGATGATGGAATGAGGCTCCGGTTCTACTGGACAACACGTTATAGAACATCCTTGGGGAAAGCCTGCTCTAAGGATTTCACACACAATTATCTCTCAGAGCTTAATAAATCTTGATGAATAAACACTTTATATCCCCCCAATAACATGTGAGCTCTTCAAAGACAAGCTAGAGTCATTCACTTGGTTAATAGTAGTTCATTGCTGACCGAACAGTTTATTTACCTACTCACCCACCGACTGACCAGGAGATAACAAGTCAAGCTGCTGTACCTGAGGGACGCCAGCAGTGAGGTAAGTGAGCAGCTGAAATTTCTAAGGCACCTGAGGCAATTTTCTCAGCCTAAGTGACATAGTCACTGCCGTAAGTCTGCCTTGCTTCTTCTTTAAGCACTGAACTGTGGTGTCAAAAGTCCCTTTTTTTGTGTTATGGACTATTCCCTGAAGCTAGTGGAAAATTCCACTTAAAGGAAAATTGCAAGAGGAAGGTTCATCTGTATCCAGCTTCCCCCGCCTTGCCCCTGGAATGCTGAAGAAGCACACACACACCCGAGAGGGTGTCTACCCTCACCTGCTCAGGGAAACTACTCTTCTGTGGGTGGAAACTTCCTTGCAGCAAGGGGAATCCAAAGGTGACAGAGAGACTACCCCGCAGCAACACTCAGGACCACAAGACTCTCCTCTGTGCCTTCTCTCCCCAGACCCCTTTCATAGCCATTCAACGTAATCCCAAAGCTGTGGAAGGGGGCTGCAAAGAGACAGCCTTGGGGCACCTGGGTGGCTCAGTCGGTTGGGCATCCAACTCTCAATCTCAGGTCTTGATCTCAGGTCTTGATCTTAGGTCTTGATCTCAGTGTTGTGAGTTCAAGTCCCTCATTGGCCTCTGTGCTGGGCATGAAGCCTAGTTGGAAGGAAAGAAGGAAGGAAGGGGGGGAGGGAGGAAAGGGGGAAGGGGGAAGCGAGGAAGAAGGAAAGAGAAAAAGAAGGAAGGAAGGAAGGAAGGAAGGAAGGAAGGAAGGAAGGAAAGAAGAGGAAGTGGAAGGGAAGCCTCACACAAAATAACTCAATTTCACCCATTTTGTTCTTCCCACTGAGATCCCCCTGTGTCCATGCCAGTTTTTCTTCATTTTACATGGAAAGTTCTGATTCCTGGAGGCAGGATATTTGGGAAAGAAGGAAAAAGAATGAAGATGGGAAAGGCTAGTGCTGAGGCAAGCTTCTCTATTTATCTTGCCACGAACCTCGAGGTCTACTGCTGTTGTTCCTTGTTGGAACGCTGGAAATCCTAACTGCCTCTCCTAGTTCCTCTTGATATTTTTGTTTCGGTGAAAAAGCAATGGAGTATTCTTTGCATGGCTTAACTTTTTCAATCCAACATAAATATTCGATAATAAACACAAGTCCAACATTCTGATGACAGAACCATAGACTTTCACTGTTGACGCTAGCCTTCCAGTGCCTTTCTGAGACAGAGTCACTGAATACTCATGCTAGAAAAGGTTTGGGCACCCTCTAATAACTTCCTTGGCTTGGATTACCTAAGAGGAAATGCCCCAGGGACATTAGTATTTCTCCACAGAGTATTCTCCAATAGTATTTCTCCACAGAGCTCAACCATCATTCCATAGGTTCGGATGACTTAACTCCACCCAGGATACCTGCTGATGGAGTGCTCTAGAAAATGATAGCATATTCCTCTTCCTTTACTCACATAACAGTAGCAACTAACAATCATGTGTATGGAGTTCTGTGCTAAAGGCTTTACATGTGCACTATGATGTCCTACAATCACAAACACTCTAAGAAAGTGTAGACTAAGACTAAGGATTTACACATCTTCACCAACACTAACACATTTGTATTCTTCAGTGTTTCTCTTGTCCAAGGCTCGGTTGTAAAGTATCTATATCTGCTCTTGCCCTTCCTTGGACTCAAATTTTTCCATTCCTGACCTCTAATTCTAAAAACACATAGCATTTTGGAATTACACTTACACAATTATAAAATATTTCAGCTGGGACGCCTGGGTGGCTCACTCAGTTGAGCGTCCGACTTCAGCTCAGGTCATGATCTCATAGCTAGTTCGTGAGTTCAAGCCCCATGTCGGGCTCTGTGCTGATAGCTCAGAGCCTGGAATCTGCTTCGGATTCTGTGTCTCCCTCTCTATCTGGCCCTCCCCTGCTCGCTCGCTCTCTCTCAAAAATAAACATTAAAAAATTTTTGTTTTAATAACAAATAAATATTTAAGCTGACATGTACCTTAGCAGTCACCATTCAAGCAGAAATTAGTCATTTTTACATGAGGATGTGATGTCCATAAATATAAAGGTCTTCACCCCAAATCATGACAAGTTGTCCTATCTTCATACTTTCACATGAAGTTCTTTATTCTGCTGTTCTTGGCCATGATCCCTTTTCATTATGTAACCTCTAAACCATTATTTTAAGAGGTATCTCCTTGCTGTTGGCCTCCTCCAACAGTAGCAAGGGCTGCTAATGCTTTAAAATTCAAGTCAGTAACTACAGAGTGCCCTGTGCTCTTTGCCTAGGCTTCAGGAACAGAGAGAAACTCAGTCTGCATGCATCCCCGAATTAAGTCAATATTTCATTCCATTACCTTCAACGGGATTCTCATCGCCCTTCCCAGAATAATTTAATTTCTTCCACTTCTCAAATTAAATGATACCTAAGAGGCTTAAGTGTCTTCCTTCAGGAACATGGGGCATACATCTTGTACTACCAGTGAAAACAATTAGCTTCCACAGAATGCCCTCTCTCTGATATCTGCTAGGAGACTACCTTTCTCGGCCCCGTCATGCAACTCATTTCCATGGCTCTGGATAAAAAAGAACAGGATATGTGCAATATTTTTTGACCAGGCATTTAAAGAAAGTGCATTGATGAAAGACGGAAGAGCATTAGAGACTCTTAGCACTGGTTCATTTAGAGAAAGGTTTTTTGTTTTTTTTTTATTCTTGTTGGCCTACATTGTAGTTCAGTATTACGTTCAGGGTGCCAATGAGACAATCCACATTTTATACATGAAAAAAAAATCGAAAGGCTATACCTCATTAGAAATTCAAATAAAAATGATACCAACGTTCATGATAATATTAGCTAACATTTATTGAGTGCTGGGGATTATTCTAAGTACTCTGCTGGCCTTACCTAATTTAATCCTAATGAGGTGAGTAACTTGCCCAACCTCACATCGCTGTAGTAAGAGAGCTGGATTCGAGCCCAGAGAACACAGGGCCTGTGCTCTGAACCTATACCACATGGCCCAGTGGAGCCAAACTCAAGCCTGAGCACCACACGACACATTCTATCACATTTTCCCAGCCAAGGCAGACGAGCAGGACGAGCTGTGCATGGAGAGTTAATACAGACAACTGAAGATGTGTGGAATGCAACCCTGTCTTCTCTGGGACTACAGAAACACACACACAGATCCGTTGCCATATCAGGAAATCGTAAGCAGGATCAGTGGCGTCTTCTGGTTTCAGATAATCAACCACCGAATCAGTCCAAAAATACTGGCGGAGTACTTCCTAATTGCTGTTAGGGCGCCAGGCCTCCCAAGGGATCCTGCTTCTTACCTTTCAACGTGAATCGTTGAGTGTATCACATCGCATATGGGATAGGGGATCGAGATACGTGGGCAACACAGCACAGCCGCTTCAGTGATGTGCGTGTTGGTAGGTTATTGATGATGGAGGTTGCAGGTCCCAACCTCTTACCTGCACTCCTCTGAAGCATCTCATTAACCGAAGACAGGAAAAACAAGCCATTGGATCTAAGTTCAGCAGAAGCTGGCATAGAGGGTTGATTGATGCCCCATCACTCCCAGTGCACGGGGTTCTCTGATAAAGTTGGGCTGGAAAAGGGGGTTGGGATCTGAAGCCAAAGAGAGGTTTTCAGCTACCATGGCCCCGAATCCAGTCTTTGGTCACCATCTCTGGGAAAAGCTCTCTCCACAAAACAAATTAGTGAATGCACTGCTTCACGGGGCCTCCATCACCCGAGGGACCCGCAGAATACAGAGCCAAAGGGAAGAGGCAGAGCCTCCCAGTCCGCTGTAGGTGACGGGGCCTGGCCCCTGCATGCTTTTCTGCCTTGTGAGCTACATTTTCTCACCAAACTGAGATTCGGGCAGCAAAAGGGGATGCGGTGTGCTTCTTGTTTTTAAGACGGTTTCTTAGGCAGCAGTGGACCATCAGATCAGTCTCTCACAGCCGCCTTCAGACGGAGAAGGAAATCCCTCTAACTGGGGATTACTCCTCTCTAACTGGGGAGAGAGGATTCGAGAAAGTCCTCTAATCTTGAGACACAGACCACTGGGGAGGGAAAGTGGCCCATCAATACTGCAATTGCCATGCAGTGTCAGAGGGCTGCGCTGGGCAAGGCAAGTGCACCCCAGACACGCAGGGTCTCTCGCAGGGTGGAGGCTCAAGGTAACGTGACCCCAACAGAGAAATACACTGTTTTTGGCAGGGTGGGGGCTATTTTTTTAATGTTTACTTATTTTTGAGAGAGACAGAGAGACAGAGTGCTAGCAGGGGAGGGGCAGAGAGAAAGGGACACACAGAATCCGAAGCAGGCTCCAGGCTCCGAGCTGTCAGCACAGAGCCGGATGCGGGGCTCGAACTCATGAGCTGTGAGATCATGACCTGAGCCGAAGTCGGACACTCAACCGACTGAGCCACCCAGGCGCCCCAGAGAGAAATACACTGTTGAGTGGAATCTTGGAGATCTTGTAAGATAAGAAGACATTCACTGACCGTGCAGATGAAGCAGGAAAGACTATCTTAGAAAGATGGCAAGGATAGGAAGCTTGCCAGACAGGGGTGTCTAAGCTACAGCCAATGTTCACGATGGTTTGTACCAGGGATGGGTGTGGGGAGGGGAGGTGCAGAATGGCAGGTGAAAGAAGCTGACTGGAACCAGGAACATCGGCAAGGAGCCTGCACCCCATCCTGCGGGGCAATGGCCTCCCCTCTGAGGCCCAGAAGGTGAGGGTTTCCTGGGAAGTCCCTCAGGACCACCACTGCTAAGGATCCAGGACCTAAGAAGCAGACAGTGATGGGATCCCTGCCTGCGTTCCTCCTTTTTAGTGGAATTTAAAATAAATAGGTTCTCGGGCACCCGGGTGGCTCAATCGGTTGAGCGTCTGACTTCAGCTCACAGGTCATGACTCAAGGCTGGTGAGATCTAGCCCTGCATCAGGCTCTCTGCTTTCAGCGGGAACCCACTTCAGATCCTCTGTGCCCCTCTCTCTCTCTGCACCTCCCAGCTCACACACTGTCTCTCTCTCAGAAATAAACATTAAAAAAAATAAATAAGTAGATTTTCATAGAAACAAAGTGTTCTGAAGGAAAGAAAAAAAAACTGGAAATCACTACAACAGGGACCAAGGATCCAGAACTTTGTGTAGAGTTACTGATTTCACAGGCATGGTTTGTGTTCCTACATAGAGTGTCTCCTCCTTGCAAGCAGGGATGCGTGTATGCTTTTTGATGGGAAGGACTTGGCTCTGTTCACCATACATAATGTTTATTAAAACAGTTCCTTTCTGGGGCGCCTCGGTGGCTCGGTCAGTTAAGCATCCGACTTCAGCTCAGGTCATGGTCTCATGGTCCGTGAGTTCGAGCCCCGCGTCGGGCTCTGTGCTGACCGCTCAGAGCCTGGAGCCTGTTTCAGATTCTGTGTCTCCCTCTCTTTCTTCCCCTCCTCTGTTCACACTCTGTGTCTGTCTCAAAAATAAATACACGTTAAAAAAAATTTTTTTTAATAAAAAATAAAAAAATAAAAAAATAAAAACAGTTCCTTTCCAGGGGCGTCTGGGTGGCTCAGTCAGTTAAGCGTCCCACTTTGGCTCAGGTCATGATCTCAAGGTTCATGGGTTTGAGCCCCGCATCTGGCTCTGTGCTGACAGCTCAGATTCTGTGTCTCCCTCTCTCTCTGCCCACCCACCCCCCTCGCTCATGCTCTGTCTCTCTCTCCAAAATAAATAAACATTAAAAAATTTAAAAAATAAAATAAAATAAATAAACATTAAAAAATAAATAAAAATAAATAAGTAAAACAGTTCCTTTCCAACATTGTGCTGCCCTTCCCACACCACGCAAGTGGCAATTCTCCTCTCAACAACCCCCTCAGTCCTCGCTCCTTTTTCCTTCTCTGGTTTCGGCTCCTGTTCTTGCATAAAAATTCCTTTGCCCCAGTCATTTCCCTCCTACAGAAAGCGGAACCTCAGGACACCTATGCCCCCAGCCCTTCCCCCCTGCCCGGGACTCCAAACAAATGTCTGTGCTGCCCTGACAAGGTGAGAGCCAGGCAGCTAAGGGGAGAGGAGAGGCTGGGCTATTCTGTCCTCTGGAAATCAAGACCAAGGAAAAACAGCTGGGAATGGAGTGAGAAAGCCCATAAAATAAAACCATAATACTGTTGCAAGTGAGATAAAGGTCAATGGATTTCAAAATGTCAAATGACAAAAGGATCGTTTCCCTGCTGGTTTTTGGTTGGTACAGTTTAGTTGCTGCCGAGTTCTAAACGTTTCCGACTTCATGAACATTTTTACTCTCGTATTAACGGTTTATTATCAATTTATTCAAGAAGATATTAATACCCTCATAAATGTCCATCAGCACCTTAAGTGATGTGAAATTTTTTTGTAGACAGATTATATCTTGCGCATAATGATCGTGCACTGGCTCAGTTATGGAAATGCCCAGAGCTCTCTTGAGGGGCAGTGTGGAGGCGGGGTTGCTCAGAGGTGAAGGTGGGGGGGGGGGGGGCAATACTAAATTTTTCAATAGTCCCTGCTCATTGATTCATTGATGGTGATACTCTGGATGCTTAGCAAACTTCTACCGAGTTTCTGTACATGGCAAGCTTTGTGCCATATATATATATATAGAGAGAGAGAGAGAGAGAGAGAGACAAGGAAGGAGGGAGGAAGAGACTAACTCTCTTTAGAGACCTTTAGGAAAAACAGGTTACCAAAGCTAAAGACATTATGGGTGCTTAATAAAATTTATATTAACTTTATATTACTCTAACCACTAATAATAATAATAAATGACAGTGTTCATGTATCAGGCACTTAGCATGCATTATTTTAATTTAGAGCTAGTTATTACTATTCTTAACTTACAGATGAGAACATTGAGGTTCAAATAAGTTAGAGAATGCTTCTGAAGCCACACGGCAGGTTAGGGGGAAAAACTACATTTTAACCTAATACTATTTGACTCTAGAACTCAGGCCCTTCCTACTGCATATTGACGCCTGCTGAATACCAATAATGTTTAATTATCACATTTTAAGATGGACTGGACTGGTAAAGGAGTCTGTATAAACAAAGGAGCAAGATCATAATATATAGTTTCTCAAATATTGTCTAATTTTCTTGTCAACGTCTAAGCCATGCATCATTCTCAAGTTCTTTAAAGAATAAGGTCCGAACGATATACTTGACTGATTTATTATCTCATTTTCCTTTGTTCTCACTTTTTCTCTTCTTTATTTAACACCTAGTATAAGACCAGATGCACTAGTAGCTCTGAGAAGCTAAGGATTCTTTTTTTTTTTAAGTTTATTTATTTTGTGCGAGAGAGAGAAAGAGAGAGAGCATGAGCAGGGTCAGTGAGAGAAGGAGAGAGAGAGAGAATCCCAATCGGACTCCATGCCATCAGTGCAGAGCCTGACGTGGGACTCGAACTCACTAACTGCAAGATCATGACCTTAGCTGAAATCAAGAGTTGGCCACCTAATGACTGAGCCACCCAGACACCCCCAGGAGCTAAGGATTCTTAAAGCATTGGCTGCATTGACTGTAATCCCTTTTCTCTTTGATCCAAGTTCATATGCCACGTTTGCAGGGCATGGTGTTGTGGGTGAAGAAGGCGCGGTCCCTGCCCTAGAGATGCTTAAGGACCAGAGAGTGCGGGAGGAGGGAAAATGACATGCAAACAGCCTGCTTGTCCTATCAGTAATGTGGGAGAAGTGCCAGCGATGGTGAAGAGACACAAGAGACTGAGACATTGGTCTCTACGGGAGAGCTGGAGAAACTTCAGAAAACGTAGCGGCTACACAACGGGGTGGGGGTGGGGGAGCTCGGGGACATGGTCTTATTTATTGCAAGTTGAAAAACCACTACACAAAGGCACTCAGTGCGAGTGTGTGTGATGTATTTGGAACAAGTAAGTCGTTCCCTTTCATTAGGATCAAAGGAGGCGCCTGGGTAGTTCAGTTGGTTAAACATCTAACTCTGGCTCAGGTCAGGGTCTCATAGTTCATGAGTTCAACCCCCAGGTGGGGCTCTGCATTGGCAGTGTGAAACCTCCTTTGGATTCTCCGTCTCCTTCTCTCTCTCTCTCTGCCCCTCCTCTGCTCACTCTCTCTCAAAAATGAATAAATGAACATTTTTTAAAAAGTAGAACACAGGGAAATTTTTTAATAAGAAATGCAATACGGTCAAATGCTGGCTTTAGGAAAATAACTGGCCAAAGAATGAACAGGGGAGGTAAGCGTAGAAGCACTGAGACCAAATTTTAGCTGCAGCCCATGGTTAGAGATGGTTCTGTTTGGATGGAGGGGGGGGGGGCGTTGAGGGTCTCCTGTTTCCTCTCTGTGAGTGCCATGAATGTAAACAGAAGCCGCCATCCCTGTGATGGAAGAAGATGAATCCATGTCATGATCTTCTCCAGTGCCAGAAAGTCTCCCTTCATCGCTCCTCCCCTTTTTGCCTTGAGTAGGATTCTGTGATTTCTGAGAAGACAGTCAGTGGGCTCGAATGAACACAGCCCTTGGTACTTCCTCTAAAATGTGGGAGGCACCCCTCTCTGGGACAAAATGGAAGAGTCTTCCGAGTGATTTGAGAGACTTCAAATATGGCCTCAGACCCTAGGGAGATGTTCGGGAACTGAGGACGCACAAAACAACTTCTACTACAGCCCTCGCGTTATAACCAGCTAGCGCTATTCATGGATACTGGATTCTTCAATACTCTGCGCTCATGGATTCTTTGTGGGTAATAAAAATCTCCAAATCACAAATGATGGTAATATTTTGGATATTTAACAAATTTTGTTGAGTGCATATGTAGGTATCGAGTTTATGTATAGGCATTGTAAATATATATGAGAGAGGATATAACCATTTTTGTGTTTTTTGAACAATGAGACATATACAGTTTAGTTACAGATTATTTAATAATCTGTAAAAAAGCCCTACTCTGGCAGAGTGACGCATTGCCTGTGTCAGTACATTCATATACGTGTATATATATCTTATAGTATTATTGAAATTTGAATTTAGAATATTATGGATTGTGTGTATTAACATTATGTATTACATATAATTCCGCATGAGGGCACAAAGCCTCACGTACAAAGGTTTGCAAGCATTAGTGAAAATATGCAATATATTAAAACAACTTCAGAGCCAGTCCTTCAAATAGCAATGTTTTCAAAAATCAAGCTTTGTGAAATTCAGCCTTTCCTTTCCCTAGAAAGGTGGTTGAGCTATTCGGCTGCTTACATAATGCTTCTAACCATTCATATGTGGAAAAGTCTGTGACGAATTATTAGAATTATAATGGAGTTCAACCTAAGCTTGAGAGGAAAAAAAAAATTCTGGCTTAGACGGAACTTCCCTCAGGAAATGAAAAAAAAAATCTACAGCAATGTTTCAAGTCAGATTAACGGGATTAATAATAACAAAAACATCATCAACAACTATTATAACCAATTAGCCAATTTGGGACACAGGAGCATAAAACATAGAGGTTTTACGTGTCCTCGGCCCTGTAGGATGCAGGAAAGGGATGAAGTATAAACAATGATAAATATACGAACATTTTTACTGTGCATCTGAGCTAAATTAATTCTTCTCATATGTTATCCTGTTCAATGCTTACATAAATCTTGTGAGATATTGCGGAGTTTATCTGCCAGGTCCCCTGGGAAATGTCTCTGAATTGCCCAGAAATTAGTTCGATGGAACCAGAAACACTGCCCTTGTTCAAGAAGAGGCTGCATTTTCCTACAGGTGTTCCCTGGTCCCCAAGTACTGAGCAGGTGGCATTTCCCATCACTCTCCCGAACAGGTGTTTTTACATTGTAATTACGCACAACACCAGGTGAACTCACGGAGAAGCGTGTCACCCACTGTTAAGGTCATTCTCATGTTCATCCCCTGAGAGGAGAGCAACAGACCACAGGGTCCCTTCCCGGGAATACAGCCACAGTGGGTCCGGCAAGCCCCAGCCTCATCATGCACCTCTGCAGAAAGCCAGGAGATCCAGGTAACTCTGTGCCTCTTCCTGCGGACCCTTCCCTTGTAAATTTCCCTAGCGTGACCTGGTGCGTGTAACTATACTGTGTGCCATGAGGGGCTTAGGTTGAAATTAAGTCACATTAAAAATCATGGAGAGCTGTGAAAGCTACTTTATACATTTTGGTGTACCTGATGTCACAGTGATTCTGGTTAGTAAGATTAGCATATCCAAAGTCCTACTTTCATTAAGTTGTGGGGCTAGAAACTCCACCTGGTTTGTCAATTCACAAGCTAGTGGTTGTCATCACAGCATAATCTATCTCAAAGGGTAAAAATCAAGACCACCTGCACCACAAGGACTGTGGTCAATGTGGACTTAGGACTGTGTCAATTTCAGGCAGCTTAAACCCAGTTTTATGGAATTGTTACCTCTGGTGGCGAGGATCCCAAACTTGCGATTCTTACACCCTGAGTAATCCCAAGGCACTCAAAAGTTTACGGTGCATTGCTTTATAGACATTGTCCTGAACTTGCCACATGAACCCACATGTGTATGGGACACAGGCCAGACCACCCATCTTCTCTCTGAGTTCAGGAGGTCACACGGAACAGAGTTATCTGCCAAGAGGGAGTCCTTTGTGAAGGCTTACCTCCTGGCATCAGTAGTGGAAAAAAAGAGAAACAGGAAGCTTTTATGATATCAGAGGGCTTTTTAGACCCTATGAGAATCCACCCGAGACTCTTAAAATAAGTGATATCTGATACACGAATTCAAGGAACATCCTTGACTTCGGTAAGAGAATTCCAAGAAAGTGTATATACCCTCCTAGAAGGTTGACAAAAATACTGTGGGCTAGTAGTCTGAGCCACACTGAGGCGGGAAGGGAAGAAGAGCCCCAGTAAAAGCTTTAAGGGAAAGAACCGTAGTTTTCTTCTTCCTTCCCTGCGAAAAGAAACAAAGTTGTTCACCTGCTCCTCCAATCCAGGGAGAGCCAGTGATGAACTGACAAAAACGTGGGCCAGAACAGGGTAGCTGTGCCACGGTCATGATGTGGGTAGGAGCTTGACTAGTCTGAGGACAGTACTTCTGCTCACCTCATATTTTATTCACCCTTCTCCTTCCTTTCCAGTCCCATAAGAGAAGTCAGGCTTCACTTCAAAAGAAGTTTGGGAAGAGGCTTGCAATTGAGAAATATTTCACCTAATTCATCAGTGTTAAGCATGTCAAAAACCAAACCTTCCCAAGCTCGGTTATAAATCACTCTGCCTAGAACAATAGGAAATATGCTATTCAAATGCAATACCAATTGAGGTGAATTCCAAATGACCAAGCAAAAGTCAAATGCAAGCCTTGGAGGGAGATATAATTCCACAGTACTTTTTGAGGACCTATAAATTTTGAAAAAGTAAGCGGGGCATATCTAACAGGGCAGAAAACCAAATAAAAGATGATTAGCCACTAGAAAGGGATCAAATAAGAAATACATTTCGTTCATTCTGTACAGTACCTGGCACACACAAGATGTTTGGTAATTTTTCTAAGGGATCCATGAATAAATTCCAAGTCTCCTGGAGTTATTACTGCAAATCCTCAATATAGATAGCCCCCACCTTAGACAAGAAAATATAAGATCAATGAAGGCTCATAGGGTTATCTGCCTTTATCACGGGGCTGGCCAAAAGCTCTCACATACACTAGCGAAACATATTCTGTCTCTGGTAATTTGCCAATTTACTCCCATATTCCTTAGTTGTGTTTTTTAACCTATTGCTTAAAAAGAAGAATATGACATTTTCTCCCTGATGACTGGCTAATTTAGAAAATAAAAGTGGGGGTGGCTGTGTCTGTCTTTGGGGTAATGAGATTCCAATAAATAGATTAGTGAGGTTTCTCCTAGGATACTATCAATAGCCATACAATATTTAGGTCAAGAACTACATACACTCTAAATAGGGAGCTTGTAGAAGCTTAAATGAGGTCTTAGCATCAGTAAGGAATTTTGTGTTCCACTATAATTATGTTATCAAAGTGAAAGATGGCTTAGTAAAAAAAATGGCCATAAAAATGAATGGCTGGAATCATGTATTTACGGAGGAGGATATATATGGATTTCTTTGTTTACTGACAGAAGGGAAAATATTGAATTTCTATTTTGCAATCTTTAAAGTCTTTCAATCACAAAGGATCTTTCTCCAAATAACATTGTTGCCAAACATTATCAGAAGATCTCATGAGTGTTTCCTTGACCAGCTCATTGCATACCTCTGCTTTTATTTCAGGTTTCAGTTTATTAACTCGTTGAAAACAAGATTGTGTGATTAAATCCTTTGTGGTTCCTTTTCCTTACTTAACCTCTTTTTAGGGATGGCGATTCATATTCACTTGCCAGGAACTGGCCGATGTTTGTTAACATGTACATGCATATACACACCTGGTTATTTTCTAAACAATGTTAATATTGTCATATCTGGTGATAAACAAATACATAAATCGGTATCCAAGTTTTTAAGATAATTTAGTAACATCATGGGAGGAAAATTCTCTCTTGGTTCTGGTATATAACCTGGCTCCAGAATTCTGGCCTTTCCCATCTTTTCCTATTAACATTCAAAATGTGTTTCCTGGGGCATCTGGGTGGCTTAGTCCATTAAGCATCTGACTTCAGCTCAGGTCATGATCTCGAAGTCCCTGGGTTCCAGCCCCACATCGGGCTCTGTGCTGACAACTTAGAGCCTGAAACCTGCTTCAGATTCTGTCTCCTTCTCTCTCTGCCCCTCCCCCACTCCCACACTGCCTCTCTCTCTCTCAAAAGTAAATAAACATTAAAAATTTTTTAAATAAAAAAATGTGTTTCCTTATATTTTTTATGAAAAAAATGAGTAGTTCTCCAGTTCTCCCACCAAAACCACAAACTGTTACTTGGTTAATATTTGAAAACTTCTACATTAGAGACAGGCATGCATGTTTACATATGTGTATGCATATAATATATACATGTATACATCCATGTATACATGGATGCACATATATGTGTACATATATGTATATGTATATATGTGTACATTGATGTACATGTATGTGTGTGCATATGTGTGTACATATATACATACATGTATATATGCATGCATGTATATATATGTACACACATACATACACACATACACATAAAGAGAGAATATCTTCAAATCTATTTATCACACAGCAATCAGAATGATCTTCTAAATAAGGACACCTGGGTGGCTCAGTTAAGTGACTGACTCTTGATTCAGGCTCAGGTCATGATCTCACAGTTCGTGGGATCAAGCCCCACGCCTGGCTCTATGCAAGGCGTGGAGCTTACTTGGGATTCTCTCTCTCCCTCTCTCTCTGCCCCTCCCCCTTATTATCTATCAAAATAAAATAAACTTAAAAAAAAAAAGAATGATCTTCTAAGACAACCAGGTCCTTCACTGCCCTGCATGGTTTTCTGCCACATCCAAATATCTTGTCATGGCCCTCAGTGTCACCACGCTCCCTCCTGATCAGTAGGGTCATCTGACCATCATGGGTTCCTTTGTGGTCCTCAAACATAAGAAACTTTTATCTGCTCTGGGTCTCTGACTTGAATTTTCTTCCCCCAGATCACTGCCTCACTAGCTTATTCTGAAACCTGAGGTTTCAACTCCATTGCTATAGCCTCAGAACCGCTCTGAAACTACAGATTCTCTCTTCCACCCCCCTATGGTGGCCCCCCCAAACTTTCTATCACATTACTCTGAATATTTCCTTCACAACAATATAATTACCTCATTTATTGTTTTAATACGGTTTCCCCACAACATGAAGTTAGGGACATTGTCAGCATCACTTATAATTTATTATCACCTGTCCTGGCACATAGTAGATGCTCAATAAATGTTTGATGAGTGAATAAATGAATAAAAAAATCGTTCATAACTCACATTATCATGGAATAACTTGCTTTTTCCCATGAAAAATGAATCACGGGAACAGTCCTATGTCAGTGCAGAAGAAGCTCGCTTATTTCTAGTTGATGAATTGGAGTCAGAATATGGATGCTTATCATTAAATTAAATATATTCCTATTGATAGATGTGCAGGCTCTTTTTAATTTCCTACTGTCAGACACTGCCCTGAAATATACAACTTTGTATTTGTGTTTGAATATACTTACACAACCGCTTTTCTGCACGATAGCCTTCTAAGTGTGAAACCACAACATCAGAGGATTTTAAATATTCATACATTTTAAACATTCAAATTTCTCCCAACAAATGCTTTCACAACTGTGATGAGCTTGAGATTTTACCCTACTAACAGGTCAGCCCACCACAGTTTCACAGATGCTGGCAGGAGACATGAGATTCCTGGGTCAGAGACGAAGGACTTTGCTGTTCCCATTACACAGGCCACACTTTTTGTGTTCATCTTGGTTCCCCTTGCCCCTCCCCTTAAAGCCCACAGTGGGACAGAGTGGCCCAAGTGAATTCTACACATGTAATGGAACCCCTGAGTTTAGGAAATTCCAGTCTTTTAAAGGGACCTCAGCCAACCTGCTCAGCTTTTGAGCCAGAAGGAAACATTATTTTTATTATCCTGGGGAGTAAACAAGTCCACCCCGTTCTGCAGGGGGAGACTCTACATTTTCCAAGGCAGTTTGCTTTATAGTCCTCCTTGAAAAAATTGTCTGAAACGGAACCTATCAGTGCCTCTGTTCACAAAACTTGTAGAAATCCAAGAGGCCCATGGAGAATTGTCTCCCCCAATTTACAGCAGAATCCAATCTGGAAGTAAGGAGGATTAAACTCAAGTGTGAGAGGAACTGACCAGCACTTCTGACTATCTATGAAGGCAAATCAAGAGGAAATTTAGAATTTTGAGTGGTGGATTTGGTAAAGGTATGCAGTCAATTTGGCTACTTCCCCAGCAAATGGAGTATGAAAAATTTCCTGTAAGAGTTTTATGGTATAGAAATGGAATACTTCATATCCTCCAATATCCCATTCATCAAAATTCAGTCGCCGGGCTCTCCCTAACTGCAGGGGAGGCTAAGAAATGCAGCCTAATCATGTTTCCGAGAGTAACAAGAAACAGAATTTGCTACACACATGGCTGTCCCAGCCACATAGAGTCTGTGAGAATAAGCCCCGTAAGATTTTTTTCCACATACTCTTTCCATACCAGGTTTTGCATACAAGGGCAAATTTCTCTTCTTCACCACCAAAAGCTCTCCTCTTCAAAAGCCCATTAGTAAGAGGTGAAGATGTGTGTGCCACGAATAGAGGAATAATAAGAATAAAGAGATGTCCAAGGGAGGAAGTAAGGAATGCCCAGTGACCTCATTCAAAACTGAATTTTTCCACTCAACCTATCAAGTTTCCCAAGCTTGAGAATATTGATTGGAAATTACTTTTAATACTAAAGAGAAATAGAAGATACTGCTGGCTAGGTCATCGTCAACCAGACACTTTATGCTAAGCCCTTCCCGCTAAAGGAAATAGAAGTGAGGCTCTCTAGCTCAGTGGGGTTTGTTTTTATTTACTTTTTTTCTAGTTTTACTGAGAAATGATTGGCATAGAGAACTGGGTAAGTTTAAGGTATCAAGCATGATGGCTTGATTTACATATACTGTGAAATGATTAAGGCATGAGGTTCAGCCAACATCCATTTCTTCATATAGATACAATAAAAATAAAAGAAAGAAAATAAAGGAAAAAATTCTCTCCTTGTGATGAGAACCTAAGATTTGCTCTCTTACATGTTTATGTATTATACAGCAACTTCAGCTGTGGTCATCATGTTGTGCATTATATCCCGAGTACTTACTTATCTTATAACTGGACACTTGTACCGTTTGCCCACGTTCTTCCAATTTCGCTGCCCCTCCCACTTCTGGTAATCACAGGTCTCATCTCTTTTCCTACGAGATTGTGTTTGCTTGTATGTTTCTTTAGATTTCACATATATATGTGCTCACATAGTATTTGTCTTTCTCTGACTTCTTTCACTTAGTCTAATGCCCTCAAGGTCTATCCTACGTTGTTGCAAATGGTAGGATGTAGGATTTCCTTGTTCTTTTATGGCTGAATAAGATGCCAGTGTGGTGTAGATATACCACAGTCTCTTTATACTCCATTGTGGTATAGATATACCACAGGTTCTTTATCCATCCATCCATCCATCCACCCATCCAAGGACACTTATGTTGTTTCCATGTCTTGACTATTGTGAATGATGCTGCTATGAACATGGAGGTGCAGATAATGGTTTTGGTTCCTTTGGATATATTCCCAGAAGTATAATTGCTTGATCTATGTAGTTCTATTTTTTGACTTTTTTTGAGACTCCTCTGTGCTGTTTTCCAATTTGATGTACAATCCCACCAACAGGACACAAGGGTTTCCTTTTCTCTACATCCACCAGCATTCATTACCTCTTGTCTTTTTTATTCTAGCCATTCTAACAGGCCTGAAGTGATACCTCATGGTGGCTTTAATTTGCATTTCCCCAATGACTAGTGATGTTGAGCATCTTTCCATGTACCTTCTGGCCTTTCGTATACCTTCTTTGGAAAAAATGTCTATTCAGGTCCTTTGCCCATTTTTTAATTGTGGTATCTGTTTTCATGCTATTGAGTTGTATGAGTTTTTTATAGATTTTGAATATTAGCTCCATATCAGATATGGTGTGCAAAAATTTTTTTCCCATTTCTGTAGGTTGTTTTGGCACTTTGTTCTTGGTTTCTCTGGCGGTGCAGAAGCTTTTTAGTTTGGTGTTGTTCCACTTATTTACTTTCAGTTCTGTTGCTTGTGTTTTTGGTGTCATATCCAAAAAATCATTACCAATACCCATGTCAGAAAGCTTTATTCCTATGTTTTCTTCCAGGAGTTCCATGATTTCAGGTCTTATATTTCAGTGTTTAATTCATTTTGAGTTATTTTTGTGAGTGGTGTGAGAAATGGGTCCATTTCATCTTTTTACATGTGAATATCCAATTATTCAGCACCATTTATTGACAAGACGGTTTTTTCAGCATCGAGTATTCTTGACTCCCTTGTTGAATATTAGCTGACCATATATGCTAAGGTTTATTTCCGGGCCCTCAACTCTGTTTTGTTGGTCTATTTGCTTGTTTTTCTGACAGAACCGTACTGTTTTAATGACTATGGCTTTATGATGCAGCTTGAAATCAGGAAGTATGATGTCTCCTGCTTGGTACTTATTTCTTGAGATTTCTTTGGGTTTTGGGAGTCTTTTGCGGTTCCATATAAATTTTAGAAGTGTTTTTCCTTCTCCTGTAAAAAATGCCATTAGAATTTTGATAGAGATTGCACTGAACCTGGCTTTTGGTGGTATTGGCATTTTAACAGTATTTATTCTTCCAATGAATGGCATGTGATACCTTTCTATTTATTTGTGTCTTTGATTTCTTTCATCGATATTTTATAGTTTCTGTAGTATAGATCTTTCACTTCCTTAGGTACATTTATCCCTATGTATTTTATCATTTTCGATGCTATGGTAAAAGGATAGGTTTCTTTATTTCTTTTTCAGAAATTTTCTTGTTAGTCTACAGATATGCTACTGACTCGTGTCTGTTACTTTTGTACCCTACAACTTTACTGAATTTGTTGATTGGATCAGATAGTTTTTTTGACAGTCTTTAGGATTCTTTCTTTATAAAAATATATAGAAATATGTAATCTGCAAATAGAGACAATTTCCTGTCTTTCTTTCCAATTCTGACACCTTTTATTTCTCTGACTCTCTTGATTGCTCTGACTAGGGTTTCCAACGTTGAGCAGGAGTGATGAGAGTGGTCACAGTTGTCTTGTCCCTGACCTTAGAGGAAAAGCTTTCAGTTTTGCACCATTGGGTATGATGTTGGCTGTGGTCTTGTCATACATGGTCTTTATTTTGTTGAGGTATGTTCCTTTTATACCTAATTTGTTAAGAGATTTTAACATGAATGGATGTTGAATTTTTTCAAATGCTTTTTCTGCATCTATTGAGATGACCATATGTTTTTTTTTTCTGGCATTCTATTAATGTGATAACACCTCACATTAATTGATTTTTGAATGTTTAATCTTCCTTGCATCCCAAGGATAAGTCGCACTTGATTACGGTGAATGGTCCTTTTAACATGCTGCTGAATTCAGTCTTCTCTTATTTCACTGGGAAGTTTTGCATCTGTATTCATCAGGGATATTGACCTGTCATTTTTTGTCTGTGTTTGTTTCTAGAAGTGTCTTTTTCTGGTATTGGTATCAGGGTAATGCTGGCCTTATAAAATTAGTTTGGGTGTTCCCTCCTCTGATTTCTTGGAAGAGTTTGAAAAGGACTGGTGTTAATTATTCTTTAAATATTTGGTAAAATTCAACAGTGAAGCCATCCAGTCCTGAGCTATTCTTCATGATGAGATTTTTTTATTACTGATCCAATCTCTTTACCGGTAGTTGGTCTGTTCAGTTTTCCTATTTCTTTCTGACTCATTCTTGGGAAGTGGTATGTTCCTGCAAATTTTCCATTTCTTCTAGGTCGCTCGGTTTGTTAGAATACAGTTGCTCACAGTATCCTCTTACGATCTGTGAATTTCTGCAGTATCACGTGTAATGTTTTCTTTTTCACTTTTAGTTTTGCTGATTTGGGTCTTTTCCCATTTTTCTTTGGCTGGTCTGACTAAGGGACTTGTCAATTTGGGGTTTTCTGGTCAGGCTTACTAGATAGTAAGGACTTGGTACTATTTTCAGAAATAGATAGGGCTAGGAATTCGCTTCCTTTCCCTGGCAGGGTAGCAGAAAAGGATCCAGTGCCTGGATAGCTCAGTATTTGGGGACCAAAATCAGGCCAGAGTGCACACTAAATGCCCTGGTCAGGTGAGGCCACCAGTTTTGGTCTATTGATGGGGGAAGCCATGGTCTAGGCTCTGTTCAAGTGTCACTGTAGCTAGGGCTATTGAATGGGCTATGCAGCTGCCTGTATGCTCTGGGTAGGGTTCCTGTTAAGACAGATGGAAGACTGGTTTTTTTTTAATGTTTATTTATATCTGAGACAGAGACAGAGCATGAGTGGGGGAGGGGCAGAGAGAGAGGGAGACACAGAATCCGAAGCAGGCTCCAGGCTCTGAGGTCTCAGCACAGAGCCCGATGTGGGGCTCGAACTCACAGACCGTGAGATCATGACCTGAGCTGAAGTCGGACGCTCAACCGACTGAGCCACCCAGGCGCCCCAAGGCTGTTTTAAGCAATGGGCAGAATTATGAATTAGATTCTCTGTCCAGCTGCAGTGGAAAAGGCGGCTTTAAAACTGATTCATGAAGCTCTTTGTGTTGTCTTAACTGAAGCTGACCCGCACCCCAATTTTCCTGACTGAACAGAGCCCTTGGCTTTGTTCTATAGGCTAACTGGCTCTGCCTGCTCACCTCTCCTCTCAAGTGCTGCTGGGCTGCACAGCTCCCAAGAGTTGTCTCCAGCTCCTCTAGTCAGATGGAGCCAGAAAACACTCTTCACAGTAGGTAGGTCATGTTTCAGTTACTTCGCATGGGTGGGAGGAGGAGAAGTTGATCCAGGCTGCTCTCAATTTCCCAAACAGCCTTTCCGGTTAGGAAGGGCTTGGGCTATCTTTAGCCTTGGTTATGAATTAATCCCCCTGCCTGTGTATGGCACTGGAATACTCCGTGTCTGGTATTGGCTTTCCTGTGGGGGTGATCAGCTCTGCCCACCCACCTCTCAGCTCAAGTACCACCGGGCAGCAAAGCTTCCAGAAATTGTCACCAGCCCTTCTGGTCAAATGGGACTAGAAGACACTCTCCACAGCAGGTGGGGCTGTGATTCAGTTCCTTCCCTGGGCACAGGCAGCCATGTTGGCAACCCTTCTTGGTTGAGGATCCGAATCAGACAGGCCACCAAGGTCCCTGAATGCACTATTGGCTTGGTTCTGTAGATAAGCAAAGCAGCTGGTTGGACTTACAGCTTGGGCACTTGCCCACTGCTTGGGCACTCCAAAGTCCCCCACTCCTAATACCTTTGCACTGGGAGTTAGGGCTTCAACATATGGATTTGGGGAGACACAGATACTCAGTACATAATACATATTAATGCTTATCTATTACAGGCTGGTGACATGAATAGGGCATATGAGTTGACGTGACAAACACTGATCATTTGTCAAATCGTCTCCTGTATGCAGTCTGAGATGGTTCCTTCACTCCTCTCTCTCTACGTGTCACAGACCCTGGGGATGTGTGTATAGCAAGGGAGGATTCTGACCCACGTAGGCAGCAATTACCTGTGATCACCAAGTCTAGTACCCTGGGGGAGTCAGATCCTCATGCATAGCACCTGTGACCTCCCCTACGTGATAAAGGAAATGTTACATAGAGTTCTATTATGAGCCAGCTCTCAGGCCAAAGAATCCAAGATAACTGATCTGAACTCAGTTCCACCGAACCTCTGGGGAGCAGCCGTGTCGCTCCGGGTAACTTTCATAACTTCTCTTGTTGTCTTTTTTCTCTCCTCTGAAAATAAATTGATTGGTTTGAATAAACCCTAAGGTCCCTTCATACTAAAATCCAGGGATGCAATAAATAGGATCCCGGTTTTTGTTGTTAACAAATATTTGGGGCACCTGGGTGGCTCGGTCAGTTAAGCGTCCGACTTTGGCTCGGGTCATGATCTCACGGTCCGTGAGTTCGAGCCCCGCGTCAGGCTCTGTGCTGAGACCTCAGAGCCTGGAGCCTGTTTCAGATTCTGTGTCTCCCTCTCTCTCTGCCCCTCCCCTGTTCATGCTCTGTCTCTCTCTGTCTCAAAAATAAATAAACGTTAAAAAAAATTTTTTAAATAAAAAAAAATATTTTTGTAGGAGCAAAATCACCCATCAGGCCACTAGAAAGAGGAAAAATAAGTCTAAAGCATACAAAGGAATTCCTAGATAATCTTTCTTCAATTTGTACTTGATCTAGATACTGTTCTTAAAAGGATGCGCTCTTCACTGCAATCATCTTGTGCATCCACCAGCCATATCTGGTCCCGTAAGAAAGAAAGGGGTAGAGAGCCTTACCAAAGCATCCCGCAGAGCTCTCCCCTCTCTGGGTGTTGGGGTTTGGTAGAACTGGGGTCGAGACAACCCCTCAGTTAGCCCAAGCCAAATATTTAATCTTTCTAAAAGATTTATATTCATATTTTGGGATTTATAGAATCTAGCAGGGCAAGTCAGCATCAGTGAGATAGCCATGCTAACGATTGTAGAATTATAGCTGTGATAAATGCTAAGGACCCTTTTAACAATGACCCTTGACTTAGATCGGTAAAATAGGGAAAGCTTCGGAAGTAACTTTGAAACTGAGATAGGAGGCTGAGGAAGAGTGGATAAGGAAAAATCTGTTTCAAGGCCCATTTAAGGGCATGACATGCTCCAGGAGAACATGAAAAATCTCAGCAAATGGAAGGAAGCAAGGTAAAAGATGAGGCCGAAGAGGTGGATTTGGTTAAAATTACTTAAGCCGTGATGCAAGTGAACATAATGAGGACAACATTAATAATTATGCTGGGACAACAGGCATGAACCAGGACTATCCCTGGCAAACAAGAGAATTGGAGAAAGCGAGGGCTATTGGAAAATTTTTTCAGAAACTAGGTGAAATACAAAATGTCTGAGGAGATGAATGCATTAAAACTGAATGCCAGAAGGTTTTTTTTTTTTCTGGTGGTGGAGAGGGGGTGGGTTGGAGAATAGATAAAAGTAAGGTTCTCGTCCTCTTGGGCAGGAAACCTGCCCAGTCTTCTGGTAGGAGCAGATGAATCATCTCTGTGGTCCAGAGATGTGATTAACATCTAGTTAATTAACATGTGAGCTCTTTCACTAAAGTAAAATAAACATTAAGCATCAACATTGGTGTGCGATTGAAGGCTTCAAATCAATATGTCTGTAAGCGTCGATTCCACTCTACGAAATATTTGTGCAAGAAATGTAATGAACAGGCTCCCCTACAGGCTTCAGATGTTCATAATATCCCTCGAATTTTCAAGAAATCATAGCTTCCTTTAAGATAGGAATCGACAGGGGCACCTGGGTGGCTCAGTTGGTTAAGCATCCGACTTCGGCTCAGGTCATGATCTCCTGGTTCGTGGGTTTGAGCCTGGCATCAGGCTCCGTGCTGACAGCTTGGACAGAGCCTGGGGCCTGTTTCATATTCTGTGTCTCCCTTTCTCTCTGCCCCTCCCCTGCTCGTGCTCTGTCTCTCAAAAATAAAGAAATGTTAAAAAAAATTTTTTAAAGATAAGAATCAACAGTCATTCACACCCAGAGTTGATGTCAATTTCAAAGGCAGAAACAGATTTGAGGTTAATGTATCCTATCTGTTTTGCTCATCTGTTTCTTCCTAAGTCTTAGGTACAACATGAAAACTGAAAAAGAAAAGACAATAAGGCAGAGAGAGGGGGAAGGAGAGAAAAAAGAAAGAAAGAAGGAAAGATTCACCCACATACATCAGTATACTTATCCTGATGCCTCTGTAAGAAAAGGTAAGCAACAAACCTAACCAAAGTGAACTCAGAGTGAGCCCCTTATGCTTGGCTTCTAGAAAGAAATCAGAAGGCTCCCATGAGATTGAATTTCATGAAGTTGGACTGACATATTTTCTGGAGTCAGAACCCAAATTGTGAAAAGGAAATTTTAAGTGGGCTTCAGAAAACTAAATAGGCATGTTCTTAAGACTGGATATTTTTGGTAAGTGAAAACAGCACCTAGGAATGCACTTCTTTCAGAACTATTTTTATGATGAAATATTGAGTTTCTGTTGTTAATGTCACAATCTTTCCTTCTCTCTCTCTCTCTCTCTCTCTCTCTCTCTCTCTCTTTCTTTCCCTCCCTCTAACTCCACTCTCCATGTATCCTTTGCACACTTCTCATGGCTGCCCTTGGTGGGTCCCAATCATGACTGAAGCCACTGGGCAAACTTGGAATCCAGTCATTCCTTCCCAGTATCATCAGAGTGGTCATTTCTTTAATAGCCCAGCACCATTCACCAAGAGAGAAACTCACTGAGAAAATATTTGCTACTAAGGTATGAATAACTAAGTCATGTATTACTCTACTCGATCCACTGTCTATTAGAGGGACGTACAGTTTGTTAAATCCATGCAAAAAGGCAAAGCAAAGGGATACATCTCAAACCTCAAATGTGGAGTATTAAACACTGTGAAACTGAGGCGAAATTTCATATACGTATGTGTATTTACGCACCTATAGTATACAATACACAGAAAGAGAGCACAGATTCCTTCACCTAATATGATATAGAAAACACTGCATTGATATTCATAGAATAGAAGAGAATACTTCAAAGAAATAATTCATTGAGTGTCTACCACTCTGAGACCGATCTGGACGAGCCACCAGGTGAATAGTAGTGGCCAAAACAGATGTGCTTTCCACCCTGTGGAGTGTAGTTTCTCAAAAGTAAGGCTTAGTATGAAGGCAAGTCAACAGGCACTTCTTATAGGTGAAAAGAGCAGAATATTTTCTTCTGCACAATAAGAACAAGGAACTTACACTGGGAAGAATGGTAAGGAATGGCTTCTCTGAGGAAAGAGTATGGTGAGACCCATGGATGAGCAGGCACCACAACAAGTCTGCAGAAGATCATCCCAGTATTCGTGTGCTGACGTACTTCCTTCCAATCATTTATCTGCCTGCGTGTGTGTGTGTGTGTGTGTGTGTGTGTGTTACAGTCGAGAGCATCTTTTCATAGCCTGATTTTTGTCTCTCCACTAAGCATATCAAGGGCAGTTTCTCACATATTTTTTCATAAATATTTTTTTTAGTGGTGGTTTGGTATTTCCTTACAGAGCTCTCCTTACTTTACCAAACCATTGAGGACATCTGTTTACATTATCCCACTATTATGAATAACACTTTGGAGAATACCCTAGTTATGAATAACACTTTGGAGAATAGCCTCGTACATAAATATTTGTATTCCAGATTATCCTGTCAGATAGATTCCTACAGCTGGAATTACCGGATAAAGAGTATGAATATACAGTGTCTGTTACATGTTGCTGTGAGTGTAGGTAAGAGGTTATCTTACGGTAATCTCACTAAAATTGTTATGATCATTAATGTTTTACTTTTAAAAAGTTAACATGAAAGTTTGTATTTTGATTTGCATTGGTTTGATGTCTTTGAGTATTAACAAACCCTTGACTCCAACTGGAATACCTGGGAAGCAGATGTTCTCAAGAAGAATATGGACAGCAGTGATATTTAATGGCTGTGATTCACCCCTTGGGTTGTTAGATCCTTAGAAGTCCAGCCCTCCCAATCCTGTTCCACTGGCTCCTAGAACCAAACAAAGGCTACCCTCCAGAGGGAGATTCTGGACTCCCCAAATCTCTCCTGCCATATCTGGAGAAATTCAGAAAGCTTGATTGTCCCTGTGCCTTTGAGAGACATTTCCAGGACTTCAGAGGGAGCAGGGACAGGGGACAATATGGATGGTCATGAGTGGGGACTCATGTGCGTATCTCCAGCTTTCACAAGGTCATGGGCTCTTACTGTCTCCCCACTCAGGGAAAGAACCTTCCACACTTGGTCCCCAACTGAAAAGGGCATTAAAGTTATTACCAATCACAAGTACAGGATTTACCCATGGCATCCTTTTAGAAGAGTAATTAGCAGTTCCCCAATCTCCAGACCTAGGGAATCAAAATGTTTTAAGATCTGGAATCTTGAAGTCTGTGTTTCAAAATATTCCCTAGCAGAGGCAGATGTGTGCACCTACTCAAGAACCATTGATATAACAGTATCTAGTTTATTCCTTAAGGCTTGGGGATATTCACCCCAAGGTCAGCTCTAAGCATCAAGTCTATTGTTCTTCCTTACAGCTCTTGAACCCCTATATAAACAGACTGCCAGCGGACCAACCATCATCATTCCACACAGCGGTCAACTGGGTAACGGACCCAGTTCAGAATCTCAGGAAATCCCTCTTTCCAGGTGCAAACAAAGGAATGTGGGGGGTTAGCAATCACCCCAGGGAAAACCAGGCGGTTGAGATCAAAACTCTTTTTATCCCAAATATCTGAATAATTAATTTGAAATCAAACGAGGACATGATTTTATTGTCTTAAATTAAAATGGTATGTTATCAAAGTTAGTCCCAATGTATCCCCAAAAGATGTGATGGATGCCGCTAAATTAACTTTCATGTGCTCCCATCAATAGCTTTTTCTTTGACTCAATATCTCCTTCAAAGAAAAAAGGTTTATTAGAGAGCACATAACACATTCCCTTTTATAGAGTGGTCAGGCTATTGGCGATTGTGTGCCCGATTGTATAAAGTTCACAAAACCATTTAGGCATTACCTTTGATCGATGCTGCGTATCAGCAGGGAATTTCATATTGACTCTAAGGTTGTCTTTGTTGCCTTATTAACATGCTAAGGAGCCATTTTTAAATCTTGCTGAAAAACACACTATGAAAAACACAGATGATGAAGGGCATTATTTGAGACACCAAGTAAATAGAAAAACCAACATTTGAGCCCTAAACAAAAAGGAAGCTCATGGTACACTTAATACAGAAGATGTTTTAAAAAAAAAAAGTTATTTTGTTTCCAGCTGTCCAGTTAATGCCTATTATGAAATCAGACATATAACTTTGCTCTATTTTGAGCAGCGTTATATGCTCAAAAGGAAAACGTCACTGTTGAGTGGCCAGTAACTCAGTCTTGCAAATGGATGTGAGCTCTCGTGGTCAGACATTCAGGACAAAGTCCAGAGACCTCGCACAGCACTTCTCAGTCCTTGTCTGGCCCCGTGTTACACCAGGATCCTTGTTTTCCGCCTTTCCCACACAAATGCTTGGTGTCTCCCATATGAAACCTTATGAATTTTATTTAAGAACTTGTGTGTTTTCCTCTCTATCCTTTGCACCTTTTTCTATCAAGGATTTGAAGCAAGCCAGGATATATACTAAACCCATGAGGTCCACCCTACCCACTCAGCTAGAAGCTGTTCTCCCCTCCACTAAAACTGTTTATCACTTACTATACATGTCCTGGCTTACTCTGTATCCTACATTATGTCACATCATTAAAAAGACTTTCAAAAATCTAAGCCTTAAATCCTTCATCTTGATTATTAATTCTTTATTTGTGCATTGAATCTTTACAGGGTTTATTCACCTCTTCCAGACTCTGAGCAAATAAATTTTGTGTGTAGAGTAGGTGTAAATATATGAAAGGGTAATAAAAACCACCATATAATAATAATGAGATAATAGCAATTACCATTTTAGTGAGCACCTATGAAGTGCCAGAACTTTCTACCTGCCCATGTACCCTGCACATGTCATTTCATTTCATTCAGTGACCACAAAATGCTCTTTAAATGTTAATTCCAGAGGCTCTGGGTGACTCAGTCAGTTAAGCACCCAACTCTTGATTTCAGCTCAGGTCATAATCTTATGGTTTGTGAGATCGAGCCCCATGTCTGGCTCTGCACTGATAATGTGGAGTCTGCTTGGGATTCTCTCTCTCTCTCTCTCTCTCTCTCTCTCAGAATAAATAAATAAATAAATAAATAAATAAATAAACATTAAAAAAATAAATGTTGGGGCACCTGAGTGGCTCAGTCGATTAAGCATCCGACTTCAGCTCAGGTCATGATCTCACGGTCCGTGAGTTCGAGCCCCACATCGGGCTCTGTGCTGACAGCTCAGAGCCTGGAGCGTGTTTCAGATTCTGTGTCTCCCTCTTTCTCTCTCCTCCCCTGCTCATGCTCTCTCTCTTCTCAAAAATAAATAAATGTTAAAAAAAAATACAAATACAAAATAAAAAAATAAATAAATGTTAACTCCACATTCCATGAGTGGGGAGCACCTGTAAATAACAGCTTTTACCCACAGCAGCCGCACTCAATTGCAGAGGGGCAGGGGTGGGGGGTGGGCAGCTATGCTGGGGAAACTTGCTGGAACCAAACAGACTGACAAAGTACAGGTGCCCATATTCCCCACTTTTTTTCCCCTACCTACCATTTCCTGCCCAGAGACCCATCCCTTCTTCTCTCTCTCCACGTTTGTAAATGTATAAATTCATAACCCATTGAAATTTACTCTGTGCCAGGATCTGCGATCAAATAAATGAAGAAGACAAAAAGGTGTGATTAACTCCCTCAAGGAGTCCACACTTAGGTGTACGAGTTTCTTCTTAGACATGTAATCACAATACAATGCAGTGCGGGAATATAAAGAGCTGATATCTGCCCATCCCTAGTTCATAAGTTGTGGGTAAGTGTCACAGGAGGAAATCAGCACGAAACGTGAAGCAAGCACTGAATGAATACAAGGCTGTGCTGAGCCCCCCTGACATGGATCTTTTGGTCACACCTTGGAAATCAACCAGACGTAAGCAAGAAAAAAAATAAAACTGACTTTCATGTGAAGGGCCTTCCTTAGCCGACTCCTCTTCCAGCCTCTCTGCCCCGGTTAGGACAGTCCCCTGGTCCTTAAGGGGACCTGAAGACACGCTTGCTTTTGCACGACCTCTGACTCTACTTCCCTCCACATCGCCCTGCTTGGCAAAATATCACTTGTAACCTTCCAGCTCGGTTCCTCCAGGGAACTTCTCTGCCCTTCATCCCTACTCCAAGTTGGCTGTCCCTATTCTATTCTCTGTCACAGCTCGGGCATTCTGTAGAGGGACTGTCTCCCCATCTACTTCCCTCACTTGACCTGGAAACCCTCGAGGGAAGGTTTTGCCACTTATTGGACATGGAGTCCCCATCGCAATGGCTAGGCGCTATCAGTCATGCAGGAAATGTTTGTTGAATGAATGAATGAATGAATGAATGAATGTTTTAAGTAGGTCTTTTTATTCAGATGTTTCGGCCTCTAGAGCTTTACTGACCCCGAAGAGACTGCCCCTCCTAGGACTAGCCAATTCATAAAGATAGGAAACAACTAACCTGTGAGCGTGCCTTTCATATGAAGACCAACCATTCCAGAGCCCAGACTACCACCCCCCTCCCCCTCCCTCCTCCCCTCCCCTCCCCCCCCCCCCCCCCCGCGCCTTTATGAAGTTCTCACACTCTGGGCCACTATCTGCTCGTCTGTCCTTACCACCAAAGATGAGAAGACAGCTAGAGAGAGCCCTACACCCCCGAGGCTGCTGAAATTATTCAAACTAGCCATTCTAAACCTGCTTATTCGATCTCGTCCTTTCCTTCTTGCAGGAACCACAGTAAAGGCTCTTGCCCATGTTTTTCCCCTCATTCCTTCTGCCTCCTGACCAATTCTGATGTTTCTCTGTGTGGCCCTGCACGGAATGGCATGTCCCCTCCTCTTGGGAACCGTGGGTAACAACCTATCTTGTCAATCCAATCATGTCCTCATCTGTTGGCCTCACCATACCTGAGTAACACCAATAACAACAACAACAACAACAGCAAAACCCAAAAACGAACAAAAACCCTGCATAATAAAACCATCAACAAGTAAATGAATGAATGCTGAGGACTATGGGGCTTATGGACTTACCTGAACGCAGGTGGTTGTGTCTTCTTGGTTCAAACGAGTTCTGCAACAGATCTTGAACAAGACATTGTGCTTGACACAAGGGGTCCAGAGATGAATTAAACCTGATCCTGGTTCTCAAGTGGCTGACAGTGCATGGGAGGCGTTCACACATCAGCGCAAGGATACTGATACAGGCTAACGTGGGTTCATAAACCAGCCCCCATACCTAAGGGCCAAGAGAGACCAAGGAAATAGGCAGACCATTCTAAATTGGTAGGTGACCGTTTTAATAAGCCAGGGTGCTTATTAAATAAAGGTGTTTACGAGGCTGGCCTTGGGTGGTCACAAGATAGGTATATCTCTGCACCCACCCACCAGAATTAAAGTCTACATAGAGCCCTTAACTGGGTTCGGTCACGTATTCAGTCCAGATGGTCTCAACGCCTAACTCTCTTTAAGGCTGTATGCTTGAAACAGCTTCTACCTCGGGAACAGTGGGCAGACCATACATCCCAAGGACAGGGATGAGGTGAGGGGCTTCTGAGTGCCTGGGTCAAGCCAGCAAGTCAACTTGCGTTCACATCCTCTTGATTACCTCCTCCAGCAGTCAACCACCCTGGACTCAAAATTCTCCACTGAGTCACAAAGTCTTCAAGCCCCCTCAAAGAGGAAAACCATCCGAGCACTCACTCACGTCTGCATGTAGGCCCAGCATTTCAGGGCACGAGGGGAGGAACAGAAATAGGAAAGAAGGCAGGTTCTTCTGATGAGAGCTAGTCTCTGGGTTAGCTCTATAAATCTTTCTACCTTTACCATGCTCCTTATTTGAGTGCTGGGAAAAAAATAAATCTCCACCGAGTAATTGAATTCCGTGAAGTTTTCTCTTCCTCTGGTAGAATCGAATTTCGTTTGTTATTCATTTATTTATTCACTTGGTTCATGTCAACCGAGCTCCTACTATGCCCATGGCTTAATATAAAGCTATATACCATGATTCTGTTCTTCCTACGGAAACACATGAAAAAAAAAGTGAAATCTGGTCAAAGTGATGTGTGCAAGGACCAGACGAAGAGAAAGGAAAGAGCGAATCAACCTAGATAAAGACAAGGAAGGCTTCCAAGAGACGGAGCCTAAGATGGTTCGCGAAGGACAGTACAAGTTTTCCAGGTAAAGTTTGCAGAGAAAGCATTTTCCAGAGAAGAACTTGCATGGCCAGATGCGGCAGGTATGCTGGCTGGCACCAGTGGGATTCAGGGGAAGACTCGTTTCCAGGCATTTTCATCATTTCTCCTCATAAGACAGGGTGCTTTCTCTCGCTTTGTTTGGATAAGTGCTATTAAAAGTGTTGTAGGGCAAACATTCATATTTATGCTGTATTTAACTTTTCATTAATAATAAATTCAGGTGAAGTAGCATTGTTATTAATATTGATCAACGTTCCAATGGAAAGCACAGATGTCAGGGATTTTTTTTTAAATGGGTTCAGTTATATTTAATAGTGTTGTTGATGAGAGAAAACCTAATGAAAACCAACAGATGGTCTATTTAATATCGCTCTCGGCTTTGAAACATGTGCCAAATGTGATACACACAAGGACTTGACAGGGCTGTTACTGGAAGCCTTTAATTACAACTATTTGCACTCCTGGGCCTGCAGAAATTGCTAAAATAACACAGCAACTCTAACACTGGCCAAGGCAGAATTTAAATAATACCCATTTTGTGATATTGTCTGTGGCAGTGTATTTCTAAATGACCTCTATAGACAGTTTTTCTGACAGGTGTTTTGGGGGGTGTTTTCTTTTTTGTTTTGTTCTGTTTTTCGTCAAGGAACCGGAGCCAACAGCCAGGATGAGCTCAGGTGGCCCGCCTTCTACACATCACCACGTTTAGTCTAGAATATTGAACAGCATCTCCAAGGTCAAGAAGTATGGATCCCTTTATCATTAGGGTTAACTTAATTATAGCCACGGCTCAACTGAGGTAAACTGCCAGAGCAATGACTAAGTAATTAATAATACAGGCATACCTCGGAGATATTGCCGGATCGGTTCCAGCCACCGCAATAAAACAAAGATCACAGTAAAGCTTGTCAAATCAGCTCTTTGGTTTCCCAGTGCATGTAAAAGTGATGCTTACACTGTACTGCAGATTATTAAGTGTGCAATACTAGCAAGTCGAGAAAACAAACAAAGTACATACCTTAATTTAAAAAAAATACTTTATTGCTAAAAATGCTAGCCATTATCTGAGTTTTCAGCTCGGTAATCACTGCCCACAGATCACTGTAGGAAATATAACAGCAATGAAAAACTTGGAAAGATTGCAAGAATTGCCAAAATGTGACACAGAGGCAGGAGGTGAGCAAATGCCGTTTGGGGGGGAAATGGCACCAACAGACACGTTCCGTGCAGGGTGGCCACTAACCTTCAATAGAAAGAAAGAAAGAAAGAAAGAAAGAAAGAAAGAAAGAAAAGAAAGAAGAAAGAAAGAAAGAAAGAAAGAAAGAAAGAAAGAAGAAAAGAAAAAAAGGAAAACAAACAAAAAACCTCTGTGCTTTCTCTGAAGCACACAATAAAGCAAAGTGCAAGAAAATGAAGTATACCTGTAATAGTAAAAATAGTGGCGACCACCCCTGCTATGAACCTGGCTAGACACTTGTCAAATAGTACTACCACTTGGGCGCCTGGGTGACTCGGTTGGTTAAGCGTCCAACTTCAGCTCAGGTCATGATCTCACGGTTCGTGGGTTCGAGCCCCGCGTCGGGCTCTGTGCTGACAGCTCGGAGCCCGGAGCCTGCTTTGGATTCTGTGTCTCCCTCTCTCTCTGCCCCTCCCCCACTCACCCTGTCTCTCACGCTCCAAAATAAAATAAACATCACAAAAAATTACCACTACTTCACACAACAACCAGAGAAGTGGAGATGAGGCCAGTGAAGCCAGACGGTTCAACATCAGGCTCAATGTCACACGGCTTAGAAGCGGTAAGCCAAGCAGATGAGTTTCCCAGAGTAAGAGCGAGATGGACTAGTCAGTTAAGGCAGAATAGCATGTCACAAGAAGAAGGAAGAAAAGAAGGAGGAGGAGAAGAGGGAAAGAGCAGGGAGGGGAGGGAGGAGAGAAGAAGCAGGGAGGGGGAGGGGGAATAGATGACAGCCAACTGGAATATACACACAAAAAAAGAAAAACCCCTATTTAAATTGCTTTAGAAACAAGAGAACAGGAAACGCACAGCTATCTGATCCCTTCGTCCGCCCTCCCCATCGGGCTGCCTCCATCCTATGGCTGTCTGCTAAGGTCTGGGGAAGACTGTGCTTCTTCTCACGTCACCTCAGTGGAGACAGATGGCAAAGAAAGAGGCTAGAATAGTACAGATATACGGGTGTCTTAAATAGTGGGCTACCTTTCCAATGAAGATGTCTCAGCTACCCGGAAGGTCAGCTGGTCATCCACGGGCTCATGGGGAGCTCTGCGGAGGGACACCTGCAGACAACATCAATAGCAATGAGAGAATTACATTAGTGGGCTTAGAGCACATGGAATCAAACAAGCCACTCTCCGTGAGCCTCATGAGAAACAGTGAAGGTTGCAAATCTGACCGGCTCCAGAGCGCTCTAGCAAACAGTCTTCCTTCTCTGGCTTCCTCATCTGAAAGGAGCGACAAATCAAAATTAATTGGAAGGCTAGAGAATAGTCTATTTTTTGTTAAGTCTATAAAGTATCTTAAAAAAAAAAAAACAAGTTATTTGCTGCGCAGAAAAAGAGTGTAGATGCCAGAAAGAAATAAAGGCTGCGTTCTTTACTAATAAAACAGGAAATCATCAACAAAAATAGGACCAAAAGAAATTTACCACTCGGACATTAAGAAATATCTTTCTGGAGGGCACCTGTTGGGATGAGCACTGGGTGTTGTATGGAAACCAATTTGACAATAAATTTCGTATTTAAAAATAAATAAATAAGTAAATAATAAAAAAATTTAAAAAAAGAAATATCTTTCTAAAACACTCAGGCTCAAAACAGAAATTTAAAGGGAAATAATAGATTTGTTCATTCATTTATGCATGGCTCAAAACAGTACGCAAGACGCTGGGCAAGACAGCAGTGACGATGTATGAAAAAGATATTGCTTTATATCCCAACATATGGGATAAATAGTAGCCACAAGACCATCTGTACTCCTAAAAAGAGTTATGAGTAGTAGGAGTGCTATTAATAAAGAGAAAGAGGAGGAGAAACAAAAATAGAATAGAATAATATAATCTAAAAATAAAATTGATGGAGATAAACTTGACATTTATGAAATAAACTACTTAAAAAAGTTTTTATAAAATCTACCCTTTTTAAGAGAGAAAAGACACCTATAGCTTCCTGTCAGTGCCAATCGAAACAGAAAGAAAGACAATTAAAATGCACTACCAAGAACGAAAGAGCCCATCAGTGTAAAAAAGCAATAGTCAGAGGAGAGTATATGCTCAATAGAAAGTTGTCATTTTTATGAAAATAGAAATTCCTATGGGGCGCCTGGGTGGCTCAGTCGGTTGAGCGTCCGACTTCAGCTCAGGTCATGATCTCATACTTTGTGAGTTCGAGCCCCGCGTCAGGCTCTGTGCTGACAGCTCAGAGCCTGGAGCCTGCTTCAAATTCTGTGTCTCCCTCTCTCTCTGCCCCTCCCCTGTTCATGCTCTGTCTCTCTCTGTCTCAAAAATAAATAAAAACATTAAAAAAAAAAGAAAATAGAAATTTCTAAGATTAATCCACTTTAATAAAACATTAACGGGTTCCAAGGATCCACCACTTAGAAAAGCACAAAATACAGGAGGTTTTATAGCTGAGTTCTGTCTACTTTCTCATCGTCACCATCACCATCACCTTCATTACCATCACCATCAACATTTTCCTTTACTTATTTTAACTATCACAGGATATAGACAAAGACAGTACAGAAAACTAGAGTAAATATGTATTATAAAGATAGATGTAGAAATTCCTAATAAATTATAATCATACTAAATGCAGCACCATATTTTAAAACGTCACATTTTAACTAAAAACAATTTTCCATCACTGCCAATTCGACATTGAGCAAATTAATCAATATAATTCTTATGACACCAAATTAAACAGAAACAAATACGTGAGTATGTCGCCATCTTGAAAAACATTTAATAAAATTTGGAAGCCAATCATGATGAAAACTCTTAGCAAAATACGAGAAAAAGAAATGCTCCACATCGGAGTCCAATTAACAACATCTAACAAGAAGCATAGCAATAATGATGAAGTGTAAAAATCATTATGATTAAAAAGAGAAGAGGAGTTATTCCAAAAGTCACTAAACAAAAAGTCTTTATTTGATGGTTTGATGAGAAAACACAATGGATGACTAATAACTTATTTGAGGGGGGGGTGGGCTGAATGGATGATGGGCATTAAGGAGAGCACTTGTAATGAGCACTGGGGGTTGTATGTAAGTGATGAATCACTAAATTCTACTCCTATAACCAATACTACACTATATGTTAACCAACCTGAATTTAAATAAAATCTTGGAAAGAAAATAAATAAATAAATAAATAAATAAATAAATAAAAATAAATAAAAACATATTTGAAACCTCAAAAAATGAAAACTAGAACTACCTTCCAACCCAGCAATTGCACTACTAGGCATTTCTCCACGGGATACAGGTGTGCTGTTTTGAAGGGGCACATGCACCCCCATGTTTATAACAGCACTATCGACAAGAGCCAAAGCATGGAAAGAGCCCAAATGTCCGTCGGTGGATGAATGGATAAAGAAGATGTGGCATATACATACACAATGGAGAATTAGTCAGCAATCAAAAAGAATGAAATCTTGCCATTTGCAACGACGTGGATGGAACTAGAGGGTATTATGCTAAGTGAAATTAGTCAGAGAAAGACAAATATCCTATGACTTCACTCTTATGAGTACTTTGAGATACAAACCAGATGAATATAAGGGAAGGGAAGCAAAAATAATATTAAAACAGGGAGGGGACAAAACATAAGAGACTATTAAATATGGAGAACAAGTAGAAGGTTACCGGAGGGGCTGTGAGAGGGGGGATGGGCTAAATGGGTAAGGGGCATTAAGGAGTCTACTCCTGAAATCATTGTTGTACTATATGCTAACTAATTTGGATGTAAATTAAAAAAAGAAAATTAAAAAAAAGAAAAAAGAAAACAGTTTGGTAAGGTGGCCAAGTACAAGTTCAATAGCTATATTTTCATGCTAATAATTTCACATTACAAATAAATATGTAAAGTGGAACATCTCATTAATGAAATTATAGAAACAACAAAATATAGATTAAATTTAACTTAAAGTTATGAAGTCTATATAAAAAGACCTCTAAAATTTTATAAAAGGACATAAATGAAGACATCAGTAAATAGAAAGATATAGCATGATCCTGGGTTGGGAGACTTTTAATATCATAAAAATGGCAATTCTACCCAAATCAATACGTTATCTTACTAGAACTGCAATCAGGTTCCCAATTTTTTAAGTGTATTAATTAATTTTGAGAGAGAGTGTGTGAGCATGTGTGGGGGGCGGGGGGAGGAGGAGGGCAGGGAGAAAGAATCCCAAGCAGGCTCTGCACTGCCAGCATGGAGCCCAATGCGGGGCTCGATCTCACGAACCATGAAATCATGACCTGAGCCGAAATCAAGAGTTGGATGCCCTACCGCCTGAGCCACCCAGGCACCCCAGGATCCCAATGTTTTAACTGGAAAATTTTGTTTGAAGTTTGTATCGAAAAATAACTGTGTGAGAATTTCCTAGAAATATTTGAAAGCTAAGAATGACAGATAATTTGTTTTTCAAGGTTTTAAATCCACATAAATGTATTATAATACCATTATTGATGCAAGGATAGATGTTCAGTGAACAAAACAAATAACACCGGTTCAAAATAAAATGTGTAATTGGAAATTAATATATAGTAAATATTATATTGCAATAAAAAAGGAAATTGTGATTTTTCAAAGGTACCATTGAAATAACCACTTTTCCATCAGCTAAAGCAAACTTGGTTTTTGTAAGTAGCCACATAGTAAATATTTTCAGCTTTGCAGTCCATTCAGTGTCTTTCAGAAGTACTTTGCCATTTTAGGAAGAAAAGAACCAAAGGCAACATATAAACAAATAGGACTGTCTGTGTTCCAGTAAAACTTTATTTAGAAAAATGGACAGTGGACCAGATTTGGCTTGTGGGCTATAGTTTGCCAACCCCTGAGATAGAATAAAGCTAAGCAAATTTCATGTCTCACAATAAACTGAATATGGCTTCAAAATCTAAGGCAAAAACTAAAAACAAAAATAGTAATATTGCTATACTAAAAAGAAGAAAAGTTCCATCATCTTAGAGTGAAGAAATTACCTTCAATAGGATAGGAAACCCAGATAATAGAAAGCAGTGATTTATGGCATAATTGCATAAAAGTAGAGTATAGGAAGCCATAAATAAAGTTAAAAGATAAACTATAGCTTGAAGGTATTTGCAAAAGCATATGGCAGACAAAGGGTAAATATATCTAATATGTAAAGAATTGTTTCAGGGGCACCTGAGTGGCTCAGTCTGTTAAATGTCTGACTCTTGATCTTGGCTCAGGTCATGATCTCATGGTTTGTGGGTTCAAGCCCCTTGTCAGGCTCTGTGCTGAAAATCAAAAAAAATAAGAATTCTTGCACATTGACAAGTAATATTTAAATGATCCAATTGATACACCTGGAAAGGATATATGCAGGCAGTTCTCAAAAGAAGAAATTTAAAATACAGTTAAACTTTAGGAAGCATGTTCTTTTTTTTTTTTTAAGTTTATCCCCTTATTTTGAGAGAGACAAAGAGCAGAGGAGGGACAGAGGGAGAGGGAGAGAGAGAATCCCAAGCACGCTCCACACTGTGAGCACAAACCAGATGCAGGGCTTGAACCCACAAATTGTGAGATCATGACCTGAGCTGAAATTAAGAACAAGATGCTTAACTAACTGAGCCACCCAGGCGCCCCAGGAAGAGTGCTCTATATATGTAAGGTCAGTTCATTCCTGTACTCAAAACCTGGCAATGGCTCCCTATTCACTCAGCGTGGAAAAGACATTGTAACCAGCGTGCTCCCTTACCTCTCAGAATTTTCCCTTACTAATCTACATCTTACTCATGCCTCTCCAATCACAGTGCCTGTTTTGCTCTTCCTTCCAAACACAGGTGCCCCTTAAATAAGGCTTGTGCACTGATGTTGTCTTCTTGAATGCTTTCTCCTCAAGGTTTCTGTATTCTCTCACTTCCTTCCCAAGTCCTCAATGTCTTCTTCTCCAGGGGCCCACCCATGACCACTTTATGTAAAATTGCATACCTCCCCCAACACACACACACACAAACACACACACACACACACTCACACACATCCCTATTCCCTCACTCTTCTTTTGTTTTTTTTTTTTTGCACATATTATCTTCAACCTACTGTATAATTTATTTATTTGCTGAATCACTGTCCCTTCTCCAAGAATGTAAATTCTAACAACAGGAAGGTTTGTTGGATCACTGATGTGTTCGAAAGCCCTAGAACAGAGCCTGCGATATATGATGGTATATTAGCAAATACTTAACAAGAGGCTGGGGTAGATAGCACTTGTTAATTACAAGGTGTAAAGTCTCCCAGCATGGCAGATTTCAAACAACCAATTTAACAACGTCATTGAAGATGGTCTTGAAAACAGTTATGCCCAATCAGCTGTGATGAGCCAATACAGTCCTGTTCCAGCACACCATTGGGTACATGGTAGGTGTTTAGTAAATATTTGTTGAATGCCCGAATGCTCAACCTCCCTAGTAATTATGGAAATGCCAATTAAAACAAGATACAATTTTTACCAAGCAAGTTGGCCTGAAGTGCCAGAGACTTCGTGGCTGATAACTCCAGCCGTGTCGCTTTTAGAAACAAATTTTATAGAAAGAAAAATTTCAAGACAATAAATAAAACCATCAGTGCCTCGAGAGATATGGGATCAAATATGTTTACTGCGGCGCTGTTTGCAATGGCAAAAAAAAAAACAAAAAAAAACAAAAAAAAAACCTGGGAATTAATCTAAATATACCACGAATAGAAAAATTGGGAATAAGTTACGGTACACCCACACTATTAAATGTTTTGCAGCCACTGAAACAATGAGTGATATCTTTAAATATTAACCTGAAAAGCTATTCATGGTACGTGTTACGTGCAAATGGAAGGTGCAGAGCAATGGGCATAAGAAGATAGAATTTGGTTGAAAAATATTAACAGAATAATTGTAAATGTGTATTTTATTGACAACATCACAAAAATATTTAAAACGCTGGGTTTAAAATTGCATTTGAAGAAAATTGTATGGATCATCATATTCTTTTTTTTTCTTTGCCCTAAAAAGTTCAGAAAAGCTTTTATGAGAGAGTCTTCTACAATACTCCTAATAGAGCGGTTTTGTATCTATTGAAAATTTTATCTGTTAAGTCTCTTTTTTAGCAAAAAAGATCTTGTTGGATTACCTTCTAATTATGCCTTTAACATCCCGTTTCTTATGCTGTTACTGTGTCACCTGCATAGCTCAAATCTTCTAGGCTTAAGATTACAATACCAAAAAACTAGCCTCCAAAATGGACCGCGGTTGAGAAAAACAGGGCCAATTACCCCTCATTACCCACAAATATGATTCTAAACAATGTTTCCAAATGGAATTGGGAATAAGATACACACAGTAATTAATAATGCAGTTACCATTTTTGAGACCCCAAATTAAGGGGTAAACAAGTCAATACAAAGGCCAAAACTTCATGATTGTGATGAGTGTACAAACCAGGAGATTAGGTGAGTGAGGACTGAGTGATAAAAGAAAAAGGGAGAAATCCGATACATGGGCCACGTTAGGAAGAATGAGTTCTATTCAGGGGCAATGGAAAGCCACAGACAGGATTTATACATTCAACGGGGTAAGATTTAAGAAGGAAAATGCTATGATTTATGCCTTTAAAAGATCATTTTGGCAGCTGTGTGGAGAGTCAGTTTCAAGGAAACAAAATGGTGGCAAGGAGCCCCATTAGGAATGGGTCGCAGCCGTGCACCAGGAGGTGATGTTGGTTTGGATTGTGGGGAGGTAGATAGAGGTCAGACATACCATGGAGAATCTAGAGTACTTTGTGATGGATCTAATGTGGTGATAAAGAAAAGAATCTGGGAGGACTCCTACACTTGACCACACCGTCCCCAAAGCCCTTAAATATTCTGATATTTAGCGGGCTAGCACAGAAAGAGAAGCCAGCAGCAGAAACTGAGAGGTCATTCCACCTTCAATAAGCAACCAGTGGAGAAAATCCAGAATGCTATAAAGAAAACTAGAAGAGCTTAGGAACACCACACACAAGAGAATAGAGTGTTTTGAAAAATGGATGGCATAAATCTTTCATCCAGCTTCCATTATATTAAAAACTTCTGAGGGGTCATAGAAGATAAGGACAAAAAATAACCAGTAGACTAGGCCAGCAAGAGTTAGGGTACTCTTGACCCAGAAGTTAGAGCAAGTGACTTAAAGAAGGGATGTTGTGAGGGTAGACAGCAGAGTTGGGTGTAGCAGCTCCTTTGGGAAGATTTGTTGAGTAGTAAAACAGTGAAATGAGCCAATAGATAAAGGAAGGTCAAATTGGATCACTGAAAGGTTTATTTACAATTAGAGCACCCTGGTACTTATTTTTACATTAATGGTAATGACCCCTAGAGCATGGAAATGGAAGATGCAGGAGAGAGAAGAATCCGTGGGAGCCAAGTCCCCGAGGAGGGGAGGAAGAACTGAGCCAGGCCACAGGTGGAGGTGTTGGCCTCTCGGTCCAGGTCACAACAGGAGAAGGTGCACAGGGTATGAGAACAGGTGCAAAAGACTGAAATGGAACAGAGATGAGGGCTTCCCCACTGGGACTCTTTTCCCATTGAAGTGTGAGGCAAGATCTCAAGTTGAGAGTGGAGTAGGAGAGCAAAGTAAGTGTTGAGGAACCATTCCGGAAAGAAGATTGGATTTCTTAGAGCAGGAGAGTGTACCTATCTGAGATAGAAGCAGCTTGATAGTAGCGATCCTTAATGGAAGCCCAATTAGCCCACACTCTTATTTTTTTTTTAAGTTTTATTTGTTTATTTTGAGAGAGACAGCATGAGCAGGAGAGGGGCAGGGAGAGGAGAGGGAGAGAATGCAGGGCTCGAACCCACGAATTGTGAGATGGTGACCTGAGTCAAAATCAAGAGTCGGACGTTCAACGCACTGAGCCACCCAGGCACCCCAACATACTCTCAACGTTTTGCAGGTACATATGGCCCTCTAGGCACTGGATGAAGGAGGTATTATCTCCACTTTCCAGATGAGGAATACATCTGTGAAGGTCGCAGATACTGAGTAACTTTTAGTAAAAAAAAAAAAAAAAAATCTCTGAGATAAAAACAATAATAGTGACTGCCACCCTTCTTCCCCCAAAGTACTATTTAGAAAAGAAAATGGATGATAAAGGAGAGGGTTTTAAAAATAATTCCAAGGTCATAACAAACATGCTTCAACAGAAATGAGGTGCGAAGGTATGAAAGTAATCCCTTGATACTTTTGAAAAGCAATTATCCCAGTGCATATTGATAACTCTGAAATCTTTGTTCAAAGCTTAATTTTTAATAGACTTTCTGATCTTAATTGCTTAGCAGAAACCATATAAGATGATAATCTGCAAAATGACCTGAAAGAAAAACACATACTATAATAAGCCTGGCAATATTTATTCAAAATAAGTTCCTATGCATCAACCAATTAATAAAACCAGCAATGATCACGGCCTTGGGTAACAAAAATGCTATGTTTCTAGCAGCAAAACAGTGTCAGAGAAAACAAATGTCCTGTGAGAAATGTCTTTAAAAGCTCATCACCTTATAAATCAACCTGAGCAATTCAAATATGGCAATTAACAAGCAAAAAGTCTAGATGCGGTTCCTGGAAAAAGAATGTCAAAACAGAGCAGACTTGTTTTTCCTTCTTGAAAAATGCAAAGGAAAGCAGAAATAGGGGGTTGTTGTGATCCATTGAGTCCAACCAAAGCTGACCACTCTCTGGATAAGATTGTAGGATAAGTAGACAGAACAAGGGCAGAGAATGTGTACATCTGTGTGTGATTGTGTGTGTGCACATTTTTACGCATGACTGCATGCAATCATATGTGCATTCACAGTTGAAATATGGTGTATAATTAATAAAGCTCACAAAAGATTTTATTAAAGTCAATTTCATAGGCACATAGATTAATTTAAACATGTCTACAAGACAGCTAACATAGGACACTGTAACTCAGGGGAAAACCTCAGAGATACTTAACTTGGTCCGTATAATGTGACATTTCTACTAATAACCTAGAAACTTGGGGTTAAACACTCTGTTTATGACTGGTGATATGAAATAGGGGTTTCCTTAGGAGTAAAACTTAACACTCAAAGGATTTGGATTTAAAAGTGCAGACAAGTCATATCCAGGAGAGACAAACCTAAAAAAAAAATAATAGGTGTATAAATGTGTAAACTTATAAATGCGTTGATGATTCCAGGCTTCTTGTTATATAAATCATCTTGGATATAATGTTTCTACACCATTTAAACATATATAAATGATAATAATAATAACAGCTATCATTTCTCAAGTTCCTACACTGTGTCGCAGGCTATCAGGTTCTTTATAATGCTCTAACTCCTATAATGAAAAGAACTGAATTGACCCCATTTAACAGATAGGGAAACGGGCTCAGAGAACTTGAACTTAAGCTCTTGGCTGGCCTCAGAGATCTAGAAAGTGTTGAGATGAGATGAAACCTCCCCCAAACTCTTGGTGATCTCCACTGTCCCTCTCTGGCACCCCTGGGCCCGTCAGGCCAAAAGGCAGACGGAAAGGAAGCAGATTCAGTTATCCCTGGTCACCACTGCCATTGCCCTAGCGTCCCAGGTCTGGGCTCCTGCCTTGTCTTGGTCAGTCCCACCATCACTGACACAAAGCCATCATGCTCTCCATCCCCCTACATCAGAGTTTATGACTGGTTAAGACTGAAAGCTTCCAGAACACTTCCCAGTCCACCTCACCTGCCCTGTGCTCTGGCCACACAGCTCACTTACCGAGGATCTGACCTCTGTACTCACTTGGATCCAGCCTCCTAGTGTCCTGCAGGTTCCATTTTAATCTAGGCTATATCAGCGCGCATGTGCATGTGTGTGCATATGCATGTGTGTATTATGTGTGCACTTGAGTCTGTACGTGTGCATATGTCTACGTGTGCATGTGTGTTTGCATGCGTCTGTGTGTGTACATGTGCAAAGGTGCTGGGGTGTGGCATGGGGCCGCAGAGATGGTGCTGATCACTTGGAAAGCTGGAGCCTTGCACATCTGGAAGGGTCCAGGTCTGAGTCTTAGCTCCATTGCTTACTCCTATCCTCCTGGACTGCTTCTGGGTCCTTTACTCTTCGGTATTCCTCAACTGAAGACAATTTTGACCTGAGGGGGCATTTGGCAATGTCTAGAGACCCCTTTGGCTGTCACGACCGGGAGGAGTTCTACTCACATTCCTTGGATAGAGAGGCCAGCTGCTAAACATCCCAGAACACACAGAACAGCACCCACAGAGAAGCATCTCCCCAGGAAGTCGGTAGTGCCCTGGACCCCATAAAATGGAGGTGTTCTGCAAGGGTCTTCGCCCTTACTGCACTGTCTGGGAACCACGCTTTCCAGTCTCGGGGCTGCAACTGCTCTTCTCAGGTTTAGTTCCGTGAAACACAGCTTTAGCCAAATCATTTCCATTCTGAAAATCTTTTGCGAGATCTAAACCCTTCAGCCTGACATTCAAGGTCTCCATGGTTTCTCTGCAGTAGACTTCTCCAATCCTATGTCCTATGACGTCTCTTCCTACACACTATGCCCAGAAAATGGAAAAACCTCACTATTCCCCTCATCCAATCCCCCTTTCTGACCTCTAGGCTTTTGCTCCTACGCGACTCCCAAGAATCTTCTTCTTTCCTAAATGGCAAAATCTTCACATTCTCCCGAGTTCAGTAAAAATGTCGCCCCTCCACACATCCTAACCCGATCCCCTCACTTAGAAGCAATGCTTCTATCACCAGCACCCCATGACACTTCACCTGAGACTGTTCTAGAATTCTCCTGCACATGCCCCACCAGGCTGATGGTTCTTGATTGAAAGATCCAAGAATGCTCTCCTCTTAAATTATTGTTGAACAAAAGAATGAAGTGTTGAATTAGTGTAAAATAATTTTTAGAATCGAACAGAAAGGGGTATCAATATATATTTTTAAGTTCTCAACACAAAGAAAGTGCACAAATAGTCATTTATGTGCAAACTGATCAGTTAAATGAATTGACTGATTGCTAAGAACCCACTACAACTTATTTGGTGATTTGGCTAAGGCATGATGTATACCAAGTTCACTTCAGGTAATTCCATAGTAATTCTTTAAGTTAATGAGTCTAAAATGATTGGTGTTCTATGTGTTGGGAGAGACTAATGCTATGTGATACCTGTTTGTGCCATGAGAAACCAGCCCTTAGGAAGCATATTTTCTATACTGTTAAATTTCTTTGAACTTACAGGTGAACGTCGCCCATATAATTCTTAGAAGACCCAAAAGGAAAGCCTGTATTGTGAAAGAAATGAACATCCATTTGCTCAGATTCACTTGAGAGATGACTTTCAACCCAGAGGCAGATCAGGTAAGGTCTTGCTTTACAGCTGCTGTGGGTGAATGTTCAGGACCCTGGAAAGAGCCCACTGCCTCCCCACCTCTCTAGCCTGTAACTCTCTACCCTAAGCTGCCAGTGGGGTGCCTTCTGAGGATGGCAGTGAAATTCTAAGTGGTAATAAAAGTCATACTAGCAGGTCATTTCCACCAAGCAGGATCAAATCTGGGGAACAATGCCGAGTGAGTTACATTTTGCCGGACTTTGACCCCTTCGTATCTTTTGAGGTACATTTCTCAAGGAAAACCTTCTTCTTGTCCTCTACTGTTCAACCTCTCTAATGACTCAGGCTCCAAAATGATCCTACCCAAGTCATCACAATGCTAAGACTCAAAATCTCACCAAGGCACAATTTCTTTTGAGGTTGGGAGAGTAGAAGGATGTGGCCTGTTTACACTAAGATCTGAATGACTGATAGTCTTGAAATCCATCCCAGATGTTGCTTTGTTTAAAGAAAACTCTACAAAAAAATTTACTTTTGTTTGAATCTCAGCAAATAAATTCAGGTGGCCATAAAAAATACATTTGGGGAAGGGGGGCTCCCAGCATTCCATCACACCCTGGTGCTAGAACCTACCACACTAATTTCATGAACCTTAAAATGATTTCCTTAATCAGTATGTTAGTCATTCCATCCCATGTTTTCTTCCTATTCCTACCAAAGGGAATCTCCTAAAGTGTAGATCTGTGTTATTCTACCGTTTAAAATACATCAATAATTCATTCTTGCCTATGCAATAAAAGGTCAAGGTCTTCAGCATAGAGTGGAAGGTTTTTCTCAATGTTCCCCCACTTCTGGACCCCCTCAACCCATTATGACATCTAGCTTCTACATGTCAAGAAGATTCTCACTTGTAGGACTTTACAGAAGTTGTGGGCTCTGCTTGCCCTGGGTGCCACTCAGCCTCTTCTGAACCAGCACCTGTCACTTACCTTCAGGTCTCAGGCCAGACATCACTTCCCCTGTGTCAGAGCCGACAGTCCTTCCTCTGGAGTCTACCCTTCCTCTTCCAAATATCCCATCCCACCCAGGCTACAGGTTCCTTGAGTTCCAAGTGAGTTTTACAGTGCCTCTCCAAATTTGCCTAGCACAACTGTCCATTGCATGAATAAATATTTGTTTAGTGAGTGAATGAATATACCAACCAATCTATCAGTTAATAAGCAAGGATTTTTAAAAATAAGTAAACCACCTCAGACAGGTAATGGATCCAATTTCTAAAATCAGAAACTTACAGAGGAAAAAAGCAAATAGCATATCATGTATCTAAAAAGAACCCAATGGGGAACCTGAGAGGCTCATTGGGTTGAGCGTCTGACTCTTGTTTTGGGCTCGGGTCATGATCTCACAGTTCATGGGATTGAGCCCCACGTCGGACTCCACACTGAGTGTGGAGCTTGCTTAAGATTCGCTCTCTGTCTCTCCTTCTCTTTCTTTTTCTCTCTCTTCTTCTCTTCTACCACACTCATGTTCTCCCTCTCTCTCCAAAGTAAAAAATTAAAAAAATAAAAAGAACTTGCATATGGTTCAAGCTCCTGGTTTGTGTATAAATGAAACAGGTTTCCTGTATGATACAGCCTAGTAGTCGATGCCCATGAAATTGGAAATACCTTGGTTCTGAATTTATATAAGCTGCTTAAGACAATGAAGCTTCTATTTTACATATTTTAAAGAATCATAGACCTGCTGCAGGGGGTGAGTTTGGGGTGTAGGGCATGGGGGAGGTGGGGGAGAGGAAAGGGCTGGGGGAAATAGAGACAGAAAAGCGAATTGCAGAGGAAAACACATGCTATGAGCATGCTATGATTGTAGGCGGCTGCAACTCCTGAATGCACTTGTAATATCATTAAATTCTAATTAATACTGGATTAGGCTTGCCACAGTGTGATAAACCCCAAAGTGTTTCTTCTCAGATCAGAAATAGCCAGTCCCCTCCTGCTGGTCTCACAGATGCTTGTCAGCTACCTCTTGGTTTTTGCTGGAGACGTGAACTTGCAAAGCTTCCAAGTCCTTGGCAACAAGTGTTGCAAACTCATTACCTGAATGCTGCCTCAGAAATAAACAAGGTGGCTAGATCCTCTGATGGGTCTGGCATTCAAGGGGTGGGTCAATGATTCTCCACTCTGTGAAGACAAACGCTGGGATGAAGAGTTGTGTTAACAGCTGGACCATCGGCCTCCTGCTTCTTTGCTTGGGAATGCTCTAGGAACATTTTCAAGCCAAATGCTAATTGTTTTCCAAGGGAAAGTTTACCGAGCACCTTTTTTTTTTTCCCACAAGCGATCCTATTTGGTCATTACAATGACTTGGAAAGTTACATGCTATAACAATCTTAAAGATGATGTTCGGGAAAGTTCATGAAAGTTGATGCAGAGCTGTGGTTCAAGCCTAGGTATGATTCTAAGTGATGGGCTTTATTTGTTCCAACACAAGCCAGCCTCCTGTGGAGCCAAGCAGGGAGAGCAGAACTGGCTCTTCCTTTGCCCCACCTCTGCCCTTGACCAAAGGACCAAGCAAGCCAATTATATTTCTTTAACTTTCCTCATTATCCAATGCCCGACCACACATCAATCTCCTTCCATGATTGTTGGAATGGCTCTGTAGTTTATCCTAGCCTTTCCCTCTTGCAGAGACCATCCACTCTCTAGCCCACCTTCCTCATTCTGTCCACTTCTAGACACTGTAAGTCCAGTCACTATTCTCCAGGCCCCTTCTAGACCCTTTCACTGGACTTTGTGAGGCCCTGGCTCTTTTGTGAATGCCCTGTTCATTATTCCCAGCTTCACCTTACACCATGCATTTTTTTCCCAGTCCCTAACCCTCCACGTGGGACTTGTTTCTACGACACACAAAAATGAGTCCTTATCAAACCTTATCGTCGTTTCTTGTTTTCCACTCTTCCTCCAGCTCTAGACTCAAATCCTTGAGAAAACTGTTTTCTGTGCTCTGTTAAACAACAACACTTGGGAAAAAATGCTTTGCACGAAGCAAATATTCAATAGCATCATCTGTTGAATGAATGAATGAGCCTCACTAGGAAATTCTACACTGACAAATGGAGTAATCCTTATTGTTCAATCTACGTTTCCAGTATTACGGAAGAATGTCACACGCCACATCTATCCGAGCCTTTCGTAAAATTGCACTATCTGGAACGTGGGGGGGTTCATTTTGACTTCCTGTCTCCTGTGTCCCTGTGAGTTGGCAAATCTTTTCCACTTCCCCTGTCCATTGCACACTTCCACCGTCCTACTCGGCCTCTGGAAGTGACTGAATCTTCTGCTTTACCAATGCTGAGGATGCCCACGTGAGCTTTCTTCTCTCTATCTTAACTTCTCTCGGAATCTTTGTGTTTGTAATATTTATTTATTTTGCCAAGAGAGAGACACCACATGCAAATGCATGAGCAGGGGAGGGGCAGAGAGAAAGAGAGGAAGCAGAGGGTCCCAAGCAGGCTCTGCACTGACAGCAGAGAGCCTGATGCGGGGCTCAGACTTACAAACTGTGAGATCACAAGCTGAACCAAAGTCAGAGGCTTAACCAGCTGAGCCACCCAGGCACTTGACCCTTGTTCACTCTCTCAGAAAGTCCCAACTGTATTGATAAAGTTGTCCTTTTCCAGCCCTCACCCCCGTCCCAGCTCCACCCACCCAGGTCACTGTTCTTTCAGTGTCCCTCCTCGGTCTCACAGGGTACCTGTAATTTTCCGATCTCTTCCTCCGTGCCCTCACCGCTGTTTTAGTCAAAGAGGCACCTCTTTTCCAGCACGTGGCTAACCCTCCTGCGCCAGACCATCCCTGTGTCCTCCACCACCTTCCCCATCATGGTTCCATGTTTTCTTTTGGGTCCCTGTAGTTTCCTTCCCACCTGTCACAGTGCTTCTTCAAGCCCTTCTTTCCCCTTAACATCACTTTCCCCAGTTCTTTCATTACTGTTTCCTCTCTTTGAGAGGTCTAACCTCTGTTGAGAAAGGTGTCTTCTTTCCTCCTAGCCCCTAATTCCCATCCCCGTCTACCTCATGAGGACATTGCTCTGGCAGGTTCTCTGCTCTCTACCTCTCTTAAGCTTCCAACTTCTCCAGGCACTGCCAAGGGTACCTTAGAACCTTCTACACCTTCCAAATCTCATTCACTCCTCAACAATTTCTCCTCTTCTCTTCTCCCCATCCCCCAGTGCACTGAAACTTCCTCCCAAGATGCATCATAAAAGGCAGATGTACAAGTCCAAGACCCTGGGGGCTTCTCATGAGCCCTACCAGGGCTCCAACCTGAATCTCATCCTTGACTCCACTGCCGCTCAGTCTTTCTCACGCACATTCCCTGGTGCAGTATCATCTGTTTCCGAACCATGATCACTCCCCGGAGCCTGCCAAGTTAACGTCTCCTAACGGGAACCTCAGGACCCCCCCAAACTAATGAGGAAAAAAAAATGTATTCGTTTCATGTGAAGGACCAACCTCATTTATATGTAAGTGTTGAGTTTTGCAAAGCATAGTCAACATGGATTCTCAGCTTCATGTCAAGGGCCTCTCAAAACATGTGCAATGACAATTCCCCACAAAGACTGATGCTAAAACATGCTGTGAGAGAGTCTCCAGGGCCGGTGCAGATGTGGGATATATTTAGATGTGCACAAACCCACTCACGCCAGAAATGCCCACCTTTGTCAGCGCATCTTTTTCATCTCTAAGTGGTACAAGTGCCTCTCGGTGGGAGATGCCATCTTGCTGCCATTACTTTATAGCAGGCTCCCCCTCCTGTGGAGAAAGGAGTCGGAGAACAAAGTTCAACACCTGGATGCAGAAAAAAAAAAAAAGAAGAAGAAGAAGCTAATTATTTTGAGCATCTCTTCTCTACATTATCTTTCCTTGATTAATTCTGGAAGTTTGTCTTGGTTGGTTTGCTAATCTCTGGCTTAACTGTGATCACAAATAGGAAGGTCTAATTCCACATCAACCGGGGTTACTCAAAATTTCAAGTATGTTGACATTGTACTCTACTTATTCAATTACAAAAAGAAAAATAGGGCATTTTGAAGTATAGTGACGTGGTCTGAGAAAGTGCTGCTTTTAAATAAGAAGATACCAAAAGTTTTGAACAAAATGGATGTCTGTCATTCCCCCAGAGAAGACTGTGTATACTATGCAATGGTGTCCAACATCAATAAAGGAGAACCTGAATACAAAATTATAGTGTATTTTTCAACCATCACTATAATCGTGTTAATGCACAATGTCCAGTAATTTTTTAAACAGGAGGGTTAGCATTCCTTGCCTCTCCTTTCCCCTGCTGACAACAAAGCTGATGGAATGACCAGAGCTCACACACTAGAAACATCTCGAGGAAGTCTTCAGGGTGCCGAAGATCATTTCGAATGATTCTCAAGGTATTGAGCACCTAAAAAATCATGAATAATCAATCTGTTCATTAATTTAACATCATCTGGATGATCAGTGCTATACTGGACAAATCAAAGACAATGGGGATACGGTCTTTATAGGGGGAGCCCTTGCAGAAACCAGAAATGACCCTACCTTGCTGGCAGGACCAAGCACGAGATCCAAACTCTACTTCCCAGAAGAAAACCAATTGACCACAATCTCCTTTATGTTGTGCCCTTTTTACATGGGTGGATATTTTCTCCACTCACATAGATTTTTAAGCCGTAAACATCACATGGCGTCATCTCATGTTCTTGAGAGAATATTTTAAATGATTTCTGGGTCCCCAGGTGCCAAAACAATTTCACACAGGAAAATAAGTTGCCATGTTCCCAGGCTAGCCCACTGAAGCAAAGAAGCTAAAATATTCTGCATTCATAAGAAAGGCAGCCTGGCCTTGAAAGGAGGATGGTTTCTTCCAGTGAATGAGGACAAGGGCAGGCAGGGGGCAGCCGGAAGTTCCCACCTGAGTTCCCCCTCATCCCAAACTGGACGTTCACGCCCATGTTAGGACAGAGACGAAGTAATCTCGTTAACTAGGAAATATGAGTGTGAAGGTTTGGATATCTACTTCTAAGATTACTAGTTTTTCATCGCAAGAACGCACTCTAATACTTTTGCCTCTCTTTTGTCCTCATTCCCTCCTTTTTCATATTTCCTACATGTACAAAAGGCTAACGAAACATGCAGTCACGTCCAACCATGATACTTCATAATATAAACACACATACGACTTTGGGAGTCAGAAGAAAAAGTTAAGATTTTTAAACTCACAAGTATTGCTGGCAGAGTCTTATAGTTGCTAGTATATTCCAGGTGATGTTTAAGTTATTTTTCTATAAACATGGTTGTGAGGGTCTGTGGATGGAAATAAATGCACCGCAGTGTCCTGTCTTGCTTGTATACTCAGGGAATGGAAGCTGGAGAAAGAAAATCAGGAAGCAGACATGATTGGAGCCAGGGATACAACTGTCTGTCCCAACTCTGGCAACCTCCCATTTCCAGCACTCAGTATCTTCATTCATAAAATAAAAGGACTGGGTTAAATCATAAAGTCGCCGGTATGAACTGATTTGTGTCCCTCTCCCCTTATGTGGAAGCTTCAACTTCCAATGTGATTATATTTAGACAAAGGGCCTTTATTTTTTTTTTTAAGAGAGAGAGAAAGAGAACAAGCAGAAGAGGGGCAGAGAGAGGCAGTCAGCGGATCAGAAGCAGGCTCCGTGCTGACAGCAGAGAGCCCGATGCAGGGCTCAAACTCACGAACCATGAGATCATGAGCTGAACTGAATCCGGACACTCAACCAGCTGAGCCACCCAGGCACCCTGGACAAAGGGCCTTTAAAGAAGGAATTAAGGATGCATGAGGTCATGAGGGTGGGGCCCTGATACAGTAGACTCTCCTTATAAAGAAAGGAAGGGACACCAGAGAGGGGCACACAGAGAAAAGTCTATGTGAGGACATAGCAAGAAGGCATCTCCATGCAAGCCAAGGAGAAGGGCCTCCCAGAAATCCAAGACTGCCAGTACCTGGATCGTGGATGCCCAGCCTCCACATCTGTGAGAAAATACATTTCTCTTGTTTAAGCCGCTCAGTCTGTGGTATTTGTGGTATCTGTGATGCTTTTAACTCTAACATTGTTTTATTATGAACACAGAATGTTTTCTTGGGCAAAATATATTAATGTGAATTTAGAAAGAATATTGTACAAGTAATAAAGATATTTAAGGGCATCTACAAGGCAATTGTGAGCTCCTAAAATTTTGCTTGTATAAAAGCAACTACTTCTAAAGGGCCTTAGTAGTTTATAAAATGGTTTCACATAAATCATTTTGTTACCCCAATTAAAATAGTAGAAAATCTTGTAGGTCATAACATTAACCCCAGGTTCCATATCTTCTACCTATGCACAAAGATCTCCTCCCTTTATTTCATAAAAGAACAATAACGACAACAAAAAAGCTTCCAAGTAAGTTATATTGAAAATGGGAGTATATTCCACTGTATATATAAACCACATCTTCTTTATCCATTCATCAGTTGATGGACATTTAGGCTTTTTCCATAATTAGGCTATTCTTGAAACCATTGCTATAAACATTGGCGTACAAGTGCCCCTATGCATCAGCACTCCTGTATCCCTTGGGTAAATTCCTAGCAGTGTTATTGCTGGGTCATAGGGTAGATCTATTTTTAATTCTTTGAAGCAAGAATGAAATATGGCCTTTTGTAGCAACGTGGATGGAACTTCTTATGTGCATCCTGAGAAACTTAACAGAAGACCATGGGGGAGGGGAAGGGAATAAAAGTTACAGAGAGGGATGGAGGCAAACCGTAAGAGACTCTTAAAAACTGAGAATAAACTGAGGGTTGATGGGGGTGGGAGGGAGGGGAAAGTGGGTGATTGGCATTGAGGAGGGCACCTGTTGGGACGAGCACTGGGTATTGTATGGAAACCAATGGCACCTGGGTGGCTCAGTCAGTTAAGCATCTGACTCTTGATTTTGACTTAGGTCATGACCTCACAGTTCTTGAAATCAAATCCCACATCTAGGTCTGGGATAATGATGGTGAAGAGCCTGCTTAGAATTCTCTCCCCCCCCCCCTCTATTTCTGCCCTTCCCACACTAATTCTCTCTCTCTCACTCTCTCTCTCTTTTCAAGATAAACAAATAAACATTTAAAAAAAAGATGGCGCCAGAGAAGTGAGAGTCAAAACAAAACAAAAAAAACAAAACAAAACAAACAAAGGTATCTTTGGATACAAAGAAAACAAAACAAAAAAACAAAAAAAAAGGTATCTAAGGAAACAAGAGGACATTTGTCAAAGTTGGGGCCACTGCTCCCTAGTTCTTGTTTCTGATACATGACCCATATTTGGTCCTGGAGCCAACTTTACTTTCAATCTAAGAATCTGAATTTTTTTTCAACATTTGACCAACAATTTGGTTCCTGACTTGGCTTCATCCAACAACTGTGATTTCTGCCTCTTCAGCTGAGCATGCATTAACTGACCCCCCCACTGAGGACAAGCAAGGCTGCATTTCTAGTTTGGACAAAGCAATTCACAAACTCTCTACTCCTATTTTCAATCCTACGGTGTTCAAATCACACTTGTGCTAACTGTTGTCAGGTATAATATAGATCGATTATTTGTGTTGACTTGTGTTGCTAAACCATCACACAACTCTATATCCAGCAAAAACAAAACCTTGGCACCAGTAAAACATCATCTCTAAAGGCTGTTCAATGGCAGAGGAGGTATTAGAACTTATGCTTCCTCAAGTCCTTGTACTTCCCCGGGCTGGCTTCCAGAGTGTATGCTAACCGTCATGGCCGAAATAAAGTGATTCATTTATTGAAGCAACAAAGCTGAGGATTAGGTTATAATAAGTAACTGTTTAAAAATAATTATTTCATGTTAGTTCACATTTATCAGTCACCAGGGAGTAGTTGACTCCTGATTGACGTCTCAAAGTATTGCTTGGAAGGAGTTTCTAAACCTCATGGAATAGAATCCACTTGTTTCCTAGTTTTATCAAAATTTCATTTAGTGGATGCGTTTAAGAAGGTCTCATAATCAATGACATTTTCACAAAAATACAGTACACACAACTTCATTCTTCAGTGACCATTTCTTCATCTAGATAGAGAAAGGTATCTAACTATCATAATAACCTCGTTAGTGATAATATGTGACTGATACGGAAAGAAGGAAAATTACTATGATGGGAACTTACTGGGACTCAAGAGGTTTGACTGCATAGCGGTACAGGTGTCTTCTAAGTTTGATGATTGGCAGTGACAGGATGCTATTCCTTTAAGACTGCAAAAATGTTTCAAAATAAATTTTAATGATTGACATGTTTGGGGGTTTGCAAAGTTTCTCAATTCTTCGTATCTCTTTCCACTTCTGCAAGCTTATGTTTCTTTCTATTTTCAGTGTCTTTCATACCATTTAAATACTTTTTTTCTCTCTCCCAAAAGAAGATTTAAAATATTTCCAAGTGACACAAAATTATCTGTGTATTCATAGTCATGTAAAACTAGAAAAACAAAACTGCTTAGGAGAAACAATAACTAAAAACCATAAATGTTTAGGATGGGTTATGAGTGGGGATTTAGTCTTCTGATTTTTTTTTCAGATTATTTACAATTAGTATCACTTTTTCATAATAATAATACTAATATGATGATATAGATGATAAATCCAATAACATAATTGAAAGAATTTGAGCTCAAGAATTAAAAAAAAAAAACTAATTTAAATTCTTGCCATGAGACTGTGGACACATCTCATCACCTCTGTAAGGCACTGTTACCTTTCATCAAATTCTTTATAGAATACCTTGCTCCCAGAGCCACTGTGAGAATTAAATATAACCTCTGTAAATTGCCTCATGTGATACATGTTACTTTCATATATAGTAAAACCTTTATTGGGATGGAAGAAGAAGCCTCCCTGAAAACTAAAACAAGATGCCTTTCTGAATCAAGATCGCCATGTCTCGTCGCTTCTTATGCGAGCAGTCAGAAAGTTGCACGCCAAATCAGAAATGGATGTCCATTGATTGCATGAGTCCCCAGGAACCAGTAGCAACAATCACAAAGCTTGTGACTGGTGAGGCTGGTGGCCGATACATGTGCATCTTCCTGGCTTTGAGTCATGAGCAAAATTTCAGCTTTTTCTCCCTGAACCCAGGACGATCGTTAGATTCCTCAATGGCCTTTTAAATTATCGAGTGAAAATAAAATGCCGACAGACTAGCCAAGGATATGTTTGTTGTAGATAGCAGTCATAAAATGAATTAACTAATTAATTAAAACTAATTAACTGAAGAGTCCAAAATTCTGCTGCTGTCAGAAGTGCTGTGATCTGGCTTGGGAAAGAAATCGTCTTCCTGATTCTGTAAAGGGAGGATGGGGAGCTTTCTTTGATGCTTTCCATTAGTGATAATGATTCCTCTTAGGAAATCTGGGATAATTAGGCCAAAGTCATCTTTGTTCTCTTGAGAGAGGTCAGTAACCATGACTGTAGGAGATTTAGCCATGTGAGGAAATATTTAAGCTCCGTTATGAACTTCAAGGATACAATTTCTGGTGAATACAGTAGTTTGTATGAGAACTTGCAAAAAAAAAAAAAAAACCTCAGAAATTAGTTGATTTAACAAGCATGTTCTGAGCTCCTACTATATGCCAAGATTTGGAGAAACGATTCAAAATGAATGCTCCACATAATAGCCAATCCCCAACAAATCCTATTTCGCATGAACAGCACTCTCTTGTTTTTCATCCCTGCCGCCATATTGTTGGTCAAACCTTCATCTTCTCTCATTTGGATGGATGAGAGCTGCTTTATTTCTAGTTTTTTTACAACTATTTCCCAGTGACTATCATCGGGATTATGGTGAAAATTAAATTAATAAAACCATATATGTCTTGCACGTATTAAGAGTTCAGTAAATGTTAACCATAACTACTCTTGCAACGTCTTCCTCTCTAGTCCCCTCATCTCTAATTACAAACATGCCATCAAATCTTTCCCCAACATGGTCTCCTTTCTAACATATGATCCAGACTGACCATGTTTCAATCCTACCTCTGAATCTTTTCCCACAGCTTACACAATCAAGTTTAAATTTTTTAATAAGACATTAGAGACTCCCAACATCGATCCTTCTCTGACCAAGCCGGGTTTCTATCAGTAGTTACTGAACGGACCAGGCTTTGCCAGAGCTCCACCTTTGTGTCCTGCCTCAGCTTTTACCTTGACCTGGAATGCCCTCAGTGCAACCCTATCCCTCCCCAGCAAGAATTGGCAATTCCTCTACTTTATACTCTACCTATCTCTGTGACAGTACCCTTGACCCTTACATGTAGACTTCCTGAGATGGGGGGACCATGGCTTACTCATCTTCAGATGACCAATGCCTGAAATGGGGCCTGAAATACAGCAGTAGCTTTCAAGATTCTTAAAGAAATAATGGATGAATCAGATGAATCAAATCAGTTAAAATACCAAAATTCATTTCCTCTTTATTCCACTCGCTCCTTTTGGAAATATAACAAGATAAATCGTCAGTTGATGTCAACATCAGGTCTGGCCCTACGTAAAGTAGAGGATATGTCAATCTGAAACACTGACAACTTGATTCGCTGCCTTCCATATACAAGGACCCAGACTATCTTCCAAGGTCTCCTCTCCTCAGCCCCACAGTGCTACACAGAGGCTAAAGTATAGACAACTGGACCCACTAGATATTTTGGCTGGACTGATCTTTCCACATTGTATAAGTGTAAAAAAAAACACAGGAACAAGAAACAACCCCCAAATCCCTAAGCCAACTGGATTTTTAAGCCCCATTTACCTATTTGATTAAGTATCTGGCAGACATTACAGAGATGTAGTTGGTCTGTTCACCTTCCATCTAATCTCAACACTCTGCATTGCAACTGCTCATCAAAGTTTGACAAATTAGTTCACTGATGGTACCAATTTTAGGGATGTAGTCAAAGCCTGTGCTTTAATAATTTACTCTACTTTCCAAATACATAGCCATTATGTCTTAAAAGCATGTTATACTGCATTGTAATTTTCCATAGAATTGCAAATGATCGTAAGCCATGACACTAATTCTGGTCCGAGCCAATGTGAAAGTCTGGATGGAGCCAGAGAGTGCTTCAAACATGTAACCCTAAACCAGGGAGGAAATATTTGGCTTAATTGGCTGTCGTCACTTATGTTCTAATGCTGAGCTGCTTCTAATAGCTTGTGTGCAATGGAATTGTTCATTCTCATTACAATATTATATTATTATTTGTTTTAGATAAGACTGTAACTGATATCGTTGGTACACAAATTTACTCTCTAATGTGCTTTGGGCCTCTTAGAGTACTTACCAAAATGACCTTTACAATAAAACCCTTTGCTAGCAATGACTCTTAATGTGATCTCATTAACATTGATTTTCTGGGCGGGGAGAAAAACTTGAAAGAAATACAAAAATTCACAGGTCCCTTTCTAAATAAATTATTAAGTTGATTATGCGGATTGCCATCCACATTTCATATGCAACAAAAAGCTAACTCTGAATCCTGAAAACAACATAGAAACTCTGGCAGAGGTTTATGAAGTGCAATGATTCTGATGGCTTCATTGGGTTTATAGCAGTGCTAAGGAAGCATATTTCCCTCATTAAAATTGTGGATGTCCTTTGCGGTTGTGAAATACTTCTAGATATGAGGATTTCTATCACAGACATTTCTTGGTTGGTTGGTTGGTTGGTTGGTTGGTTAGTTTGGGTCCTATAATATAATCCACATGAAAATACAATGACTGACCAAGCCCTGAACCCCACTGCAATGTTTTGCATTCAGTCTGGGCCACTTGATTCAGCCCCAGACTCTGAGAAAGATGCTGCCCTTTCTTCAGGAAGAACTTACTATATCTGTGTTCCTTAATTCAGGTCACTCAGAATCAAGGCAACCTAGAGGTTAATTTCACTTTAATATTGTACACTATTTCTCTTTCTTTTCTGGCTTTACTGAGGTATAACTGGCATACAACACTGTATAATTTAAAGCATACAACATGTTGATTTGATACACTTGCAAATGGCAAAATGATGACCACCATAATGAATAGCCAATATCTTCATCATGTCACATAAATCACCATGTCCTTTTTTGTGGTGAGAACATTTAAGATCTACTCTCTTCCCAACTTTCAAGTTACAGTATCAACCACAATCACCATGCTGTACGTTCGATCCCCAGAACTTATTCATAGTATTACTGAAAGTTTGAACCTTTTTGACCAACATCTCCCCATTTCCCCCACCTGGCCCCTAGCCCCTGGTAACCGCCATTCTACTCTCTGTTCCTGAGTTTGGCTTTTTTAGATTCTACCTATAAGTGATAGATAGCATTCATGATCCATCTTTCTCTCTCGAACATATGTCACTTGTGTAATGCCTTCAAGGTCCATCCATATTGTCACAGATAGTAGGACTTACTTCTTTTTTGTATTGAATAATATTCCATCATATATATAAAGTCGTATATAAATAATCACATTGTCTTTAACCATTCGTCTGTTGACAGACACTTAGGTTGTTTTCCTATCTTGGCTGCTGTGAGTAGTGCTGCAGTGAACATGAGGGTGCAAATATCTCCTTGAGATTCTGTTTTCGTTTCCTTAGAATATATACCCAAAAGTGGGATTGATGAATTATATGACAGTTCAATTTTTGATTTTGGGGGGACTCTGGATACTGCTTTCCATAATGGTTGCACCAGTTTACATCCTCATCAACAGTGCCCAAGGGTTCTCCTTTATACGCATCCTTGCCAACATTTGTTATTTCATTGTGCTTGAGATTTGCATTGCCCTGATAATTAGTGATGTCAAGCCAAACACATTTTCATATACCTGTTGATCTTTGTATATCTTCTTTAGGAAAATGTCTAGTTAGTTCCTCTGCCCTTTTTAAAATAAGATTGTTTGGGGTTTTTGCTCTTAAGTTGCATGAGTTATTTATATATTTTGGATATTAACCACTGATAAGTATACGATTTGCAAACATTTTTCCCCATCCCATATGTTGCCTGTTAATTTTTTTATCGTTTCTTTTGCTGTGCCGAAGCTTTTTAGTTTAATGTCGACCCACGTATTAATTTTTGCTTTTGTTGCTTGTGCTTTTGGTTTCATATCCAAAAACTCTTTGCCAATACCAACAGTAAGGAATTTTTTCCTGTTTCCTTTTAGGAGTTTTATGGTTTCAGTTATGTTTCTGCCTTTAATCACATGGGATAGCTTTCCATATGCTTGTGTCTTCTTTGATTTCTGTCATCAAAGTCTGATAATTTTCAGTGTATAGATCTTTAATCTTGGTTAAATTTATTCCTAAGTATCTTATTGTTTTTGTTTCTAGGCAAAAAATACTTATCATAGGTTTCATTATTTTCTTCGTTTCTTTTTCAAATGTTTTGTTAGTGTGTAGAAATGCAACTGATTTCTATATATTGATTTTATTATGTCCTTCAGCTTAACTGAATTCCACATTTTTTTGGTGGAGTCTTTAGGGTTTTCTGTATGTAAGTTCATATCATCTGCAAACAGAAACAGTTCTACTTATTTCATTTTGATTTGGATTCCTTTTATTTCATTTTCTTACCTTATTTCTCTGGCTAGGACTTCTGGCACTGTGTTGAAAAGGACTAGTGAGAGTGAACATTCTTGTCTTGTTCTTGGTCTTATAGGAAAAGCTTTAAACCTTCACCATTGAGTAAATGTTAGCTGTGGGTTTGTCATATATAGCCTATATTATGTTGAAACATGTTTGTTCACCATCCAATTTGTGGAGCATTTTAATTATTAAAAGATGCTGTATTTTTCAAATGCTTTCTCTGTTCCATTGAGACGATCATATTATTTTAATCTTTCATGTTATCAACATGTTGTATCACATTTATTGATTTGTGTATGTTTAAACATCCTTGCATCCCCAGGATAAATACCACTTGGTCATGATGTATGATCCTTTTAATATGCTATTGAATTATATTTGCTAATATTTTGTTGAGGATTATTACATCTATATCCATCATAGATGTTGGCCTGTGATTTTCTTTTCTTGAAGGGTCCTTATAAAGTTTTATAATCAGAGTAATACTGGTCTTGTCAAATGAGTTTAGGAATGATTCCTCATCTTCAAGTTTTTGGAAGAACTTCAGGATTCATATTATTTTTTTTTTAACTGTTTGGTAGAATGTGCCAGTGAATCCATCTGGTACCGGCCTTTTCTTCATTAGAAAATTTCAATTGCTGATTCAATCTCCTTACTCATTATTTATCTGTTCATATTCTTTATTTTTTATGATTCAGTTATAATAGGTTATATGTTTCTAGAAACAACCCATTTAATATAAGCACATAATTGTTCACAATAGTCTCTTATGATGCTTTGTATTTTTGTGGTATCAGTTACCATGTCTCCTCTTTCATTTCTGACTTTATTTATATGAGTCTTCTCTTTTTTCTCAATCTAGCTAATAGTATGTCAGTTTTGTTTACCTTTTCAAAAACCCAGCTCTTGGTTTCATTGATCTTTTCTATTGATTTTTTTCTCGTCTCTATTTTATTTACTTCTGCCCTAATATTTGTTATTTTCTTCCTTCTGCTAACTTTGGGCTTGGTTTGTTCTTCTTTCTCTAGTTATTTGAGGTACAAAGTTAGGTTGTTTACTTAAGATCTTTCTTTTTCTTGATGTAGGCATTTATCACTATAAACTTCCCTCTTAGAACTGTTTCTGCAGCATCCCATAGGTTTTGATATGTTGTGTTTCCATTTCCATTTATTTTGAGATATTTTTTATGTCTCTTTTGATTCCTTTTTTGACACATTGGTTGTTTGTGTATCGTTTCTTAAAATCAGACTTTTGCCACAAGAGAATGCAGGCAAGAGAATGCACCTCACAAACCTGTAACTACAGGGCACATAATAGAGCAGCTACTGCATTGAGAAATCTTTCACCACGTCTATGCCAAGACTATGACCCCCATGGGCTGCTGCATGATTAGCCCATACACAAGGGTGGATATCATTATCCCCAGTCCATGGATGAGAAAATGGAGACTGAGAGAGTTTAAATAATCCCCCAAAGGAATTTCCCCAAAGGAAATGAAGAAACTGAAAAGGCTGTTAATATGCCCTCATAGAATTTTTTTAAAGCGGCATTATTCCCCCCTCAACTGTGAGGTTTGTAACTCCAAAGATGCTGTCTGATCCACCACCCTGCAAGGACTACCTTCCCAGGACCTTGGTACCTCTAGGAAGGATAACTCACTTTATCTTGTCTAGCTGCACCCTAAGACTAAGAGTGGTTCTGGAACTCCAGTGAAAACCTCATCACTTAAAATGCAATGTGAATAGCCAGCACTGAAATTATTCAATGGGGTGGGCCTGTTATTTGCCATCAGCCCTTACCTGATTTGCCTGAGTGTATGTGTTGCCTGGTCTATGTCCACAAGCCTGTGGGGACTCTCTACCCAACCCAGCGGTTACCCATCATCTGTTTCCATAATCTCCAAATGTTGGGCTCTGTGGCTTCAGTTGTATCTTAATCCAACACCAGCAGCTGGGTCCCGTCCTGGATTAGAAGACCCAACAAAAGACATGGGGCACCTAGGTGGCTTAGCCGATTAAGCCTCCAACTCTTGATTTCCATGATCTCATGATTTGTGAGGTTGAGCCCCTCATCAGGCTGTGTGCTGAGAGCACAGAGCCTGCTTGGGATTCTCTCTCTCCCTTCTCTCTCTCTCTCCCTCTTTCTCTCCCTTTCCCCTGCTCTCTCTCAAAATAAATTTAAAAACTCAGAAAAGAAGACCCAACAGGAGACAGACCCCACTCAAGCAGAGTAATAGTTCCTATACTTAAATGATGTGAATTAGGTTAGAGAAAGCCAACAAAGAATGGTGGAATACTCCAAGGCCAGAAACAGCAGACAACCCCTCTACCACTTAGGCTGAGAAGGCAAGAAGAGAGAACAGATCCTAGATCCTCGTGAGAGTGATAGCTATACTGTAACAGTAGCTGTAGCTGTAGGAGAGGATCACAGACGAGAAGCTCTGATCCACTGGAGAACAACACAGCCTCCACCACCTTAACTCACAAGGGAAGGAAGGAGCAAAGGGATTAAACACCCCAATCTCCCTCTATTTCCACCTTGCCCTCTTTGGATTGTGGAAGTCATAAGGAAAGGGAGCTCAGCTGAGGCAGACCACAGAATTCATTTGCCTGGGACACAAAACAGGGTAGAGAGAAGGGAGGAGACATGATCTGGAGGGGGAAAGGAAGTGTCTGTCACACCTGCCCACATACCTACTCTTTCCCTCAGGATATTTCTACTTTACACTGTAGGTTTCTCCCCTCTTAACTGGTCTATTCCATAGCTTCCCAGATTCCTTTCAAATAGGCTAACCACAGGTAGCAGATATTTGCTATTTTTGCTCGTTTTACATCACTGTCCTCTTCTTTTGGTAATAGCACTCTCAAAATTCTTTTGGGGAGTCACTGCATCCAAATTCTTGTTTCATGTGATGTGTGGCTAGTTTAAACACCCCTCATGGCAGACACTGAGTCCATTTTTAGGTATCAGAATCAGACTAACCCCAAAAGAAATATTTCACTTGCAGCCAAGTCACGTAAGTGAAAAACAGAGATGAGTTGACACATGAACTTCTGGCCAGTTTTGAACTTCATCTCTCATGAGCTAAGTCTTCTACTGTTTCTCAATCATAAATCTAACACAGTTATCCCACTGGGTTCCAGAATTTTATGTCTGTTTCCCTTCTAACAGTCTGAGCACTCTGAGGGCAGAGAATGCCTTGTTCTTCTTTATATCTTTAATATGTAGCACAATCTCTGACACCGGTGGAACAAACAGGATTGAATGAAGACATTAGAGGATCTAGATGATTAGATGACATTAGTATCTTGATAAAGGTCCATTTAGACTATGAGTGATCCTTACAGAGATTTTGTTGTTATACCTCAGCCTTGATATCTGGCCAGTGTTAAGAACCAGAGGAAGAGTAATGGAGGAAAGAATAAAGAAGAGATGATCATAGAGACGGATTGTCTAGGAGATGAGTTTGAGCCTTTGTACGAATATAGAAAGGATGAAAAACCAGATTATCTTGGTAAAAGGGAAATGTCCCCACATTTTAATCACTGTACTGAAACTACAAAATTGGCAATAGTGTATGCACAAGATTAAGTGACTAAAAAAGGTAAAAAATAAAGGGTCATATTTCTGCTGAAAGAATAAGAAGACCCACCCAAACCTGAACCACTTCCATTGTTTTCTAAGATATATCCCTGAGTCAACCCAGGTAGTCATTTCCGTATTTCCTCCATTCTGATCTTTGTTTTCAAAACCCTGAATGTCCCCCCCCCCTTTTTTTGTATCCTTCAATGCCAAGTTCCAATTACAGTCCCTCCGAGAAATTCCTTCTTACCTACTCTGACTCATGCTAATTTATTGCTCAACAGAGAAAAAGAGGACGTTTCTAAGAACAGTTGTCTAAGAGATCACCATGGTGGTACCAGCAAGAAAAGATGGTATACTTCGATTACTCTAAAGCACATTCACTTTTATCTATTTGTTTGGGCCTCAATGACTCAATATTTTCCCGCTATATTACATTAATATTTCAACTGCATAACATTTCTCACCCTCAAAACCGTAAAGATTATATATTATTTTGGAAAACAGAAACAATGATTTAGAATTCTTTATTCTTCCACTCCCAGCCCCCATAATGGCATCTAGCAAGCCCTGTGTTAGGCATGTAATAGGTATGTGATAGTTTTGCTCAATCAAAATGACACTGTATGAAAAGCTATCACTTTGTATCATGAAGTCTCCTTCAAGTCTCCAAAAGTGCAGTTACTTATCACACAAGTTATGCTACACTTCAGTGGGTTGGTCGGAGTCCCGCTACACATAGTTACTTAAGGACCCAGGCTGAAGGCAGCCCCTGTATGTTCTAGAACGTCATCTGTGACATGCACCCTCCTAAGTTGCTCTAACAGGGAGAGAGAGATAAATCACAATAGATTTTGCTTTGCCTCAGCCTGGAAGAAAAACACAGCACTTCCCAAGAGCTCATTGACTCGAAGTAACCCCATGGCCCCCTCAAAGGTAACTGATAAATGTAGCGGAGTAAATGAAATAGTTTCTGAATATTACTGTCTTTGCCACTTATTGTAAAAATCTCTCTTTAGAATCTTCTAGATGATTCTGTGTGGCTTAATTTCAGGAACATGGTAGACCATAACCTGTAAGAAGCTACTAGAGCAAGAAAAACCAAAGAGAAGAGAATTGCTAACAAGGGACCTTCTTTAATTATATATACATATATATGTGTGTATATATATAAAATAATTATATATTATATAATATATAATATAATATATATTATATATATATAATAATGTATATAATTATATATATAATATATTATATTTATATTTATTAATATAAATATATTATATTATATTTATATTTATTAATATAAATATATTATATTTATATTTATTAATATAAATATATTATATTATATTTATTATAATTATAACTTATATTATATTATAAATATAATTTATATTATATTATATATTATATTATATTTATTATAATTATAACATATCATAAATATAATTTATATTATATTTTATAATTATATTTATTATAATTATAATTATATATTTTTTTTACCTAAAGTTTCTTTTCAGTCAGTTTCCTTTCCTGTTTTATCTAGTACCCCTCCTCATTCTTAAAGACAAAGATATTGGAGTTTAACTTTTTCCTTACAATCAAAGAGGAATCATTCCCATCTAAGAATGGGAATACCTTTTTGGATAAAGATTCTTTTTATTACTATTTTTTTAAATTACATTCAAGTTGGTGAACATGTAGTGTAATAATTATTTCAGGAATAAAATTTAGTGATTCATCACTTACATATAACACCCAGTGCTCATCCCAACAAGTGTCCTCCTTAATACCCATCACCCATTTAGCCCACCCCCTGCACCTAAAACCCCTCCAGCAACCCTCAGTTTGTTCTCTGTATTTAAGAGGCTCTCATGGTTTGTCTCCCTCCCTGCTTTTATATTATTTTTGCTTTCCTTCCTTTATGTTCATCTGTTTTGTATCTTAAATTCCACATATGAGTGAAATCATAGGATATTTGTCTTTCTCTGACTTATTTCACTTAGAATAATACACTCTAGCTCCATCCATGTTGTTGCAAATGGCAAGATTTCATTCTTTTAAACTGCTGAGTAATATTCCATTATATATATGTATATATACCACATCTTATTTATACATTTATCAGTCAATGGATATTTGGGCTCTTTCCATACTTGGACTGTTGTTGATAGTGCTATAAATATTGGGGTGCATGTGCCCTTTCAAAATAGCACTCCTGGGGTGCCTGGGTGAATCAGTCAGTTAAGCAACTGACTTTGGCTCGGGTCATGATTTCGTAGTTCATGGGTTCGAGCCCCACATTGGGCTCTATACTCACAGGTCAAAGCCTGGAGCCTGCTTTGGATTCTGGGTCTCCCTCTCTCTCTGCCCCCGCCCCCGCTTTTGATCTCTCTCTCTCTCTCTCTCTCTCAAAAACAAACATTAAAAAAAAGAATTTAACAAAACAGCCCTCTTATACTATATCCTTCAGATAAATACCTACAAGTACAATTGCTGGGTCGTAGGGTACTTCTATTTTTCATTTTTTGAGGAACCTCCATACTGTTTTCCAGAGTGGCTGCACCAGTTTGCATTCCCACCAGCAGTGCAAAAGAGAGCCTCTTTCTCCACATCCTCACCAACATCTGTTGTTGCCTGGGTTGTTCATTTCAGCCATTTATAGGCATGGGGTGGTATCTCATTGCAGTTTTAATTTGTGATTTTGATTTCCCTGATGATGAGTAATATTGAGCACTTTTTTCATATGTCTGTTAGCCATATGAATGTCTTCTTTGGAAAAGTGTCTATTCATGTCCTTTGCCAATTTCTTCACTGGATTGTTTGTTCTTTGGGTGTTGAGTTTGATAAGTTCTTTATAGATTTTGGAGACTAAACCTTTATCTGACATGTCATTTGCAAATATCTTCTTCCATTCCGTTGGTTGCCTTTTAGTTTGGTGATTATTTCCTTTGCTGTGCAGAAGATTTTATCTTGATGAGGTCCCAATAGTTCATTTTTGCTTTTGTTTCCTTTGCATCCAGTGACATGTCTAGTAAGAATTTGTTGTGGCCGTGGTCAAAAAGCTTGTTGACTGTTTTCTCTTCTAAGATTTGGATAGCTTCCTATCTTACATTTAGGTGTTGGATAAAGATTCTTTAAAGGTCAAGTGGATAGAACATAAACAAAATATTTCCAAAACCCTTCTAGATGCATTCATCCAGCCAGTCAATCAAAACCTATTACGGAGCACCTCCCACGTAACAAATAATGTGCTAGACTGTGTTTCTGGATGCACAAGGTCAGGTAACACCTGGTCCCTGGCCAAAAGAGAAGCAACTGATCGACATGTGAAGTCAAATGCCCAGGACAATATTAAAGAACCTTTGAATTTAGTGATGAAAGAAAAAGTCCAGTTCTGCAGTTGGGTTTAGAAGGACATCACAATGCAAGTGAACTGAAAAAACTTGAACGATCCAGTGTGGGTATAATTCCAAGCATGAGGAAAGTGTGCTGTTATTTTTTCCATCTTTCCCCATCACAATTGGCTTCTTTTGTAATTTAACTTCCTATTGACTTGCTTGAGAGATGTGACAGGAACCCATAGGGATGCCACCTTTTCTTGCTTCCAAATCATTCAGTTTTGCATTTTCCAGCTGTTGTGCTGAATTTAAGTCCGCAAAGCCAACCTGGAGGCACAGGAAGCTGAGGCAGTGAAAGCTTGTTCATTTCACTGCTCCTTTCCCACATGATGGTTGAGTCAGCTTTTAAAATAATGCTTCCCTTATTTGTTATTCTCCTTCTTTAGCCCCACTGCCAGCTGTATTTTGCACTTCACATGAATTTTGGTCTATTCCAATTTTCCACTTCTCTGACTCTAATCCCACGGTTACAAATGGAATCCCAGGCTACCCTAATATCTCTTACTTGCTGGCACTGAAGAGATCAATATTTCAAAATACCATATGTTTTATAGATCAGCTGCTGCATGCGTACAAACAAGTAATATTTGAACCATTACAGCATTTGTAAGTTACATAAACTAGTGGCCAAAAATAGACAAGCTCTCCCTCCTGGTTAAGTTTCCAAAGGTCGTCTTGATAGCTGACCATTGAGCCAAATGTTTACATGCTTTTTGCCATAAATGAGAGTCTGAGACATAGCAGAGACTATAGAAGAAAAGGATCACCAAAAATGCCTTAAGCATGATAGGCAACAACGTTGAACATATTCATTGGCAAGCAGACATCCCCAAGGTCCACCATGAGGCTCTACCCACTGGCAGCACTCATTTCCTGATTTTTCTCTGTACCCATTCTTTTACTCGTCCATTCCACAAATACTCACTGATCACCATGTCTTATGCCCTGAACTATCCTGCAAGGATAAAACGACAAACAAATCACTTCCCAAGAGGCTCTTGGTCCACCAAAGGGGGGAAATATATGTACATAAGCAAAAAAGTATAATTAGAACCATAACAGAAACACATAGTGCCTTGAGAGTGGAGGGAAACCCCAACCTGAAGCAGCTCAAGGGACTTTCAGGAGGAAGTGATGCCCGAGCTGGGTTTTGAAGGATGAACAGGAGTTGGTTAGGTCAAAAAAATTCAAAATGCATTTCTTAGAAAGTATGGCACATGTACGTGACAGCAAGTAGTTCGATATGTTTAGAGCAACTCTTCACAATGAGTATGTGATGGATATAAACAAAAAATAAATGATCCATGGCTTGAAAATATTAAACTTCCTTGGGACAATTGTGGACAGTAAAACTATGACTTGTGGATATCCCAATTATATGCATGTATGCATTTGATGCTTTCACATGTTTCATTTAATTTTGGCCCTACCATAGTCTTTAAAGGACATTTAAGTCCGTCCCTTTTTTGGGAGGACAAGCTAGGACACAGAGATGCTTAATATTTTGCCTCCGATTTTGCATAGTAAATTATAAAATTAGGTTATAAAGAACGGACTCCAAAGTTTACAAAGTAGACCAAAATTCGAGTTGAATGATGTATGGAACTGGACAAGGGGCATAAATTCTGAGATACAGAACTTTGAAGGAAGGAGAAATCAGTGCTCACAGAGTGAATGTATGTCTTATGTGATAGGTAAAACATGAACCTGAAATACAGGATAGAAATTCACCAGGGAGGGAAGGAGCACATCTTTACAGGGAGAAAATAAATAGTTGCTTAAGAAATTAAAGTCATTAATTTATGGTTTGAGTTAGTTCTCTTGGTGTGCATTGCCCTTGTCAAAGGACACTGGAGGGTTGGCCAAATATTTATTGAGTGCCTATGAGGTATTAAACCTTATGCCTCGTACTTTACAAGCTTTCTCTAATTTAACCCCCACAACAAACCAATAAGCCTCGCTCTTTTTTCATCCATGAAATGAGAGTGAATCCAGATTAAAAGATAAAACATGTCAGTTGCATACATAGCACAGTGCTTGGCATAGAGTGTTGGCTCACATCACCTTGATTTTACAGGCAAAGAAATTGACCTTGAGGGAGACTGAATACCTTGCCTTCAGTTACACAGGTGGAGGAGATGGAAAGGGGATTTTACCCCAGGAATGTCTGTTCCTTGCCCTAACAGTCTTTCAGTAAAGCCGTGCGGATTCCTTTGACTAGGGTTAAACTGAGGCAGAACGGTTGAATAGACAATGTATGTACTTAGTGAGTCAAGAATATTCTGTCCATAACTAAAACTGTTTGGTTTGATTATCTCCCTTCTCCCTACCCAGAATACATCTTCATTTCAGAAACCTGGAGATTCTTGAAGTTCCCATCAATTCCAGCTGCTTAAAAATAGATAGATAGATAGATAGATAGATAGATGATAGATAAATAGATAATAGATAGATAGACATTTCTACTTTAGCATTATTTTACTTTCATGCCTGACCCTTCTAGATTCTTTGCATTTTAATTTTTGTCTATAATTTGTTCAATTGAAAAGTATACACTTTTAGATAATTTGAGCAACCACCGAGCAGGTGGGGTGTCAGATGTCAGCCAAAGTCATCACAAGCAGCCTGTATCCTTTGATTTCACAAAAAAAACCCAAACCATATGCAAGCATCAAAAGAATGTAAAATCGCCAGGCTCCGCAGAGACTCCAAAGTAATAAAATGAGCCAGTTTCGAGGCAAGAAGAATGACCCCCATCAAAAAGAGTTTTAAAAATTAGGTATGGTAATACGGCTTCAGTCCAGAGAAGCAGGAGTCAAATGAAAATATATTTAAAGAGTGGTTCTGGCCCCTGTGGTATGTGTACCCTGGGACAGCCATCATCTCTTTAATAACTTTGCTGTATTTCTTCAGCACATTATTGAAAATTGTTTAATGAGCAGTTTCCCTCAGAGAAGATCTCAGAGTCTCAGAAGCAGTTGCCAGGAGAGATACTCTTGAAAGCCAGATGAAATTATGTTTATTCTTCTGCGTGTCTTCCTGGAGTGGTCAAAATGGTGGTGTTTTCATTTTTTTTTCCCCCCCTTTTAGAGCTGTGTTTTCTCCTTATAAAAACTATACGTGTTGAAGGCAGAAAAGTTGAAAATTAAAAAGTTTGAGGAACAATGGAGATCAACGTGGGATTCATTCATCCATTCATTCTGTCCAAACACAGAGGGTAACCAAATACCTGGCTTTTATTACTCTCTACACTTGAATTCTAGCGTTATTTTTATAGAAGTAAGATCAAATAAATGCACATTAGTTACAATCTTATATTACTTCAATTTTGTATCCCACTTTTTTTTCCGTTATCAATATTCCAGGTTAATCATAACCTGGTAAGCGAGACAACAGCTGCCTGGATATTTCTGGGTATTTAGACACCCGCCCGTATGCGGGTATCATCATTCCCATTGACATCTAACACTTGCCTCCATTCATCACTCTGGAGTCTTCAGGCAGCGACTCCCTTCTTTGTCCTATTTTGTGTCATACTCACATCACCTGTCTTCCTTCGACATAACCCGTGATCACACATGTTGACCTTAAAGTCAGAGAGCCAAGGATCAGCGGGCTCCTTCACACTTACTAGCTGCGTGATTTGGACTAAGTCCCTTACGCTCCCTAAGCCTCTGTGCTTTTTCATCCATGACATGAAAATGAATCCAGAGTAAAAGGTAAAACACTTGGAGGGTGCAGCACGGTGCTTGGCATAGGGTAGACCATTGGCTTGCATCGGCTTATAATATTAGTGGACGTTGAAAAGAAAAAGTAGGAGGGGCGCCTGGATGGCTCAGTCGGTTAAGCACCCGACTTTGGCCCAGGCCATGATCTCACAGTTTGTGGGTTCAAGCCCCACGTCCGGCTCTGTGCTGACAGCTCAGAGCCTGGAACCTGCTTCAAATCCTGTGCCTCCCTCTCTCTCTGCCCCTCACTCGCTTGTGCTCTGTCTCTATCTCTCAAAAATAAGTGTTAAAAAAACTTTTTAAGAAAAAGTAGGAGATATTACAAACTCCAAACACTACTGACACAATATTCATGAATGTAATGCACTTAATTAAAGTTTTGAAGATAGGGGAGGATTAGAACAGCACAAGTCAAAAAGGAAATTAGAAGGTAATGTCAGGCATCACCCTTCCTCAATTAAAAAAAAAAATAAATAAATGCTTCCCAAAGAGATTTCTTACTGGCTAACTTTTCAAATAACAACACACCTTTGCTTTAATAACTTCAGAAATTTCTTCTGAAGTTTTCCTTCATAAAAGGTCACTATCCCATCTTTATTGTCCATTTTCTTTTGTTATGGATTATTTCTCTATGCTTCTTGGTCCATTCATTTGTTGGGGTTTTAGTGTATTTCCTACTGATTTACAGTGTACTTTTATGTCATATTATATATCGCATGTTTTGTTATATTCTTTTCAGTTAACCAAATATTTTTAGAGTTCCATTTTTAGTCACCTATTGGTATCTTAGCCAAAATCATTTTTCATTATTTTTTACTGGTTTCACTAAGAATTACAATGTACCTCTTAAAATAAGACAATCTACAAGGACTTAGTGTTTTACTCCTTCACACAAAAAATACAGAAATCTTCTAATATCACAGTTCAATTTACCACCAACAATCTTTGTGCTATAATTATCATACATGTAAACATTATAACATACATACAAGCATTATAAAACCCATACTGCAGTGATAATAATTATTGCTTTCAATGGCAGTATGGGGTTTTTTTGGAAAATGAAGAAAAGAAAGAAAAAAAAAACTCCTAGTTGTTTATATTTACGTAGACACTTATCGTTGCCAGCAATTTTTTTCCTCGTGTAGATTCAAGTTACCGTCCTGTACATGCTTTCTTCACCCTGAAGAAAAGAACTACCTTTTTGGCATTTCTTACACAATACACCTGCTGACAACAAGTTTCTTGTTTGGGTTTGTCTGCAAATGTCTTATTTCATCTTTGTTTTTGAAGAATGGTTTTGCTGAATGCAGAACTCTGTCCTGATGGCATGTGTCAGACATTGATATCTTTCACCTAATTTGAAAAGCTTCCAACTTAAGAAATGTTTTTTTCTGTCTCTGCTCTTTCTGGGATTCAATTACACGTAAATTAAATTGCCTGATGACCCCGCAGGGCTCTGAGGCCCTGCTCATGTTTCCTCACTTTTTATTTTTCTTTTCGTATTTTACATTATATAATTTCTTTTGCTCTGCCTTCAAGTTCACTAGTTTCTTCTGCTGTTAAATGCTTCCAGGAAATTTTTCATTTCAGTTACTGCATTTTTCAGCTTTAGAATTTCCATTTGGTAGTTTTGCTTTGTAGTTTCTAGTTCTCTGCCAAGATTAACCATCCATTTATTATATGAATAAGTATCTTAAGTTCGTGAACATAATAGTAATAGCAACTTCAATAATCGTTTTCTGATCATTCCAATGTCTGGATCATCTCAGGACCAGTTTCTATTTTCTTGAGTATTGATAACATTTTCCTGGTTCTTAGCATAACAAGTGATTCTTGATTGAATCTGAGGACTATTAATGATACATTTGTAAAGACCCTGGATTATTTTATATTCCTCCAAATAATGATATTTGGTTAGAAGATAGTTTAAGGGCACCTGGGTGGCTCAGTTTGTTGAACGTCCGACTTTGGCTCAGTTCATGATCTCACGGTTCGTAGGGTAGAGCCCCCCGTGGGTCTCTATGCTGACAGCTCAGAGCCTGGAGCCTGCTTCGGATTCTGTGTCTCCCTCTCTCTCTGTTCCTCCTCTGTCTCTCTCTCACTCTCTCAAAAATAAAAAAAAGATTTTAAAAAATAATTTAAAAAAAGATAGTTTAATTGCGCTGAACTTAAAATCCAAACTCTGGTTCCCCTGTGGTGGAATGTCCACTTAGCTCTTTAAATTTCTAGATGCTCTGGGTTTTTTTCTTTTTTTCATAGGACCTCCTCCTTTCCCTCCCTCCCCAGTCTGTCCTTTATGGACTAAGCACCTGGACAAGGATTTGGGTGCATTTTATGTGTAGACCAGGGCATTCTCGCTCTCTGTGTGGCTCCCTCCATTCCAAGAACTCTCCGATGACTTGTGATCATTCTGCTAGTCTGAACGCTATCCTTTCACATCTCAGGCTAACCAGGGAGCACTTTCTGCAGCTGAAGCTGCCTGCTAATCAAGTGTGGGGCAATGGAAGGTTCTGTCAAGCCTTATGCTGCCAACTGCTAAGTCTCCTTCTTCTTTGTCCAGTGCCTTCAAATGCTTGTATTAGTCAAACATTTGTCTGCATTTCACACTTGTTATCTATGGGAGCATTAGTCTAACCAAGCTAATCTGTCGTTATCCATAACTCAGATTTCTCATGTGACTTTTGAGGGTTTTTTTTTCTTTTTTTCTACCCCCATATGCTTCTTTACTATGGAAGAACTATTCTTTTTCAATGTTTATTTATTTTGAGAGAAAGAGAGAGAGAATGAGTAGGGATAGGGCAGAGAGAGAGAGGGAGAGAGAAAATCCCAAGCAGGCCCTGCCCAGCCAGCATGGAGCACCACACGGGGCTCGAATTCACAAACCATGAGATCATGACCCGAGCGGAAATGGGATGCTCAACCAACTGAGCCACCCAGGTGCCCCAATAATATTTAAATTCTTAAGTGGCCTCTGGCCCATCGTAGGTGTTCAATAATTATTTATCAAAATCATGATCATTTATTTAAGTTAGTAAATGACCGCTAATATTAAGTTAGTAAATGATAAGTTTGACTTTGCTCAAACTACCTGTTCGCAATTCATTTTAAAGATGGCTTTGTTAGCATAAAAGACTCTTAAAAACTGAGAACAAACTGAGGGTTGACGGGGGGTGGGAGGGAGGGGAGGGTGGGTGATGGGCATTGAAGAGGGCACCTTTTGGGATGAGCACTGGGTGTTGTATGGAAACCAATTTGACAATAAATTTCATATAATAAAAAAAATAAATTAAAAAAAAAAGATGGTTTTGTTTAGCTTGTCTGAAAAGAAAGACTAAACGTTGGCATCATGATTGCCCCCAACTCTGGAAAAAAAAAAATTCTGCAATTTTGTGTTTCTAGGTTAAAATGGCCCTGGCAAAGCCTTCCAGGCGTACCATAATGTCTTTGCGCATACCTACCGCAACATTTCATACTGTTTTGTAATCATTTATAAAGTTGTCACCTCCATCTGATGATGGGTACCTAGAGGATGAGAGCTATGCTGTCCTCATCTCAGAAGGACCCCGGCAGTAATGATTGCCTGCCACACACAAATGACACTCAGGAAATGATAAATGGGTACATGTGGGATTTTTGTGCCTAAATGGATGGTTTGCTTAATATGTAAATTATCAGTAAGAGTGTTTTTAATGACATATTGATACGCCAAATTAGAGTTCTATTGAGTATATACAGTTTCAGCATTAATTTATTGGCTGCCTCCTAAGGACTTAGAATGGAGAAGGGCCAACAGATGCAAAACCGAAAGCACTTACGGAGGAATAATGGGCTCTGTGGCCTATTTGCACATTAAGCAAAACATCACAGGAAATGAACTTCCATAACTTGGAATCTAGTTATGTTCTCTTTTAGGTTAGCACAACAGTTACCAACACTTGAACCAAAAAAAGTTTCACGTCTACTTAAAACAAAACAATGATGGGTAAGCCCCATCACTAGATAATGCCCTCTGGCTTGGACTTTCTAAGAAAGACTATTTTCTGTATCTCCCTACAATCCACTAGCCAATAGAATATCAGGAGTTGTGGAAGACTACATTCTGCCATATTCAATTAGGCCGGGCGGGTTTCCAAAATAGACGTTGGGGTTTTTTAACGTTTTTAATTAAATTCCAGGTAGTTAAAACATAAAAGTGTAATATTAGTTTCAGGTATAGAATTTAGTGATTCGTCACTTACATAAATAACCTTGGGCTCATCACAAGTCCCCTCCTTAATCCCCATCACCTGTTTCACTCATCCCCCCACCCGGCCCCCCTCTGGTAACCATTGGTTTGTTCTTTATAGTTAAGAGTCTGTTTCTTGATTTGCTTCTCTCTCATTTTTCCCTCCTTCTTCTTTTGTTTTGTTTCTTAAATTCCACATAGCAGTGAAATCATATGGTATTTGTCTTTCTTTGATGGACTTATTTCACTTAACATAATATTCTCTAGCTTCATCCACATCTTTGCAAATGGCAAGATCTCATTTTTTATGGCTGAATAATACTCCATATATATATATATATGCCATGTCTTCTTTATCCATTTATCAGTCATTGGACACTTGGGCTGTTTCCATAAGTTTGCTATTGTAGATAATGTTGCTATAAACATTAGGATGCATGTATCCCTTTGAATAAGCATTTTTGTATCCTTTAAGTAAATTCCTAGTAGTGCAATTGTTGGGTCGTAGGGTAGTTCTATTTTTAGTTTCTTGAGGAACCTCTGTACTGTTCTCCAGAGTGGATGCACCAGTCTGCATTCCCACCAGCAGGGCAAGAGGGTTCCCCTTTCTCCACATCCTGGCCAACACCTGTTGTTTCTTGTGTCGTTGCTTTTAGCCATTCTGCTAATACAAAACTATTGTAGTTTTGATTTGCATTTCCCTGATGATGAGTGATGTTGGGCATCTTTTCGTGTGTCTGCTGGTCATCTGTATGTCTTCTTTGGAAAAATGTCTACTTATGTCTTCTTCCCATTTGTTAATTGGATTATCTGGTTTTGGGGTGTTGAGTTTTATAAGCTCTTTATAGATTTTGGATACTAACCCTTTATCAGATAGGTCACTTGCAAATATCTTCTCCCATTCCTTAGGTTGCCTTTTAATTTTGTTGGCTGTTGCAAACTGGAAGAAATGGATAAATTCCTAGAAATATATAAACCCCCAAGATAAAAGTTGTAACATCTCAATTTTACCATAACATGAGCCAGAGGGCGTAAAGTACATGTAGTTACCACTGAGGAAAGAATCTGATGACTCCTCTCATTTCTGAAATTCAGTAAAAGAAAAATAGATTTGTACTATGAACAACGGCTGCCCATGAGAACTTTCAGATTACTGAATTGCATCAAGAAATGGCAGTTGATAAGCCCTTCTTCTTTAGAAAGGAGAAGAGGTAGCCCCAATTTAGTAAACTCAAGGAAATAGACAACGCACTCGACATCGGGACACCTAACCAATGAAGTAAGAAGCAAATGTTAGAATTGGAAACTCTGGAAAAGGGAAAAGTGGGCTATCTGTATATTGTCTAGAGTCAAAGACAACAGTAAAATGCAAAATAACACAGTAACATCTGTCACATCAGTGCCATTGCCCTGTTTCTTCTACCCTAGGTCTAGGTCTCTTGTCTCATCTGGACAATTTTAATAACCTCTTAGCTCTGTTCCTTGTCAACAATCTCATATTCCTCTTGTATGTCTCCAAAGGTCCACCAGCGTGAGAGGACCACACTGTTTTCATGCTCAAATTCTTCCAACAACTCCCTCAGAGAACAACGTCCAAGACCAGCCCGGTATGTAAGTCTCCTTATGCCTTTTGTGAGCTCTTTAAAAATAGCGTTAATAATAAGAGTACCAGCAACTATATTCTGTGCATACTGTTGGGACATTTTAATGGCCACATTTAAAAGTCTGTATCTCCTACTTCACTCTGCCTCCAGCCCTCGCAGCACAGATGTGTTTTTCCTATCAACTATATAAACAATATCACACAAAATGTCTAGCAGTCACTGGATTAATTAGGGGCCACCAAGTTCCAAGGCAATTTAAGTGAGAATCTTAGCACTGCTGTGAAATCCAAGGCACTTGTTCACATTTAACAAGCTGTGCAGGGAAGGAAATGCAATAAAATTTGGCACCACAAGGGATGGAACAGAAGCTTTTTTTCACCCAAATGATCACTAGATGCAGTAAAACCAGAAAACTCTTTTACTTTTTTTTTTTTTTTCAAGACAAACTAATGGGAGATTTGTTGTATTTCAGCCTAATGTTAATTTTCTGACCCAAAATGACCAAATCACTTTTCAGGGCTCCGGTTGTTCCGCTGAATTTCATTATGCTGGGAAATGAAATTATGATGTCCAAAAATAAAATCTGCTTTCCGCAAACATAAGGGGATTAATCTAAAGTGTAGGGGTTAGATCTACATATTTTTGAAAAGATAAAATGACAGCAATTCAAGACATTTGTCAAATGCAGCGATAGAATTACGCTGATCATTTTTTCTTTTAAAAAATGTGTTTCCACCTATATTTGGATCATCTATCCACAGGTGTATTTTTTTTTTTGCATTTACTTATACATCCCAAATGGAAAGAACCTACATTCATTCTTTCACTAACCCTATGAGCTAGCCCCAAGCATTCAAACACCATACCCCGTCTCCTATAAAAAGCAGTGAAAAACACCTGCTTGTGCTCAAACCAATTTCTCAGAAACTTCTTACTTGCCTGTAAGCCTGTTTGAACTAAGATTCTGTTTCCACCTGCTCTAAAATCTGGGACTAATGGGCTCAATCTTAACCTGACCCCTCTAGATATGGTTTGGCCCCTTTTTCTCCTAATATTTAACCATCTGCTTTTTTCTAATTGGCTTTGCCACCACCTTCTTTGACTTTTAACTTCTCCTGTTGCTTCAGGAAGAAAGTGTTCTCAACAAGGTCTTCCTTGAGCCCATGTTGCTGGAATAAATGCAACTGGCGACACTTCATCCTCAGTTCACGTCTGATAGAGTCGATCACCTCCTCCTCTTCAACAGTCCTTGCTTATTCAATTCACAGAATATCATCCTCTCAGAATGGTCCTCCTAGCGCACTGGCCATTACCTCTGCATCTCTTTTTCTGGACCCATCTCATTTCCCTGACTCAGTCTTGAGTATCTTCTCTCTTCTGAATATGACCACTTCCATCATGATCTCACCACTCTTACGCCATTAAAACCCATCTACAGGCTAAGGTTTCCCCATCGATGACTCTCCTCCCCAGAACTTTCACCTGAGCTCCTGTCCCCATCTGTCTGCTTAACATCCTGACCCTGATATCCAGTGAACATCTCAAACTTATTGTATCTCAACCTAGCTTTTCTCAGTCTTCTCCATCCCAGTGTTGGCAACCCCATCATCGTTCCTGCTGCTCTCGTCCAGCTGCTTTTGACTTCTCTCTCCTTTCTACTCAACATTCAATCTATGGACATGTCCATGCTGCCATAAACATAGATCCACAGTCAAAGACTCTGCACCACCTCCACTGCTACCAACAAGCCAGTAGCATCCCTAGCGAGAATATTGAAATACCAACATTTGCCTTCTTGCTTCTGTGCTTGTCATCTCTACTGTGCCTACATTCATTCTTTTTGATCTATTCTTGACCCTGCAATCAGACCAGTCCTGTCAAAATACAAGCTCTATCATCTTATTCTTTCTTAAACCACTGCCGTAGCTTCCTACCTCATTTCAAGGGAAAGCCAAAATTATTACAGTGACCTGAACAGTCCTCCACATTTCACCCCCACCCCAATTACATCATAAATCTTCCCACCTCAAACCTTCCATTGATCCATACTATCTATCCTGCTATTCTTTGAGCCTGTGTGTCCCACTCCTGCCTCAGAGCCCTTGTGCTTGGTGTTTTCTCTCCTAGACCACTTGTCCCGGCTGATTTCCACTCCACATTGCCCACTGTCTCGCTTCCTCCATACCTTACTCAAATATTACCTTCTCCACCAGCCCTTCTTCTACAACCCTTCCAGAAGTGGAATCCTTCCAGGAATCCCTCATCTTGGACCTCATTTAATTCTGCCCATAACATGTTTCACATATTAAATATCTTCACTTTTTAGATTCTTGATTCTCTGCCTCTTTCTATCATAATGTAAACTCCATGAAACAGAGTTTCCATCTGTGTTTTCACTGTTGGATTCTCCACAAACAAGAATAGTTCCTTGGTTATAGGGGTATCTGAGTGGCTCAGTTTGTTAAACATCCACCTCTTGATTTGGGGGCAGGTCATGATCTCATAGTTTGTGGGACTGAGCCCCAAGTCAGGCTCTACACTGACAGCGCAGAGCCTGCTTAGGATTCTGTCCTCTGTGTCTCTCTCTCTACCCCTATCTGGCTTGTGAGTGTGTGCAAATGCTCTCTTTCTCAAAATAAATTTTAAAATTAAAAAAAATGTGTGAAGAATAGTTCCTTGGTTCTTGTTAAATATTGTTTTGATTGGAGGGAAAACGGAACCACCCTACCTGTGGCCTCACATGTAAAAGCTTGTTATCCCTTAATCTGCCAGAAACTAGTCAATCCAAGTTAATTTATAAACACCAACTATGCTTGAGTGAGTGAAACTAAAACCTTCCACTAAAGAAAATGATAGGTAATCAAGTATATAACTGATAATAAGAATAATAACAAGAATAGAAGTTTCCATATATCAATTATCTAATGTGCATTAGGAATTGTGCCGGGTTATTTACATATGTTTTATTTGCATCTAATAACTCAATTGCAGTATCACAGGCATCACAGGAGACAAAAAAGGGCCTCGGGAAGCTGTGAGGAATAAGTTTAGGAATTCCCTGAGTTTGCACCAATGGGTTAACAAGGCTTAAGATGAAAGCGTCCAGAATAGGCAAACAGGGTGAAAGCATCCCCCACATAGAACAAAAGCATAGAAGCAGAAAGCTGCTTCCACAGGACAAAAGAATCCAGAATAGGTAAACAGGTAAACAGGGTGATAGACCACCACAGCAGGGTAAAATTACCTGGAGCTAATTAGCAAAAGAAAGGTGCCTTGTTGGCCCGGAGGTAGCATTCTCTATCTGTCTTATCCCCCAGACAAGTTAAGACAAACAGACACGGCAGCTGGTGCCTGCTGTAAACAGCCATCTGCTCAGTGCAAGGATTTTATTTTGTATTGACCCAAACCCCTTACACCACATATCTTTGAAACCCCCTTTCTCTCATACGTTTGAGTTAATGATCACTGTTTCATTGTCTCTTTCTACACATCCATCACATATGTAAGCCTTCTGATCCTAATAAGTACAGAGCAAGAACGCTTACTCAGAGCTCTTGTCTCCTCCCAAACATTAGCCTCTCCTGTATTTGATTCTGCATCCGCTCTCTTGCTGGATGAGAGAGAACTCCAGGCACAAAGTCTGCTACAGGACCTGGCAGTGTGATGCCTGTATCTATACAGCATGATGTGAGGAGAATGGGAATGACTATTGAGTAAAACACAAATAAAAACATGGATTTACTCTTCTGGAACAGCAATCAAAATTGGGGCTTCTGCACAGCAAAGGAAACCATCGATAAAATGAAAGCAGTCTATAGAATGGGAGAAAATATTTGCAAATCATATATCTGATAAGGGGTTAATATCCAATATATATAAAGAACTCATACAACTCAATAACAAAAAAAGTTAATTAAAAAATTTCTAAACCCACCAAGAATCTGATCTGAAAAGTGTACAAGAGGATCTGAATAAATGTTTTTCCAAAGAAGACATAGAAATCGTCTACAGGTACATGAAAATGTGTTCGACATCACTAATCATCAGAGTCATACAAACCAAAATCACGATGAGATGTCACTTCACACCTGCCAGAGTGGCTAAACTCAAAAACACAAGAAATAACAAGTGTTGGTGAGGATGTGGAGAGAAACAAACCCTGTGCACTTTTGGTAGGAATGCAAACTGGTGCAGCCACTGTGGAAAACAGTATGGAGGTTCCTCAAAAAATTAAAAATAGAAATACCATATGATCCAGCAATTCCGCTCAGGAGCCAAAGACAATTAAAACACTAACTTGAGATATCTACACTCCTATGGTTATTGCAACATTATTTACAATAGCTAAGATATGGAATAAACTTAAGGGTCCATTGATGGATGAATGGATAAAGTAAATGGGATCTATACACACACACACACACACACACACACACACACAGAGGAATATAATTCAGCCATAAAAAAGAAGGAAATCTTATCATTTGCAACAACATGGACAGATCTTGGAGGCATTATGCTAAGTCAGAAAGACAAATACCGTCTTATCTCTCTTACATGTGGAATTAAAAAAACCTCACAGATACAGAAGATAGATTGGTAATTGACAAAGGTGGGGGCTGGAGAGGTGGTCAAAATGGGTGAAGGTGGTCAAAACGTACAAATTTTCAGTTATAAGATACATAAGTCCTGGGAATAAGATGCACAGCATAGTGACTGTAATTAACAATACTGTATTGCATATTTGAAAGTTGCTAAGAGAGTCAATCTTAAGAGCTCTCATCACAGAGAAAAAAATTATAACTATTTGTGGTGATAGAACTTAATTAGACATGGGGCACCTGGGTGGCTCAGTCGGTTGAGCATCCAACTTCTGCTTAGGTCATGAGAGTGCAGTTTGTGGGTTCGAGCCCCGCGTCGGACTCTGTGCTGATAGCTCAGAGCCTGGAGCCTGCTTCAGATTCTGTCTCTCCCTCTCTCTCTCTGCCCCTCCCCTGCTCATGCTCTGCCTGTCTCTGTCTCTCAACAATAAACGTTAAAAACAAATTTAATAAAAAAAAAAAAAAAAGTTAACTAGACATATTGTGGCGATCGTTTTGCAATATACACAAATGTTGAATTACTGTTGCACACCTGAAACTAATACAATGTTGTACGTCAATTGTGTATCAACTTTGTAAAGTAAAAATAAAAATACATAAAGAAATTGGTGCCCGAATGTGTCCATGATGACAGAGAGGCACCACAGCAGAGCAAATTAGTGTGCAGGCTCCAGGGGTAGACCATTTGCATTCTGGTTCTTCCTCTGCCACTAGCTTGGTAAACTTGGGCAAGTCTCTTAACCTCTATGGGCTTTCATTTTCTCATTTGTAACAGAGAGATAATAACAGTACTCACTACCTGTTTGGGGGAAGCATAATTGAATAAGTTAATATATAAAAAATGCGTAAGTACCCCCTCCCATACAGTGAGCCCTTTGTTACTATCAACTATTACTCCTTATAAGAAGCTTTTCTTCAACTGAAATGTTATTAACCTCTGCCTGTTTTCTATGGTATTCCATAAAGCGCTTCGTGTATTCATTCGCCGAACGTTTATGAAACACCTACTACTTGGGGAACCTGCGTGGCCCAATCGGTTAAGCCTCTGACTCTTGATTTCAGCTCAGGTCATGATCTCATGGTTCATGAGATCGAGCCCCACGTTGGGTTCTGTGCTGACAGCATGGAGCCTGCTTGGGATTCACTCTTACTCTTTCTCTCTCTCTCTCTCTCTCTCTCTCTCTCTCTCTGCCCCTTTCCTGCTTATGCTCTCTCTCTCTCTCTCTTTCTCTCTAAATAAATAAATAAATAAATAAACTTTTTAAAAAAACACCCACTACTTGCCATACAAAGCAGGTCCTGCCCTCAAAGAGCTGACCGTTTAGGGAGAGAGGTAGACAGATATCAGATGATCTCAGGGCAACATGACACGTGTTAGCCACAAGGTGCATGGTCTCAAGCTATCAGCAAGGCTTCCAGGAGGAGGTGCCTGAAGTACATCTTGAAGTAAGTGTAAGTATGCTGCCAGGGGTTGGGGATGACAGAGGGGAACATTTTTCCAGGAAGAAGGAGCAGAGTAAACAAAGACAAATGAGGGAAGGGCCTGAGTTGGATAATGTAAAGCAATGTATGCAACAAGGGTATGCAATAAAGCATTAACATATGAATGACAACATATCTGTTAAGCCTAGGGAACATTGAGTTAAACCTGGGAAACTAATGCCTTGGGAGAAAGAGGGGGGGAGAGAATACAGAGCTTAGGGGCCAGAAGTTCCCCCAGGGCTTTACTTCTGAGCTTCCTGACCACCAAAATGAAAATGGTAACAGAATCATCGGATTGTACATGCCCATGAAGAGAAATCATGACAGCTCCTGAGAGAAAGCACAACGTTACCTGAGATTAGTTATGAAAGCAATTTCTTGCATAGAACTTCTTAGAAGGAACCCAAGCAATGTCGTAGGTGGCGGTAATAACCATCATCTCAATATGATATGCTAACGTGAGCCTCCACAGGTAGTTTTCCTGGTGCCTCAGTGAAGGTTTAGGGTACAATGCCAACATCCAACTGAGTGAAAGTCATTTCACTGTTGGGGGGGGGGGCGGGGAGTGTCTTTTTTGCAACATATCTTTCCCAATCTCCCTAGACTCCCGGCTGTAAGTTCACTCCAGATAATACACAGGGATGGGTGTTAGAACTCCCCAAAGCCGGCCCTTCCCATTGTACCTTTTCCACGGCTGCCCCATTCTCTCAGTCCCCTTAGGTGACCCCTCATTAGTTTCCTTAGTTAAGTTCATCAACCAACAGACACTGACGAGTCTGTGTTTATAAAGCTTATTTGCAACTGGCAAAACTTCTGATATTTGCTTTTGTTTAGCTTATCAGGTTTTGAAAATCAGAGACCTAATCTAAGTTACCAGAGAGTGTGCATGTGATGATGGTAAAGCCATCTGGGCTGGGCAACAACCAGGGTGCCCGGGGGTGAGGCACTGCTCCTCCCCTCTAGGACTTTTGCCTTTACCAAATCGCAGCTTCTCTGCACTTCTTGTCCTTACCGATTTCCTCGCCCAATATTCAATATCGTGTCTATTTCGTCAACCTGCATATGGAGTTACTTTGCTGACCAGGGCCCCCAGCAGAGCTCCCTGACAACCTGCTAGTGGGCAATGTCTCAGCATATCTTGATTCAAAGCAGCAAGAAAATCTAACGGACCCAATTTACCCATTTGTATCCTAGTTTTGCCCACTTTCGGTCCAACCATGACCTGGGGGCTGAGAGCAGGGAGATGTGCTGCAAAGCCTATCTCTCCATCAACAAGGTGAGGCTTAAATAAATGATGGAGGAGAGGCATTGATCCACATCATAAAGCCTTCTCCCAAAACTGGAGCCAGGGCAAGAGTCTGTGACCTAGAAACTGGGAGAGGGTGAATCTTAGGACAGAAGGACCTTTCACGGCCAATCAAAATTTATTGTGAATTAGGTTGCTCCCAATTTTGTCTATGCTCAGGGCATATTCTGTAAGGAAAATAATTGAGCTCAGCCTATCAACACCCATTTGAATCTTTTTGGTAATAAAATATTTCTTTTGTTTTTAAGTTTACTGATTTATTTGAGAGAGAGGGAGAGACAATGTGGGGGGGGGGTGCAGAGAGAGAGGGAGAGAGAGAGAGAGAGAGAGAGAGAGAGAGAGAGAGAGAATCCCAAGCAAGCTCCATATGGTCAGCACAGAGCCTGATGTGGGGCTTGAACTCATGAACTGTGAGATCATGACCTGAGCCCAAACCAAGAGTCTGTCGCTGAACCGACTGAGCCACCCAGGCGCCCCGGTCATAAAATATTTCTTAATCCACACTGTCGTATCTTAGAACTATCGAGCTGATATGGAGAAATAGACCATATTTTAATAACTGCATGGCTCTCTCATTTGACTCTTTTCTCAAACTAATTTTCTTGTTGTTTACAGATCATTATAAATCACGGCAGAAAGATTTCATAAAAACATAATATGAGAAGAAACCAGTTTTAATTTGTAAAAAAAAATAATGCATTAAATATATTTATCTCCATTATATCTACTATCAGTGGGTGGTTGTCACTGTAAATCTTTCTGTGCTCAACTCAGTTTGGAAAAAATGGAAAAAGAAATTGATGGCTTAGGAAAGAGAGCTTCCCAGACCAAAACTATGGAGAAAATCAATTTTAGTTTTGATCACAAAAGAGGTCAAAGAACTCACGCCACAGCAGTTCCATTCAAATTCTGCTGCAACCGCTTCCCTCTGCCTCTCAAAGTCATTCTTCGAGAATTTTTTAACCAAAATGCATCCTATGAAATCCACTGCCGAAGGCAGCAAAAGCAAGCATTCTGTTCAAGTATGGACATCTGAGGCTGTCAAATAAATATTATTGGCTTCAAACCACCTGCAAGACTAAAGACCCCGCTTGGAAACTACTAGTAGGAAAAAAAAAAAAGAAAAAATGGAGCCAGATGGTCACCCAGTAATAGCACAATCCTATTCTTAAACTGCGTTCAGAGAATTTCCTTTCGATACAAAGTGCCATTTGATGGAGGAATAAAACCTCAAAACTCTGAAGAAAGAAAACTAGAATTTTTAGCCTGAGCCAAATACAGATGGCCCTCGTGAGCAGGGCCAGCGATTCCGTAACGCGTTCGCCCTTCGTTCTCAAAACACGTCCAACCACCCTTTTGTTTCTGCAGCTGGTTCCTTCCTCCGCTTCTCTCTCGTCAGACTTATCCCCTGTGGTTTCAGGTGAAGGCGTCAGTCTCAAACATCTGTATCTTGATCAGGCTTCGTTTCAATCAATGAGCTCTCTTCATGAGAGATTTTCCTTCTAAGTCTTATACTTCACTGCACAAAGTAAGATATCATTAGCATTCCAGGAAATTTCCACCATTAGCATCACGTATGAGTGGGGGGGGAAATGTGATGGGCACCTAAAAATGACATGATATGATGATGTCATTTATTAGGACCGGTGCTTTGTGGGGCACTCCCAACAGAAGATCTCTGAAATCCCGCAACACCGCAACTTGGATCCTCCAACGTTCCTCCACACAGTGGGGGAATCTGAGGCTTAGAAAAGATTTAAATAACATTTCGGGAGTAAAATCCAGGAGGAGGAGATCCAGGATTTGAACCTTGCTGCATCCTATTCCGTAATCTGTGCTATTCCATTTGCTTCTAGGTCCTCCTGTTTTTGGTCCATGACTCCATCTTCCACACTATCATATGAAAATGCTCTTTCGTATTTAATGATTTGAGGCTTCATTTCTTAACATTCACCAGTGATTCCCGACCGTTTTGCGGGCTTCTTCAGATGGCAGCCAGAGCCATGCCTAAATGAGCTCCCTTCGGTTCCATTACATCACTTCCTGCCCGGTGGAACACACCAGACTTTTACTCTCTTACAGTTGTGGCCCCTCAGTACTAAGATCATCGAATTAAAATAGATCCCTACTGCTTAGAATCATTTTTTAAGTTTAGTTATTTTGAGAGAGAGGGAATGGGGGAGGGGTAAAGGGGGAAAAAGAGAGAGAGAGAGAGAATCCCAAGCAGGCCCTGCACTGTCAGTGTGGTGCGAAGCCTGACTCGGATCTCAAACCCATGAACCACAAGGTCATGACCTGCGCCGAAGTCAAGAGTCAGATGCTTAACCAACTGAGGCACCCAGGCGCCCCTTCTTAGCAGGATTTTGAGAGATGTTGTTGACCATATGGCCTCTCACATGCCGTAAGACTAAAGTAATCATCTCAGCCAAGCCTGATTATATGCTTCAACATGAACAAATCTTCACAAAATCTTAAACTCATTTCACATTAACAAACTTTCACAAGTTCTCCTCTCTTACTAATTCCAAAACGCTTTCCAATCAAGTAGCGTAAACACCTCCACCGCTATGCCATGGGGAGAATGAGTGCTCTGTCAGGAGAGACTCCAGCCCTTTGTGCTGAAGCATTGCTTAGCCCGTCCTTCCCACTGGCATTATCTCAGTCCTAAATATTCCAAAAGGAAACAACTGTACTCCAAGAAATTCCATGTCCAACCTGAAAAATCCTAAATACAATGCTCCAGAGATGCGGAAGGGTATCTTCTTCACCGTCCCCACAGACAGACACATTTAGGTCTGGGATTAGGTTTGTGAAAAGCTTGATGTAATAAACCAAGAAGAAAAGGCACAACTAAAAGCTATGATGTAGATGTCTGGCCATTTAAAGCCCTCCCCCTGCCTATAGATATTCCCCTAGAGGGAATAGTGGAGGGGGCAAAATGTTCTACCTCCTCAACTTCCGCTATTTTTTAAATTTTTTTAATGTTTATTCATTTTTTGAGAGAAAGAGACAGAGTGTGAGCAGGGGAGGGGCAGAGAGAGAGGGAGACACAGAATCCCAAGATGGCTCCAGGTTTGAGCCATCAGCACAGAGCCCGAGGTAGGGCTCGAACCCAGAAACGGTGAGATCATGACCTGAGCCAAAGTGGGACACTTAACCTACCGAGCCACCCAGGTGCCCCTCCTCAACTTCCATTATAACGAGTAGGCTTCCATATGAATAGTCGTGTTATTTTCTGAAGACCTCCTTCAAGTTGTTTGTACTTGTTGATCTTGAACTATGGAACTCCCCACAAGCTGCACCGTTCCTACGTGCCTTTTGTGTGTCTGTACCTTTTCTCTCTCAGGAATCCTCTTCTTTCTTCTCCTTGAAGACTTGTATCCCAGCATCATCTTAAAGAAGCTCTCTCTGAACTCAGATAAGTCCATGATTAATTCTATGTATTCCTGTCTAGGTCTTAACAATGTTATTTTGCTGAAATAATCTATTCATGTGTCCCTCTCCCTCACAGATGACAAGCTTGGCTGTTAAAGAGTTAACTACTTGGGAGCACCTGGGTGGCTCAGTTGGTTAAGCAACCGACTCTTGATTCTGGCTCAGGTCATGGTCTGACCGTTCTTGGGCTTAAGCCCTGCATTGGGCTCCATGCTGACAATGTGGAGACTGCTTGGGATTCTCTCTCTCCCTCTCTCCCTCTCTCTCTGCCACTCCCGTGTGCGCTTTCTCTCTCTCTCTCTCTCTCTCTCTCTCTCTCTCTCTCTCTCTCTCAAGTAAATACATAAACTTTAAAAAAAAAAAGGAGAAAAACTTGGGTGGGGTTATAGAGTTAGACAATTAGGGTAGAATCTTAGCTCCACTGCTTGTTAGATTGTGACATTTAACTTCTGTGTGCCTTAGACACTTTGTAAATGGGAATAATCATTTTACCTACTAAATAATCATTTTACCTACTATTCTCTAAGGAGAATGCTCTGGAGCTCTGGAAAAATAATGTAAGTAAAACTCGAGAACAGCACCTAGAACGTAATAATCTATGCTGAAAACATGTTAGGGAGAGACAAGGAGAAATTAAAATTCTTTGTAATTTTTGCATGAAATACCATTGGCATGTAATAGTATATTAGTTTCAGATGTACAACAGAGTGACTCAACAATTCTGTACATTATGAGATGCTCACCATGGCAAGTGTAGTCACCGTCTGTCCCCGTCCAAAGTTATGACAATATTATTAACTATGTTGCCTTTGCTGTACTTTTCATTGTTGTGCCTTATTTATTTTGTGCCTGGAAGTTTGTGCCCTTTAATCGTCTTCACTTATTTCAGTGACTTATCTCCCTACCTGCCCCTTCTCTAGCAACCACTGGGTTGTTCTCTCCAAGTGATCTGTTCTGTCCCCGCTCAGCGATAGCGCTGTGCAATTGACACAGATCATGTGCTCGGTATTTGTTCATAGAAATAATAGGACTAACAGAGCACGATAGACATTTTAGCGCAACCTGGCAGGCACTCAAGGAGGGGCAAGGTTGGTCGTCCACCAGCAACATCAGCCAGCTGACTGAAAACAGACCCGTCGAAATTACTCGGTCTTTGCAAAACGCTGGCACCAAAAAAGATGGCATTTTTCTGCATCAGTCAGAAAACCCAAGTTAAATGAAGTGTATGTTTCAGAAAGCTAAGTTCATTCAAAGAGCCACCCTTTGTTCCAAGATTATTGCCTTATTATACTTTACTATTGAAGTGTTCTTTCTTTTATGAACTCATGGTGACAGTGGGGGATGTCAGTTCTATTTGTGACCTGCTTTGTTTTGTGTGATTGAAATGTAACAATCTTGGGGCGCCTGGGTGGCTCAGTCGGTTGAGTGACCGACTTCAGTTCAGGTCATGATCTCCCGGTTCGTGAGTTCGAGCCCCACGTCGGGCTCTGTGCTGACACCTCGGAGCCTGGAGCCTTCTTCGGATTCTGTGTCTCCCTCTCTCTCTGCCCCTCCCCTCACTCATGCTCTGTCTCCCCCATCTCAGAAATAAATAAACATTAAAAAAATTTTAAAAAAAGAAATGTAACAATCTTACTTGGTAATGCGTTAGCAATCCTTCTTTGTTTGTTCCAACTCCCTTTATTCTCTGAAATTATTCTGTTTCACAAAATCCCATAGGATTCAGACAGAACAGATTGCCCCGGGGAAAGTTTTACTGGGGTCCAGGTCTTCCTCTTCATCATATAAACTAAGGAACTGGATTTGTCATCACAGACAGTCCCATTAACCACGTCTCAGGAATGAGGATATAGCAGTCATAATGACAACAGCTAGACTTACACTGAGTGCTTCATACGTATAAGTCACTGTGCTCGACATGTCCCATGCAACCCTACATTTTGTCCTCACTATCATCCTATGAGGCAGTTTGTCCATAGTTACATAGCTAATTAGTTATGGAACCATAATTCATGCTTACTCTATCTTCCTCTGAAATCTATGCTTTAACCACCTTACATCGCCTAAGTGTACATTTCCAAGAATGTCATTCTTAGTGACTTCAGGGAGAAATGTGACTCTCCTGCGGGCCAGTTTCCTTAGGCGTATGTCCTCTCCATGTTTTCTATTTGGAGGAACGTTAGCATCACGGGTTCCATCGTGAGCGCGGAATTTGATATTCTATGTCCAGTATTTGGATACTCTGGGGGACAGAGTATTCAAAGGGTTAAAGTAACTTGAAGTATTCTTATCTTATATATGAGTAGCAGGGCCAGAGGACTGAAATACTCAGAATTCTTAGCCTAAGTGTTTGCTGTTTGAGGACTTAACAAGAGGAACAGCCAATATCTGTTTTCTAGTCAATTTTTTCCTTCCCCTGTGTTAATACCATGAACTATTTTAGGTTCCTGAAAAATATCTTTTTGGTCTACAAGTTAGTATTTTTTAGGTTTATTCATTTATTTATTTTGAGAGAGACAGAGAGAGTGAGTTGTGGGGGGTGGGGGAAGGCGGCAGAGGGAGAGGGAGAGAGAGAATCCCAGGCATGTTCCATGCTGCCAGCGCAGAGCCCCGCTCAGGTCTCAAACTCATGAACCGTGAGATCATAACCTGAGCTGAAACCAACAGTCAGACACTTAACCGACTGAGCCACCCAGGCGCCCCTACAAGTCAGTATTTTTAACATGACTTTTACTGTGTCATTCTAATCCATCACAGGACGAGGAGGAACGACAGCAGAGTGGTACCCACCCGGAAAGCAGCCGGTTCTACCCCTGCTCTGCAACCATGGGCAAGTTTCTTGGTCTCTCCAAACCATAAATTACGTGTGTGAAAATAGGCACAAGATTACCTACCTTGTAAGCTTGTTAGAAAAATCAAATGAAACGTGTATACAATATTGTCTGAAACAGGAAGACCACTCAATAAATGACACCTCTTGATGTGGCTGCTGTTGCTGTCACTGTATACACACACACACACACACACACACACACACACACTATACAGTATGTATTACATTCTAACTCTCAAAAGAGCATCATACACCCTTTCCTGCTGCCATTGTTTGAGAGCCACTATTGTCTCTCTGGGCTCATGGTTCCACCCTCGGAGGTATCTTTCCTTTTTCCTGGAGAATAGAACATGTTTGCAGCTCAACTGTTTGCCTCCTGCCTACAGAATTTGGGGGGTCTGTCCGCCTTCTTTTATTTTGTCCTCTCTCTATCTCTTTGTTCCTAAACGCACAGTGTTTCTGCTGGTACCATATTCTCAAGAAACCTGTGGACTCCAGTGTCTGTCTTGGGGTTCAATCCCATAAACCAGAGGTGCCTCCACAAAGGAGAATCCCATCTCCATCCCTGGTTTCTCCCCAGATGGCTGCATCACACACCCAATCTTTTCAAAGGGTCTTCTGTGGGATTTGACTACTCTGATCTCTTGATCCTTTCCACGTACTACAGAAGAATGTCTTATCATACCCTCAGCTAAATCTCCAAATTGTACTGTTGCTTGCAACATGGATGGGCTGAGAATTTCCCAAATCACCGGGTCTTTGGTCCTCTTTTATTTAATAATTCTTCTACCGATTTATCTCTCTCCTCTCCTCTGTATCTCCTCTCATAAGCCACGAGAAGAAACCAGGCCACACCTTCCACGCTTGGCTTGGAAATCTCAGTGAAACATCGAGTCCATCACTTACAAATTCTGACTTGCACGTAACTGTAAGATAAAACTCTGCTGGGTTTTTCGTCACTATACAACAAGGATCCCCTGTCTCCCATTCTCCCATAAAATGTTTCTCATTTCCTTCCGAGACCCATCCACAGCACTCAGTATCCAGATTTCTACCAACTGCCTGTCCATGCTTCTGCAGATCAGAAGTTCAAAATGGGTGTTACCGGGCTAAACTCAAGATGTCGACAGAGCAGTATTCTTCCTGAAGGTGTGAAGGAAGAATTCATCCTTGGCCTTTTTCTGCTTCTCAGAGCTGCTCATATTCTGTAGCCCATGACTGCTTCATGCCGACCTCTGCTTTCATTGTCATACCTTCTCTGGCTCTGACCTTCCTGCTTTCCTCTTACAAAGACCCTGGTGACTACACTGAGCCCAGCGAGAGAATGAACAACAATCTCACTTCAACGTCCTTAGCTTAATCACATTGCAAAGCACCATTTGCCGTATAAGGTAACACAGTCCCACTTTCCAGGGATTAGAACATAAACATCTTTAGATGACCACCATTCTGCTTACCACAAGTTGTAGGAGTTCTTTATAAATTCTGGACACTAGGACCTGACCACACGTATGATTTGTAGACATTTTCTCCCATTTTGTTGGTTGTCTTTTAACTTTTTAGTGCCCATTTATGTACAACTTTTTAAATTTTTATCATGTCCAATGTATCTACTTTCCTTCAGTTTCTGTGTTGTTGGTGTTATATCTATAAGAGCTTTATAAGACATAATACCATCAAAAAGTTAGGCCACATACATATATATGATATATGATATATGAAGAAGTTAGGTCTTTGATCTATTTTGAGTTCATGTTTGTATATCACATGAGGCAGCTGTCCACTGTTACTCTAGTGTCCCACCTCACTTGCAAAAAAAAAAAAAAAGACTATATTCACCATTGAATTTTTTTAGCACCCTTGTCAAAAATCAATTGACTATAATAACATTCCCACTGTCTCTGCTTGTCTACCTCTGTCTCATCATTTAGTGCCAGATTTAACGCTGACCCTGAGAAATGCCTTTCCTTACTACCTTGTCTGAATTAACCACTCCTTCCCACACACCAGATACTATTAGCCACACTTCTGTGTTCTATTTTCTTCATAGAACATCCTATTTGTATTGCATTCATGGTACTTAATCACCGTCTGAAATCATCTGCCCATGTGCTTGGTTTAATGCATTTTTTCTCCCCCTCCCCCGAACCCCAATTATTGCAAGCTTCATGAGACTATAGATTTTCTCTTTTGTTCAACGTGCATCCCCAAGGCCAAAACCAGCACATAGTAGGTGCTAGAAAGGTATTTGTTATATAAATGGATGAATAAATTAGGTAGCATGAATCAGTGGGTTATTCACTGGGGCAGGTAATATCAGGATAAATGTATCCCACCCTTATTCTGTGTTTCTTTGCACAAAGTTCCAGAAAGTGTGGGTCATATACCTACCCCTGGAGCTAGGGCTGGAGTCCTGCCAGCAGAACCACAAGGACTGAGAACGGAAGAGAAGTGTGTTGACAGGACAGGTGCAGGTTGCTGTACCAGAAAAGAAGCAGACGAGTGCAACAGACATTCACCATGAACACAAAACAAGATTACAGTCACAAGGTGAGTAAAGTTTACAAAGATGAAGTATAAATGTGCAGCAACCAGAATTCGTGAAAATAAAATCATGAGGTTTGGGCATAATGGAATAAAGAACAATAAAGAACACGGAACAAGAATGAATTTGTCCTGTGAAGTAGAATAAAGAACAATAAAACTTTTTAAACGTTAATGCAATTTTATGCGTTGTTTTCTTAGGTTTATTTATTTATTGGGAAATTGAGAGACAGAAGCAGGGAGGGGCGGGGGGGGGGGGAGAGAGAGAGAGAGAATCCCAAGCAGGACCTCTGCTCTCCCCGCAGAGCCCAACACGAGGCTTGAACTCACAAGCCGTGAGATCATGACCTGAGCCGAAATCAAGAGTCAGACGCCTAACCGAATGAGCCACCCAGGCACCCACGTTAATGCAATTTTAGTAATGATTTCACAATTTAAAATAATACAACAAGAACTAAAAACTAAAAGAGAAAAGCTAACAAAGGAAGCACATAAAAAAATGATAGGTATTAACATATTGGAAAATGCAAAGGAATGTTGTAACCATGTCTGATACATTTTCAACTTCTCTAAAGACACTGCAGCTATTAAAAGATCCAGGGTTATGATGTATTATTACATTAAGTATATACATCTTGTAAGCCCACAGGCCCTGAGAAAATAACGGCAAAGGGCTAAAGGAATTTAGAGTAAAAATCACAAGAACATTGCCAAATGCAATTGAGCAAAACTTCTTGACTTCCAGACTTCCTTCATGCATATCATTCAATAAGCACACCCTTGAAAGAAGGACATTAGACACAAATGAAAGACACGATCCTTACACTCAAGCGCTTCCCAGGTAAACGAAGAATGAAAATAGCATAACGGGTACAATAATAAAGGTACAAATCTGAGAGCCACGAGAGTATAGACCAAAAAGCCTTGCTCATTAAGGAGTTGACAATATTCAGGGAAGTCTTTCTTGGAAAAGTCAAGGTCTGTGCTGAATCTTGAAGGATGAGTAGGAAAGGTTAAGACAATAAGGTGCCTCCTAGAGTTTAGAGAAATGCACTATCTCCATGCCTTGAGTAGGAAGGCTTCCCGAAAGAGACAGAAATTTAATTTGAATTGAAGAATGAGTAGGATGTGCAGAGACAGACATGTTTGTTTCCTAAGCCTGCGGTAGGAAATGACCATGACCGGGTGGCTTAAAATGCAAATGCATTCTGTCACAGTTCTGGAGGCTAAGTCCAAAGTCATATGGTCAGCAGGGCCAACCTCCCACCCAAAGCTCTAGTGAAGATGCCTTCCTTGCCTGCAACCTTCTGGTCATTACCATCAGTCCTTAACATTCCTTGGTTAGTGACGGCATGACTACAGCCTTCTCCTCTCTGAGTGTCTCTATGTCTGAATCCTTCTTCTAAAGACCCCAGTCATTGGATTTAGGCCCCACCCTAATCCAGTGTGACATCATCTTAACCAATTACATCTGCAAAGACCCCATTTTCTTGCATTCCGAGGTCCCGAGTGACGTAAATTTAAGGAGGACACAATTTCAATGAAAACATCGATTATATAACTGTAACTCTCAATGTGTAAACCTACCAGAGAGCTACCTTTGTGAGATTTGGCCCTCACAGGTATATATCCAAAATTTTTAACCAGTGGTACACTAATAATATTAATACGGAAATCTATATATTTATGTATGAAAATGTTACATTGAGTTTTCTTTCCCAAACAAGCCAAACTACAAAACTAATGATCAATTTTTCCAAGTTATAGCCAAAATCATTCGTCAAATCGTTCTAACACAGTCCAGATGATTGCTGGAGTGACCTCTTGTGACATGACTGATGCCAGTTTTCTGAACTGTATTTTGACACAGGAAACCACATCAAACTATCCTGATGACTTTTCCACTGGATCAATAGTTATTAGGCCCCTTTTAGTCGTAAGAAGTCAAAATTTCTTCCTAAAATTGACGATAATCATTACAGTGCTGATCCTCTCCGTTTCTGCTGAACCAATAGTAATTGGGCTACAGCTATAGGCCCAAAAGTTTCAAATTTAAAATACAAAGTGTCAGATATTTTACATCTTCAATACCTTTACTGTTTTAAAATAAAAAGTGTTTTAGATGTTTTACATTTTCAATATCTTTACTACTGACTGCCATAAAAGTCATGTACTGTAATTCCTGAGATAATTAGGTCAAATCTTGTCTTCCTGACCAGAAAGTGGTACAGTTGGTTGGTAATTAAGAGCATAGATTCTACGGTCAGCTGCCTGGGCTCCAATTCTGATTCTATGATTCAGTAACTTCTCTTTACCTCAGTTTCTTCACCTGTAAAGGGGATAATGACGATGATTATAATACCTACTCTAATGAGTTGATTATACATTTAGAAAGTATAATGCCTTGGGGCACCTGGGTGGCTCAGTCAGTTAAGCGTTCGACTTCGGCTCAGGTCGTGATCTCACAGTTTGTGAGTTCAAGTCCCACATCGGGCTCTGCGCTGATAGCTCAGAGCCTGGAGCCTGCTTTGGATTCTGTGTCTCCCTCTTTCTCTGCCCCTCCCCCACTTGCACTCCCCCCTCTCCCCACTCCCTGTCTTCCAAAATAAATAAACATGTTTTTAAAACAAAGTATAAAGTCTGGCACAGGGCAACTTCTTTGTAGGTATTAACTCATTTTATTAATAAACCTGATGTTTTCAAGGTTTGTTAATAAATTTAATATAAATTAATAAATTAACAAATAATAATGTAATAATATAAATATAAAATAAATGATTAACAATTAAAAATTAATTAATTTATATTATATATAAATTATATATAAAATAATTTATATTTTATTTATAATTACTGATTGTTATTAATTATCGATTATTAATAAATATGTTAAATAATAAAAATTAATTAATTGATAACATCAAGGTTTTCAAAAATATGGTAAGTCAGCATTTATGAGTTTTAATGAATTGGAGGGGAACTTCAATAGAATTGCTTAAAATGGGGGCCCAAAGCCTTAGCACCCCCTTATCCCCAACCACCTCATAGGCGTAGCCATTCTATATGTCCCTTCCATGCTGGTAGATTACATGACACACAGCTGGTGTCCACACTGGCCTCCATGACTGCCCCATGACTTGCTTTTTTGTCCAACGTTGGCTTTCTCAGAGACGAAGTCTTTGTCTTAGCACTAAGGTCTTTCATCAAAAAATGGTCATGTGGAGGGAACTTTGGGAGAACACTAGACAATAGGGAGTATCCACAGATACAGGTAGCCAGATAAACAGCAGGCACATAGCACTGGGATGTCAGTGACGTTACCGAGGGTGTCTCCTCAATCACCAGAGAAGAGGCTACTCTAGTCAGGGGCCTCTGGATACTAGAACTATTCCTTTGTGGTGCCCCCTGGTGGCTGCATTAATCGGGACAGCAGTGGGGTCAGGGTTTGAGGCCACACATCAAGATGCCCAGGAAGTGGGGAATTTCTGGAAGCTCAATGACATTGTCAATGAACAAACAGAACAGACACCAGTTTTAGTGAAGGAAAAGGGTCCTGGTGGCCCACTGCTATGCTGTCATAGTTTTAGTCTCCATAGCATGGGTATGACTGAGGAGTCCAAAGGAGGAGCGGGGGTGGCTCTGGGCAGGGTTCGAGAGGTCTCATGTCCTTTGATATGTCAAAGTCCATTTTGAATATGGGCTATGGCCTGCCGTGTTTTAAATGTATGCGACCTCAGAGTTTTCCCTTTTTAAAAATATCTCTTGGAAATTTACTTCGTTAAACTAGTATAGTGAAAAGATCACAGGTTTGGGAGATGTTTGGACTTGGATTTCACTCTCAATCCCATCATATATTGGTTATATGCCCTCAGACACATCACTTATCCTCTCTAACCCTCAGATTCATTCCACTTTTTACAAGTCATGATTATAGCGTAAGACCTGGAGAGAAAGGAAACTTTCGGAAACTGTGGCAAAGGAAGGCTTGTTGCCCAGGTTGTTCACCTGCCCTCCTGCGTCTGTATTCCCAGGCTCCCTTGCACTTGTGTGAGGTCACATCACCAGTTCTCGGTAACGGAAGGTGGTGGCCAGGGAACAAACTCCACTTCCAATCCAACTCTGGTCCATAAAACCCTCCTGTGAACCACACAATCTCTCTTCTCTCTCTCTCTCTCTCTCTCTCTCTCTCTCCCCCTCACTTTCTCTCTCCACTTACTGAATTAAGTGAATTCTGAGGGGACAGGGCAGAACTCTAAGGAAGAAGGAAATTGTTTGGTTCCTGATTCACTTGTTGAAAGGTAACCTCCAAGGAGAGCCCGCCCTCCAGCCAGGAGTGCCCATTCTGGGCAATGAATGACCAAGAAACATGGCTTGAGCCACTGATATTCTGAGAGGCTTTGTGATATCCCTATGGAATGGGTGAAAGTCCAGAGCACAAAGCCTGGTAAATATGTAATAGATGGTAGACGCTGGAGTTGCTATTATGAAATAATGATGATGATGATTAATGTTGCAGAAATATATTCACAGAGAAACAGTTCTTATGATTCAGCTACAGTACCAAGGAAGTAAAATTCCCAAGAGTACCGATTTCTCCTGGTGTTTGTTTCCGCCCTGTGTTTTGTGGGACTATTAAATATTGATTCACTGGAGTAGTCTGCTTCGGCTGCCATAACAAAGTACCACCAACTGGGGGGCGGAGCTTACACAACAGAAATTTATTTTCTCACAGTTCTGGAGGCTAAAAGTCCAAGATCAAGGTTGTTGGCACAGTTGATTCCTTGAGGCCTCTCTCCTTGGCTTGTTGATGGCTGTCTTCTCACAGGGACTTCCCTCTGCAAATCTCCTCTTCATCTTTTTTTTTAAAAAAAACAATGTTAATGCTTACTTATTTTTGAGAGGGAGGGAGACACAGAATCCAAAGCAGGCTCCAGGCTCTGAGCTGTCAGCACACAGCCCAAAGCGGAGCTCAAACCCACAACCCACAAGATCATTGACCTGAGCTGAAGTTGGACTCCCAGCTGACTGAGCCCCCCAGGCGCCCCAAAATCTCTTCGTCTTATAAGGACACCAGTCATACTCGATTATGGCCCACCCTAATGATTTTACTCTAATTACCTCTTGAAAGGTCCTCTTTCCAAACACAGTCACATGTTGAGGTGTGGATTAGGGCTCCCACATGGGCAACTGGGCAACTCATTCCACAACAATCACCAACCTATGACTGTCTTCTAATGGGCTGAAGTAAAGAAAACTTGTCCAGATAACAGCCTTCCACTCTTGCTAGAGTGTTGATCACACAAAAAAAGTTATCACCTCTACTTAAACTTCATCTACAAATGTCAATTTTACTCTCTCCACGTGGAGATAATGCTTTATTGTGGGACAGGAGGAAAAAATAGCTATAGCAGACGTAATTGGTTTTCCTCTGTTATTCAACTACGCTGCAGCTGATGTGTTCGTTTAAACATGAAAGGAAGTGAGTTTCAGACAGAACTCGGCTTACGCGGAAATCGAGCTAACCCTAATTATGACAAAGGTATCTTTTAATTACTGTGTTACATCACACTTGGATGTATGGTAGGCACTTGATCCAAGGAGGAACAGTGTCTCCAGGGTTGTCTGTCTCACACAGCCTTTTTTTCAGAAGCATATCTGGGAAGGGATTTTTTAAAATTCTATTTTTCAGGTCCCAAAATGTTAGAAAGCCAGAACACAGAACGGAAAGAACAACCAAATTTTGCACCACTTTTAGGAATGTCTGCATTCTAGAAAGATTATCAGGTAAATTTTTCTATTAATACAACTTATGTTGAAGGCATGGAGAGGAGTCGTCACTGAACGTAAACCTACCGTGTATATCGTTACAACGCGCACATTCAGCTGTGATTTAGTCTCCCGATTATTCAAGCAGAGAAAGCTTCACTTGTCTAACCAGTAGAGCTGACTCACCACCAAGTAGAACTTTGAACTCATGGCTACCAGTTCACTAGAAAAATCTCTGTTGGGAGGAAGACACAGGCCTTGTGGGCCTTGCAGTCTTTGTTCCTATCCTCTAGATACTCTTAAAGTAATCCTCGGATTTTGTCAGAAAAGCAAAACCCTTCCTCACCTGGACCATATTCTCACTCTCCCACCCCGTAAAGCCCAAGAGAAGTTATGGCCTCACACTGAAGCATCAAAAAAGAGACTAGGTAGGCCTGGAGCAGACCCTGGGGAAAAGATCCACCATTTGGACCAATGACAATGTTTTTATTACATTTATTGAGATCATATTATTTGCTCAGCACCGTTCTGACTTCATAGAATACAGGATTATACATTTTAGGAGGGCAGTTTCTAGGTGTCTTGCCCCCTGCTGTTTCTCTAGGGCCATATCAGTGGACCTCAGTAAATATCTCATTCACTCTTCAAAACAACCCTCTGAGATTATTATCTTTATTTTAGAGAAGAGGAAAGTAAGGCCCAGAGAGGTTGAAACGTGCTTGGCTTTCATATTTAGTAAGAAGCAGACTTGGGACCAAGCCCAATCCCATAACACCCTTAGTCCCAAGCAAGAAATTGGGCTTCCGGCCTAGACCTGGCTCCACAGGGACTTTATGCTTTGTGTTGCCACCTTCCTCAAGAGTCTCGAAGTCTTCTATTGTTCCTGGGGCTCGCTGGGGTGGGCAGTACTATTTGGAGGTCTCCCTGGCCTAGCCTGTCACCCGCATGAGCCCTGGTCCCGTCTCTCCTTTACAGCTTGTGGACAGGAATGCTGTAGTATTTTTATCGATTCTGCACATTACTTAGCTCAATGCTGTCTAACAAGTCTTCAGTGAACAGTTGGAAGATGACCACAGAAAGGAGTAGAAGTCTTGGGGCACCTGGGTGGCTCAGGTGCTTAAGCATCCGACTCTTAGCTCAGCTCAAGTCTTGATCTCAGCTCAGGTCTTGATCTCAGGGTCGTGAGCTCAAGCCCCACATTGGGCTCGGCGCTGAGTGTGAAGCATACTTAGAGAGAGACAGACAGCAAGAAGTAAGCAGTCCTATTTTATCATTAAGAAAACTACATTCAAGTCACATAAGGTTATTTTTTCAAAATGATGAATCCTGAATAAGTTTTTATTATACTACATTGACTTCCTCCTGGAATGTTTTCATTTTTTTTTCATTTTTTTTTCATTTTTTTTTCAACATTTTTTATTTATTTTTGGGACAGAGAGAGACAGAGCATGAACGGGGGAGGGGCAGAGAGAGAGAGGGAGACACAGAATCTGAAACAGGCTCCAGGCTCCGAGCCATCAGCCCAGAGCCTGACGCGGGGCTCGAACTCACGGACCGCGAGATCGTGACCTGGCTGAAGTCGGACGCTTAACCGACTGCGCCACCCAGGCGCCCCAAGGAATGTTTTCATTTTGCAGAGTTCAGGGTTAAAATGTTATCTACATTTTCACAAAGAAGAGTGATTTTCATTCATTCGTTTATTCATTCATTAAATAGGTATGGATTAAGAATTTACCATGAATTAGATGTCCCAATCAGCACAAGTGGGATAAAGATAGAAGGTGGGCCTTGTACTCAAAATGCTTACATTCTACTTGGAGGAGGAAGAATCAGAAAAACAAACAGATAGTACAGAAACAGCAAAGCGAGGGAAGGAGAGGGAGGAAAGAAAGAAGGAAAGAAATGACTGGTATTCACCAGACTTTTTATTGTTTGGTGTTAAAACACAATTTACCCAATTTTGTTGTTTTTCACCCTGTGTTGTGGCCACATTCCCTGAAACTCATGAAGGCACAGGACACATTGCTTCTCTCTCTCTTTTTATTTTTTTAATAATTATCCATTCACAGATAGAATAAGAAAATTGGATGGGATTAAAGGTAAATTAATTGTACCTGGAAATTTTATACACATCCTTTTCACTTTCATCTGGAACACTTTATAAGGTCATCCCTCTCATAATGAAATATTCAACAAATTAAACACAAACAGCTCATCGAAATTAGATAATTAGTTATAATCTTCTTTGATTATAATTACTCTTTGGGCCAAGCCTGCAGGCAAGGCTCTTGGTATTATTAGGTACCCAGCAGTGACAAGAGGCAGGGGTCAGTCCCCACTGGTCTACTTGTCATAGGTACAAGCTCATTAAACTTTTTTTTTTTTTTAAATCAGAGTCTCAGGTGAGCTGTGGCTGTGGGTCAGACAGTCATATCTAGTCTGGAGTCAGCAATGAGGTCGCAGTTCAAGAAACAAGGCATTTTCTTTTGTTAAAATGCAAAAACCCTTGGAGGTTGAACCTTTGAAACTTCATCTGCCATTGGCACCTTGGAGGACACTTGTGCACGTATATTCTCTGATGTGGAGAGAAAGCAAGGCGAATAGTGATGAAAAGGGAGAGGAGGGATATAAAAGGAAGGCGCATGTTGGAAGAGGAGGGGTTCCAAAGGCCAACCCCTTCTGCTTTGCCATTTGCCTTCAGAACCTGACTCTAGATCAGAAGACAAGAGGAGATTGACTCCCCCCACCCTCCATAAAAAGCAACTTTTCAAAGACTTGGCCTTTCCACCCCAAACCGAAATTGAAAGTGATGTGATTGATGTATTTTATTTATGTCTTTAGCACAGACCATCAAGACAACATAATTGCAGTTTCTTTCTTTTTTTTTTTTTTAGAGATTTTGAGAACGCTTTGAGTGATGTGATTAACTCTTTACTGAATCTTAATCAAGTGTCCTCCAAAGTGAAAGGAAGGTCAGATAAAAAGCTATTCTTAATTAAAAAGAATGGATAGAATTGATTTCTTAAAATTATATTGTTGGCTAATGACCGTGGGAGACTGTGTTCAGGGCAGAAAACTGACATTTTGCCTTAATCAATGCACATTTTATTAAAATCAATGTGGTCTATTATGTAAGGCCTATTGAAAGGAACTTTAATAAAGTTCAATCTATAAAAAGTAACCAACTGTAATGCAACTGAAATTTAATCTGGTGGTAGCGACCATGTTCATTCAACACATGTTTATTGAGTGCTTACTATGTACTAGGCACTTGGGAAGTATTTCTCAAAAGTCACTTTTCCTTCCCTATAGGTATGCAGTATAGAGTAACTATCTTAAAATGTTGCATGAGATTCAAATGCCCCTAAATGTATAGCATTTCACTAGCACTTTAAAGAAATAGTTCTGTCACATTTTATATAAAACTTTACCTTGAGAGAAACTTTTTGAACGCTAATGGCCTTCCCAATGCTAATAAATGACTCAAGTTGTTGATGGAAAGGGAAATGGTCTCAACTTCAAGCTCAGAGGGAATTTTTGGAATGAAAAAAAGATGGCTACTTCACAATGTCCACTGCTTTGTTTCTCCTGGGTTTTCCTCTTTTGCAACAAAAAAAACTTAGGTTTTTAGCCATGCCTACTTTCCAGCTTCACTTCTAGGAAGCTAAGATACTCAACTCTAGGAGCCAGGGGGCGTGGGGTGTTATAGCTTGCTATTATTGTCTTGTGTTTTCATCTTGACTGCCCATTAAAATTTCTACTTCCCTGATCCTGCTTCTGGATTCTTACTGATATTGAGTTTCATCCTGTTGCTTCTGCATTTAATGTAAGATGCTTCAAACCCACTAAGAACAAAATGACTGAATGAAGTAAAATACAACTTTTTTAAGTCGATTTTTAACTATTTGAAGACGAAAACACTACCTTAGTCATTATTTTCCTATAGTACTTTTCCCAATTCTTGCCACATAGCAGTTACTCATTAAATTCTTCTGATCTTAAATTCAGTAGACGATTTCATATACTAATTTAACAAGTATGCACTGATTTCCTACTATGTTCCAGAAACCCTGCCAAATACTGAGGTTATAGACAGAGGTTAGATAGTTGTCAGAGTAGCCAATTGCTATAAGAAACAAACCCCAAATCTCAGAAGCTTGAAATAACCAGAGCTCATTGCTCACCCAGAGAGCTGGGATGGGGGCTCTCTGTCTCATTACAGAGGTTTCACTATTGTCTATGTGTAGCCCCCCGAGTGGCCCTGCATATCAAAATCCAGTTGGAAGATGAGGAAGAGAGAAATCGTGGAGGCTTCTGTAAGAAGGGGCTGCAGGGTCATCCTTGAATGACCAATCACTTCCACCCACATTCCAGGGGCCAGAATTCCATCCCAAAGTTCCATCTAACTTCAGCAAGTATAGATTTGTTGAAAGAGCATGGAAAATACTTTCTGGATGACCAGGAGAAAGAGAAAAATAGGTGTGGTTAGAATCAAGAATCAGATCCCTCATGGTCCACCCTACCGGTTGCCATGGAGCACATTCACCCCTCCCCCAGGAGACAACACAGAGACCCATGTGGCTGCTCATGGTCCAATGAGAGCCCTCTACCCACCACTCGCATAGGCCCACTCGATGAGAAATGGGAAGCCAGGGCCAGGAAATGATAGTAAAAATTCCAAGCCTGCCCATGAAAGAATAGGGGACACACAAAAGTCACTGGCCCAGTTGGGAGATCCAGCTGATTCAAGGGGTAAGGGAAGCTCCATGCTTAGGCTTTGATTCTGTCGTCCAGGAGGAATGCCTCTGTCGGCTTTCTACCATTCTTCTTATCATATCTGAAGAGGACGTGGGGAGGGTCTTCCTTGGGAACATCACAGCTTCCCCAGCCTTCTTGCTGCAGCAAGCTTAGTGTTCTGAAAATCAAACAAGTACAAGGTTTTTTAATTAAGGGAGAGATTTGTATTTTTTTTTAACGGAGGTGTAGTTGACACAGGATTGTTACATTAGTTTCACGGATGCAACGTAGTGATTGGACGTCTACATGTTACGCTGTGCTCACCCCAAGTGTAGTTGCCATCTGTCAACCATAGAGCGTAATACCAACACCAATATGGGGACTATATTCCCTCGGCTGGAACTTGATTCCCTGAGACTTATTTATTCTCAAATTGAAAGCCTGGTTTTTGTTTCTGTATTTTCCAGGATCAAAGTTTTGTTGGCAGTAAGTCTTCAGAAATGCATTTAAAATCCGATCTATTTGATTCCAGTTGACCCGTGTAGACTATGCCCAAAATTCTTTCTAAGATAGTCTTACTCTTTTTTTTTTTTTTTTTTTTTTTGCGTTTTAGATTCCTTTGTGTTTAGTTTTTTACTGAGGTGTAATGACATACCACATGATATTAGCTTCAGGTGTACAACATGAGTCAATATTTGCGTCTATTGTGGAATGATCACGAATGTGTCAAGTGAACATCCGCCACCATACGTGACTGCAGAATTCTTTTCTTGTGATGAGAACGTTTTAGATTCTTTTTTTTTTTTACGTTTATTTATTTTTGAGACAGAGAGAGACAGAGCATGAGCGGGGGAGGGTCAGAGAGAGAAGGAGACACAGAATCTGAAACAAGCTCCAGGCTCTGAGCTGTCAGCACAGAGTCCGATGTGGGGCTCAAACTCACGGACTGCAAGATCATGACCCGAGCTGAAGTCGGACGCCCAACCTACTGAGCCACCCAGGCGCCCCTAGATTCATTTTCTTAGCAGCTCTCCAATATGCAACATAGTATTATTTATAGCCCTGATGCTGTGCATGGCATCCCCATGACTTACTTATTTCATAACTGGAAATTCATACCTTGGAGTCCCTTCCTCCATTTTGTCCACCTCTGGCACCCACCAATTCCGTTCCCTGAAACTGTGATTTTTCTTTTCAATTTCCAGACTCGGTGGCTTAAACAACAAACATTTATGTCTCATAGCTCTGGTGGCTGGGAAATCTAAGATCAAGTGGCCAGCTGATTTGGTTCCTGGGGAGAGCCCTTTTCCTGATTTGCAGGTGGATGCCTTTTTGTTGTGGCCTCGAATGATACAGAGAGAAAGATCATCTCCTGTGTTTCTTCTTAGCAGGGCACTAATTTCCTCATGCAGGCTCCACCTTCACAACTTAATTATCTCCTTGTGGAAAGTTTAGCTAAGCTACTCTATGGTATTGCTTCCTGGGCATCCATTTTGTTTGGCTGAGTGGTTTGTGGGGACTTGAACTCACATGAGTCCCCCCCCTTGAAAGTTTATGCCATTGGCAAGAACCCAATAGTGTTGCAGGCAGATATAAGTTCCTGATATGACTTCCCCAACAGCCCTTGCGACCAACAGTCTCTTGCCCTCTGGCTCCCCTTAGCTAAGACCCTGGTGGAGCTTACCAGAACCCTGAACTTTTGGTTTGAATGGATCAATCCAGCCAACTCCTATCTCTCTCTCTGTCCACACTCCGCTTTGACCTCACCCTGTGACCCCTTAAGGCATTCTGGGTACTCTTCTAGGACCTGTAATAAACTTCATTATTTACATTTCTTCTTAGCTCAACCATCCAGCACCCTGTGCGCCATTTAACAAGTGTTAATTTGACAACTTCGTAACGCTCTACTTCCAAATACCATCACACTGGAGATTAGGGGTTCAGCATATGAATTTTGAAGAATCCTCAGTCCATAGCACAGTCTTACTTCTATACTTCATGACCCCAAAGCTCATGTGCTTGAGTGACACCAGGGGAACCAAGAGCAGGCAGTGGTCAATTCCTTGACAGGATCAGGGAAAATGTCACAGAAGAGATAAGGTTTGAGTTCAACCTTGAAATATTCCTGACGTTCACCAAGTAGATGGAACGGGAGAAGGAAAAGATAACAGCTGGCTGTGTGGCACACCCACACAGGCTAGAGGATCTGCAGGTGTTTTGGCAAAGCCAGAGTAGGGGATCCCAGGGGGCAGTTTCTAGGACTAAGACTGAAAAGACTATTATGTTCCAGATAAGTGTCTAACTGGTTTTGCTTGGAAGTGTGGCCTATAAGCAATGGGAAGTCTCTAAAAGACATTAAGCAGCAAAGTGATAGACTCACGGTCGTGCTTTGGAGAAGCTTCCATCTTCAGCAAGGAGGATGAAGCAAAAAGTGACAGGCGGGGCTGATAGAACGACCACTCAGGGGTAGTGACTGCTTCAGGCAAGAAATGACAAGGACATGGGCGAGGCGGAAGCTGTGGAATAGAGATGAGGGTTCAGATGCCAGAACTGTTGCAATGGAGATACTGGGGTTGCAAACCAGGAGGAGTGGGGATCCTCATTGCCCTCAGCAATCTGTTAGATCTCACATGGCTTCAACCACACGAACAGATGGTCATCTCCACTATGCCCGTTCAAGTGGGGAACTGGGAACAACTTTCAGCAGGCTAGATCTCCCGCAGGATTTTGTCCACGACTCTTGAGTGAAAGCCCAAGATTTCAGGCTAGTAGGCAAGCAGACTCCTAACCCCACAGAGAGACGGTTTAAGGAAAAGAGCAAGCCAAAATAAAATGGCAGACTGGACCAATGCACATGGCAGAGAAATCTGAACTTTTTACCACCTTTAGTGAGGACACCATTCACCTGCCATTAAGAGCCGGAATAAGACAGAGCAAGATGGGAGAAGAAAGTACAAATAATATTACACACAAATGAAGGAGGCAATCATTTTCCAGCTTACTAGAGAGCGTACTTATTAACTTACCGAAAGCTAAACACTGTCCACAAAATGTTATTTAATTATCTTCAACCTCTTAATTTGCTTGACCTGATACAAAATCAAACACAAGCGTTTCTCCCCTTTGTGGCTGTTTCTGTACTTTGCGGTATTTGGAGCACACATAACTAAAAGGTTAAAAGAAGACGTACTAGGTGAATCTAGTCTGTGCCGGGTTTGTTTCATTAGTTTGCTTCTGCTCTGCAGATGAAAGTATTCTCTTTCAAAAAGTAGACCATCCTCAACTTGGTCGCGTCTTCATTACTAAGTACAAATAAGGTATTAAGTTATAGTAGCCTTACTCGGGACTATGTCATCAGGGTGAGTAGGGGCAAAACTAAGGAGCAAGCATTATATGACAGACACGGTACAGATTCCCCAGCCTGGAGACAAACTGTGGGTCCACTGGTTCCCCTCTGTGTGGCCTTGGATACAACGGTTAACCTCTCCAAGCCTTCACGTGTAAAACATGGGCAGTAAAGACCAGCAACGTATTCAGTAAAGGCTAGTGGTACCCATGAACTTGGAGCTCCGGGACAAGATGCAGGTGCCTGTTTTTTTGCTACACCTTGGTAAAGTATAAAGCCAAAGGTGTTGAGCAGATCCAGCTATCTGGGTGACTCAGTAAACTCTAAACCAGCCCCACTGATGAAACGTCTATGGCAGTTTCCTGCTTGGAGTAGGTGGAACGGAGGGGCTCAAGATACTGCGCTTCCTCGGCTCTAGAACAAACATTTCTATTCGCATTTTAATGTATCTGAAACTTGTATACCTCTTACAACTAATCTACAGTCAATTAAATGTTGTAGCTCCCCACTCTACTCCCACTCCAGGATGCCAGCATAACACTGATGGAGCGATTTCTAATCAGGGGAATTCTGGGAAGAAGTAAATAAGATAATCTCCACACAAGGCAGGCAAGCCACTGCTGACTTGTTTGTGGTGCATTTTAAAACAGGGCATCTCACACAGTTCCTCCATTTTTTTTTTTTTTTAGCTGGTGGGCATGACCAGAGTGACCGGATAAAGTCACATGAGAGCCTCATTTTAAGCTCGTGGGGTGCAACAGCCTGTACCTTTGCTGGGACAACATCTTTTCCTAAAATGCCTTTCCTATCTTTTCTCTGACAAGCACCTGCTAATGTTTCACGTTTCACCCGGGCATCATCTCTTCCCTGAAACCGTTTCCAGGATAGACCACCTTTCCCTGCAAGTGGAAATAAATGGCAATTCTCTCTTCTCTGCCCCACAAGCTATCACTTCTGAAATGCTCCTGCCATGTCATTGCATTTGCTTGTTTGTAGGCACGTTTACTCTGCCTGGGCCCTGCCCTCTAGAGCAAGCAACTCAATCTCACTCACCCCTCCCACAGCCAGTAGCATTTACTTCGAACATAGTAGGTATTTAAGAAGTCCTGTGGAACAGATTGATAAATGTCTTTGCCTGTAAGGAACTCTATGAAGAAACTAAGCTTTCAGAGTAGTGTAAAAGTAATCTGTTAGCTAAAATCCAAATTAGAAGAGGGGTGCCCTCATGGTACAAATTTAAAGCTGGAAAAATTCTAAAAGGCATGTCGCCATCAGGCGCCCGAAAGCTTAAAGTGCTGTCGCGCTAAGTTGGCTGGCTGTGAGGTTTCTTTGGACTTCCTTATTAACCTGCATTTCCCTCATCTACCAGGCCTCAGTCCAATCTCGGCAGAGCTCCCCGGCTCCTCCCGTATGAATCAAACTGGGGGTGCTCATCTTGTCAAATTCGCCTGACAGATAGATTTGCTACAACAAATGAAAACACTAAATAAGCAGTTCCCATCTATTTTTTATGGCTGATATTCATTCCCAGCAAACACCAAATGTTATCCCAGGATGAAAGCAACTATAATTCCTGAAGTTTTCATTTTGTTGTAAATCACAGTGAATATCTCCATTGTAAGACTTTTTTTTTTAATGTAAAGCAAAAGTTAAAATACACGTGCTTTTACAATTCCTTAGAAAGTCTCGCAACAAAGTTTAGTTCCAGAAACAAATGCAGTCAAGATGCCCATAGGAAACACCATGGAAGAGTTAAAAGAAATCTCACCAGAAACATTTAACTTAATTATACTTTATAAATAAGTATATACGCATATATACATCTATAGATAGATGCAATCAAGTGCTCAAAGACAAGGTGCTTAATTGCAGATGGCTCAGCTCCTGTCAATATCACACTTTCATTTTCTTACCAGACTCCAAGGTCATCACTACAACTGGCAGTGTTCCTGAACCTAAGGTGTCATAGCAGCTGCTATTAAAGGCTCACAAACTCACCTGCTATTCAAACTCTCCCCTCCTCCCCGGGGGGGAAATCTGACCTGAAGAGCCAGGGCAGATGGAAAAGAATTCTGGGAGATTAATAATAGTGATGATGATGATAATAATAATAATAATAATAACAAAGGCACCTGGGTGACTCAGTCAGTTAAGCATCTGACTCTTGATTTTACCTCAGGTCATGATCTCACAGTTCATGAGATTGAGCCCCACTGTCAGCACAGAGCCTGCCTGGGATTCTCTCTCTTTCTCTGCCCCTCCCCCGCATGCACACGCTCTCGCTCTCAAAATAAATAAATAAATAAACTTTAATAGTAACGATAATGAGTTTATGATTATTAAGTATGCCGTGTGTATTATCTCCTTTAATCTTCAAGACTGCATTGAGGGACAGGTAGTCAGATCAGTACCACTTTATAAATCAAGGGATTGAGGCTTAGAAAGATTAAGCAACTTGCCCAAAATCATACTGTCATAAGTGACAGAGGACTTAAAAACAGCTGACTTTCAATTGGATTTGAAGAGCAACATAAACACGCACAAAAAAGCTAAACTACCCCCTTCTTCATCTTTGAACTTGAATTAAGATAACAGGGTAATGGCCATGCATGTGAGCATATTACCTTCCCACTAGACTCATTCTTTCAGCATTTTAAGAAATCCAACAGAGTTCCACCCACTCCTAATGTGCCTAAAAATCTGGCTATTGTGGGGGCGCCTGGGTGGCTCAGTCGGTTAAGCGTCCGACTTCGGCTCAGGTCATGATCTCACAGTCAGTGAGTTCGAGCCCCGCGTGGGGCTCTGTGCTGACAGCTCAGAGCCTGGAGCCTGCTTCAGATTCTGTGTCTCCCTCTCTCTCTGCCCCTCCCTCATTCATGCTCTGTCCCTCTCTGTCTCAAAAATAAATAAACATTAAAAAAAAAATTAAAAAAAAATCTGGCTATTGCGTCCTTAATGTTTCCATACAGTCTCAGTCCCTAGAGCACCGTTTCTGTGTTCTGTGTTCATCCGAGCTGGATACGACTAGAAATTGACCATACAGCTAATTTCTTTTCATCTTCCCCAAACTTCAGAGATTCTTGAAAAAAAAGAAAGAAAGAATGAGAGGATTAAGATTTTTAAAGGGTGTTTGTAAATTTCACATTCCCTTCACCAGAGGAGCTGTTGGTACAATTTCTTAAGAACTGCCTACTATGCTCAGTCTCATTTCATTTTTATGGCATCCCCCTGTGTAAAAAGTTTAAAACCACAGGTTAAATAAAGTGTCCAAGATCATCGTGGGATTAAGATGAGGAATCGGGATGCCTGGGTAGCTCTGTCGGTTGAGTGTCCGCCTTTGGCTCAAGTCATGATCTCGCAGTCCGTGAGTTCGAGCCCCGCGTGGGGCTCTGTGCTGACAGCTCAGAGCCTGGAGACTGCTTCGGATTCCATGTCTCCTTCTCTCTCTGCCCCTCCCCTGCTCGTACTCTGTCTCTCCCTCTCCTTCAAAAATAAATAACCATTAATTTTTTTTTAAATGAGGAATCAAGATTTCAATATAGGTCTGACTGTAACTTGCTCCTCAATGCAAAATACTTAGCAGAAGACTCAGATTTGAGCTTTTTGGCACTTCTTCTCTATTTTGCTTTTTTTTTTTTAACTTAAAAATGTCTGGCACAAAAGCATCCTCCGATTTTTTTCTAAGAGGTGCTGAATAAACAGTTTGGATGATGTGTGGCCACGATTGCAAACTTGTCAGAATCCAATTATTAAACTGATATTTCAGTATTTATTGCTGTCATCAGAACTCTGCACAATGGCTTTGAAAAATTGCACTGACTCATAGGTTCATATCTGAGGCTTTATCAAATGCACATTTTTTAATATAATGTGGGTGCCAAGAGGTTACAGGCACATCGCATTCAAATTCAATAACACTCTATAATCCTGAAAATAAAATACTGGGTTACGTATCAGGAAAATTCCTTTCTGTTTATATTTCTCCTTCTGAAACCATAAGTCATCTGTGAGAGGAATATGGCAGTTTCTAAATAGGAAAGACAGTTAAAGAGCTTTTAGAAAAGGGAAATATGGTCAGTGAAACATAGAAACAAGAAGTAATACTTTACTACATTTCACACAAACACGAGGCATCATTTGAGTTCAACAATTAATAACGGCATATTTGATTCCAATGAAGCTTCCTCGGAACACACATCTAATTACTAGAACATCTACTGAGAAGATTTTAGATAGCACCATAACGCTCAAGATATTTTCTCTTTTCATTTGTCAGCACAAAATAGGTAGAGTCGGGAATCTTCCTGCTTCAGGGAATGTTTATAGGGAGCCAAAGCTATTGTCATAATAATTTAGATAAATTATGTATCTCCAACCAATAAATTAAGTTGTTGCTATGGAAGCCCAGGTTTTTTAACCGATCCTTTGTATGCACATTATTTCCTTCTTCCTATCCACAACGTCAACTACTCCCAATTGCTATGAGCTTCATCAAAGAAAGAGGAGTAGCAAATGAACACTCTTCCCTATGATCGACCAAAAACTCTGTTCTTGTCAGATTCCACTCAGACTCCCCAGGAAACTGTAGTTGGCAGAGAATGTGCCCTGGTCAACTCTGAATTTTAGAAATGGAAACAATGGCTTCCACATGACTGAAGATTCCAGGACTCTGGACTCCCAAACCAGAGCTGCTTTCTATCAAACTTCTTCTCCTGGTGGCTCTAAAGTGGGACCACTAAAAAAAAAAAAAAAAAAAAAAAAAGTCACTCGATGAGATAACTCGTTATTTCACAATGAGTGGGACAAAAAAAAAGCACAATAGCTAGTGTCTTTCTGGAGGAAGGAACAGAGAAAGATAAGGCATTGAGTAGAGTTTGTTGACTATGAAGGCACACTGGTGAAGAAAGAAAGGTGATGGCCAACGGTCTAGGTTGAAGGGGATGGAAAAATTTTAAAAAGCATCAGTACCCACAACTGTAACGCGCCGAGGGCTGAGCGACCGGGATCCCGTAAGGCAGGGCTCCAACCTCAGCACCATTGGCATTTGGCCTGGATAGCTTTGCTTTGGGATCTGCGCTGGGCATCGAAGGATATTAATAGCCTCCCTGACCTCTACCTGCCAGAGGCCAGCAGCAACACTCTAGCCTCCAGTTCTAACAATCAAAACTGTTTTCGGACATTGCCAACAGCGCGGAGCCTGCCTGGGATCGTCCCCATCTCTCTGCCCCTCCCTTGCTCACACTCTTTCTCAAAAAAAAAAATAAAATAAAATAAAATAAATCAATCAATAATAAATTTAAATAAGTAAGTAAATAAATAAATACGTAAGAAAGCCCACTTGCTAAACGTACAAGCCCTTGAGTAGGGAAAACCCAGGTTCAAGTCCACTGTCCTCCAGCTCTGTAAGTCAAGAACCTTGTGGCATCAAGTTAGACAGCAATGGCAAACACCAGTGCGTAAGAGTTCGTGTGAAGCAATGTACAAGAGTCCATGGGGAAGGGCCAGGCGATCAAGCACTTTGTGGTTTGAGGACGTGGATGAACGAGGGGGTCGGTAGTGAGACAGGATGTCAGGCTTTCTTCTCACAACTGCCTGTCCTCCACAGGACAGAACGAGAGGTCAGGGTCAATCCCCTGTGCTGTCTGACGGAGCAGGTTCCAGACCTATTTCAGGCCCCTCCCTCTTCCCTGAAATGAGGCTGCCTATTGATTCTGCTTGGAAAAAATCAAGATCTTATTTCAGGGACCATCACTCCTTTTCTTTTGCTCACAAAGAAGCAATGCTAAAACGTAAAATACCTGTGCATGCCTCTAGAGCATGGATGCAAATGGGCTAAGGCAGTAAAAGTGACTGTTCCACGATTCCATTTTTACAAGAACCCTTCTCCCAGGGGCATCAATATTAATACAGTCACACTTTCCAGGAGGGTGAATCGCTAAATCTGCGAAGCCCCCAGGGACAGCTTAACTGCAAGCCATCATCTCCAGGATCACACAGTGATGCATGGCCATCCCGGGTAGAAATCCTAATGGATGCAACTCCACACCTCTGTGACAGGCGGAGACAGCTGGAGGGAGAGTCAGGATGGAAAGACACTTGGGGATGCAGATATAGGACTGTTTGGTTTCACCAGCCACTTAGGCAACCTGAGCCCCTCCACTAGACTCCCTAAATCGTAATTTCCACTCCGCTCAGATCCTCCCTACCTCCCCCACAAACACTGCCCTTTATGGCAATCCGAAGGATTGAAAAGTCAAAGAAGTCTGGCATACATTCTGCAATTTATATGACAGGCACTTACAAGAAGGGGCTCGCCTAAGGCTTGTGCCGTTCCCTTATTCAGGAGTTCCAGAATTCTCCTTCCTGCCCCTGCTCCCCAGCGATGCCTTCCCCACCCCGTCTCCAGTCCCATATGCCAAGTAACTGCCTCTCCTAAACCCCTTCCCCCCTCCCTTTCTTCCAACAAGTTGCTACTATGAAACAATGATACCCTAATTCTCTAGTTTGAACTGAGAAGCTTAATCTTTTCTAAAATCAGAGTGTGAAACTGATTTTTCCCGAAACATAATTCTGGGGAGGTACATCTATAACACTAAACTGAGAAATACTAACAAATAGCACATTCAAAGACAAAACCCATAGGGGAAATGTTTCTAGGTTTTGATATGCTTTCTCCCTTCTTTAACTGCTCTCAATCACAGGTTTTTGTTGTTTTTTTTTTTTTTTTAAATCACAGGTATCTTTAATCTCATTAGATTCTCTAGTCTTGGAATGGTACTCTGTTTTGGAATTCCTTAACTGTTCCTTCTTAGAATCAAAACTATCCGAGGACATCAAGATACTCTCTCACTGTGCCATCAAAAAAAAAAAAAAAATCCCTTACAGAGACGCTGCCATGGGTCTTTTGGGGATGACGCCGGTGACAGACCTTGTTATTGAAGTCATTTACTAAAGGTTTTAGTGTCCTCCATTAAACCTTCCAGATTATATAAAGAAAGAGGAGACAAACTCTCTCCTTGTGATGAAGGACCTAACAACCCAGGAGGAGCAGAAATGAGTTCCAATCACGAAGACATTTTCTGCTTAACTCCCTAAATTGGATAAAACAATCTACAGGGCCACACGTATTTCCGGTGGCGGCTGATGTCTGGATGGGTGAGAACTTACCCACCACAGCACCTCGGACAGCGAGTGCTTGAGCTGAAAGCAACCAGCTTCTCTTGGCCTCCGGGTGCCATTTAAGATTCTAATGAAGCAGAACCTCTCAAATTTAAACAAGGGTCTAACTGATTTCTGTTTGGTTAAGCCAAAATGTAAAATACCTCCATCACATTTTCCCAGAGATGTTTGCCTTGTAAACCAGGATGCCTGACTTGGCAATCCAAAGCAATAAATTTCTCATGGTATAATGTAAAATAGGATCCATCATTGGGAGAGCCGTAGCTATTACCAACTGGAATGCATCCTTCCATTTATAACATATTTATTTAAGGATCTACTACGTGTCAGGCGCTGTTCCGAGGGACTGGAGACACCAGAGTGAACAAAATAGACTGAAACCCCTCTCCTCATGGAACAGGGGAGAGCTGTGGGAGCTTCTAATTCTGGAGTGTAAGGGTATATTTTCATTTCCTCAGCATCTTGTCCAGTGTCTGACACAGCACTGGCTTTATGACTTTTTTTTCTTTTATTTTTTTAAATTTTTATTTATTTAATTTATTTTTTTTAGTTTACATCCAAGTTAGTTAGCATATGGCGCAACGATGATTTTAGGAGTAGATTCCTTCATGCCCCTTACCCATTTAGCTCATCTCCCACAGCCCCTCCAGTCACCCTCTGTTTGTTCCCCATATGTAAGAGTCTCATGTTTTTGTCCCCCTCCCTGTTTTTATATTATTTTTGCTTCCCTTCCCTTACGTTCATCTGGTTTGTCTCTTAAAGTCCTCATATGAGTGAAGTCATAGGATATTTGTCTTTCTCTGACTGACTAATTTCACTTAGGATAATACCCTCTAGTTCCATCCACATCGTTGCAGAGAGACAGAGAGAGAGGGGAGAAGGAGGAGCAGAGAGAGAGGGGAACAGAGGATCCAAAGTGAGCTCTGTGCTGACAGCAGCAAGCCCAAGGCAGGGCTCGAACTCAGGAACCGTGAGATCGTGACCTCAGCCAAAGTCAGACGCTCACCTGACGGAGCCACCCAGGTGCTCCATGACTATTCCTTGAAGAGCCAATGTGCCTTGAGTGCATACTACGTGCCCCAAACTGAAGGATCCAGAATGGACAAGTCCTCATCCTGGCTCATGGGACGTCACAGTCCCTGGCACCAGCCTGGTAGAGTAGAGCAGGTGCAGTAGACTGCCACATGGGGCCGGGGGGCAGCAGGTGATGGGGACAAGGAGAATTAGAGGAAACGAGAAGGACCAAATAGAGAAGACGTTGCTAGAGCTGAATCTTGGATTCTGAGTAACTGATCCGCGTAAGCCGTCATAGCAGTGATGGAAGGGATGGACCCTCCAGGCACAGAGAATAATATGAACCAAGACAGAGAAAAAGCAGCCTGATGTGTCTGGAATGACCCAGAAGATAATACATGGTCCTTTATCCCACACCAGGGATGGGGTCCTATGGAATAAACATCAAGGCTTTCTCAGCCTCTTCTTGGGGCAGACGGGTACCAACCCAAAACCCATACGACTTCCAAGAAAACAGTTTTGGTTCTCCATAAGAGACAGGAAAGATCAGGCCCGCCCCGGCTGCAGTCAATAGAACAGTCAACTCTGAGTGAGGCAAGAAGCACTTGGAGGCTTGAGGGACAGAAATGATGCAGGGCTCAGTCCGACCTACCCTACCAAAGCCCACGGGAAGATGACAGGCCATCAAGTTTTCTGCAAGGCACACTTTTTAGGACTTACGTGTGGGTCACTTTGATGGCCAGCCCTTAATATACCTTCACACACGTCCTTCACTGAGGGGCCCATCAGTCTCTCCAGGCTTGCTTACTACGGAGAGCTAAATATGCCTTTAATATTTATCTGTGCTGTGAAAACTGCTCCTACATGCATCCCTTTGAGGGAAATAGCCAAGATCAATGCAGGCCTGACGTATACTAAATGAAGAAACAAACAGAAATATTTATTTCTCTGTCCACAGACCACAGTGCCTCCTGAGGGAGAGAACAAGTTGGCAACAATATAGTGCCTCCAAGCGGGCATTGACTGTCTCTGTGAAGCCCAGCCCCGTTAGACCTTTTTTTTCCCTCTTGCTTCATAAGAGAGGGACTATGCAAAAACATAATAAAAAGAAAATTATTTATATTTTAAATGCAGTGTCTTCAGGGCTGTTCTGGGAGTAGATGTCTCAAACCTTCTTTTGTTTGGAGTTATAATAAGTAGTACCATCGAGCGCCAGCTGCTTTAAATACTTTCTCCTTTGAAATTCAGACTCCGCCAGTTTAAGTATCGTTATGGACATTTCACACATTATGGAAGAAGCAAGGCTGGGGAGCTACCTCGCCTGAGGGGCCCAGTAGCTCCGGTGCAGTTCAGCAAGAAACGCCCGGCTCCAAACTCTGTGCTATTTCTTCCGTGTACTTTGCTGTCCGTGAGCTTGGGACACGACTGAGTATATAAATAGGTAACATATCGGGGGGCCTGGGTGGCTCGGCCGGTTGAGCGTCCAACTCCGGCTCAGGTCAGGATCTCACCGCTGGTGAGTTCGAGCCCCGCGTCAGGCTCTGTGCTGAAGCTCAGAGCCTGGAGCCTGCTTTGGACTCTCTGTGTCTCCCTCTCGCTCTCTGCCCCCTCCCCCTCTTATGCGCACTCTCTCTCTCTCTTTCAAAAATAAATAAACATGAATAAATATAAATAAATAATGAATAAAAATAAATATGAATGAATAAAAAATATAATGAAATATAATGAATAAATATAATGAAATATAATGAATAAAAAATAAAAATGAATCAAATATATGGGTAACATGTCAACACGAATACTGTCTGTCTTAGGGGATGTTCCCCCAGAAGAAGCAAATCCAGAGACCAGGATGATGGGCAAATTATTTTTTAAGGAGAAACTACTGACAGACGGACGGACAGATGGAGAGACAGAAAAGGAGAAGAATCCAAGCAGAGGTGACATTTCAAACAACGAGCATCCTGCAGAAGCAGCTTCAGCCGATGCCGCAGGGAAACCAGGAGGGTGAGTGGTACCCAGAGCTGTGTCGCCCAGGTAAGGGAGGCAGGCCTCCGTGATCCTGCACCTGTAGGTCACCGGGAAGGGCCGCCCTGGAATGATGCAAACTCGGGCCCTCTCGTTCTCTGCAGACATCATTCCATTTGCCTGAAGACAGTGTGCGCAATAAAGTGAGAACTCACCACACTCGGGGGAGAATTGCGTGGAAACATGGAAACAGATCTCAGAGGATGCGTGCCTACGGAGCACCAACGAGGTTCGCTCTACTATTTCAAAGCAAATGCTCGCCGCCAAAAACACGGGCACATCGTCATTGCCCAACACGTAGATCCACCAACAGCACCGGTACCAGTCCCTGCGCAACTAGCCTGCAAACAGGGTCCTGGATCTCCCCTTTCTGTCCCTGTCTGCACTGGTCGCTGCAACAGTTCTGTTCAGAGCAGCAGTGGCCTTGGAGTTGGTGCCACCAGCTGCAGGAGTGTGGATCTGGGGCTCTTTTCTTTTCTTTTCTTTTCTTTTCTTTTCTTATTTGTTTATTTTTGATAGAGAGAGCACAAGTGGGGGAGGGGCAGAGAGAGAGGGAGATGCAGAATCGGAAGCAGGCTCCAGGCTCCGAGCTGGCAGCACAGAGCCTGACGTGGGGCTCGAACCCACGAACCATGAGATCATGACCTGAGCGGAAGTTGGACGCTCAACCTACTGAGCCACCCTGGAGTCTCCCTGGGACTCTTTACTTAGGTTTCAGGTGTCTGTTCAAGGGGCCCAGAGTTCTATAGCCCCGTGACCCCTGTACCTCCAAGCCTCAGCCTGTTTATCACCATGCTTGCCCAATCTTTCCGGTGCTTTGGCACATCTGGAGTCTTCGTCTGGTTCTTGCCACTTCCTCTCTTTCAGAAGCATAGCTTAACTCTTCCAAGCCATGACGGGGAGGTACATAGTGCAAGGTTGTCAAGGTTATCAAGACATCGACTTGCAACCTGCTCCTGCCACTTCCTAGCCCTGAATCCTGGGGCAAGCTGTCCAGCTCCTCTGCGTTCCTCATCTGTTAAATCGAGAACAAAAAGACTAAGCCAGGAGTTCTTGTGAGAATTTAACGTAGGAATGTATAAAACATCTACTGGATGATGGTAGCGGCCATTTTCATTGTTACTGTTATTTTAATTCTCTCTCTGGGGACCATGACTTCCCAGGAGATCAAGGGCAGGCCGAATTGAGTTTAAATTTATAATTGTCTCTGGAACTTAGCATTCTCTTTGGAAACTAAGTGGGACTGTTGGCCACTCTGTCAGAAGACTAGCCCTAAAATCTACAGTAGATCACCAGAGTTCCTCTCCATTCCCTTTCCGGAACCACTGAGTGTTCCATTTTCAAGGAAGGAGAAGCTATACACAAGTATGGCGATGTCAACCTAGGCCTCAGCAGTGATAACCCATGCAAGCCAAACCCTATAACTCCAGCTGAGGCTCTTATCACACAGAGAGGTAAGATACACACCAACACCTGGTGACCTAGATTCCTCATTCATGATCCGAACTTCTGGGGGACAGAGCAACAATGAACCATTTAAAAGCAGCAGCAGAACCCAGCAGCGTTCTTGAAAGAAATAAGCCTGAATGCCTTAAGGCATCCATTGTACAGAATGAATTAAATTCTCCGCTGTGCATTTAGAAGGACAGTACTTATGTACTTGGAAAAATCAAAGTATTAGTCACTGAAATCATTTTCTGTGTTCTGTAGTTCAGACAAGGAGCCCTAGCTGAGAAAGGCTTATCTAAACTAATGCTTCATTAAGAGCTATTCAAACTGAAGGTGGAGAGTGTAATCGGTTTGCTCAGTCTATGGCATGCGGCAAGCTAAAGACCACAGAGTTCCTTGCTAAAGAGCCCCCAGTGTTATAGAAACTCTAGTGTTCTACTAACCTCTCCCCCTCTTCCTCTCCTGCCCCCACTTCCTCCTTTTCTCCCTCTCTGCCCCACTACTTTCTTTCTCTCCCTTCCCCCCTTTCTCCAGCAATATGAATTGGGAGAGAGAGAGAGAGAGAGAGAATACCTTTGAATGAGATCTGATGTAGACCCATCACACAGCAACACATACGGGTAGCAATGTTAAATAAGGTGCATAATATTCATTCAATAGTTAAGAACAAAAACAACAACAACAACAAAAAAAAACTTGGACATTATCCACCCTAGAGGTCCTCATCGTTAAATGGTCAGTGGTTCCTCCACTCTGTAATCCCATAGCACCTGGTGCTGACACTCTCCTGGAATTTGATCTCATTGGATCATGATTGTCTGCTTGTGTACTTATATTCCCATTGAGTTATGATAACAGGGAAATAAGTTTACTCCTTTTTTTTGTTTAAAGATTTTTTTAATGTTTATTTTTTGAGAGAGAGAGACAGAGAGACAGGACACAAGCGGAGGAGGGGAAGAGAAAGGGGGAGACACAGAATCTGAAGCAGGCTCCAGGCTCCGAGCTGTCAGTACAGAGCCCGATGCGGGGCTCGAACCCACAAACCATGAGATGGTGACCTGAGCCGAAGTCGCCACTCAACTGACTGAGCCACCCAGGCGTCCCAGTTTACTCCTTTCTAATTTCAGTTTCATCGCAGTATGACACATGAAAGCCATCAATACAGAATAACTGAAAGAATGAATGAATGAATGAATGAACCAACCAACGAAAGCCGTTTCAGAGATCACAATACCATGGGCTCCGAGGGTTGATCTAACACGGGGGATATGGACTGCCAAAGTGAGTCAACTTATCAGTTCTCTACAATACTTCGACGTTGGAAAAGACGGCAATGTGTATTTATTAACTGGATCAGAACCATGTGCATTTGATTTTGACGTGTCAAAAATCATTCTTAAATGAAACGTTACACCATCCCAATTAACATCCAAAACAATGTAACACATAGACCGAGACTTCATTTTCTCTTCTTGAGAAATGTTTATGGCTGAGCCTCATGGGATTGTAGTAAAAGGAGGCTCAAGATGTAATAATTTCTATGATAAATAAATCATGTAGGTCAATGATTGTGAACCGAAATCTCTATAAGGCTTACTCAGGTCATTCAAATCAATAAATTAGCTTGGCTGTGGATTTGGACAAGCTGAAGATTGGATGCATACCCTGTCTAGATGGGGTAGTTGCAACTCAGCTCCAGCCAATTACTGGGCCAGTTTAAAATAAAAGACAAAACAGCAGTGTGCATGCACATGTGAAATCTGTCAGTTTTTAAATATGAGCCAACATTACGTACATCACACAAAACTTGCCTGTTGCCTGGATTTAACCTGAGGGCTTAGAATATAAATGACCATATGGGTGAAAAACTGAAAATCTGAGAGGTATTCAGCATCTACACATTGGCCAACGTGACTCAACTAGAAGGTTTCTGCCTCTATTTTTTCTTTTAATTCTTTGTTACGCCCCCAGGCACTTAGTCTAAACTTCTGCAAACAATGTGTATTTTAGACACAGATTTTACCTACTGGAAGATTACAGTTCAGAACAAAGCCAGTTATAAATAAGCCACAGAACAGGCAAAATTGACTATTCCGACTTTTTTGTGCCCCAGTAGTACACGTTCTTCCATCACAACCCCCGTAACTCTTCATTGTTGGTTCTTGGCATTTATGAGTTTAACTTTTGCAATTCCAATTATATGTGATCAGACCCAAAGGTCAGCGATACACAGAAAATTGTCTTTTTTGCTGAGGTATAAATGTGAAATACAGGGGCACCTGGGTGGTTCAGTCGGTTAAGCATCCGACTTCAGCTCAGGTCACGATCTCACGGTCCGTGGGTTCGAGCCCCACATTGGGCTCTGGGCTGATGGCTCAGAGCCTGGAGCCTGCTTCCGATTCTGTGTCTCCCTCTCTCTCTGCCCCTCCCCCGTTCATGCTCTGTCTCTCTCTGTCTCAAAAATAAATAAACGTTAAAAAATTAAAAAAAAATAAAATAAATGTGAAATACAAATATTTAAGATCAACATAACTAAGGAGACAGCCAAATCTTCAGCACAGCAGTCCATCTCAACACAAATTCATCTTTTGTTTTAATTCCCTAATTATTAGACGTAGTATATTTCACAAAGAGTTGAAAATATCCTTCAGTGAAAAAGCTACCACATGTAGACACAAAAGCAAACTTTCAAGGCTTGTAAAATGAGAAAACAACGTGGAGTCTTCTCCTTAAGTCATACTCCAAGCAGGACGTCAAGTTGAACATTAGCACCTTGAAACATCTTCCCTTGACACTCAGGAGCTTACCTTCTCTCTCGCTCCTGTATCTTACTGTTCATTCCTCCCAGTACCCTTTCCAGATTCCTCTTTGCCTTCCCAACATCTAAATGTTGAAAGGGCCCAGACTTAGCCCTCATTTCTCTTTTCTCTTTATGCTTACTCCCCAGGGGAATCTCAATCCAACCTAGGGTAGCAGATAACACCCATACACCGGAGATCCTCAAATCCTGACCTCCGGCCCACATGTCTCCACCACCCGTAACCCAAATTCCAGACACATACCTCCAGCTACCCACTCATTTCCACTTGTCTCCTACAAGCCAAACCCACCCGCTCATTTCTCCCCAGCTCTTTACCCCAAACACGTTCTTCCCTTAGTCTTCCCCATCTTGGTAAGTACCCACCTGACTACCAGTCACCTAGGACAAAAGCCTAGAATTGTCCTTGTTCTTTTTAAGCCTCATGCTGCATCTCAACTTCACATCAAATCCCACTGGTTCTCCCTTTGACATATATCTTGAATTTGCCCTTCTCACCACTGGACATCAACATATTCTGCCAAAACCATTTCTGTAGACCATTACCTACTTCCCCTGCTTCACCCTTGTCACCTCCCAAGCTAGTCTCAATATAGCAGATGGAATGATTTGGTAAAATGAAAGTATAGGGGAGGAAATCTTACCTTTTTTCCCCTCTACCCCTCTAGGTTCTCCAGGTATGACCCTTCACATTAGACTGACAAAAGAAGGGTTAACACGAGATAAACAAACAGAAATGCATTGATGTGTGCACGCATAAACACATGAGACCACTCAGCGGTGAGTAACTCAAAAGGGTGGTTAGAACTTGGGCTTATGCAGCATCTTAACAAAAGAGTAATAACTCTGTAGCGAAGCGACAAGAGAAAGGAAAGGGAGTTTGAACTTGTAGTGGTGACAAATTGTGAAAAGGTAAGTATATAGAGGAAACCAATGGAATAAAAGAACAGTTTGGGCAAGATTTGCTGTGTGGTTTCCTCTGGTTCCATCCATGGGATGATAAGCATCTGAAATTGTCTCTAGGGTCAATCAGAACTAAATCTGCCCTTTCTAGAATAGAGGGAGAGGGCAGAGAGATTTTTGTGGGTCTGTTTGTTCTCAAGTGTCTTGAATTCAAAATCATCCTTATGCCAGCATGGCACATTCTGGGTGCTGTACTCTGAACCCCTTCAAAATCCGGATCATACCTCTCTTCTGTTCAAACCCCACCACAAGTTGCCCACGTCTTTCTTTATACAAGGTGGCCATAAAGCTTGGAAACAGAGATAACATTATTTTATCACACTGTAACATTATATTAAATAACATGTGTCATATATCCATCTGTGTCCAGGCTTCTTAGCCACTCTGTAAAACTCCAAAATCCTTACCAAAGCCAATGGAGCCATGCATCCTTACAATGAGAGGCCTCCTCTCTTCTTCATCACTTACTTCCCTGTTCTCTGCCACAGCCACGCTGGCTTCCTGGATACCCCCTGAGCATGCCTGGCTCATTCCTGCCCCAGGCCCTCTGCACCTGCAGGTACTTGATATCTGTAAGGCTCACTTATGCACTGTTCAAATGTCACCATGTCAAAGAGGTCTCCCCTGACCACTCAACTTCTTTCTATCCCCTCAACTGACTTTATCCTTTACTGTCGTCATGACTACCTGATGTAAATGTAAGTTTCATGAGAGTTTCTGACACTTAGTAGATGCTCAATAATTATTTGTTGAACTAATTAATAGCTTAATTAATGAATGATCCTCTGAGCATCATAAAGTACTTGAATATTTTTTTAACTTTTTTAATGTTTATTTATTTTTGAGAGAGAGAGACAGAGTGTGAGCAGGGGAGGGGCAGAGAGAGAGAGGGAGACACAGAATCCGAAGCGGGCTCCAGCCTCCAAGCTGTCAGCACAGAGCCCGACATGGGGCTTGAACCCACGAGTTGTGAGATCATGACCTGAGCTGAAGTCGGATGCTTAACCGACTGAGCCACCCAGGTGCCCCTGTTTGTTTGTTTGTTTGTTTGTTTGTTTTTATTTTAATTTATTGCATGTTATGGGAGGGAAGGATCAATAAAAGTCTATGGGATCAAACTTCAAAGATTCAACCTGGCTTCTTTTGTGAATGTCAAGGATCCTTCTACACTCAGAGCTCCTTGAGGACATGCCTTAATCATCCTTATAGTTAGTAGACAGAAGAAAATGGAGTCTTTATGTTTGGGGACTGGGGGGATGATTCCAGGTGCTCACATTCCCTACTGACACGTGATAACGAGACGCTAAATCGTAAGACAGAAGAGTGTCGTTGGGCTGTGCCCAGGTGTGCTCATGTCCTTCCAGGCACACATATTTCTCTTTCAAGAACCAGAGAAACGTTTCCTAATTTGAAAACTAAAGTTCATAGCTGTGCTTTCTCCAACTTCAACCTCCCAAATTGTGTGGCCAATGGAGACTGAGGTAAGGGGGCAGTCAACAGGGCTTAAAATGTGTACAATTACACAGGTCCATCCACTTGTTTTCCTGCTGCTGCCATTCAGCAGAATGGAGATGTGTGGGTAAATGGAAATTACTGCCCATGGGGTAAGTCCCTCAGGCAGCTATAATTGTGTGTTTTCTTGCAGATTCCGTTGCCACGGTTCTCCCACCAACTTGGTTTGCTCATTTCCCACCCACATCCCCTGCCTTCCTTGTCAGGTGATTAATTGTGGATCTGAAAGAGAACACCCAGCTTGGAATTCAAACAGCTGAGTGAAATGGAAAATGTTCCTTTGGTATTAGTGGGGAAGGAACTGTAATCAGCAGGCATTTGATTTCTTGAACGTAGCATTCAATTTTCTTTAAACTTAGTTCTCGATATTGTGATGAATGTCCCCACCGTGGTGTGCACCTTTCCAGGGTACAGTAAAGGGACCCTTGCTTCTCCCTCATGTTCTGAAGTTTTATGTAGCAAAGAAGATATGATGGGGAAAGTATTCATAGAGAATTGGACCGGGGTCTACGAGGTATCAGGTAATCAGGTATCAGAGTCCATATTCAGCCTGCCTGGGTTTGTAATCTCCTTCTCCTGTGCATCAAGGTAAAAAGTCTGTGATTTATTTGCATTCCATTCCTTATTGCCTTTCCTTGTCTAGGGCCATGGTGGTATCTGAATCCCTTGCCTGCATTCTGGTGGGTTATAAAACTCTATGTACTATGATTAGGATGAGATCTTTCACCTTTCCTGTATTTTCTCAGTGCCATTTTGGATCTTCAGCACATGCCTTATTTTTATATAAGGATGATGGATGCTGGGACAAATACACGTCAATTTAAGTGACAACAAGATCTTTAAAGTACAAAGATCCAGCTGGGAACTGCGACCAGGTTCGTTAGCAGGTTCTGAGTACTCTGACTTCCCAAGAGTCTGTAAGAAAAGATGAATGGGCACCAGATGAGAGCCTTGAAGGAATCATTGCAATTATCTCTCAGGTACTGGGGCACCTGGGAGGCTCAGCTGGCTGAGCATCTGACGCTTGGTGTTGGCTTGGATCATGATCTCATGGTTCGAGGGATCAAGCCCCAAGTCGGTCTTTGTGCTGAGCGTGGAGACTTCTTGGGATTCTCTCTCTCCTTCTCTCTCCCTCCCCTGATCGCTTGCTCTCTCTCTCTCTCTCTCTCTCTCTCCCTCCCCTGCTCTCTATTGCTCTCTTTCTCAAAAATAAATAAATAAGCTTAAAAAAAGAAATATCTTTTTATAGTGGAATGTGCCTTATTATAAGAGTAGAAGTGGCTGAATGCGTCTAACAAATGATACTGAGTGAGAGATAATGGCTTTAGAACTCTTTGAACGTTTGTCTCACTGGACTTGAAATAACACATCTTTTGGTCTCATGATGCTAGTGACGCTTTTGAAAGCCACGCCAGTTTTTGTCTTCTCTGGGTCATCTTGGTGATTCCAGGAGACCATGACTCTCATGGCTCAGGCAGAGGAGAAAATGAGCTCCACAAGACTACTAGAACAATTGCCAAAATATATAGCAAAGTTAAAGAATATTTTCATGTTGAAGAGCCATGTGAAGTTTTAAACTGCTATCTTATATACAAGAGGCCCTCATCTTGATTGCTATTCTATTATTAGCTGTATAGATCTTTCTCTTCTTTGGAGAACAGCGTCCTCTATTCTACCCTATAGCTTCCTTCCTGCTCCGAGAACATCACTGATTATTTTTACACTGTGACTTTTGTTCACATTGTCTTAACAGGTTGAATTCCATACCATCGTCCCTAACTATCTTCTCTGTCTTCACTGATCATGTAAAGTACAATCTACGTACAACATCCTTGATTCAGTTCTTTGTTTTATTTTATCTTACACTTTCTTCATGAAATGCCATGACTGTTTCAAGTGGCTGTAAGTACCAACTCTATGAATTCTCTTAGACGATTCTGCCCTCGGTGTGGAAGCCCCATAGCACCCAGTAGTGGGGCCAATGCCTCTCAAACATCTGGGGAATGAAATCTGGCCTTTTGTAGCAACGTGGATGGAACTGGAGAGTGTTATGCGAAATGAGTCATACAGAGAAAGACAGATACCATATGTTTTCACTCTTATGTGGATCCTGAGAAACTTAACAGAAGACCATGGCGGGGGCGGGGGGGAAGGAAAAAAAAAAGTTGGAGAGGGAGGGAGGCAAACCATAAGAGACTCTTAAAAACTGAGAACAAAATGAGGGTTGATGGGGGGTGGGAGTGAGGGGAAAGTGGGTGATGGGCATTGAGGAGGGCACCTGTTGGGATGAGCACTGGGTGTTGTATGGAAACCAATTTGACAATAAATTTCATATTAAAAAAATAAAATACATTTTAATACACACACACACACACAAAAACCTATAAGAGAATGCAAAGATGAGCCACAGACTCAGAGAAAATATTTGTAAAAGTCATCTCCAATAAAGGGCTGGTATTGAAAATATACAAAGAACTCTTAAAACTGAACAATAGGGGGGCGCCTGGGTGGTTTGGTCAGTTAAGCGTCCGACTTCGGCTCAGGTCATGATCTCACGGTCCATGAGTTCGAGCCCCACGTCGGGCTCTGTGCTGACAGCTCAGAGCCTGGAGCCTGTTTCGGATTCTGTGTCTCCCTCTCTCTCTGCTCCTCCCCTGTTCATGCTCTGTCTCTCTCTGTCTCAAAAAAATAAATAAATGCTAAAAAAAAAAACAAACTGAACAATAGGAAAACTCAAACAAGCCAATGAAAAAGCGGACAGGTACCTTGTGTTGCTGATTTTAGCTATTCTGACAAGTGTGGGTGATATCTCACTGTACTTTTGATTTATGCTACCCTGATGGCAAGAGATGGTGACCATCTTTCATGTGTCTGTTAGCCATCTGTACGTCTTCTTTGGAGAAATGTCTGTTTATGTCTTCTGCCCATTTTTAATTAGATTATTTGTTTTTTGTGGTGTTGAGTTTTATGCGTTCTTTATATATTTTGGCTATAGCTCTTTATTTGACATGTCATTTGCAAATATCTTCTCCCATTGTGTAGTTTGCTGTGGTATACGCACACAAGAGAATATTATTCGGCTATAAAAAAAGAAATCTTTCCATTTGCAATGATGTAGATGGTGCTAGAGAATATAATGCAAAGGGAAATAAGTCAGACAGAGAAAGACAAATACCATCATTTCACTCATAGGGTGAACCTAAGAAACAGAACCAATGAGCAAAGTGGAAAAGAAGAGAGAGAGAGAGGCAAACCAAGAAACAGACTCTTAACTATAGAGAACAAATTGATGGTTCCCAGAGGGGAGGTGGGGGGGGGGGGAGGGATGGGTGAAATAGGTGATGGGGATTAAGGAGGCCACTTGTGATGAGCACTGGGTGTTATACGGAAGTGTTAGATCACTGTACTTTACACTTGAAACCCATATGACATTGTATGTTAACTGGAATTAAAATTAAAACTTTAAAAAAAAAAAAAAAAAAGGAGGGATGCCCGGATGGCTCAGCTGGCTAAACCACCAACTCTTGATTATGGCTCGTCAGTTCACGATCTCAACAGTTCATGAGCTCGAGCCCTGCTATCAGCACTGAGCCTGCTTGGCCTTCTCTCTCTCTCTCTCTCCTTCCCTCTCTCTGCCCCTCCCCTACTCCACTCGCTCTCCCTCTCTCAGAAGAAAACAAAAATAAAAATAAAGAAATATCAATAAATGGATTGAGACCAACACTCAAACAAACTGCAAAAAGTGGGCAGGAACCTCACGATAGGAAGGTGTCCGGATGACAAACAGGCATACGAAGTGATGCTCACTGTCAAATGTCAGCAGGAGGATGTAAGTGGAACCACAAGGACATGTCACTACAAGTCTCTCGGAAAAGCTCAAGTCTAAAATACCAATTCAAAACGCTCCCAGGGATGGGGAGCAAAAAGGAACTCTCATTCACTGCTGGCGGGAATGCAAACCGGTCCAGCTGCTTCGGAAAACAGCCCAGCCTTTCCTTACAAGACTGAACATCGTCCCATCATAGGATCCAGCAGCTGTGCTCCTGGATATTTACTCAAATTAGTCAAAAACTCATATCCACACGAAAACCCATACAGGAATGTTTACAGCCGCTGTCTTCATAATTGCCCCAGACTGGAAGCAACGTGATGCCCTTCACTAGGTGAAAGGATAAACTTTGCGACATCTAGATAATGTCGCATCATGCAGCACTAGAGAGAAATGAGCTCACAAGCCATGAAAAAAGGAAATCTTAAATGCTAAGTGAAAGAAGCTAGTCTGTTATTCCACATATGAGTGAAATCATATATTTGTCCTTCTCTGACTGACTTAGTTCGCTTAGCATAATACACTCCAGTTCTATCCACGTCATTGCAAATGGCAAGATTTCATTCTTTTTGATTGCCAAGTAATACTCCGTTGTATAGATATACCACATCTTCTTTATCCATTCATCCATCGATGGACATTTGGACTCTTTCCATTCTTTGGCCATTGTCGATAGCACTGCTCTAAACATGGGGGTGCATGCGTCCCTTTGAAACAGCACACCTGTATCCCTTGGATAAATGCCTAGTAGTGCAACTGCTGGGTCGTAGGGTAGTGCTATTTTTAGTTTTTTGAGGAACCTCCATACTGTTTTCCAGAGTGGCTGCACCAGCTTGCCTTGCCACCAACAACGCAAAACAGACCCTCTTTCTCCACATCCTCGCCAACACTTGTTGATTCTTGGTTTTTTGATTTCAGCTATTCTGACAGGGGTGAGGTGATATCTCATTGTGGTTTTGATTTGTATTTCCCAGATGATGAGCGATGTTGAGCATCTTTTCATGTGTCTGTTAGCCAGCTGAATGTCTTCTTTACAGAAATGTCCGTTCGTGTCTTCTGCTCATTTCTTCACTAGATTATTTATTTTTGGGGTGTTGAGTTTGGTGAACATAGGGGAAGGGAAGGAAAAATAAGATAAAAACAGAGAGGGAAGAAAACCAGAAGAGACTCTTAAATACAGAGAACAAACTGAGGGTGGCTGGAGGGGACGTGGGTGGGGGGATGGATTAAATGGGTGATACAAATTAAAGAGGGATCTTATTGGGATGAGCACAGGGCGTTATATGTAAGCGAAGAATCACAAGGTTCTAATCCCGAAACCAATACTACATAGTATGCTAACTAAACTGAATTTAAATAAATATTAAAAAAAAAAAAAGAAAGAAAGAAGCTAGTCTGACAATGATGCATATCATTCTGGATCCAACTTTGTGACATTCTGGGAAAGGCAAACTATAGAGACAGTAACAAGGTCAATGGTTGCCAGAGGCTGGGGCAGGGGTGAGGGGGGAAGTGAAGGGCAGAGATAGATGGAGCACAGGGGAATTGGGAGGCAATGAAACTCTATTGTTTGATAATCCAGTGGTAGATTCATGACATTACGCACTTGGCAAAACCCACCGGCACTGCGTAGCACAAAGGATGAACCCATTCTCTGTGCACTGTAGACTTTAGTAAATCATAATGCGTCAATATTAGCTCACCGACTGAAACAAAAGTACCACCGCCATGTAAGACGTGTATAATAGGGGAAACTGAGGACAGGGGAGGGTTGAAGAGGGTGAAGCAGGATCTGTGCTTTCTGCTCGATTTTTCTTTAAATCTAAAACTGCTCTCTAAAAAGTCCATCAGTTTCCAAAAGTAGCACTCATTTTTAAAATGCACACACCCGGGTTCCACCTTGAGAAATGCCGCGGGGCTCGGAGGGGGTCGGTGGTTTGGCTTTTTAGCAGGTTCCCGGGCGACGCCCGCAGGTCCCGGGGCCGCGCTCCAACAGCACTGGCTTTGCATCCGAGTGTGCACCTGCTTGGTACCGTTCACTGTTGCTTCTCCTGTGCTTGCCTCTTACCCCCAACATCCCCGCAAACTCTTTAGAACAGGGCTGTGTCCGTCCTTTTCTGTGTCCTCCGGTGGCTCAGACAAGGACGGCAGCAGGGTATCCACCGATAGGTAGTTTCTGACCAATGTCTGCAAAAGGACTTTCTGGATAGAACAGATGAAAAGCTTTCCTTGTCTTCTGTGGATAGAACACCTGTGTCCCAGCCTAGCGTGTTCTGTAAAGGGCTGTATGCAGAACCTTCCCAATGTACAGGGATGTGGGGGGCGGGGGGGGGGGTGTGGACAGAAGGACTCCGAGAACAGAGCCAGACACAGAACCGGGGCTGTGGTCAAAGAACCAAGAACTAGGAGCCAAATGAGCTGACAGCCAGTAACCAGGTCAGCCTCGCAGCCAGGCCAAAGCTCAACCCCTAGAGACTAAGTCAGAGGCCAAGATACAAATTAGGAGTTTATGGTGGAAACAGGGGTCAAGATCACTAAAGTAGCAGAAGACTAGCAGTGCTGAAACACACAGAAAGTGACCAAACAACAACCCTTACTCTTTCCTGGACCTCTGTCCAAACCACCCAATACCAAACCCTGTGTGGAGGGGGAAAAGAGAAGGGGACAGTGGCCTTCATCACACAGGGTCAAAAAAAAAAAAAAACAAAAAACAAAAAACAAAAAAAAAAAAAAAAAACATGACCTAACATTAGAATTATGAAGAAATGTGAAGAAAGGGAAACCCAAGCAGAGAGCACAGCCACCATTCAGGCCACTGGGACCAGGGGGACGTGAGCCAGGAAAAGGGGGTACCAGGAGGCGATGGGGGTAAGCAAAGGCTAGATTTCGTGAGGTGTGGAGGCCCTGGTAAGGCAATTGGATTTGACTGGGAGTGTGATGGGTCCCTGGGGAGGAGGGTTGAAGCCAAGAAGGGACATGATTTGATTTGCCGGTGAATTCCGGTCTACCGTGGAGGTGGAGACACTAACTGTTCATGGAATTCTTGGTCCTAAAATAAATGTTGAGGGACACAGAGCCTCCTGCTCACACAAATTTTGGAAATGAGAAAAATGTCCCCTCTCCAGGTGGATGTAAGGGGGGTCCTGAGTCTCTGCGAGCAAGGATCTGCAAGTCCCCCCTCCGATGCACCCAGCCCTGCAGGTGCCCACCGGTGAGATCGAGCTCTGACTCTGTTGGTTTGCCCTGGTGAGTGTGCACACCCTGAGCGGCCATCTCGTGCACAAAAGGGTCAAGGTGCACCTCCTTCCCTGCACAGCCCCACGCTGGCCACTGGCTGGGGCTTCTGCCCACCTGCTCCTGGGTGAGCACAGCCCTGTGGCACAGCACAGACCAGCCCCAGAAGGAAGCAGCGTGACAGAGGAGAACCGACACAGATCCGGTCCGCAGTCCTGAGGGCATGCCCACTCAGTTTGCTGTGCTTGGCTCCTTCAGCTTCTATGAGCTCATGTGTGAAATGGTGGGTCTACTGGACTTCAAGATGAGGGCGAAGCTTAGAGCCAATGGACGTCCAGGAATGGCTCCCGGATGCGAGTTCTTGCTGTTATCTAAACCAGCACCTCTAAGAATAGTAAAGCCCTGGCAAGGAAGGATTCAGATTCAGTCCATTGATTCCAGAAGTGACCTCGTGGGATTGCTTCCTATTGTCGGGGCGGTCATTGCTTCTTTCCTTTATTCATTCAACAAGCCTCATTTTTTTATTAAGTTTATTTATTTTGAGAGAGAGAGCATGAACTGGGGAGGGGCAGAGACAGAGGGAGAGAGAAGCCCAAGCAGGCTCTGCTCTGCCAGCACAGAGCCCAATACAAGGCTCAAACCCACCAATCGTAAGATCATGACCTGAACCAAAACCAAGACTCTGATGCTTAACTGACTGAGCCACCCAGGCATCCCCAACAAACCTCATTCAAATAAATTCTCACTACATTCCGAATAGACAGATATTTTTTAAGCTAGGGTATCTTATGTAACAGTTACTAATAAAATAAGTGGTCCTGCAACAGAGATATTTAATACTAGGGAATAAAATTTCTTTTTCGAGAAGGAACCGCATTGCAAAGGGCGGGGTTAGCTGGAGTCAGCCAATGCAAGGGCACCTGTGTGACCCGTGTGAGTTGCGGGTGGGGGATGCTCTGAGCACCTGGCCTGGGTAATGCTGGTCCCAAGTGTCCCCTCTCACTCCACCCGTCACCAATGGGAAGACAGATTATCCCTTAACAGGAAATATGAAGCTGCTGGCTCAGACCGTAGGGCTATGCTGACAGCACGTGTTAGCCCCAGAGTCAGCCATCCTGACACCATCAGTGAAGAGCTGTCCAATTGGGGCACTGAAGAATAAAGAGGAGCAAGAAAGGAAACCAGGGGTCTCCCCCGGGGATGCACCTGACTCCTAGTCCCTGTTGTAATTCTCCGCTCTTCTGGGGCCCCCCTTGCCCCTCCTGCACTCCCAACCTTCTGTCCCCCCCGCATCCCCCTCTCCAAAACATTTGTGTGCAGGCATCTTCTCTTATTCTAAGGCTCTCAGTAGGGATGGAGGGATATTACAATTCTAAATATCTCCATTATCCAACACCGTCCCTTTGAGAAGACAAAGCGTGGGGCTCCATCCTCCCACGTAGGATTAATAAGAACATTGCGAATATGAGGGTGAGGTGTCTAGAGAAGGACCCAACCATTTCTAGGACAGTGATGGTTGGAGATGACCCCTTACGAGTCCCCACCCTTGGAGAGCAGCAGGTGCAACCGTAGACGTTAACTGAGGCTTCCATGATGGCCTTGGTGCCTCGAGGAGGGCTTTTAAAACATCATTTTCATTTTAAAAACACGAAGATAAACACATTATTTTCAAGTATTCACAGGGGGCATGCAGAAATGTGTTTGGTTCCAGATGCTGTGCCGGCAGAGCTCAGGAGAAACATCGAGTCACTTCCAATCCACAATTTTCTGCTGATGCTGACAAAGGCAACCCCCTTGGGGCTGAAGAGGAAATACTGTATTTACTCACACAATTCCCCTCTTTTCTCAAAGGTGTCTGACCACTACAGGAAGTGAGATGGAGAAAAAGGCCAGAGCGAGCACCAAGCACCTTCTCTGCTCGTCTTCCAGCCCAGAGCCAGGAGAGGAGAAGGAGGAGATGAATGGATGTTGCCCAGATACAAGCTGTTAATCACACGTAATTGTTGGTCACCTGAGGGTTGAGAGCCCCTGGTGATTACAGTGGTTAATCAGCCTGCAAAGGCACTAACTGCTATGAAATTCGACTGGGTGACACCTGGGGACCCCTGACATTTCTCCTGAAACAGCAGAACGAGGGAGTCTCAGGGATCCTGATTCCTTAAGTCCTAGGACTTTCAGCCTTCGTTTTGATTCTTACAGCATTCTAAACTCTCCAGTCACATGGAAATTAACAAGACTTAGAGTCGCGTGATACTGGTGTCCAGCTTTGTATTGTAATGCACCAACTCATTAGTCTGAAACTTGGAAAAAACAGGGTCAGAATCAAGCATTTTATCCTGCCTTGAGGATATGAATTGTATTTTAGGATAACTAAATAACTGATGAAGGAAAAAATCTTATTCTAAACGAATGCTAACTAATGAATGTAACAAGAATGATAGAATTACAGAAATCATGATTTTACAACACCTTATGAGATAATCAGCCTTGACAATGATCATCAAACCTGTGAGTGAAAGATCCATGGGGATTTTTACAAAGTATGGCTCCAATGACAACACGTGAATCCAGTTATCTACTGCAACACCTATATAGACACGATGTGTTTCCTGAAGTGATGCAATAGGAAGTCACCTGTACCACATGTGATGGCAAAAATTTGCCAAAAGAAAACACATTGATTGGAATCTAATGACGCCACTGAATTGACTGCCAGTTTGTTTTTAGTGCGGGAGACAGAGGAACATGTTAAAATCGAATGAAAGCAATCAGCCCAATCCAGAATGTGGGAAATTCTGCACAATAAACAACCAGAAAGACCTTTTGGGACAATCAGGAGAAACCAAGGATGAGTGGACTCTTCGAGGAGAGTAAGCAATTACTAACGAATATGGTTAATTTTGTTTGTGGCGATGATAATATTGTGTTTGTGGATTTTTAAGTTCATCTCAATTATGGGCACAAACTGAAGTGTATGCGGATGAAGTGATACGACACCTTGGATTTGCTTTAAAAACTCCTCCACCAAACATAAAAAGAAATGGAAGTGAGGGGGTGACCATGATGGATGGAAGAAGAATGGCCAGATGTTGATAATCGATGAAGGCGGGTCGTAGGTGCTAATGTAGTGCATGTTTTTAAAGGTTCGTAATAAAAGGTGTCCAAGATCCAGAAATAGCGCAATGAAAACCACCAGATCGGTAAAAGAGCATTTAGTGAGAGTTTATTGTGACTAGAAAAAGAGTTCACAAACTGGGAGCTTTCAAATGGAAAGCTGACTGAACTTCAGGGGCGTGGCCCCACAGGATGGCTTCTTAAGTGAAAGTGAGGAACTTGCTTGACCTTGACAGTTCCCGGTGATTTCAGTGGGGGTTTCTAGAAGACAGGGGCTCCGTTAAAAGTGATTATTTCACACCGTTTTAAGAAGATAACTTACATTTCTTTTACGATTATCAAAGGCCTTTACAAGAAATAACCTAGTTAAGTTTCATTTCTGCTAATGCACTACGCTAGATTTAGTTTTGTTTACCTGGCTTTAATGGTTTTGTCTGCTCCAGGCATTTTCAAGTTTGGTCTCCACTGTGTATTTTAAAAACGGTAAAAAAGAAAAAATACACTTTTGCAAATTAATTATTAGTTGTGTGATACTGGACAAATTCTAAATTTTCTGAGCTCTCCTTTCCTCATCCATGAAACAGGGGTGATCATGTTTTCCTTCCCATGATGGCTTTGGAGGTTAATAATTGTAATTGGCCTGCATGATGCCAGGCTCCCAGTAAGCACTTCATAATGCAACAGTCCTTTGTAGATACTATAGAAAACCCAAAGAGAATCCTTAACATCTTATTGATACCGGTCTTTCCAAGTAGGTAGATTCCATCTCAGCAAGTCTTCCAACAGTCTTCCTTTTGAATCCAGGCTTAAACGTGTTCTTCCCTTGTAGCTGTCCTTGAGGACAAGAATCCTGTCTCATTCATGTCTGTATTCCTAGTATATAGCACCATGCCTCACTGTCTAGCAAGGACACCATGAATATTTGTTGGCTGACCGAGAAAAGGAATGAGTGAATGAATGAATGAATGAATGAACAATGCCTGACAATCTAGTACATTTAAAGTGTGGCTAATATGAAAGTGGATACAAAGATCAAGGGTAGGCTGTCAGAGCTGTAGCGGAAAAGAAAGAGAGTTGGTGAGGAGGATGAATACAATCTCCAGATTAAAACAGACGGTGGAGAAAAAAAGTACAACTACAAGACTTTAATTGAGAGCCAGGGGAACAGTGGCAAGGTGCATGGGGGAAAAAGGCAGAGACAGGCAAGCCAAGAGACCTTAGAAAAGTACACAGAGAGAGAGAGCGAGAGAGAGAGAAATGCAATCCCACTCAAAGAAAGTAGAACGCTTTTTCAACATACCACCAGAGAATTTGTTCGGGTTGAGACATTAATTGCAGGCAGAAGTGTCGTTAAGTCTTTGTTCAAGACCGAAAAGCGGCCCTGAAAAGTTTAGTCCATCCAAAAGTTTTGCAAAAAGTTCGTTTTAGGTATCTGCATCTCTTAAAACAGGAACCGCATCTTTAAGTACAGGAATGATAAACTATGTCTAAGTGAGGCATTAAAATGTAAGGGAAGATCTTACTAGAATGGCATAAAGTTTGGATTTGGGCAGAGGATATTTAGGATCTGTCAGAAAAGTAGAAAGATGGGTGAGATGGGAGAAGAAGACCCATTAAGTACATCACTCAGGGTCTTGAACTGGAACCGGTACAACAGGGATTGTTAATGCCACAGCTCAGCAGAAGAATCATCGTGCCCCAAGCAAAAAAAAAAAAAAAAAAAAAAAAAAAAGATCCTTCAAGTGGAGCTACATTAAAGGCAAATGGCAGTGTAATAGAAAATGTGTTATAGACACGGTATCTCATTACAGAGATGAGAAAATCTTTTCTGAAAGCAATATCAAAATCAGAAATGAAGTGATAAGAAATTAAAGGAATTGGAACGTGATTTATGGTATGTTGCAATTTTTCAAACACTGTATACTTCAGGGCTCCTATTAAACAATAATAGATTGATAATAGAGTCAAGTCTAAGACAATCAGTTCATCGTGAAAAACAGGGAAATAATTTGTAACCTAGCAAATGCCCCCGTGCCTCAAGAAGTACGTTGAAGGGTAGATAGGAATGAATGAGGCTATTTTTCTTTGCAGATCATGTCAAAAACAGTGTTGATAAATGTGGATGCAATTTTGAACTGTCTGATGCTTTCAGAATTTGGAAGCCTTTTAAGAGATCTGATTAATTTAACATGTCAAACCTAATGGTGAATGAGTTCAATTTCTCCAAAGAACAATTAGTCACGGAATAAATTAACATGAGATATTGTCAAATGCAAGATCGTGCTCATTTCCAAAGATAAAACACTTTTACTGTTATTGGTGAACTTGCTTCTTTTGTGTTCTGCAAAGGGTTTCTGTGGCATAATTCCTTCCCTGACCCAAAGGTTCAGAATGAGCTTCCCCTGTCTCTCACCGGGACCCCTGCCAAAGCCTCCTAATTTGTCCATCATTAGCCACGCTCATGACTTCACGTCTGCTCTTGGTATCTATCCACATGATACTGCGAGACCACCAAAACTCTCTTTTTCAAAACCTTTCAACAACACCCCGTTGCACTTGGGATAGACAAGTAAGACTCACGTGTCTCACAAAGCAAGGGGCCCTGGGTACCCTTCGGGCTCCCTGTCATACCACTTTTCCATATTCCCTGCTTTCCATCTTTCATTTCTTGGCACACGCCATGCCATGCGTACCTCTGAGTCTTCTCACATGCCGTTCCTTCTTCCTGAAACACTCTTTTCCCTCCCCAACTTCTCACATCGTTAACTTCTTCTCATCCTTCGGACTTCAGGTCAGATCTCAGAGCCTCACTTTCCCAGGAACGCCTTCTTGACCGCCCCCCTGACCAGGGCCATGGCCCTCCAGAGTACATTCTCACTGCCCCCCGGGCTCTGATTCGGTGCCGATCTTGGTCTCCACAGCCTCAGCCCTCAAGCCCTTCCATTCCCCCTTCCCAAACCACCCCTCTACCAAAATTACTCTTTCCAACGCCACCATGATTCTCTGCGTGGTTAAATGCAATGACTCCTTCCCTGCCCCCTTGACAGCTCTTCAGCTTTGGACGCGATGAAGGCTTCCTTCTTGAAACATTCATTCCTGCTGATATCTCAAGGACAGTCACAACTGCCCCATCTTCCCTCTACCCACTAGCCCTCAGATCCCAGTACTGGCTTTTGTTTTCTCTTCCTCAGCCAGAACCCTCAATTTTGGAGCACATGGACCTAAAAACTAGACGGTCTTTCTCTCTCTGAATTCCCTCCTTGTGTGATCTCAGTCAGTCCCATGGTTTTAAAGGACCCCTACCTGCCCATGGCGCTCACATTTGTGCATCAAGGCCCAGGCATCTTCACTGAGCCCGACTATTCAACTATTGAATTGACCTCTCCTCCTTAATAAAATAGCCATCTCAAATTTATCTCAGTCAAACAAGATCCTTAATTACCACCCCTCCCGCCACACAGTAGCACACATAAGCCCACCCCCAATCTTAACCAATGATTCTACCATCTATCCAGTTTCTCAAGCCGAAACCTAGAAGTCATTCTTTTTTTTTTAATTTTTTTTAATGTTTATTTATTTCTGAGACAGAGAGAGACAGAGCATGAGTGGGGGAGGGGCAGAGAGAGAGAGGGAGGCACAGAATCCGAAGCAGGCTCCAGGCTCCGAGTTGTCAGCACAGAGCCCGACGTGGAGCTCAAACTCACAAACTGTGAGATCACGACCTGAGCCGAAGTCAGGCGCTCAACCAACTGAGCCACCCAGGTGCCCCTCTAGGAGTCATTCTTGATTCATCTCTTCTCCCTTTCCAAGCTCAGCACACAATCAGTCATGACGTATGGCTGGTTCTCTCTTGAAACATGTCCCACATCTGACCATTTTTTCTCCGATTCCATGTGGCAACCACATGGGTTGAAGCCGCCATTATGTCTTGTAGGACTACTGTCCATTTCCCCTCTAGTCTCCAATTTCTCTGGTCTCCTACAATCCATTCTCCACAGTTGTCAAAGTGGTTTTTCATTAAGGTAGATCACGTGAGTCCCTGGTTAAATTTCTCCAATGGCTTCCCATCACACTTAGAATAAAATCCAAACTCATCCACAGCGCCCACAGGCCCAACACACCTACTTCTCTGGCCACATCTTCCAGGTCTTTAACTGAATTCCAGACACAGTGGCTGTGGGGAAAACCTGAGCTAAATGCTATCAGGAAGATCAGGGAGAAAAACAGGAAGCATAAGAGAAAACTAAAACTAAATTCTATCTTCCATGATGGAAACTGCATAGATTGTAACTATAGCTGAAAAATCTGGATGTAACATTTCAGGCTGTTATTGAGAAATACAATGGAAAATAATCAGCTAAAAACTATTGAGAAAATGATTATCTATGAAAACAAGACTTAGTGATGGTAATGGTGAGGATTGATGTAGTAGAGAAAATTATGTTGTTTTGTCATAGATCTCCTGGTACTCGTTAACTTTTAAAGAACATACACCTAGTACTCTGAAAACTAAATTTAAAAAAAATTATTGGGAAAAAGGCAATGAGACCTTTTGGACAGACAGACAAAACAGGGTGAAAAAGCCAGGAGACCTGTGGAATGGTTTACAATTTTCAACATAAAACAGGGGAGCCGGGAACATTATTGGTATTTGACTGAGGAGAGTTAAATTTGGGGTAAAAGACAAGCTGTGCTTGTATCACTCTTAGTTGCCTAGGCAACTTGGCTCCCTCCTAATGATAAAGATATTATTATGTGGAAATACACATGCAAATTAACTAAAAAGTAATCAGGGCAAAGCAACACATGGCATAGACAGGCTACATCTGGATGGAAGGTCCAGGAGGGATCCAGGACAGGGCTGTTCCAAATCAAAGGATAAGATATTAAAGAAAAGAACTGAGGAGCTGGATTGAGTCTGCTGTCCCAGAACTTCCTAGAAACTTCAGACTTACTGCCTCTGCCTCTAATTTTGGCCAAGCCAGTGTACATAATAAGAATTTCATGGCCCCATACTGCCTCGTCTATGTGATGGTAGCTATCACTCCCAGCAAGAAACCCCCCGGGGAACCAAGTAGGTGAATCTAAACTCATTCACCACCTCCATGCTTTTCTCGCCAGACCCTGTTGTTTGTTAGTTGTGGGATGAGTGAATGAAGGAACAAAATTTCTTTGAGGAATATGGCACACCCAGGAGCTGCCTCCTCAACTGGGGTTTAAAAGCTATCAAAAGGGATCCCTTCTCCCTGACTACACGTGCTGGCTAAGATCTTGAGTCCATATTGATGTGGGGGGGCCTATCTGGGCTTTTGCCATTGAAACTCAATAGAGCTTGTGAACATTTGAAGGGGATGGAATTCTCCCTGTGGAAAATCAAGACTTAAACTGTGCAGATCACTTCTGTAAGAACACAAGCGTGTAAGTTTGCACAGATCTCTTGAGACATTTAGGCACTGTCGTGTACAAGTAAGCCATAGTACTGCCCGTGGGTGTACCAGGCGATCACCTACAGCACAGTTCAAAGGGTCCTCCAGCTCAAAAATGCCTCCCTTTCCAACTGACCATAAATCTGAAACATCTCGATCGTATTTGTCACCTACAGTTAATATCATTTCCAGAATCCCCTGCTAAAATTCCAACACATTACATAAGAAGGTAACATCAAGCAAACAAGGAATGAAAAAGCATGAAAGGCGAGAAAGGGGATCTCATGAGCATGAAATCCTTAGGCCTACACTGACTAGTTGGGTGATCTTCTTAGAGTTAGTTAACTTCACTGAGCCTCCGTTCTTTTTTTTTTTTTTTCTTTAATGTTGATTTTTGAGTGAGTGCATGAGCAGGGGAGGGACAGAGAGAGATAGACAGAGGGACAGAGGATCGGAAGCAAGCTCTATACTGACAGCAGCGAGCCCCAGGCAGGGCTCGAACCCACAAACCATGAGATCATGACCTGAGCCAAAGGTGGTCGCTCAATCCACTGAGCCACCCAGGCTCCCCGGTGTGTCCATTCTCAATGTGTAAAATATGAAGTAAAAATAAATCCCAACTTCATAGTAGTATTATGAGAATAATAAAATGGTGAACAGTAAACCAACATGTAAATCTTATTCTTGTTAAATGTGGTTCCCATTAATGTCTTGGGCTTAGTTGGGCCGTCAGATAAGCTAGCAGACTTCAGAGTCATGGGACAATGGAACATAAATCAAACCACTTTTATTGAAGACTGAGATTCTGGGAGAAACTGCAAAGAAAATTAAATTATGGAGACACATTAGCCATTTTCTTCACTCAGTGACCTTTATCCTCAAACAAGACCCTCCCCCTGCAAAGCTCTGATTGTTGCTGGTTCTCCATCATTGTGATATCCACCTGACTACGCACACCATTGTTTTTTAACTGTCAGGAATGACTCATTAATGAATGTCATCAATGTAATAAGTCAAGATCACCATTTTTCTTTTTCTTTTTTTTTTTCATGTTTATTTATTTTTGAGAGAGAGACAGACAGAGACCACAAACTCAGGAGGGGCAGACAGAGAGGGAGCCACAGAATCCAAAGCAGGCTCCAGGCTCTGTGATGACAGCTCAGAGCCTGGTGCCGGGCTCGAACTCAAAGACCACGAGATCATGACCTGAGCCACAGTCAGAGGCTTAACCAACTGAGCCACCCAGGTGCCCCAGGATCAACATTTTTTCAAATGAAATAGAATAGAAATGAAGAGATGAGGGACGAAAATACCAAGACACGTTGTAAGTAGCAAGGGTAAATACTATCATGCTAAGCTTTTGTCTTTTGTTCCAATTGAATTTGTGTGCATACATGTTGAGTACTGGATCACAATGTAAAATATATTTCTTACTACTGATCACAATCAGAAAAGTTTAAAAGCTTTACCATATGCCATAAACATGCTAAGATACTTTTCGTTCCCTAAATATGCGATATTGTTTCACATCTCTGGGCCCGAGCAGATGCTGTTCCCTCCAATGAAATGTCCTTCTGCCTACATTGGTCCATATGGGGGTCTCTCTTCAATCACACACAATGAAAGTTTAATTAGCTATTCCAGGACTCTCAGCCCACTCCTAAATATACCTTTTTTTTCCTCCCTAGGATAAAAAAGTCACTCTGTGTATGTGCCATGGCCTTATCCCATTGAATTTAGAGTCAATCAATTGCATCATATTTTATTTACAATTAATTGAGCACACTTGTCTGCCTACTAAATTCTTGGCCTCTCGAAGGCAGAAACTCTATATGCCTCTAACCTCTACACCACAAGCACATTGTATTATAAGTATGTTTGAAATATCTGCTGATCAACACATAAAATCAACACATTTTCACTGAAAATATGGAAGCCATCCTTCCTTTTGAAAAGCACTTCCTAAGTTGCCATGCAACCTACAGAAGTGGGATTTGTTCAGTTATCACACAAGACAAGACACAAAGCACCCACCTAGATGAATGTGCAAGTTTACATTCATCTGCCTCTAATGACACTCTGGAGTTGCTCATGAATGATTATCTTCAGAGTATAGACATCACATTGATATAAGAACACCTTCAAATCTCAAATTACAGATGCTTAAGAGAAAAAGATAGTCAACCAGGCCAATATCCTTGACTCAAAATGTCAGCAAAGGTTGTACCTTCAAGAAGTAATAATAGGTTTTCCATGAGGCATGGAACACTTCAAATCAATATATATTGTATTAAAGCCTTGCTTTTGGAGGTTTGTTTTTTTAATAAAATATCAAAACAGGAAAAGAAAGTATTGCTTCAGTCTCCTAAATCCCTGGGGAGATGCGAGCCTTTATATTCTGCTGACTTGGCCACAGGAAAGAACTATCAACAGAGAAATGAAATCAAGCCTTTGTTTCCACACCAGGGTGGCCACTCAGGCTGGTTTCTCTGGGGATAGTAGCTGTCGCATAACCTCCAGCTGCTTGAGGCTGGAACACTTCATGAAATAAAATGCAGCAAGGAAATAGCCAATCACTGCCATTAAAGTCTATCCTTCATCTCGTCACAAGGAAGTTTTATTCAACTGGCCCATATTTACTCCAGAAGTGCCCTTTCATTAGCACAAAAACTAGAATAAACTCCAGGGAATTATTCAAATCGGGGCCAGCACCTGCCCTGGCTCAGACTATTGGAGTACCACATGCAAAAGAATAAAATTGGACCTCCACATCACACCATATATAGACATTAACTCCAAATGGATGTACAACATGAAGAGCTGAATGAAACTAGAAAACTCCTAGACAAAAATATAGGGATCAATCTCCATGCCCTTAGATTTGGCAAGTCTTACTTGTAACACCAAAAACATGAGCAAAAAAAGGAAGAAGTAGACTACATTAATTTCCTCAAAATTAAAAAATTTTGCACATCAAAGAACATTATCGAGAAAGTGAAAAGACAACCTACAGAGTGGCAGAAAACATTTGCAAATCATATATCTGATAAATATTTGTTTTGCAGAATATATAAAGCATGACAACTCAACAAGAAAAAGACAAACGACCCAGTTCTTAAATGGGAACAAGTCTTGAGTAGACGTTTCTCCAAAGAAGATAAACAAATGGCCGTAGCACATGAAAAGCTGCTCAAATCACTGACCATCAGGGAGATGAAATCAAAACTACAGGAAGCCACCAATTCATACCTACCAGATGCTATAACAAAATAATAATAATAATAATATCCAGGGAATAAGTGTTAGCAAAAATGTGGAGAAACAGGATCTCTTTTGCACTGCTGGTGGGAATGTAAAATGGCGCAGCCACTGTGGAAACAGTTCAGCAGTTCCTCAAAAAGCTAAACACAGAATGATCCTATGACTCAACAATTCTACTCCTAGGTAGATTTGAAAACAGAATCCCCAAAGAATTGAAAAGAAGGTCCTTGTATACTTGTGTCGATTGCAACACGACTCACAGTAGACAAAAGAAGGAAACGACCCAAACATCCGACCATCGATTGAGGAATGGCCACACCATGTGTTCTATTCCTACAGGGGACTGCTATTCAGCCACAGAAAAAGAGTGAAGTCTTGACCCATGCTATGGTATGAATGAACTTTGAAACACAACGCTAAGAAAAACAAGTCATGCGCAAAAAGACACATATTGTACGATTCCACTTCTAGGAACTACCTAGAACAGGCAAAGTCACAGAGGCAGAGAGTGATTTAGAGGTTCCCACGGGCAGGGAGAGGAAAGAATGGGGGTTGTGTTTCATGGTTACACTTTCCCCTCAGGGTGATGAAAAGTGTTAGAAATGAATAGTGGTGATAGTTGTTTACTTATTATTAGTTATGAATAGTTGTGAAACTTACTATTACTGCTTGTTAGAATTAATATTATTAATTTTTAATTTAAGTAAACTCATATTAAATAATAAACAAAAGCCAAGTAAGCCAATGTCGCTGAAAAGAGACGTACCTCTAACAAAAACATCACGAGAAATTTGAAAAAAAAATGGAAAAAATACGCAGTGCAAATGCTAATAAAAGAACTATGAAAGTCGTGTTAGAATACTAACAATAAATGTTAACAATTCAATTTGGAAAACATTAAGAGAAACAAAGGAAGATATTTCATGTTGATAAAAGAAATCCAGTCCACAAAGAAATAGGGACTGACATTTATTTATGTACCTGGCCACAAAGATTAGAAATATATAAAGCAAAATCTGTTGGAAATATACGAAAATTTGACAGCCAAAGTCATGGAAGTAGATTTAAATACAGCTTTCTTAGAGATCAATTGGTTTAAATAAAAAAACAAAAACAAAAAAGGAAAAAACACACGATGCTTCTTCACAACATAAGCTTTTAAAAGCCTGACCTCGTATTTATCCATACATAGAAATGTATCTCTAACAAATCAGCATTTTCTCTTCAAACGTACAAATAGCATTGACAACATGGATCCTGTGTTGGAGCACAAAGGAACTCTCACCAAGTTCTAAACTGTAAAAATCAAAGAGGCCATCTTCCCTGAACACTAATACAATCAAAGCAACAAACAGCTACCGGAAAGAAAACCCATGTGCCTGGATATTAAAATATACTCCTAAGTAACTTGGGGGTTAAATAAATCAGTGTTAAAATTACAATCTTCACAGAAACATTAAAGACTATTTACATTGGGGCACCTGGGTGGCTCAGTCGGTTAAACGTCTGACCTCAGCTCAGATCATGATCTCATGGTTTGTGAGTTCGAGCCCTGCGTCGGGCTCTGTGCTGACAGCTCGGAGTCTGGAGCCTGCTTCGGATTCTGTGTCTCCCTCTCTCTCTGACCCTCCCTTGCTCACACTCTGTGTCTCTGTCTCTCAAAAATGAATAAACTTTTTAAAAAATTTTAATAAAATAAAGACTGTTTACATATAAACCGAGGGATCTAACCAAAGCAGTAATAAGAGGAAAAATATAAAAGGTTTTATTGAAAAATTGAAAAAGGGAAAACCTAGAAAAAGCTTAGAAAAAGACACTCAATAAGCAGAAAAGGACTGATCAAGATTAAAATGAATTAATAAAAAATAAAGTCTTCAGTTACAGTTGATTGTAAAATAAAAAGATGATTTTGAAAAAAAATTATTGAAATAGTTAAAAATTAGAGAACCAATCAGGAAAAACAGATATTTGAATGAACACTATTGGGAAGCAGTTTTTACATGTAGAAGAAAAAAATGCTAAAGTGATAGGAGCATAGTCTGTATAGCCTTTCAGTAATATCTGAAAACCTAGATGGAAACCTCTGAAGGAAAATTTAAATGAGCAAAACTGACTCAATAAATGTAAGACTCCAATAACCAAAATTGTAATTGATAAATTAAGAACAGGAGCAGACTGTTCTTCTGAGTTCTAATAAACCTTCAAAAGATGATTCTTTGATTTCTTCCAGAACACAGGGAAAAAGTGAAAGCCTAAATTATTTTATCCATCAAACGTTAATTATGGTACTAAACTGGACAAAGCACAAATAGACAATAGAAAACTATCAGCAAACTGAATACAGAAGAGTAAAACAAAACAAAAACCCAAAAAACAAAACACACACACGCACACGCACACACACACACACACACACACACACACACACACAAAACAGTAACTACAAAGGCAACCGAGTGGCCACAGATCTGTCTCAGGAGTGTGATCATGCCTCTACATCAAATTATTTCTCAGGCTGGCACACTATATGACATGAAATTACATAATATTTGAGATGGAGTAAGGGATAAAAATTGTGTTATCATTTCAATAGAATCTGAAAAAAAAAGCAAGTGATAAAACTCAACCCTCATTCCTGGTTTTTTAAAAGAGACAGCTATTTGGGCTGAAATGAAAACTTGTTTAAGTTGAAATTTTTCTCTCTCAAAAACCCATAGCCAACTTAAAACTTGATTTGAAACTAAAAACAACCACTATCAGTCATATGATTCAAAATTGTGCCTTCAACCTTGGTCCAAGCCAGTGTTATAAGGACAGAAATAGTATTTTTGTCACTCTTGGTATGCAAGATGATCACCTAGCCAGAAAGTTCAAGAGAATCACTTGATCTATTATTAAAATAGAGTTTAACAAGGCAGTTAAAATTGACATCAACTAGTAAATATCAAGGAACTCACCTATACACCCTGACCTCCTTTGAGGTGAAAATAAACATGAAATATACAACATTATCTTTAACACACTTATCCTCATAGGATGCATTTGCCTCTGAGTTTCATAAATGTTCATTTAATGTGAATACTTTGTTTCCTTTGTTCTATATACATTTGCTTCTAGACTACAGAGAGGAACTTATTTTATCTGGATGAGCCCAAAGGAATAAAACCAGGGGGCTGCAAGTGTGCCAAGCAATCCCAGAAAAGGTAGGAATTTAGAAAAAGAGTAGCAAAGACTGGTCAGCAGTGGTACTCTCACCAAATTAAGCAGCATTGGCCCCAATATCTCACAGTGACCACATATAGCCATCAAATGAAGAGATAGCTCAACAGTGGTCTCTGCAATGTTACAAAGTTTCCTGGAGAAGAGAACAAACCAGGCAAACAATCCCCCTCCAGTGAGGAGATGAAAATTCTGGCTGGCTCTACCCATTGCTGCAAAAGAAGAATAAGAAACATACACCTTTTAAGAATGTTCCTAGACCAGCTTAATCCATTATCAGGCTGGAATGACAGGTCATATAAACAAAGGCCAGGAGAGATTTAAAAGCACATAATTTAGGAGAAAAACAACAGATTGCAGGAAAGAGAAGGGGAAGGGTAGGGAAGAGAAAAAAAAATGTGCAGAGTGTACTTAAAACAACTTTGCTGTTGTAAGGAAAAATGTTTATCTTTAAGAAGGAAGCTCGGTGGTAGTTGATGAGTAACTCAGGTTACATTCTTCAGGGAAACGGTCACATCCGATGCTCTAACTAAAAATCAGTTTGGTGATAACTCGGATCCTATGACTTCAGCCAGCTGGAAGTCACTCTTTCTTTTAGAACTGGAAAGAACACTGTGCCTGTGGGAAAGACTGATTTTTTTTCCCCAAAGGTTGCCAAAAGCTGTATTAAATAATAACATAAAAATAAATATAATTAAGTAATGTAGCCCTTGGGGAGGCCAACAAATCTCTTACAAAAATGTCCTTAGCAGCTTTCTGAGGTGCAGTAATTTTTTATAGCATACCCATCACTCTGATATTTCTGGAACCAGGACAGGATGCTACATCTTGTCCCATTGCAGAACACTCTCAGATCAGACCCATCTCAGTAGAGAGCTCATGCTCCCTAGTCTCCATGAGACAATCTCTGAAAGAGGATAATAATAAAACAATAAATCCAATGAAGCTTACAGTCCAACAGTGCTCAACCCATGACCTCTGTCCAAATAGCATGCTGCCCCCGTATTATCCCAGACATGGAAATGTCTGGGTCCCCTCTGTGCCGGAGTCCAGCTCCAGCAGGACCAGAGGTTCCCGAAGGATGAACGGCGTCAGTGAAAAATAACAAATGGACACAGACCACAGCAGGGTGTTAGAGTGGCCGCTTTACTGTGGCAAGCGTGGCATTATATTTCTTAGCAAATTCTGGCATTACCTAATTCTAAAAATGTTCCTTTGTGTAATCACCCATTAAGGAACAACACAGTTATTTTCTTGAAACGTTCCCTCCTGCCCTTTCAAGGTCATCTAGCTCTCAACACCGCAAGTGGAACGTTTACAAGAACATGACTTCTTAATTGTTCCTTTGAACCATTTGCGGTACAAGGAACAAAAGTATTCACTTTGGTCTGGGGTGCCGGGAGGGAGCCAAGAGGGCCCTGGGAATCCACGCCTTATGCGCTCCCAGAAAGACAATGTATACCTAGGAACTAATGAACCATTCTGTACCTTAACCCACTAGGTCCAGTCATCACCTGGAATGCCTCCTGGGGGCCAAGTGGGCCTAGGGGTTGGAGTAACTTGTATCCATAGCTACGTTCCTTTGTTGCCGGAGTGGGGATTTCGAATCCATTTGTCCCCCTCCTTGGCTGGGAAATATATGGGGCTATCCTTCCTTTAGGGAGAGGAGTCTTTATAGGGGGTGGCAAGGGCTGGATGTAGGGCCGCATAATTTCCCTGAGGAATCTTATTTCTTTCCCCAAGGGTTCCTTTCCCGGGGGGCCTGTCGTGGGCAATCCCCCAACCGACAAATCCCCAGGTACTTTCATTGGAAGGGGGGCTGCCCTGACGAACGCTAAGGCCAAATTACATAAAAGCAGGAGTACAAGAAGCTTCCTGTCGGTGGACCACCATGCAGTCCCGATCCGTCCACCGTCAGGGCCCTGCCATCGGGCTGGTTGGAGAGCTTGGCTTCCGGCACCTCTGCCCAATTACCTTCTCAATAAATGATCATTTACTATGGTAGTATTACACTATCGCTATGCTATTCTTGATTTTTAACAATGAAAAATGACGCACAGATCATTGAATTATGGATAAGGAAAAGTGTGCGCACGTCCCTGTGACAGAAGGTGACAAGGGACTCCGAGAAACAGGCCATCGTCCCACCACACCTTCCTCCTCCTGTTTAGTATCCACTACCCCCAGTTTCACCCAGACACGTGCCATTCTTTGGGCTGTGTGCAGACCAGAAGATGCTCTCTCTGCCTGAAATCCCATCCCCCTTTTTCTGGCTCCCTGTCATTCTCTTACCCAGACTTAGCTCAGTCAGGTACTTCCTTCCTCCGGAAATCTTTGGGGGTTTCTTGATGCTCCCAGTACACCCAGGACCACTTTATTCTCACCCTTCCCACACTGGATTAGCACTGCTTGTGACTGAGCAGCGTCACCCACATGAAGGCGTGGGGGCCAAGACAGCGATGAAGGCAACGGCCAGAAGGATCTGCCTGTGGTCCACATCACCCTGACTTACAAGAAGCACTCGGCGGGTTTCTCTGCAGAGTAAATCCCGGCCACCGTAGAAAAGGGAAACTCTACTGCACAGTGAAAAGCAAAATTAGGGTGATGATTAAATGCAGTTGGCACCACTTTCCCTCCAAGTGAGAAGTGAAAGGCTGTAGCAGGTTTGGTTGCGGAGGCAGGAGACGGGGGCCACACAGGACACAGAAAGAACAGTAAGCACTTCTGACAATAAACCAGATTGAGAGGCACCGGCCGATACTGCACATAACTCTGGCCCACTGTTGTCTTTCCAGCTCAAGAAATCCCAGGACACGTGAGAGTGCCACACTGCACAACTCCCACAGAATTTGGCGATCTCTAACAAATACGTGCATGCATTCCGCCTGAACTTCAACATCCCACTTGCGCTGATTATCCACTTCAGACATACGTGCTATGTTATGGGTCGAAGCATCATTTGATTTTTCAAAATGCATATTTGGAAACAACCCAGTAGCCCAAGTATAGACAGACTAGAGGAATAAACTATGTTACCTACATAGGTCAGAGTACCATGCAACCATGGAAAAAAAATAAGATTTCTACGAACTCATATATGGGGTTTTTTTAAAGCAAAGTGAAAAGACCATAATATATGCCACCTTTTGGTAGAAAATAAAGAGTAGTAAGGGCGGGCACCTGGGTGGCTCAGTTGGTTAAGTGTCCAACTCGGTTTTGGCTCAAGTCATGATCTCACAGTTTTGTGAGTTCAAGCCCCACATCAAACTCTGCACTGATAGCTTGGGACATGCTTGGGATTCTTTCTCTCTCCCTCTCTCTCTGCCCCTCCCCTGCTCATGTGCTGTCTCTGTCTCTCTCAACATAAATAAACTTTAAAAAAGTTTTAATAAAGAGACATAAGAAAACATGCCTGTTTCTCCTCATCTTCACCAACAGAACCACACGAAGGATAAGCCAGAAAACAAAGATGGCGGTCACCTGCAAGAGGTTGGCAGGAATGAGGTACAGGGATATGGGAGGCACCTTCTCTGGGTGCATCTTTTTGAATAGTTCTTACTTTTGGGAGCTTGTTCGTGGTCTTCATATTCAAAACACAGAATGAAATCAACAAAAGATGTGATTCAACAAACTGAAACAAAGGAAACCTGTTATAGTTCAAATGAACACCGCAACCACACTGAAGAAGAACACAGACAGACAACCGATCCACACAACTCATAAAGGTGACCACAAATGCTCAGTCTTGAGCAATATGGAAAAGAACTGCAAACCCGAATTAAATTCTTTTTTTCAGTACATTTGGTTTTTTCTAAGGTGCAGGTGAAGGATTTCTGAAATAATTGTAGATGTTCTACGGAATTGAGCTAAATTAGAGAAGACGGCATAGTTGGGAAGAAGGAACACGTAAATATGGGATGGTCTGGGGGAGTAAGAAAACACCCTTTGGGGACGGTTTGGATTTAGAGGTTTAGATATGAATTTATACTTTCTAAAATATGTATATTTTTGTGTGTGTATGCATGTGTGTTTAAGTGCATGCAGAAATGTATACGTATCTATGTATTTGCATGTATGTGTACATACGTGTGTGTAGAAGCATATATAACTAGCTTGGCCCTTTGAAAGCAAAGACCCACCCCCCCCCCAGTAGCAATGAGTGTGTTAGCCCCCTGGTATTGGTCTTCAATCCATGGACCACCAATGACGAACAGGTGCACATCATGTGCCTCCAGATATGATACCTGAGAAGGACACAACATCATGTTTGCAGGATTCCGGCTGAGAATGCTCAATCAGATTCTAATTACAAGGAAATACGTGCACACCCCAAATGAGGAGACTTCTATTTAAAAGAATAGAGGGGGTATATTCTTCAGAAATGACAACGAAAACGTGAGGAAATGGCCAGACGTGACAACTAAATGCAATGCGTGACCCCAGCTGGGTCCTGTCGTTCGCAGGTAACTGTTCATAAAGCAAATTATCAGGCCAACTGACAAAATCAGGATACAAAAGCAGCTCAGATAAAAACACTGTATCCGTGTTAAATTTGTCAAAGCTGATAACTGTGTTGTGTTTGTTTGCCGAGAATGGCCATATTTTTAGGAAGTACCTAGTACAGTGTGTAGAGCTTGAGAGCCATGGTAGGTGCAACTTATTGGTTCAGAAAAGAAGCAGAGAAAGAGAGAGGGTGAGGGAAGGAGGGAGGGAGGGAGAGGGGAGGGAGAGAGAAAGAGGAAAGGGGGAGCAGGAAGGGAGGTAGGGGAGAGGGTGCACACTAACAACAGATGAATCTAGGTAAAGGGCACATAGGCATTCTTTATATAGTCTTATCTCTCCCGCTTTCCTAAAGTTTAAGTTATTTCCAAATCAGTTAGAAAAATAAAGAGTGGCACCTGGATGGCTCAGTCGGTTGAGCATCCTACTCTTGGTTTCAGCTCAGGTGATGATCTCACGGTTCTGTGAGTTCAAGCCCCGCATCGGGCTTTTTGCACTGATGGTGTGGATCCTGCTTACAATTCTCTCTCTCCCTCTCTCTCTCTGCCTCCGTCTCTCCCTGTCTCAAAATAAATAAATAAACTTTAAAAAAAAAAAAGAGAGAGAGAGGAATCTGTGGGAAGATCTAATTTAGACCCTACTTCCTAATAAATCCTCTAAGAATAATAATAGCTCCCCCCTGCTGTATCCCTACTTTGTGCCAGTCCTTGAAATAAGAATTTTACACACATTTTCTTTAATATTCATATTTCATATTCATTTTCTTTCATATTCATGTAATGCAGGTTCCTATTTTTTGCAGTATTTTTCATTACTTCTATGATCTTCCAATGTCCAGAACAAGTACAGCTATTTGTAGCTTTTGCATTAAAAACGTGATTCCAATCACGGATATGTAGACGTACCCCCAACCTATTAAAAAAAAAAAAAAAAGTATTGCAACCATTAGCTGATTCTCGATGATAAGCCACAAGAGATAACCGTAGAGTGAGGCTATTTTTCTTTCCCTTCTGTTGTCCCCAACTTCTAAGCCTACATCAAGCCTTGTTTTTTTAAAAAATCTTTCATTTTAACCGTACACATTGAAAACTCAGAGATAACCATGTTTTCTATTCATGGCTTTCTCTCTAATCTCCAGAAAGTTATTAGAAACTGTATCAGTAGCACCTCGCATTCAATCATTCTATTACACGAAAATATTTCCCTTCCAAAATCAGGAGTTGCGTTCTACCTCCTCCTAGCAAATTGCAAATGAAGCTGGTCATTTAGAAAGATCAGCTTGAAAGGCACGAGGATAAATGCGCTGTCAGGAAGAAAGAGAAAGATAGATCTAGGGAAAAACAAATATACTGTATCATCTAGTTTCCTGCTTCTCTCCAGGGCTGCAACTTAATACAAATGTTTGCAAACCTCGCAGGCAGACTGTCTCCTACTTTCACAGTCATCTTGGAACCAGACTTTTAAGTGGCTCCAATAAAAAATAAAATAAAAACTAACTTAGCTCTAAGAAGTATCTCCTTGGTTAAGGAGATTAGTCAATCTCTTCCACTTTAATATAGCTTTTAAATAACTGATAGTATAATTCATTATTTGACCACATAATTATCACTCAGTGATCAGGGATGACTATAAAAATGCGATCTCTGGTTTCGAAGACATTTTATTGTATTAGCAATAAGGATGATGAGTTGAATTCTCTGCCCCCATGAGGCAGAGAACTTCAGATAAAATACATTGTCAAACCATAAACAGCATTCTGTCTGCTATGGGCTTTGCAGTTATGTTCCTAGATGAGAATCATAAATCAGAGAATTTTAGAGGTGAAAGTAAATAAAAAGATCACCCAACCCCTTGCTTTGCAGATGACGATGCTGAGGTCCAGAGAGGAACCATGATACCCCAAGCCCCTCAAAGGGTGGTGTTGGAGTTTTCCCTTTTGGGAGGCTATACTCTCGACTTCCTGATACTCTCTACTTCTTAATACCAAGGATCTTGGCCCTCCGCAAACAACATTTACACTAGCTGTCCATCATTCAAAAGCTTCAAAACTTTTATATTTTCCCTTACTGAACTATATTTTTTTGCTTTCTTATCTTAATTCTATTGTATTTTCATTTATTTTATTTTATTTTTTAAAATTTACATCCAAATTAGCATGTAGTGACACAATGATTTCAGGAGTAGATTCCTTAATGCCCCTTACCCATTATATTTTTTAAATCTAGTATGTTATATGCTTTTAAATGGTAATGCATATCCCCTACTTTCACTAATTTAGTGCACTAATGGATTACAACCGATAGTCTGTTCTAAGCCAGAGACAAGATCCAGATCAGGATTCCTCCATGGGAATTTTCCTAATCACACACTTTTTGTCCTTAGTAGTTGTTATTCAGCGCATGCTGTTGGGGGGGCGGGGGGGCACGGGGAGACAAGTGAATGAATGGCTTGGAAAAAAAAAAAACTACAGGAGAGAGTCCAATCCTGTGCAACCTTCTTCATGATCAAGAATTCAGGAATCCCAAGTTTATGGTTCTTGCCTTCTCTGAGCCCGTCACTGTCACTTGGCAGGAACAGAGCTGTGGGCAAGAAGTCATGGTCCCTCGTATGGGAGGCTGCAGACCCTGCTAGGGGAAGCCACATGCGTCCATGTGAGCAAGTGGCCCATAGGCCGGTAGAAGATGACTGGACCATCCCGGGAGAAAGGAGTCACAGCCCTCAGGATGGCGGGCCAGTCTGGACGGACCTCCTCCACACGCCTGGCCGTGCCTCCATTTTCTCCACGTGATGATCGATTTCATACCTCTGCCCTTTCTGACCAGCTCTTCCCACTGCCTGGACTAGTTTGCTGTCTTGTAACCAGCAAAGACTTCATCATTATTTAGGCTCAACTTAGATTTCACCTTCTTGGGGCACCTGCGTGGCTCAGTCGGTTAAGCATCCGACTTTGGCTCGGGTTATGATCCCACAGTTCATGGGTTCGAGCTTGCCTCGGGCTTTGTGCTGACAGCTCGGAACCTGGAGCCTGCTTGGGATTCTGTGTCTCCCTCCCTCTCTCTCTGCCCCTCCCCTGCTCACGCTCTGTCTCCCTGTCAAATATGGATAATAAAACCTTAGAAAAAATTATTTTTAAAGATTTGATCTTCTCTGTGAAGCCTCCTCAACTCCTCTGAAAAATTAATTCACCTTTTTCTCCCATAGTGATTGGCACTTGCAGGCTGCATTGTGGTATTGCCGTGATCTCTCATTTGACCAAACAGGTACGTTTTCACATAGAGGATGGAGGTGGTGTCTTGTCTCCCCTCTTTGTGAAGACATCTAACATGACCTCCAAGCGCTCCCTGACCCAAGACTGCACGCTGTCCGAGAGACTTGTCTCCTAAAGAACGATCGGACTTTTGCCCAGACGTGGAAGCTCATGGGGAAATAGGCTCCAGCTACCTCAGTCACCGCAGACAAGCCGGGGGGGCTCATCCCCTCCACGCTTGACACGTGCCCCAAACTGACCCAACTCCCGTCTTCCCTCAACCCTCCAAACGCGATGACAGACCGTGAGTCCCAGAGGGCAACTCTCTCTCTATCCTACACCTTCTTTACCCGGAAGGTCCCCTGGAAGCCAGCTGGAAGCCTCTCCCTGATGACTCCGTATCTCGCGCGATCCTTTCAATGGGCAGCTGTGTCCTCTCACACCCGAGAGAAAAGAGCTGGTCCCTCTCCTCGTGGTCAGTTCCCCTCACTAGTGAAGAGTCTGTCGGCTGGACTACCATCCTTCTCTCCCCACGATTCCCACCCTGATGCTTAGTGACTTCAAACCCCCGGCACAATCCACTCAACACCCAGACACGTGCCTCCTCGCTGCCAATGACTTTGTCTTCTGCCCCTTGTCAGCCACTCATTTCTAGCGCTTTACAAACCAGAGGGTCAATTTGACAGCACGTCATGAAATCCATTCTTTCAATTACACAAAACAGAACTGAGCAGAACAGGAAACTTCAGAGTCCGGTTTCTGTAGTCGGGGTAGGAATTCTTTCCCAGCGTAAAACTCGGTTTCAGTTATATGCGTGTTTACTGAGTAGAGTTATAAAAGGTATCTTTCTTCTGTTAAGTCATGGCCAAAAAGGTTGAAAAATGCCGCTCTAAACATGGTGGGCAATCCAGCCCCTTCCGGATTTCTATTTCAAGCCTCTCACACTGTAATCACCACCTCCCGTGGTCCTGTCCGCTCTCTCCAGGATCCCGGCTCTGACAGTTCAACCACACCAAGCCTTCCAGTCCCTTAACGCCGCTCCCTGTCTACCCCTCGCCCATCTCAGGGCTCGCTCCCTCCTTGCCTGGACGCTGAGATCCTCAAGGACAGAAACCACAGCCCTGATGACCTTTGCATCCCTGGCTCCAGCACTGTGCCTGCCACAGGAAACAGGTGTTGGGCAACATCTTTGTTAAATTAACAAGGCTGTGAAATCAATGAGACAGAGTCCCGCTGAGCAGGCTAGCAAAAGCCTCTGCCATTTGTGTTTAATTTGGGGTATCACTGGGCCCCCCCACCACACCCCCACACCACTCCTCTTAATTTCTACTTGGCAGAGCTTGATTTCCACAGGTCAATGCCGTCAAGTCAGGACGGCAGAGAGAAAGATCCTGCATGTTCTGCCATGTCACGAGGAAAATTTCAGGGAGCAATTTCCGCCACAACTCCTTCGGTCGTCCTGAAACAGAGAGAAGAAGAAAACCCTCGACGTCTGTCAAAAGATTAATAAGTTTTTATATACAGTTCAAAGCTGTCAGCTGTAGTTCATTAGAATAATAAATCTATTAAATCTTGGAAGGATTAACATCTCATTATCTCATCCTTGTTATAAGAATGAAGGTTTTATTATCTCAATGGCTTAAATAATTCTTATCATGTAATGCATTCTCCCCACCCCATCCTCCACCCCCCATAGTTAAGGCCGTGATGTTAATTTTTTTTTTTCTCAGTTGCACATTATCCTTTCAGGAGAGCATCAAAATGTCAAGCCTGGCCATGGGAGACTGATGGAAGCCTGCATTTTAAGCGATTCTCCGCATTTGGTTCATGTGTGTTCTACACTTTCTTTCCTAAAATAGCCTTCCTGTCACATTCAGCATTTGTTTAAAGCTTAAACCAAGATGGAGAACATAGCAGTGAAAAAGAGCACTAGATTAGGAGACCCAAGTCCCTGGCTTGAGGTCCAGCTCTCTCTCCATCTCTGGCTTACTAGGCGAGCCCGGACACTTCCGTACTTGGAATGTTCTCTGCCTCGTTCAAAGCCAAGCGCTGGCTGCTCACGTCTCTGAGTTTTCCTTGATCCCACCAGTCCTGTGGACTCTTCTCTATGCGCTGACTAAAACTTCATCATCTCTATCCCTGTATTTACACATTTTCTTGGAAACTTTTTTTTTTTTTTTTTTGCATTGACTTTAGTACCTGGCACATAATAGATTCTCAGTAAATATTTGTTGGATGAATAAAAATAAATGTGCCTCTCCAAATGAACTATCGTGCACAGTAGCTATTCAATACATGCATTGATTCCTTTGAAGGATTTGAGATGTCATGTTTTTGTTTTTTGTGTTTTGTTTTTTGTTTTTGTATTCTGTTTGAGAAATCTAGAGCTCAGAATGGTTTTGAAGCTCATTCTGGGCCATAGAAGTGGTAAAGTCCTGGGACACCTGGGTGGCTCCCTCGGTTGAGCGTCCGACTTCAGCTTAGGTCATGATCTCATAGTCTTTGAGTTTGAGTCCTGCGTCGGGCTCTGTGCTGACAGCTTGGAGCCTGGAGCCTGCTTCAGATTCTGTGTCTCCCTCTCTCTCTGCCCCTTGCTCACTCTCTCTCTCTCTCTCTCTCAAAAATAAATAAACATTTAAAAAATTTTTTAAGGGGCGCCTGGGTGGCGCAGTCGGTTAAGCGTCCGACTTCAGCCAGGTCACGATCTCGCGGTCCGTGAGTTCGAGCCCCGCGTCAGGCTCTGGGCTGATGGCTCAGAGCCTGGAGCCTGTTTCCGATTCTGTGTCTCCCTCTCTCTCTGCCCCTCCCCCGTTCATGCTCTGTCTCTCTCTGTCTCAAAAATAAATAAACGTTTAAAAAAATAAATAAATAAATAAAAAATAAAAAAAATTAAAAATTTTTTAAAAGAAAAAGAAGTGATAAAGTCCTGGATCCCTTGATTTTAACATTGGCCAGCCTGGCTCCAAGCTTTCACACACTGAAGTACATGGGCCACCTCCTGTGTGAGCCCCGGGTATCTCCATGGCATCATCAGAGACTGCGCAGATGTTATGGACCCATTGGAATACCTCCAGGGTCACCAGTTGTGCCGGTGGCTCAGAAGAGGCGTCCAGTTTGCGGCTGCTCCTCTTTGGCAGAACACCTGACTACAGAGTGCAACTCTTTCCCTAGGGCATCTCAGATTGTCCTCACAAAGAAGGAAGTGCTCAGGCAACGCTCACAGCATAGATAAGGAGCCATCGGAAAAAAGACGAAAAACAGTAATGCATGCTCCTGGTGGCATCTCCCCACCCTCCCCTCCCAAAAACATCAACAAGAGAACTGTTAATGGCACTTCTAATGATTTTTCTGGACCACAGAGACGGGCTTCTCAATCATGTTGCCGAAACCAGCCCAGCCATTACACGTTTATTAAGAAGATAACATCATTTCATTTCACCTTGTCAGGTAATTTTACATCTAACACAAAGAGGGTATCTAAACAATAGCAAACAGCTGGAAAGGAGAAAAATGGTCATGTCACTCCACCGTGCAACATCCTGATGATGAAGCCAATCTCCAAAACAGATGGCAGGCTCAGCTCAAAGAGCTGCTGGGTTGACCAGTTGAATGGTTTTCTTTGTTTCATCATGTTCAGAGTTGATGATAAAGGGCTCATCCGTTCACCCCCAGCCAAGTTCTGTTCTTTCAGACGAGGTAGGCTTGCTGAGGGTGGGCCTGGATGGGCCCCTTGTCTTCAAAAACAATTCAGCTTCCTTCTGGTTGTTTTTTTGAAGCCCAAGTATTTCTCCTCCTTCGGGTTTCTCTAGTTCAGCTTTTGTAATCCCTACTTGTATGTTCTTTGAGTCTGCATGTTGAGTTTTAATGAAGATATTTGGGGGAGTTTTACTCTCTCCTTCTAAACAACACATAGCCTAACCTGATCCAGTCCTTCAACCACGGCCTCACGACACCCTAGGACATCTAGACATGAGGCAGGGGGGCAGAACGCCTTTCCTGGGGTTGGCTTCCGTCTTTTCCATCTGCCAATGATACACAATGAGTCTTTATTTATGCAGCCTCTTGTCTCTTCCCAAATGAACTTTACCTGCTGGCAAAGTTTAGAAAACTCAAAGACAATGCTTTGGACAATCCAAGAACTTGGCCGTAGCAATATTACGTTTTCTTTATTTTTACCAAAAATCTTTTACATCAATTCATTAAAAAAAATTTTTTTTCACGTTTATTTATTATTGAGAGACAGAGAGAGACAGAGCATGAGCATGGGAGGGGCACAGAGAGGAGGAGACGTGGAATTTGAAGCAGGCTCCAGGCTCTGAGCTGACAGCACAGAGCCCGATGCGGGGCTCGAACTCACAAACTGCAAGATCATGACTTGAGCTGAAGCCGGACGTTTAACTGACTGAGCCACCCAGGCGCCCCCGATTCACTTTATTTTTAATCTGAGTGTTTAAAATAGTTAATGTGGAGGGGTGGGGGCACCTGGGTGGCTCAGTCAGTAAAGCATCCAACTCTTGATTTTGGCTCAGGTCAAGATCTCACAATTGGGTTTGTGGGATCGAACCTCATGTCAAGCTCCAAGCTGACAGCGTGGAGCCTGCTTGGGATTCCTTCTGTCCCTCTCTCTCTCTGTCCCTCCCCCTCCCTCACTCACACTCTCTCTCAAATTTAAATGAATAAATAAATAGATGATAAATAATCAGAAGATAGTTAACGTGGAGTTTCCAATTATAGATGCTGAAATAAAACATTTCTGTTCTAATTTTCTCTCTGAAAGCAACAGAAAATGGCAAAAAGAATTGACATGAGAATTCAAGAACTCTATCGTCCTTTATACATGTATGAAGAGGTTAAGTACAAGTATACAGTATACAAATCTAGCTCTTAAAAAGAAATCATCCTTCTCTTTCTTTTTCTCTAACAATCAAAACCTACCCAGTTGAAGTGCTGGAAAATTAATCCCAGTTGAATCTGCTTTCCCTCAGTCTTCCTCTAGGACTATGTCCAAATTCCAGAGGTTTATGTCATACCAAGAAGATCAGTGTTTGCACCTTGCTGTCCAGGGGAGAGGCAGGGAAGGCAGAGGGGAGCCATCTAGGATCAAGTTTACCCATCCGCAGAAGAAAATGCTCTGTCCATGCCTCAAAGATCCTCAGTCATGGATACACACAGGCTGCCATGGCAGGACTGGCCACTGTGCCCATTGGTCCACCTCTCTGGCCCTCCTTGATACTCTAGGTGAGACTTAAGGTCAAGGCCACCCTGTTGCCGCCTCTGGGCCACCACACCAGCTGGCCATTGCTGAGCACAGTGTGCACAGTGTGCCTCTGGACAGCCACCACTGTCCTCCAACCCCTGCAAGAAATGTGCTTGCGTGCCCTTCACCCTTGCGCCCTCCAGAGCTCTCAGAGTCTTGCCGTGTGCCCAGGCCAAGGAGCAAGGCCTGGGATCAGGGCACAGAACCCCTTCCTCTGGGTTGCACACGCCCTTTATTATCATCCTCAATCAAACCTCTCTCAGCCTCAATTCCCAACTTTTAGGGAATTGCTTTCCAGTCCAGAGAGAGAGTGGGAGAGGGAGGGACACCTTGTCTGCCTTCCTTAATAATCTTCTATAATGCTTTAGGGTTTTGGAACACAAATGCCAAGGTCTCCCAAAAAGAGATTGTGCAAACCATTTGTATAATACAATAAACAATATGTTCTTCAAGGTGCATCCATTTGTGGCATGTGTCTGTATTTCAGTTCCTTTTATGGCTGACAGATATTCCACTGGGTGGATATACCACATTTCGTCTGTCCATTTGTGAGTTGACGGAAATTTGTATTGTTTTCACCACTTGGCTATTGTGAAAAAGGCTGCTGTGAACATGTATGTACAAGTCTCCCCTCCCAGTTTTATTGAGAAATAATTGACATATATCACTGTATGTTTAAGGCATCCAAGCATGACAGTTTGATTTTTATATATTGTGAAATGATTACCACAATAAGTTCAGCTACATGCATCTTCTCGTATAGATCAATAAAAAGAAAAAAAATAGAGACAAAAGGTGAAAAATGTGCGTGATGAGAACTCATGGGATTTGCTCTCCTAGAACTTTTCTGTCTTACAGTACTGTTAGCTAGATCGCCATGTTGTGTGAATATCCCTGGTGTTTATTCATCTTATAACTGGAAGCTTGGGCTTTTGTACCACCTTCCTCCAAATTCACCTTTTTCCCACCCTTCTCCTTTGGTAACCATGAGTCTGATCTCTTTTTCTATGAGTTTGTGTTTTGTGTTTTGTTTTTGTTCTGTTTAGATTCCACGTATAAGCAAGATCATAGGACAATTGCCTTTCTCTGACGCGTTTTCTTTTCTTTCTTTCTTTTTTTTTCTGTGCAGTAGTTTTTTTCATTCGGTGTAGTCCCACCTGTTTATTTTTTATTTTATTGCATGTGTTTTAGGTGTCATATCCAAAAATTACCACTAAGGCCATGTCAATATGCTCTGTTCCTGTGTTTCCTTCTAGAAGCTTCATGGCTTTGATTTCTTTCATCAATGTTGTAGTTTTCTGACTAGGGATTTCTACCTCCTTAGTTAAATTTATTCCTAAGTATTTCATCTTTTAATGCTATTTTATTTTTTATTTTTTATTTTTTTAATTTTTTTTAACGTTTATTTACTTTTGAGACAGAGAGAGACAGAGCATGAACGGGGGAGGGGCAGAGACAGAGGGAGACACAGAATCGGAAGCAGGTTCCAGGCTTGGAGCCGTCAGCCCAGAGCCTGATGTGGGGCTCGAATTCACGGACCGTGAGATCGTGACCTGAGTCGAAGTCGGACGCCCAACCGACTGAACCACCCAGGCGCCCCTAATGCTATTTTAAATGGGACTGATTTCTTGATCTCTTTTTCAGAAAATTTGTTGTTAGAATACAAAAACTCTACTGGTTTTTGCATGTGGATTTTGTATACTGCAACCTTCCTGTGTTTGTTTATTAGATCTAAGAAATGTTTTGCTGAGTCTTTAGGGTTTTTTATACATAAAATTACATCTTTGGCAAATAGAAACAATTTCACTTCTTCCTTTCCAAGGGTAATACCTTTTATTCTTTTTCTCACCTGGTTGCTCTAGCTAAGATTTCGAGTACCATGTTGAATAGGAGAGGTGAGAGTAGACACTCTTGTCATGATCCTGATCTTAGAAGATTGGCTTTCAACTTTTCCCCGTTGAGTAGGATGTTAGTTGTGATCGTGTCATATGTTTACCGTGTTGAGATATGTCTCTTCTATGCCCAAACTGTTAGGAGTTTTTACCGTGAATGGCTGTTGTATTTTGTCAAATGCTTTTTCTGCATCTATTGAGATGATTCTATGATTCTCTTATTTCATTCTGTTAATGTGATATATCACAGTGATGGATTTGTGCATGTTGAACCATCCTTGATTCCCAGAGATAACTCCCAATCAGGGTAAATGATTCTTTGAATGTGCTGCTGAATTAAGTTTGCCAGTGTTTTGCTAAGAACTTGTGCATCTATATTCATCAGGGATATTGGTCTGTTGTTTTCTTCTCCAGTAGCATCCTTTTCGGGCCTTGTTATCTGATTAATTTGTTTCAATTACTTTGTGTATATACCTAGGAGTAAGATTGCTGGGTCTTATGTAAGTGAAAGAAGCAGACACAAAAGGCCACATATCATATGATTCCATTTATATGAAATGTCCAGAATAGGCAAACCAATAGAGACAAAAAAGAAAAAAGAAAGAAAGAAAGAAAGGAAGGAAGAAAGAAAAAAAGAAAGAAAGAAAAAGGAAGGAAGGAAGGACAGATTAGTTGTTAGGGTCTGGGAACAAGGAAGAATAAGAAGTAACTGGTTAATAGATGAAAGATTTTTTTTTAATGTTTATTTATTTATTTTGAGAGAGAGGTAGAACATGAGTGAGTGTGGGAGGGGCAGAGAGAGGGAGAGAGAGAATCCCAAGGAGGCTCCACGCTGTCATCACAGAGCCCAACATGGGGTTCAATCCAACAAACCACAAGATCATGACCTGAGCCAAAACCAAGAGTCCGTCGCTTAACCAACTGAGCCATCCACACGCCCTGAGAGATTACCTTTTAGGACGATGAATGTTCTGGATCTAGATAGCGGTAAGGATTACACAACATTATGTAAGTACCAAATACCACTGAATTATACACTTTAATAAAATGATACATTTTGGGACACCTGAGTGGCTCAGGTCATGATCTCATGGTCTGTGAGTTTGAGCCCCACATCAGGCTCTGTGCTGACAATGGAGAGCCTGCTTGGGATTCTCTCTCTCTCTTGCTCTGCCCCTCCCCCATTTGCACTCTATCTCTCTCAAAATAAATAAATAAACTTAAAAAAATAATTTTAATAAATAAATAAAATGATATATTTTATGTCGTGTATATTTTACCACAGTCTAAAAAACAGGAAGATAATAGCTTGTATAGTATATATTATCTAAAATATATTATATAATAAAATGTATAATATGTTTATATAATATCAAATAATATCAAGTTTTATGCTTATATAAATTTATGAGTTTTATACTGCTATAATGCACATATAAAATGTATATATGCACAAAACTACCTCAAAACTGCTATAACCCCAATCCACAGTGTGTGAAAACTGGGTGTAAGAATTCACTGAGCTTTGGATGAACTTACAGAAGGACACGCAGACCAATACAGCTTTCGGAAGAAGGTGAAGGGCACTAAGTTGTTGGTCAGCTCATTTCTCGTAACAGAAATTTGATAGGTATTATTTAATACTGAAAATCAAGAAATAGAAGTTCAAGTACATTATTTAAACTATAAAGATAATCACATATGTCATTACAGTCAGGTCATGACCGTAGGGAAGGGGCGGAGGTAGGAAGGTGAGAGGTAGGGGGAAGGTTCCCCTCAAAGGATAGAAAAGAAGCAAGTCAAAAGCCAGAGGTCAACAATGCAAAAGGCAGGACAAGCAATTATATTTGCACTAATCATTTCCTCTTGCAAAGTGGGACTCCAGTAGATGCTGCCAGAGTTTCATAAATCAAAGAAGAGCAGGTTCAGCATACTGTTGAAAGCTATCAGGTAAAGCAATCACAACAAAATAAAAATAAACCTCAACAATATTAATGACGAAAACTCAACACGGAGCAGGCTCTCGGAAAGAAGGCAGGCACAGAGCCAGGCATGAAAACACAAATTATGTACCAAAATGTGGAAACCAAACTGAAAGTATAGGTTAAGCAAAAACGAACATATCAAATAAACTGTCATATCGATAAGCGTTAATAAGATGAACTCATCTTTTAGGAGAAACTATTTCTCAGGTTGCATGAAACATAAAATCCATCCACACGCTGCAAACAGGAGACACAAGTCAAAATGCTGACAGAAAAGCGGTGGGTAGCAATATGTAAGCAAATGCAAACAAAAAGAAATCAGGAGTCCTGAATATTAGTCCTAGGGGAATGCAGGACATAAAGCAGGCAGTGAAACCAAGAAGTGAACTTCATAATGACAGAAGGTGCACGCCACATGAGGGCCAGCCACGAATCTTCAGACAAGAAAACAGAAACATTTACAAAGCAAGAACAGGAAAAGACAAATGGAAATACAATGCCAGTATGATGTTTTTACTCACTGTTTTCTGGCCATCAAAAATATGGTAGAAAAAAAATACATGAGACAATTACAAACCTGATCTACCCAATTAACATGTTATAGACATATCAGACCCTACATCATGAAACTAGACCATGTACCTTCTTTTTAGATGCCCAAGAAGCATTATTTTTACCTGGCTGTATTTTGGGTCACAAAGAAGACTTCAATCGATCCTACAAATTAGCATGTATTCTCTGAGCTCTCTGATAACAGTATAAAAAATTTGGAAATTAATAGGGCAAATGGACAATAAAAATATCAAACCACCAATATATTCTGAACATTCTCCTTTAACTACACCCTGGCTCGAAATACAAATCAAAACCACAATGAGATACCACCTCACACCTGTCAGAACGGCTCACATTAACGACTCAGGCAACAACAGATGTTGGCGAGGATGCGGAGAAAGAGGATCTCTTTTGCATTGCTGGTGGGAATGCAAGCTGGTGCAGCCGCTCTGGGAAACAGTATGGAGGTTCCCCAAAAAACTAAAAATAGAACTACCCTATGACCCAGTAATTGCACTACTAGGCATTTATCCAAGGGATACAGATGTGCTGTTTTGAAGGGACACATGCACCCCCATGTTTATAGCAGCACTATCAACAATAGCCCAAGTATGGAAAGAGCCCAAATGTCCACTGATGGATGAATGGATAGAGAAGATGTGGTGTATCTATACAATGGAGTATTACTCAGCAATCAAAAAGAATGAAATCTTGCCATTTGCGACGACGTGGATGGAACCAGAGTGTATTATGCTAAGCGAAATAAGTCGGTCAGAGAAAGACAAAAATCATATGACTTCACTCATATGAGGACTTTAAGAGACAAACCAGATAAACATAAGGGAAGGGAAACAAAAATAATATAAAAACGTGGAGCAGGGACAAAACAGAGGAGACTCTTAAATATAGAGAACAGAGGGTTACTGGAAGGGTTGTGGGAGGGGCGATGGGCTAAGTGGGGAAGGGACACTAAAGAATCTACTCCTGAAATCAATTGTTGCATCATGTGTTAACCAACTTGGATGTAAATTAAAAAATAAATTATAAAAATAAATAAATAAATACAGACATACATAACACACCCTGGCTCAAAGGGAAAATAAAAAGTCAAGTTGCACAATCACAGTATCTAAAAAATATCAATATTCATAGCATACTAAGTATCGCAATTTTAATGCTATAAATATATGTATCTTTTAATGCAAAAATTTATAATAACACAATATATATCATCTAGTGTCTTTCAAGGTTTATACATGTTGTCACATGTATCTGTTCCTTTTATGGCTGAATAAGACACCATCGTATGGATATATCACATTTTCTTTGTCCATTTATTCGTTGGAGAGTATCAGTTTGTCCAGGTATCAATTGGAGGAAAATTAATAGTTTTAAATACTAAGTTCCTAAGTAAAAAGTAATTAAAATAATTGAGTTATTCATTAAAATTAAAAAGATAAAGAAATAAACAGAAAAAATAATACAAAAACCTAAGTATAGAAAGTAATGTGGAAAAATTAAAGCAACAAAATAACAGAAGAAAAAAAAAACTATTGAACAATAGGCCTGAGAGCTTTTTTCTTAGAAAAAAAAAAAGTATATAAAGAAACAACAGAAGGCATAAGCTTACAACATTAAAAATGAGAATTGAGACATAGTGACAAACACAGAGAGAAGTGAAAAGAATCACAAAAGAACATTGTGTTTGTTCCTATATAAAAACGTTTCCAGAATTGGATGCAATGAGTAGTTAATCTAAGAAACTGTAAATAGCTAATACTCACTGCAAAAGACAAAATATTGAACAGATCAACTGCTACAGAAAATATAGAACAGCTTGTCATAAAATTATCCCCTCCAAAAGAAATGGCATTTTTACGACAAATGAAAGAATGTGCAATCTCCCTCCAAATTAAAATAATAAAAATGACGTTTAAAGTGAAATACAATTTTCAAATACCGGAAGACAAAGATTACCCTAGTTGGTAGCTTACGGTGTGGAAGGCTTTCTGATTCCCTGGCATAGAGTACAAAATGGTATAACATCTTTAGAGTGTTAACATGGCAATAATTATAATTTAAAACGTTCATTTCCTTTGACTTCAAAAGTCTGCTTCTACTAAATTATCTACATATACAGCCTCCAGGGTACAAGAAAATGCGTACAAAGATATTAAATGAAGCAATGTTTGTAACTAAAAATAACAGCAAGTACTTGCCCGTGGACAGGAAAATGTTTAACAAAAGATTCCATCCAAACAGTGGAATATTACAAGGCAATGAAAAAGAATGCTGGCAGGGGGCACCTGAGTGACTCAGTCAGAGGAGCCTCTGACTCTTGATTTTGGCTCAGACCATGACCTCAGTCATGAGATCAAGCCCTGCCCTGGGCGCCATGCTGGGCGTGGAGCTCGGTTAAGATTCTCTCTCTCTCTCTCTCTCTCTCTCTCCCTCTCTGCCCCCCCTTCCCCGCTTTCTTTCTCACACATACATACATAAAAAGAATGGTGTCAGTATTGAGAGGAAGTGAGCATGAAGAGGTGCTGGCAATATTCTGTTTCTTGATCTGGAAGCAAGTGACATGGGTGTGTTCATTTTGTTAGAATTCAGCAAGGTGTATACTTATGTGCGTGTTTCTGTACATCGTGTATATCATATCATACTGCAGGGGTTGAACAAGAGCTTCTTAAAGGGCCAGTTGGTAAATATTTAAGGCCTGTGGGCCACATGGTCTCCATCACAGCTACTCAAACTTGCCCTAGTGGGAAAGCAGCCACAGACAACATGGAAATCAGTGAATGTGGTCCTGTTCCCATAAAATTTTGCTTACAAAAACAGGCAATGGTTCTGTAGCCAGAATTTGCCAACTTCTGTTATATAGTATATAGAATAAATATGTATATATTATCCTAAATAACTGTTGCTCAAAGAGCAAGTATATCTATGTTTACTAATAGCTTAAGAAAATCTAAGTGAGGGGCGCCTGGGTTGCTCAATCGGTTGAGGGTCCAACTCTTGATTCTGGCTCAGGCCATGATCTCACAGTTCATGGGATCAAGTGCTGTGTCAGCCTCTGCACTGAGCATGCTTGAGATTCTCTCTCTCTCTCTCTCTCTCTCTCTCTCTCCCCCCCCTCTGCCCCTCTCACCTTCTTATCCATTCTCTCTCTCTTTCTCTCAAATTAAAAGAAAAAAACAAAGTCTAAGTGACAACCATCAGTCTATCTAGGACAATGATTGCATTCCAATTTTATATATCCAAAAAGAGGATCTATAAAATATTCACGTGCTTGTTTGTGAATGTCCGTGCAAGGAACATGTTTGGAAGTGTTTATAAGATCCTAGGGCAAGGGGCCACCTGAGGGGAGGGCCAGGATCTAAGCTTAGAGAGAGGCTAAATTTCCATCGTGCAGAATTATATTCAAATATAACAATTCTAAATCGTACAGTGAGATATGGCCAGTTTGAGCACATAGAGAGATGTATCTACCCAGTATCAAATTTCCTAAAAATGATCATTTTTCCCCTGTGAAGATGACAACAAAACAACAATCACTAAGATAACACATTTTTGTATTTGCGGGAGCAAACTATCCACCAGGTAACAGATAGGGAGAAAAACACTTTGAAACTGGAACGCTAATGGCTCTTCATTTCTTGAACTTCTTTTCTCCTTTATTTATAACAGCAAATTAAAATTTCATGATCTTGAAAAAAAAAACCAATACCATTGGTTTTAATTACTGTTTGGCATTTCCATAGGGAGGTGTGAAAATAAAGAGGAATGAGAAGGCAATAGAAAGGAGTATGCCGAGTCCATTAGCAGCTATTTTTTTAGTACGCATTACAAATTTTGTGCGTATGGTCTTCGGTGCCAAAGTTATCAGGATAAATCCCATTACAGGGAAAAAAAATCAAGATATCCGCTCCATCATTGACATATAAGAAACATCACCACAGAGGGGAAAATCCTTGCAAGCTGTGCACCCTCCTTTAGCATCAGCTGTACCTGAAGAGCAACTAGGAAGTGATCTGAGCAGAGGGTAGATGCAGGTGCAGAAAACAGAGCTGAAAATAATGTGCATGAGTCTAACCTGAAGAATGAGAGGATTGAAACACACACACAAAAAAGTTGTTTGGGAGCCGGTACTTTCCTGTGAATGGCTATTACAAAGCCTAATGGAAGACACAGGGCTACAGAACATACTTAGAGCCAGGATAAAAGAAATACAGACAAAGGTCAAGGTCGGGAATACACAGAACACATCTGGGTGGCGGTTGTAGGTAGGATGTACAGGGACAAACAGGCCCTGTGTGCATCTTTTACCATCATGTGAAATGTCTCTTTCCTTCAATATTTTTGCTCATGTAGAATTCTCAGGTTTCTCGGGGATTTACCGAAAAATCTGGATCGTTAAAACACGGGAACAGAGCCAGTTGTTTAAAAAGTAAAAATGTTAGTGAAGTTGCCGTCTCTTCTATAGGTTTTCCCATTTTTTTATTTATCTCATGGGCTACTTTTGTCACGAAATGTTTGTGGTCCTCCAAGGTACTGTAGCTCTCTACTAGGCGCGATGTGAGGAAATTAAAGATACAGTTAAAAACTACGGAGATTTCATTGAAGATATCCACAAAACGTCTCCTCCAGTGAGTACTAGTCTTTTTATCTTTAGTTTTAATGAGAACACGTCCTGTCTGAACTCTCAAGGGGGCATAGACTTGGATTCATGAGCAAATGACAATTCTGGCAGAATAATAGAAGTCAAGAATGCTAGCAAGACATTCACTGTCTTTGGCCTTATTGTTTCCCATCCGGTCTCTGCATGAAGAGTCCATCTTGGACCTCAGTCTTGGCTCACTGAAGTGCCTGCTTTGATAGGATGCCAATTTAAGTTTTTGGGTATGTTTCTAATGATTTTACAGGTATCTACAAGTATAGGCATTATAGGTTTTTTTAGGTATTATGCTACTGATGGTATGCTTCTAAAGGTTTTATGATTCTGATCAATTCCTAGATCCCCATAAACCAATCTTTATATTAATTATCTTTATAATAGCCTAAGTGTCTTTTCTAATGTTAAAGACATTGGATATGGAGGGGAAAAGTCTTAATCACCTTTGACACTCAAAAAAGGGTTAAATTTCATGGCTGTCCATCTTGTTCACTGATCAGTTATCTCCTGAAATACCCCCAGGACACAGGATGGGGATACATTGTCAGGGTAGACTCTTATAACTGTCTTATTGCCCCAATCTCTCTAACTCGAACTACAGACACTCAAAATAATAAGCATCTGTCGAGAACTTTCTAGCTCTGCATGGATTGAGTTTAATTCTAATTGCCATCTTAGAAATGGGTACTATGATTCTCCCCATTTCTCAGATGAGGAACTTCGGTTCAGATTGGTGAGCTAAGTGCTCACACTGTCTGTGATATTCCCAGAATATATGGGGTATTTACAGCAGAGGTGAGATTTAAAGCCAGGCAGCTGGGCCCGGCCCTCCAACGCCCCTCTGTCCTGATCATGTATTAAGAGGGCTCAGGTTTACAGAACACTTTCAAATACATGTGAATGAAGTCTGGTTAGGCTGTGTCTTATGAATTTATTTGTTGTGAGAAAAGGCTCTATTTATTGGTATTATTTACATGGTCAAATCAATGGCCCATGAACGGTGTTGCAGAGGTGTCTTACGTAGATTCACATTTCCCCTGGAATTTAATTGGCATTCTGCATTTACCAGACAAACATTTTCTTAATTATAATAGCTGAAATGTATTGATTATCTGCTATGCCCCACGCTCTCCTACATTATCTCTGCCCACAAGGTTTTTCATGCTCCCTCAACAGATAGGGACACTGCAGCTCAGAGAGTGTGAATGATTTGCCTCTCTTCCCGGAGACGGTGAAGCTTTCAGCTTGCCCTGCCAGCTTCAAAACCTGAGCTCATTTGCTCCCCCTTGAAAACAAGTATCTCCCTTTCCCCTGACCAATTTGTCATACTCCTTGACAAAAGTCTAGTAGCATAGGAGAATGACATGTTCTTTAGGTTATAAAATAGACCTAGAGCCACTATCCTCTGAAAAAGAAATCATACGGACATTACCGCTTAGTTACGCATTTTTAAAAAAAGAGGTTAATGTTAATTTCCGGGCTGACTTTGCTGCCGTTGCTTCTCTGGCACCTGGGAGTCTCACTAAGGTAGCAGGCATCCAGACCACAGTGGACTGTGTCACTGGAAATTTCCCCACAACACCTTCAACAGAAACCACCTTCCAGAATTTTTCTACATTGGAATAACCCTGACCCGTCCTCAGACAGCGTCCTTCTATTCTGCTGAGTCGAGCAATGCGTGTACAGAAATAACAAATTGTTCTGCTTTTGCACAGCAAAAGGAATTCGTTTCCGATGCTTAAAACCCAGTAGACATTCGCAGCTATTGGACCATTCTCCTGATGGAAATGATCCATTGGAACTCTTCCACACTCCAGCTGGACTCATTCTGATTGATAACTGCAAGAGTTCACAGGCCAAAATGAAATCTTTGGCTCCTTATTTTGGGTCTTTGTCTGTAGCCTCAGCCAAGTTCTCCGTAAATTTTGCTCATCACTCACAACAGAATTTTTCATTCGACACGGGAACAGTTTAATGTATTAGGCATAGGATAGTATGACATGTTTCATTTTTACGTAGAAACTACACGCTCTGAATCATGTTCTACATTGGCATTGCTCTGGCCGAGTGTGCTAAAATGGGAGAAACATTCGATTTCTCCTGCTGATCAGTATTCATCCCGTTGGGAAGAAGTACAGACAGAGGGTAAATTTTGGCTTCTAATGAGATAAATCACTCCACATATTACACCTCAAGCTATGGAATCACGAGACTGTTATATGTGCTGATTGCCTCGTACTTGCATGGGCAGTTGGCGTTGAACCTTTCTCTGTAATTCTAGGAACAGATGCTACTATGTAACCTGCAGCCAGGTAATTTTTGCAAGCATTCTCCCCTATAGAAATTTAGCCTTCCTTATTACCCCGTCAGCTGAAAATGAGGCAATAAGGTTTAAGAAGCAGACCAACAATCATCTATGGGTTTTTCAAGGGCAATTGAATCTGAAACTATGGGCGTGGATCTTGAGACACTCTGCAATTCTTTTCTGCCTAAGAACTGCTGTATTTTATGACACTGCCATTCATTTGATGAAGACAAAGTATATCTCAAACTTGGAGAAAGAAAAAGATGAAAACAAAGAAGAGAGGAGGAAGCATGAGGCCAGGGAGGGAAGAAGGAAGAGAAGTGGGGGGCGGAGAACACCGGTGGCAGTCACTTCGATGTAACAAAACACTGTTCATCTCAGATTCCTTAGTGAAAATATTTCAACAATTCCTATCTATTCGTTCTCAATGCACTGACTCTGGTTTTCCACAAGTTAATTACCCAGTAAATTTGCAGGGCACCAGAGTGGCTCTGTCGGTGAAGCATCCAACTCTTGACTTGGGTTCAGGTCATAATCCCACCATTCATGGGACCGAGCCCTGCATCGGCCTCTGCGCTGACAACGGGGAGTCTGCTTGGGATTCTCTCTCTGTCCCTCTCTCTCTCTCTCTCTCTCTGCCTCTCCCCCACTCAAGCGCATGTACATAGGTGTTCTCTCGCTCTCAAAATAAATAAATACACTTAAATAAATAAACAAATAAATTGTACATATGACTAGCGGTCCAGTTAAAGCCAAAGAAAAGAAAGCCTACCAAGGAAGTTCCGTTCAGATTTGGGGAGTTTGCCTACGTTAGCCTGCATTTTAGTTTTTGTTTGACTTGTTAATTTGAAGTACCCGTTGTAGTCATGACTGCTCACATACGCATACTATCATGTGTGACGAGGACAAAGCCTTATCAATCGGACACAAGCAGCAAGGATTTGTCCGTTGATTGTCATCTGTTCCGAAAAAAGAAAAAAATTCCCAGAAGCCTTCGGTTGCACCTCTGGTATTCTCCTAGAGAAGATTTAAGAACCAGACCACTTATGCAACCACCAGAAGACTGCACTATTTCAGATACAGTTAAACATTATTGTGTAAAGGTTTTATGGCCTATATACCATTAGCAAGCCTGTAGAGATCCCGTCTAACATATAAAAAGGTTGACGATACTACATAATAAATGGCATACCTTTATTACTTTCTTGGGTGTTTATTGTAATGGAATAAACCATGATGAATCCTTTAAGCTCTCCTGCACAAATTCATAGCGTTTCCATCGTGATTTACCAGGAAATAATGCACAACAGTTTTACAATTCTGCCACCTTACCGAGATGAGCCAGAGGAGAAGTGTTTTAATGGGAGAATTGTTTTTCAGTCTACCCCGAGAGCCCAAGCCACTATTGTATTTCGCCCTTCCTGGGAAGTCTCCTATCATCCGTGTTCCCCATACCATTTACATTTTATTGGTCTGATCCCCCTTCTAATTCCCTGACCTCTTCTATTCCATATTCCTTCCAAGTATTCCATTTCCTTCAAGATTCCATTTCCTTCAAGAAAACACTCTTCGATTCCATATTCCTTCCAAGTATTAAGCTTTCACTCCAACCGATATTAAGCTCCAACTTTGACAATTGTAGGTTATAGGGAGGTAGCATTTACAACGAGGGAAGAGTTGCTTGATTCAAGAAGCTTCCTGAATATAGTAGAAAGTTGGAGAGCCTATCGATTGAGAACCTACTATGAAATACAGTTGCTAGGAACATAAAGGGAACTCGGTCACAGCCACTCCCGGAGACTCAGCATTATTGCACGTAATCCTTACAAAGACCACAATATGGTACAGATATCATCATCCTTCATGAGAGGAAAAAATGGAGAATAAAGCCAGTAAATAAATTGGCACCATAAAACAACTACTGGGTGCCAGAGCTGGGATTTGAACCCAATTGTGTCAGACATACAAGCCTATACACTACCCCATGTCTCTATAATGGGTCAGAGAAAAGAACTCTTACTGCACACATAAAATGCATTATATATAAAAAATTAGAGAACTGGGGCAGAGCACAATTAACCAACATATATGTTCATGAGGAGTAAGAAATCCTCGTGATGAGTTACCCTGAAATGACCAGGTGGCTATAAACACATAGAATGTTAACGCATTTAAGCTTTGCTGGCCATATTTTAAGTCAGCGTTTTTCTGTCTTTTAAATACTCTTTTGGAAGTGCTCAACTTTCACAGAATATGAAATAAAACTCGCAAGAATGCATGACTGAAATAAGTCAAATGAATGACAATTCAAACATTAACACCTTGTCCAGGGCACCTCGTGGCTCACTTAGTTAAGCATCTGACTCTTGGTATCCACTCAGGTCATGATCTCACAGTTTGTGAATTCGAGCCCCACATTGGGCTCTGCACTGATAGTGTGGTGTGGTGCCTGCTTGGGATTCTGTCTCCCTCTCTCTCTGCCCCTCCCCTGCTCGCTCTGTCTCTCAAAAATAAACAAACGTTGAAAAAAGAATACTAATAACTCCCTGTCTTATTTTATAAGACACAGAGGATTTTAAGGTTAAAAATTTAAGAGATTTTTTCCCCAAGTCTTCATTTAAGCCGAGAGTACAATATAAGCAGCACAGAGAGTACAATATTTTTGCCCTTCTTTAGCTAAAGACATAATGGAAGGGAAAAGCTGGGTCTCATCCTTAGACCAAGGTTTCCCCGGCGTTATAATAAAATTTTCCTCATTTCTTCGCTACCTTACTAATCCGATTATCCAACAGCCTTAGAAACCAAAAGGCCAATTAATCCAGTGCCACCCAACGTCTTGATTTAAGCACTCACCTTCTGCACGAAATAGAGCAGCCTTCTCTGATTCGGCCACCTCTTGCCTTTGTAATATATTATTGGCTTCTCCTTGGTCAGGCATGTTGGCACTTTATTTGGTTCATGCTTGCCCCAGGGATGGTATAATGACACTGGATACATGGAAGCAGTTCGTTTCCACGACAGACATTTATTACATGGCCAATGTGTGGCATGACGAAACAGCTAACCCCCAGGGTCCTAAGAAAGCAGCATCGCCCATTGAGGAAAGAGTAATTAGATTATTCCAGGGCTTCTCTTTGCTAATTCTGTAAGTATTTGCTGAGCCAAGCGCTGTGCTACACCACGTTCCCAGTTCCCCTAGCCTCCTGATCAAATCATCATAAAATACGTACAACATAGCACCCAGGGAAAGAGCTGGGAAAGAGAGACGTGCCGTGTCAGAAAAGTTAGCTGTGGAGACATGCGACCCAAGTTGGCCAAGTCGAGACAGATGTTTCCTATTTGTAATAAACAAACAAAACAGTGTGCTTGCAGTTGGTGAGAAAACTGTCGCAAGAAAAAAATAACAATAATAAGGGAGGAATGATTAGAAGGAAAGTGGCAGGGGAGCAGAAGCCTAGAAAAAGCACAGGGTGAACTGGTATGCATCTGCCTCCCGGAGCCACGACTGACTTCAGTTCAACCAGATGCACTGTCTCCATGGAGAGATTTTAATACAAAGTCGTACCATTCACCAGCATTTCACCTGAGCTTAATTTACTGAAACTTGCTTAAATGCTTACAGTCATTTGCTGCAGGAATAACTCACGCATGTGGGAAACCACGATGCTAGGACTTCAACAATTTGAAAATACCCCTTACATAATTGCCTCAAAATAAAATACTCCTAAGTCATGTCTGCCCTTAGAAATACACGGGGTCCGTCTCTAGAATTAAAAGACTCTAATATTAAATAGCAACCGTTTTTGAACGGAAGGGTCGTAGAATAACAGGACCTAACCTCAGCACCAGAAGAAAGATTAGAAGGACAAGCGTTAAGCCAGCTTGTGCAATCCTGCCCAGGGCCAGCTGTCCAGCTCAATAATATCCTGCAGACAATAGAAGCTCTGAGAGTGTTGCTGTGGGGGTGGGGGAGGGGGAGAACTAGCTTCCATCCACTCATTCATTTGACAAACATGTATTAGTTGTCCCCCATGTGTGAGACAATGACTAGGGGAAGGTTATTATCTGGAAGTACAGAAAATTGCAACTCGGAAAATATTTTCTATTTCAGTCTTGTACTAAATCAGACTGCCCTTTTCTTCCCTCTCCTACCCAGACTTTCCTCCTCCCCCCTACCCATATGCACATTATTCTTAATTAGGGAGATTGCCCTTTATTCTTTATTGCTAGGAAGGGTAGAAATAAATAAGACGACGCAACTGAGAACAAACAGCCTGTCTATTCTGAACTTGCTATGACAAGGGAATCAGTCACCAGCACTTTGAGTTTGGCGGAGAGTCAAAGGCAGGGGAGTAGGAGAGCAGAGCAGTGAAACAAAGGCAAGGCTCCGGGGATGCCCTGCCTGGAGGTTATTGCCACAAGGTAGGAGAGGTGAGCTGACTAGGAGTGAGGCACCTGACTTCATCGATTTGAGGAGCCTATCTGGCTTCCTCTGGTTGGTCCCCACTTAGAAGCAGGTTGGGGATGAGAACAAAAATTAGGAAAGCTGTCATTGATCAAGCCCTGAGCATTCTGGGACAGTTACTGCAGAGGTTCTGATTTGGCTTCCTGCACTGGTTGCTGCTGATATGGGCCAGAATTCTATTGTCATATATGGTCTGGCCATTGTCCGTTTGTATATTCAGTCTCTCGGTGCCCCCTTTTGGTCAACCTCTTGACCAATACAGAGAAAGCTAGCGATCCAGATCGTCACTATTTCCGGACTGTAGAGTTTTCCCCATAGTCAACTGTGTTGTGATATCTTCTTAACCATTTTAATACTGTGGCATCATGGTGACCCTCTGGTCACAGCTGCGTAGAACCGTTTAAGACTCTGGATGGAATGCAACAGACCAGCATCGTGACAAAAACAACAACAGTTAATAGTCTCTGTAAAATGCTTCAGAACTGGAAATCCCAACTGCCCAAGCCAAGACAAGAACAAATCCCATATAGGCCATGAGGATCAACCTTAACAGAACCAAGTAGCTTTGCCCTAAGGCAACGTAAAGCCTGCCCCACCCCATCTGTTTCATTGCCCAAGTTCAGCAAAAAGTATATGCAGTGGCACAGGCTCCATCGTAACTAATCAAGAAAAACATCCAGAGCAATGTCCGTTACTACTCATGCCAATGAGTTGAAACTAAACTGTATTCTAGCTAGGGCAGAGGTGGTATCATTAATAACCTGCACAAGAGTTAGCGCCCGTTGGGAACACTGCTCTGATTAGTCACATAAACAATGGGTCAGTAACTCCTCCCAGGATAGTGCCTGAACAATCAAGGGTGGTTTTGTTTAGGACCCCACATTAGGCTCAGAATTGTCAGCCTTCACGATTTCTAGAAATAGGGCCTCTGTGAACCGACAAGTCTCATAATACTATTTTTAAAGTACACGAGGTCTCAGAGGCAAACAGAACCAAGCATCCTGGCTGTAAAGGAAATAATATCCAGTAGGGCACATGGAGATCAGGAAAAAAGGAGCTGTGCGTGATACGAGATTGGATCCAAGGCCTTAGGTTCACTGGGTTACATGAGGATCTCTAGTATAGTCTCTTTCAGGTGCTATTAGCTTATCACCCTACAAAGGTTGTTGAATTCAAACTTTGGGGTTTCCTAGGGTCTGATCAACATATTGTAATATATCGTTCTTTTTCTGGGAGAGAGGAACACTAGCAAAGTCACAGTGTTAGACTGTAGTTAAGGTGACTTATTTAGGGTCGGTTGTCCATGGTGCAAATGGAAATGCCTAGGTTATGACTGTCTCATTTGATGAAACCAGAAGGGCCCAGAAGTTTGTATCATGGGGGGGGTGATGATGGATGGCATATCCAACAGTCAGTAGGTTGAAAGCAGTGGGTATTATTTGGGATAATCTAAGAATGGTGTTACTGGGACACCTGGGTGGTTCAGTCAGTTGAGCGTCCGACTTCAGCTCAGGTCGTGATGTCATACTTCGTGAGTTCGAGCCCTGCATCGGGCTCTGTGCTGACAGCTCAGAGCCTGGAGCCTGCTTCAGATTCTGGGTCTCCCTCTCTCTCTACCCCTCCCCAGCTTGCTCTCTGTCTTTTTCTCTCTTTCTCTCAAAAATGAATAAACATTAAAAAAAAGTTTTTTTAATGGTGTTACAATATGAGTAGGTTCATACTTAACAGTTATAACAAAGATGAAAGAAAATACTAAAAGGTCCAATATGCATTGACAACAATCAGGGGTCTAGAGAAAATAAGAAGAATGATTATAAGTGAACAGATGAAAACAAAACAAGAATTAGATGACAGGTCTTTGTCCACATTCTTGGGCAGGATTTCTACTATCTGAAGTCCAAAGGTCCTTTGTTCCAAAGGTCAGCTGTCTACTTCTGAAGATCGGCTCCTACTAGACTTCTAAGAACCCACAGTTTGAGGTCCCCTTTTGGGGTACCTTCCAGTTGTATGCACCTTTGCGTTGCTTCTTTGGTTGTGAAACGTGAATCCAAAGATTGACTCCCGTGAGTTGCACTGCTGTGTTTGCTGCTAACAGAAAATGACATGATCCCTTCCACAATGATTCAAGAGTGGTTTTCCTTTGATGCCTCGTCTAATAAATGAAATCTCAAGTATTGAAGTTCATGAAGAAGTTGCTCAGGAAAATATTGTGGGAAGACAGGTTAAGCTGTTGGTGATAGCCTGGGTAGAATACATGAGTTACTTGCAATTTTTTAGTAAATCTGCATGCAACATGGCAGAATCTTGAATTGGAACTAAAATCTTAAATTCATTGGACTTCAAGTTACCAATTAATAGGGAGATAATTAATGTGTTTTAGAGGAAATAAACTTAATGACCAGAAGGCCTATATCAGAATAGCTTTGACCAAAGGAACGAAAGGATTTCTAAAAATTTTGCTAGTTTTATAATAAGAATACCAGGGCACCTGAGTTGGCTCAGTCAGTTAAGCATCCAACTCTTGATTTTGGCTGAGGTCATGATCTTACAGTGCAGAGACTGCTTGGGATTCTCTTTCTCCCTCTCGCTCTCTCCCTCTCTCTCTCTCTGCCTCTCCCAACTCGTGCACTCTCTCTCTCTGTCTCTCAAAATAAATTTTAAAAACTTAAAAAAAAAAAAGAAGACCATTGGTCCTTTTGTTCATTCAAGAAGATCATGCATGGTTAGAGCAATGTAGTTCTTGAGTAACAGGTAATGTCTTACAGAGTTTTTCCATAACGGTTCCCATTAGTTTATAGTTTTTTCAGGATTATGTTCTTGACAGGTGATGTATGACCTCAGAATAACCTCAGCTTTTCTTTGAAAGTTTCCCCACAAATGTTGATTTAAGATGGTAACCAAGTTGTTCTAAAATGAGTCATTTCATACAGACATTTGGCTAATACCTATTTGAAATAATCTGGTACCACCAAGTGGCCACCTTGATTGTACCAGAAATAGAGTGAAGGGGGCAACCAGATTTTTTTTCCATTCTTCCCTTTCAAAGTCACAGGTTAATTATTGATATTTTATAATGATATGTTTAAATCCTTTGAGGGTTTAATTAAGATCATAACCTTGGTTAAGGCTGCTTATTTTTCATAATGATATTACCAGAGCATTTTCTTTAGTTTCTAGATTATCCCTCTTTTCCTGGGCCTCGACCTTTATATTAGCCACCTCTGTGGACAGTGGGGGTGAGTCTGTCAGTTCCTTAACTTGATGCACAATTTTAATCGGGGTTCTAGCAGAGATAAGAAACCTTCTTTGTTTCCAATGCATTACAGTCAAGCACTCCTCCAAAAGTATACCTAATATCTGCATGCATGTTTGCTCTTTGTTTTTTGGCTAGTTGACAAGTTCTAGAAAATGCAATAAATCTTGGTATCTGGGTTGATTTTACCTACGGTAAGAACTATGTTCTAGAAGACAGCTTAAAATGTTAATAGTATATTCTCTTGATAACTTCCAGTTTCAGCTTTGAGGAATGATCCACAAACAAATAATGTTAGGTCTGAGTTCTTTTTTTTCCTAATGTTTATTTATTTTTGAGAGAGAGACCGAGTGTGAGTGAGGGAGGGGTAGAGAGAGAGGGGGAGACACAGAATCCGAAGCAGGCTCCAGGCTCTGAGTTGTCAGCACAGAGCCTGACGTGGGGCTCAAACTCACGAACCATGAGATCATGACCTGAGCCAAAGTCGGACGCTTAACCAACTGAGCCACCCAGGCACCTCTATTAGGTCTGAGTTCTCAGTGGGGGTCTCTAATAAATCTGAGTGTGGTACAAACAACCCCTAACTGAGGTAAGACAGTTGTAAAGTTCCCCTTCTTACAGGGGCAAGAGATTGGTAGGAGTCAGGGTGTTGCAGCAGTGAATAGTGATGAGAATCACAAGGGAAAACTAGATTATTTAAGTATTAAGGACCTGAGGAAAATAGGAGAAGCTTTCAGTGAGCTTCTGGGGTATGTCTGTCCAGGTGTATTGTTGTCCTTATCAAGTAAAGTCAAAAAGGTACTGACCATCCTAGGCTACAGGCACACTGAAAAAGGGAGACCAAAGGCATAGGGCAGTAAGCAAGTGGCTTCAGATGGAATTGAAGACATCGTTGGTATTTAGGTTGGATACTGCTACAAAGCGAGAGATAATTTTGATGTTTCAAACAAATCAACATCCTTCTGTCCATTTGGTGCCTTTACTGCCACGACCAGAGTATCATCAAGGCTAGTGCAGAGTATTACAAGGACTTTGGATAGAAGGCTTTTAACTATGGATTGGGGCCTTTTCTTTGCTTCTGGCTTCAAGGAGTATTAGGGAAATTTGTGTAACAGTTTAGTGGATCCTTCTACAGATAGGTTCTGCTCCATTTTTCTTCCTATTGAGTGGAATTTTCGAGCCCATAGAATGTCAAGTACGGTATCAAGATCTTGAATTGGGATATACATCAAACATAATGGAAAAGGCAAATGTGTATTCGAAGCAGAAACCATCCAATTATAAGTAGAAGAGTCCTCAGGGGCCTCAAGAAACAGTTCTTCTGCTGTGCATATCATATTACAATTCCACTTTGGGGGGCACTGGGGTGGCTCAGTCAGTTAAGCGTCTGACTTTGGCTCAGGTCATGATCTCACAGTTCGTGAGTTCGAACCCCGACATGGGCTCTGTGTTGGCAGCTCAGAGCCTGGAGCCTGCTTCGGATTCTGTGTCTCCCTCTCTTTCTGCCCCTCCCCTGCTCGCTCTCTCTCTCTTTCTCTCTCTCTCTCTGTCAAAACTAAATAAACATTAATTTTTTTTAAAAAATCCATTTGCAAAATAAGTCTTTCCTTATTGAATGTGCAAGGGTGGTATAACAGAACGAGAAGGAATGTTTTTGAGTCAAGGGCCAAAGCGTTACAAATAAAAGCTAGGAAACCGGGAAAAGCTGTGTGTTATCTGAAGCACATACCATCTGTTGGTATGTTTACTCCAAGGAAGAGTTTGAACAAAGATGTCAGGGTTTAATTTGGAAAGAGTAGTGGCCATATCCACCAGGAATTGATGAGGTTGGCCATTTATATTTATAGTTAATTCTCCGTGAGTGTTTAAGGGTTTCCAGGTATTGTCGTTCAAATAAAGGGACTATTTCCCATTCTACTTTGTTTTTGAATCAGGTCTCCAATTTCGGATTTAATTTCACTGACGAAATGAAATTAAATGGCCATTGTCACACTGGTGCCTTCTTTAAAACTCCTGAATATTGTTGTAAAGTGCTTTCTTGTCTTTCCTGAAAATCTCCTGTGGTTGCATGTTTTCTCTGCTTTTGCAATTAAATCATGGTCCAATCAATTTCTATTGGAAATGTTTCAGATGTGGCTTTTAGGAGACTTAATTTTTCTAGACCTTTTTTTAAGCGTTCAAGTTCATTGTAGAAAGTGGCATCTTGTAGATTCCTTTCCAGTCTAACCATCTTTTGCCATCCAGAACTTACCATCCGAGGTCTGATTGCCATCTTTATAAGTTGATACAGGTCAGGTAACTCTGGGTCACAGGCACCCAAAATAATTCTGAATTCTTCTATGAATAGTTGTGTACGTTTAGGGATACCTTTAATACAGTCCAAGTGCAAGGGTTAAGTGTTAGAGTAGCCTGACTGGCTGGCTTCTGGAAGGAGTGGATCTTAAGAGGCAGCTGGCATTTTAGAGTCTAGGAGAGTCATTACGAGAAAAGTAGGGGGTCTGGACAAGAGAAGGGAGGAGTTGACAAAGATGAGGAGGGAGAGAGACCAGAGGATAAGAGGAAAGGGAAAGCTGATATAGGAAAGCAACTGAGGACATGAGGAAGAAGACTTACTAGGTAAATGAGTCATCTGTTGTCATTGAAGTCAGATGGCTCATTCGCTCTGGTCAAACATTCTTAGAGAACTACGGCTTGAATCAGAATTTCATTTGGGGGTTCTGCACATCAGTCAAAAATGTTGCCCATTGGATCTTAGAAATTATATTCCCTTTCTTTCCTAAAGAATCTGTCATATGAACAATTTTGTTCCAGTCAAATCTTACCCAGAGTGGCTACTAAAGGCCCAAATTGCCCCTGGTGAGATGCCATTGAGAGACGGGCATAAGAATTAGGACTGAAATGAGAGGATGTGTAAGAAAGACACTTTCCTGCAGATGTCTGAGACAAGCCCACGTGACTTGGCCACGGTCAGTGGAACGTGAGGCTTGTGCACTTCCGGTCTCAGAATCCCAACCCGATGGCCATCCTCCTCCAAATGCACACTCGGCAATCTGCACCCCCAGCAGGCAAAAATGGAAAGAACACCCTCTGTGGATCAAAACCAAGCAAGTAGGACAAAATAATTGAGATGGAAGAAGAACTTCATCAAGTGTCACTAGTCACAGCAAAGTTTGTCCCACTGGACTGGAGTCCATTGAGAATCATGAACTCACCAGGCTGTGAGTGGACTTGAACAACAGGCTTATGGGGTCTACACTGATGTCTCACCCTGTGATTCTCTTCTTATGACAAACAACACTTTGAGACAGTGCGACACACAACAGAAACAGAAAAGACAGCAAAGAGGGATGAAAAGAAATGGCCCGATTCCACCAAAGATGGGAACCATATGGGAATTAAGAGCAGAATCTAGGTTCCAAACTGAGAATGTGAATGCAGAGGGCAGAGTTCTGGTGCTCACTTGACACAGGGACTCAGTAAAGCCCTGAGCAGAAGGTTCGAGCGGCCTCACAGGCACCACAGCTGGCTGAAGGCCTGAGCCCCTCAGGCCTGCTTTGACCACAGCAACCTTGCCATCCTCAGAACTGTTTTGGGGGTTCATTCTTCCCCTTTCCCAAAAGGGACCACGTGTTTACAGCTGAATAGCACTGTCAGCCCATGTTTTGCCTGTGGGATGTGTTAAGGTTTTGGGGTGATGGTGGGGTTCGGAGCCAATGGCCAAGGAAGAATTCTTGAAGATCTCTGGGGTCCAAAAGGGTGATTTTATTAAAGCATGGGAACAGGACCCGTGGGCAGGAAGAGCTGCACTGGGGCTGTGAAGAGTGATGGTTATATACTATGGAGTTGGGGGAGGCAAAGTCCAGAGGGAGTTTCTTAAAGGGATTTCCATATGCTGGAGAGGATTTACAGATTACTGGAGACCTAGCTATTCTCAAGCTAAGGTTGTTTTCCCCCTCTAGCAAAGCATTATCATTAAGATAGCAGGGAGGTCCTGGAGATTACACTATCGATAACATTGCCCTTTTCTTATAATATTACTAAGATATTGGTAAACTGATGGAGACTCTGTCAGTCTAACCATTTGTTTTCTGTCTTTTCCTTTGTTCTTGGGCAGCCAGGAGTGCCTGCGGACTATCATTCAGATCCCATCTGGCAGTGGGGGGTGGAGGGTGCCACAAGGTTGGGGGTCAGGGGGGCAGGGGTATGTTAGCTGGTGTTTGGCCTCAGCTTGCCTTATGTTCCCTCATCAGAATTCTAGAAGTCCAGCAGGCTCCCTTCATTTCATCTCATCTCTGTCCCCCTTGATCCAAGCTGGCAGCATTCCGCTGAGATGGTTGATTGGATCACAAGCCACAGCCTTAATCTCTTTAGTAGAAGGTTGTCCAACCCATTCAGTTCTCTTTTCTCCCATTTTACTAATGGCTACAAGAAGAAACTAGACCACACCTTCAACACTTTGCTTAGAAATGCCCTCAGTTAAATATCCAAGTCCATTGTTTATAGGTTCTCCTTTCCAAAAACAGAGCACAATTCGGCCAAGTCTGTGCCATATTTTTTTAAAAATGTTTATTTAAAAAAAAAAAAATTTTAACATTTATTTATTTTTGAGACAGAGAGAGACAGAGCATGAACGGGGGAGGGTCAGAGAGAGAGGGAGACAGAATCTCAAACAGGCTCCAGGCTCTGAGCGGTCAGCACAGAGCCCGACGCGGGGCTTGAACTCACAGACCGCGAGATCATGACCTGAGCCGAAGTCGGACGCTTAACCGACTGAGCCACCCAGGCGTCTCAAATGTTTATTTATTTTTGAGAGACAGAAAGAGACAGAATGAGCGGGAGAGGGCAGAGAGAGAGAGGGAGACCCGGAATCTGAGGCAGGCTCCAGGCTCTGAGCTGACAGCACAGAGCCTGACGCAGGGCTCGAACTCACAAGCCGTGAGATCATGACCTGAGCTGAAGTCGGGCGCTCAACCAACGGAGCCACCCAGGCACCCCAAGTCTCTGCCACATTTTAACAAGGATCTCCTTTTCTCCAGTTTCCAAAAACATGTTCCTCGTTCCATCTGAGACCTCACATTAACAATTGTCTTCCTACTAACAATCTCCTGAAGGCCATTTGCTGCTCTTCTCCTAGTGTCTGGGGAGTTTGCTGGCAATCTTTGACATTCCTTGGCTCATAGAAGCAGCACCTGGGCCTCTACCCTCATCTTCATTTGATATTCTCCAGGGTGTGTCTTTGTCCAAATTTCCCATTTTGATACGGGTCATATCAGATTAGGAACCCACCCCACTCCAGGAGGACCTTACCTCAACTAATTACATTTACAATGACCCTATTTCCAAGCAAGAGAACATCCTCAGGTGCTACGGGTTAAGACTTCCACATATGAATTTGGAGAACACAATTCCGACTATAACAAACTTTTTTCATACGTTTCGTACTTTTTAAATATGTCTTCTTTCCTTGGAAGTGGATAATTTCTTAAGTCTTTAATAGCCTGTAAGTACAGGAAAGAAAATTCCTAGTTTAGTAAATATATATTTTCTAATTAAAGCTTGGTATTAAGTTCACATGCAAAGAAAAAACCAGACATCGGATAATCTCTGAGATCCGAACCAAAATTTATCTTTGAGATTCCAAGGAAGTGCTGGAAAACAAACACAGCTAGCTAAAAAAGGTTATGTGTATCATTTTTATAGTTATAGCTACAAATGGTTATATTTAAGTCCATTGATACTCAGAATAGAAGTAGATGGGTGTCTGAATAATTCAGACATGCAATACATTTCAGAGGGATCAGCAAGGGAGTAGGGAGAGATTCATTAATTTATCCAAGATTACTCAGTAGAATCAAAGGCAAATGCAAATTTTAAATTCATAGGGCTTTCTACCATACAACACTCTTTGTCTTTGCTGTTCTGAAATGAAATTCACCCAAAGTACAATCTCATCAGCACACAGTGAGGGAAGGTCTATGACCTTGGTCTAACCTGCTGGGACACAGGTGATCTTTAAAAAGTAAAGGAGTCTCTGAAAAGACAGCATTATATTATACAGCAATCTGAATAAGAGTCCCTTTATCCTGTGAATGAAACCTACATCTGGATACATGTTTCCTCATTCACAAAGACCACCATTCCTAATTTTCACTGAAAGACAGCCTTCCTAAAAATGTGAATTAAAACAATCTCTGGACCTTTATCTTCTTTCAAAGAAAATGCACAATTTTAATAAGATACTTGCAAAATACTTTGTAGTTTATTGCATATATAGGGCCATAAAATATATATAGTTATATTTACATTTCAAAATACTTTACATTCTTGTGAACTTTCTCTCCATTTTATGAGTGAAAAATTGAGACAGAGAAATGAAATTCAACTTGGCCAACTTCATGTTGTCTAATTGGGACGTGTAAGCTATACAGTTAGCTATAGGGGTACGGTTAACAGTAAATTCATTCAGAGAGTCAGCTGGGTTGGTTTCTGGACAATGTAGTCATTCTGATTCCCCACAGCTCCTTACACAACTTCTTAAGTTCTCAGTTGACTCTTGGTGTGCATCTCCCTGTGAAGAAATAAAATTGCTTGTTTTCGAACAATGTATATTTTACAAACCACTCTTCCTCTAAATTTCCCAAAAGCAACAGCTGCCTTCTTGGGGAGCACTATTGTTACTTCTATAATTAATGCAAAACGGCCAGCTGGCCTCCACACAAAACCGCTTTATTTTACTCTACCTAGAAAGCCACTTAAATCAAGGAGTAAAGAATTTCCAAGGAATTCTCCACAAATGTGGAGAATGAAAAGAATTAAGGGTATGCAATGTACTACCTGCGGAGACATGCAGGCAGCCAGGGGAATTAGATGGCAATTTCTAATGGAGATGTTGGCAAAAAATAAGAATGAGAATGAGAAAAGAACAAGAGACATTTATCAAGGACTTACTCTGTGCCGGGCACTGACCCAAAGGCTGTTCAAATAATGTACATTTGGTCCTCACAGCCATCCTCTGACGTGGGCACTCTTGTTATCAGACCCGTTGTGGATGAGAACAGGGGGGCAAGGAGAACTTAGCCAAAGCCACACAGCCCCTGCAGAGCAAAGTCCACAGGTGGACCCAGGCAGTCTGACCTAAAGCCCTAGGCTAAAAGCAGCTTTCTGTGCAAATGCGTTTGTAGATGCAGAAGAGAAATAAGGGTTTTGATTGCGGAAGATGCAGACAGAATGACAAGTTGTATGGGTGTTAAGGATTCCATTTCTGTGTCAAATATACTTCATAAATAAATAAGTTATCAGTCTAAACCAGAAGAAGGAGGAGGTGCAGAAGGAGAAGAAGGAAGAGAAGAGGGAGAAAAGGGAGGGGGGGAGGGGGAGAGAAAGAAGGGAAAGAAAAAAAAATCACATTTCTCAAGCCTCTGAAGAAACGTTGAAAGGGGTAAGTAAAAAGAGGACCAAATGGTATGGACATCTTATGTTTAAAAAATAAATCTACAGATAATGGAAATAAAGGCAGCAATGGTGGTGGTGACTGCTTTACTACTAAACAGCTTAAACATATCATTAAAAGGTATTTCAGCAGAGGGGCGCCTCGGTGGCTCAGTCGGTGAAGCGTACGACTTCGGCTCAGGTCATGATCTCGCAGTCCGTGGGTTCGAGCCCCGCGTCGGGCTCTGCCTGGGCTGACAGCTCAGATTCTGTGTACCCCCCCCCCTCTTCCCCACCCTTGCTTGTGCTCTGTCTCTCTCTCCGTCTTTCAAAAATGAATAAACATTAAAAAAAATTTTTTCTAAGGTATTTCAGCAGAAATTCCTATGGAGAACCATGTCTAGGCTTCTGAAAAGCTAACAAGCTAACTCTATGGAAAGAGCATGTCTATAAAGCAGTATGAGCCCTAGCGTAAGAAAAGTGTGTGGAATATATTTATACCTCAGTGTCAATGCCAGAATTGTATTAAGTGGTGATTAAAAATAGCTGGGAAATTGAACTAAGCCAAGTACTGATTGTTAACTTAGTGTGTATTATTTGTTTAAGGCATATTATAAATCTTATTTACAATATGAACACAGTGAATGCTTAATAACGGGAATGCAATTATTTTAATAAAAAGTAAGCTCAAGGAGTAGGGGGGGAAAAAAGCCAATGTGTTTTTTGTGGAAATACCTGAATGTGGAAATAAGTGATTTAACTCTCATTTTTCCCAATTATTGACATTTAAATTTTTTCTAATGTTTTATTTATTTTTGAGACAGAGAGAGACAGCGCATGAGCAGGGGAGGGGCAGAGAGAGAAGGAGACACAGAATCCGAACCAGGCTCCAGGCTCTGAGCTGTCGGCACAGAGCCCGACGCGGGGCTCAAACTCACAAACGGCGAGATCATGACCTGAGCCGAAGTCGGCCGCTCAACCGACTGAGCCATCCAGGCGCCCCCACCCCACCACCCAGTTATCTACACTTAGATCTCTGTTAAGCCAAACACTGTTAAATACTCATCACCAACCTCCTTGTTTGTAAACTCAAACCTATTTCATGTTGGCAATATGGCCTTCAGTTGAGCCTGAAATAACTCTGGTGACTACTGCAAGGTCCAATCTGAAAGACTTAGCTGAAAAAAGAGAGCAAACCATATTCACAATTGAGGGAAGGAGAATAGGTAAAGCTGACTGGCCTGTAGCAGCTATTCCCTACCCAAACCAAAAACAAGCAAACAGAACACAGAAGTGGCAGAACATAAGCTTGGTCTGAGTGTGAACGGGCCAAGGGCTGCATCCAAGTCAGCAAAGAGGTCCTTGTAAGGATCCCAAGGACTCAAGTTTAGAATTCCGAGAAATTGTGCAAAGAGCCCTGAGCTCACACAGTCCATTAAATTGATTATTTGAGTCATATTTGCCTAAATATCAGGAGACAACACCGCCTGGATGACACTGGGCCACTAGCCTAGGATCCTAAGGCTGAGAAGGTGGACCCCGGTGCAGAGGAACATGGATGAAATGACCACCCTAGGGATGAGCCAAAGTGCCCCTTTTTCCTGACTGCCAAACCAATGGGTGTACAGGTCAGGGGGGAAACATGATCATTCCTGCAAGGGCCATGTTGATGTTTGGGTCAGAGGACATCAATGACAATGCTGAGATCAACCTGAAACTGTGAGGGAGTGACAGGAAGCTCAAGGCACGTAGACAGCAATACATACAGAGCATGCCCCGGTATCCTGGCCAGTGGGATGAAGAACAAGAAATGACTGATCAGCCAGAGGTAAACCTGGAAATTGGTGGTTAATGTAGCTCTAATGACACTCAATCCTAAAAGAGGTCAATCCTTGATTACCCAGCCTGAGATAATTGAGAAGGGCTTTCTGCTTCTCCTGCTGGCACAGACATCCATCCCCAGAGCCTGGTCTTCTGCTAAGGGGTAATTTCAAGCAAGCCTGGAATCCTCTGGTCATGGACCCGTGGATGCCAGCCTAGATAAGGCACCTGTGAGAAGGTAATGCCAAAGTGAAGAGCAGGATTTGGGGCTGCAATGAGAATGTGCCACTGAGATGTTCTAAGGAAGGCAGGCCTCAGATGTGGAGGAAAAATGATTAATGTAAAAACTGCACGGTCCAGGATTAGAAGTTATGCAAGGTCAAAAGTCATAAAGCTCTATCCCCAGGGCAGAATATCCGATAGCACTCACACTGGCCTACAGCCATGTGGATGGTATCATGATCCACAAGGCATGTTTCGGAACTTGCACCAATAGGAAGGAGACAAGACCCCAAGGTGTTAAACCTCCTCAGACTTTTACAGTGAGCTATCTACTAACCCCCCGTGGTCGCCGTTTGGAAGATCAGACCCAACTGAAGCAAGGTGGCAAGGAAATGATTGACCATGAGACGCAGCTGGAGAAACTGAGGCTACACAAAGGACTGTGAGTTTCTGCTCCCAATCCTTGTGAATTTGGGAAAACAGTAGACTGCTACCTTCAGGGAAAATTCTACCTCCAGGAGTTAATCCTCACAGAGATCTAGAAGCTTACGTTCAGATTCCCAGAACCAAAGTTTATGCAGGAAGCTAACCTCCCAATCAGGCACAGTTCTCAGAAGAGGTCGTCTTAGGTTCCTCAATTCTGGTCAGAAGGAATCCTGAGAACAACCCAGAGGCTTTGGAGGGATACTACACCCATCCCCTCCAGGTACATGGGTGATCTCCCAGGCAACTGCCCCAAAGCATCCTTCAGAGCCGAAGCATGTGGAACAGATTCAAGAAAATACAAAATGGCGCCTAACATTTTGTGAGTGGAACTGCATCCATTTGTTTTGAATTCCACTCTTGATGGACTTCTCAGGGCAAATTGCACCAAAATGATGAATTCCAAGTGGGGACTCTAGATATTGAAGTCAGAGAATGAAGAAGAGCCAGTTAGTATCTTGGCTCATGATCATGGCTCCCAAAGGATACGGTCAGAGACATGTGGATGAACCCTGGCTCCAAGGATGAAGATAGTTGTAGAAGATCCAGCTTGGGAATTCACAGCCAGCTGCCTTCAAATTTTCATGAAGTTCCCATCAGCACCCATGACAGCTGACCCACAACTACCTGACAACTTCCACTGACCATGAGTGTCCCACCCTGGCTAAGAAGCCCCGTGTGGAAGCGGCAAGATATGTCTCATATCCAGACTGTGCCATGGAAACAGATCCCCAAGCAGAGTCTCAGAAGAGAGGGAGACCCATCACCTGAGGTGGAAGCCATGTTGGGTGGAGATGATCAGAGGCCACCACTGGGCACTATTTGTTGTCTTCTCCTTATCCACCCCCCTGGGGAAATATTGTGCATTGGAACCATCACTTGAGATTGAAATACTTTTCTAGCAGATGTCATAAGACATCATAAGATAAGATGTCATAAGATGGAAAAAATGTATTTACTAGAATTTCAGAAAATTGTATGGAAGGCAAAATAGCCTGGCTTGATTGATCCCTGAAAAAATTTTCCAGAAAAAGTGGGGAAAGGGACATAGTGGTGGGGAAAGAGTGAGGAAAATAGATTCTATCTCCCAAGTGACTGCTCAGGGCAGGGAAGGTCACTGGCTGGGATCCAGGTAAAGGAAGTCAGTGGACCATGAACCAGCAAATAGAGAACACTCAGGAGGCTGGCTATATTCAGTGGTGACCCTCCGCCATAACACCACAACATCCCTCACAAAGTCACTCAGCACACGATGCTCGGCTGGAGTAGATTTTCTCTTTTTATGGCAATCCCATAAACAGCACACCTCTGAGCCCAGGTTGTCATGGGAGTGTCACTGAAGTGACAGGAACACCAACGGAAGTAAAAACAAAAACAAAACAAAATACAGAATGTGGGAGGGTCCAGTTCTTCCACCAGCCCATGAACTTGGAGGGTGGAGCCAGGCTTTCCAAATTTCCAAGCACCAAGTATAGGGTTGGGCCGCGGACTGTACCCCAGTTTCTAAACATCGTACATCCTCTGTGACACCTGGCCATAGAGTGGTTAACACGATATATAGCGTTGCCCGGTGGAGGACAGCTGAGAGAACGCTGAGCTAGAAGAAAGGGATAGCACCCACTGGATCCACCAAGGCTGAGAGTTTATCAAGACACCGGTTGAATGGGATTTTGATGTGTGTTGATGTGTGTGTTGAAGAACAAGAGAGATTGTTTTTTTATTCCTTAGCACAAACTTGTATTTAACATCTTGTTAAATATATTCCAACGGAATGACTTTTCTATGTAGTCCCAGATATTTACTTTTTATTGGGATATAATTCACACACACGGAAAGGTCTGTGTGTTCAATGGGTTTTGACAATCGTGTAGCTACACATGGCCATCATCCCAATCGTGATTTAAAAATAAAATATTTTGCAAACCTCAGAAAGTTCCCTCCTGCCAAACCCCAGACCAAAGCCAAACAACCACAGCTCTGACTTCTATCACCGTGGATTAGTTTTGTCTGTTCTTGAACTTCACGTGTACCTTTTTGTATAGGATTTCTTTTGCTGGGCGCAATGTTTCTGAGATTTGATCCACTGGGCATTCATGGAGTGTATTAGTCATAGTATTAACGACTTGGAAAGAAATTCAGGAAAATGTTAGGGGAGTTTAATAAAGTGGTTATACAACTTGTGTGCAGAGAATAAGGAATACCCAGTCACCCCGACATGAGTAACCTCCGGAGCACCACTTGAGGGGACAGGGGAGGAGTGGTCACCTGACCCAGAGAACAAAAGACAGCAACATTAGGTGGGGTGACCTTCAGTCAGGGGCACAGCCAGCCTGGGCAACCAAGCAGGGAAGAAGCCAGGAGTAAAAACTTATCTCTCCCTCTCCTCCTGATGTGCACCACTGAGCCAGCACAACTGTAACTGAGACAGTGGGAGAGCCTGGAAACTTCCTCCAAGGAGGCCAACCCAATGAGAGATCTCGAGGGGAAAACAGATCCCTCCTAAGTCTTACCTAAATAGATAAGGGATTTAGCACATAGCAGTACTTTCAGGAAAAATCCAGAAAACGAATAAAGGCATAGAGGTGGGTTGATGTGTGCTATGCCGGAAGGGCAGAAGGATAGGGTCTGACTGCAGAGAGGACACAGTTAAGGAAGTTCTAGCAGGTAGCTTTACCCCATTCTCCCTTTCTTGCCTTCTTCCCTTCCTTCCATCCTTCCTGCCTCCTTTTCTTCCTCCCTCCCTCCCTCCTTTCCTTCCTTCCTTCCTTCCTTTATTCCTTCCTTCCTTCCTTCCTTCCTTCCTTTATTCCTTCCTTCCTTCTTTCCTTCCTTCCTTCCTTCCTTCCTTCCTTTATTCCTTCCTACCTTCCTTCCTTCCTTTATTCCTTCCTTCCTACCTTCCTTCCTTCCTTTATTCCTTCCTTTATTCCTTCCTTCCTTTATTCCTTCCTTCCTTCCTTTATTCCTTCCTTCCTTCCTTCCTTCCTTCCTTCCTTCCTTCCTTTATTCCTTCCTACCTTCCTTCCAAAAGAACTGTACATACATACTATGGACAATAATTGTGTGTTTACTACAGTGTACCAGATGCTCTTTTTGGAACTTATATACTTATGTCATTTAATATTCCCCCAAACATCTATTTTGGAAGAATGGCTATCCTTTTTTTTTTTCAAGTTTATTTATTTATTAAGAGAGAGAGAGACAGAATCCCAAGCAGGCTGCATCCTGTCAGTGCAAAGCCCGACATGGGGCTCAAACCCACAAACCGTAAGATCATGATCTGAGCTGAGGTGGACGCTTAACCAGCTGAGCCACCAGGTGCCCCAAGAATGGCTATCCTTATTCTACAGACTGAAAAAAAAAAATAGGTTCACAAAGTTTGCCTATGAGGCTACAAGGTAAATGAGTTAGTTACAGTCCAACAGGGTTAGCAGCCCATGGACAAAAATAGCCATAACACCCAGAAGCCTGTGAGAAATGACTCACCCAGGGAACATATACGGAGTGACCAGGAAAGGTGGTGGGCAGACAGGGTACCCCAGGTGACCTCTGAAGGAGGGGAGCAGAGAGGGCATTCCAAGCTTCCAGCTTGTGAAGGGCAGCAGGAAAGGCACAGGGGAGACAGGTGAGCTGTGAGTTTGGGGAGTAGAATCCATTCCCTCCAATGTAGTAAAGTCATATGAGATAAATAAGATCCACAGATCTGCTGTACCACATAGTGCGTCTAGTTCACAGAATATTGTACACTTACCAATTGGCTAAGACGATAATCTCTTGAATGTTCTTATAATTAAAAGGGGGGAGAGACGGGGTGGGGAGCTGAGAGACTAAGACAAAGATAGCAAATGCTGAAATTCTGAGTTCCGTTTCCTAGATATTACGAAAACAGTAAGAATTTTGATCAAGGGATTTACAGAATCCCACGAGATCTTCAGGAAAAATTGTCCATGTCAGGGGGCAACACGGATGACCCACAACAAAGACAGGTGGGCAGTTATTTTGGGAATCTAGGAGAGAGGTTCTGACCATAGCGTGGCTGCAGCAATGAAAAGAGACAGGCCTGAGACGGATTGTGAGAAAAACATCCACAGGACTTGGCAACCCGGTAGACAAGAACAATGAGTCGCGAGAAAACCACGGGTGGCTTCAAGTTGGGGGCGGTGAGCTCAGGGAGGAGGGAAGGGCTCATACAGCAAGGCGTGAAGGGCAGAGCCAACCGTAAGGGGAGCAGAGACACCAATCTGATTGGGACACAGGGCAGAGAGGCACCTGCAGGGTACTCAGGGAGAGAGAGAGCTCTCCAGAAGACCACAAGGAGGGAGGGGGAAGGAGACCAGTGGAGCACCCCTCCTCAGGAGGCTGCTGGTCAGGCTGGGAGGGGTGGACATTGCTAAGGGGGAAAGGGGGAGTAAACTCCCGAGGCCCCCCTGCACTTAGCTGTTCAGCCACCATGGTGCACAGATCTCAGGGTTTAGCACTGCTCACATCCCCAGCTGGCTGGGGTTCTTTGGCCAGAGGACATTCAGAAGTACAATAATACTCCGCAAACCCCAGATGGCCCGCATGCTTTCCTTAAGTCACAAGTTGCCGATGGCCCTCTATTTCTGGACCCTTGTTTATTTGTTTAAATCGAACCACGAGGAACTGTGCTTCTGGGAAATGCTATACCAAACACTCATTAAATATGCAGCCGTGAGGTTTGTCTTTACGGTTTTCTTAAGGGTAACAATTAACCTTTAAAAAGTCTGACCTTTCCAAAAAGGTAGATGTGTTGGTGGGAGCTCTCCGAGGTGCTGGGTAAATGTTTTGGAGAAGCGCGGGCTTCACAGGGAACGCGGGCTTTGAGCTGCAGTGGTTTCCTTACACTGTGAGTCTTTGAAAGGACTCTCCTAGTTGATATTTTTAATTTGTGAAATGAAACCATCAAGTGGAGTCATGGGGTTGAGCCTCTGGCAGAGCGAGAATATCACCTCCCAGAGGAAGGGGGCGAAGGCTTTGATTAGGTTTTTTGCTTCTTACAAACTCACCAGGGGGCACATGCCCAATGGCAGAGACTGATTTGAGATCATCCTATTTGCCATCGCCACCTCCAGGCTCAGCCAGTGTCAACCCAGATGGGTGGGAATCCAGCCCAGCAGCCTGCTAGGGGCCCACCTGCCCCTGTCACCAGCCTCTTCCCTGCTCCATTCATGCAATCACCTCTGAGGTGATCTTTCCACTTGGAAAACTCATTCTGTGATTCACTGATTAAGATCCCTGAGGACATCGTGTTTCTCCAGGATACAGTGCAGACCTCGTGACTTTGCCTCTATTCACTCCTCTAGCTGTATTGGCCCCTCTGAAACCCTGCTCCTCCCTTGCACACTCAGGCACACGTGTGCGTGCACACACACCATTCTTATGCCCAGCTGAAGTCCCGCAGCTCCCCAAATACCTCCACACGTGGGCGCTTTGCACGCTCCGTTTCCCAAAACCCTCCAGTTCCTGGTAGGCAAATGCCTGCTTTTCCTTTGAACTCATTTCAAGTGTTACCTCCTCTGGAGAGCCTGCCCTGAGCTACTTCCATGGAGCTGGGCGGCCTTTGCCTACCCATAGCATTCTACAGGTGCGTGTTTCATAGCAGGGGGTGGCTCTGTCCTATCTGTCATGGAAACCGGTCCTGGCTCCCGCAGAACCACGCACAGAGGGGAGCCCTAAGTAATGTTGATGCAATCCATACAAGAATAATTCGCTGAGGACACCTTCTCTCCTCCAAGAGTGATACCTGAAGAGCACACAGACACGCAGTGTTCCCAGACCTTTTCTGGAAAATGCAAATGCTTCTAGCATCCATAAGATTCCAACAAACAAAGACGGCACGTGCAAAGGGCTTAACTGAAGAAAGCCAGAGGGAAGGACAATTTGCAGAAATGTAGGCAGCATTAAGGGGACCAGAGGAGGATAGAAGAGCACTCGGGCCTGAAGGGGCAAAGGGAGAGAACAGAGTCCCTGAGCCCAAGGGTACACTTGGCAGGTGCTGTCTCTGCAGTGATGCTTCTCAGGCTGTGGTGCCCAGGCCAGCAGCATCAGCACCAGCTGGAAACATGTGAGCCAGGCAAACCCTCAGTCTCCGTGGCAGATCCCCGCCATCAGCATGTCTAGGGGTGCGGGTCTGTGATCCGTGGTGGAACAGCCCTCCAGCCGATCCTGGTACGCAACGAAGCTTGGCTCTAGAGTCCAGCCCAGTGGTTGGCAAACTGTGGCCAGTGGGCCAAACCTGGCCGGCCGCCTGCTTTGTGATAGCTCATGAGCTAAGAACGATTTTACATTTTCAAATGGTCACATTTAAAATCGTTATGTAAGTACCTAAATCACATCCTTAATTTTGTCTCTTGGGCCGCAAAGCTTAAAATATTTACCATCTGGCACTCTATAGAAAGCGTTTGCCAGCCCCTGCTCTGGGAGAGCACAGGGAGGGAGCGGGGCAAAGAGCCACCCTGCCCTCTGTCCCCCATCCCAGGCCTCTGTGGGCCAAACGTGCGGGAAGCCAGAGAGCCAGGGAAGAAAGAGCCCTCAGAGCTGAGCTCCTGGGACACAGTGCAGGGCAGACAGAGCCCAGCCGTTTATGCAGAGGAAGCGGGGAGGGTGGCAAACGGAAAACAGGCAGCATGTGGCACACCTATGCTACATTTTTAGACTTTACGAACACCACCATCTTTTCTTACAATATATATCCTCGAAGAGTGGCAGGAAGGGCATGGAGAAAGCCTGTCACAGAGCAGGGGCCGGAGAAAAGGCATCCTCGCTGACAGGGTTTGAGGCCCAAGAGGCCAGGGTTTTGTTCCTCCCTCTTCCGCTGACAAGCTGAGCCGTCTTAGACGAGTGACTTGCCCTTTCTGCGCCTCGAATGACTCATCTGTGAAACGGAGGAAAAGACTAGCACCTACTTCACAGAGGTGTGGTGCAGGTGGAGTGAAACAAGACACACGAAGTAATGTGTACAACCCTAGGGGCTGTATCACATGGGACAAGCTGTCCCTCAGTTAGCAAGTGGCCAAGCGCATCTGACGCCAGGCTGCATGCTAGGTGGTAGCGACAGAGACATGGGTAAGACAGAACCCCCCTCCTAAGGAAGTCACAGTCTGGTAGGGGAGAGAAAAGGACAGACAACAAGGACTCCAAAGGGAGAAACCTGCCAACTCCTCTGCAAGGCAGGGGCTGGGGTGGGTTCTGAGAAGAAGGGCCATGCAGACTCAGCGTAGACGTGTGGCTGAGGGGCGGGACCTTCCAGGAAGATGGACCAGCACCTTCACGAGGCACCTTCAGGAAACTGGGAGCCGCTCTGCCTAACAGCACCTCGGGCTCCCCTTACAGGGGCCACCAATGAGGCCAGAGAGACAGGGACGGATTACAGGGGAACCTCTATGCTGTGCTGAGAAGTTTAAGTCTAGCAAAACGGGAGCCACTTCTAGAGGGAAGAAGAACATCACCGACAACCCTCAACACGGAGCGTGAGGAGAGGAACGAGAGTCCTTGTCGGCCAGAGCACCAATTATACACCCAGACTGAAGCTCCCCGGCACCCCAGACAGGCAGGGACACACATTATTGAACACCCCAGGGAAACGGATGAGCACGCCTTGTTAGACGAGGCACACGGGGCCTGCAGAGAGGACTGGCAGCACAGGTCCGTGGTCGGAAATGGACTGTGTGGGCAGCAGACCCTCATTTGCCAGTGGCCAGTAAAGCTCTCCCAAGACGTACGTTGGACAAAACCCCGCCCCCCACCAGCCCAGACATGCAAGCAAACAGATGAAAAGGATTCATTACCTCACAAGGCTAGTGAAGATCGCCTTCTCTTATCAGATAATGAGAATGCTCTTCGAGAGCTGGGCATAAAAGCGAATCTATTACAAACACTGATCCCAGGCATGATGCGAAATGCAGCATCATTACAAACTGCCTGTGTTCTTTCCAAGAAAAGAAAAGAAAAAAAAAAACCTCCATAAATTCTAGACCCAATTAGAAATGCAAAGGTAACAAAGTCATAGAGGGAGAAGAAGGGAAGAAAAATCTCAATTCTAGAAAGATGGCTAACAGTGAGGAAACATTAATATTGATTTCTGCTTTAACAGCAGCAAGGATAATCCAGCTGAACGGGCAACTCAATTAACACCCCAAATGTTAACCTGAGCACAACGTTGGCTGTGCTGAACATGTTGAAATTCTGCTCAAACCCATTTAAAATAATTTCTTCTCTTCCCGTTTTGCGATGAGTTAACAGACTCCATTGAAAGAATTATTCGATCTCCACAACCCACCCATGGGTGAGTGGGTTACAAGGTACTATGAAGCAACTCAGGTCCACTAATGGAAGAATCAAAGCATGGAGGGGGGCCCAGCAAGGAGGGCAGAGAGGAGAAAACATGCACGTGGATGCCCACTCCGTCCACACATGACACGTCCCCGGCGACAACCGAGCAGGGCCAGCACAGGAGTGGTTCCACTGACAAGCAGGGTGGTGTTTGCTCCGGCTTCAGTATAGATCAGCACGTTCTGTGATGAGCAAGGAAGCACCCAGAAGACAAGAACCAGATTTCACACTTCGTGACAGCCAGTGTCATTATGAAAGGAAGAGGGAGACGAGGCTATAAAAGGAAGAGCCATCATTAGGTGTTCCCCTCCCCCACCTCCAGCTCGACTCAATGGCCAAGTCTTGTGAATGCTGCCTCTTGGCTACCTTGTGGGCTCCACCTATGCCCCTACTGATGCTTTCCTAGTTCAGGCTTCCATGCTGTCTCCCCTGGATCTTCTGGAAAGCCTCCCTATCCATCAGCTGGGGACAAGTCCTGTGCCACTCTCAGCCACCGTCCCTGGAGGACTGCCCCCAGAACAGCATCCCCAAGGCACATTGAGGATCCAAGCTCTCGCTTAACATTCCCCAGTTGTCTCCATTGCCCGCTGTGTAATCCTAAAGGACAAGCTCTGCCCTCCAATCTGCCACACTTGTCTGCCGCCCCCCCCCCCAGCCTTCCCACAGATCATCTTACAACCCTGGCCAATTTTCGTTCCCAGAGGACACACATGGGGGCTTCTCACTGCTCCACGCCTGGACTCGCGCTGTCCACTCAGCCTGCGGTGCCCTCCTTCTGCTCATCCGCCTGGCAAGGTCCTGTCCACCTGTAGGAGTCAGGGAAGCCTCGCTGCTGTGACCAACCCCAAACCTCAGCGCCTTAGTTCACCATTCAGGGTAGGCGACTAGGGAGGGGAGGGGGTCATTCCGGGATAAGGCTCCTCCCACCCAGTGGCTTGACATTCCCAGGTCCCAAAGCATTCTATTTGTGTCTTGCAGCCAGCCAGCAGGCAAAAAGGAAGACACCCTTGGAGGACCAGGAGGAGGGTTCAGGGGCCAGGCCCACAGGGAGGGGAGACGGGTGTCCCTCGTTTCTGCCCACAGTCCACTGGCTAGGAAACGGAGCGGATCTGAAAGAGTGAGCGCTGGAGAACAATCAGCCTGTGTCTCTGTGGCAACATCTCCGGGCCAGGCCGGATGCCATCCCTCCCCCCCACCCCCCAGGGGTGCTCAGGTTTCCTCTATTACTGTCCCCAGACATCAGGAGCTGGAAGCACTGACTGAGCCTTCGCCTCTGTCCCCACAGCCCTGCCACCAAAATGAGCCACGGTGCGTGTCTGCCGAATGCGTGTTTGGCTTTAAGGTAGCACAGCACAGGCTTCTGCACACGAGGATGGGGGAAGGAAAAAAGAACTTTTTCAAGTACCCCCAACAAAGAGATGGCATGAATGAGCCAAGTGAAGGAGGAAGAGAGCATTTGATCACTTGAGAAACTGACAGTTTATCCACTTCATTTGTATGCCAGGCACTATGCTAAGCTCCTTCTACCTGTTGTTTCTTTTTTTTTTTTAAATATTTATTTATTTATGGGGCGGGGGGGGCAGAGAGAGAGGAAGAAAGAGAATCCCAAGCAGGCTCTATGCTCAAAGCCTGACACGGGGGGCTCGAACTCATGAACCGTGAGATGGTGACCTGAGCTAAAACCAAGCGTCTGACACTTAACCGAGGGAGCCTCCCAGGCGCCCCTACCTGTTGTTTCTTTTAATGCTCAGCTGTAATCCTATGACATAGGTGTTATTAACGTTGTTGCTTTCAGAGATGCAGGAGCTTGGATTCAGAGATGACGTTCTAGATCATTCTCTCAGACAGCGAGGCAATCAGGGTTCAAACACGAGCCTCCCACACCCCACGGTACACAGGATGACAGAGGGCGTGAGTAGAAAGAGGACGTTTCTCTAAAATGGGGCGTGGATTAGGGCAGGCATGGGTCAATCGGGATGCCCCAGAGTCTGGAAGCAGCACAGACAGGTTTCCCTGAGTTCTCTGTGATTCCAGGACAAGACCCCTCCTCCAGGCACCTGCAAACCTGGCCCTCTCTTCTCTCGCGAGAACCGAGCAGATCTAGGTACCACTCTATCTTCTTCCAATGGAGCACACTTCTTCAGCCATTCTGCCCCATAATCCTGCAGGACCGAATCCGTGAGGATGGCTCCATTCATCCGAGAAAAGCACAGGGGAAACACTGGCATTCTGGGCTGCGTGTTTCATTTTTAAATTAGAGACACTTACGTATTAATTCATATTCTTACCATTTTTGTTATTCCTTTTGAGCACTCAAATTATTGGTCCCCAGCTTTTATAAGGCCCCTGATCTCAAGCTCTAAGGGCCTAAAATTGTCATGTAGACTAAATTAATGGCATTTTTATTGGCTCATTATTTTTGACATCTGGTTGGAAGTGCAAAGCAATAACTATTAGGTAATAATCACAGTAGGCTCTGATTAGAAACTAATAACATTAGCAATAAACTGTATTCTATGGTTGCCATGAAGCCTGATCAAAAGGGAGAGACAGAGGGCTGTTCCACATGGAGAAGAGGAAGCAGGGGGCAGAACGCACCTCCTGATTCCCGCCCGATTGGACCACCCGTGTATTTGTAACTTAGGTCACCGAAAGGAAGATCCGATTGTGTAACAGGGAAGAAAAATGATGGCAGACAGTAATGGCATTGCTTGCATGAAAAAAACAGCACAAGAAATAGTCTGTCTTTCCCACATTTCCAAATCCTGCATGAATATTTCCAATATTTTCCACTCAACATTTCCCTTCCCTCTACAACAAACACGCATAACATAAAGCCCACTCTTGCCTTGGTGTTGCTGATATTTGCGGAGCACTGACTGCGGCCCGGACCCTCTTCTGAGCATGTGACACACCTTATGGGCAACCCTCACAACCAAGCTTGTAAGGTTGACCCTGTCATTAGTCTCAGCTCGGGAGCCTGAGGCATGGAGGGAGAAGATCACCTGTCCCCGGTCACACACAGCCATGGACCCCACAGCAGTGAGGCAGAGGCTTGAACCCCGGCAGTAACGCCCACGCTCTTTAAACCCTACGCCACACTGCTCTGCCCCACGTTCTGTTTAAATAAGGGTTTATCCAGCACCTACGGTTCGCCAAGCAGTCTTCTATGAGCTGTAGAAGGAGGGCACGATGCAAAGGACACAGGCAGGTGAGGTCCTGGGCGCTGACCACTCGCCTGGATTATTGCAATAGCTTCCTGACTTCTGGCTTGTACCTGCAAAGCAGGCAGAGATGCTCATATGTCTCCTTACAGCGAGGCTGCCTCTGAACAACCTATTAAATGGTAACCCCCTTCCCCGGTGGTACTTCCGTCCCCTTTCTTGCTGGTTTTCTCCATGGCAGTTTCCACCCTCTAGCAAATGGTACGTGTTCGTTAGCTGGCTAGTCGGTAAACTTCAGGGGAGTCCAATTGTCTCCCTTCCTGTCGGAGTCTAAGTCTCGTAAAAAACAGCAAAGTGTCCATTTTGTCCATTACTATATTCCTAGCACCTAAAATGGCGTCTGGAACCTAGTAGGCGCACAGCTCATATCTGTTGATTGAGTCAACATCCTGCCTTCAGGGATCTTACCTGTTTAGAAAACAAACCATATTCTCCCCCCTGCCTCCACCCTGCAAACAACCAACCTTCTGAATACCACACGTAAGCCACCCCCACAGGATATGTTACAAGCCGTCTAAGGGGTAGTACCTGGAGAAGGTGCAAACCGGAAGCGATGGGGGTCAGCGGGGCCCAAAGGTCTCCACCAGCCCTCAGCAGCAGGACCAGAGACTCTGAAGTCCCCAAACAGGCCATAGGTGGCCTGTGTCACAGGCTGTCCATGCTCATGCAAGAGTCACGCACAGGGCCCAGCCTGTCCTCCCTCAGAAACGTGGTCAGGACTCCCTGCACCCTGACAACCTGGAAGCTGGAGGGCCTCAGACACACCGTCTCCACCAGACTTTGAACTGTAGTTTGGTTAAAGCAGTGGCTCTTTGTAAAACCTTAATGAATGAAGGCAGATCGACCAAAAAGAAATCCTCTCGGAGGACTGATAGTCTATAGCTAGTCCCACCAAGGGGCCTTGCTCCCTACCCTCCTCCAGAACACCCAGCCTGCCGGCCCCTCCCCAGAGCCATAAGCACAGGAAGCCCCGTTACAGTGCCTGGGCCTCTGGACGGAGGCTGGAAAGACATCAGAAACAGAACAAGGCCTTCACGACCGGAAAGCCCTGGGCTCGAATTCTGCCCTCACGCCCAGCCTGGGTGACTGAGGACAGATCACTACATCCACCTGTCTGTGAGTCCCAGTGCCCCAGCTGTAAGACGAGGGACAACATCACTCCCAAAATGTGGCTGTGAGCGTTAGAGCCCAGAATCCAGGGGAGAAGGCCTGGCACAGAGCCTGGCACGTAAGAAGCGCACAGCGGTTACCTTTCTTCCACCATCACAAAGGGACACCCTGAGAAAAATGTTGAAGGCGAGGAAGGGGTGCTGATGTCCACCCAGAGGTACATCGGTGGATATCAAGAACCTGTCATCACGGGTGCCAGGCTCTGAGACAGTGGCGGTCAGTCGGCTTTCTGGCAGTAGGATCTCAGCGGTCAGCGGTTTATTAATTCCTGTTGGTGGGAGTCCCAGGGACCCCACCCTTCCTCGGTACATGTGTCCCCCTGAGCTACGAAGGAGCTAAAACTCCTGCATAAGTAGTCAAAGCATTGCTGCCTGCTGGAAGAGGTCGAGAAACAATGACTCTAAGACACTGATGTGGCGGCATGAACCCCATCTCCCAACCTATCGTCACTCCCCGTTGTCCACAGGATACAGAGAAACCTCTGGATACAGCTCTGGCTGCTCTTTAAAATCTGGCCCCGATGTCTGTTTCCGGACTCTACTCTCACAAGCTTGCCTGACACGGTGACAACCACTCCTAGGTCACACGCCCTGCTGTCATCCCCCACGCCCGCCGTGACCCTCCACAGCTCCTTGCTTACAGCCTGGTGGCTCCTCTTCCTGAAACACCTTCCTTCTGCTGGCCTGTCTCGTGGAGTTGAGCGTAGGTCCCCGCCCCAAATCTCAGAGTCCCTTGCAGGCCGGGCATGCCTCTGGCTGGGGACAAGGAAAAGGAGGGAAGGGAGAAGGCGACTCATTTTCGGAACACTCGCCATGCGTTCCAAGCACCGTGCTGAGTGATTTCACACAGATATGCCTCTCTCACTTCGATTTTCAGAACAACCCTGGGAACGCTATATTCTCTCAATCATGTAGGACAGAGACCTAAGACGTAAGAAGTGGGTGCAATGTGTTGTCCAAAGTCACGCTGTTAGAGAGCTTAACAGGAAGATGTGACCCCAAAGCCATGGCACTTACCTGGCCATTACATCACCCCCACCAGTCACTGGGTTAAGAGTTTCAAATGTCTGAGATGGAGGTGCCTGGATGGCCCAGTCAGTTAAGCGTCCGACTCTTGGTTTCGGCTCAGGCCATGATCTCGCGGCTTCGTGGGTTCAAGCCCAGCTGAAAGAGCAGAGCCTGCTTGGAATTCTCTCTCTCTCTCTCTCTCTCTGCGCCTCCCCCACCCGCCCTGTCTCTGTCTCTCTCAAAATAAATAAAAATTAAAGACAAAAACTTAAAAACAAATATCCGCGATGGGCAATTGCCGCTGGTGGGCTCAAGGCCACCTCTGGCTCTGGGCCCTGGCGTCCACACTCACTTCCCCAAGTCTGCCCAGAATCCACCCACAGGGGTAACTCAGTACATCCTGGCTTTTCCTTCCCTTGGCCGCTGATGCCAACCTGTCTTGAGGACACTGGACTTTAATCGAGTCCTTTAGCTCACAAGAGGGCTGATCCAGGACCTTCCATTGCCAAGAGCATCTGCCCGTGGTTCTTAGGTGAGAGCAAAAAGGAGGGAAAGTAGCCCAGTGGATACCTGAAGCCATGAACAGTACCAAACCCTCTGTATGCTGTGATTTTTCCCGTACATACCTACCTAGGATAAAGCCTAATGCATGAATTAGGCACAGAGATCAACACAATAACTAGTAATAAAATAAAACAATGGCAACAATACACTATAATGAAAGTCATGTGAATGTGGTCTCTCTGTGTCCCTCACAATACCATATTGTCCTGTACTCACCCTTCTTCTTGTGATGACGTGGATGATAAAATGTCTGCGTGATGAGGTGAAGTGAGGTGAATGACGCAGGCACCGTGACCTAACGTTAGGCTGCTACTGACCTTTTTGACAATGTATCACAAAGAGGTTCGTCTGCTTCTAGAAGGCAGTTGACCGCGGGCAACTGAAGGCTACTATTGACCTTCTGACTACATCACAGGGAGGATGGTTTGCTCCTGGACGGCAGTTGAGCACGGGTAACTGGAACCATGAAAAGCAAAACCCGATGACGGGGGTGGTGGCTACTGTTCTGGTGAACACGGAAGTTACCAAGGCTCAATTACATAGCAATGGCAAGCAGGGGAGTACGTGGAAAACAGCAGGCACATTTCAGTTACCAAACGCTGCTCTCTGGCCCGCCATTCTGGGCCTCCTTCATGGGCCCTCGTTCTCTACTCCCCACAGTTCTGTCCTGCCCCTTCTGGACTCTTCACTCCAGGTCTTCTCCATGCTTACTCTCTGCTCACAGGGCTTCTGGCTCCTGCTGAAGGCTCCTACGCTTCCAGCCCCTTTGCTCCAAACCTGGGATTCTCCCAGCTACGGGGTATCTTCTCCCAGATGGGCCAGAGGCACCTACAACCCAACAAATCCCAAAGCCATCTTGATAGTCCTTCTTCCCCCCACCCCCAACAAATACTTACTTTCCTGCTTCCTTTCTCTTACATGGTGATACTCAACACACTACCCAAATCATAAACCCAGAAGTCATCCCTGACCCCTTCGCCTCCCTCCTCACCCAAATGCAATCAGTTATTGTTTTGCTGTTTACTTTACCTATTTTCAGTCATCTCCCCTCTATGCCGGGACCACCCCTGGGACTTGGGATGGCCTCCTGTTTCATCACCTTGATTTATGAGTCACCCTGATGTGAGCCACCTTTCTGGAACACAAATATGATTTTGGACACCCCTCCACAAAGTCACCAGCATCTCTCCACATCTTGCAGCGTAAAGGCTCAAACTCCTTAGTTGTGACCACTCCCCGCCCATCTAGCCTGTTCTCTGTGACTCCCTCTGCCATACGGCACGATCCCCAGCCCCCAAGCCCCAAGCTGCTTCATGCTTTGCGTCATTGCACACATCACTTTCTCTGCCTCAGATGCCTCTCTCGCCCCACCCCTGCCCTGCATTTGTCCAACTCCCACTCATTCTTCAAAACTCAGCTTAAGGGTGGCCCCTTCCGGAAAGCCTTGAATGGTTATTTCCCATAACCGTGGGCTCCCTTCTGTCACAGAACACATTGCACCTTCCTGTCATCTGCCTACACACCTACACACACACACACACACACACACAAAATACACGGGCTCCATTTGGTTCATATTTGTATTCCTGCTGATTATCACAGTTCCTGGCTCAGGGCCAATTAATACATGTTTGCTGAGTGCATGAAAGAATGAGTGAATGAGTAAATAAATGAATGAATCCCGGGAGCATCTAAACACTCTCCTGAGGTCAATATTCCTGAAAGAAATGTGCAGACAGCAATCTTGCGAGTTTCCTCTTCATACTCACAGCTGCCAGAATTTTCAGGCACTTTCTTGCTTCTCGAACTAAGCAAGTTAAATCAGGCCGCTGGCGTGCTGACCCTGGCAGGTTGGAGGAGAGGAGAGGAGTCTTTCTAAATGGTGCATTTTTCCTCTCTTGGATTTCTCAGCTGCAAAAACTTAATTCAAAAGTTCAGAGGAACCTGGGGAGAACTCCACGCAAAGCACCGGGTGCAGGAAGTGGGTTCCCTCATCCTGAGTTGTGAGATGAGTTTTGTCACCACTTCAGCTCAGATTTGATGGGCATAGAATCCCCTCATGCTTTTTCCGAAAGCTTTCTGGGAATTGCCCCCAGACTTTCTGATTCAGCGGGCCCAGAAAACCCATTTTTAACGAGCAAGTGCCGCCAGTGGTTCTGAGGCAGGTGGTCTGTGAATCACACTTTTCAAACATTGCTTTAGGTGTTTAGAAAACAATCTTCCCTGTTCCGAAGCCAAATGTAATTTGCTATGATTTTCAGAGGTCTACTCTGGGACGGAGTGCTTGCAAGATCAAATATATTTGATATTCCATTCAGGGCTAATGGGAGCAATCACTTCTCCTCAGCTTGGAGAGCCCATTAGGAGAGCAGATGAGCTAAGTATTTAGAAGATCGAGATGCGTGTGGAATATCATTTACGACTCCTCCCTGCAGGGTTACTAAAAACAATTCCACTGCAGAGATTGTGTGTGTGTGTGTGTGTGTGTGTGAGCGCACGCCTGAGCACTTGCATGCACACACACACACACACACACAAGTTTGCCAGGTGGACTCACTGAGTTCACCCCACCTTCTACAAACTCAGAGATCCTCGTCTTGTCTATTTCACCTTTTAGGGGAAAAGGTAGCACATCAATGAAATCCAGAAATTCTGTGTGAGCTTAGTTTTCCTCTCCCTCCTACCGTGTTTCTCTCTCTGTTTTTAGTGATGATAGAGTGATCAGTGTGTCCAGATAATGGACTTGAGCTTGGAATCCCGAAGACTCTTCCACAGGTGGTCCATGACTGCAGAGACCAGATCTTTTATTTGCAAGCATCCAAATTCCTTTCCAACCCCAGTCTAAAAGATTATGTGCACCAACATCAACCTACATGTAGATTATTTGCAGCAATAATAATAACACAACATATATGCCTACCACCGTGCTTAACTAAAGATCTCTGACCCATCAGCATGGTGGATGCTGGGGCTCACTTCTGAAGTCAGAAGAAATTAAAGGTGAGGGAACTTTGAGCCAGGAAGAAAGAGCTAACGTAAAGCACCAGAATTTTCTATTTCATCCTACAGTGAGAAGAATCTTTACTCATCTATCTTGTACATCATGGCAAAATTATTCCTCTCTGGATCTGAGGCCCTCTTACTACCTTACTACCTTCAACAAGAAAACAGTTTTGTTTTGGCTCAGAGTTTTGTTTGGTTGGTCGGCTGGGTGTTGTTTTAGGATTTGTAGTCCTACTAGAAAAACAAATTGGCATAAATAAAACCACGAAACCATCATGCAGTCAGAACTTTCTGAGAAAATCAATTGTACTCCCAATAAGAGTGGCATCGCATATGTAGAGATTTCCACTTCAGGCTCCAACACAAGTCTTCCTTCAGGCCTGTGAACGTCGGTTTTCCACAGCGAAGCAACAGTCATGGCAACCGTAGTAAGAGTACCAACATCATGTTTGAGACCTCTCCACACACCGGGCTCCATTTTCAGGCGTTCACTCATATGACCATTTGCACCTTACCATAGCCCTACGCATTGTACAGATCCAGACTCTGAAGCCAGGGTGACCACCGGGTTTGACCTGGTTCATGGGGCTAGTAAACAGAAGGAGGACCCGAGCAGGCGGCTCCTCTTTGTTCATAGCCCTGACTCCCCACCCACCACCTCTGCGTGACTGAAGAACATGTCTGTGCTGTGTGGGGTGAGGTGGGTGTGGGGATCATCATGCCATCAGCCCTAGACTTTCATCAACTTTCTCAGAACGAAGCAAGTTCAAGCTATGAGGCCCGGGCCCAGCTTCTTAGTAAATCACACAGTGGATTGAATCTGAAGAGAGGCGTGTAAATAGTTTCCCTATAAGTAAAGATAAGAACAGGAGTCCTGTCTCCCCTCAGAAGGCCGGTATAGAGTCAAAAGAACAGAAAATTGTGATCGACACGTTGAAGATCTAGTTTTTCTAAATCATTGTCTTTACCACGTCAAATTCTTCTTGAAAGTGTACCTTTTTGGTCCCAACAATTTAGATAAATAGTGACCAGTTTAAAGGAAAGAGGGAGGGAAGGGAAGAGGGAGGAACTGAGAGAGAGAGGGAGGAAAGAAAGAGATGCTAAGAGAAGAACAAAACCCCGCGGTGGAGAAATGGCAGGACTGAGATTAGATCGTGATTCCTTGTACTCTAAAACCCAATATGAGGAGAAATCACTTCATATGCCTTTTAATTTAGTTTCATGATAGGTTTTGAAATTTGATTTCATTTCTCTGAACACTTCAGAGGAATCTTACACTTGGGAGTGTATTACTCATGTCATGGGCGTGTTGGAGGAAAATGGGGGTTGTGATAATCATCTCACAAGAGATACACTCAATGTAGCAGAAAGATTGTGGGTAGTTAAATGAAGTTGCTCCATGAAGACCTAACTGACAAAAATGCCTGCCAAGTGAGAAAAAGTGGTGTTCTTTGGTTAAGGGCAAAGCCTTCCTGACTTCCTGCTCTATGTCAGCTTTGCAGTTTCTGTGGGAAGGATAATGCCACCCCCTCCAGAGCCAGAGTCTGTTGGGAGGCCACCCACGGCTCCGATGGGCCTGTGAATGACTACTATTGGGATGACTCTTGTCCTCGTCAGTTTTCTTGGTTGCGCCCTGATCTCAGAGTGATAAAGTGTTCTCTGGAAGTAATCTCTCCCACCATATTTCTGAGAGAAGAAAGACATCTCAGAGGAATCACTTTTTTTTTTGGCCAAAATGCATACGACTCTGTTATGTGGCCATTTCATAAAATATTAAACTTAATCGTTTCACCTGACAAAGGAGGAGGGTCACCAAGATGGCGGCCTCCTCTTCTCCTATCCCCCAGTAAAGCCTCCAGCTCATAGAAGAAGCAATCGAAGTGAACTAGGGGAACCACCTGGCAGGCCAACAAAAGCCTCGGAGAAAACAACCATTCATCCCCTCAGGAACAGCCCACCCCCACCACGATGAAGTACAGGGATTGTAGGTTCAGTTGTCTACCGAGGCCACGCAGATGACAAACTGGGGAGATCTGGATGAATGAGGCCCTGTGGGCAGTGTTCAGAGCAGGGACTTGGTATGCTTTCTCCGCATGCAGCCTGAGTGTTGCCAAACTCAGATTTTTTTTTCCCCAGGAAGAAAGCAGGAGATTTGGATTTGCGATGAAATATCCCAATTTTCGAATTTGGTAACTATTTTAGTTTAATATAGTTTGTGGGCCAGTGAAACCCTCTCTTGATCAAATACATGGAAGGACCTCCCATGGGCATCTGCTGAACAGCAAAGATGTTCACTCCAGCAGGTGATTCATCATGACACATGGGCATAGACTGGAATCAAGGATGTAACAGTATTCGTGTGCCCTTGATATGCGAAGCCCTCAATTTAATGAAATAATCTTAGACGTCTTAAATGCATGCAGCTACTAGAAAAAGAATAATACTCTTCTTTCTTCTCTGCAGAGCGGTGGTAGCGGTGGGGATGGGGGCTTGGCAATAGCCTCTCTGAGCCTCCGTTTACCCAGAAGTGGAACAATAGAAAGGACAATAATGCTTACAGGTTGTTGTCGGGATTGAAATGTAGTAACACAAAAAACTTGGGCAGAGTAGAAGCCACACGGTCGGCACTCCATAAATCTTAGCTCCCAGCTAAATAGCTATGTGACCTTAAGCACGTCACTTCACTTTTCTGGACTTTGAATGCGCAAATCCTGGGTTTGGACCATGTTGTCTCTGTGGTTTCTCATTCTGGAAGCCCCTGGTGACGGCCTCCTATCCCCTGGTGCGCTGCCCTTTGGACATCTTGCTCTCTCTATACTTGCTAGGATGGCTTTACTAACACACTTAGCTCAGCACTGAGATCCAGCAAAAGAGTCATTACTGACTGAACTGTGTTTGAAAAGACAATATAAAAGATCTCCAGATCTCCCACAATGCTATATAAAGGACAAAAGGTTGTCATTTCAATTTTGACATAATGACAACATTTAAGGTTAAATGTGCACCGCTCGATAATCCTTCCTGAATAATGGCAGCGCTCGTAGCCAAACTGGAGGCTGATAATTGACTTGCCTGGAGGTTGCTAGGGGAGCACTACCGGTGCAGGATCAGCGAGGAGAATCCAACAATAGGACAGAGAAGAGACAGTCACCTGTCTCAGCGGATAACCCAGTTAACTACACCAGGGAGCCCGGGGTGCCACGTGTGGTACAGCTCCCTCCTCCCATCCGTTACGCCATCGTTATACTTAATCGTCACCGTGTCTCCCCAGATACCAGCGTTTACTGCAAAACAACACAAACTCTTGGTATATCATCGGTGTAACGGTATTATTTCTCCCTCAATGGTGGGCGGTCGGTGTCCTGCCGGTTTGGCTGGGATTGCTGCATACACCTCTCGTCCTCCGGAGGCACAGTCTTTCCATGATGATGGCACAGAGCGTAAGGACAGGCAGAAACACAGGGCCTCTTAGGGCCTCAGCTCAGAATTGGGATACTGGACACTTCTACCCACCTTCTATGTGTGGAAGGGAGTCACAGAGCCAAGCTCAAGGTCAGTGGGGAGGGGAGGGATAGACTCCTCCCATGGTGGACAGTGGAGAGAGTACTTGTTGAGCAATAATCTAATCTACCAGACCCCTCAAGACTGTGTCCTTTGAGAACAGGGACGATTCTTATTTCTTTGCCTGCACATTACCCAGCAAAGCCCTAGAAAAGCTGACTCTCATTCACTCATTGAAATCCAGTCCAGTGAAACCCAGTGGTGGGGCACTCAGGCGGAAAACAGTGATAAAATGGAAGTCCACGTAGGCAAATCCACAGCAGAGAAGCCTGTTAGAAATGGGTGCTGGTCAGTTAACCCTGAGCCAGGTGCAACAAGACGTAAATGATGTAAAAGTCACAGGTCCCAGAACTGATCGCTGTCGGCACCCACTCAGCCTTGTCTTGTGACCATGAAGGTGTCACGTATACAGCAGTTCGGGCATCGTGGGAAGCTTGAGGACCCCCCAAGGTCTCTGCTGTGCTATTGATGAACATACTGTGCTGTTGCTTGTCTCATTACCTTTCTTCAAGTTAAACCTGGTCTGGGTGAAGACTGCCGTGTCTCGTGAGTTCAGCAGTCAGTGTGAACCCAGACCATTGCTGCTAATCAGGCAGTGTGGGCCATGCGATCCTGACCACGCCTCCCAACAGGAAAATCCCTTGTGGAAGATTGCGGTTAGTTGTAGATACTCTTGATTACTTCATCTTCCTCTCTAGCAGGATTCTTCGGGGTTGGGTGCCACCGGGGATGGTGGATCCCACTCAGCTCCATCGTGCGCCCATCATGGTGGTCTCCTCCCCCTACTCGGGGGTAGAAGGCCGTGGGGAGGGGGCCGGTAGGCAGGCAGTGGATTAGCTAGCCAATGACATGTGAGGGGAGGTCATTAGGGACGCCCGGGAAAGCAGTCATTTCTCATTTAGGAGAAGACCTTGGAAGAGACGGCTCTTTCTGCCCCTCGGAATCACTTTGTCTGCATGTGATGTCTGGAAAACAGCGCCATCTTGTGAGCAAGAGGCAGCAACCCTGAGGGTAAAGGTGGGACGCTGAGGATGGCAGAAGGCAGAGGAGACCTCCTCTTGAGAAGAAGAATTTTAGAAGCTAATTCTAATTGTAGGAGGCCCAGAGCTGCCCTACTACTAAGGTTCTTGTTATGTGCAATAATAGATTCGCTTGTCATCCCAACAAATTTGGGTCACTGTCTTCTCTTATGTACAGCCAAGGGCAGTCTAAGGGTCAGTAAGTGCTGGAGCTGAGGAGGTAATGTCTTCCCCAAACCCCAAGAGGGTAACTGGCAGAGAGACAGAGACCGTACAGAACCAGGAATATCCATCTATCATCATGGGATAATATGGCACCAGGGACAGAAAGCTCCCATGGGTCACCAACAAGGTCTACTCAATGGGGAGAAGACAGCAAAAGGGAGGCAGCCATCAGTACAGGTAACAGCGCTCAGTCCTACCAAGCCAGGCATCTCTGGCGGCCTCCGTTGGCACTGACCTGCTAGCCTAGCACCATCTGACAGCATCTGGAAAAACCTCAGGTAAATATAGGCAGTTGTTGGGGAAAACCATCGTGGCATAACGTTGGGGCCCGGGTGTGGGGGTCAGGGGGGTACTGGACAGGGGCATCCAACACGCACAGGCCACAACAATGCTAAATCATACCCAGGAAATGACTGTCAAGTCGACCTCCAGTAGGGGCCAGCTCCGCATTAGCGAAAAGTTACGTTTCCGTAGCTTAGAAAGAGGGCCCAACCATACCACTGACTTATACCTTGCATCTCATAGCACAGCATTTGATGGAATTTAAAAGGAGCCACCAGGGTGGTGGTGCTTTTCCCCAGGAACATTAGCCGTATCATCAGGAATAATGGCCGAGTCACAAGGTCAGTGATTTCTGACACTTACCTATTAGATTTCCACGCCTCCTTTATCCTAAGATGCATAATCCATGCTGCCAAACACAGAGCTGGACATCTGACTCCTCTCCTTTCGAAGGCTGTGCTCATTTGAGGCATTCTTACCAGGCACTCTGCACCGGCATGGGGTTACAGAGAATGTTGGTGATCCATTTCTCAGGAAAGCGCTGAAAAGGACAGGGGCACATCGGTCTGGGATTTTTGCAGGCCAACGGGCCTGTCGACAGCCACAAGGAGGGATGGGCTGACCCAAAAAGGCCCCCACCGCTAGCAGTCACTGATTGAAGGGCGAGCTTACAGAGAGGGGCTTGCAAAGCTTCGTTTCAAACGTGACTATGAAGCAAGGAACGGCTCTGTAACCACAAGCTGCTGGAAGGGGGTTTTTTCGGTCTTCTTTTCATACCTTGGTTTTTGATGCACATCAGGTGACGTGCAGACAAGGTCAAGGAACTTCCTTAGACCTCTTCTGCCTGCATCTATTACAGTTCATTCAGTCAGCCGAAGTATCTTTCCAGGACGGCAATCAAATTAAATAACCTAAGTAGCCATGAATCACTTCTATAACTTGCACCAATTATAACCATCCACAAGTCTCCTTGAAATGGCTACAGAATAAATCCTTCTCTTTAAGTTGGGAAAGCTGGCATCTTCACTTAGGAGATCCACGAAATGATGCTTCACTCCTGCTGCTTACGTTTTTTTTTTTTTTTTTTTTTTTGAAAGGCTTCCTCTCTCTTACGGTCCAGGCAGACTGTGGCATGTCTGTTTGGCTGAGGATCACTTTGTCACCTTGAAGAGTCCGTGGAAAGGAGTTCCGTGTGCAAAGGTTGCAAATTTTAGGTGCCCTCTCCTCAAGCTTAAGCCACAGGATCTTGACTTAGCACTGAAAGTCTTAACTGTAGCTTGGTATGTTCTGGGAGAAGGAAGAGGGAACTATAATTTACGGCAGTCCTACAATGGATGAGGCACATTTGGTAGATGCTTTTGTAGGTAATTTTCCAAAAGAGAGTTAACTTCTGAAAGAAGTTTAATAGCTGGCACAAGATCATGAATGCCTGGAATTCTTAGGCAGCAGCCACATCAAGAACTTTGCATAGGCTATCTCATTTAACTCTTATATAAACAGTAATCGATAATTCCTTCACTCATTCCCATTCCTGTTTTCACAAAAGACGTTGAGGCTTAGAGAGAGTAAGTGACTTGCCCACGTACATGGAAAGGCTGGATTCCAATGGAGAAGTCTGATGATATGACCATAGTTTCCCGCTGGGTCCCCACACAACCAGTTAAAGGAAGAGCTCAGTTCCTGGCATGTGTGTCTAATCCTACAGTCACCTTGTTTCCACTGCATCGCGCTACGTCTCAGAATGAAGATGACACAATCATCTGGAAATGAGATTAGCATACTTGGCCATGCACATTCCAGATACTGGATCTCAAAGCATTGACTGGACCTGCAAAGCACAGGGAGCCCTCCACACCCACCAGGCCTCCCTCCTAGCCCTTCTCTTCCCACACCACCGGCAGCCCCATTCCCGCTCAGAAAGAGAGTGCTCACGTCGGGTCGGAAGGAATCCGAAAGAGGGGCATGAGCCATCTGGACTCACATAGCAGTCCAGGAGCCTGACCATTCATGCAGTCCTTCGTCTTAGCCTAGAATAGGCCATGATTCTTTAGCTGGGCTGGGAATCAGAATCACCAGTACAAAGTGTTTAAAATATAGACCCCAAGGCTTCACCCCACACACCACCCAGTCAGTAATTCCACCACTGGCCACCGGCCTCTGTCTTCTCCTACAGTCTCCCAGGGCTTTGGGTGATCTTTCTTCTATATACTTATGCATAATTTTAATCTTTCACACTGAAAACAAAATCAGCTACTCTTTCTGTAACACGATAAATAACGTGGTGTGTGTGTGTGCGTGTGTGTGTGTGTGCGTATGTAGATTCAACATCTTGAATGCTCGATGCTGTTACATCTATTCTAGGATCTTACTGCTCGAAATTCTCACCCCTTCCTTCTTAAGCCTCTTAATGAAAATCAAAACATTACTATCTTCCCTGACAAGAGAGACCAAAGACAGAGAAAAGACACTAAAAGTGAATGAGGATCGGGTTTAGGGGCGCCTGGGTGGCTCAGTCCGTGGAGCCTCCGACTCTTGGTTTTGGCTCAGGTCATCAGCTCACGATTTGTGGTTCAAGCCCCGCATCAGGCTCTGTGCTGACAGCACGGAGCCTGCTTGGGATTCTCTCTCTCCCTCTCCCTCTGACCCTCCCCTGCTCATGCTTTCTCTCTCTCTCAAAATAAATAAACTTAAATTAAAAAAAAAAAGTGAATGAAGATGAGGTTTCAAATACAGGAAATAGCACAGGTTTTATGGTCAGAAAGCCCCGGGTTTGAATCCTGACTCTGGCAGTTCTTGCTAGCTCGGTGTTCTTAGACAAATAGTTCCGTGTCTCCAAGCTCCTCTTGAGCTTATCTGATCCCATCTCCTTTTACACTGAGAGTTTGCAAGGCAAGGTGTTCCTCCCGCAGCTGGAATACGGCCAAATAGCAACTCAATGACACAATTTTATCTCCCTTCTCCTTTTTGAACCGCCTCAAGAGAAGACCGTGAACCACGCGCCAGGTAATTTTTGTGGGGGGGGAGGGAGGAACAGCATCCAAAATCGGAAGGAGCTTGTTTAACTTTCCAAAGAAAAAAGCATTGTGATCTTTTCACGTTTTTGTGGCGCCTGTAGAATCTGATCATATCAAACGGAGAGTATAATGGCATCGGAGAAAGGCAAAGAGAAGCAGTCTGATGCTTCCATCTCCTCCACGTGGATTAACAGTGGGAATTTGTCTGTTAATGTCATCTCGTCATATCATGACAAAAGGGGGACATCCAGGGAGCTCCTGTTGGAGACAGATTCAGAGGAAATCACTCTGATGGATGGCAGTGGGCTCCGGGAGCACCCGTGGAAAGCCAGCTCTCACTAGCAGGAGCAGGAAATAATAAGGAAGGGATCACAAGACAAATTGCAGCATGAAAACGCATCCTTTAAAAAAAAAAAAGTAGAGCTTCGGGAAAAATGACATCAAACAAATGGTTACAAAACAGAAAACCGCAGTCAATTTAGCGTGCCATGGAAAAGTCCACACAGCCCAACAGATCCTGCCCTTTGCTTGTAGCTCATCCTCTAAGACAGAACAGACTCCTGGCCCCTCCTCACTCCTGCAGGTTTGCTGGGGGGCATGGGGATTTCAGTAAAGTTGAGTGTCTTGCTCAGTGTCCCTCAGTAGGTAAAAGAGGGCTCAAGTATCCCTCTGGCCCTCTTTTCTATTTGTTCAGACTAGCTCATGCCCCAGAAGGTGGTTCATCTGAACCCAGAAACTCTCAGCTTTTAGGGCAGGTCACCAAGCACACAAGGCCGCTTCACATAAGGGGCTGAGGAAAGAATGTTCAGCTAGGTGATAGCTAACAGCCCGCAGGAAAAAAGTGTGGCTACCAGGGACAAGGCCAGGGAGTAGGGAGATTCTTCTCATCCAGAGAAGAAAGCAAGCCCAGCTTCCAGCTGCACTGATTTTATAGAGAGCGGGATGGGGGCTGGGGAACTCTGCTACGTCACTGATTGTCCTCTTATGCTACCTCTCATCGATCCAGTGCCCAGATCCAAGGTGGACCAGGTCCAGGAAGGACCGTGAGAGATTCACAGGGTACATCACAAAAACCCAGGACCCACTAGGAAAAAGGAAAGAGATACCAAGAAGCCAAAGGGCCAGCATTTCCAGGGCTTTCAAAGCAAAGTAGCTTTATGCTGAGCCCTTTTGATGGTCTCCCCAGGCTGTTGAGACCTAACGCCATGAAGCACATACTGAAGGCACCATGGCCTTGGGTAATCATAGCCTTCCAATGGCTTCCCTAGTTTGCTTCCCAGAGGAAGAGGAAGGAGGGGACCGGTCACTCTCCTTTGATCTTAAACTTGCTTTCATAACAAGGACAATTTTTGAAATATCTCTGGTATTTTGGCTATCTTGGCCTTCTCATTTGGGTGGGTTTTATTTCCTGTTGTCTTAGCCCCAGAAGTGGAGAAGGTAGATGTCACCTCAGGAAAAAGGGCTGTGACATTGAGGGAGTCCCTGTCAGAGCAGGAAGGAGGAGTAGGGAAGAAAGGAAAAGAGAAGAATTCTACCCTCTACTCGTTTCTTCTCTTTCTTCTACATATATGACCAAATCTGAAACAGAATGCCAGACAAGTGTTGAGAGACTGGTAGAAAACAAAGCTCGTTTTGACGCTTTCCCAGACACAGATGGAAAACTTTCAAGTTTCTCCCAGAGAACCACCACATCCAACATAACACCACTCTGGCCACAGTTAGGAAAGGTCAGTGTGGCAAAACAAGCTAAACCAAGGGAAAATGTCATCCTTGGTTCTCCTCAGAGCCAACAGTGGGGTAGTAGAAATTCTTCAGTGTTCCGTGGGCCTAGAGAAGGTCACCAATGGTAGGTAGGACACAGACCGTGACTGCCGGGTTCAGGAGGCAACCCCAGACACATGAATCTCACTCAGAAGCTGTGGACTGGGCTATCCACGAGGGACACGTGGAGCACAGATCTCCAACTTGGGGCTGCTACAAAGTGGTAAGCAATCCCATGCCTGCAGCTTATGGCAGTGACACCTGACAGTCTGAAGCTAGACCACCAGCACCAGAGGCCAATGGGGGAGGACACCGGCAACAGAAGCCAGTGAAGAGTCAACAGAATCCAACAGAGGATAAAAACACAACCCCTCTAAAAAGCCAACATGACACATTCTCATCCCAGGGGGCAGGGGCACCAGAACCCAGATTTAGACGAGATGAGCAATACCACAACAGAGACCTGTGAAAGACAGGACATCGGACCACAAGCCAATCTGAGCCCTTGTTCATAGCTGACAATAAATATTACTTGACTGAAACTTACTCTGTACCAGTCCCGGAGCTTAACGGCGGCCTAGGCTGTGTAAACAGAGTAGACTCTTTAAACGCATGCCAAGGCCATGCTTAGTAATAATAATTACGTGCATGTTAAAGGCATTAGGAAGACACATGTTTAGACTTCTTTATTGAATATCTAAATAATTATGGGTCATAGGAAGGGTACTCCCAAAGCTCAGATGACCTTTTGAAGAACTAACTTGAATTCTGCTCTTTACTTTCTGAGGACACGTATTGGCTGCTTTATTTGTGTTTCTCTCATAAGGGAAGACCTGGCAGGGTCAAGGGCAGCATCCCCTGGGCAAGCCCCATCCTCCTCACAGCAGCCTTGCAAGGAAACCTGTATTATTCCCAGGATCATCAGCACCCTTTTAAAAAATTACGCAAGGATATACAAGCAGTAAGTGTGAAAGCCCAAATCTGAACCCAGATCCTTCCCTTTACACACTCCCCCAACTGCGTATTGGAGGCCACGAGTGTTCAAAGGTCCCGCTCACAAGCCATCTGGTTCTCACTTATGCACTCTTACGTGTAGGCCTTCCTTGCAGAGGACTCTGGAAGTCAGCAGCTTCTTCCTCAGCGGGGAGCTCGTGATAACACAGTGACTGTTCCACACCAAGCATGAACTCTAGAAGAAAGCAATTTTTCATCTAAAACTGTATGGTACCCTATATTGGTTGAAAACAATAAGATAAGGTTAACTAACCCCTCCTCATCTTTTGTGAAGGCAGCATGGGGTCAAGTGGAGAGATTTACAAAAAAAAAAAAAAAACTTTTTACTTGAAAAGAACTTGGGGGCTCCTAGGTGGCTCAGTCGGTTAAGCATCCGACTCTTGATTTTGGCTCGGGTCATGATCCCACAGTTCGTGGGATCAAGCCCCGCGTGGGGCTCTGTGCTGACAGTGTGGAGCCTGCCTGGAATTCTTTCTCTTCCTCTCTCTCTGACCCCTCCCTCGCTTCCCCACTTGCACTCTCTCTCTCTCTCTCTCTCTCTCAAAATAAATAAGCATTAAAAAAATAATAAAAAAGAATTTGGCATCGCTGACCCTAAAGAATCCCAAACAGTATGCTCTGGAGGAGAAAGCAAAAGCCACTTGGCTTTGTGGGAAGGGTTCTTGGCTTTCCTTGAATCCCAAGGTAGATTTGTGAGGCACAGAGGGACACAGTAGAACAGGGTCCAATTCCAGCTCTACCCAGCCTTACACTGCGTTGTTCTGTCTCCCAAAGCTCCTCCAAGCCCCAAAGGGAGAAAAAAGTATATGAAAAGGGCAAAAGCAACGTGCTGGCCATGTGGAGGGTCCTCACGCTGCAGCCATGTCTGGGACAGCATGGCCCCACCCTCCCCAGAGCGGGTATGTGTTGGTCACAGGATCACAGGCTGTCCAGAGAGCCCTCTGTAGGTCCAGCCAGGTGCTCTTCTCAGCACTGTGCGACAGAGCCATCGTGCTATTGTGTAGAACTGTCAGAATTCATACAAAAGAGGGAGTTAACTATCACCCTCTCCTGCTTCGAGCTAGGACAGCCTAACCTTGGAGGAACAAAATAAGAACATTCTCTATATCAGCTTAAAAACATCCTCATAAACCACTTTTCAGGAAAGTGGTAAAGAGTCAGAACAGATCATTGGTATAACTGGTATATTAGGTGATTTCAGAAAAACAACTGTAACGTCATTGCTAATGGCCTTGTACAAGTGGAGCGAAGGGCTTGGAGGCACATCTACCAGGTCCTGTCCGGGAAGGGGAGACAGCAGCGGCCCAGGGCTCCCCCCCGGCCTCTGGGGGACCAATTCTGGCTCTCCTGTGGAGCGTCTGCTGATGGCATTACAGGATTTCACGCAGGGCCTGCAGGGCCCAAAGATTTCTGCCTCACGATCTTCTTTGTAAACATAATAGATTGGCTTTGTAAACATAACTCTGAAGGATGGTGTTTATAGGACTTCCTTTAAAAATCCTTCAAGGATATATCAACAACCAGTGAGCCGAGAAAATTTTAGAGAGTCTTTGTTCGCAAGGTATCTTCTCACCAGTGGGTTTGATCTGCATTTGTATAGCCAGGGGCCCCTTCTCTATTCAGGGCAAAAGCCTCAGAAAACTGTCAGAGAAAAATCTTACAGCAAAATACCCTGTGCTATTTTCAAAAGCAGATCATTTTAGGGATGCCGCGTCTTCGAGGTTGCCCTGCGGTGAAATACACAATCCAGGGTCTTTGAGGCGGGGAGAGCTTGATATAGAGGAACAGGTCCTCTGCCAGCACCCCCAGATCTATTTGCTAACTAGTCTTGTCTCTTCGGGGGTTCATGGGAGCATCTCAATCAGGAATGGCGGCGACAGCTTACTCACCTCTGGAACCCCAGCACCTGGCACTGTGCCTGACACATAGTAGGTTCTAGCAGAAAATAAATGAAGGAATAAATGGACACGTAAGCTAAATGGGGATGATAAATAAAGTTCCTGCCAACCTCACGGGGTGACCACAAGCATCAGGAAGCAGGATAAGCCTACATTCATCATTGCACCTTCCGAGCAACCCCTACAGACCCACCCCTCCCTTCTGAAATCAGTTCTGTATTACGACCTACACATTGATGGAGTCTGCCTTTGTTCAGAGACTCGATGTTTTTGGAGGGCAAGGACTGACGGTGTTTTTCTCTGTGTCCTCATGCCAGGTACGGATGCTCAGGGGTGTTGCTGAGAATGCACCCCGGAAAACATCTCTCTGAGCCCTGCTCCTGGTGGTCAATCCTCGGGCCCCTTGGAATCTAGGGCATCAGTGGAAACTGACATGCCCCTGAGCAACAGGGTGAAAAATTAAGTTAAGTTAACTGTCTTCATTAGGAAATGTCAGATGCATGAAGGAGAAAATGTGGAGCAGGAACAGTGGGTCCAAGGGGCATGTATGATGAGGCCCCAAAGTTGGGGGGGGGGGCGATGCCGCGGAATTGCAATGCCACAGAAGCTGAAGCTGATTGGCCCGGGGAGGGGGCGGAGGGGACCGGGCGGCCAGCACCCGGACGTCTCAGCATCGTTAATGCCTATTTCCTTCAACTGCTAAAGAGATCGGTGCTCCCTGGCAGTTAGCAGAGGAGTTTGTCAAGATGAGAAATCCGCTCGGAAACATTTTACATCTTCCACACAATTGGCTCATTCACAATGTAATTGTGCCAGAAGCGGAGGCACGCAAGCACTCCCCAGGCATCGTGAGGCAGTTTAAACCCAGATCTTGACCATGGTTGCCAAGGCCTCTGCATTGCCGTGATGGCCACAAAAGGAAGCAAATGGTAGCAGGGTGCCCTGGGCCCTTCATCAAAGCGGGAGACACTTAAATATATTGTTCATCATCGATCGGAAAAGGTATTTCCAGTCTCATATTATCTTTCTCAGCCGAAAAAAAAGAACCTCTAGTTTTGAAGGCCTTCGTGATAGGCATGGCCAAATACAAGCATCTTCCAGGACTGGCTAATACATGGCACTTATGTTACCAGCCCTCCCTTCTGCATCCATAGTAGACAGTGCTTACAGTACCAGCAGGCTGAGGCAGCCTCAGAATCCTTCTCAAAACCACATTTCAGAAAGTCATTCCAATCAAACGATATTCACGATTGAGATTTGCCACTGCTATTCTAGGCACTCCTGAGCCAACCTCATTGGCCCAATCTCCTATCCTACTGCTCCCCAGGTGCAGTTATTTTTTTCCTGCCCTTTCTACTGGTAACAGAAGCGTAATTTACTTCAAGGAACCATCTACCTTCCACACTTGGAGATTAATAATTCCACCCTGGGTGGCCCAGTCAGTTGAGCGTCCGACTTTGGCTCAGGTCATGATCTCACGGGTGGTGGGTTCGAGCCCCGCATTGGGCTTTGTGCTGACAGCTCAGAGCCTGGAGGCTGCTTCGGATTCTGTGTCTCCAGCTGTCTCTGCCCTTCCCTCCCCCCAATAAATAAACATTAAAAAGATAAAAATAAAAATAATTGCTCCCTTATCTTGGGAAGCGGGCACATGAGCTAGGTCTGGTTGATCAGAACACTGAAACCCTCCAGCCACAGACGTTGCACTGGGGATGCTCACAGGTTCTAACCTGGTTCAAGGACATTCAGTCTCAGGACTTAGACCAGAACTACCAGGAAAGGGGAACATTTTTTCCTTGTGCACCGGAGCTCATGAAATTGTAAGCCCTCAGCCACAGGGAGAAAACCAACCCGAAAGTGATACCAAGTCAGAGATCATCACAAAGGAGCGAGAGAAGACACTTGAGTCCTTGTGAGTCATGACATCATTTGTTTCTCTGTCTTCTGGGGTTTTTGTTTGGGTTTGTTTGCAACTTTCCTTTTTTATTTTTTTTTTAATTTGTTTTTAAGTTTGTTTATTTTAAGAGAGACAGAGACAGTGCCAGTGGGAGAGGGAGAGAGAGAGAGGAGGAGAAGGAGGAGGAGGAGGAGGGGAGAGAGAGAGAGAGAGAGAGAGAGAGAATCCCAAATAGGCTCCACACTGTCAGCACAGAGCCCAACGTGGGGCTCAAACTCACGAAACCATGAGATCATGACCTGAGCCCAAACCAAGAGTTGGACGCTTAACAGACTGAGTCACCCAGGTGCCCCTGTTTGCAACTTTCAAATACACAACGCAGTATTATTAACTATAGTCACCAAGCTGTACAAAACAGCCCTAGGACTTATTTATTTTATAATTGAAAGTTCATACCTTTCGACTACTTTCATCCATTTCACCATATTCCACCCACCCCATTGTCTTCCGAAAACGTCTTCTGATGTGTTTGCACCTAGATCCTACCTCTGTCTGCACTTTTTCAGTTATATGAAGTAATGAGATACAAGTTGGCTCGAGCTGCATTTCTGTCGCTTGTAACTGAAACAGCCCCAATGGGTATAATTACCTACTTCAACGGGATGCTTTACTTGGCTAGCAACGGACTCCAGCAGGAGCCAGATAATATAAAATTGGCAGGATCTACCCCCGATGAGATAGGTCAAGGCACGTTTGTATGCGGCCAACACCAGGTACTCCCCACATCCGGAAAGTCGGAGCCCAGCTCACACATGTTGTCCTTGGAGGAAGTAGTCATAAAAGGGAAGGTGACAAAGAAGGGACTCTGCAGATGAAGGACATTCACCCCTGGTGCCTCAGAGCCGTTCCTGGGTACAACCAAGTCTTTGGGAACTGTTAAGCCTGGCACTGGGGCTTTGATTTGTCAACTCAACCTCCACAGACCCAAGTTGGAAAAGCAATCCCAGGACCTAACCATCCACAGTGTAGATCTGAACTACTCTCCCCAGCCCACTATTTGAACCATACTTCACGGTCCTCCTCCGGAAGCTCCCCATGCCTGCCCTTCCTTGCTCCTTCCATGTTTCCTTCTACACCAGCCTTTAGTGCCATCTTCCCGCACCACTGGGTCTCCCCCGTATCCATAACTCTCCCTCTCCCTCTGACTCTACACCCGCAGGGTTTGGGATCCCCTTCATTGATGAAAAGTTCCCACTGAGCTTACCTGGTTCCTTAACAAGGATCTGGACACAAGTCCACACTTTCTAATTCATTCAATCCGCATGTGAAGGCAGATTGGGGTTGCTCTGGGTGTCAGGGCTGCTGGCAGATATAGTTGGGTTTGCTTCTGAATCTTTGCTCCCTATTATTAATACTGCCAACATTCTCCCTGTTGGTGGGATATTAAGGGTTAAAATATTAATCAGGAATAATCGTGTATGCGTTATTTATAATTCAGACATTCTGGGTATTATGCCAAGAAAATACACATATTTCAAATGTTAAATCCCTACTTTTTCCAGAGAGCTCACATTTCAGTGATCATACTGAAGGGGACATTTGGGCTCGTTTCTCAGCATGTGCCAACAGAAACTAAACAGTGCAATTTAGCTCCCACTGTTAATAACAGATGCCCCCTTCCGGATGCTTTGTCAAAGCTCTTAACAAACACATGTGTCCTGCTCACTCTTTGGCTCTATAGTTCTTCTGGCTCTCACGGGAACGCATTTCATGCCTAAGAGAAAACACATCAGCAAGAGAAAGACTTCAGCATTTCTAGAAACCAAAACAACTCTAACAAATCCCACGGAGAGTCGTTTCCCTAGACAGCTTTCAAGGAACCTTTGGAAATTGATTAATTGTTAGGCACTAGTTTCCAGCAGGACATAAGCCATTTAAAAAGGACCAATTGTATCCTTTTTCTGTACTTGGAAACTGCCTTCTCAAGCAAGAACAATTATGACACTATTTCTAGCGTCAATGAGCTTCTCATCCAACTCACGGTATCTTCTTTATCTCCTTCTAAGTTCCGTAAGAGCTAGTTCACAGAAATCCTCCTTCTTTCTTCTATCACCGCATCACCTTATTCCCTCAAGTCTGCAAGTGTGCTGCTTGCCAGGTGCTCCGAGCTGGATACTGTCTGTCGGTACTTGTTGCTCTCTCCACGATGCTAAGTTCTCCCATATGGCACAGAGGCAGAAGGTCACAAACCATATGTCCCAGACTCTCTTGCCAGCATTGTTCCCTTTTCCAATCTTCCAATGAGAAGCAACCCCGAAAGAGCTGGAGGGTGGAAAGAAGCAGAAGCTCTCATCCCTCCCGCAGCAGGCAGGCACGAGGCCGTGGCAGAGACACCATGCAGGAGCCTCTGCAGCAGCTTCTAGAAACTCTCCCGTGAATCAGAGTGGGAGCAGCTGAGATTGTCAGCAACTATTTCTTGTGCTCGTGTCTCCCGAACGCACTGAGTTCTGCCTATGGTTATGAGTCTGTGGGCAGTGCAAGGTCGTGGAATCGACCTGGAGGACCCTGCACTCCTTTATACGTGAAGTGCCCAGGTGAGGATATTGTGGAGAGTCCAGACAAGGAAGACTGTCCAGACAGGAGAGGAGGGGTCTCTTCTGTGGACCAGGAAAGCTGGACACAGGGCGGAGATTTGCTATTCCAGCTTCATCGGAGCTTGTACAAACATCCCCATGACTCTCAGGTCTTGCTCTTCCTCGGCCAGCACTCTTTTCCTTAAGGAACGTGGCCAGGCTATAATGCCCACTTGAGTTATAATAGCACAACCCGCAGGATCCAACCGTGCCTGCAAAGAGATAGGGTCAGAGGTGCAGATCCACACTGGTTCTTGAGCCATAACCTATGGTTCGGCTACACGGATGAAGGTTTTGGGGAGGAGTGGGATCAGGGAAGTGGTGGCTATGAGCTATGAGGAGCAGGTTAGGGAGACGCACTTGTCAGAATGAGCAGAGTCTGGACATACCGGTCTTCCATTTGACTCTTTGCCCAAGGGCACCTTCTCCAGAGGTGGTCTCAATAACCAAGCAGAGGAGATCATCCAACCTGGACAAGATGGCTTCTCTCCCCAGCTCCCCACCCCCCAGGGGCTATGTGACTCTCCTAAGCTACGTGGCCAGGACATAGATTGAAGTTATGCCTCGTTTCAACAGCACAGATCTCTGCTGGCTATCACGATTGCCAGATACCCCACCTGCCAAAATCAGACATGGAAACCACGTTCACAATATGGCATCATTCCCTACAGAAATGGCCAGACACCTGGTAGCGGTTAGATAATATTGGGACCCTTCTAATGAAGGGTCAGCAATTTGTCCTCACTGGAATGGACTTGCTCTGGATCTGGATTTTTCTTCTTGGTCCCTGATCCTTCTGCTGGACTGTCATCGCTGAACTTACTGGAGGCCTTTGTTACTCTCATAATGTCGTTTCCACATAACGCTGCTCCTTGCAAAGAAACTCATTTCGGCAGAATGAGTAAGGCAATGGACTTGTGCCCTTGGCATTCACTGCTCTTGCCATTTCCCCATTGTGCAGAAACAGCTGACCTTCTAGAACCTCGCAGTGGCCTGTTAAAAACTCAGTTATGGCACCACGTCAAAGACACTGCCGTGCAGAGCCGGGAAGCAACACAATAAAATGCAGCATATGCTGTGAACCAGCAACCAATAAAGGACTCTTTCTCTGACAGCCAATGTGTAAACGTGGAAGATCTAAGATGAGACTTGCAAAATTTTTCTTCGCATCTCCGTAACTTTGGCGTCTGCTGATTTCGATGTGTTTGTTCCCGAGGCAGTCATGTGTTCACAGGAGGGAAGCAACAATCATGCCATTGAACTTGAACGTGAGATGGCTACCCGGACATTCTGAGCTCCTCCTTCCACTAATCCAACAGGCAAAGGAGAGGGTTACCACACCACATTTAATGATATCTCCTGATTATCAAAGCAGATAGAGCTTCTGTTAAACAATGGAGAGCCCAGAAGACTAGCCGAGAATCCAGAGTATTCTCTAGGGAGTCATCCGGTGATTCCATGCCCAATGGCAAAAGTTACTGAAAAACCACAACAGCTCAGGGCAGTGAGTACCACCAAGGGTACAGACTCTTCAAGAGCAGGGATTTGAGTCATCCCACCAGGTAAAGAACTATGAGCAGCTCAAGGGCTGGATAAAAGGAAGGCAAAGATGCCAAGGGGCATTTGGAATGGATGATGGAAAAAAAATTACAAATACCAACGGTGGTCTCATAACCAGCCACATGAACAGGGGTTGCAATAACTATGTATATCCCTCTGTAATTATTTATATATTTGTACATTTTTACATTTATATATTTATATTTTACATTTATATATTTTACATTTATATATTTTTATTTTACATTTATATATTTGTACATTTATATATTTGTATAGTTTTACCAATTTTCTTTCCCACCCACCATGCCATTATTATTTTATACGTGTTGCGATGCATATTTAACTTTATAATTTAATCTTTAAATGGTAAGACACTAAAGGAAAATTATGATCGATTGGATGAACCATGAACATCTCTCAGGGCCAGGTATGCTGTGACAGCTATGGCTTTGTTTCTCCTATTTCATGGAAAGAATGAGATCATGTTTGTTCTAAGAGGGAGAGTTGAGTTGTTACTGTGTAGAAGCATGATATGTCTGTTGGTCTTGTTCTTTAAAAGTTTTAAACTGAGTTGGGTGTGTTTGTGGATGCTCAGGAGGCAAAGAGGGGGTGGTGCTGGATGGGAACAGTGGAATTCAGCACCGTCCCTGTCTCTTAACCTCTGCCCTGCAGTAGAAGGCCTCCATGTCTGAGAACCACACTTTTCAAACTCCCTTCAAATATTCTTCCCCTTAAGACTGCCAAGGAGAGTCTGGGAAAGCAAAATAGAGACAAGGCAAATGGGATTCAATTATTGGTAGACGTGAGGTCTTGTCCTCAGCACCCAAGTAACCCTGAACACAAAGCATGACTTCCTTATCTCTCTCATTTAGTGAGAACTTAGAAGATACTTTTTTGACTAGATGGATGAATAAATAAAAAACAGATGGATATATAATGGATGGATGGATGGAGAGATGGATGGATGGATGGATGGATGGATGGATGGACAGATGGATGGATGGATGGATGGATGGATGGATGGATGGACAGATGGATGGATGGATGGATGGATGGATGGAGAGATGGATGGATGGATGGATGGATGGATGGATGGAGAGATGGATGGATGGATGGATGGATGGTTGGATGGATTCATGAAAGGAAGTGGAAACAGAAAAAGACACCATATATCCAAGGAATTTGGTGTTTGAAGGAAAATTTGAATAAAAATCAACACGGATGCATCAGTTGATGGTTCGGGCTTTGTTTTAACTACAAATGAGAGAGCATCTAAAGTAAAAACATTTAAACTCAAAAGAGAAATCAACAAAGAGGAAAAATTCAGACGTGCTAGAGAGGATGGTGATAACTCTCCATTTACTTCTCAGACTACATGGGAAAATGTGGGCTCCACAGGGAAAGGCAGATTTAGCAAAGAAAGCCCGGAGCCTCCAAGAACAGAGATTTGGGATTTGGGGTGAGATCCAACTACTGGTCTTTAATACACCATCACTGTTTTATATTTTTAATGTTTTTTTTAAGTTTACTTATTTTGAGAGAGAAAGAGTGAGAGAGAGAGAGAGAGCAGGGGAGGGCAGAGGGAGGAAGACAGAACCCCTAGCAGCCTCTGCTCCATCAGCCCAGAGCCCAAAGTGGAACTCGATCCCACGAACCGTGAGATCATGACCTGAGCCAAAACCAAGAGCCAGTTGCTTAACCGACTGAGCCATGCAGGCATCCCCACCATCACTATTTTAGACACATTTTCGGTGTGGACATGAAAACCTAGGGAAACAGATTTGGGCTCTATAGAAGAAAGAGCTTTTGAGCCAGGAGAGATAATCAACCCCAGAAGTGGGAGCCTCTGTCCACTAGAAGCATCTGTGCAGCCCCCAGATGGCCAGATCTGGAAAATACTCCAAAAAGGATCTCTGGCCTGGTTGGGAACCGGATAAGAATTCTCAAACCCTTTCCCAACAATTTGCACGTTGCTTCTCCCCTCCCGGAGTCAATCCGATATTTACAACTGGCAGGGACACAGAGGCTCCCTCGCAGGAACACTTTAGATACGCAGACAGCTAGGAGGGGAGCTATTTTGGGGTGAGGAGCTGGCGCATCCCAGCACCCCTCAACTCACAACACATAAGTAGTCTCTCCCTCTGCGTAAGCAGGAGGGGGTTGATAGAAGAGTGCCTGCTAAATAAAGCAGTCTAATTAATAAAGCAAACGTCAAGTGCCTGCAATGCTAATTTCATCTAGTTGGCTTCTCACACGCATGTCACCAAAAGTAAAGTCGTTTCTAAATTATCTGTTAAGAGGAAGATGAGGGCACAAACTTCAGTGAGACTGGTGGGGGCGGGGGGGGGGGGGCGGGTGCTGGAGGTGGAAACAGTATCTGAAATTCAAAGGTTGTGCTTCTGATCTTTCTTTTTCAAAGATAATCTCAGCCCTGCAATGTCCCCTGAGGCTGGGGAACAGCAGTCAGAAGTGGCAACTCCCTGCCCCATGCTGGAAACCCTTCTGCAAATTGCATTCAGATTCGAATTCAAAGGTGTCCCGCTGAAGGAACCCTGGAGCAGAGCCAGAGTTTAAATGCCTAACAGCGCTGTTACTTTCTTTGAGCTCCCTGGGTCTCTGGATTTCCAGCCACTAATTCTAAGACCTGAAAGGAAAGGTGATCCTGGCCTAGGCTCTGGTTTCAGACTAGCTCTGGGTTTCGATCCCAGCTGGACTGCTTTTCAGCTGTGTGGACGTAGGCAAATTGCTCAGCGTCTCTGACCTTCCATTCTTCGTTCATAAAGCAGGAACGGCAGTAGTTTGGGCAGAGTTTATGCAAGGAATAGGTGAGATACTAGGGGTCCAGTTATGAACACAGAATCTGTCACATAGCAGGCTGTCACAAAAACATTACTGTATCCACTCTCTGACCTTAAATCATTGATAAGTTGAAATCCAAACATCTATTGTGTTTCCCCCAAGTACTACCATATCTTCATTCTTTTATCAGTTTTGTTTCTGTTTTGGTTTCTGTTTTGGTTTTTCAGAGGGAGAGAGAGAAAGAGAGAGAGAGAGAGAGCATGCAAGCAGGGGAGAGGCTCAGTGTGGAGCCCAACACAGGGCTTGATCCCACAACCCCGAGAGCATGACCTGAGGCCAAATCAAGAGTCAGACGCTCAACCGACCGAGCCACCCAGGCGCCCCAGAGTTTTCTTCGTTCTTGGCATCCATAAAGTGTTATGATTAATGACTGTGGGCTCATTCATTCATTTCGCAAGCATTAACTGGGCACCAAAGATGTGCCGTGGCACACGTGACTCATGCTATGGCTCTAGAGGTAAGTAAGACACATGTCCTGCCCTCAGAGTCTATGTCACATCTTTATCTAGGCTGAGCAGAAAAGTGAAACCACTTTGTGACTGTCGTCAGAGCCACTTGGGGCCCTACCTCTGAACTTGTGACTTTCAGCGTCATCAGGTAGTTGGCCTCTGGCCCCTGAGACAGGACCACGTCCAAGGATTCCAACGCGGTCAGTGAACACAGCCTCTCAGACTGACGAATGCTTTCCCACCAAACTGACAGCTAAATAGAAGGTGTTTCTGGAACACGTGTGTTACACAGGTTTTCGACAGGCCATGTCCATGGTCACTGAGCAATGCTACCGTTCCTTTGGTCCCCAGTCAACAAGCATCTCTTGAGCACCAACTATGCACCAGACACGATGGCCGGCGCTACGAAGACAGAAGACCGATGGATGGTCCCTATGCACGAGGATCTCACAGTCTAAGGAAGCGGACAGACAGGCCCCACGCAGAAGTGGATGGTGCACGGGAGAAGGCTTCCCACGCCCGGTGGGGGCCATTCGAAGAGGCATTGTGGTGACAGTGAGCTGAGCCAAGTTTGGGATGCAGACCGCAATGCAGGATGAAAGGATCCTTAAGGACATAAACCGAGAGGCATAAAACAGGGCAAGACTTTGGAAAGATTCCGTGTGGCTGCTCCAGAGTCTGAACGTAGAGGTGTGGCAAAGGGTGACGCAGAGAAGTAGACCTAAGCAAGACCCCTCACTTCCTCTGGGCGGCCCACATGTGTGCCACTGTGTGAACGGTAATTAAAACAAGGAGAATCTATGTCACTCCTTTTAGCATACGGCCCACGAATAAAAGACCTGGGTGACTGTAGCGGGGGAGCCCCACGGTCTCGGTTGGAAGCTTCCCTTCACACTGGGGCCCCACCCCCCCGGTGCGGGGCAGAAGACTATTGCCCACCCCATGAACTCAGCTTACACCCAAGAAATGTATAATGCCCATGTCATCCACAGTCTCCCCACGGACAGCCCAGCTGTCTCAGCTCTTTCCTGGACCACAATGGTCACCTCTACTCCCGCCAACCCGTGGCCAGCGTCCAGTCTTTGGGTCACTCTCCCGGGGTTAGCAACTCTGGGCTCAGGGCGCCCAGCACCTTGTTCGTTGGTCTGGCCATCATCTGGATTGTCGTCACACAGCTTCGGGGAGGGACAGAATGTAGGGGAACGTGCAGGGGACTTTCTGGCTCTCCCAGTAAGACAGGCTTTCTGGCTCTCTGTCTGGGGACGGAGTCCGGCTCTCCCACGCACTGTCCAGGTGACGTCGATGCAAGGCTAGGCAGGGCCCTTTGTCAATCCAAACCCCGTTTTCCTCACAGGTCACGTGGGAGTATTAATGCTTTCCTGGAGGGCGAGGAGAGGCCATCACCCTGCAAGCTCCTTGAGACAGGACTTGGTCTGCCTTTCTGCCATGGTTCCAACCCCTGATGATTATCCGGCAGATGGAAAACAATATTCCAAAATATTTCAGAATAACCGAATAATTGTAAGCAAAGTGCCTGAAGGAGGGGAGAGGAGGCTCCGACTTGAACTCTCCCCCCACGACCACTTTGTTCTCATCCAGAGCCAAGAGATGGTGAGACCTTCCTTCCCAAAAGGCCCACCGGCCCACTCTAACAGAAAACCTTTAGCCCTAAGGATAGCAGACAGATGAAGCACCAGAAACAACAAACCTGCATCCACCAGCATCAGGGCTTGAGCCCGTGCCCACATCGGGCTGCATCCTTCAGACAAAGTTTTAAGCCTTCATTTAGCAACTAGATTCAAACACGTCGGGTGAGTGAACAAGTGATTAACTTTAGCCAGGGAAACACTAGTCGGGTGATTTCACTTCCATAAGAAAAAAAAAAAAAAAAAAATCACACATCGCACGCGTCCCAGACCCTCACATACCCTAGCCCACGAGGCAGACGGCAGACTACCTGTCGATGCCGTCTTGGGCTGACATGGAAACCGAGGCCCGAGGAGGTCAGGCAAGTCATAAGCTGTAGAGCCTGTTGCAGAATCCCACACCTGCTCCCAGAGTCGCTCTTCCCTCCCTGCGCACTGAGCTGCCCCGCCCGCAGCCCTGCCATAATCCGGGCATCGTCTATTTTGAGCCCATCTGGAAAGAAAATAGCATCGTTCTAGGGTTATGGTTCGGCATATCATGTAGATACCGCTTTTCCCTCTTCCCCTTTAAAAGCCGCGCCAGGATGGTTTCCTGCCCACTGAAAAGTAGTAGCTCTCTGTTCAATAGGGAATCTTCTGTAGACAAGAACAAATATTTAAGATGGGGTATTTTTTTTTTTCCCTGAGAGCAGAGCTAAGCAGAGGACAAGGACGTGCTGTAATCTTCCCCGTTCGTATGCGAGGAGGAGAGCCGGAATCTACATTCTTGTAAACCTGGAGGAGCCAGATAACTGACATTTCTTAATCCGGGGGCTCAAATTTCAACCGAATGTAACTCCTCCATCTTGCCAGACCGATGTGGCAAACCAAAAGTAGCATTACAGGGGCGCCTGCGTGGCTCAGTCGGTTAAGCATCTGACTTCAGCTCAGGTCTTACTCACAGGCTGTGAGTTCAAGCCCCGTGTGGGGCTCTGTGCCGACGGCTCAGAGCCTGGAGCCTGCTTTGGATTCTGTGTCTCCCTCTCTCTTTTCCCCTCCCCTGCTCTCTCTCTCAAAAATAAATAAACATTTAAAAACAGGAACAAAAGTATGATTATGGGACGTAGAAACAGGGAACAGTACAGATTATACTTACGTGGCCGTGAACGGATACCGGACTGTGCACCCAGATACCGGGAATTATGCATCCAGTGCGACAAGAATGTTTTCTTCCCCCCTGGAGAAATGGATGAGTGACACCAATACCACCGTGACTCAGGAGAGACCAGGTGCACCCTGATGTCACAGAAGGAGATGCAGACTTAAAAAAGCCAGTGTAAACATTCGAGGCCAAGACTGAAGTGAAGACAGAAAGGTTACTGTTGACAATGCAGATATAAAAATAGCAATCTACAATGTAATTATAAATAAAACGGTTGTTAACTTTTACAATGCCTATATATATTTATGTAATGTCAAAGCTTGCACACCGCCCATCTTTATATCAACTTTTATATCAGCATTCTGAGAAAAACACCATATTTCCTGGCACTGCTTTGTAAAATAATAGAGAGGCTGTGGTCATAACCATCCTTCAAATGCACAGATCGCACCTCTGCGCGTGTAAATGGCACGTGTGTGTACATAGGCACAAATAACTCACCGGAGACGCCCGATACGGCCAGAACAGCGTTGCCAGTCTGACCTTTAGCAGAAACAGCATAAAAATATCATCGCTGCAGCTGCATGCTTCACCCGGCCCCCATTTTGGGAACGTGGAAAAGAAGAAACGGCTGACCTGAGCACTCCCCGTAGCACGAAGAGTGCCCGGCCCTGCGCCGAGGAGGCTGAATTGAAGTCCAGACCCACCGCCCGCCAGTTTGGCCGTCATGAAGCAAATCAAGCATTCGCTGTACGTCTCCATTCACAACAGGGATTTGAGTGTACGTGGAAAAGGAAATCCAAACTCCTGGCAGAGGTTTTTGGAGACGCTCCGCCAGAAACTATGCCTCAGGATAAGGGCTATCCCACTCAAAGAGGTATCCCAAGAAAGTGGCTCCGTGATTCCAAGGATGAAATCGTCACCATCGTTTGAAGACCGTAAGGGTCACAAGATGTCCTAAAGGGCACCGCGCTGCGAGGGAAGCCATCCCAGCTTTACAGCCACGGGGCTGGGTTTAAATTCTGACTCCACTGCGGGGCGCCCGGGGGGCTCAGTCGGTTGGGCGTCAGACTCCGGCTCAGGGTCACAATCTCCGGTCCGTGAGTTCGAGCCCCGCGTCGGGCTCTGTGCTGACAGCTTGGAGCCTGGAGCCTGCTTCGGATTCTATGTCTCCCTCTCTCTCTGCCCCTCTCCCCCTCATGCTCTGTCTCTCTCTCTGTATCAAAAATAAATAAAAACATTTAAAAAATTTAAAAAAAAAATTCTGACTCCACTGCTTACCAGCTATGTGGCTGTGAGCAGGTCGCCTACCCTCTGAGACGCCACACCATCCTCCTTAAAGTAAGATCAGCAATATCTACGTAATGACACCTGAAGAGTAAAACTCTGCGAGTGGCGCAATGACCCCGGTGTCGCAGATGACTAATTCTCCTCTTCGTTCCCATCTGGGTTCATTTGTGCGCAAGAAAAAAGCCTCATCGTTGTCTGCCCGACGCGTGGCTCTGTCCTCACTCTGATTTACTCTTCTCCATTAGAAAAGTAACTATGAAAACATGGCTTTTGGAGAAGACTTCTCCAGACAGCCCGGCAAGGAAATGGAGCTAAGAGGAAGCGGCAGGCCTGCCTTCTCCCCCAGCTCCGGGCCCAGAGTGACAAGAGGACACGTCGACAGGACAAACCCAGGTGTGGCAACAAGAAGCACAGGAAGGGCCACGTGGACGTGAACTAGAAGGCTGTGGTGGGAACCGGGGGAGCCTGGACTCACTGTCAGACAAACCCGCCCAGTGGTTAAACTCACAGCCTCTGCCGGCATTCAAATCTGAGTTCCACCTCTCACTGGTCCCCAACGAGCTGGATTCTGGTCCGGGTGTGGAAACCACATCTGGCCTCAGACCTAGACTCTGTTCTCCAAAGCTAGGCCTGACCGGAGCTCTGCTTTTGGACTCCTGGGTCGGCCCAGGTTTAAAAAGCTGCATGTTGGGGCACCTGGGTGGCTCAATCGATTAAACGTGAGACTTCGGCCCAGTCATGATCTCACAGTTCATGAGTTTGAGCCCTCGGTCGGGCTCTGGGCTGACAGCTCAGAGACTGGAGCCTGCTTCGGGATTTTGTGTCTCTTTCTCTCTTCCCCTCCCCTACCCATGCTCTGTTTCTCCCTCTTTCTCTCTCAAAAATAAATAATTTTAAAAAATTAAAAAAAAAAAGCTGCATGAGCACTTTCAACGATAGCCAAATTATGGAAAGAGCCTAAATGTCCATCAACTGATGAATGGATAAAGAAGATGTGGTTAATATATACAATGGAATACTACTTGGCAATGAGAAAGAATGAAATCTGGCCTTTTGTAGCAATGTGGATGGAAGTGGAGGGTATTATGCTAAGTGAAATAAGTCAGGCAGAGAAAGACAGATACCATGTTTTCACTCCTATGTAGGTCCTGAGAAACTTAACAGAAGACCATGGGGGAGGGGAATGGAAAAAAAGTTAGAGAGGGAGAGAGGCAAACCATAAGAGACTCTTAAAGACTGAGAATAAACTGAGGGTTGATGGGGGGTGGAAGGGAGGGGAAAGTGGGTGATGGGCATTGAGGAGGGCACCTATTAGATGAGCACTGGGTGTTGTATGGAAACCAATTTACCAATAAATTTCATAATAAAAAAATAATAAATTAAATAAAAATAAAAAATTGCAAAAAAAAAAGCTGCATGTCATTTTTCTTTTGACCATGGAACACTCTAAACGCTTGAAAATAAACAATTAGGGGGCACCTGGGTGGCTCAGTCGGTTAGGCATCCGACCTCAGCTCAGGTCATGATCTCGTGGTTTGTGGGTTCGGGCCCCATGTCGGGCTCTGTCCTGACAGCTCAGAACCTGGAGCCTGCTTGGGATTCTGTGTCTCCCTCTCTCTCTGTCCCTCCCCAGCTCATGCTCTGCCTCTCTCTGTCTCTCAAAAATAAATAAACGTTAAAAAAATTTTCAAACAAAGCCTTGAAACACTTTTCAGGGTAAAGGCTACGATAAGATGAGCCCTCATCCAAATCCCAGCACATAGGGAAATAAGTTTCTTTATGTGGCAAATACACATGTACATGGTACCTAATACACACATGGTCAACATCTCAGCAAGTTTCCATGGGGAAAAAAAAAATGCCCTGATGATGTTTTCCCATTACCAACGATTGCTCTATAGCTTATGCCTAACAAAAACATCATTTCAGTAGAGACGGTATAGGCAGGAAGCCTTGCAACTAAAACAAGTGATTGTCACATGTTGTCCTCTCTCCCTCTTCCCACTGGGGTCTCATCCTAAGCGTCCACGCGCACACAAGCGCGCACACGCCTTACACACGCTGCCGGGACAAGACCCCAGTCTCATCAGCTAAGGCAGACCTGGCGGCAGTGAGATTCCAGGGTTACGGTGGAGCAGGGACCCCGCGCTCTGCAGAATCGTTACTCGTGTTGTGATGCCCAAGAACGACAGTGCAGCTAAACACATAATATATTCTAGTTTTCACCAAGACTTTGTTCTTTTAGAGCAGTTCCCAGCGAAACTGAGAGGGAGGCACAGAGGTTTGCCGTAAACCCCCTGCCCCCGCACAGACATAGGCTCCCCCATTATCAACACCCACCGCCGGGCAGTACATTTGTTACAACCAAGGAGCCTGCGCGGACCCGTCATTATCAAAGTCCATAGTTTACGCGAGGGTTCCCTCTTGGTGCTGTTCGTCCTATAGCTCTGGACAGATGTATGAAAACACAAATCCATCATTATGGTGTTGTTCATATTTTCACCGCCCTCTGAAAGCTCTGCACTCCACCTGTCATCTCCCCACCCCACTCTTCCCCGCCTCCAGAAAACTCCTGGCAACCACTGATCTTGTTACTGTCTCCACAGTTAGGCTGTATTCTACTTTAAAATATGTACGGATTCAAACAGGCTACATTAAAAGGCCGGAAGACAGCAGAGGAAGACCACGGACAGATTTCCTATGTTTCCGTCCATTGAGATTCGACTCAAGCAAAAAAAAAAAAAAAAAAAAAAAAAAAAAAAAAGGGTGGTTCGCAGGCCCTAGTGTGTTTGGAGTGGCTCTTGAGTCTTTGCTGTGCGCCTCCGCCTTATGGGCAGGGCAGCGTGGCAGAGGGCCCTGGGCAAAGCCACCTCCAGCACAGGCCTCCAGCTCCTAGCCTTCAGGGCTCCCCTCTCCTCAAGGCCAGCATCCCAAGCACTCCTGTGTTCTCTTCCTTTGGACCTAGAAACTCAGCCTACTTTCTCCCCTCGGTCTGTAGTTGCTAGAATTAGAATAGAGAAGAGGTCGCAGGCTTCACTCTCTGCCCCCTGGGGTCGCCACCCCCCAGCGTGCTGAGACCAGCCTGAAAATCTCCCAGCCCCCTTGCTGTTCCCCAAAACAAACTAGAATCCTAAATACTAAGAGAAGGCAGGTTATCAGAATCACCAAGAGGGACGAAAACTCGGGACTTCTGCCTTCTGCTTCCATTTTGGAGGGAATGTCCTACTAATCTTCCCATTCTTCGGACCCCATCTTCAATGGAGCACCATGGAGTCTTCTCAATGACCATGATCTAAGCTTGAGTTGTCAGTGTCAACTATTTATCATCTATCCTGTGGCAAACAGGGTGCTGGAATTTTACAGATGCCATCTCATCTAGTCCTTGCGACAATGTTGTGAATTACTTCTATTTGACAGATAAGGAAACTGAGGCCCAGAGAGGTTAAGGGACTTACCCCCAGATCACCGGGCAACACAGTTCAGCTTGACCTTCGACTCTGCTTTCCTGCCTGAAGACATAGGTCAGGGCCCTGGATGAGCTCTTGGCTCAAGTTTATCTCTCCGGCAGCCCCAACTTGGGTGACATCCGTACCACTGAGACTCTGTCTCACTCAGGAATGCTAACTTCAGGCACAGCTTTGTGGAGCCATCACTATGGCCCCATCCAGAGGTAGCCAAGGCTGCCAAGCCCACCTGTCCCGCCTCAGCCGCTTCCACAGGCTTTTAGTCGATTAATCCACGCTAACAGTGTTCAATCATTTAATCTCCCGGTTTCTTTAGCTCCTTCGCTGAAGTATAGAGACAAGAAGGCTCTCTCTATCCCCTTCACAGCACAGCTATCAGGCTCAAACAGAGAAGCCGTGTGGAAATGATTGAAAGTATAATGCAACAGACTATTAAAGTGGGAGTTTCAGAGGAGACCACAATATGCTATCGATACCAGATGCCAAAATCGAGGCATAATACAGACATCAGTGTGACATTTCGAATATGATGATGAGAACGAACTAAATGATCAACTGTCAGTGAAGATATTTAAAAATAGAACAAATATTAAGAAATTTATTTCTTTTTCCTAGAAATACCATATGACCCAGTAATTCCACTCCTGGATATTGACTCAAACACAAAAACACTAATTCGGAAAGATATAGGCACCCCTATGCTTATAGCACCATCGTTTACAGTAGCCAAGATATGGAAGCAACTCAAGTGTCCATTGATGGATGGTTGGATGGATGGATGGGTGGATGGACGAAGAAGATGTGATAGGTATATATATAAATATGTACATATGTATGCACACACACCCATGCACACATACACACACACACACACACACACACACACACTGGAATATTACTCAGCCACAAAAAAGTAAAAGACCTTGCCATCTGCAACAACATGGATGGACCTCAAGGCCATCATGCTAAGTGAAATAAGTCAGGCAGAGAAAGAAACTTACCATGCAATTTCACTGGTATGCGGAATCTAAAACTCAAAACCAACAAATGAGCGAACAAAAAACAGAATCAGACCCAGAAAGAAATACAGAGAACAAACCGATGGTTGACAAAGGGAAGGGGTGGGGCAGGGGCAAAACGGGTGCAGGGGAGTCGGAGACGCAGGTTTCCGGTCATGGATCGAATAGGTCAAGGGAATTAAAGATACAGCATAGGGAATAAAGTCAATGATATTGCAATATCACTGTATGGTAGCTATATTTGTGGTAAGCACAACACAATGCATAGGCTTCTTCAAACACTACGTTGTACATGGGAAACTAATGTCACGTTGTGGGTCAACTATACATCAATGAAAAAAAAAAGAAAGCAATTTATTTTTTGAAGGAATATTCCTTTAGAGATGGTCACTGGGAGCTGGGAGTATCCACCAGCCCCATAGGAGAGAGATGGAGAGGTGCTACCCACTGACCCCAACTGTTGAGAGACTCTGACATGCACTCCTCACAGAGTGGGAGCGTGGCAAATTCACCCTGCTTCCTGCGCGAGAAAGCCAAAGCTGTGGCGACAGAATTCAGTCCTATGTCTGGGAATTAAGTGCCGAGCAAAAAGCAGATCAAAGCAAGAGAAGCCTGCGGGCTGGAGATGAACCCATGATAGAAATGTTGACCGAGGGTTGCCCTAAATCCATCCCGCCAGGGTGAGGGCCTCATCCTGGAGACGTGGACAGACAGAAGCAGAAGCTAAGGAGTGAATGGTCATCCTCATAAAAGAGAAGACTTCCCGTGAAAGAGGGCCCAGTAGGGAGTCAGCAGAGCATCCATAAAAGCACCCATGAGAGTGCCGTGAGCACCTGCCAGGCCAAGAGAGGACAGAGCCAGCTCACTGCAGCATTAGGTGAGTAAGGCCATCCCCACCCCTGTCCCCCTCCTCCACCCACTTCCACACTGGTGGGATCAGACTCAGCGGCTGGAAGGTGGGTGAAGGGACTGAGGATGAGAGCCAGGCCCAGAGCAGGTGACCCATCCCCTTCCCAGCAGGTGAATGTCCCACCTGCCGGGGCCTCAGTGGGCCAGAGGTGAGGACCCCACACTTAAATGAGGATTGGGACGTTCACTCACATATCGCACTGGACCCGTTGCTTGTTCGTTGGGGCTGTGTCCGTGACTTAACGTGACTGAGGGCCTGGTTTCACCTGAGAGACCACAAAAGCCCTGAGACCTGCCTACGTTTTCACCCTCCTCTGCAGATTTAAAGGAATAAGAAGAGATAAAAAAAATAATAATAATAAAGTTGCTTTCATGATGATGCCTCGTTATTCCTGCTTACTTAATGTCAGTTACAACGTGCTGCTTCCTGCCCCAGTGGACGCCACTATTCTGTCCACTTCTCTTACTGCAGCCAAAGTCATGTGTGCAACATATGAAGCCAATCTATCTCTTTCTGTTGAAAACCCTTCTGTGGACCCCTACTGCCTTCCGCATAAAGTCCAAACGCTTTACCTGGCTTATAAGATTTGGGGGGACCTGGCCCAGCCCCTCTCTCCAGCCTCATCTGTCCTCACTCCGTTCCCTCCCCCACCCTTGTACGGTGCCCCATCCGTTACGAGAATAATCGTGCTGCCTTCTTCTCCTGGTATTTGTTCTCGTATTCAGAAGCCAACTTCGAGAGTTACTCATCCACTGGGACCAGGCGGGTATTCTTTGAGACATGAGACAGTCCGGGTTTTCTTTGTTGTTTAGTCTTGAAAGCCTTAACCTCCAAGTTGCCATTTTTGAACAAAAAGTAACCGGTTCCCTGAAACAAGCCTGTGAATGCGGCACTCACAGATCGGGGAGGAGGGGGCCCGCTTCACCCCATCTTTTGCCGGTCTCTCTATTCAGGTCTCAGCCCAAATATCACCTCCTCCGGGAAGGCTGCCTTGACATCCCTGCCTTGACACTGGGCTAAGTTGTCTTCCACACAGTTTCATAGCACAGTCCCATTGCCTCACACGCTTATCACACTGCGTTGACAGGGCACGTGTGTCCTTGCTGGACTGTCAGCTCCTGGAAAGCAGGGCCGTGTCCTGTTCACAGCCCTGGCTTTGCTGCCAATTACTCAACCTTCCAAAATGTGTCCATGTACTGGGAGAGTAATAGTCTATCCCTCAGGGAGTTATTATTATAAAACAAGAAAATGAATGCAAAGCACTTAGCATGTAGGCAAAACTTAATAAAGGTCAGCTATTTATTTTTAACTATTACTCAATATATTGTTGTTGGCTAGAAGAATCAATGGAAAGACTGGCATCACCACTCCAATATGGCATATACATGTCCTGACCGGGGACAGCCTGTGGGCAGAGGCGAGGCGCTGACATCATGACCCATCAAGGTCCTTCCTACCCCGATCACAAATGCCATCAAGGCCGGAAAATTTACCTCCAGGAAGCAGTGGTCTGCCCCCAGAGATTGATGGGAGATGGGACATGTCAGCAGTGAAACTCCATTTTGAATTAACTAGAAAGAGTTGTCACATGTCATCAATGACATGCATGTCATGTGTGCACGCAGGCATGTAAGAAGGTCTTCAGACAAACCCCTATGTTATTGCAGAGCCTGGTGACCAGCAAAGCGCTGTTCTGGTTCTTCACCTCGACCAATACCCATTCCTGAAACTCACCAACATTGCCCCAGAATGAAGCCGTTTACGAAGGGAGGCTTATTTTCTGCCCCCTGTCCTGTCTCTCTTCTGGCTTTTGTCCTCCGGTGTGACCCGCTCGGTGGGCAGTGACTCCCAACCTCTGACAGGTTGTCCTCTGCCCCGAAAGGAGGGCTCACCAACCCCCTCGCTGATGGTAACGGTGGAAGACGGGTGGCTTGAGTGGTCCTGCTAATGACGGCAGGACAAAATCATCAAGCTTCGGAAACAAGATGGGAGTTCCTGGATGAGACCCAGCTTGGGATGCTGGGTCTCACTGGTACAGAAAGAAACCCACGTGAGGGGATGGGTGGAAAGAGCATGGTTTTGTGACCTAAAGCCCATCATCGCTGGACAGGTTGCCAAGGGTGCACAGGAACATACACTGAAGCCCCCATCTAACTGGCAATGAGCAAACATAGGAAACAAAATCATGCCTGGCATTTCATCAGCCACAACTGAGTGTGACAACAGGCTGTTTCATGTGATGGTCTTATTTCATTTGACGGTCGTGACCAGCCTGCACAATCAGGAGGATCACCACCCCCATTTTGCTGTTGAGGAAACTGAGGCTGAAAAAGGTAAGCCCAAAGCCAATGAGCTGATAAATGACAGCTCAGGGACCCCACGCCCATCTTCTCCCATCAGAACACCGTGCATTCGGGTCCCGGAGGAGGAAGAGCTCAGAACAAAATTGCATCCTCCAAGGGCATCAGAATTACTTATTATTGTATGAATGACACAGGCATGATGAGTTATCAGAGTGTCTGGGACATTCTCTACTTCCGAAGTTGAATACTAATGATGATGTTCACTTCTCCAGAACCCTGTCAGAAGCCAAGTTCATCCCAGCACTGGAACTGGACCATGGGACAGTCCAGGTGTTTTAACCTCAAAAGCCCTAACCTGCGCTTTGCCATCATTATACAAACTGACGTTCTTCTATTGGAACAAGCTGGAAAAGCCCTGGTAAAGCTATACTCCGTGGTGGGGCAGGGTGGTGCCTCTCCCTGGGCTTGACCCCCTTTCAACACCTCAACCCGGAGACACAAACCAAAGGACTCCTTCCCCTGGTTCGACCTGAGTGCTCCCTGTCCTACCCCTGTGTGGAGCCTCCTGCCGGCCTACGGTGAAAAAGGGAGAAAGTCCTGCCCATCTTAGCAGAAAGGTATCCCTTTCTGATTGGGATCCGAGCTGCAGAGAAATGACCAATCCGACAGAAATAAGATCCTACCTGAGGAGGGTCTCAGAGTGACCGTCCACATCCATTTCTCCTCTCCCTCCAGCACAGGGGAGGACTTCTCTGCCCTGTGCAGGCAGGCAGGGTCACGATAGGCCTGCAGGCTGTGAGCTGAAGCGACATGTGCTGCCAAGAAGCCCGTGACTCTCGGATGGTGTGGCTCAATGGTGACGGAGCCTCCATCATCCTGGACCCATGAGACACTGTGGGGAGCAGGGCTGTGGGGAGCAGGGCCTTCTCGTGGACAGAGTACACACGTAGAGTGAGAGATAAGCAAAAGTTCATCATGTTAAGCTTAAGCACCGAGATGTGGGGCTGTTTGTTACCACATCGTAGCCTAGCCTGGCTTAACCAACACGTTCCCAGTGCAAGACACATTCTCCCAGGTGTGGCAGAGCTCAGAGACGTTCCTGCGTTGCCATGCCAAGTTCACCGTCATAGGAGCTACACGCACAACTTGTAATATCAGTCGAGACAGTAGGTGACCCAGGTTTATCATGCTTTGGTAGAGGTAGCATACGGCAAGTTACAATCACAGGTAAATAGGGAGAGCAGAGAATAAGTTGTGTCCTTCTTTTTTCTCAAGGCAGAGCTAACATTTCTCTGTGCACGCATTTAGTCTGTGCCAGATAGGTTAAGCGTATTATTTCTAGCTCCACAACATCCCTGCAATAAAAATAGGCATTATAAGGGCGCCTGGGTGGCTCAGTGGGTTGAGCGTCGGACTTCGGCTCAGGTCATGATCTCATGGTTTGTGAGTTGGAGCCCTGCATCAGGCTCTGTGCTGACAGCCCTGAGCCTGGAGCCTGCTTTGGATTCTGTGTCTCCCTCTCTCTCTCTGCTCTTTGCCCACTAATGCTCTCTCTCTCTCTCTCTCTCTCTCTCTCTCTCTCGCAAAAATAAATAAAAACATTAAAAAATAAAAATAGGCATTATCATCCCCATTTTACCTATTAGGAAACCATGGTTCATGGAGACTGGTTTATTCAAGATCACACATGGAAGTTTGGCTCTAAATACAGACATCTCTGACTCCGCAGTGGAAAAGGTTTTCCACTACATGAAATGAGTCTGCCCGTTCAGTATTATCTGAATAAATGATTAATAGACAGATGGATGGAGTGTATACATAGAGAGATAGATAATAGATTGGATGGGTGAATAGATAGATAGATAGATAGATGATAGAATCTGTTATTCACCATGGTCCCCATCAGTACTGAAGCCCAAGTCCAAAAAAAGAAAAGAAAGGAAAGGAAAGGAAAGGAAAGGAAAGGAAAGGAAAGGAAAGGAAAGGAAGAAAGAGAAAGAAAGAAAGAAAGAAAGAAAGAAAGAAAGAAAGAAAGAAAGAAAGAAAAGGAAAAGACAGCCGGGAATCAGGCAGGAAAAAAGACAAATTTCTCAAAAAACAAGAGATTAAAATAGAGGCACACTGAGAGCACAGTGTTGCGGCTTTGAGGGGGCAGGCTCTGCATTTAAGATCCAGGTTTACTCCCACTCATGATTTAGGTGCCTTTGGTAAGTTACTTTACCCTGCTATGCCTCTGTTTCCCTGTCAAATGGCCATAAAACAGCGCCTGCTTCATTGGGTTTCTGTGAAGATTAGGCAACCAGGTATGGGTCCAGGGCATAGAACAAAGGTCTGGCACACAGAGGGCCTCCAAGACTTTCCCTTCTGTTACTTAGACGTGGGCTACAAAAAGCAGAGTAGAACGAGGACTGCCACCACCACTTAGTGATGCCCTCTGCCCATTGCTCCTAAGTGGCAGGTGATGGGCAGTCCATTTCCGCCCCCTCAGGACTCACCAGAGCCCCTGTTCCTTGGAGAAAAGATGGGGGGCAAGGACACCTTCTCATGTATGAAAGACAGCCCTGCGCTCCTCATGAGCTGAGCCTGTTTTGAATAGGAGATGATTCTGTGCCCCAAGCACCAGGCGACCCTGAAATCAAGCCCAACTCTTGGGCCATTGTGCTTCTCCACGCGAAGGCAGGAGACAAGCAGTGCCGGGAGCGTACGCCCCCAGGAGGGTCTGCAGGGCCCCCAGACCTGCTGTGGGGAGGCTGAAGACAGTGCTCTGTGCCCCCTCAGCTTAGCTATAAAGTTTTGCTTTAGACTCTCTCTCAAAAGCACCTCTTAACCTTGATTTTTATGAGCCTCACGGCTGCAAAAAAAAACCTGATTCTAATGGTGTAACGATTATAATAATAACACTTTGAACTTATTATTTTGTTATTTATATTATCAGCTGAACCCAGCAGAACATGTTGCAGATGATGAAGCCCTGGCATGTGTGTTAGCAAATCCCATAGCTGCCCTGGGAAATCGGCAGGACGGGCAGAGATAGCTGGGTAACATCTGTGGTTTATAGACAAGGAGATACACGTACACACAGTCAGACCCTTAAAGTCACGTGACTTGCCCAAGCCAAGCAGCGGCACTAGCTGAGCAGGACAGGAATCTAAGTTCAATGGCATAGGGTCCAAGGTACACTCCCCAGGAACCACAGGGATGCTTTCATTCCAGACTGGACCGCTACAGGATCCAGAGGCACTGAGCCCCAGGAGTGAAAGAAATTGCTCTGTGTGGTGCACGGATTTACACATGATAGAGACTCAACAAATCCTTGTACAAACAAATCCTGGGTACGAATGAATGAATTCGTACACCCATGATGCCTTTACATTGGGGGGGGATCCACCCAAAATAAATCTTCGGTGATGTAACAAACGTATCACTCCTCCACCTGTGTAGCCCACAAAGACCCATTTCACATCCCTTTAAAGTGATTTAAAAAAAACCACAAAACAGAGGAATGCCTGGGTGGCTCCGTCGGTTAGGCGGTTAGGCGTCTGACCTTGCTTCAGGTAGGGATCTTGCAGTTCACAGGTTCGAGCCCCGCGTCGGGCTCTGTGCTGACAGCTCGGAGCCTGGAGCCTGCTTCGGATTCTGTGTCTCCCTCTCTCTCTCTCTGCTCCTCCCCTGCTCATGCTCTGTCACTTTCTGCCTCAAAAATAAGTAAACATTAAAAACCTATTTTTTAAATTTCAAATAATAAAAAGACCATTTCCTGGATCGAACGTGGCTCATTCGGAATTTTATATGCATGTTAGTTGCTTTTAAAAATTTATCATGAGTTGGGGTACCTGGGTGACTCAGTCAGTGAAGCATCTGACTGTCCACTTCGGCTTAGGTCATGATCTCACGGTTCATAAGACTGAGCCCTGTCTCGGGCTCTGTGCTGTCAGCCCAGAGCCTGCTTGGAATTCTCTCTCTCTCCCTTTGTCCTTCCCCTACTCACGCACACATGCTCTCTCTCTCTCTCTCTCTCTCATAATAAATAAAAATAAAAACAGAAAAAATATATATCATGAGTTACTTCTCAGCCTTTCCCCTCCACAGCCCCTTCAAAAAAGAAGGGATTGGGAGGTTGGTCCCCAAATTCACTGCCCCAAACAGTTTTCCGATCACTGCTCCATAAATTCAGTTTCTAGTGAAAACAATATGCCAAACTGGCCACGAGTGAATTCCTGTGGGTCAGAGGAGGTGCCACGAAGCAGTCTGCTGCAGGCACAAAATTTCTTTGTGCTCTACTGTTTTATCTTTTTTTTTTTAATTTTTTTAACGTTTATTTATTTTTTTGAGACAGAGAGAGACAGAGCATGAACGGGGGAGGGGCAGAGAGAGAGGGAGACACAGAATTCGAAGCAGGCTCCAGGCTCTGAGCTGTCAGCCCAGAGCCCAACGCGAGGCTCGAACTCACGGACCGCGAGATCGTGACCTGAGCCGAAGTCGGACACTCAACCGACTGAGCCACCCAGGCGACTGTTTTATCTTCTAATAATTCATGCCGATTTCACATTTCAGGGCCTAATGTACCCATTTGTTTAATATAAAAATAATGGTATAAAATACTTAGCAGTTAAATTACCTGACTTTCTCTGCCCTCACCCTGGAAAAAAATCAAATCCAACCGAATCTCCGAGAAGACTTGTTTTTGCCATTGCCCCCCCTCCAGAAGGGTGTGGCACCCAAATGTAAGTAGCACAAATTTAGGGAGCCACGCCTACCTCCGCGCGTGGCCCCAGCCTAAGCTATGCTCTGAATCCGCCCCGCCCAGCCTCATTTCTCATCCCTCCAAGCTTTATACACCACAGTTGAACCAAATCAAGCTTCTCGCACCTTCCTGTCCACCGGCTTGTGAGGCGGGCAACCACGGATCCGCCACAGAACTGGGTAGCAGGGCGCTGGGCCACCGGGCTGAACTCAGAGGATGTTCACTGCTCAGCCCGTCCAGAAGTCCCCTCCTCATCTAAATGGTGCTGTTGTCATACTTAATCTTCGGTTTGCATATCAACAGCAGACTCCCAGTGGCTTTGCGCCTTCTCTGAGGAAGAACTGGGGGCCTCTGGAAGCTTCCAAGCCCCTGCTGTCAGGGGTCAGCCTGCACCTGCTGCCTGGGCCCCTGATGTGAACCTGGGTTACCATCACCGGCATCCTGCAAGCCTTCCTGATGCTTACATTTAAGCCCTATCAATGCAAAAATGAACATTTTGCATTATCATTCATTTTTTCCATTATAAAAGTAATACATGCAGGTCGTAGGACATTTAAAAAATATAAGACTATGACAATCACCTGCTGTCCAACCACACAGAGGCAATTAACATTTTGCTACTTTTCCCCCCAGACTTTCTTCGCCATATAACTTTTACTAAGCCTTAATCATAAGGTAAGTATATTTTATACACTCCCCCCACTTTAGTGCCACTTTACAGTATTAGCATTTTTTCCATTATTTCTAATTATTTCTGAACACAAACAATAATTCCTTTCTCATTTCTAAGCCCAAAAAGGGAGTGAGCAAAAAGTCGTACTAAGTATTCCTGAGTTACTAAGATGCTCAAACAATTTTTCATGACTGCCAAGGAAACCTAGAAAAGACTTCCCTAAGCGAGTCCCTTTCTCTGCCTCCAGGAAGAGTTGCCTGGCGTGGGTCATCTTTGCACGGAGATGACCTTCATCCATCCCTTGAAGTTCACCCCTGGCCATTCCTGAAGCATAGAACGAGGATTCCATCTACTCTTCTTATAGGTTCCCGAGCCCAGGTACTAATTATTTAAGCAGTTGTATTGATTCGTTCTGAGTCTTTGAGCTTGTATGGGTTTCTTCGACTACAGAGACTCCCAAAGACCTCATAATATGCTCAGAATATACTGCAAGTCTGCCCAGGCCATTTTCAGCAAAATCTGACATTAACAATGACTGCTCAGCTTGGACTCCCTGGGAAATAAGAATCCTCTTTCTCTATTGTGCAAGAGTTATTATTTCCCACGATGCAGTCGAAAGATCTTGGGGATAAGACTCAAGAAGCCACGGGTCGAAGCTTCGTTGCTGTTGTCTGATCTCAGTTAAATCCAAACGAGAGGCAACAGAGAGAAAGAGATTGATGATGGTGATGATGGCGGCAGCAATGAAAACCTGTCAACGTCCTGGGGCCAAAACGACCAGGACCACACCTGTAGTTGAACAAAGCAGGGCCTACTGACTCATTGCAACAAGGGAGAATGCACACCAAAGGACATGTCAGGAAGGGGATGGTAAAAAGGATTCATAATAGGTTTTGAACTTTTGTGAGGAGATTTGGAGAAGCCTCTGAGACAGAGGGGCTGGGCTTCGATTGGGAACTTTCAGGAAGAAGGGGGAATCCTCTGTTTCATTAGCTTGACAGTTCCTATCCATAAGGTGGAAAGAACAAATCGAAGCTTATCGGTAAAAAAGCCGCAGCCACTTGTAATCGCCAGCATGGGGGACGTTGTATCATTTTTGCGGTTTGGACCGTGTTCTGTTTTTGTCCGTATTCAGACGTGGTTATGAAGTGATTTTGTTTTCGTCTTGCTCTGTCTCGGTCACCGAGGGGTCTTGTCTGCTGTTGGTGTCCTGTGACACTGTTTATGCTCAGAGGAGAACACCCAGGCTTAGCTGTGCGTGCTAGGCCGGCTCCTGCCTTGCAGGGGCTGCTTCTTCTCTTTCTTACCTTATTAAAGAGTTGCTGTTATTGTATTTGTATTAAAATAGGGAAACTGAGGCTTAGGTGAGGTAAGAAATTTGCTCAGGCTCGCACAGCTGGAGCGATAGGAATCAAACCCAGATCTGACTCTAAACTCTGTCCCCTGCAGTGATCATTTCTGTGTTATATTCTATTTTTGAATAGGTACCACATGTAAATTAAATTACCTTTCGAACAGGTAATACATGACACACATGTAATTTCAGATTATATCCAAATTCAAAATGTTAGGCAACCTACAACAGAGTAGGGGAAGATATTTGCAAATAATATATCCATAAGTAGTATCCAAAGTATATAAAGAACGCACACAGCTCAACACCAAAAAGACATATAATCCAACTGAAAATAGCAAAAGACCTGAATAGATATTTTTCCAAAGAAGACATACAGATGGCCAACAGACACATGAAAAGATGCTCAACATTACTAATTCTTCAGGGAAATGCAAATCGAAACCATGATGAGGTATCACCTCACACCTGTCGAAATAGCTGGGATCAAAGGCACCAGCAATAACAAGTGTTGGCAAGGAGGGGGGGAAAAAGGAACAGGCATCCACTGTCGACTGGGATACAAACTGGTGCAGCCACTGGGAAAAACAGTATGGAGGTTCCTCAAAAAATTAAAAATAAGGGGCACCTGGGTGGCTCCGTAGGTTAAGCAGCCAACTTCAGCTCAGGGCACGATCTCACGGTTGGTGAGTTCAAGCCCCGCGTCGGGCTCTGTGCTGACAGCTCAGAGCCTAGAGCCTGTGTCTCCCTCTCTCTCTGCTCCTGCCCCCATCTCTCTCTCAAAAATAAATAATAAACATTAAAAAACATTTTTAACTAAAAATAAAATCACTATATGATCCAGTAATTCCACTAATGGGTATTACCCCCCAAAATACAAAAACACTAATTTGAAAAGATATACGCACCTCTATGTTTATTACAGCATTGTTTACAAGAGCCAAGATAGAGAGGCAACGCAAATATCCATCGATGGATGAATGGATAAAGAAGAAGGGGTATATACGTACAAAGGAATATTATTCAGCCATAAAAATGAATGAAACCTTGTCATTTGCAACAACATGCATGTACCCAGAGGGTATAATGCTAACTGAAATAAGCCAGTCAAACGAAGACACATACCATACGGTTTCACTCATACGCGGAATTTAAGGAACAAAACAAAGAAAAAAAAGACGCAAACAACAACAACAACAGCCACAAGAAAATACCCCATACTCTTCAACAGAGAGAGTCAGCTGATATTTGACAGAGGGGAGGTTCAGGGGGGCAGGAGATGGACGAAGTAGGGGAAGGGGATTAAGAGTACCCTGATGGTGATGAGCACTGAGTAACATACAGAATTGTTGAATCATCATATCATATGCCTGCAGCTGATACAACACTGTATGTTACTTATACTTCAATAAAAGGAAAAGAAAAAAAGTGTCACAAGAGCACCCAGTGAAAAGCAAGCCTCTCCCACTCTCAGGCCTGTCCCCCCTCCACCCTCCTCCCCTTTGGGAGACCACATCGTTCCCATTTTTCCCAGGGTCTCTTATTCATGACACTGGCCTTCGTACCGTGTGGATGGAGCAAATCCATTTAAAGGGATCACACTGGGTGCCTGGGTGGCTCAGTCGGTTGAGCATCCAACTTTGGCTCAGGTCATGATCTCACAGTTCGTGGGTTCGAGCCCCGCGTCAGGCTCTGTGCTGACAGCTCGGAGCCTGGAGCCTGCTTTGGATTCTGGGTCTCCCTCGCTCTCTGCCCCTCCCCCACTCACACTTTTTCTCCCCTTCCCATCTCTAAAATGTAAATAAACATTTTTAAAAATTTTTTAATTAAAAAATTAAATAAATAAAATGACCACTTTGGGAGAAACAGCCAATGACTTATGACATAGCAAACTGCTTACTCTTCGGCTCTCCCCAAACCTCTTCCAAAAGGTTTCAGCAACTCAACAAACACTGATTAAACACACACTATTTTCCAGACACTGGGCACAGCATTAGACAAGCAAACAATGAACTGAACCAGCCGCTTGCCCTTGAAGGTCTCACGGTAGGGTTAGAGAGGATGACCTTGATGAATCATGGTCAGCGAGCTGTGAGGGACAGTGAGGAAGGCCCAAGGGAAAGACTGATGGAGGAGGAATCCGTCCACCTGACCCTGAAGGATGACAGAACTTCCTGAGTGAACAGAGGTGAAAAGATCCAGAGACAGAGAGAGAGGTCAGCATGAGGAATCGTGCGGAAGTAGGAAAGGTTGCCAATGGCTCTGGAAGGCGGGGGCACAGGTACTTGGGGCAGGAGGCAGAAGAGGCTGGAAAGGTCACCCGGGGCCGTATCATGAGGAGCCTTCTGCGGAAAGCTAGAGAGAATGTTATCAGAGTTCAACGAGATAGACAATGTGGAAAAGATTTGAAAAGTTTCAAACACCTGGCAAATGCGGTGAATTCGTGGGTCACTAGTTTTTGTTCCTCTATTGTTGTTGGTCATCACTCTTGTCTGAAGATGCTGTTCTAACCGTGGCCTCCACTTGTGTGTGCAGCTATTGAGGGCAAAGATCACAGAGGTCACTGAAAAGAAAGATGGCAACCAACTGCACACTTGACCCTTAATCAGACACTTAGGGCACCCACACCCGAGACTCCAGTATCGAGCACCACTTGGCATTCTCTCCCGTCCAGGTTCTATCAAAAGCGCTTCTAGGATAAATCATGTTTGAGGAAGAAGGCCTAAGGATCATGTCCTCCTCTCCCTCTTCAAAGCACCCGGAGTGTGACCTTTAGAACGAGTCAGACTGCCTGAAATTATATTCCTGAACGGTGTGCTTGAAGGCGCATGTGAATCCTCCCACCCAGCTACGCTTGCTGTCGGCGTTCTTAACTGCCTTTTAACAAGATATCAATGCTCGGACCCCAGAGATCTCATTTACTTGGCCTAGGATCTGCCCAGGCATTATTATCTTTTTTATTTAAATAAAAGGTGGTTCTAAATGTGCAACCAGAGTTGTGTATCACTCCTTTAAAAATGAAATTTGGGGACATTAGTCAAGCGTCTTTATAGAAATGCCATATCCAAATCAATTCCTCTCTAGATTGTCAAAGTGGGTTGAGGATGTTGTCTGTTATCCATATAGCTGTTCATCCTAAAGACAGATCCATCTAAGACAGAGTCTCATGATGACAAAATCTCTGAAACCCATCAAGTTTTTCACCCTGATTTCCAGAGAGCTCCAGGCCAAATTTGACACATCCAAAGTACAGTGGTTGGCACCAGGCAGCTCCACCTACTACCTAGGTAACCTTACGCAAGGACTCAATTTACTCATCTATGAAATGGAGGTCATAAGACTATCCAGTGTTACAGTTGGAATTAAATGGGGACGTGAATGTACAGAATCGTGTAATACCTGGCACGTACAATCAACGTTTTATCAACAGAAAGCGGTTGGCTTGGCATGTTGATTTGATACGGTTATTCATCTGTAAAATAGAAATTGTATGTGCCATTAAAAGGACTGAGTGCCAAGCCCCAGCACAGACAAAGTGCTCATAAATGTTTATATCCCCCCCAGTAAATAATTCCACTGTCAAAAGCAGCCTTGTTTTCTTTGGGATATCTTCCAAGTCTTCCAAAAGAATATCAAAATTCGCCATGATACTTTCAACAAGCCTTCACTGAACACATACTATGTGCTGGATACTGTGTGAAATGATGGAGACAACATGGATAAACCGGATCTCATCACTGCCCAAGGAGCTCAGATCCAGGGGAAAGACAGATGCACAGACACACCACTGCAGGTCAACAGGACAGCGTCCTACAAGCTCCTTTCCGAGCCACCATCCCAAACAGAATCGTGAACCCGATGAGTGGAGGGCCCAATGACAAAGGTTCTCCCTCTCAGTGCACAGATTGGACAGCCGGCCATAAACTGGGGTCTGAGGTCCCACAAGACCCACTTACACAAACGCATCTGTGGTTGAAGTTCAGACTCTTCAATAACCTTTTCCTACTAGTATAAATGGGAACGATACATCAAGATCTTATGTCCATAATTAGCCGTAGTACGCAAGAGCTGATGTGAGCCTGGATATTTCTAAGGCCAGCTTCTTCAGATGAGAGACCCAGAAAGGAGAAGTTATTTATTGACGACCAATTAGTGCCCAAGTTGGCATTTGGATTTGGGTCTCCCGAATCCTACAGCTTTTCTACCCCACCATAGAAAGAAGACAACAAACCTGAGAATGTGGGCATGGAACGGCCAAGTCCGAGCCTTATTTATCATGGAATCTCCATTGCAGTGTTTGATATGAAGTAGAGACTCAGGCAAAGCAGGTATTGGGGGACATGGGAAAGAGTGGTCTTCTGCAGGGAAATGCCGGAGAAGAGACATGTAGGTGTGGGTGTGGGGAAGGTAGAGGGGCTGCAGAAGGAAGAGGAACGAGGGAAGGGGCTCCAAGGAATGTCAGGGAGTCTAATTGCATAATCATACAGTGATCAGGGCCTGCTGGGACCAGGGTGCTCACTGCCCACCAGACAGCTTCCTTTTTATCAAAGTTGTATGTAGGGACCACCAATTGTCAACTGAAAGCCCACCACACCATTTGAAGATCCATGCCATGTAGTTTTTCTTTAATATTTATTGGAGAGAGAGAGAGAGAGAGAGAGACAGAGCACGAGCAGGGGAGGGGCAGAGACAGAAGGAGACACAGAATCCAAAGCAGGTTCCAGGCTCTGAGCTGTCAGCACAGAGCCCGATCGGGGCTCAAACCCATGAGATCATGACCTGAGCCGAAGTCGGACATTTAACCAACTGAGCCACCCAGGTGCCCCACCATGTACAGTTTTAAGAAAAGGTGTCGTGAAAATGTTAAAAAAAAAATGCTTTTTAACAGCTCAGAGGCTGGAGCCTGCTTCAGATTCTGGGTCTCCCTCTCTCTCTGTCCCTCCCCTACTCGTGCTCTGGCTCTCTCTATCTCTCAAAAATAAATAAATGTTTAAAATTTTTTTTTAAAAAAAGGTGTCATAAAATGGCACCAACCACAATAGAGCTATTGAATTTTAAAGATTATATCTCAGTTCTACTTATTGGTATACTATAGGAGTCAGCAAACTACAACCCATGGGCCAGATCCAGCCCACCATCTGTTTTTGTAAATAAAGTTTTATTGGAACACAACCATGTCTAATCATGTACGTATTGTCCATGACTGCTTTAGCACTACAGCGGTAGAGATGAGTAGTTCCAACAGAGACCATAAGGCCCATAAATCCTACAATTTGTACTACCTACCCTTTAACAAAACCCCTGGTACAGCCCCCCGTGTGATCCTAAGGTGGTACGTTTTCTAATAAGAAAAGGGCACTTGATATCATCTAAAGCCTTTCTTTTTCTATGAATCCTGATCAGGTCTTCAACTTGTCCCAAATCACAAAGCTTCAACTTGATGGGATACTCAGATATTTGGCAGGAGGGACTTAGCTGCCTGCTACGGGCCCCCATCTTCCTCCTGGTACTTCTCACCTCCTTCCCCAGCACCCCCCCACACACCAGGGAAATGCTCACCCACACATACAGGTCCAGCCCAATCATTCCTCACCTTCCTGTAGCCTTCCCCACATTCCCTCATCTGACCTGCTTCATCCCACACACAGTCCTACTGTACAGACCTACCTAATCATTCCTTTAGATGTGTCCTCAAAGCCCGCCTCATTCTGTGAGAGCGCCTATCTTTTTATATTGATTGCATAGTTACTTTTACAATATTTATGTGTGTCCTCAATCTATAACCTTTGGGAACAGAGCTGTGTTTTATTCGTCACTCGCGTGCCTTAACAGAGTCCCTGGCATGGAGAAAATGATGTGGAAGCCAGTTTGAAAGGGAAGAAATCGTCAATACCATCGTATCAAATTCTCTCACTTCACAAATGAGAAAATGAAGGCTCAATGTCAAAATGGCAGCCAGCAGAATCATGGCTAAACCCTGCCTCTCTTGAAGGTCTCTCTTCAGAGAGTCCAACACTCCTCCTAGCAGACCACACAGGAATGAGCATGTGCATGTAAAACAGCTGTCATTTATGCATGGTGGTCATTGTTTTCAAGGTGGCAGCAATGGGGATCTTCTCCATAAGTGACTCATTCATCCCCACTCCCAGATAACAAATGGCAAGCCTGGTCTCCTGACAGGGACAGCATTGACAAGAGACAGCATGATGCAGCCACCAGAGTGCCTGGTGCACACGATGGACCAGTGGGCTGCAAAATTAAACTCCTCTTTTTAGAAGCCATTTGTGTGTTAAGGAAGAGAATAAATAAGTTAACACCATGGCCAGTTAAAAAATGCACTCAGTCAGAGACTTTGACTCTTTCAAGCTGACAGTGAAAAAATGAGCTTTGTAACTGAAATTGTAACAGAATGAGTTGGGCACCGGTGGGGGCTGGGGGGAGGGCAGGGTGTTCTCGAAGGTGGCATCACGACAGGCGATGCGTAGTCGCCATCAGTGTGTTGGCAATTTTGGCGTTCCTCTGGAAAAACAAGAGAGAGCATTCTGGATTCCGTCATGGGGTCCCAGGGGCACGGAAGTGGTTTGGACCCTGGAATGCAGTGTGGGGACTGGGCCACCATGGAATTATTTCACAATTAATTACCAGGCATAACACCTTCCTTTGCCACGTCATATCATCTTCCTGTGTTCCCCGCACCCTCTCACCTGTACCCTGTAACCCACCCGCATGAAGGGGTGCCCATATCTTGCTTTCTCTCTTCCTGGGTAAAAGGATAGGAGATGAAGTGATATTTACTCCTCGGCTAAGCATTCCTGAGAGCTTTCTCTGTGCCCAGCACTGGGCCAGGAATTAAATGGTGAGTAAGAGAGACAGCTTCTGCCCTCAGGAGCATTCGCGTGCAACCCCAGTATGCCCCTGTCCGTTCTAAGGGAAGAACTTCAGGACCAGCTGGAGACAGATGTATTTTTAAAGAGGCCCTCAAATTATTCCACACAGGGGCCAGCCCTGGAGAGTGGAAAAGGAATGTGTGTTAAAAGCCCAAAGGCCCAGAAGTAAGTGCCAGCCTACGAGCTGAGAGATCTCAGCCAATTCCCTTACGTTGCAGTATCTTCATTGATAAGCGTGGGATAATAACAGCGAGTTTGGGGGGTGCCTGGCTGGCTTAGCCGGTTGAGCGTCTGACTGTTGATTTCAACTCAGGTCATGATCTCACGGTTCGGGCGACTGAGCCCCGCGTCGGGCTCTGAGCTGACCGCTCGGAGCTTGCTTAGGATTCTCTCTCTCTCGCTCTCACTCTCTCTGTCCACTCCCCCTCAAAATAAACCAATAAATAATTTTCTAAATAGCAGGAACTTTGGAGTCGGTGCAGTGGATTAAAGAGGCCAGCACGTATTGGCGTTGGCATGGCACCTGGCACGTTCTAGCTGCCCAGCCAGCAGGAAACAGCGGCGCCTTGTTCTGTGGTGCACAGAATGGTGGCAGGGAAGACCGAAAATACCAGATGCCCTTGAATGTCAGTCTGCGAGACTCAGAGGACCCGGACCGTGGCCACTAGCCCCTGGCAAGGGCCTGGCACGCAGCAGGTCTATACTCTTTTTGCTCGTTTGAAAGAAATTGGACTTTCAGGAGGAATACAAATTCCCTCCATTCCCCTCTTTTGAAAGACAACAGGCCTGTCATCACACCTGCCCACCTTCCTACCTCCCACCGCCCCCAAAGCCCAGCCCCACTCCTCAGCCTGGGCAGAACTCATCTGGACTCCTCGCCCCTGGGGAAAATCAAATTAATGTGGCAGAGCACAGGCTTCTGAATCAGACTGAAAGTCCCCGCCAGAGCACTGACTTGGCCCGTCTACATAACCGCTCCGCGCCTCGGTGTTTCCATCCACGCAATGGGAATAAAGACCATGCCACTCTCATAGGGTCGCTGCAAGGATTCCGTAACTTAGCACACGCACAGTCGTCCGCGCGGTGTTTGGGCCACAGCGGCACTCAGCCAATGTTGGCCGTTGCTATTGTTAGCGTTCTCTCTGTCAGAGGAAATGAGCAGCTCCACTTTGTGAGGAAGCGGCAATGTGTGAGGCCCGTTCACACGGTGCTTGGCCCTTACTGTGGGCGGAGCCAATGCAACTTCAAACAGGCCCCACAGAATCCCCACCGTTCGTGTATAAACGTGGTTGCGACTGTCAGGATGGCACCGGCGTGGAGATGAGCCCGTCAGCCCAGTGGCAGCTTGTGTGTCTAGGGAAGGACGCTGAGATGGTCATGAAATGTAATTTAATCCAACACAGACCCTGGAGCCACAGGATTTCCCTCCTGTCCCTGCCCTGTTTAGAGACCCATGGGGCCTCCTCAGGACCCTCCGGGGATAAATCCCCCTCTCGCCATCCATCCTCTGTCCCCGGCCACCCCTAACTCCTGTGCCCGCTCTCTGTTCCCCATGCAAATGGACGGGGCTGGGAATACCATCTTAATAAGCAGGATGGGCTCTTTTGCTGTTCATTTGTTTGGTTGGTGGTTGGTTGGTTGGTTGGTTTAGGGAGTAAAGCATGATTGGCCAGGCCTCGTGTGCATTTGCATACTTCTTACCTCACTTCTTACCTCTGCTCATTCATATCTGCTTCACCTATCACTTGCCATAGTGCTTCTTCTCATAAATCACTGATAGAATGATAATATCACTTCATCCTGAGCGCTTGTTTTGCATGAAGCACTAGGTCGCTTAACTCTCACGAGAAGCCAGTAAGTAGCTACCGATAAGTAGCTAAGTGATTCTGGAGAGAGAGAGAAACTGAGGCTCAGAGAAGTTAAGTCACTTGCCCAAGTGCACACAGCTACCAAGGAATTAGAGGCATCCAGCCAGTCTGATTCCAGAAATCTCTTACCTCCCAGGCTCTCTGCGTTTCCAGGGAAGAAACTGAGGCTTTGTTGACCTGGAACTATATCCCAAGTCACACGGTTATTGAGTAGTAGAGCTGGAATTCCAACACGGGGCTGCCCCCATCCAACCCCACCCCCTTCACACTCCGCTCTCATCTTTCCTTGAGAATCTGGGCCTGACAGACCCAGCCCAGTCAAAAGGCATCCAAAGGACACCCTGCTGTGGACACATGGCCATGTTGCACTTCTACTCTTGGTACCTGGTCCGTGAGGCCGGTGGCTCCCCCTTGGGTAAAATATAGTTTTGGGTTTCTTTTTTTTTTTTTTTTTTTTTTTGAATGTTTATTTATTTTTGAGACAGAGACAGAGCATGAATGGGGGACGGGCAGAGAGAGAGGGAGACACAGAATCAGAAGCAGGCTCCAGGCTCTGAGCCATCAGCCCAGAGCCCGACGCGGGGCTTGAACTCACGGACCGTGAGATCGTGACCTGAGCTGAAGTCGGACGCTTAACCGACTGAGCCACCCAGGTGCCCCTAGCTTTGGGTTTCTATCCAGGTAATGAGGGGGTGTCCCAGCGGGTTCCACTCAGTCTTCTCTGCCATAATAGTCTTCATTCCATGAGCCTGAGGCCAGCATGGAGTTCTGGTCATTACTGACAATGTCTATTCAGATCACACATTCAAGGAGTGGGGAAATAACCATAGAGTGGGTCCATGAGCCAACAGGTGGACCACCGTTCTTTGGGTTCCCCCAGAATTTACATTCATGAGAGCCAGCACTGTGTAATCCCTGAGAGATCTGGGTATCTCCATTTTCCACCTACCTGAGCACAGTTACCCTAGTAAAGGGATCCAAGACCCTTTGGGGAATGGCTCAGAGAAAGATTTACCGAATGTATTTGTGGCAGTGCGGTGAGGTCCTTCTTCAAGAGCACCCGGACTTCCCTTCAGTCAAGGGGCTCTAGATCTGTGAGTCGACTTGGGTCTACTAACTGGACAAAACTCTATGACTCTGTGTGAGGGTGACTCAGGTAAGACTTCTAACCAACAGACCTAGACTTTTCTCTATTACGTAGATCAAGTGATACTTGAGTCAACTGCCCATCTACTGCTTTCCTAGGGACAACAGCACTGCGAAAGATAACTGCAGGTTGGAATATTCTGGTTAGCAGCTCATCCCTGCTGTTCATTGTGACAATTGCACTCACCTGGTCTCAGGCAGGTGAGTCTGGCCACTTGTTCCCTGCCATTCCAGGATCCTATTGTCCCCACTGAAATCAGGGTACCTGTCCATTTTTTTTAACGTTTATTTATTTTTGAGACAAAGAGAGACAGAACACGAACAGGGGAGGGGCAGAGAGAGAGGGAGACACAGAATCTGAAACAGGCTCCAGGCTCTGAGCTGGCAGCACAGAGCCCGACGCGGGGCTCGAACTCACAGACCGTGAGATCATGACCTGAGCCGAAGTCGGACGCTTAACCGGCAGAGCCACCCAGGCGCCCCAAGGGTACCTGTCCAGATGGCAGCCTTTTTCCCCATCGTCCCAGGCCTCCTGAGGCCAGCCATCACCGAGATTTTCATGGCACCCTGGGCCCCTTCAGGGGACAGAGACGGGGGGAGACTGGAGACAGCACGTGACAAAGCTGCTTCAACATCCCAACCTCCCTAAGTTTTGGATTCCTTCCCCACATCATACCAGGAAAGCTCTGGCTTCTCAACCTCATTTAAAGAGGTGACACTGTGTGTAATTTTATTCAACCAACCAAGCAAACCATTAGATCTACTTCTGCCTGCACAAGCTAATGCATTAAATCTAAAATCTCTAAAAGTGCACCCATATCAATACATTCCTCTCAAGGGGCACATGCACCCCCATGTTTATAGCAGCACTATCAGCAATAGCCAAAGTATGGAAAGAGCCCAAATGTCCATTGATGGATGAATGGATAAAGAAGATGTGGTATATATACAATGGAGTAGTACTCGGCAATCAAAAAGAATGAAATCTTGCCATCTGCAACTACGTGGATGGAACTGGAGGGGATTATGCTAAACGAAATTAGTCAGTCAGAAAAGACAAATATCCTCTGACTTCACTCACATGAGGATTTTAAGAGACAAAACAGATGAACAAAAGGGAAGGGAAGCAAAAATAATATAAAAACAGGGAAGGGGATAAAACATAAGACACTCTTAAATATGGAGAACAAACAGAGGGTTGCTGGAGGGGTTGTGGGAGGGGGGATGGGCTAAATGGGTAAGGGGCTTAACGGATCTACCCCTGAAATCATCGTTGCACTATATGCTAACTAACTTGGATGGAAATTAAAAAATAAATAATTAAAAAAAATAAAATAAACTCCTCTCAATACGGCTAAATTCCATCCTTCTTCTCAAACCTTTAGAACCCACATATTCTCAACCTTCTGCCGATAAAATCAGCCAAACTGTGCACCAGCTTTGGGGTACCCTCCTTGCACAGATCTCTATGCCCGTCCCTGCAGCACGCTGACATCTGACCCTGGTTACAGGTGTACGTATTAGTTTTCTATAGCTGCCACCACAAATTGCCACTGACTCTGTGGCCTCACACAACACAGCTTTATTACCTTACGGTTCATTAGGTCAGGAACCTGACACGAGCCTCCCTGGACTAAAATCGAGTGTCAGCAGTGTTGTACCCGGAGACTGGAGACCCTAGGGGACACCCATTTGCTTGACTGTTCCAGCTTCCAGAAATTTCCTGTGTTCCTCGGCTCACGACCCCTCCTTTCATCCTCCAGCCAGCAGCACTGTGTTTCTCTGACCATTTCTCTATAATCACATCTCCTGGATTCTCTTCTACTTGGCTTCTCCTTTCAGGGACCCTAATGATTACATCACGCCTACCCACATAATCCGGGAGAATCTCCCCATCACAAGGTCCTTAACTAATTACTTTTGCAAAGGCTTTCTTTTGTGTGTGTGTGCCATGCAAATGAACATTACAGACATTTGGATGTGGACGTCTTTGGTGGCCATCGTCCTGCTTGCCACAGTATAGGCCACCTCGGGGGCAATAAGTGGACATTGACGTGGGACTTGAGGGCAACGCAGCTTCCCCTTGGAGAGATTCTTCCAGGTTTTCATGCAAGGGGAAGCTAGCTTCCAGAAACCCGCAAAGGGGGCTCAGGGCTTTGCAGGTTCAAGGTTCTCAGCTTTGTCTGAGTCCTCAAGCAAAACTGACTCTGCAAATACAAGACATAAGACATTCTTCTAAGGCTGCCATATTGCTCTCCAGTTTTCCAACTCCAACTTGAGCGAAGTTTAGAGTCCTCTGCCTGTCATTTTCTTGCTATAGGACAATCGCCACCCTCGGAAGCAGCCACCTCACCCTCAGTCCCTCTTTGTGGTGATCGTTACCACCAAGGTGATCACATGCAGCAGAGATGGGACCCCAGGACACTTGCTTCCCAGGCACTTTATCAGGGTCAACACAGTCGATCATTCAGGGAGTTTCCTTGAACCCGCATACTGGGAATTCCTACCATCCCATTGTTGTTGGCTAGCTCAGCACCACATTTAAGGTAAAGGATACCACCACACTAATTCTAAGGTCTCCTATTCGAGGATTTGTTTCCTGGGATCAGAAGCTCCAGATGTCACACCCTATGTCATCCTGTTTCAGTCAGGGTCCAGTCACCAAAACGGAAATCACAGGACTTCGACTCGGGTCATGATCTCACAGTTCGTGGGTTCGAGGCCCGCGTCAGGCTCTGTGCTGACAGCTCGGAGCCTGAAACCTGCTTCGGATTCTGTGTCTCCCTCGCTCTCTGCCTCTTCCCCACTCACGCCCTGTCTCTGTCTCTCTCAAAAACGAAATAAGCATCAAAAAAAATTTTTTAAAGAAAAGAAAAACAGAAATCACACTATGTATTTCAATAGAGGGATAATATAAGCAGTTGTTGAAAAGAATGTTGGAGAACTCAACGTGTAAAAAAGGACGCCAGGTTCTCCACACCACCCTGATTGTTGCTGATTCACTAGGAGGACACCCAAGCCTCAGCACACACTCCTACTTAAGGGCTGTGAAAAATTACAAAGAAGCACAATCAGCAAAAAGAAAAGGCGCGTGGCGTAAAGGCCAGAAGAGACCAGGTGCGAGCTTCCAGAATCCTCTCCCAGGGGAGTCACACAGGATACACGTAATTCCCCAGCAATGAGCTGTGACGAAAGGTATGACATGCCGTGTACCAGGGAGCTCATTAGGGACCCAGTGCCCAGGGTTTCTATTGAGAGCCATACACCCTCTGCCTAGCACGTGCCAAAATCCCAGCTTGCAGGAGGAAAGAGGTGTTCAACATAAACCATATTGTTTGCACAAACAGATTAGGCTCAGTGAGCCTCTCTTACCATTTAGGAAATGGTGGGAGCCCTCCCAAAATTTGCATTCCCAGACACCAGCCCCGGGCCAAGCCTGTAAGCGAGCCTTTCTAGGGCAGCAGTTGGGTCGGCTGTTAACTCTCTTCTGCACATAGGGAATGTGAGGGGGCACATAACCAGTGCCTGCCGGAGGCAGCCATCACCTGTAGAACTGGAGGAACAAAAAAGAAAAGGTTGGAGCTGTCAGAATCCAGAAGAATCCTCACGGAATTCGATGGCCTGCTCTCCACCAAGAACCCCAGGTCCCTCCGGCAGACAGCAAGCCGCCCCCCAGGGCCGGGTTCGTGGATGCGCTTCTTGACGGCGAGAGATGTCAACCCATCAGAAGGAAACCCCGACCACTGCGTCCTAGACAGAGCCCTCTGAGTCTTTGGGAAATATTAGGAAGGACTATCTGTGTTCCCCCATCTCAGGGGATAGGCTGAATATTCCTACCAGAAAGATACGGTGAAGACACACGCCCTGCCTTGGGGGAAGATATGCACCTGCAGGAAACTGTGACCACGAGGCACAGCGCACTAAGACCGGTGACCCCCGCGGAGGCAGCGATTCTGGAAAACAGCTGTCTGGGTAACAGACGCCTGAAGCCACAGCAATGATGTTATTCTTACAAGCAGCAATAGGGCTCCCAACAGGCCTCCAACAACAAAATTAATGGATTGGAAAGCAAGAATCTAATGTACAAGCTCTCAAAATTCCCCAGACTCGCTGACTCACTGTGCAATCACAGCTCTTGGGTCTGAGGTGGCCGGGACACCATCAGAGGAGGGAGGGGGACAGCAAAGCAGCAGGAAAAACAGACGGGAGGTCAGCCCGCACCAGCTCCTTCAGCGGAGCAAAATACCATTTTCACGCAAAGCTTCTCTGAACTTCAGCAAAACAAATAGTATTTACACAAACAACCTCCAAAAAATAAACTCCGTAATGAGAGAGCAAGGAAGAAGAAGTCTACCCAGTTCACCCGCTTGACGGTTAAATCATTTTTTATTGAATTCAAGTTTCATGGCCCATTAGAGGCCTGGAGGCAGAATTCTCAGGGACGTTTTTGGACTAATGAGTGTTTTGCAAATTGTTTTTCTAACAGATTCGTTGTTCTTTTTCTGAGAATCGGAAGAACCTTGGGTTTATGTAATTTGGCCCTGTGCTTGCAAGCCAATGGCAAGTATTTTAATTGAACCCAATTTATTTCCATTATCAAGAGATGTTGGTGTTTTGTATCTTTTTACTACATTTCTGACACTGATATGAACATGCTGGCATCCATCAAGATACCGTAGCCTCCTACACTTGTCTTTCCACATGTATCAAATATCCTCTGCCAAGTTTTCCCTCACCTTCTCTATAAAGAGGTGGGCCTCCCTTCAGGGACCCAGCAGATCACAGAACACAGAATTTCCAGAGAGTGCCTCTGCACCTATTAGCTCCTTTCATGCTTTACAAGTGCCAAAACAGACGGGAGGGGAGGAATGAGCCAGAACCCTCCACAATCCCTCTTCCCTGCCAGGTGGGACCAATGCCCCTACGCTAGACCACCCCCACCCCCACCGGCGGGCAAGTCTGGCTAGCCAGGATCGTCCCTGGAACTTTCTCCCGAGAGCCCCCAGCAAAGGTTTTGCTTTTCTGTTGGAATCACTGAGGTCCTGAGATGTGGCTGGCCAGAGCCATCTTGCTTACTCAGGAAATGAACCCTCTGTAGCTATAGAAACACATTTAAAGTTCACTTGTACACCTTTCAGTCATCGAAGCCAATAAATTATCCAATTTGCTCGTCAGCGTGAGGGGAGTTTGTCTCTTTCGATGCAAGAGCACATAGTGTCAGCAGCTGGAAATTGACCACCGGCAACTATTAATCGAGTACCTTCCATGGGCCAAGCACCATGCTAAACCCTGGGAATACAGCAAGGGTCAAAAGAGACACGCTGGGCTCGACTCCAGGGACGTCTTCACACGCAGAAAGAGAAAATGAACAAATAAATATATACTGTGGCAAATGACAGCAAGTGCCCAGGCAGGAAAAGAGAACAGCATAAGGGGGTGAAGAATATAGGACAACATGGGGAATGAAGGGACCACGAGGCATCCCTGCTTTGGATCCCCTCAGAGATGTGGAAGGAGAGGCTTGTGGGTTTCTGAAAAAGTGTGGTGTGGGGTTACTTAGGAGTCGGAGAACGGTGATTAAAGAAGTAAGTCCGCAAATAAGTCGCATTAACTAATTAGGAGTTGGTCTTCGGGGCAGTGGACGGCCACTGGAGGCTTGAAGCTGAGGACAGCCTCAGTCACACGGGTGAGAATGCCCTTGTGGCGGCCACCTGGAAGTGGCATTTGTAGTAGAGTGAGTGTGGAAGGGACAAAACCCAGGGGCAGCTGTCACAGTCATCCGGGTTGGAGTCAGGGCGGTCAGGACCACAGCAGTGTGGGCGCTGGGGCCACGAGTGGGGAGATTCGGATAACTCGGGCAGGTATCAGCAGAAGGGTGTGACGGGCAGTTTAGTGCGTCGTGGAGAGAGACGGCAGGCAAGGGGGGACGTGGGGTTTCCCGATGGGGACAGGTTGATGGTGGGTGATCTTCCCCAAAAACACACCGCATGAAAAGACGGCACAGGGAGCGATACTAGATTTTGATTGGATAATATTGAATTTAAAATTAACAGAATGTCCTGAAGGGCATGCCCAGTGTGCAGCTAGACCCTCTCTGACTAACAAGTAGAGAAGGAGCCTCAGGACTCTGGGTTCCCAATCATTGTACCCCAGTTCCAAACCACCTATGAAAGGAGTGAAGAGAACTCCACCCCAGTCCCTTCTTTCCACCCAACGCTCATTGCCGCCATCACCATCTGACTTGACCCACCAGCACCCACCCCTGGATCTCCCCGTGATGCCAGACTCACCACACAGACTTGCGTCCCATCCAGGCCCTATGTCTTCTCGGCTGGGCTCACCTCCCACCCTCTACAATTCCCACCATACTCTTGAGTATCCAAGCAAAACCCTCTATGTTCCCAAGCTCTTGTCCGAATGCTTCCTTCTCTCTTCTGTTCCAACTCTTCAATGCCGGAAGGATGTACAATTCAGGCATTGGACCCAGTTCCCTAACCACTGTCCCTCGACCACCTCATGCCTTCTTATCACTCCTCTGCATATGTCCACAAATTCCTCACCCATGTGTTCCTTCATTGTTTTGCCCAGCAAAACCCGACCCTTATTAAGTCCCCTGTCTCCATGTCTGCACCCACATCCCGCTAGCCAGCCGCGTATGCCTGGCCAAAAACACACCTACTGGTCTCCCTTTGCTGAGGATCACTACCGCCCTACAAGGCTGCTTATCCTCCCTCATCCATTCACTCCCCCACGGACTTAGAGAACTGTTGTACAACTTCTCCTTCCCCTTTACACTTGCAACTCTTCCTCGAAGCCCCTTCTTCTCTGCTGCTTCCCATTTCGCTCGAAGATAGGAGCCAGTGCCAGCTCTCACCCATGATCTATCCCTACACCCGCGCCGTCTGCCATCCTCCCGTTCCAGGGAGTCTGGGCTCCCACTCAGGCCAGTCTTCTGCTGCTGCACGAGATCACAGCCCCTCTTGCCTACCCTCCTGTGGGATGTTGATCCCACAAGTCTCTCCTCTCTCTCCAACATCATCTCCTGGATCATTTCTATCAGTCTACACACATGACAGTCCCCCACTTTGAAAAAAAAACACTTCTTTTGACCCCACATCTGCCTCTAGCTACCTTCAACTATTCTACTCCCTTTTATAGCAAAACGCTGAGTTTTTAAAACGTGTTGTCCTTTCCTCTCTTGCCACTGTCTCTGGAACACATCCCAAGTAGGCTTTTGCCCCAGCACGCCCTCAAAACTGCTCTTGTCAAGGGCACAGTTACCCCCCACATTGTCAAACCCAATAACCGCTGCAAGGTTCCCATCTTTCTTGACCTTTCAGCAGTATGTGAAATAATTTCTGGGTGCTTCTAAACATACTTTCTTCCCCACTTCTGGGAAAGTGTTCTGTATTGGTTCTTCTCCCCCTCACCAGCTGCACTGCTTCTCTGCTCTAAGATCTCCCCTTTTCTATCTATCCACGCCTGTTTCCTGAGTGATCACCCCCACTCTCATGTTTTAAATACCACTTATAATGCGATTATCTCCTGAATTTATATCACCAGCTTCATCTCTCCATTGAGCTCCGAATTTGTATATCAAAGTGGCCATAGGACTTCTCCATCTGGGGAGTGTAACAGGTGTCCAACCCAAAACTCAAAGCTCACTCTCGCCAACCTGTCCTGCCTGCAGTCCCGCCCAGTAAATAGTATTTCTGTCATACCCGTTGCTGCAGCCAAAAGCACTGGAGGTATTCTATGAACACTTTCTTGAGCATCCTGTAGCTAATCTGCCAGCAATTTCTGTTCGACCCACCTTTAAAATCATGTGAAATCCACTCACCATCTCCCTCACTGCTATCTTGGTCTAAGTGTATATTATCTCTTGATTGATGAAAGAAACTAATTCACCTTTCTTCTCCTTTGTCCCGTGGGGTCTATTCACCACAACCACCAGAGTGAACACATCACTGCTATCTTTCCGTCCTTACTTTCTCCCATAATAGTAATAACATAAGCCAACTCTTTTATTTAAATCTAAGTTAGTCAACATATAGTGTACTAATGATCTCAGGAGTAGGATTTAGTGATTCATCGCTCACGTATAACACCCGGTGCTCATCCCAGTAAGTGCCCCTCTTAATGCCCATCATGCCCTTAACCCATCCCCCCACCCAACACCCCTCCAGCCACCCTCAGTTTGTGCTTTGTATTTAAGAGTCTCGTATGGTTTGCCTCCCTCTCCGTTTCTACCTCATTTTTCCTCCCCTTCCCCCACATTCCTCCATTTTGCTTCTTACATTCCACACCCGAGTGAACTCATACGGTATTTCTCTTTCTCTGGCTGACTGATTTCACGTAGCATGACACCTGTGGCATTTATATGTGATGGAATATTGCCTGGCAATCAAAAAGAACGAAATCTTGCCGTCTGCAATGGCGTGGATGGAACTAGAGCGTGTCGTGCTAAGCCAGCTCTTCATAGCATTGCACAGGCCGCGGACCCTCTCACCATCTCAGCTGCTGCACTCCCCCCACATCCTCTGTTCCCACAACGTTGGCCATCACATTATTTCCCAAACACGCCAAACATCTGCCTGCCTTTGGGCTATCTCATTGCTATGCCTCCTCCCTCGGATGCTCCTCCCTGAGACCCATGTAGCTCACTCTCTCCCTCCCTTCCAGTCCCTTCTCGAATGTCTCCTCTTCAACCCTCCCTGATCACGCAGTACAGAGTGACACGTCACCGCCCTGCTCTCCCTGTCGGGTTCCTTGGCTTCATTTCTTCCTTGATATATTTACACATACTTATGTAACAGGTGTGTGCTATATACACCTCCTTGTCTATTCCTTTGTTTCCCCTGCTTTCTGAAGCCTATCCTGAGTCCTGTTTTATTTTAAACTTTATGTATTTAGAGAGAGAGAGAGAGCACAAGTGGGGGAGGTGCGTAGAGAGAGCAGAGAGAGAATCCCAAGCAGGCTCCGCACTGTCAGCACGGAGCTAGGCGCGGGATTAGTCTCACAAACCACGAGATCATGACCTGAGCCGAAATCGAGAGTCGGACACGTAGCCGACTGAGCCACCCAGGCGCTCCTCCTGAGTCCCAACCTACTAAGCCATGATCGTGGCTTGCTGTTTGTGCAGGAATCCTGGCTAAAGGTACTGGCCCTTCCCAGGAGTATTTGCATTTGCTTGGGACTCCAGATCGTGGAGGCACAGGGATCTGTATCCGTGACCTCTGGTGGGGAGAGATACCGGGCTCAAAAATCACCTCCTTCTGAGGTCACTGGTGATTTCAACCACAGTGGCTTAGAAGGAAGACAAAGACTTCTTTGCACCCAACTTCTTTCCTGGATCTGTGATCTCTTAGCTTGGTTTCCAGAAGGAAACAGAAGGGCATACCCCCATCCTCTGGTGCCGCTCAATGGACATCAGTACAATGCAAACTGGGGAGAAAGTCAGGGTATCTCACCTCTGCCCCTCTGTCGTCTCGTCTTCAGCAACCCCACCCCCAGTTGGTTGTGGGCCTCCAATCTCTGCCCTGGAGGGGTGCAGCCCTGAGAGGTTTCCCGCCCCCTGCCCCGCCAGTTTCCCCCTTAAAGAGGGTAGATCCGTAAGAGAGAGTCGGCCGGGTGATCCCTCAGGCCTCTTCTCTCCCGGCCTCTCTCACCAGAACAGCTGAGAAACCCCAAGTCCTTGCTCCTTCCTGCATCCCAGCACGTAGCTTGTTCTCTTTCAAGGTTAAGCTGCTCCCGCTATAAAAATGATGAGTTAATTGTGTGTAGGCAGGGCAAAACGGAAGGGGCCGTGTGCACGGACAGCTGAAAGTGGTTTTCTCAAATGATCTCCATTAACGTGGAGAATAAATTGCCAGACACCAGGCCTTCAGCGCCTCCAACCTGTCTTGGGAATTGGAAGCAGCGTTAACTGCTTCTAATGTGTTCCTGTACATTCTCAGGCTCCCTCATGGCTGCGCCACCCACGAGAGGTCCCTTCATCCTAAGGCTCAGCCCAGGAAGCTCAGGGCACAGGTGGCAGGAGCTTAACTAGGCGCCTTCAAAGCTTGGGCTGCCACACGTCTCAAGCCTCCATCAAAGCAGTGAAGACAGAGCCAGGGGCACAGCGGGCTAATGAGGGACCTGTACCCGGTTCTCCGGAGCCCCCCCTAGGTGGACATCGTGCCTCTCATGAAAAACCCAGACCAGGGCCGGCCCCTCTCGGATCAACTCTATTTCAACTCCCAGCCTCTCAGAAGGCATGTGACATTAGCAAAGGACGGTGATTGTCCATTAATTGGCCTTTGTGGTAAGTCAACGGTGAACTGCTGGAAGAAAATTATACTTCTTTTTACTTAAGGGCAAAATAAGCCCCTTTCAGCCTTTCGCAGGAGAAAAGGAAATGAGAAACATTTAAATGAGTCAGTGGGAATGAAAGAAGGAAAGGGTGGAAATAGGGGATAAATGTTTTTGCTTCTGGTTTCCAGGCAATTCTTTATTAGACGTCTTCTAATTATAAATTATTATTTTGGTTATTATGGGAAAAATCGCTGCCGATTGCTAAATTACCATGCTTCAGTCACTCCACCGAGAAGAATATGTTGGTGCCAGCAACGCTCAAGCTAAGTTTGCCTTCGAATTTCCCTTCATGTTGCTGCTAAGCATGGCCGAAAGGCCCACCGCTAGACTAAAGTGCTTTTCGGGCAATGTATTCCTCCTGGCTCCCAGCCCCAGCGGGATCCTGGGGGGGTGGAGAGGTAGGGGGTGGGGGGGGGCCATCTCGTTGAGCGCGAGCAGAAGTCTTCCTAATAAATATCACGCAGGGCCCTGATCCGCTTTGTTTTCAAGAGTAAATCATGCCTCTGCATTCTTCTTTAAAATTTTTTTAAATATTTATTTTTGAGAGAGAGACAGAGTGTGAGCAGGGAAGGAGCAGAGAGAGAAAGACACACGGAATCCGAAGCAGGCCCCAGGCCCTGAGCCGTCAGCACAGAGCCCGCTGCGGGTTCGAACTCACAAACCGTGAGATCATGACCTGAGTCGAAGTCAGACGCTCAACCGACCAAGCCACCCAGGTGCCCCCAGGCCTCTGCATTCTAAGGCAGGGCCATTCAGAGGCTGCGCTATTCTGTGTATTTTTAGACAAAAACAATGGGCAGCTGCTTTCCCACCACACAGGCACCCTCTCCCCGGTCTCCACTGGTTTCTGCCCCTGGGGAGACTGGAAAGGAGAGGAGAATCTCGTGGCTCTTACCAGGCCCCAAGAGTTAGGAGGAAAGATGGTATTTCCTTCCTGGGAGGTTTCTGACCCAAAAAGGAGAGGGTCTGAAAGGGCGACGATGTGGAAAGAGCAGTGCACGAGGTCAGGCAAACCTGAGTTCCCTATCGATGCCACCTTCACAAGTGACACAACCTGAGCAGGGTCCTCAGCCCTTTTCAGCCTCAGCAACTTCACAGGTGGACTGGTCTGGTAATACTCCAAATACTTACCTTAAAGCTTCAGGTTGCTCTATGCAGCGCGCCTCTTTATTAAAGCAACAAAGGCCCAGAGAAGGAAACCAACTGCCGGTGCACACACAGCAAGTTACTAGTCTCTCCTGGATCCGAGGCGGCTCTTAAGGTAAGGTTTCCCCATTGCGCCCGCCTCCCTGGCCAACTCAGATTTCGTGGTTCAGTCCCATCCACCCACGAAAAGGATATAAATTACTTCATTAATAGTTTCTTATACTATTAAACACATTGGAATAGCACTTGTATATCTCTAAAAAACAAAATATTCAATTTAATTTCACCTGCCTCTTTTTTAAATGTGGCTACTGGCAAACTTAAAATTATTTACGTGATTTATGTTATATTTCTATTGGATGCTGCAGAGCTAACTCATAATCAAGCTTCCTTAGTTGTCTCAAAAATGTCTTTTTTGCAGTTAAGCACTTCAAGAAGGCATATGGAATTAAAGAAAAAAAAAAAAAAAACTCCCAAGTGATTTGCATATACACCTCCGGTTAAGAACCATTGTTCTGGGCCTTTGGTTCAAGAAAAATGACCCTGTAATGACACTGGGTGGTATTTGTAGATAATGTTGTTTTCCAATCAGCTGGCTCCAGACCCTGTGCCCGCACATCCTGGGTCTCTTACAGGGAAATTGTGATTTTTGCAGGCGCTCCCAGAGGCATGCACCTGCTTTCTTATCGAACCGATTCCACCACTCTTGACTAATAATATCATGAGAACCACCTTGTTAAAGGTATTTCATTCAACAAATATTTATCCATATATGCCGGTCACTCTTCGAGGCCCAGGTATTCAAGGATCAATAAGATCGTGGGATTCCTGCCTTCCTGGAGTTTACATTCTGATAGGTCGTGGAACCGGTTACCATGTGTCTGGATGCAGGAAACAGAAAACCCTGACTCCAAAGGGCTTAACTAGTCACAAATGTGTTTCTTCACAACCAAAGAGCCCGGAAGTATGGCGACTTCACCTGTGCGTTCAAGGGCTCCGGCTCCGCTTTTCTGAGACTCTCTTGGTCCTTGTCTGCTCCATGCAAACAGCTGATGCTCAAGCTGTGTGTCAAGAGGCCATTTTGCCACTTTTACCGCCTCTCCCCCCTCATCCCAAGCTCTCAACCCCATCCCCTGCCCTCTTTCTCGGAGCTCTTATCCTTGGCCACAGCTCCCCAAGTTCCAAAATGCTTTTGGTAACCTTGACTCCCACCTCCATAGAACCCTCTTTTCCCTGGTGCCATAGCAGTCTCAATCAGGGTTGGGGTTGAGGTACGGGGTAGAGTTGGGGTTCTTAATGGATCCTGCCTTTCTTGTTCCCTCCCCTTCTTGACTTTGCTGCCTCCCCTTCCGCCTCTACCCTTAACGTGCTCCCCCAAGAGTTCCTTCTCTCCCCAGCTTCAGATAGAGTGACAACTCCCAGAGCCTGACCACCGCCGGCTGAGGCCTCGATCCCACAGCCCGGCTCCGCGTTCTCAGCCTCCTGCTGGAGAGCTTCCCCGCCACCTGAACCACTGCCTCTGTCAACCAAGGGGAGTGAGGGGACCAGCAGGCCAGCTCCCGGCCGAAGCAGCTCGGAAAGACTGGCAGAGATGGAGCTCACTACTCGTTCACAGTCTCAACACCTACACCTCCCTCTTTCCATAGTCAAGCAAGGCCAGGACCCAGGTCACAGGCAAGCCACGGCTCGCCGTGCAACGTGGCCATCCCCCCTCCCCCCATGCCACAAGATCCATCCTGAGGGAGAACTCAGGCCACGAGGAGATTCTGCCTCCTGCCCAACAGGTGTGGTCAGGGCACTAACCAATCCATGCCTTATCCCTCAGTAGGTTCTACATTTTAAGTTTCCGCTGCTAAGTACTCAATCTGATTGGGGTCATGAGCTAGGAAGGATTGAAATAACCTGCCTCGCCACCCCCCTACCTTGTTGGCTCCGAATAACCTCGAGAATACTCTTGAACTCTTGGATAAAATTGCACTCCACTCCCTCCCCCCTAGCACCAGCTCCTCTCTCTCTTAGCTTCCCAACCACGGTAAAACTACCCTCCCGGGTTTAAACGCTCTCCCTCCCCTACTTCTAGATTATTCACTTCTATGTGACTCCATCTTTCCCCATCATGGGTCATGTGATTATTGCAACGGTACCTAAATGGAACCCTGGCTCCAATCACATCATCTCTCCCACTTTTCCCCACAGCCTTATTCTTCCCTGGGCGAATGAAGCCAGAGCTCTCCTCACTTGCCACAGAAGACCATTCGAGAATGCGTTCTCAGAGGGACAATGATGAGTTTAAGTGGTTCTGCTTCCAGGCCAACGTACAAGCCTCATGAAGAAGGACATTCTGGGCAGAGAGGATGTCAGTAGAATTATACAGCTGGCACATGACTGGGTTTAGATTCTAACCCAGCTGTGGTCTTGCTGTCATATTGTACACAAGACAGAAAGGCACACTCGAAATTTTCGAAAGAAGGCTTCTAAGTCACGGCAGACAGGCAACCGACAGAGGACGGGGCGTGATTTTATTCCCCTGTGCCTAAAACAGGGCCTGGCACATAGTGGGTACCCATTAACATTTGGGGAGTGAATAAGTGATCAGTGGGTACCTGGGTGGCTCAGTCAGTTGGGCATCTGACTCTGGATTTCAACTCGGGTCACAATCTCACAGTACATGGTTTCAAGCCCCAAGTTGGGTCCTGTGCCAACAGTGGGGTGCCTGCTTGGGATTCTCTCTCTCCCTCACTCTCTGCCCCCCCCCACACACACGCACACTCTCTCTCTTTCAAAATAAATAAATAAAACTTAAAAAGGAAACCAGTGGTGGAGAGGTCAGCAACGAGGGCCAGTAGTGTCCAAAGGGCGATGGATTTTGGTAGCAAAAAAAAATGTGAAATGCAAGTAGGACTGGAATTGTAAAGGGCTTTAAACATCCCCGTGAAAAATAAGAATTAATGTCTACTGACAAAAGGAAATCACTGCAGATTTTTAATTAATGGGCCCTCTTTTCAACGGCTGCACCCTGAATCTGTTACCAAGAGCCTTAGAAGAAAAACGAACATGAGTGGGAGCCCCTCCTAGCAAGTGAGTCCTTGTTTAAATTCTCCATAAGTGCCCTTCTCGAGCAAGACACGAAATTACCGATTTTTGCTCCATCTTTTCTGATTTGCACAGATCTGCCCTTTTGAGAGCCACAAATGTGCAACTGTCATGCTGCCATTAAGTCTTCTAAAAATATTGATTTCAACCGCGAATTCCCATCCTCGGTCATTACCTTCAAAAGGAGAAGTGTGTCCGAAAAAAAAAATCGTATTTCCCCACCCTTGGCTCTGAGTCCGAAGCCACTTGTAAATTTAATATGAAGTTTAAGAGCAGCTGGTATTTCAATCCAAACTTTAGAAGTGGATAAATTGAGAGCCAATGTGATGGTACGCCACGTTCAAGGAACAATGGTGCCCCGGGCCTGCGTGACTGGGCTCACTCTGGTAGTCAACGTTCAGAAGAAGGCTCTGTGGCTGTTCTAGGTCTCTCCTCCTTCTGTCTCTCGGCTCCCTGGGGTCTGCCTCTTGCCCTCCTATCACTCCCCACACTGCTTTCTTGACAGTCATCCGTGGCCCTTTAAACACTCTGCATGGAGGTCTTCTCGGAGCTAAAGCCCTTGACCATTGGAATCGAATTCCATTTGACTCTCCTCTCTCAGGAAGCTTTCCCCCTGGTTTTGTGGGTCTCTTACCTCCACCTCTGTTCCTTTGATCAGATCCTGCCATGGTCACTGGCTTGTCTTCCTTCTCCAGCTCCTCCTCAGGGCCTTTCCCAAGATTGGAGCCTCGGCCCGTCTCATCTCCACTATGTTTCTCGGAGGGCACCTTTGCTCTCATGGTTTCTCCTTTAAAATGCTCAGAGTTTTAGGGCTGGTGATGAGCTCTCTCTTGAACGCCAGACCCTGACTTATAAACACCCATTTCTATCCACTGGTTAAATTCCACCTTATATCTTACCCATTCGGTCCATACAGCTGGGCATGGCTTCCCCAGTTCTCACGGAGCCTCTTCTCCTCTGAGCATCTTTGTTTGTTAAATATTTCCTGAATGTTACGTCCTGGCTCTAGGACAGTCACTGAGGGGCAGTAAAACATGACTTTGGTCCTCAAAGGTTATACTGTCTAAGTAAGAAGTTTGAAGGGGAGACCAAAGAGGACATTTATAGTGTTTGTCCAGAATCCCTTCTTCCAACAATAGTGCCTGTGTTTTCCTATGAAGAACCACACTTCTGAGCCCACTTAGCTCCAGCTGGAGTTGGCCATCTCTGACGTCATGGCACATGGCCCACGCCTGGCCAATCAGACAATTCATATGCCAACTCTACAGCTGGGTGAGGGATGGGCATGTGACTGAATCAGTCCAGAACTTTTGCTGAAACGACTGCAAAAGAAGAACTCTCTCCTCTGTAGCACAGCCTGGAGCTGCCAGCAGCCATGTTCATCAGGGGGAGTTGCCTGGGCAATGCTGAGTGGAGAAAATCTCTAGCCAATCAATGGGGGAAAGGGTCACCATCCCAACGACACATCCTTGGGTCTACTTACACCTGAAGCCACCTTCACTTCCTGAATTTCTTAGTTTCATTAACCCCCTAAAAGAACGGCCACAACCACCAAAAATCACTTTAAAAAAAAAAACAAAACTTGAATCTGGTTTGATCAGATTTGAGTTACCTGCAACTGATGAGCCCTTCGGACAGACATAAAGAAATACTCAAAGTAGTGCCTACTACGTGCACAAAGGCAGATGCGTGTAAGAGGTGGATTCACACAGAGAAGAGAGTAAATACTAAGACACGGAGCACGGAGAGTGAGTAAGGGGGGGAGTAAGCAAATCTCCACAGGAAGAAAGATCCAGGGTGTTGGAGGGAAGCAGGCGAAAGGGCAGGAACACATGCAGAGACGGGAGCCTGAAGCCACGGGCACGTCCAGAGGGCAGGGCAGCGGGAGACCACAAACCCTCGGCCAGGAGCACCAGCTTCTTCCACGGGGCCAAGGGAGCACTGAAGGGTTCACATACGAAGGGGTCACAATCTGATCGGTGTTCCCAGAGCATCACTTGGCCGTTCGCGGACAGTTCAGGGAGAAATCCTGTAACCTACGCGCTCTTGCCTTGTATTTTCAGCTCAGGCTCTCACGCCGGATTCTGAGGCTTTGCGAGTGAGGACTACGCCTTAGAAACCATGGAACCGGCCCCAACACCTGGCATGGAGCTGGCACAACAATGTTGTCTGCGTAAGTGACAACATCTTATTTGTGCAGTGGTACGTGATCTTCAAAGCACGTTCACCAGCTGGGCCTGGTCCGATCTCCTAGAGGTAATTCCACTGGGGATTTTTCTCATTGCTTGGAAATGAAACCTTTCGAGCTTAACTGCCCCCTCCTAGGGTTCACCTGGGTCTTCAAAGTCCCAGTGTGGTGACGCCCCTGTCCTTACCCTTCCCCAACTGGCCCACCTATGACCTGTCTCCTAAAGCAGCAGGGCCAGGCGTGAGCTCTGGGGCCAAGGAGGATTATTACATGGCCTTAACCAGCCTGAATGTCACTTCCTCCAAATGGCCGTGGATACCCCTGCAGTTCTCCCTAAGAAAACCCCGCACTTTCTTTTTGTAGCACTTACAATTTAAAATAATCTACTTACTGGTATGTTTGTAGACCAGCTGCCTCCTCGGTTAGACTTATGGCTTTATAAGCACAGGGATGCTGTCTTTTTTTTTTATACCCACTATAGAAACAATACCTCAACATCTCAGGTTTTGCCTGAGCAGCCTACAGCCCCCAAAGAAGGGACCAGCAGCGCCATTCGGGCCTACGCGGAGAAGACCACGTCTGAGAACCACAACCAGGTCCGGTTTCTTCCCGTCACCTCCCCAGGACCTCTCCCAGGCCCTGAACCCCAACCTAGTCCAGATCTCACCTGGGCACTGGTGCCGGTGGCTGCCTATGGTATCTCTTCCTTGGGGCTGATTAGGGAGACAGGCCTGAGTCCCGCCTCGGCCAATTCACACCCTTCGGCATCAACTCCACGCGCCTGATCTACGATGCATGCGTTTGGCATAGTCAGTGTTGTTTAACAATCTGCCCACAAAGAAGGCTGTACAGGGATCCCAAGCCATCAGGCAGGGTACAGCTTTTGATCTACACCTTATGGAAGGTGAAACTGAAAGATGAAAATGAGCAGAGGGGCTTAGGGGACAGAGAAGTCCGCTAGGACAGGGGGGTCTGCGACTGAAGGGGAGAGTCACCCTTCAAAGTGCTGCCAGTCTGTGTCTCTCAAATGCAAATACAAAGCTGCCTCTTTCCTGCTGAGAGCGCTCCAGGGGCTCCCCGAGGCCCAGGGCGGAAGTTCTCAAAGGCTGCCTTGGGACGCACCAATATGTTGCAATCCCCTACGAGGTGTGTTCCTAGTGATTCATTATTAATAGAAACCAAAATTTAGAAACGAAAGTTTTGTTTGTAAAGTAGAACTGCTAATTCTAAGAGACCATGATGGTCTCTCACTCTTTGTTCTGGAGTAGGAGCGAAAGCAGAAACTAGCCCTAGTAGGCAGCCCCCACCATACCTGACCCCAAATGACCACAGGAAGCCTCTGTGTGTGTGTGTGTGTGTGTATGTGTGTGTGTGTGGGGGGGCCTTTCTCCTTTCTTCACTGGTTCATGCTTCAGGACTCAGGACTCATGGAGCCTTCTAGAGTCTAGGAATCACCTGGCCTGGGCTTCTTAGACTCTTCACGCTCCAAATTCTTCTCTAATATGTCTTCTTAGTCTTTCCCAGGCTCCCCGGCCAGCTGTCCCTTCTCTATCCAAGCTGTCAATTTTGGAGCGCCCAGTCATCTTCTCCTAGGTAACTGCATGCCTCCTTCATGATGATGACTCCCAAGTGTAACTCTATAACCTTGACTTTCTCTAGAGATCCGCTTTCCAGTATGGTAACCACTACCCCTGTGTGGCCATTGAGCGCTTAAAACGTGGCTAGGTTGCATCGAGAGGGGCTGAAAGTGAAAGTTATGCACCAGATTTTTAATAATCAATAATGAGATGTCCCACTAATTATTTTGTATTGATTAAACATTGAAATTACAATATTTGGGATGTGTTGGGCTACATAAAATACATCAAAATTAATTTCACATGTTTTTCTTTTACCGTTTTAATATGGCTTCTAGTGAATTCAAAAACAACCCATGTGGAACTAATGTAATACTGTGTGTCGACTGTACTCAAATACATTGAAAAAAAAAAAAACCTTTTTAAACCACCCACGTGACTCGCATTTGTGGCTCATGTTGTGTTTCTGTTGGACAGCACTCCTCAGAGTACCAGACTCTTACCTTCCTCTCTCTACCCTGCATCTCCATCCAAAAGAAACCTCCCATTTGATAGGATGGGACAGGACTCTTGGCTTCCTCTCTCGCCTCACCTCCAACACGTGTTTTTTTCTCCCTTACTTCTCTGCTTCTGCATAAATGGCACCACCATTTCCCCGGTTGCTTGATTAAAAACCTGAGAATTAGTCCTTGAGTCCTCTCTTTCCTTCACTCCCTACATCCAACCCATTTGCAAGCCCTCATGCTTCTACCTCCCAAATACGTCCCCAGTCTGGGTACAGGTCTCCCCCACTATCCAAAAGGAAAGCGTTCCCCTTAAAGCTTTTGCAAGCCAAAGTGGCAGTGAATAAGCAATTATTGTTCATTTATACGAACAACGTTTTTAACATTCCCAGACCCCAAAAAATAACCTCTCATAGGCTTCGCTGACACCTTAAGACGCATCTTGCTAGCCGATGCACAGAATAAATGGAGGTAAAACACAGATGCTCAGACACCGTCCGAACCTCTGACGGCTTGCTGCTGAGACGCAGAGTGTAGTTCCCGGGGAAGGGGCTTGGAGGCGCCACTCCCGCTGCCCAAAAATGCCTGCTGCTGCCTCAACAGTAGCTTCCTACGCAGCCAACCCTTTTTTTCATGAAAAGGAAAAGTTCTCTTCAGATTTCTTTCAGTGAACACACAGGTATTCAGGCAGGTAGTTCCACTAGAATAGCAAAGGAGCATATGACGGCCTTGCCAAACGCGGGGGATGCCCGTGGTTCTTTCCCCTTCTACCATTACCACTAACGGCATCCTCCACTCCCGGACCTCTCCTCCCTACTGGGCACGGCAGAAGCCCCCTCGCTGCCCTCCCCACTTCCTCCCATGCCCCCCCCCCCCAGAACAACTCAGCAGTCACCACGGTCTTTTCCCAATCCTAAGAAAGGCAACCGTGACCAAAACCTTGGCTGGCTTCCAGTTGTGCTTAAAATAAAAGCCAAGTCCCCATCACAGCGCACAAGGCCCCACAGGACCCTTTGTGATCTGGACCCTGCCCCCTTCTTGGACCTTTATGTCCTACCCTCGCTGCCCCCTTGGTGTTTCTCTCACACACGCCTCAAGCGCATTTCGCCTTGTGGCCTTTGCCCTCGCTGCTCTCCGTGCCTGAAATGTCTCTGCAGCGTGGCGTGATGCCTCCTCACAGAACCCTTCTGGACCCTTCCCCTGAAATAGCCCCTGTTTGCACCGAACAGAGTCCCTAACCCGCCACCTGTTTGCACCTTCCTGGCCCTTATCAGTCCTTGAAGTTACCTTGTTTGTCCCCGTCAATCTTGATGTTTCAAAGTTCACTGAAGGCTAACGAGGGCTATTTTTCCGACCCCAGGCTTCGCCATCATCCTGGCTTCTGTGACCACACAATGGGCTTTCCTTACTTTCTTGACTTACTCATTTCTAATGGTCTCTCCTTCCCCACCTCACAGCTTTATCCCCTCAAGGTTGGGTCGGCTGTGTATTTGTTTGCGTCTGTGGCTCACTCCTCCCTCCAGGGCAGAGATTTTGTCTACCAAGTACAGTATTGTATTCCCAGGCCCTAGAGCAGTTTCTGGCCCATCAATGTTTGTCGAATGAATAAATGCAAGCCGAAATGCCGCACACCCCTCCTTTGAATCCTCCCCAAATCTGTGACTGTCTCTGTCCCGGCAATCTCCACTATATATTTCTATACTTCTCCATCTCCCTATCTGGACAAGGAACTAACGACGCGAGGGCAGATTCTTACGTACTTTATCTCTTAGCACCTACCAGAGGGACAGATACACAAGGGGTGTCTGGTGAAATCATGTTGGATCAAAATTATCTACTGGTGGCTCTTGACTCAACTACATTCCTCGGAGCTGATCGGTTGCTACAGGACACGCTTTCGCAGGCTTGCCCCCCAAGGTTGGAGTCAACACTGTGCGGGTCGTCTTGTGAGCTGTCGACGACCTCCCTCTCCACGGTGTGACCCCACACAGAAGCTGACAAAGCCAGACCTCAAGAGAAAAGAAGAGAACAAGTCTGCAGACAGGAGCTGCCTGTGTTCCTCGCACCTTTTCACCCCCTAGGGCAACCCTGCTTAAGGCCCAGCTGCATTCCTGCCCATGAAGTCCAGAAAGTAGCTCTGTTTCCTTATAATAAAGTCCCCTCTCTCTTTCAAACCAGTTCCAGTGGACAAGGGCTCTTTGCTCTGGTCTTTGCAACAGGAGTCCTCACAAATGCAAGCCCTCAACAAAGAGAAAGGCAAGGCAAGCCCTTGCTTCCTGTGCCATTCAATGTCTCTGGTTTGCAAAATGCAACCCTTCTCAGGGCAACTTGAGCCTTAGCAGATGAAAAGTAGCTCCCCTCTACAAAAACACTGGGTCAGGGCCCTGAGACACAACGGGCGCACCTACTCTCTCCTTTGATCAGTGCTGTGACCCAGGGCAAAGTGTCCAATCTCTTGGGCCTTCCCGCACACTGATGTGAAAAATTCGTGTATATCTCGGTTTATGCAGACAGCAGCTTCCTAACACCTCTATGTGAATCACATCTTTAAAAATTGACTCCCATTTCCCCACTGACTCTGGCTATCTTCTCAGGATGCTTTCTGCTCCTTTCTGATTTATCGCCAATTGGCAGCCACAAAGTATAGCCCTGGCTTCACATTTCTCTCTTCCCCAAGTGGCTCATCAATCAATCAACAAAATTTTCATTCAGAGCCTATTATGTGTAAGACATTGGTCATGATCTGTAAGGAGAATAGGAAATGCACCGAATGCACTAGAGAAGACTGCTCTCTGTGAATCCTCTATAATAAAACCACGTCAAGAGCCAACCTCTTATTTATCTCTTCTGTAAATTCAGATTTTCTTCTATCAGGTTTTCCCAAAGAAGTGCCCATGTGTATTGAGCAGCCTCTCCAGGTTACCATAGAGATGGAGAGTCATAAAAGGATGTTGAGAAACGTAAGCGCTTCTATAAATCCTCAGGAACAGAAATCGCAATTGTTTGGAGCCATAATTGAGACTATTCACGGCGTGTTCTCAGAAATAAGCACAAATAACTCACCAATCTGCAACTCCTGGCAAAGCAAGAGCAAACTAGGAACAAAAGTTAATAATAGGCTTTAAAAACAAGTCATGCCAGGCCAACACAATTTTCCTTTGGGACCAAAGAGAGACTCTTCCAGCTGAAGGAACCCTATCAACCACCAACCTCTGCAACGGTCTCAACTTCTCACAGGCCCTGTCTTGTTATCTGCTGACGTCCCAGAGCCCTCATGACGTGTCTTAGCAGCTCCCACGTGGATTCAGAAGAAAATATCTAAATTCTTCTCAGTTATTCATAATCTACCTGTTCTCAAAAAAGATTCTGAGGCACCTTACAAAAGACGGTGCTGGGCCAAAGCATCAGCATTGAAAAGGCAAAGCATTGGGGTGAAGGGCTTACTTGAGAGCTTTTGTTTGTTTTCAAGTAACAGAAGTGATTTCAAACTAGCTTTAAAGAATTTTTTAAATGTTTAAGATTTCACCTGTGGCACCCAAGAGTGAGAAAGTTGCCAGGTCCCAGGAAGGACAGTACCAATATCAAGACTCTTTCTGGATCCCAAGATGTATCAACTGTCTGTCCTTCCGCAATATTTATCTCGGCGTACCTGCTTCTCTCCTTCTCAGAAGACTGGCTTTCCTGCCGCCCATCCACAAACTCACCTGCAGCCTCAAAGCCTACTCCTTAGGGCTCAAAGCACCTGGAGAGATGCTGACTCTCTTCTGGTCCAACCAGGAAGAGCTGATCTTTTGTGAAGCATATCACAGATGGCTCCCATTCATCCAGTCATTAGTTGAGGCTGAAAGTAGATGTCTTAGCTCAGGCTTCCACAAAAAAAAAAAATACCATAGCTTGGGAGGTTTGAACAACAGGAATTTGTTTTCTTCCACTTCTGGAGACTGGACACCCAAGATCAAAGTACCAGTGTGGTCAGTGCCTGCCGAGAGCTCCTTCCTTGGGTTACAGACAGTCACCTTTTCACTGTGTTCTACCTGGGCTTTCCCTGGTGCATGTAGGCAGAGACAGAGAGGAAGCAAGATCCCCGGTGTCTGTTCTTATAAGAGCATTAATCTCATCATAAGAGCCTCACCCTCATGACCTCATCTGAACCCAACTGCCTCTCAAAGTCCCCATCTCCAAATACCATCACACTGGGTTTAGGTCTTCAACGGCAATTTGGGAGGAACATAATTCAGTCCATAGCAGTATATAACGTTATTCAAAGTAGCAGCTTGGGGTCTCCCACCAGAAGTAACGAGGAGCAGCTAATGTGAGCTGGGCTGCAATTCCAAATGTATCCATTACAAAAGTGTAAGTAAATATAGCCCAAGAATGAGTTAGTGCATGGAAACAGGCAATGATGCCCCATCCACTTGCTAGAGAGAGAGAGGACAAATTTGGCTCTGAGCTTCCTAGCAGCCAAAGTACAGTGAAGGGGCACCTGGGTGCCTCAGTCGGTTGAGCGTCCAACTTCGGCTCAGGTCATGATCTCACAGTTCATGGGTTTGAGCCCCGCGTCGGGCTCTATGCTGACAGCTCAGAGCCTGGAGCCTGATTCTGATTCTGTGTCTCCCTCTCCCTCTACCCCTCCCCCACTCACATTCCGTCTCTCTCTCAAAAATAAATAAACATTAAAACACACACACACCGGAGCACCTGGGTGGCTCAGTCGGTTAAGCATCTGACTTCGGTTCAGGTCATGATCTCATGGTTTGAGCCCCGCATGGGGCTCTGTGCTGACAGCTCAGAGCCTGAAGCCTGTTTCAGATTCTGTGCCTCCTTCTCTCTCTGCCCCTCCCCTGCTCGCGCTCTGTCTCCCTCTGTCTCAAAAATAAATAAACATTAAAAATAATAATAATAAAACACACACACACACACACACACACACACACACAGTGAAAAACTTCCTAATGGCCAAAGCACAGCAAAAGCAGGTTCTTAATGTAACTAATAATAATAAATTATTTAAAAAAAAAACACTTTCACAAGTGAATCCAGCTTTACCCAGTAACATGATCTGAGAGCAATTTCTCCTCTGAGTCCACATTAAGGAGACCCCTCTGGTGGACAGGTCACTGTCCCTGGGGCATCTTTACAAAATATACAATTATAACCTTCCATCCAGTCACCTGTTACACCAGAAACAGGATCACCCACACACAGAAGATACAGCAGGTGTGAGATAAGTTCTTTCTCACAAGTAAAGGTCTGTACGTGGATGTTCACCCAAGAAACCAGCCAGGCCAGGCCAGAAAAATCCTAGGAACCAGGGTTGGGCATGGGGTTAAGCTAGTGCTGACTGCCAGGCTACACATGTCATGACCAGGATCGAGGAAGAAGTGATTGGTCAGAGAGGCAGAGGCCAGGTACCTAGGCACAGGATGGGCAATATAAGCCCCAGGACCCAACAAGCAGGTTCTAAATGATGAAAGGAAACAGACTCTGGAAGGAATCTCTGGTGTATGGGATATGCTTCTGGAAATTTCAACAGAGTGCCTGTAAACCCGCATGCCTCTGGAAAGACACAATGCCAGACCACTGGAAGTCTCACAGCAGAAAATCTTCAGCAGCCAGCAGTCAGCACCCAGGCAGCATGGTGGCATGACATGGGACTTGGAGCACATGGCTCCGGGGTGGGTCTTCAGCCTATGGTAAGAGATAAGACTAATAAGACATAAGGTAGACCCCAGGACTATAGAAAATGGACACTAGAATAGTCTTGCAGAAGGGCTCAGATCCCCAGGAACAGGAAAGACAAGCAGGTGTCTCTTTACCCAGGTGCTTGGCTATGAATCGATGGCGATTACAGGGATGGTGTGGGGGGTTGAACAGCAGCACCGAAAGACAGACCCAAGTCCTAACCCCCAGTACTAGTGAATTTGACCTTTTTGGAAATAGTTTTTGCAGATGGAATTAAGGTTCTCTGGATGAGATCATCCTGGATTTAGGGTGAGCCCTAAATCCGTTGACTGGTGTTTTCACAAGACAAAAGGGAGGGAGATTTGACACCCCAGCAATGCGGGGCGGAGAGCGGGGGGGGGGGGGAGTAGGCCATGTGAAGATGGACGCAGAGACTAGAACTACATAGCTAGAAACCAAGGAATGCCAAGGGTTGCCAGTAGTGACCAGAAGCTAGGAGAGAGGCACAGAATGGATGCTGACTCAGAGCTTCCAGAAGGAATCAACCCTGTCAATACCTTACTCTCTGGCCTCCACAACTCTGAGAGAAAGCATTTTTGTTGTTTCAAGCCACCCAGTTTGTGGTACTATGCTATGGCCGTCCTACAGAGTTCAGACAGTTGGCAATTGATTTCATCTCATGGGTCAACTCCGTCAATTAGTAGTGACTGTCCAGATCACTCTGTTGAGAACTCCGAGGCCATTCAGGCTCCACAGGAAATGTGCTGTAATTGATTGGTGATGCCTAACTGTAGGCACAGAAAGCACATGGCAGCACATAAGGCATGTGATTGCCCTATCAAGCCCAATGTTTGCACAGAGCTCAGTTCTAGAAGTAAAGAGATCAATAACACATGATTTGTGCTCTCAAAAACTTTACAGTCTAGCACCAGAACTCAGTCAGAGTCAATGAAGTTTACTTCACCTTCCCTCTGATTAAGGTCAAGATAAATCACAATAGTTTCAACAGAATAGAGTTGTCAGGAACAAAGGTCCCAAAAATAACACGCCTGGCAAGAATAGCATGCCAGACATTCTACTTGATGTCAAGTTCAATGGTGGTCAAGGACAATTAAGACCTCATATGTGGCCTTTACTGTAAATAAATACAGCTTTTTGGGGACCCTCAAAGGTGAAGTTTCTCATCAAACATTAGAGCATCCGTGTGCAATTATGAGCTAAGCCTATACCGTCTTCCAGGGTAACAGGACTTGTACCTGTAAACTTATTCCCCAGCGGATGAAAAACAGCCCTCTTTGGCCCCTGGGTGTAGAGTTGCATATGGCACCTTCTTCCGTAACCACATCACTGTCACCCTGTATGAGTTATAACACTATATGTTTCTCTTTCATCTTTTACCCTTCAAGGCAGCACTGCCCCTTCTTACCATGTCCCTGGGCCCACCAGCTGAGCTCTTCTTCCTTTTTATTTTTACTTTATCTTCTGAGAAGCTCATTCTCAGAGCAGCAAACCATCACCCAGCAGGCAAAATGGACAAGATGCAGATAAGACACATTATATTCCCAATACACTCTCACACCTCCGAGCCCTTCCTCCTGCTCATTCTTCTGCCTAAAATCTAATTTCCTCCACCACCCTTCACCGTATGGCAAAATTACTCACTTTCCAACCTCCAGCCCAAATAAGCGGCTTTCCTGGGACACTTTGTTCACCTTCTCCATTAAGAATTAATCACTCAGTCTTCTGTGCCATCATGGAATTTGTTCCTCTACTTCAGAAATAGGATGACACATTGCACTGTAGGTCCATGTCTTTGTATCTGTGTCCCCTACTAGTTAGTTCCCGGGAAATGTGTCTCATTTACTTGTCACCCCAGTTTCTAGCAATGTGCCTGGCAAACAGAGAATGCTCAAGAATGCTAAATATTCAACCGTCGATAGATGTTAAACAAATGTGTGAATAAGTGTTTTAAGGATAGCTACAATGATTTACTGATGCCTTCTGAAAGGAGGTTGAGAGCCATTTGTTACAAGCTTTTCTGGGTGAAATACCACAGCATCTACTTCTCCTCTTCCTTTGAATGGCCCTTATCTACAATCTGCCTATCACTCGCATTCACCCAATGAAGCTAATCTATGTTATTTTGGTTTTTCACCCAGGGCTTTGCCATCATCCTGGGTGACGTCAGCACCCACATGGGTAACCCAAGAGTTGACCTCTCTTTCAGTCTCTTGACCTGTTTCTTGCCGGTGGTCCTCTTCCCCCTCCACCCCTCACTTCCAAGCCTCCATTACCTGTAAATATTCTACTCCTAGAGTCACTGATGCAAGCCCTTCCCACTTAATTCTACCTCGCTTACCCAACTACTCGCACTGTGACAGCTCTTGAACTCTGGTTTCTCCCAGGTCATCAGCCCTCTCCTCTCTTCATTTACTGATTTTAACTTGGTCTCCATGGCCCCTGATTTTAGTAATGTTTTCACCCATACCATAAGCTCTTTCACCCATCTGCTGCCTTCTGTTTGCACCATCTAGATAAAACCAGGCCTGGGAAAACCCAACTGGGGGCCATTTCCAAGACTCTGTCCAAGCAGGAAAAGCCAACCAGGCCATCTCAGATCCACAGCACACACTTCACCCCCAATCTCAAGTAAGCCCACAACTCTACCAAGCAGGCCTACCACATCATCCCCCGCCACTTTCCATAGTAATTTTTTACAAACTTCATCAACTCTTCTCAAGCTTCTGCCACTGCCACCCACCAACATGAGGAAGACGATCTTCACTCCCACTTCACAGAGAAAACAGATGCTATCAGAAAGGAAACCCCTAGAAGCAGACACACAGGCCTACTAGCAAGGGCACCCATCCCCTCCACCTTCACCCTGACAACAGGAGAGGAGTGGACACAACAACCCCCCCATTTGATCTTTGCATGCCAGTGCCACCTACCACCTTCAGACTCTTATGATTATTTTTTTCTGTCCTCTCTCTGTTTATCTCTTTCACAACCTCTCTCTGTTCTTAAGCGTTGGCCCACTATCAGCACCAGAGTCCCGCTGCCCACCTCCCTCCTCTCCTTTACTGTCAAACTTGAAGGAAGAGTTGTGGTCACTCACCGCTGCCGTTTCCCCACCTCCCGCACACCCCCAACCCGCTCTGATCTGGATCTGATGCCATCCTTCCAATGAGATGGCCCTTGCTAATATCTCCATGAAGTGCACACAGCCATGTTCAGCGGACACTTTCTTTTTTTTTTTTTTTTAAGTTTATTTATTTTTGAGACAGAGAGACAGAGCATGAATGGGGGAGGGTCAGAGAGAGAGAGAGAGGGAGACACAGAATCAGAAGCAAGCTCCAGGCTCTGAGCCATCAGCCCAGAGCCCGACACGGGGCTCGAACTCACGGACCGCGAGATCGTGACCTGAGCTGAAGTCGGCCGCTTAACCGACTGAGCCACCCAGGCGCCCCCTTTTTTTTTAAAGTTTATTTATTTTTGAGACAGAGAGAGACAGAGCATGAACGGGGATCAGTGGACGCTTTCTAAGCCTCATCTCCGTTGGCCTTTCAATAGCAGTAGACACTGTTGACCCTCCCCCTTTTTTGAAAACACTTGTCCTTGGGCTTTCGCAACCTAACAACATGCTGGCTCTATTTCTTCCTCTCTGGCTGTATCATCTCCATCTTCTTGGTAAGTTTCTCCCCCTCCTCCTGTCCATGAGTAACGGGATCCATCCAAATCTAGCCCCAAACACATCTTCTCTTCTTAATTAGCACGGTCTTCTCTGCCCTTGGCTTCAGTTACACCACAACAAAGATGATTCACACATTTATAGAACAACTCCAGAGCCCTCTTCTCAGTTCCAGGTCTTTGTGTAAAACTTCCTACTTAACACCACCCCTTGAACTTTCCCAGAGCATCTCACACTCAAAGGATCTAAAACTAAATTTTTCTCTTCTCCTCCAGCCCTCCGTTCTGATCTCTTCCAAGAATTGTAGCTCAGTACACAACACTACGAACCATCCTGTCTCTCAAGCCAGAAACATTGGTGTCATCCTGACACCCGCCTCTCCTTCACCCATCCTATGAAGTGTATCACCCAGCCTGTTGGTTTTAATCTCCTTAGAGTCCTTGAACCATACATTTTTCTATCTGCACCAACATCCTAATCCATCTCTCGCCTAGACTCTTACACTAGCCTTCTACATTGGAACTGCCCTAACTGGTCCTCCACGCTGGAATCGGAGTGCTTTTATTCCTACAAGCAAATCCCGTGCCTGCCCACCCCTCACGTGAGCCCCAAACTTATCGCGAGGTACCTATATCCCTCTTCTTGACTACTGCAGCACCCTACACTTCTGTCCAGCAGAAGACCTATCCCATCTCACTTGTAATCGCTCGTCCCATCATATACCCCTATACAAACAGGTGCGACACAACCACCTGTGAGCTCCTTGCGGCAGGAACTACGTCCTCTCCAATTCTACAGCCGTTCGTTTCTCACAGCGGAAAATTCAGAGGATCTGTTGTCTCCTTAAGCACCAATTTGCCCCACTTATACTACCTAGTCGATACATGAGATAAAAGTTGACAGCATGTTGTCACACTGCTTGACGGTTCCTCAATAGTGGCGGAAGCTGGTCACCTATGACACTGAGTGATGGAAATGAGCCAGAATTCATGCCCGGTAGTGGTGGCATAAAGAAGACGATGGAGAAATTGGCTGGACGGCTGTAAAAGCCTAGGAGGAGTGGTGCCCCTACTGGCTATCTGGGAAGGAGGCAGGAGAACAGGACTGTTATTGTGCTGATAGCTAACGCTACCACCTGGATTCTCAGCTCGGCCTCCTCCCCTCTACTGACTTCTGTGAGCCCCTACCCAAAGCATGCACACTTCTCCTTTGCAGCAGATGGCAGCAGTAATAAGCCACAGAGGCGAGCTAAACACTGACAGGTGGCAGGGAAATGGGCTCCTGTGACCATTAAAAAGAAAACCCGTCTTAGAGACCAAGCAAACGCATGGAACCCACACAGAGACAGGTCGTTTTCAATGAGGCGCCAATCTTCCAAAATGACTCCCAATATAACTTTACCCACAGACCGGGAGAACACAGAGAGGAAGTCTTTGTAGATGTGGCCAGTGTTTCTGCCCCTGAAGTGCTTCCATGGAACTGGGCTTGAGGTTCTATCCAATAATTAGCTTCTAATCTTCAGACCACAGATGATGGACTCCAAGAAAACAAAGCCCACGCAGGGGCCCCCTCCTGACCTTAATGGCACCTCTCCACTCAGCTCCCATAGCATCCTAAGCTCACCTCTCTCTGCACCTGCACACTGTTTTCTAAGGACTCGACAAATATCTGTCCCCCTTCTCCCATTAATCCATGAATTTCTCAGGAAACATGATGTCATTCAACTCTGCGATTCCCCGGTGTCCAGAAAAATGCCTGGTACCCAGTAAGAAGTTTGGCATAATAAAAAAGACAGCTTTGATAAGATCCTGGATTTGAACATTTCCATCCACATGATCATAAGCAAGGCATCCAACCTCTGTGGGCCCAGTTCCCTCATTTGTGAAACTGTGCACCTGTACGTAGAGTAAATGCACAAATCCAACTTAGTTCAGAGGGCATAAAGCTCCTAGCACGATGCCTGACACGTACTAGGAGCTAGCATTAATTGACTACATTGCTTTCAGGGGCTCTTCCCTGCCCCACCCCACTTAAAATATTGGAAGGAAATAAGACTGCTTTAGGTCAGAAATCAACGAAGTATTTGATATCTATGGAGGGAGAGATTTAACACTCACTGAGCAACTTCCATGTGCCAGGCACATTGCCGGGAGCATTCCTCACCATGGCCCTGTGGGTTGGACATTATGATCCTACTTTACAGAGGAATCACAGAGGTTGGTGTTCCTTGCCCAAGATCAAACCATTAGTTAATGTCACAACTGGAATAGGACCCTTGACCTTTGTGATTGTGGAGGATGGGTCTTTTTTTTTTTCTTTTTTTCTTGTACATCACCAAAAGAAATGTGAACGAGAGTAAAGAAATCGCCAATCCCCAAGGCCAATGCCAGAGGAAGACTAGCTGGGACGGCTCACCCGGCATCAGCCCACGGGAGACATGTGCCAGGAGTCCTGTAACAGAACGAGGAGTGCAACCAAGCAGCTGACATGCCACTTCTCGACCTTTTGTAGAAGGTTTCCGAAAGGAAAGCAAGGAACAGGAATAAATTGCCAGTCCTCGCCCACCGGAGTTTTGATCTGAATGCACAAGTGAACGTGTGAGGTTGCAGGTCTAAAAACACCTCAAAGGCTCCCCGAAGTCCAAGCCCGTTGCAGTCGTATTCCATGCGCCGGATCTCATCTCCTTACACTGCCTACCTCTCAATTTATACTTTAACCACACCAAGCCTGCGGTTCTCCAAACATACCATTGCCACGGCTTGCCATCCCTCCCACTCTCACTTCCCGTACCCGGTTAATCCTACTAACCCTGAAGTCAGTTCAAACATCTTTTCCCCCAGCAAGTCTTCCCCAACCAGTGGACTAAGGTTAGTGCCCCCTTTGACCCTCTGAATTTCTGTCTCTAGCCCTACAATCACCACATTATTTCGTAAATATCTACTTAGCGGTTTATCCCCTGCATCTGAGTCTGAAGCCTGTGAGGACAGAAGGTGTATCTTAATTCACCCTTTTATCCTCCTCACCCGCCACGATGGCTCACATATAGCACAAGCTCAAAACTATGTTCGAACAAAGAATCACCACTGTGTTCTCATCGAATGCCAAGCACCCCCCAAAACGCACAAGAAGCAAAAAGACAGCATGGCAGCTAAGAAGACTAGTGTAAACCCAAAACAAATGGAGAAAAAACTCACGGTGAGTGAATGCATGGTACAAGCATCAAGCAGAGATGCCAAATGAATCAAAGTTGTGCCATGAGTAGACTGAATCAGGGCAGGCTGCAGAGAGGCACCCAGCAGTGCTCGGCAAAGGTGGTGACGTCTTTTACTGACCCTGAACTCCCTTTGTGAAATGGACTTTCTCTTACCCGCCAGTCTAGGCTATCTGCTATGAGCTGCCTTCCAGGGAAATTCTAGGCTGAGGGGGAAAAAAAAAAAAGGAAATCATTATCAATCGATCAGTTGTCACGGAGACGTGACTAGTAGAAGGCGATAGTCATTGGAGTATGAGGAATGATATCAAGCATTGTAAGAGAGGAAGAAAAACAGCCGTTGACATTGGTGTTACTTAGCTAAGTCTTCTGAAGAAGAAATGAGTTCAGGGGTCTTAGGAACCAAACCCCCCATCCTTACCATGGGTACAATAATAGTCAGCCAGCTACCTGATCATCAGTATAACATGCCTAGCTAGTGTCTAACACCCAATAAACAGTAGCTAGGACCAACTAGTCCGTTACTTTCCCATAAGCTCCTTTTGTTTCCGGTAGCTGAAATCCCCTAGAAAATATCTGTTGGATTTGGGTGTGAGGAGACAAGTAAAAATTGTTCCTCCAGTGGAGTCTCCCCTGGTGGATTTGTTTTCTCTGAAGTGCCTTTTTAATTTAATCCCTGATATTATTCCAGTGTATCCATTATAGCAAATACTCTTAAGAAGAAAGGCTGAATTCAGAAATAAATTGCACTCACAGATCATGCCTTAGCATGAGCATCATTAGCGTTTAACTGGCAAAACAAGATAGAGAAGATAGATGATCCCATTGAAAAAAAAGCCAAATCGGATTTTGAAGAGACGTTGACTTGCCCCCTTTTTCTTTCTTTTCCGGGAAAAGAGAAAGCAAAAATTAAATGGTTATGCATAGGACTTTTGTGCTTTGCAGCAACTCAAGAGAGCCTCATCGCTCCAGAGCTGGTCAGCTCTGTGGTCCCTTTTATCCGTTGCTGACAGTGGCCCAAGGAGAAAGCCTGGGATGAAAACAAACCCTCTTATTTGCATCAACTAATGTTAATATTTGTCTGCAGCCCCCCTCTCTACTTGGAACTGAAAAACAGCTCCCTATTTTCTTCAGACTAGAATCTTATTATTTATAAATTATTTATCTGTTCTTCACTTTACTCTGAAATCCAGCACTGCCAAGCTATTCTAGATGATCAAGGGATTCCGATAAAAGGACAGAGCAACATCCAAAAATAGAAGCTAAATCCATTTATCCTTGTTCCACCTGGCAAAGGAATTATGCTAGATGGTATGATTTGTACCTGCGCACACGGCAAAATGGTGACGGGAACAAAACAAGAGTTCAGGTGCTCCGAGACTCCCTTTCTATGACCCCCACGATGTACCTCTATCCCTCCCTCTAGTTTCCCCAGCCCCTGTGAGCTCTTCCGTGCTATCCAGGTAGACGCATGTCACAGAAAGCCAAAGCTTCAGTTAAGGCTCCTGAGTTCCCTCATCCTATCCATGATTAAGATCAGGACAAAAATCACAAGAAAAGTCAGAAACAGAAGGCAGGCTGGCCCATAATGGGGCATGGAGGGAAAAGACCAGGCCAAAACAAAAGCAGGGGGATCCTGAAATTTCCCAACCGGCGTGCCATGACTTTCTTTTATTGATCACCCAATGCAAGATCTGGGCTGGACAAGTAGGCATGGTTACAGGGCTTAAGTTTATCCTAAAGATAAGGAACCCCCATCCCTGGGTGCCCCTCCACCACTGTGGGACTGCGATCGATCTTCAAACAGCTCTTCCCTTACTCATTACTATGGCTTTACTGGGCATTTGAGTCCAATGGTTTGAGCACAAGTTACAGAATCTATTCCTTTCCAAATTCCATACCAACAACGAGGGCATCTAGTAACTGTTTGTTCCTTGGAATCATTAGTTATTTAAAAAAAATAAGAACAGCAAAAATTATATACGCACGTATAAACCCACTTGTGCACGTACCTTCGAAGCTTTGAAAGTATTTAGATTGTTCCACCAACCATGCATGTATTTGCATTCCCAAAACTAGCCACAATTATACATAGTAATGCCTCAAACTTCAGACAACTTCAAGTCTCCAGAGGTCAGCTATGGGTAAAAAGCAAAAGAGTCTAGACCTTGAGCGGCCAAGACAATAAACTCTAGTATACACTTCCTGATTGCTCCCCCATACACCTGGAAGTCTAAGGATCTGGTCCACTGTATAGGAGACCTGGGGGTCTTGGTGGGGAGGGAGGCAGGGACAGCAAAACTCTCATTTCTTCAAAGCTCAGGATGTAGGTGAAAAGGAAACAGTAAAGCCAAAGAAGAGGATGCACCCATCACCAAACCAAAAATTCCTTTCTCCAAAGACATGCAAATGGCCAACAGGTGTATGAAAGGTGCTCAACATCACTAATCATCAGGGAAATGCAAATTAAAAGCACAATGAGAGATCACCTTGCACCTATTAGGTCGACTATTATCAGAATTACAAGAAAACAAGGACACCCGTGTGGCTCAGTCGGCTAAGCCTGAGACTTTAGCTCATGATCTCGGGTTTTGTGAGTTCAAGCCCCACGTCGGGCTCTGCACGGATGGTGCAGAACCTGCTCCGGCTCCTCTGTCTCCCTTTCTCTCTCTCTGCCCACTCTCTCTGTCTCTCTCAAAAATAAGCATTAAAAAATTTAAAAAAAAAATAAGGTAACAAGTGTTGGTGAGGATGTAGAAAACTGAGGATCCTTATGCACTGTTGGTGGGAATATAAATTAGCACATCTGCTATTGGAAAAGAGTATGGTGGTTTCTCAAAAAGTTACATATAATTACCATAGGAGCCAGCAATCTTACTTCTGGGTGTTAATCCAAGAGACTTGAAGCCGGGATCTCAAAGAGATACGTGTATCCTCATGTCCGTTGCAATAGGGCAGGAAGCACCAGGAGGTAACAAGGCACAGATCTGTGAACCTGCATGGCAGTTAGGGACTCACCAGGTGGTTCTGCAGGGCTGGGGTTTGAGGAAGAGAGTGCAGAGACAAGGCGGCTTTTTAGCACACTTGCTCTAAACAAAAATACGAGACAATAGAAGGGGATTTCTCGCTGTTTTGGAGGCTGGGAAGTCAAAGCACTGGCAGATTCGGCGTCTGCATTCCTGGTTCATTGATTCGAGTCTAGATTCCAGTCTAGATTCCTGGCTCTCTTCTCACTATGTCCTCCCATGAGAGAAGGACCAAAGTAATTCTACGGGGCCTCTTATGAGGACACTAGTGCCATCACGAGGGCCCCACTCTCATGACCTCATCTAAACCTAATTACTTCCCAAAGGTCCCAGCTCCAAATACCATCACCCTTGGGTTGAGGTTCCCACCCGTGAATTTTAGGGAATCACCAACCTTCAGTCTAGAGCAACTGGAAGGCAGAAAGTGCCAGATCACAACGGGGCTTGGAAGTCACAGTGTGGAGACCAAGCTTTGCCATGGGTCACAGTTTTCACTTTAGAAACCTTGTTCCTTAGGGCAACTCATCTGTGGGCTCCCAGGGGCAGCATCTTTCGCTCTCTGCCCAACAAGAAATACAGCAAACCACCCGCGCAATTTTAAATTTTCCAGTAGTCATATTATAAAAGAGTAAAAACACACAGGTGAGATTAATTTTAATAACGTATTTTGGTTAACCTAATGTATCCCGAATATCATCATTTTCACGTGCGGTCTACATAAAACATTATTACTGAGACACTTTACTTCATTTTTTAACCATACTAAGCCTTCGAAATCTGGTTGTGTATTCTACTCTCACAAAACATTTCAGTTGTGACCGACCACACTTCCGGTGAGTAGCTAACAGCTACCGTATTGGACAATGCAATTGGAAAGCCAGAAGACTATATCATCTGGTGACCGAGATTTTGAGTGAGCACTTTTGGAGGCAGCCTCCATCGAATGGAAAAAGCACTGAAAAATCGTTACGGGGAAACTGGGCGAGAGACAGATGAACCAGCACGTTTTACCAATAAACCCTAGCTTACCATTCTAGAACCTTAAGAATCTTTATTTGACTTGCCATACAGCTTACCTTCAAGCAAGACAAAATGACATTCTCTCTGGGAAATCAAATATGGTGGAAAGAATGCTGAAGGGATCTCAAGAGAACTGTTTGGGTCTCTGTCTCTGTCCGACCTGAGACGTCCACCAGAGGGCGTTGAGGCATGGGTTATTTGTGACCACTAGAGACCCTGACGTCACCTTGCCTTGTACTTGGTGGTCTCGAGCTGGAACTGATCTCTCTAGAGAAGCACTCAGTGGGTCCCTGGAGCCATTCCTTCAAGGGAACAAAAATCTGTTCGTGACCCACCCCCGCGAGAACACTTCAATTGGCCCCTACCTCTGTGGGAACCACATGGGAGTATACAATACACAGTGGGGGCACCATGCTTTTAGGGTCTTTGTTCCTTTCCTTTGAATTATTAGAGGCGCTCAGTGAACACCTGGTTTCCCTAACCAAACTTTCGGTGAGGAGGTCCTCAAAATCTTCCAACTCTGCTGTTAGAAAAACAGACAGTCCAGGGGCGCCTGGGTGGCTCAGTCGGTTGAGTGTCTGACTTTGGCTCAGGTCATGATCTCATGGTCTGTGAGTTCGAGTCCCACATCAGGCTCTGTGCTGACAGCTCAGAGCCTGGAGCCTGCTTCGGATTCTGTGTCTCCCTCTCTCTCTGCTCCTCCTCTGCTCATGCTCTGTCTCTCTCTCTGGCCAAAATAAATAAATATTAAAAAAAAAAAGAAAAAAAGAAAAAAACAGTCCAAAGCCACCCTCGCGTTGCTCAGAGCTTTCTGGGGGTTTCATGTGCTACCTGTCCTCTTGGGCGGCAGAGATAACGCGCCTTGTGATTTAGGTACAAGCTAGGGAGCATGCTGGCGTTTTCTTCTTCATCCTTCTCCAGAAGCAGATCTATTGGACAAGCGGTCTTATTGGGAGAATAAAAATATTATGTGCTTTGATTCTGGCCTCACTGTATATTTTGCCAACACAGGTTAAAAAGGCAAAAGGGGAAAAGAAAGGACAAAAGACAGGCATGAGGGGTTTTGCATAAGAAAAGCTGTGGATAAACACGTGAGTCACACACAGCTCTTTGAATGCCCTGGGTCTGGTCTGTGGAGATAAAGGCACCTTACCCTCTTTGAGGGGAAAGGGTTTTGCCCTGTAACAAGTTAGCCTCAATTAAGGAGGGATGCGAAGCCAGGCATTTCCCTCTTATGAAGAACAAAAGAAAAAGGAAGAGGAAAAACTGTCATCACCAACCCCCCCCTTTTCCTCCCCCCACCCCCCAGCCCCCGTGCAGGTGCGGCCACCTTCTGTTCCCCACTGCTGACTCATTTCCTGGATGAACTCAGCCAGAGTTCATCGAGTAAGGCTCTGAGTACCATCTCCAGACGGGTCATTTCCAGGGCACATTTCCAACCCCTAGGCTGCCCTCACCACACTCCACCTGCCCCTGGCTGTGTTTCCTTCTCATCCCAGCCACCCCGTTAGTCGGGCTGAAAGTCTTTGAGGCCCCCTTAACTCCTCTCCTACTCCCTCATCACACATCCAATTCACCAGCAAGTCCTGGGGGCTCAGAATGCATCCAGGCTGAGCACTGGCCTTCTCTGCTACCATCCCCACTGCCCTCTGCCTCCCACTTGACTTCGCAGACTCTCTGACTGGCCTCCTCACTTCCATTCTTGTCCTCCACCATCACTACCCACATAACAGTGAGACTGAGCACTGAAAGCCTAAGCCGGATCATGTCCCTCCACTGTTCAAAAGCCATCAGGCCCCCAGCTCCAGGGGAATAGTATCTAGGCTCTTACTACAACCTGCAGGCCCCACCCCGCAACTCCCACTCGGCAACAGCTACAGTGACCTCCTTGCAGGTTGCCGAAGAATGCCATCTCGGTCCTACCTCAGGGCCTTTGCACTGCAGTGCCTTCTGGCCAGTTCTACCGCAGACCTTCCCATGATCATCTGCCCATTTCATTCAGTTCTCAACCCCAAAGTCACCTCCTCAGTGGACCTTCCTACGCCACCCCATCCAAAACTGCCCCTCCACAATACCCTGATCCTCCTTACTTGGCTTTATTTTTATTCATAGCATTGACAACCACTTGATCTCACATTACATTTCCTCTTCTTACTTATCATCTATCTGCCTTCGTCAGCATGTAGAATCTAGGAAGGTAAGGGTTTGTCTTATCTATTGTTATATCCCCAGTGCCTAGAAAAACATAAGCGGTCAATAAGTATTTGTTAAACTATTGAGTGAACTTGTCCAACTGAATCACGGACAATTCTTCTGAAGTTATTGGTTTTAGGAAATACCCTCCCTTCAGTCAAATATAAATATTGGTGGAATGAATGAATGAATGAATGAGGCAGATAGCCAGAAAGAGACTGTGTAACCCGCATGCAAATAAAAGCATGGCCAATGTATTTTGCCATCAACAACCTTGTCCCCCAAATCTGTAGCCCGCCACCGAATGCATTAAAAATCCTGGTTCATCCACTGGCAACTTAGGCCACTGTCGCGGGGTGAAGATCCTCACTATGACACCCCCGAAATAAGGCCGGGGGGGTTGATCTGCAAGTAAGAGGCTTCAGCACTGGAGACCAGGGGACGTGTCGCGTCATTACTTCTGCTATCAATGCAGCTTGCTCCGACCTCTGACCTGTCCCCCTTTGTTCAGGGTTTTGCTGCCAGCCACCCTGAATCTTGAAAAGATGAGGCACAAGGGCCATGCATTTCCTTTCGAGAGTTTTAAACAGGAAACGTGTCCAGTGCTGCCTAGCCCACGCTGCAAGACCGCATCCCTGAACAGCTAGCAAGATTGTTCTTCCTTTCCAACAAAACGATAGGTTCAAAAACACTGTCATGGAATCACTGAGTCAGAAGGTACGTTCATATTCGTTAAGCCCAGCTTCTCCCATTTTACAGACGAGAAAGCTGAGGCACAAAGGAATGATTGGTCGGGGGCTGAGTTGACATGACCATGCTTCCCACCTTCCACCCAAAGCTCCTGGACTGCCAAGCTTGATCAGGAACAGGGGACAGGGGAGCGGGGGAAGGAGATGGGGAGGAAGAGGGGAGAAGAGAGAGGAGAGGGGTAGGAGAGAAGAGAGAGGAGGGAGGGAAAAGGCAAAGGGAAAGGGGAGGAGGAGGGTGAAGAAGGGAAGGGGAGAAAGGGACAGACAGAGAGGGAGACAGAGGATCCCAAGCAGGTTCCTCTGACAGCATTGAGCCCTATGTGGGGCTCAAACTCACGAACTGTGAGATCACGACCTGAGCCAAAGTCAGACACTTAACCGGCTGAGCCACCCAGGCGCCCCAAAGCTCCCCTGTTCAAAATGGGGGATAACTCGCAAGTTCATCATGTCAAACAAAATATTCCCAGAGTGCCTGGAATTGAAGGTCCTTTCGCCAAAATGCGACGCCCCCAGCCCACTCCTTCGCAAAGCAGGCGACTCCTTGATCAAGCTCCCCCACCGCGGTTGTCTCTTCAGTAAAACCTGGCTCTGAGTCCCTGGAACTCTTGTCTGTTGGTCCCAAGTGTGCCATCCTGGAGGCAGATAGCACCGTGGTTAAAAATACACGCTTCTAAGCCTGCCGTTTGTGACAACACGGATGGACCTTGAAGGCGTGATGCTAAGTGAAGTAAGTCAGGCACAGAAAGGCAAATGGTGTATGATCTCACTGACGTGCAGAATAAAAAAATAAAAAATAAACCTTATAAAAAGAGAGACCAGATCTGCGGTCACCGGGGGCAGGGGTGCAGGGTAGGAATTGGAGAATGAGGGTTTTAAGGAACAAACTTCCAGGGGAGCCTGGGTGGCTCCATCGGTTAAGCACTGACTTCGGCTAGGGTCATGATCTTGCGGTTCGTGAGTTCGAGCCCCGTGTTGGGCTCCGTGCTGACAGCTCAGAGCCTGGAGCCTGCTTCAGATTCTGTGTCTCCCTCTCTCTCTCTCTGCTCCTCCTCTGCTCGTGCTCTGTCTCTCTCTCTCTCTCTCTCTCTCTCAAAAAATAAATAAACATTAAAAAAAAAATTTTTTTTAAAAGGTACAAACTTCCAGTCATAAGATACAGAAGTCCTGGGGCTGAAAGGGGTAACATGGTGACTAAAGCTAACAGAGCTCTATGATACACAGGAAAGTTGTTATGAACGTAAATGCCAAGAGTTCTCATCATAGGGAAACATTTTTTTTCCTTTTCTATTTCCTTTTGTTTTTATTGCCTCTATAGGACACGATAGATGTGAGCCGAACCTATTGTAGTAATTATTTCACAATATATGTAAATCAAACCATCCTGCTGGACGCCTTAAACTTACACAGTGACGTATGTCCATTATTTCCCAATAAAACTGTGGGGAAAGGGGGAAAAGGTACGTACTTCGGTAACGGAGGCACCTGTTTCAAATCCTGGCTCCTCTTATTACTAGCTGTGTGACCTGATGTAATTTTTTGAACTTCCCACGAGACACAGAACCGCCTGAATAAGGGGATCCTTTTATGCAGATGCAAAACATGGAAACAGGTACACCTCCTTTCACTGACTCTAAGAGGCGCACGTATCATTTCTGTTTTAAAGAAGGATGCCTCTTAGAATCTAGAACCCGTCGCCATCACTCCCAGCCAGGCGGCAGCCGCAAGATTTGGGTGAAGTGTCTGCTGACACTTTAAGGTAACACCAAGAAACGGCCTGACGCTGAAGCATCTTATGTTCCGTACAATATAATAAATCTGCTGGTAAGTGTATATAAATTCTTTCTGGAAAGAATCAAAGACACATTCAGCAGCAGTTACCTCCGGGGAGAGAAACAGAAAATGGGAAATGAGGCTTTCACTTTCCATTTTCTTCCACCCTCCGCGGTTTGACTTTTTCAACCTGTGAAATGTATTCAATAATAAATGAGCCATTTGGGGCTTATTTTCTCCTTTGTACGTCTTTTACTTTGAAAAGGCTTAATCGATCTTAATTTTTTTCTTCTTCTTTTTTTTTATTTCATTTTTTATTTTTTAAAATTTACATCCAAACGAGTTAGCATATAGCGAAACAGTGATTTCAGGAGTAGATTCCTTAAGCCCCTTACCCATTTAGCCCATCCCCCCTCCCACAGCCCCTCCAGTAACCCTCAGTTTGTTCTCCATATTTATGAGTCTCTTTTGTTTTGTCCCCCTCCCTGTCTTTATATTATTTTTGCTTCCCTTCCCTTATGTTCATCTGTTTTGTCTCTTAAAGTCATCATATGAGTGAAGTCATATGATTTTTGTCTTTCTCTGACTAATTTCGTTTAGCATAATACCCTCCAGTTCCATCCATGTCATTGCAAATGGCAAGATTTCATTCTTTTTGATTGCTGAGTAATACTCCATTGTATATATATACCACATCTTCTCTATCCATTCATCCGTTGATGGACATTTGGGTTCTTTCCATACTTTGGCTGTTGTTGATAGTGCTGCTATAAACATGGGGGTGCATGTGTCCCTTAGAAACAGCACACCGGTATCCCGTGGAAAAATGCCTAGTAGTGCAATTGCTGGGTCGTAGGGTAGCTCTATTTTTAGTTTTTTGGAGGAAACTCCACACTGTCTTCCAGAGTGGCTGCACCAGCTTGCCTTCCCATTAATTTTTTTCTTGATAAAGAACAAATGAAGTAAACAACTAATTAATAGCTAATTCTTGAACTTTCTCCCTCTCTTGGCTCCTTTGCATTTGAGACACTGGGAAAAGTTTCTAAAGGTGTAAAGAGACACAAAAAAGCAATAATGTACAGAACTAGGAGCACGGGGCCAGAGAAGGAAGACAGGGATGGACGGAACCCCAAATTAGCAAAACTGCAGGGAAGCAATTACCTTCATGCACATCTATGGCTGTCAAATTTTGTACCCCCCTTTTGGAAAGCCACTTGTCAAAATATAAACATTAAATGTTCATGCCTTTGACCCATAGACTCAACTACCATATTTTTATTGTAAAGAAAGTTTCTACAATACTTTCAAAATGCCAGGCATTGGGGCACCTGGGTGGCTCAGTCAGTTAAGCAGCCGACTTCGGCTCGGGTCATGATCTCGCGGTTTGTGAGTTCGAGCCCCGTGTCAGGCTCTGTGTTGACAGCTCAGAGCCTGGAACCTGCTTCAGATTCTGTGTCTCCCTCTCTCTGACCCTCCCCCGTTCATGCTCTGTCTCTCTCTGTCTCAAAAATAAATAAACATTAAAAAAAATTTTTTTTAAATAACATGCCAGGCATTAAAACATTCACATAATTTCTTTTAATAGCAGAAATAATTGGCAATATCTTAAATTTACATCAATAGGTTAATAGTTCAGTAAAATAGGATACATCCAGTGAATGGGAATAAACCCATAATAACATTATTAAAAATTTTTATTAAAAAATGATAACCAGATTCGATTTTACATAGCAGGAAATAAAATTGCGTGTATAGTACGATCCGGGTCAAAGAAGTAACACTTTTGTGTGTGTGCAGAAAATTTAGAATGGTGATCAAACAGGCAAACAAGTGCCAACAGGGAAAATATGTGGAACCAGGAAGACAGACACCTTAAGTCTAGCATTCATCCCTTTATTCATTCATTTATTCAACCTTTGTGGCTTATACACTTTCTTTGGGCTGAGGTACAACAGTGAACAAAACACACGTGATTCTTGTCCTAGAGAAGCTCGTGTGTGACCCAGTAACATACAGATAATCCCTTTCCCTGAGAAAGTTAGCAGGACAAAATAATCAAAGTAAAACTAAGAGAGAATAGAATAAAGAGAAGCCGACTCAAAGAGCCAGAATAGCATCCAAAGAAAGCCTAAAGAAAGAGGAAGGAATTACGAAACGTAAAGGCTGGAAATAATTCATTCAAACCCTAAGAAGCAGGATCGAGAAGAACTTGTTTTGCAAAAACACCAGTAGTACAGACAAACATCTCACAATGCTAATCAATAAAAAAAAAAAAAAAAAAAAAAGGAAAACATAAATTCAAAACGTGAAGCCTGGAGGATTTCTGGTATCCCGGTCCCGCAGGTAAGGAGCTTGGAGGCTGCCGTCCCCGAACAGGGCTGAAAAAACTGCAGACCAACAATTCTTCTTAGCTCCATCAGAGGACCGACATCACCGGGCAAGCTGTGGCCCCATGACAGGTGCACACTGGGGATCACAAGTGACCTGAGCAGCTGCCCAGGGGCACACACGTCCCTGGGAACCGGTACTGGGTGAGAGGACAGACTGTAACTGACAAAATGCTAGAGGCTCAGCGTGGACACTCCAGAGGGACCTCGTCTTAGGGGGACATCTCCCCACTTCTGTCAGCTTTCCCGCCACCAGCCCTCTCAGGTTCACACAGGAAGACTGGACAAAAATCCCCCCCTGCAACACAGGGAGGGCGCAAGGAGTCATTTTGGAACCCACCCAGAACATTCTGTTCCTAACAAAGTGGTAACAGTGTGAAAGGGTTACGGCCACAGGCACGAAATGTTTGCTGATTATAAAAGAAAACCAGGCCCAACGCCACAATAATGAATTTCTACATCTCAGAGAAATGATTGACTTTCAAAGTCACAAAATGACCAGAACTGATCAAATAAGAGAAAAAAAAAATGAATGGAGCAAACCAACGGTGTCAGGAAATGGACTTTCTCCTGTGCTTCTGTAAGAAATAACCTGATGGTGTTCTGGAATGCAATTTGGAGGCCCGTGTCAAATACCTCTAAACTGTGCAAGCACAGTGACCTATAAATCACCCTTATGCAAAATCCTTCCAACAACATAATAAATAAGAGTGCAGAAGCGTATTCTTCCATAATCATTGGTCTTTAGCAAAGAACGATGTGTAACAGCAGACACTGGGAACAGCCTACACGTCTAGTAACAATATGGATAAAACACAGTCCATCTATACAATGGGCTGCTATGCAATCATTAAAAACGAGTCTGTGGGTACTTCTTGGCTCCAAAAGATGTTTGTGATGGATTAGTTAAGAGACAAAAGGCAGGTTGGCAAACAAGATGAATAGCGCGATCGTGTTTATTTATTTATTCATTTAGAGAAAAGCATTTCGGGAGACTCTGTGCCGAACAGTCTTAACAGTACTTAATTCGGGGGGCTGGAGTTATGGGTGATTCTTCAGCTTCTTCCTCCTACTGCCTATTTTTAACATTTGCATGTTTGTTAAAACAAGCATCAAATATGCTCACGTGGGAAAACTGGCCAATGAAAATATTAAATACTGTCACGGCCTCAGGTGCCGAAAATACGAGCCACCCCTTTATATTCTTATTCCTACAGTCCAGCACCTTAGAAGGTTTTTAGTGACGATGTCGCTGGTAAATAAACTTGCAGACGATGAGGATTCTTAGGTTACAACGCCAGCTCCGCCAGGAACGATGTAAACCCAGCAGTGGCTTCCCTCCTTTGCTGTCACCTCTTCGTCTCCAAATCGAAAGAGCCAAAGGAGCCCTTCCAGAGGCCCACCGCTAATGCCCACTTGGCTACTTCTCTTCAAGCTGCCGGCTCCATTATGCAGGGACCATCTACTGCTGTTGCAGCTTGGTACGCAGTCCATTTGGAAACAGATTTTGAAGAAGAAGGGGAAAACACAAGTAATGTTCATTTGTTTCATTACAGCAATTTAAGAGGAACAACCATCCAAAAAACGGGAAATGTCAAGTGGGCTATTAAAGGCCTCCAGCAGGCACGGGTGCATCTAGGCGCAGATATTGAAAAGGAGAAGCGCCAGAAAGGAATACAGAGGGGTGGGCGTGCTGCACCGGCTTAAACGCCAGTCCTGTTTTAAGACATGATCACACAAGAGGCCAGAGACCCACAGCAGCCATGCGTAGCTTCAGAGGGTTCAACGAGGCCGAGAGGAACCTTCCTCCAACAGCAAACGACGTGCTGTTACTGTTGGTTCAGTGTATTTCGGGACTGGGTTACTGCATGTCTCTCCAGCACGAGCGCTGTGCTAGGGCTGGGGATCCAGAAGGGAATGAGGCACAGACCGTGTTCTCACAGATCTAACGGATCCATAAAGAGAGAGAAAGGCAAAAGTCTGATTTCCATATTGCAGAGGAATGCCTTAGGGAGGTATGACAGGAGGAGCCCCTTCCCAGATATTAGCCGGATGTAGTAGGAACTTGGCAAAGGCCCGAGAATTAGCATATTATGTACAAGGAGCCCACGGTCTGCAAAAGCCCAGTGGTAGGAGGGAGGCGGGGGCAGGCTCTGAAGGTGTTCCGGGGGCCAGAACGAGCTTTACGCTAGGCAGTAAGATGCTCGGATTTCCTTTGAATCTCAGGAAATGGCCCTCCATCAGCTGGAAATCTAAGGCCCAAGAAAATACATCCAGGGACATGCCCTTGACCCCTTCCCATACCACTGCACCAATCCCCAGATGGCCTGCTTATGAGTAGAATGGCCTTTCCACAAGCCACATATGAAACTGAAGATCACTAGAACAAACCACTGGTAGCGGGGGGAATGAGTATATCGTCCTAGGCTGACACCCCCTGACCTGCCATTGACCTTACCCTCGCCCCACAGTAGAGAAACGCAAAACAGCAGAACGTTTGGTCTTCGTGTTTCCAATTCTCCACACCGAGCTCTCATTTGCAACTTCTTTCAAGGTGTCTGCTTCCACTTAAATTAAATCTGCAAAAAAATAATGATCTGGTAATTTTCCAGGGGAGGGGAAAAATCTAAACAAACCGTGTTCGCCCTGCACCCTAGTCATTTGTTGACCCTCACAGTCCAGGACCGGGGTCAGTGCCTGCCCGGGCGCTCACAGTCCAGGACCGGGGTGGGAGGACATCTCCCCTGGACGTCAAGGATCTCACGAAGGGGTTCAAAGAGGAGGAAAGGGGTGGAGATAGAACAGGCGATAGGGGAATAGGACGTCACCAAGCAGACCGCAGCAAGGCAATGAGGGAAGAAGCCTTCATGGTCCTTGATCACAGTTAAATGCTGTGTTCTTTCCTGACTGTTGTTAGTATCATTTATTCCCATCAACAAGCCGAGAGGCCAACTGCCAGTCCACATGCCCAGCTTCCCTACATTTTAAAGAAACCAAGAAGCTGTCCCCCATTGTGGATTCTCTTCAGCCATGAACTTTCCTTGATACGGGATTCCACGAGGATACAGATGCCTCCTGGTGGGGTAAGGCATCTGCAAGCAGCCAGCAGGTTTTGCTGGTCCACGACAGGAAAAGACAGGTGACTGGGAAGAGTCACAGGGACAGCGTTGGAAACACACTCAACCTCCCTGGACCTCAGCATCCTCTTCTGTAAATGAGGGAGACCAGCAACGCTTTCCCCTACTGATAAAAAAGGATTGACAGATACACCCAGTGCTGCCCTTTCCCCCACATCCTACCTTCACAGAGGTGATGGCTGGAGCAGCCGCAACCTTCCTGGGACCACGAGGGAAAGGCCAAGACAAGCACATACGTACCTGTCCCCACATATCAGAGCTACTGAATCAAGGCCAGCAAGAAACTGCCTCCAGGTTTTTTGTTATATGAAAAAATATATGTACCTTGTTGCTTTAAATCGCTGGGAACCAGGCTTTCTGTTACTTCAGCCAAATTCAGTGCTGACTGAGGGAACTTGGCTGGGATAATTCAATGAGACAACATCTGGACATTGCACAGCACAGAATCTAGAAGGCAGCAGGAGCTCAGTACCATCAGCCCTTCCTCTCATCATTCTCTTCATTGAAAATGAGACCTTCTCCTGCAGGTGAAGTACTATCAGAGGAAGTGAAAGTCGATGTCATGTTTGCAGTGTGGACTCAAAGGGTCAGAGCAAGAGGACAGTGAAGACCATGTGTGTCCCACCCTCATCTGGCACGGGACGCAGATGCCCAGAGAAGAGAAGCAACTCGCCCCAGGCGGGGTGAGGAGGGGTGGGGGTGGGGGGGAGACTTCAGACTCCAAACTTAGCACATCCAGCTCTCCTCTCCTTCTTCTGGCCCTTTCCCAGTCTGGGCCTCCCAGTCTTCCTTCCTCCTGCTCCAGATTCGCTCCCCTCTAGCCCACATGTGGTAAATGCGATCCCTCGCAAGCAAAAACCTCTCCGTCTGTGTCTGTCTTGGGGATGAGCCGAGGGGAGAATCTCACAAGCAGTGGTAGCAGCCCAGCCGTCAGCCGCAGAAGCAACAAATGTAGGAATCCAAGTCGGTGCCACTCACTCATCCTCAGAACTTGCTCCTTGCCAGGGTGTTAGCTAGGACCCCGGCAAGGAACACAGAGAGCTCACTGGAATCTCGAAAAGAACTTAAGGAATTGATGGCGTATGCAAGGGTGAGGGAACCAGAAAGGTTGGTGAGGTGCCCGAGGATAGCAGCAGCCTAGACTGAGAGGAAGGGGAGGAGTCAGTGAGACCTTGAACCATGGAGTAGACCCAACCAGAGGAGCTATAGCTGAGGGTGTAGCTACAGAAGACCCGTCAGTGCAAAACTCCACCAAAGCAGGAAGGAAGAAATACCACTACTTCTCTCTCCTCCCCCTCTCATCGCCCGCCGATGCCTCGCATGGACCAAACTCAATGAAAAGCCTGAAGGCAAAGAAATCTAATGATGGAGTCCACAGGGGAGAACCCTGCCTTCACCTCCCCAGGGCACAGAGCAAGGTAGAAAAAGGTCCAGGATGTATTGGGGGTGGGGGGGGGGCAGGGGAGGGGGAGAGGGTGGAGGCAAAGGGGACAAATGGAGAATAAACAGCACAGAGGCATCGCCTAAGCAGTTTACCCGCATTATCTCCTGGAAGCCTTCACAATAATCCTGTGAAAAAAAGACTTCGATCCTCATGTACAAATGAAGAAACTGGGGGTGTCTGGGTGGTTCAGCTGGTTGAGCATCCGACTTGGGCTTAGGTCATGATTTCACAGTCTGTGGGTTCTAGCCCCACGACGTGCCTTGTGCTGACAGCTCAGAGCCTGGAGCCCGCTTCGTCATCTGTGTCTCCCTCTCCCTCTGCCCCTCCCCCGCCCGCACTCCGTCTCTCAAAAGCGAATTAACTTTTTTCATGTTTTTTTAAAAAATAAAAAATAAATTTTAAAAACAAAGAAACTGAGTCACAGGGAGGTTGACTAACTTGCCCAAGCTACTGAGCCAAGGTCTGAATGCAGACGCATACCAGAGCCTCTATGCTGAAACACTAAAATGCTTTGTGGAATAAGCAAAGGAAGGAGCAAATGTACTTAATTTATGCAACGATTAACGTCTCTTCTGCACCAGTCCTTGTACGGACAAAGACTGGAGAATATTCACAATCCCATCCTGGTGAACTTCTCTCCTGACCCCTGGCCTACCCCACCTTTAGTTGAATGCACAACCATAATTCAGAAAAGTGGTTCTCAAACATTCTGGTCTCGGTACTTTTTTACTCTTGAAATTTACTGAAAATCTCTGAAGAGCTTGTTTATCTAAGTTATATTTGTCAATGTGTGCCAAACTAGCAATTCAAACCGAGAAAATTTTAAAACACAAAGTACCCCAGCACACAGAAAGATGATGTCATCGCGCGCCGTGGGGATTCTGGAAAACTCCACCATACGTTCATGAGTAAAAATGGCTACTACTACCTTAGTATCATGAAAACAGTTTTGACCTCAGGGACCCCCTTGAAGGGTCTTGGGGACCTACCAGTTGTCCTTGGACCAGAGTTTGAGAACCATCAATCTAGATGATGTCTTTATTTCACTTAAGCAATTCCTATAAACCACAACCTTATATATTATCAGCCTGAACTCAGTGACCCAAACCTCATTTCTCTTCCCTCCTCTCTTTTTGGTCTCATTGTTACTGAGACCCTTCTCTATTCAAAGTGCAGGGGCCACCTTCCAGGACCAGAGCCTAGGGAGGGAGGGCCATTCTAATAAGGCTGCCCTTGAGTGATCACACATCACCAGAGAGCCTGTCCAGGTGTATGTCAGGGAGAAGGCAGTGGATTATTAACTCAGGGAACAGAGCAGACTCTGCTCAGAGAAGCTGACAGACTGGCAACAGCCTGGGATGGCCAGCGGGAATAGACACCGCAAGTGATCACCCTAAAGCAAGACAAGAGGGGCGCCTGAGTGGCTCAGTTGGCTAAGCATCCGATGTCAGCTCAGGGCATGATCTTGTGGTTCGTGAGTTTGAGCTCCCCATCGGGCTCTGTCCTGACAGCTCAGAGCCTGGAGCCTGCTTCAGGTTCTGTGTCTCCCTCTCTCTCGGCCCCTCCTGCCCCTCTCTCTCTCTCTCTCAAAAATAAATAAACATTAAAAAAAATTATAAAGCAAGACAAGAAAGAGAAGAGAGGTATAGGAGATAGGGAACAGCTCTGAAGCAGGCTGAGGAATGCAGCCCCAGTAGTTCTTTCATTTTTAAAAGGCTTGGCTAGTGCCTTTGGCCATCACAGCAAGACAAGATGAGGGAGGCAGCCCCCTTCTTCCCATCCTTAAAACTGGTCATCTCGCTCACTGATATTCTAGGCTCCAATAAACTCTGAAATGCAATCAGAAAAATGGCGGATGAGATGCTGCATGGATTCACTTGATATGAAATAGTGTCCCTTTTTATCTGGTTTTGTACTCTATCTTTCTTTTATGCTAGCTTTAAGCTATTTGATTTTGTCCACCTACTTTCTATCCTTCAGCGAGCATATTTATATTCTGCAGTGAAAAGAAGGATTTCATATCCTAGCCTTTAACATGAAACTATTTCACGGAAAATGTACGTGACCTCACCTCAGTCTCCTTTTTCCCCAGGAAAAAATGAATTCTCTTCTGAAGTTATCTCTGCCAACTCACATTGGATACCATTCCTTCCCAGCTAAGGATCGATACAGTTATAGATACACCCTATCATCTTTACAATCGTTTCTATTTTTCAATCATCTACCACATGCTGAGCACTGAGACAGGTACTTTATATATGTTATTTCTAAGCTTCCTAACAACTCCACTAAGGGAGCACCATTTTCCCTATTTTATAAGTGAAGAAACTGAGGTTCAAAGAAATAATGTACCTTGTCCAGCTGGTAAGTCCAGCTGGTAACTCAGACTGTGATTCCAAAATTCATGTTAACCCAGATTCCACGAAGGCTTTGGACCATTTCTCTTGCCCTAATCAGCAGTAGTCTTTCAGTATGGTCTCTTCATGCATGTCAAGCTTGGTAAACATCATATTAGCCATACTAATACAGTACACAACTCGCGAGAATGGTACATAACTCTGGTTTGATGATTCCCAATGTGGGCTGTCCACAACTCTGATACAATAAAGAGCAGACCCACTGGACTTTCTGATAACCACATAGGAGGCATGCTTACTACCTCTTGAGCTTACAGTTGAGCATTTACTCCGTGGCCTATAAGAGATATTATTATTCTCTTCCTTTCTCAGAGACTGTTCTTTCAGTGCTTTGCTAACCATCTCTAGCCTGTCCTTGGAGCCTGCAATTCCAATCATGTGTATAAAAACAAATCAGGTAATTCTCCTTCTTCCTCACTCTGTGTGCTTTCTCTCATTATCCTTGGAGAAATTAACTCTCCCTGGGCATCTAGGACCGAAGTGCATGGAAGGTGAAAATATCTGGTTTAATGTGGAAGGGAAAGTTTCAGAAGGACTTTATTCATATGCTTTACTATCCCCAGATAGAATCATTACAAAATCTCTGCCACCATCCACTCTCCTGGGTCCTAACAAGTTAACACAGTAGATAGGCAAAAGCCACAACTTTTCAACTCAAAAGATTGCCCTGAATCCTAGCCATGGATTTGAGAGTATTTGTGTATCTACTTACATGTGTGCAGGTTGAGATGTTTTCTGTAGACATGTAGAAGGAGCAAGTGAGTAAATGATGTTACTCAAAACCTAGTCTTGATAGACTTGGCCTCCCTGAGGCATCAGAAAAATGTGGAGAGCCAAAGTCATTTAAACTACAGTTTAGATTCAGCTAAGAGGGAAGTAGACATATTGTTTATTCACAAGCATTGCAGATTACAGAGATGTGGCTCTCACACCATATTGCCTGTGTTTAAATGTCTCAAGAGTGACATCATCAAGAAGATGACATAGGTTTTTCCCTATTTCAATCACCCTTACAAGAATACCAACTACGAACTATCAATGGACAAGATACCATTGTGAAAATCCCAGAATCTGGGACTGAGGCTAAAGCACCCCCTGGGCCACAGAGACTGAAAAGGACCACATTAGAAGGGTAACAGAAGTGGTTTACTTAGACCAAATAGCCTCTCCCCCAGGCTGCCACACCAAGAGGTCCCCCCAACCCCAGCTTATGGTTTATCCAGTAGGAATAAGAGAACTCAAGGTGAACATCCACCTTTCTCAGCATTACAAGGCACTTCCTAGAAGGCTCACTCAGGTCTCACTTGACAGGGATCACTGAAGAAATCACTGGAGCTTGACCACTGGGGATAAGATAGAGATGAAAGAGGTAGTGGGATTTATAGCAACCAGAGCTCAGATCTTGGTGGACCACATTTCCACTTGCAGTGATCAAGGGCTGCCCTTGAGTGATCTGGCACCTGAGCAGATATCCAAGCCAACTTTGCATATCTGCAGAGTTGATCTGGTGGCCATGTCTGGCCAGAGAGTTTGGTAGGCAATTCTGCCTGATTTAGGTCCCCAGCTGATGGGCCATACTGGCCATAGAGCCTCTACGACTCACCTGGACAGGACAGCAAATTCCCAGTCCTGCCCAACAGCTGAAAAAAGCTTCTAGTCCCACCCAAATAAAAATCTGGGTAGCCACAGAGTCCATCCTATGACTCCAATCAGGAAAGAAGCCAAGCCAACAGCTCTGCCCAACTATTGAGCAAAATCTCTGGCCTTGTATAACCAGGGACTTGCACAGTGACCCTGGGAACACTCAGAGCTCAGCCTACCTTATTGCCCAGTCACAGAGCTCAGCCAATAGCTCGGCCCAGCAGTGGAGCCTCATCTACAGCTCTTCCTGATTACTAAACACAGCATGTGACCTTGTCCGGGCAGGGAGCCCAACCAGTGACCCTGCTCAATTGCAGAACATAGCCTGCAACCACATTAGACCAAGAAGCCTAGACAGTGACCCCACTCAATCACAAACCACAGTCTTCAGCCTCTTCCAAGTGCAGGATACAGATAGAGTTTCCACCCAACCAGAGGGCCTGTCCAGTGATCTTACCCAATATAACAGTACAGCCAGCAGCTTCCCCAATCACCAAGGCCACCCTCCAGTCCCACCCAACTTCAGGGCACAGCCCACAGCCTGCAGCCCCACCTGTCCAAACCCTCACCTGGATGCAGAATGCCACCAATAGCACCATCTGCTTGGGGAACATAGCCTGAATCTCCAACCAACCAGAAATTATGGTGGAGCCCAACCTGCATCCTTGCCCACTAGCAGTATCTAACCAGTGGCAACACCCTGCCAGGAACACAATACATGACCTGACCCAACTAGAGGTCATTACAGACCCCAGCTAGTGGCCTCACATGACCATAGACCATAGCCAGTATCCCCACCCAACCAGAAATCCTGCCCCAAAGTACTGCTTGAATTCATAATCCAACCAACAAGCTCAACTGACTGCAGAGCCCAGACAATGGCACCCTTCAACCTCAGAGCACAGGCAGTGGCTTCACTGAAGAGACTTCAGTAACAAATCTCACCAGCCCACAGATGCTACCAGTTGATGCACCCAGTAATCCAAACTAAGCTAACTGGTGGTGATCTTTCCATGCTGAAGCAAACCTGTAAAGACTGAAAGAGGAGACTGTTTACTCATAAATGCAGGTACCGATGCAAAGATATAAGGATCATGAAGAATCAGATAAATGTGGTACCACCAAAGGGAACTAATAAAGCTCCAATAACTGACCATAAAGAAATGGATATCTATGAACTGTCTGACGAAAAATTTGAAATAACCCTCTTAAACAAGTTCAGTGAAATAAAGAACATACAGAGAGACAACTAAACAAAATTAGGGGACAATGTGTGAACAAAATAAAGAGTTCAATAAAAAAGTAGAAATCATTAAAAAAATGGATATCCTATAGCTGAGAATACACTGACTGAACTAAAGAATTCAATTAAAAAAAACAAAAACAAAAACAACCTCAACAGGCCTAACATCAGCAGACTCTTATGCTTAATCAAGCAGAAGAAAGTATCAGTGAACTCTAAGACAGGTCATCTGAAATTATCCAATTAAAGAACAAAAAGAAAAAGAATGAACAAGAATGAAGAAAGTCTGTAGGACTTACGGGATACCATTTACACACACACACACACACACACACACACACACACACACACTCATTATGGGATTCCCAGAAGAAGAGAAAAAGAAAGGGACAAAGACTATATTTAAAGCAATAATGGCTAAAAACTTCCTAAACTTGAGGAAAAAAAGGGACACTCAGATCAGAAGCCCAATAGACCCCAAATAGGTTGGAACTCAAAAAGGTTACCCCAAGACACATTATAATTGAACCATCAAAAGTTAGAGACAAAAAGAATTTTGAAAGCAGCAAGAGAAAAGCAATTCATGACATACAAGGGAGCTCCCATAAAACTCTCCCACAGATTTCTCAGCAGAAACTTTGCTGGCCAAAACAGAGGGGATGTTATATTCAAAGTACTGAAAGAAAAAAAACCTGTCAACCAACAATACTATACCTGGCAAAGCTGTCCTTCAGAACTGAGAGCAAGACAAACACTTCCCCAGACAAACAAAAGCTGCAGAAGTTTGCCACTAGACCTGCCTTATAAGAAATGCTAATGGCATTCTTCGAGCTGAAACAAAGGGATGTTAATTAACATCATAAAAACATAGCCATGTGTAAGACTCACCAGTAAAGGTAAATATATAGTCAAAGTCTGATGCTTTAATATTGTGATGGTGGTGCATAAATCACTTACAACTCTAGTTTAAACATTGAAAATAAAAGTATTAGGAAAAATCTATAACTACAATAATGTGTTATTGGGTACACCTTATAAAACAGATGTAAATTGTAACATCAACAATCTGAAACGTGAGACAGGGAGAAAAGCGTAAAGTTTCTGTATGCTATTGAAGTTGTTATCAGCTTAAAATAGGATATTGTTAACTATAGTGTTTTGTGTAAGCCTCGTGGTAAGCACAAAAATGCACACACAAAAGATTATGAGGAAGAAGTAAAGCATACTGCCATAAAAAATCATCAGATTACGAAGGAAGACAGCAAGAGAGAAAGCAAGAAACAAAAGATCTATAAAACCGCCAGGAAACAATTAACAAAATGACAACAGTAAGTCCTTACCTATCAATAATTACTTCAAACGGAAATGGGCTAATCAAAAGGCATAATGGCCAAATGAATAAATGAAAAATATCCAAGAATATGCTTCTTATAAGAAACTCACATTAGCTTGAAGGACACACACAGGCTGAGAGTGAAAAGGTGGAAAAGATCTCCGAAGCAAATGGAAGCCATAGGAAACCAGGGGTAGATACTCACGAAAAGAGTGAAGACACGGGCCAGGAAGTTTAAATACTCACTCTGGCCCTGCCCAACGAATCTCCTTTCTCTTCGTAGATCTCTTTTTCCAACCTTCGGCAAAGTTTTGCACTAACTTTGTGCATGCCGACTTCTGTGTAACGTGTGCACGTGTACACATTGGTGTGTGGGGGGGAGTCCCCGGGTATGACCAAAGGAAAGCAAAGCTGCATTTAACCCCCTCAAAGAGAACCACAGCTCCTTCCACAATCACCAGGACCAAAAATGCTGCCAAATGGGCTCTCAAGCCATGCATAAAACTCAAAATTAAAACGGAGTACCTCAGGGGTGGTTTTTTTTTGTTTTTTACTTTACAGCTAACTAGCTTAGGAGCAGATAAAAGCCAAGTTATCATGCTTTTCACATGGCCTTATTTTGTCACTTGATGGTGACAGGGACATTTGAAGCCACCCAACAGAACAGGCCTGCCCTCGGTCCCTTGACACCCCTCCCATGTCTCTCCTCTGAGAGAAAAGCCTGTACCTCACAAAGACAACCAGGAAGCCAACTCGACAAGCCTGCTTTGGGTCAGCAAGGACAGCAGTCCACGGCTGTGACCCCGAAGCCAGCCTGGCCTTGGGTGGGCTGTGAATTTGAACTGTATGGTGTTGCAAGGGTGAAAACAAGTTGAATGGAAAGGACCATTACTGAGCAGCTAGAAAGGGCACTCTGCCGTGCGTTTCACACATGTGTCTAACCCACATCCTCTGTGAAAGGCAGTGTTAGGATCACATGATGAAGAGGACGTGAGAGCTTCGAGGCTCTGAATGCCACACACACCTTCACACTGTGGGTAAGCAGTGGGTGGAGGTGATTCCTAAATCCATACTCTTCCCAACGCACTAGAAATCTCCTTCAGAGGCTGACCTTCTCTTAGAGGTTCTGATATACAGGGGTTTTGACCTTGAGTGACAGAGACTCTGCCCTTCATAGCAGTAAGTCAAGGTGCTCAGCTCCAGAGCTAAATGGGTCCAGGCCTGTGCCGCTTACTAAGGAACAAGCTGTCACCTCGAAATCCGTGCTTCTGTCCTCCGCCTTGTCCCCTGGCCATGGGGCTCGGCAGGCTGAGTGTCTCCCTGCCCTGAGTGGCTCCACCTGCCCAGCTCATTTGGGCACAGACAGAACCAACCGTGTGGCCCCTCCAGGTGACAGCTAGGCGGCACTGTCTCCTTAGGGGTCCGAGCTTCCAGGATCCTCCTCTCAGCTTCAAAGGCACCAAAGCATCCGCTCCAGTTGGCAGCACCCAGCATTTCAAGCCCCTGACTTACCAGATGGTGATAACCCCATTCTCTCCCTTTGCCCCCCACGTCCTTTCTACATACTCACCTCTGACCTGCCTCGATGTTCCCTTTTCACCCTCTTGCGGCCCTCCAGGACCCGCACACACAACTCCCCATCTTAAATTCCTTTTGTGAACTTCCTAGCGTTTCTGTTTTCCTGACTTCGTAAAGGACTCAACTCCTGCCATCATCTAAGCAACGCTGACCCTGAACGTGAAATCGGAGCTTCAGACCCCCCCGAGAGAAAATCCTGTTTCGTTTTTCTTCTTCCCAACATGCCCCTCCAGAGCAGGGCTGTGGCTTTCATTCTCTCTGTCGGTGAATCTTAGCAGCCCCCGGATGCTGAGCCAGATACCCAGGGCTTCAGCGCTGTTCTCATCCCAGCCCCATTAAGCTGCTAGCCTCAGGCCTCGCCCAGAGCTCCCGGGAGCCGTTCTACCCACATCTAACTTCTCTTGGCAGCTCAAGAGCCTCCCTTCTGCTGACCTTGGCTCGCTGGTGGAAAGGGGCTGAGAGACCCTGTTTGGCAGGAAGGGCTATGGGCAGGCCAGCAGCCAGCCACACTGAGAGGACCTTTGTTTGTAGGGCATCACACAGCCCCGGGGGAGAGAGAGAACAGGAGAAATGCTCTGGTCCGTCCACCTCCTCCAGCATGACTCTTGCCACGCTGTCTCAGAGGGCCTCCCGCTCCCCGTACAGCACCGCCCGGATTCAGCTGTTGAACCTGCCACGTGGGAGGTACATAATCGGCCCCTGCTACATTTAAAAAAAAAAAGGATATACGAAACAATGCTGTCAAGTTGCTTCCAGCCTAGTAAGGTTGGTAGAAAATGTGAGGTCAAACTTCCATGCAGAATTAAATTTTCTGGCTCCTGATCTAAGGTATAGAAACTGCTCGTGGGCTGAATGGTGTTCTTTAAAAATTCCTGTGTTGAAATCCTGACTCTGGTTCACAGGGTGTGACTGCATGTGGGGCTGTAAAGAGACAATTGAGGTCGCTGGAGGTTATATCAGTGGGTCCTAGTCCAAACAGGTTGGTGTCCTTGTAAGCGGAGGAGGAGGCGAGGACACAGACACATGCACAGGGAAGAGCATGTGAGGACGCAGGGGAGAGGCGGCCGTCTGCAAGCCAAGGAGAGAGGCCTCAGAAGGGACCAACCCCTGTGACACTTTCGTCTCAGACTTGCAGCCCCCAGAACTGAGAGAAAATGAACATCTGTCATTTAAACCACCTCGTGGGGGGTGGGCGGGGGGGGGTGCCTGGGCGGCTCAGTCGGTTAAGCGTCTGACCTCGGCTCAGGTCATGATCTCGCAGTCAGTGAGTTCAAGCCCCGCGTTGGGCTCTGTGTTGGCAGCTCAGAGCCTGGAGCCTGCAGCCTGGTTTGGATTCTGTGTCTCCCTGTCTCCCTGTCCCTCTGCCCCTCCCCCGCTCATGCTCTGTCTCTCTGTCTCTCAAGAATAAAGAAACCTTAAGGGGCACCTGGGTGGCTCAGTGGGTTAAGCGTCCGACTTCGGCTCAGGTCATGATCTCGCGGTCCGCGAGTTCGAGCCCCGCATCGGGCTCTGGGCTGATGGCTCAGAGCCTGGAGCCTGTTTCAGATTCTGTGCCTCCCTCTCTCTGACCCTCCGCTGTTCATGCTCTGTCTCTCCCTGTCTCAAAAATAAATGTAAAAAAAAAAAAAACCTTAAAAAAAACTTTTTAAACCACCCGGTCTGTGACATTATGTTGTGGCAGCCCCAGCAAACCAAATAAAGAGACCATATACTCCAAATTAAAATACAGGACCCAAGTGTAAGAGCATTTGTTATAAAATTAAGACTAAAATGCTAAATGGGCTTGGAGCGTCCTGGTGGCTAAGTCAGTTAAGCATCTGGCTCTTGACTTTGGCTCAGGTCATGATCTCATGGTTCATGGGTTCGAGCCCCACAATGGGCTCAGGGCTGGTGGTGCAGAGCCTGCTTGGGACTCTCTCTGCTCTCTGTCTCTTTCTATACCTCCCCCACTTGCGTTCTCTGTTTTTCTCTCTCTCAAAATAAATAAATAAACTAGATAGATGATAGATAGATAGATAGATAGATAGATAAAATGCCGAATAGGTTGGAAGTAAAGCCATCTGGAGAAAGGTCCCTCAGAACCCTCCGAATGGAGTTGTACTGAATGGGGTACAAGCCATGCCCACTTTATGCTGAAGCAGCTTTTCCCAGACTCTGTCCCCGAAGCTAAATGGAAAAGAGCAGCTGAACTTCCAATGGGGAAGGGACAGTCAGACACACAGCCTGTGACAAAGCCCCCAGTGCTGGGAATCCCTCTTCTGTTTCACCTTCCCCACATCCCATGGACCAGCCCCAAAGCTACGTAGGCTTGCAAACTCTCTACTTTCTACTTTGGGCAAAAGTCACTTACCTTCTCCAAACTTCCAATGGTTCTATAAAGTTGGGAAGATAAAATCTACTGCTCTGAGCCATCAGCACAGAGCCCAATGCAGGGCTCGAACTCATGAACCGTGAGATCACGACCTGAGCCAAAGTGGGACGTTTAACCGACTGAGCCACCCAGGCACTCCATACCAATGCACATTTTAAAGACAGCTGTCAGGACAGGACAAGCATATGCTGCAGTAACAAATAGCCCCCAAATCTCAATGGTTTCACACAACAGAATTTCGTTTCTTGCTCAGTTCCGTGTGGGTCTGGGTGGTCCTCTAGTATTTGACAATGCAAGGTGCTTTGATTATATGACTCTGCATACCCACAGGAACCTTCCAAGCTCACAGCAGCAGGGGAAAAAAAAGACAAAGATCACACAAGGGCTTGTTATGGCCTCAGCCCAGATTGACACACATCATGTCCACCTTAATTTCTTTGTTCAGAAATAGTCACAAACTGGAGCACCTGAGTGGCTCAGTCAGTTAGACTATAGACTTTTGATTTGGGCTCAGGTCATGATCTCATAACTCATGAGATTGAGCCCCAAGTAGGGCTCCGTCCTAACAGTGCATGGAGCCTGCTTCCGATTCTCTCTCTCTCTCTCTCTCTCTCTCTCTGCCCCTCCCCCACTTGCACTTTCTCTCAAAATAAATAAATAAACTTAAAAAAAATTCTTAAAAAGAAAAAGTCACAAACTATCTTCAAGGGACACAGAAGTGCAATGTCTCTGCCCAAAAAAAGAAGGGAGAATGGTCTTTGGTACACAGTAATTATGGGTACCAGTCCCTCCCAGGGAGGGGACTTGTGAGAACCCACAGGAGGCAGACCCTCACGGTGGCACCGGTGCTGAGTGGGGCTCCCTCAGGCCCGGGGACACCTAGTCCGGAACCGAGAATGTGGAGTCAAAGTTGCTCCGGGACTAAGCAAGTTTACCAAGTTTTGCTCTGCAAATTCTTATCATTAAGGGGAGCCACATATGTTAACAAGCCTCTAGGTCTCCGAATATTTCGCTTTTCACGTAATTGGTCTGTAACCCGTGTAATTCAGATTATTCGTCTGATGACGCCTTGGTGTACTCAAGTCCCAAGATGTCAGAGTGGGCACTTCAAGACGCCAAGAGCTCACAAGGAGAGGGGAGGGGAGCTCCCAGGACAAATACATGACAAGTGACAGTCATAGACAGGGCTGACTTCAACTGGCAGATTCTCCATTTGCGGTACTATTAGAAGGGACAGGCAGGCGTGGGGTGGGGGGGGATCATATCTAAGATGCCACTTTGAAGCTAGACCAGAGACAGCCACGCCTGCTGCCTCTGGTGCCCAGATGGACATTCAGATACAGTGAAATCACGAAGACTTGTGAGCCAGTGGGATTTTGTCTTGTTTTAAGCGCTCGTAAGACCCCTCAAAGAGAGGTTGACGATGAGATCCTGGCCCTGCGGGGAAAGAGCTAACACTTCAAGAACTAACACAGGTTCAATTCTGAGATCAATCGCAAGAGCCTTAAAACAAATAAATGCCGAGAAATTTAATGGAGCCGTGGAACCACTGGTTTGGGTCCTGATGGGCTAGTTGTGATTCTTCCCCTGTCTCCGAAACATGTGCTTCAATAAAGACAGAGGCCTGGGGTGAGGGTGGGGGGTCCATATTTTTTACCCTAAAGACTAAAATACTCTCTTTGCCAGCATAAGCATTGTCTTCACTTCTGAACGGCCTCAAAAAGCGGCTGAATCTGGAAAGCTCAGGCGAGCAGACCCTGCAGCCTAGACCCAGGCCAGGAAACCACATGCATCGATTGGAGGAATTGGCCTAGGAGTCCTCGAGGATAGAGACCGCAGCCTCACCCCAAAAGGGAGAGCGGGGACAGCTGGACAGCCCCTGAGGGGCGCCCTGCCAGGCTGGTGCTGGCCAGGTCACTGCAACATTTCTAACCACTCGTTCCCTTGGAAATACACAGCGACTCCAGCTGGGGCGAGGGAAGCCCACACCCCCGGCCCCACTAACCAATCCTTACACTGGCCGCCACCACTTTTCCCCAGGGGAGAACTTTCCAGTCGCACATCGAGACGTGACTCATGCAACCCCCTCAAAAGGAAATTTCAACTTACCGGTGGTCAAGTGCCTCTGGACGCCAAGCAAGGCAGCTTCTAGGCCGGTGTGGAAAATCTCTGTTTTTTAAGGCTGCCTTACATCTATAGAAGGCACTTAGAAACATCGATTTATATCAAGCCATAAAATTTTAATTAACACTCTGACTTCTAAACCCTGGCACGTTGTGTGAAATAGAACATAAACCCAAAGTGGCTGTTCTTTCAGGGCTAGAGAATTATCCACTTGGCTAACACAATGAAGGGACCCGTCTAATGGCTTTATTCAGCTGGAGCGAATGCTTTCTGGGGTGCGGAAGGAACAGGGCTCCTCGGCGCGGCATTCAAGGATCCAGGCTCTCCTCCGTCTCAGAAGTGTGGCCACACTGAGGCTTCCTGAGGCCACGCGAGAGGGCCCACGCATTTCATGTCATTGTTCATGTTGCAGCAAGACCGCCCTGGCAGGCTGGGATCCCGGGAGGCCGTATGTAAAGGCAGGTGTTCGAGTCCCTTTGCCCAGGCGTGTTGAGAAGGCACAGGAGGAAACGAGGGAAAGTGCAAAGTAAGTTGAATCACAGCAAGATTGGAACCCAGGCCTGCTGGCCTCCTGCGGCCCGGCTTCCTCCATCACATTGCCCTGAAATGCAAGCTGCGTCTCTTAACCACGGTGGGCATCTCCTGACACTAGTTCCCTTTCTCTATGGCTCACCCGTTGCGCTTCTTCCGGCACTCACATAACTAAAAACACCATCTGAGGTGGGGGAAGGACTATCCCAGCGTCAATAACTCTGTTCGGAGCTGCCTTATTTCAAGCTTAGGGAAGCCATCTTGAAAGAGAACCAATCAATACACGCTTCTTCCCTCTCCTCGTTCAGCAACAATCTCGTGCGGTTCGTGAGTTACATGAAATGCCCGGTCACTTTCTAGCAGTCGGAGACTTCTAAATTTTGCTTTCCCCAACGTATACGCTTCAGCCCCAAATGGAAAGTCATTGTGCAAAACAGAAGAGCAGTCCATTCTTGGAATAGGAGATTAACGTACCATTCGCGACTGGGACGTGATCATGAAAATCCTTCAGTTAATCCAGTGATCTCAAGGATTTGAACTCTGTCCCTGCACTTCTTAGAAAAATGCCTATTGTGCTCTGACTTATTGAGACGTTGCTCCCAAGAACACTACCATCGACAAATTTCCTAGGCAAGTTTGCTCCCAAGGATCTATGAAAGTATGAGAAAACAAGCTCCTCTTTAGTTTTCCCCCCCGCGCAAAAGTGTATTTTGCTTATAAATCTTAACAGGATGCGTACCAGCTCGTGTGAATTTTTTTCCTAGAAAAGATGTGAGTGAACATCCTTTTAATTTTCAATCATCCAATAAACTAAGAGCCCTTTATACATTGTCCTAGGCTATGTAATTCGAGAAGCCCCAGGAACGCCGCACACCTCTCAAACATATTTCCCCCGAAGATGCCAAGATCCAGTCCCCAGCAAGGCATAGTCTTTTCCTGTCCTTCCTAAGACGAAATAATCTTAGGAAGCAATACAGGAGTTCCCTCATACTTAAGTTTAGTTTCAGAAACAGATACTAACGCCCCCCTGTGCCAGGTGAAGGGATGAAATGAACAAGAAATGTACCTCTCTTGAGAAGCTGGCATCCCAGTGGGGACACAGGCACGCACATCAGTGGCTACAAAACAGGGTAATAGGCACAATTGCCTCCGAGGAAGCATCCGATGCCCACTCCTGAGCTGAGACACGGGGCACACCAGCACCACGCAGAAACAGCAGCCAAGCCAGGAGCTGGACCACACCTCTGAGCTACCCCCACTGTGGTCGCAGCTCTGTGTGGGCTCCATGAGCACGTACGCCCAGGAGTCTGCTGAAGCAGAGACTATCACACAAGGCCTGTCCTCCGGGCCGGGGTGACAGACGCTATCCCCAAACCTGCTGGCTGGGGAGATGAAGAGACGGTAACCTGTGGCAAGGCTGTGGAATGAATAGTTGGCTTTTGTCCCTCCCGAGTGTCTGCCACAGCCTTGAAACTTAGGGTGAACTGGGCCAGCCGTCACCCAGAGGAGGTGAGCATGGCCAGGACACCCGGGGCCTCCAGCTGCCTGGGCCACCTTGGAGATGGCCGTGGAGAGGGAAGGAGAGGGGAGAGAGGCAATTAGAAAGGTCGGAAGAGGCAAGGCAGGAAGAAATCAAAAAGTACTTTTTGCCTAAGGCTGAGCCTTGATGTCACGAACTCTAAAAGCAAACTTACTGACTTGAGGCCAGAAAGAGCAGCATGGCTCAACTCTTGATCCAGGTTTGATATGGCAAATACGGGGATGGGAGTCATCTATAAAACCAGAACGCTGATGACACAGGTCTCCTGAGATACCATCAAAACCCGAATGTTATTTTTGGCTCCTTCTGCTTCTTGTTGACTTCATGAACTCGGGGAATCCCTTTCCTGCCCCTGGACTGAAAGTACAGGCTGTTCTAAAGACTTTTCTGAGCTCTCTTTGGTAATAAGATGTTCCAGGACAGTGAAGTCTTGAACACGTCACAACGCAGAAATTAGAATGCCCAATCCCATATAATAAGAAAAATTTGGACCCTTGGTTATGTTAATGCTTCTCCTGTCCCAGAAAGGATGGGCTGGGGGTGGGGAGTAAGTGAAGGAGGGGCCGGGCCTTCTTTTCTGCCCCTCCTTGAAAGCCCACGCTGCTGTCCCATAGGGGCCAGGTTGGGAGCTCCCTCCCTGCCTTCACAGTGGAGGGGAAAGAGGGGCCGGGGGACAGGAAGGATTTCCTGCTGCTGGGTTGTCACAGGATGGCTTTGGCCTCTCTGGCCAGTCAAGCTTTAGAGCTGCTTCCTCTCTCATGAGGCCTTTTGTGTGTGACTTCTTCGCTGGCATGTCCTACGGCCTTCCCGGTACTTTGTCCTCCACCTGGCCAAGCCCACCTGGCTTCTGGATGTCTGTGGACCCCTGTCCCAACACTGACTCTCTCTGGTGGGATCATCATTCCCCCAGGTGGTCCTTTGGGGCAGGATATAAAATGGCTCTGGGCCAGCTCTGTGTTCAAGAAGCCCACCTTCTCCTAGTTTATGAGAAACAATCTCACAACCTATATGCTGAATATTCTGGAAGGCAAGATTGCCTGACTACAGCTGCCAGTTGACTAGTTGACCAAGTGACCACCGGTGATGTCTACGGGGATGAGGAGGAAGTCACAGCACCCCCTGCTGCAGAGGACGTGGTTGGACTGGCCAAGAATCCTACTGAGCCCCTCTCCTGACTGGACGTGAAGTGGGAAAACACAACTATCTGCCAATAGGGGCAAGGAAAGGTGGAACCTTCTGCAGAGAAATCCCTTTCCCGAGCCTTCTCGCTCCCTCTACCATGTCTCCCTGAACACTTTTATGTCCTTAATTTGGGTGCAGAGTTCAAGAATCAGGTAGTCAGCTCTTCACCAGCTGCTTCAAATCTTTTGCAAGGTGTTCTTTACAGCACGTGTCACTTATTGCTTTGATGTCTCGAAAAGAAATGGAGATTTGAAAGAGATCCATCTTGAGGTGTCTGAATGGCTCAGTCAGTTGTGCGTCTGACTTCAGCTCAGGTCATGATCTCACGGTTTGTGAGTTCGAGCCCCCCGTCGGGCTCTGTGCTGACAGCTCAGAGCCTGGAGCCTGCTTCAGATTCTGTGTCTCCCTCTCTCTCTACCCCTCCACAGCTAGCGCACTCTCTCTCTCTCTCTCTCAAAAATAAATAAACATTAAAAAAAATTTTAAAGAGATTTATCTTTATACCCTACTATTTATACTTATATATTTCCCCCCATCCCTTCTATAAAGGATTTGTGGCAGCCTATTATATAGCCATAGAAACAGTCACCTAGCATAGAAACACAATTTTTAAAAAATCAGAATGAAAAATTGATAGAAAAGAATAACAATACCAAGGGAGAGAGAATTTGTTGCTGGACTACCATTAAAATTAGTCTGCAATTTTGGGCTGAGCTTCCCAGCAGTCAAAGCAAGAAGAAATAGTGTGCGAATTATTTGATTTACATTTTCTTTTTTTAATTAATTAATTAATTTTTTAATTTACATCCAAGTTAGTTAGCATATGGTGCAACAATGATTTCAGGAGTAGATTCCTTCTGTCCCTTACCCATTTAGCTCATCCCGCCCACCGCAATCCCTCCAGCAACCCTCTGTTTGTTCTCTATATTTAAGAGTCTCTTCTGTTTTGTCCCCCTCCCTGTTTTTATACGGTTTTTGCTTCCTTTCCCTTACATTCATCTGTTTTGTCTCTTAAAGTCCTCATATGAGTGAAGTCATATGATTTTTGTCTTTCTCTGACTGACTAATTTCACTTAGCATAATACCCTCCAGTTCTATCCATGTCGTTGCAAATGGCAAGATTTCATTCTTTTTGATTTCCAAGTAATACTCCATTGTGTATATATACCACATCTTCTTTATCCATTTATCAGTTGATGGACATTTGGGCTCTTTCCATACTTTGGCTATTGTCGATAGTGCTGCTATAAACATGGGGGTGCATGTGTCCCTTCGAAACAGCACACCTGTATCCCTTGGATAAATGCCTAGTAGTGCAATTGCTGGGTCATAGGGTAGTTCTATTTTTAATTTTTTGAGGAACCTCCATATTGTTTTCCAGAGTGGCTGCACCAGCTTGCGTTCCCACCAGCAATGCAAAAGAGATCCTCTTTCTCCGCATCCTTGCCAACATCTGTTGTTGCCTGAGTTGTTAATGTCAGCCATTCTGACAGGTGTCAGATGGTATCTCATTGTGGTTTTGATGTGTATTTCCCTGATGACGAGTGACGTTCAGCATTTTTTCATGTGTCGGTTGGCCATCTGGATGTCTTCTTTGGAGAAGGGTCTATTCATGTCTTTTGCCCATTTCTTCACTGGATTATTTGGGTTTTGGGTGTTGAGTTTGATAAGTTCTTCATAGATTTTGGATACTAACCCTTTATCTGATATGTCATTTGCAAATATCCTCTCCCATTCCATCGGTTGCCTTTTAGTTTTGCTGATTGTTTCCCTCTCTGTGCAGCAGCTTTTTATTTTGATGAGGTCCCAATAGTTCATTTTTGCCTTTGTCTCCCTTGCCTCTGGAGACATGTTGCGTAAGAAGCCGCTGAGGCCAAGATCAAAGAGGTTTTTACCTGTTTTCTCCTTGAGGATTTTGATGGCTTCCTGTCTCACATTTAGATCTTTCATCTTTAGATGTTGAGTTTATTTTTGTGGTTGGTGTAAGAAAGTGGTCCAGGTTCATTCTTGTGCATGTCACTGTCCAGTTTTCCCAGCACCATTTGCTGAAGAGACTGTCTTTATTCCATTGGATATCCTTTCCTGCTTTGTCAAAGATTAGTTGGCCCTACATTTGCGGGTCCATTTCTGGGTTCTCTGTCCTGTTCCATTGATATGAGTGTCTGTTTTTGTGCCAATAGCATACTGTCTTGGTGATTACAGTTTTGTAATATGTCTTGAAGTCTGGGATTATGATATCTCAAGCTTTGGTTTTCTTTTTCAAGATTTCTTTGGCTATTTGGGGTCTTTTCTGGTTCCATACACATTTCAGGATTGTTTGTTCTAGCTCTGCGAAGAATGCTGGTGGTATTTTGATAGGGATTACTAATTTACATTTTCATGAGAGAAAAACTTAGCAGCTGCTTAAAGATAAAATGAAGCAAAGTGGTTTTGTTTTTTGTTTTTTTGTTTTCAGAATCTTGGGTCAAAATAAATGCCCTCTCACATCTCATAGTGGACACTGAGTGAGGGGTGGCAAATATGTGTGATGGCCCCCTTTCAAGTGACACAAACTTCATCCCTGTGAGAGCAGTTCTCAGGAGGCCCCATAAAGGGGGTACCAGGTACGAGTGCTCAGTATTGAGAATGTTATATTAATGGTTTTAAACATGCTTACCGAAGACAGAGTTCCTGCTATGGAGGAAAGTTAAGTGTTTGGACCCATACTGAGCCGACCTCATCCACGGATCGTGATGGAACTCATTTGAGGATGTGCATCTGAGAACAGGCTCGACAGCAGTTTGGGTGGGAGAGATTTCTCCCTGGTGAGTGAATGAAAACGGATGGCTCAATAATGCAGAAACAAGCCTATGATTGCTCAGCCAGGAAGGGAACAGCAAGCGACTGGCGAGTGTTTGGCCCTGCTCCCCCCTCAGGAGGAGATCCTCTCTGATAACCTTCTCTCAATGAGCAAAAAGGGAAAAAAAATCCAACCACTAAGTGTCACCGGGAGCCAGAAGCAGCAGCTGCCTGGGGAGAAGATGCGGGGTGGCGGCTGGTAATGCGTCTGGGCCAGAGGGCTTCATTGCTCAGCCCCCAAGGTCACAGGGGAGGGGCTGAGCCCTAGGGGCCGTGCGGATGCTCTGTGACAGGTGTCTAGACCATACTCCGCAGACCTCATGCCTCCCTGGCACACACCCCAAGGTGCCCACCTGCTGGGATGGCATGCTGCCTGGTATGATGGGCAGAAAGGCTCCAGCTTGATCCTGCCAGTTAAATCTGGACTTAATAGAAAGAGACAGAAAGTATGGCCCCTGCCATGCAAACTGATTGCTCCAGTGGCCTTGAATCCAGCTGAGCTCCGCAGCAAAGAAGCTGGGCATCCTGGGGACACTCAGCCATCCTCCTTATGCTTTATGAGCGAAGCCACAAAGTGAGGACATTCCCATTCCAGAGACTTCCAGGGAAGATCCTGCATTCTGTTGGTGAGGTGTTGGCATCCAACAGGATAGCTGTGTTTAAAGGTTGGAGCAAACGTAGCCTTACAATTTGGTGAAGTTGAAGGCCTCGCATCTAGTAGGGCCAGTAAGTATCAGCGGACTGACTGTGTGTGCCTCACAGGTCTGGTGTGAGAAGGATTACCGAGACGTATGTGATGTCCTCAGCATAACTCCTGACACACAGTGGGGGCTGAAAACCTATTTGTGTGACCAGTTTGCTGAACAAGCAGGATTCTGGGATGTGATCATAAGCCTGCTTCCCCCTGCCCCCTCCCCCGGCTTATTCAAACCCCCTGAGAGAATCAGTGCCCACATGCCCCTCGGGACGTCCCCTGATGTGCCACAATGTGTTCTGCGGGCACACAGAGTCCCCAGTAATTATAAGTCACAGATACTCTCTTGATTCACTAACAAATACATCCAGTTCCCCGTAATATTCAAGAGCTTCCTTCTTAATCAAAATGGTATCCCCTCCTCCCAGTTCAGGCATGTTGCTGGCTGGGAGCTAGAGTTGGCGAAGGAGGGTAAGGAGTTGGGGGGAGCTTCCCCGGGTCTCCATCTTTCCCTTTTACGATTTGATCTGCCTTGCTGGGTAAGGTATCTAACCACCCCAGTGCCAGAGTTTGGGGAAGGAAGGAGATAGAAGGGGACAGGGAAGTTCTTGCTTGACTCATTCTCTCTCAATGGCCTAGCATCAGAGCTCTCTGGGTTTGGCAGGGGTTCGGACACAACTCTCCCATAGGGATGATGCTTGAATTCTTCAGAGATCCCTGTCCCACAGAGGGATCTCATACCAGAAGATCCCTTGACAGGAAACTGCACCCGTCTGCGGCACCTGGAGATACTTCGGGCATCTTTCTTCCAGAGGGTCCTTCCCTGACTAGTGGCATCTGGGAACTCTCCCCAGATCTCTAAAGTGGATGGCCAACACTTGAGTCCACTGGAAACACCTCGTGTCCCCCGTTGCATCAACACCCTAAAGATACAGGATGCCCTCAATGCAGCCACCCCGACACTGCTCTACCTTCAGAATGTTTTTTAATTTTTTTTCTTTCTGATTATGTAAGCATCTTTCCATGACATTGAGGTGAAAGTTCGCAAATGGACTGCATAATCTGCAGTGTATCCGATCCTTCCTCATACAATCAGTTAAATGTTTGTGCCATGGGAATCTCGCTTAACCACAGCATTCGTTTCCCAACACAACCAGTGGGACGGTGAGGAACCCAGCGAAGCCCCTTGGACAACGGCTGCAACAGGTAAAAGAAACCAGTGTGTTTCACGGAGCTCAGTTGGTTCCAGTGGTGTGGCTGTTTGGTGGTTTATGTAGCTGACTTCGTTCAGACCCGTTTGAATGTAGACGTGACTATTTTGAGGGCCAGCAGGCAAACAGTTCGGCCGGATGCCCTCAAAGAACAAAAGAATTCTCAGCGGACAGATTCCTGGCAAGGACAGGCAAGCTTCTGGCAGAACTCCGAGAAGGAAGAAGGATATCTACGGACAGAACTTGCAGGGCTCCGTGCAAAATAAAAAAGCAGGGCCCCTCGTCCAAATTTTCAAGAGAGGATGAGCCGAGCAGAGCAGCAGCACAGAGCTCTGAGAGACCAGGCAGGGCGCAGGCCCGGAAGCAAGCCTGTCTACAGGAGAGAGAGGAGATTGACATGAAATGAACAATGGAACTTCAAGTCCTTCTCGGGTGCTGCTACACATTCCCTAGGATGTTCACAAGAACCCAGGGAGGGAGGAATTGCCTGATTTCTCAATGAGGAAGCTGAAGCCTTGAAAAGCTAGTGCTTATCCAGAGCACCTGGCTCCTCAGGGCCAGATCCGGGATTCAACTCCTGCCCTTCCACCGCAACTCGCTGCCTCCTTGCTTGTCCTTTCCAAGTCTTCCCCACCCTCCCCACCCTGAGCCCCACCAGGAGAAAAACAGGAAATGACCTGCTAGAAGGTCGATATGGCCACTCACACTCTCTGAAGAAGTGGCCTTTTAAGCTGTGTCTCATGGTGAGATGAGATGTTTTGTTCTCGGTGAAAGCAGTTTCCCTCATCAGGGAAGATACAGACATGAGATTTGATAGACCGGTCGGTCCATGGAGTGACTGCTTCCTTGGTCTGTGGTAGAAGGAACTCGGAGTCTGATGTGGTAATGACCCCCCCAAATGCCTCATGACCTCCTTCTCCAGCTGCTCCAACACAAAATGGCCATGGGTTCCTGCCCCTACTGCCCCTGCAGCTCCAGAAAGCATAGACATGCCAAGAAGGAGGAGGAAGAGGAGGGAGAGGAGGAGAAGGAGGAGAAAAGGAAGGAAGGAAGGAAGGAAGGAAGGAAGGAAGGAAGGAAGGAAGGAAAGAAGGAAGTCCTGAACTCTCAAAGAAACTAATAATTCCTGCTTTACGTTGAGTAGAAACATTAACTTGTCATTTAATCATCCTTCCTCAAATAGAAACCTTCTGATTGGAAAACAATGCACTGTTCAACAGTGGCCTGAGCGCTTCCCTTTGGTATCTTCCTAGCCTCATCTTAGATTATATTAATCACTGATTAATACTTTTTTGCTTTTTATTCATGCAGAGAGAATCAATACTTTAATTACAGATTGCCTAATAATATTTATTTTTCTGTCCTTCAATGGCACAACCCGTTTATTTAGATGCAAACATCTAAGGATTTTTATACCCCCTGGAGCAACTTGTCTTTTACATACTTTCAGCGATACAGTTGCTTTAAAGTAATAAGTAAGTCAAGGAGACGTAGCATGAAATTACATTCCGTCTCCAGAGCTTTTGTAATTAAATAAAAATGTGTCACTTATAAGGTTATCATTCTTAATTAGTGGGTTTTCTGCAGGAGATTGGTGACTTTATTAATTAATTGGTATTGATATCATGTTCTTTTTTTTAGTTTTTTTAATGTTTATCTATTTTGAGAGAGAGAGACAGAATGAGCGGGGGAGGGTAAGAGAGAGAGATACACACACAGAATCCGAAGCAGGCTCCACGCTCTGAGCTGCCAGCACAAAGCCCGATGCGGGGCTCGAACTCGAGAACAGAGGGATCATAACTTGAGCTGAAGTCGGACGCTTAACCGACTGAGCCACCCAGGCGCCCCAATAACATATTCTTTAAGAATCACCAGGTTGGAGCGAGCCTGGGAACTCCGCCTTGCTGAAAGCAGGGCATTCCACATGATGACAGCTGGCAGCATCATGGCGAAACTCATGGCCTTGAGCCAAGTGAACTTGGGTTTGAATGTCAGCTGACACGTCCCACCGGGGTGACCTTGAGCACTTTACTCCATCTCTCTGAACCTCAATGATCTCTTTTGAAGAACAAGGATGGTAACGTTCATAAACTGTAAGGACTAAGCAGGTTTACACACGCCTAGCATGTTCGTGTTTCTATAGTATTATTACCAGTGACACCAGAGAAAGACAGAATGCTTAGATCGCTCTTAAATCCAGTTCCTAACACGTTTCTCCTGAGGGAGATTATAGCGATTACCGTAGCCCTGGACCGCAAGAGTTCCATCGAAACGCTAAACACAGGTTTTTGCGACATCAAATCATGCAATTTTCCAGGATAGAGCGCTCTTTTTTTCTTGTTTTTCAGCATAAGCTATTTTTAGCTGTGGAGAGAAAAGCATTCAAGAGCAAAACCGTTTAAAAGAATGTCTCGATTGCCAAGGAGAGGAGAGATAAGACGTGAAGGCAATGGGGACCGTTCATGAAGATCTGCCTTCACAGTCCACCACCCGGGGACCCACGACCCTTACTGGGAATGAGAGAATACTCTCGTCTTTTTTCCTCTTCCATTCCTTCCTCCCTTCTCTTCCTTTCTCCTTCCTTCCTTCTCTCTCCCTTCCTTCTTTCCTTCCTTCCTTCCTTCCTTCCTTCCTTCCTTCCTTCTTTTCTCTCCAACCCAACAGGGCAAAGCTGATTTTTTTTAAAATCTCAACAACTGGATGTGATTGTCTCCCCCTTGGCATCAGTAGCAAGTTCAAAAGGAGAAGGCTGGAGAAGCCCCTTGTGGAAGAAATGGGACCTAGACAGGAGCGGAGAGGTGTAACGGAAGCCTCCCTGATGGGTCCATGCTGAGGACTCTGCCCACAGACACTCCCCAACTGGCTATTTTTTTTTAATGTTTATTTATTCTTGAGAGAGAGGAAGACAAAGCATGAGTGGGGGAGGGGCAGGGAGAGAGGGAGACACAGAATCCGGGGCAGGATCCTGGCTCCGAGCTGTCAGCACAGAGCCCGACGTAGGGCTCGAACTCACGCACCGTGAGATCATGACCTGAGCCGGAGTCAGATGCTTAACCGACCGGGCCACCCACGTCCGTCCCCTACTGGCTATGGCTCGTGACCCCATTCACCATGCAGTTTGAGGCTGGATGTCCCAGGGTGTCATGGAGGGCACAGGGACCAGCTGGAGGAAAGTCACCTGGGAAACTAGACATGGACCCAAATGTGACCTCACAGCCTTCCCTTGTCTGAGTCTGGCCTCTGCGGCTGACCAGCAGTCCCCGTGGTTAAGCAACCCCCCTCTGCTCCCCCACTGCCAGCTGTTTGCCCTTGGGGAGTAACCTTTGGTCACTAAGTTTCATTTTTTCCCCGGTCCACCCTTCTAAACAGCCTTCCTCACTCCTTGCAAACCACTGCTCTCCCCTCATTCTCCTTCACTTATCCACATCGTGAGCACACCTGCCTCCACCTGGGCTCACGGTTCCCACCCGTGGGACACTCGTACCCTCCTCTTGGACCGTGAAGTCCCACCATCCTCATAAATCCGTCAGTCTGCCTCCTCCGGGGAGCCTGCAGCTTTCCCCACAACTCACAGAGCTTCGTCTCTGGTCTCCAGTTTCCGTTCAGCAGATTCACCTGTGGCCACCCTGTCTGCATGGTCTCATGGAACGAGGAACAACGTTTTAGGATTTTCTGGGACTTGCTGGATTTCACATGGTTTCTGGAAGAAGCAATGTGCAGATACATGGCAGCTTGCATGCAGGGGACCTCCTGGGCGGAGAGGGTCCAGTCTGGGTCCAAGAGAGGGAGGTGCCTGAGAGGCAGGACTCTGTAATACACCGGTCACTGGCAGGGATCCACAGTCCACCTGGCATCAGACGGCCCCTCCCCTCACAGCCTGCACGACTCAGACAAGTTTCAATCGAGTTTCAAGCCTGTGAACTGACATAATTGGATGTCAGGTGGTGGAAGTCCTTTATACCTTGAGAAGGAGATGTTCCGGAGTCAAGCTTACTGATTCTGGAATATTCCACTCTCGGCACAGGAAGCAGGAGTGACACAGAGCCCTGAAGGCAGAATGACACATCAGTCATGTTGACCTTCAACGGCATTGTGTCAAAATCCTGTTCTGAGCACATAGGTTGGGACAAATGTCATTCCCACAAAATGGATTTTGCTTAAAAAGAAATTGACGGCCTAACCTAGCATCCTATTAAGGAAATCTTCTCTGAAAATTGCGGGGGGCAAAGCCTGCCAATTCCCCCTCAGAATTTACCTCCTAAATTAAAAAAAAAAATTACTCGGAGGCCTCCAAAGCATCCCTCTATTTTTATCTTTGCCTTCCATTTCACAAACCTGGCATTCTCATCACAAGGCTCTTTCATAAAAATCGGTTTTCAGAGCAGATCGACAAGAGAGACACCGGTGATAGACGGTGCTGTCCTTTGTCGCTGAAGCCATTTCAACTGATGTTACTACTATCGGCAACCACAAGTGGGCTCATAAAATCAGCCATGTCCCCTGTGTCCCATTCCGGCCAGACACCTGGGGACCTTCATAATGCCTTCCCTGACTATCTGTTGACAGGGGCTGGCCCCGGGTGTAATTCAATCAGCCAACTGACAGCAGAAAGCACGGGCTGAGCCACAGAATGCTCAGCTGGGTGCGAGTGGAGGAAGCTCAAGACGTGTAGCCACCCACTCCAAAAGAGTTACCGAGGACCCTTGCTTTCTCCTGCGCCCACCATCCCAGGTTCTAGGGGGTAGGGCAGTAAATGTCACCAAAGCTCACAATCTGGTAGAAGCGACAAGTGTAAAAAGAGTAAATGATAAATAAAGAAGTCGTTTCCGACGGTGGTTAAATGCCATGGAAAGCAAGGGCAGTACGTTGGGGAGGTGGTAAGGATTGGGGCATCCGGGTGGCTCAGCTGGCTGAGCGACCGACTCTTGGTTTCCGCTCAAGTCATGATCTCACAGTTTGTGGCTTCCAGCCCCACGTCGGGCTCTGCGCTGATGGCGTGGAGTCTGCTAGAGATTCTCTCTCTCCCTCTCTCTGTCCTGCCCCCGCTCTCTCACCCTCTCTCTCTCAAAATAAATAAATAAACTTTAAAAAAAAAAAAAAGAGGGTGGTAAGGATTGAAGTCGGCCCTTGCCCACAGGGCGTGTACATTTTAGTTGAGGAAAACACTTGGCTAAACAAACAGGGACAGTCGAAGCAATATAACTTTGTGTGGTTGAGACCAGCAGGACGGTGAACTTCAGGGGGAGGGACGGGAGACACAGAAGATGTGTCAGGGAGGAGGAGCCCTGGGACCAGTCCTGAACTACGGGCCACGTGGAGAGTCACCAAAACCAAGCACCTTTCATGAACCAGGTCTTCGCTATACCCGTTTCACAGGTGAGGAGACTGAGGTTCGGAAAAACTAAGTGACTTGCCCAAGATTTCGCTGCTGTACATAACGGTGCCAAATCTTGCCTGCCCAAAGCCCATGCTCTGCCATGCGAAACTCTTGTGTCCTTAGGTCTCGGATAAGCACTCTGCATCCAAACATTTGATCACATGGTACCAGGCATGGTCTCCCCGTGTTTCAGAGGGCAGGTAAGGCAGGAGGAATTCTCCTGGAAAAGTGAAGTCGCCGTCTTCTGTCCGGCTCTGTTGGTAGCCTCCTCCCTCCCGCAGGGTCTGAGCCAGCCTGGGCGGCAGCTTTGTGGCCAACAGAGGGAGCTTCAGGTTAATAAAATAGACTGGGGCAGAGCTTGTCAAGGGACCCAGCTCCGCTGTAATCACTAAACACACGTTAACTCTCCCTGAGCCGTTGCACACCAGCTCCCAATTATCAGGGAAGGTCATGGGCCACAGAGCGGAATCCATGGATAGAAGCAAAAGGGCACCAGAGCGTGGGGACAGCCCACGCGAGCAGCCCAGGGAGTAGGACTCACAGTGTTTGGGGGTTAGGGTACGTTTTTACGTCTTCACCATTTAAATCAACTTCGTTGAGTTTATAATTTGTACTCAATAAAGTGCCTCCGTTTTTCATATAGTCCCATGAGTTTTAACAGAGGTACACGCTCATATGCTCAAGGACGTGAGCGCTTTGATCGGGCCAACCTGTGAAACGTCCAGCAGGAATCTCACCACGTGCGTGTTGGTCCCGGGGAACCGTCTTAGCTGGTCTTTGTGAACAGACTATTTCAACAATCCACACCCAATGGACACTGTAAGTCCTGGGCCATCTAAAGTGCCAGAAACCATGCAACAAGGTCTCCATCTGTCCACAGCTGACAGAGGAGGCCCTCCCACACCTCAGCTATCTGAGAGGCAGCACAGTATAGTGGGGAAGAGCACTGACTCTGGAACCAAGCTGCCAAGCTCAGCCTGCTGCTGCCCCATGCCTCAGTTTCCCCTCCCTATGACAATAGGTGATAATAAGCACCTATCTCCTCTTGAGATCTTGATGTATTGGTAAGCAGTGAGTGTCACGTGAGCACTGCCATCATCTGTGGTCCCAGTGAGGGACAGAGGTTGGAACCAGTCATTACATGGGCCCGAGGGAAGCAAAAAGGAAAAAAGCGTTCAGGTGAGAGAGAATGATTACCTTAGTCTATTGGATTCTTAGCTTGCGATCTAACCTTCTTTGAGGAAGAAAATAGGCTGTTCAATGGGCTGCTGGTGTCTAAGATGTGCACAGTTATGCATGGGGTGAAGGACGAAACAGATCCTCGAGGCAGGACCTCACCCTGTGGCGGTCACAGCACAACTGCCCCTTCTGGAACCTACTGTAGAGCGTTAGCTTCCTTCGGTCATTTCTTAAGCCAGACATCAGGGCTGGGTCTGATTCCTTCTGTGGCCACGCCCAGGAGGAGTCGTTGAGCCCACATCTGGCCAGCAGGTCAGAGGGGGGAAACCCATCTGGATGGATGCCCCAAGATGGCTTAAAGCATAGACATGACACAGGGATGGGGTGTACCCCTCATGGCTACACCAGGAAGGAACTTGACGAGGCCTGAAGGAGAAAACTGTTATCCTCTAACAGGGAAACCTCCACCAGTCAGGGTGAGGTGCCCTCTGAGCTCCCAGACACCCAGCCTCTAATCCCTCACAGGCCACTCGTCACAGCTGACTCTCAGGGCACTGGTCTGTCTGCCCACTGTAAGCTTGGCTGTCGGGGACCTCATCCTTCCGGACCTCTAGTGTCCAGAGCAATACCCAGCACGTAGCAGGGCCGGCAAATGTTTATATTAGAACACAGACAAGGAGGAAGTCAGTTAAGATGGCTCTAGTCCATTCCTGACGAGGCTTATGTCAGGAAACACAATGCCACAGGCGCCTGGTCTGGTACAAAGCAGGTGTCAAATGCTTGGTGAATTCATCCAGATTAGTGAGCGTTCCTCTGTGACATGTCCGTTTCTAGAATGTCAACCCTCGGCTTGGGGGAGCTCAGTCAACTTTATCAAAGACCCGGGATTCAGGAGTGAATTCCCATGTGGGCCTGGTGAAGAAAACATGTGCTCACAGGCTCTGTGATGAACTGAATGTTTGTGTCCCCCACTAGTTGGCTATATTTGGAGATCGGGCTTCTGAAGGTTAGATAAGGTCATAAGTGTCCTTACAAGAAGAGATCCCAGAGAGCTCTCTTTCTTTCTCTCTCCCACCCTCCACACCAAGAAGAACAGAGCATGTGGGCACATGAGAGATGGTGGCTGTGGACAAGCCAGGAAGTGGACCCTCACCAGAAATTTACCAGCACCCCAGCCTTGGCATTCCCAGTCTCCAGACTGTGAGAAAAGAAATGTCTGCTGTTTAAGCCACCAATCTGTGCTATTTTGTTACGGCACTGAACTGACTGAGACACGCTTTGTCATGCCCCTTCCTTCTGTCTTGTTCCTCCACCAGGATCTCCTCTCCTCATCTCCTGCTTTATGTTTTCTCCCCTGCATTCTGGTAGTTGAGCGTGAGGTCTTGCCATCTGTCCCATAAGACTTTTCGAAGTAATTCTCCCAAATGAATGCACTGCTCTCTCTGAATGGGGGTTCTGGGGCATATACTTGTCTCTGCTTCCTGACATCCCATCCTAGATAAATCATGTCACTTCATGTTGGAAGAAGCCCAGAGGGCTCTCAGTCCAGTCCTCACCTGGGAAATTGGGTCTGCATAAATCCACAGCCATAGACCTGTGGGAGGGGCCAGGATCAAGCGATGTCACCCAGTGAGAACAGGCTGGCTCATCAATATGCAAAGATCCCTTTAAAATCTGTTGTTTTGACCCCACCATCAACTGGTTGATCTAAGAGCAATGTGGAGACATTAGTTCAAAGGATGCAAAGGGCTAGAAACATGTGGAAAATACGGATTAGCCAATAATAGACCTCCCTGAACAATAAGGAACACTTGGAATTGTGTGCAGGGGACTGCTTTTACTGCCTCATGGATTAGTGAAGAAATAAATATAATCATTCTCTTACCCAATTCATAGTAAGTAATAGTGGCAGAAATAATCAACTCAAAATAAAACTGGCAGAGGCTAACATTGCACACGGTACAATTTGACCCAGAAAATTGGACTTCCTGGAATTAAAGGTGACAAAAGAAAACTCACAATGGCAGAAACCACAATCAGTAAGATTTCTTATTAATAATAAAGCTGCCCAACAAATTAAATCTCCAGAGCAAAAAAAAAAAAAATATGTGAAAAGAATTGATTTCGATAAAAAAATAATTTCAGAGGAATAAAAGTGGAAACAATTGGAGGTAGTTTAACAGCCTTTATAGAAAATTGACCAAGAAATTAAACTGGATAATAGAGTTTACTCGGAAAAATACATTTTCAATGAATATTCCCCAGTGCCAGCATAATTCTTATTCAAATATTTGTATTCAAAACACTGAGTGTAGAAAAAAGAAGCATCTGCCACGGCATTCCTCGGCCCAGGTACAGACAAAGTAGATGTTTCTGCACCCGTGACCCTGGGTGCTGCATGCTCCGTGGACAGGTGCAGAATGGAGATCCATTTAATGATCCAAAAACCAAGCAGCTCTGTCTCTCTGCCTTGCCTAGTCAACAGACTTCCCTTCAGAACGCCCATCCGGGTACACATTTATCTCTTAATCCCATTGTTTTCTTGCTGACCCATCCAGAAGAGAGCAGAGACCATTAACCCTACCCACCCATCAGACCCAGTGTCTCCCCCACACTGGGACCTCCTCCCTGGTGTTCAGAACACAAAGTAGTCTGCGTTTGTCAGCTAGGATTCTCCTGAATATAATATAAATGTCTTGATTTGGAAACAGTGGGGAGTGGGGAGGGCCCACAACTGATTTGGAGGCACTGGGACTCACTTTGTCATCGTTTTAACATGCTTTGCAAGGGCACCTGGGTGGCTCGGTCAGTTAAGCATCTGACTTCTGCTCAGGTCGTGAGGTCTGGGCTGCACAGAGCCTGCTTGGGATTCATTCCCTCTCTCTCTACCCCTCCCTGGCTCGCACTTTCTCTCTCTCTCTCTCAAAACAAATAAAGAAACCTTTTTTAAAAATGCTTTGGGCACCTGGATGGCGCAGTCAGGTAAGCGACCAACTCTTGGTTTCGGCTTGGGTCACCATCTCGTGGTTTGTGAAAGTTCGAGCCCCGCATCGGGCTCTGTGCTGAGAGCCCGGAGCCTGCTTGAGATCCTATCTCTCCCTCTCTCTCTGCCCCTCCCAGCTCATGCTTCACCTCTCTCTCAAAATAAAGAAAGAAACTTTTTTTAAAAAACGCTTTGCAGGTTTGCTGATGAAAAATCCGCTCGAAGAGGGGAAAGGTAGTGTTTGCTGTGTGGCCTCCGTACAGCCACACACGATAATCAGCACTGTTGCCGGTGGGGGTGCTGGTCCCTCTCTAGCTGTCAGCCACTGGCAGAGCTGGATGGGTGTCCATCTGAGAGCCACGTCTGACCCACAGTGGACATCCACCTGTGTTTCCTGAGTGAACGAGCGAGACCAAAGACACCCAAAAAACTGACGGAAAAGTGAAGACACCCAGATTTCCTTTCAAAACAGAACCTCTATCATTCTGGATGGTTCGATGTGCAGCAGGACAAGAGCCCCACACCATGAGGGCCCTCGGTATAGAACAAGGAGAAAACGTTCAAGGGAATCAAATCCATTTGCTTAAACCAGCCAGCATCAGTTGGCCACTTAGAGGCTAAAACTACCATGCTCGCTTCGGCAGCACATATACTAGAGGCTAAAACTACCAACAGGAAGACAGTATGTTGAAGACCCACGTTCACCCATGCATGCCACGTACAAGCACACAACGTGCCCGGTCCCGCTGGGTGGCTGCAGGCCCCCCTCCAAGGCGGCCCATGTCATGGAAAACGGACTGAGCCTCAAAAAGGTCGCTTGGGGGAGCCTGGGTGGCTCAGTTGGTTAAGCATCTGACTCTTGATCTCAGCTCAGGTCTCGATCTCAGGGTCATGAGTTCAAACCCCACACTGGGCTCTGCCTTGGGCATGCAACCTACTTAAAAAAAAAAAAAAAAAGGTAGCTTGCACAAGTAAGGTACAAAAGTCTAAGTCGTGCTTGTCATTCACAGCTGTCCCTAAGAATGGTGGGACTTTTTATAAACACAGCTGCTCAAGGGCACCTGACATGGTAGGTCTGGAGGGAGCCCAGAGATGTTGAGAAAACTCCCCTACCCGCCCCCCCCACCCCAGGTAACACTGATGCTTATAAAGGTGGGCATGTCAGAATCACCTAAGGAGACCGTAAAATGCCAAAGCCGTGGCCTTGCCTCACTCGTCCAACCAGGATCTCCAGGAGGATCCTGAGTGGGGGGGTTTCTAAAAGCTGGGACCCAAAGCCTGCACTCCTTCCTCTGCACCATCCATGTCCCTGAGATAAAGGAGTAATGTTGTCTGCTCCCCCAGAAGAGTCGTTGGCAGTGACCGAACCACAGCCACATAGCAAATCCAGTGTTTATCAGCAGATGCTGTTGTCTGTGTCTCCAAAGACAAATCCGCAGACTCTAACCCGTGAAGCCCCCAGTGCCTTGCTCGCCGCCCCCAGCTCGCACCATTAATCGCTCCAAAGCAATGCCACCCACTGCAGAGGTTCAAGCCTAATAGGACTATTGCCATAAAGTCAGCTCCCCGGGGGTGCTGGGGGAATTCTGCTGCGCCCCAAGACAGCCCCACCCGAGCGGGCTCTGCTTCTGCGGGCACCGAGATGCCACGAGCCCACGCGGAGCCACGTTTGAAGGTCGGGCTGACCCATCCTCACAGCCAGCATCTGCCCAGCGCACCACACGGGGACAGCTCCGCGCCAAATGCCCGGCCCGCCACCTGCCAGGAGGCGACAAGAAAATCCTAGACCCGCCCAACCTCACAGTGGCGGCTTAACGCAGTACAAATGGCTAATGGCCCACCTGGGCCCCGGAGGCTGGTGCTGACCGTGGGCTGCGGTTCCCGAATTCTTCAGCAAGTCGGGTTCTGTCTCTTCCAGGCCTCTCTCCTGGGGAGGTGGGGAAAGTCTGCGAAGGGATGTGGATAACTGATGAGCTGGGCGTGTTTTCCTCAGGGCCACCCTGTCCTCCTGAATGAGGAGGACACTCCATCGGGAGTGCTTGGGGTCTGGGCCTTGCCCGCTGCAGACGGGGGCAGTTCAGGAGGACCAGGCCCCCGGGTGTGGCTGCCGGGGTGCATGGTGACGCCAGACGTGCACGGTGCTAGAGAGGGTTCTAGAGGCCACAGCCTGGGTCAGACTCCATCACTGCTGTCTACTGGCCGTGACCTTGAACAAATGACCTCCTCTGCACCTCTGTCTTTCTTCACGCAAGGCACATGAGAATACCGTCTTCGAAGCATCACTGTGACTATGAGAGGGAAGGTGGGCACGTAGCAGGTGCCTGACAAGAAACAGCTGTTGTCATCGCCCTGCGGAGCTCGTGTTCGGTGCCTACTCGCTAACTATCTGCGATACAAATGAATCGATACATGAATGAGTCATCCGAAGGGACTTTATAAGGAAACAACCCTTCTGGAAAGAGCAAACACCCTTGCCCCAGGGTGCGAGCAGAGGTCAAAATCAAGAATTTCAAAATAACCAGAAGCTGTCATTTACTCAGCAACGACTGTCCGAGAGGCTGCGGGAGCCCCAGCGCCCCGTCAACGGCCCCACAGCCCCCGTGGCTGATATTATTTATCAGTTCATCAGATGGAGAAACCCGTCAATACTCTGAGGCCTGGCTTGCCTGCGATATATACATACGTAGGGCACACACATTATGTGACACGGGCTTCATTATGGAATGAGGACCTCCTGGTATGTGCTGTTTAAAAAGAACGCAAGTTAAGGAGACAGCAGGTGACCGATTGGCACAGCTCACTTCCACGGGGCGGTTAACCGCGTCGTCTCTGATGAAGTCGTGCAGGAGCAGAGGCTTCAACACAGTGAGGGCGTGAGCCAGGTGGATGCACCTGGGGACAGTGTTTCAGGAGAGGATCTGGGTGGCAATGCTTGGATTTCCTGGGGAGAGAGAGGAGGCAGTAGAAGCCGGAGTGGGGGAACCAGAGCCCGGGGGGCAGCAACAAGATACCAGAGTGGGGGGGAACCAGGGGAGGGTGACAGGCAAGGGCCTCGCCGACATGCAAGGACTCTGGGTTTCTTCCTCAGCTGACGGGAGCCCCTGTAGGGCTCGACCGGAGGAAAGGAATGATCTGACTAGAGGTTTTGTTCAGAACTGTCTGCTATTTTGAAGAAGGTGAAGACAGAAGGCGAATTAATAAGCTATCGCCAAAACTGTTATCGGAACATGAATGTTATTAATTTATTTAATCCTTCCAACAACACTATAAGGGAAACGGAGGCACAGAGAGGTCAGGTAACTCGCTCAGAATCACACAGCCGGTAAGCAGTTGAGCTGGGATTTAAAGCAGGCCACCTGAAGGTGCGTGGTGCTAAATATCGTGGGGTATGGACCCATCCAGTGTAACGTGCTGATCACCCATCCAGTGATCAGGAGGCAGGGAACTGTCTTCCCACCACAGGGAAGGGATAACCCACTCATTTAGTAATTCTTGAGTAAATATATAAACCAAAAGAAGTCATTTCCTTACTTATGTGTTCATTCATCTCAAAACATTTGCAAAGGTTCAATTAAGAAAAGAGTATAATGGGGCGCCTGGGTGGCTCTGTCGGTTGAGCGTCTAACTTCGGCTCAGGTCACGATCTCATGATCTGTGAGTTCGAGCCCCATGTCGGCTCTGTGCTGTCAGCTCAGAGCCCGGAGCCTGCTTCAGATTCTGTGTCTCCCTCTCTCTCTGCCCCTCCCCTGATCACGCTCTCTCTCTCTCTCTCTCTCCTTCTCTCAAAAATAAATATTTTTTTAAAAAATCAAAAAAGAAAAGAGTATATTAACACTAATTAAGCTATGACATCTAATTCCTATAATAGCCCTGTGAAGCAGATATTATCATCCCCATTTCACGGATGAAGAAACTGAGGCTCAGCAAGTGTAAGTGACATGCCCAGGGCTTCATACTACGGACACAGACCTCATTCTTACCCTAAAGACTCTCCCCTACACCATCCGGCTCCGGCCTTGGAAGAAAAACACACACTGTGTTATCATAGGACAGGGGGAGCATGGTGTTGCCCACGCTAGACAACCGGACTGAAGCTCGAGCCAGAAGAATAAATGAGAAAATTTGGCCAATCTATTCTGGGAGCCAAGGTATTTACCACTGCCAAAAACCTCCAGAACTGGGAAAGTGATGGTGCCCCTATGAAACCAGGTTGACAGCTGTCACCAAGCTCTTCCCGGCGGTGAAATCCAGTGGGAAAAAAACAGCAAACACCCTCCGCGTTACGAGGGAGGACGAGAGAGTTCCAGGTGTTCCATTGTTCAAGGGAAGCAGCACATGGGGAGCGATCGCTCAAACCGGGCTTCTGAAGTATGGGGCTCAGAGCTGTCAGTTACCACTCAGACGGAACACAAGCAAGTCTTTGCAGGCCGTTGCCTGGGAATATCAGAGCAACGGGCTGTGCCTGCTGGTGACACCAGGGACCTGCTGGCCACGTCAGAAGGGGGGCGGCCTGCACACTGTGCCTCCTCCCTCCCGTGGAACTGCCGCTCGCGCTCACCTGGAGAAGAGAAGTCCAACCTGTTCCATCCTAGTGAGCACGCCCTGAGCCCCCAAAACGGGCCGGGGCTAACCTCCCCAACAGCTCTTCGTATCATTCAATCCCACAACGACGACATTCATATCTGGGGGTCCCTGGGCGGCTCCGTCCGTTGAGCCTCTGACTTCAGCTCGCGGCTCATGACTTCGATCCCCACGTCAGGCTTTGTGTGCTGATAGCACAGAGCCTGCTTTGGAGTCTCTGTCTGCCTCTCTCTCTCTCTCTCTCTCTCTCTGTCTCTCTCCTGCTCACGCTCTCTCTCTCTCTCTCTCTCTCTCTCTCTCAAAAATAAATAAACATTGGGGCGCCTGGGTGGCTCAGTCTGTTAAGCCTCTGACTTTCATGATCTCACTGTCCATGAGTTCGAGCCCTGTGTCAGGCTCTGTGCTGACAGCTCGGAACCTGGAACCTGCTTCAGATTCTGTGTCTCCCTCTGTCTCTGCCCCTCCCCCGCTCATACTCTGTCCCTCTCTCTCTCTCTCTCTCTCTCTCTTAAAAGTAAATAAACATTAAATAAATAAATAAACCTTTTTAAAAAAATGTTTTTTACATTTAGTTATTTTTGAGAAACAGTGTGAGACAGAGCATGAGCAGGGGAGGGGCAGAGAGAGAGGGAGACACAGAATCCGAAGCAGGCTCCAGGCTCCGAGCTGTCAGCACAGAGCCTGACGCGGGGCTCGAACCCACCAGCCGTGAGGTCATGACCTGAGCCCAAGTCGGACGCTCAACCAACTGAGCCAGGCGCCCCAATGACATTTTTTTTAATGTGTGCTTTATCTCTGTGTCAGGTATGTGGACCTATGTGGCCCGGGCCACATAGCCGATAAGCTGCTTTCCGGAGTCCAGCTTCTTGGATGCCAAAGCCGTACCCCATTCGCTTTGCTGGAGGTGAGGCCACCTCCTCAGATGAACCCTTCTCTGTGTGCCCCGAGGCTCATACCTAGTGGAACTTCTCATCGCTCCCCAGCAGTCCCTCCAGTCCAGCCAGGGGGCCCAGGGACTGCCATTTCCCAAACGCTCCAGGCCCCGCCCACATTGTAGTGTTGCTTACCATCCCGCCGGTATCCGCGCCCCTGCCCCCGAGCCCCCACAAACCCCCACTGCTGGAGCACCCGGGACTGCCCTCCGCGAGGATCTGGCCGTCAAACCTTAAGTGCCAGTTGACTGCAATAATCAATAGCAGAGTTAATGATTTGCTTCCTTATCCTGGGGTCCCATTGTTTCTCACCTCTGCAATTAGGTTATGACATGTCTGAGCTCTGGTAGGGAAGGGGTGGGGAGGGTGGAGAAAGACGAGTGGCGGCTGTCACACATGCCCAGACCCCTATGCTTCCCTGGAGCCGAGCACAACAAGAAGAAATGCAATATGCAAGCATAACGTGTTGGTGCTTTCTGGCCAAGGGTTGGGACTGGGCAAGCCTATAAAGGAGTAAGGGAGGGGGCTATGGGGCATATATGACCCCCTGTGGCCTGTGGGTCCACACCAGAGCCTTGCACCTTCAGATTCATCCATCCACCAGGCCAAGTTGTAAATGAAACTCACAAGATATGCCTTTAAATATCTCCTATTTAGTAACACAAATGTATGCCATATGTTTAGTAACACAAATAGGAGATACTTAATTTTTTTTTAATTTTTTTTTTTGCATTTATTTTTGAGAGACAGAGAGAGACAGTGTGAGCAGGGGAGGGGCAGAGAGAGAGGGAGACACAGAATCAGAAGCAGGCTCCAGGCTCCAAGCTGTCGGCACAGAGCCCGACACAGGGCTCGGGCCCACGAACCGTGAGATCATGACCTGAGCCGAAGTCAACGCTTAACCGACTGAGCCACCCAGCGCCCCTTAAATAGGAGATATTTAAAGGCATATCTTGTGAGTTTTACCATCCAAAACCATCCCCTAAAAGGTACAACCACCTGGAGAGGTAATCCTTGGGCTAATAGAATCGGTGTAAATTGGAAAGAAACTAATACTATGGCAGAGTGGACAAGAGCCCAAGTTACCCACCTCTAAATCTAGTCCAAATGTGCACTAACTATACAAACAAGGGCAACTTGTCTGGGCTTCACTTTCCTCATCTGGAAGGTGGGTTTAAGAAGCTTATTAAGCTTTTTTAAAAGCTCTTTTCACAGTGCTCAATCAATACTGTGTATTGCTATGCTTTGTTCTAGAATTTCTAAGCAAGGAAAAGGAAACGATGGTTGTGGTGGGTTTTCATCATCAAAGTTGAAGAAAATCATTCACAAGCTTGATCTCATGTCTTATATTTCAAAACCGTTTACCCCCATTGAAACTACTTATCACCTGTGCTATGAGCCAATCCCAAAATGCATTGCCCAAATAGACATCTACCCATATTGTTGTTCCCACCTCATCTGGGAGGAGTAGCCAGATGTAATTTGCTAACAATTCCCACCTCCATGGCCAAGCAAGGGCTGGCATCTCCCACACAGGCTCATTGTACAAATTCCCACGTGCAAGTTTTGGCAGCATAATGGAAAAGAAAAAAATAAATAAAGGCATGTTTATTCATATTACTTGGTTGCATAAAAACACACGAATATTCCGTAAAATTTTCAGTGGAGCATAACATTAGCATTGGCCCCATAACTTGTTGCTAATGCCAAAATTGCCATTCAAAGAGGGAACATTAATTTATTTCTGGGAACACGTTACAGTGGAGACCTAAGGACAAGGTGCCACAGAGCCATATCCGTGAGAGCTGTCACCCAAAGTTTAAAAAATAATAGTCGTTTACATAATAATAATAGAAAACTACAACTCAGAGAACACTCAGAAAGATTAAGAAGCTCAGAAAGATTAAATAATCTTCTTAAAGTCACTCAGTGAATTTTTATTTCCAACAAGAGTGAGCTGGGTAACTCAGACAAATGTTTCCAATAAAGATCATTTAAGGGCACCTTGGTGGCTCAGTTGGCTAGGCATCTGACTGGTTTTGGCTCTGATCATGATCTCATGGTCCGTGGGTTCGAGCCCCTGTCTCTGCACTGACGGTGTGGAACCTGCTTGGGATTCTCTCTCTCCCTCTCTCTCTCCCCCTCCCCTACTCGCACTGTCTCTGTCTCTCTCAGATTAAATAAATACAATTTTAAAAAAAGAAAAGACCATTTAAAAAATCTGGACAAAAGACAAAGAGAGAAAACAATATTCTTGAGAGCACCAATGCACTAACAAAATAGTGAGGATTCTTTGGTTGGGATCCAGTAAAGGACTGGAACCCTGACAGTTCAGCCCAGTGCTCAAGTTTGCTTTAGTCGTGGGATATTTGTTGATCAAATTGAGATAGCCAAAAGGTTGAGCAGTACTTCTGAAGCCTTGTTGAACTAGGGGGGAAATTACTATCCAGTGCCTTCTGAGGAAGGAAATCTAGGTACACCACCCTTCACGTAGCCTGGAGGGCAATAAAGGAACATACCCTAACATTAAGAGTAAACTGATGTTGGGGTTCCTGGATGGCTCAGTCAGTTGTACATCCGACTCGGCTCAGGTCATGATCTCGCCGTTTGAGAGTTCAAGCCCCATGTCGGACTTTGTCCTGACAGCTAGGAGCCTGGAGCCTGCTTCAGATTCTGTGTCTCTCTCTGCTTCTCTCTCTCTCTCTCTCAAAAATAAATAAAAACATTTTTTAAAAAAAATTTTAAAGTAAATGATGTTAACCAGCTCTTTCATGGGCAGTGGTCTGGATTCACATCATCTGATAGCCCAGAAAGCCTCAATTTAGATTAAATAAATTTAGATTAAGATGGCCCAGGATAAGTAGTACCTCGAGATCCATGGTGAAAACAACAGAAATCCTCTCCAGATATAAAGAATATTGTGGGGCGCCTGAGTGGCTCAGTCGATTGAGCATCCGACTTTGACTCAGGTCATGATCTCGCAGTCTGTAAGTTTGAGCCCCGCGTCGGGCTCTGGGCTGACAGCTCAGAGCCTGGAGCCTGTTTCGGATTCTGTGTCTCCCTCTCTCTCTGCCCCTTCCCCGCTCATGCTTTGTCTCTCTCTGTCTCAGAAATAAACATTAAAAAAAAAAAAAAAAGAATATTGTTCTAGGCCTCAAGTTATTTTAACAAATAAATTTTCACTACAATGTCCAGAATATAATCAAAGAAAACCAGTCACATGTGAAGACAAACACCATGAGCTAGCAGAAAAATCGTACAACAGAAACAGACCCACGGAGACTCCAGATGTTGACATTATTAGATGCTGCTTATGAAACAATTATACTTTTGTACATAAGTACATAAAATTCAAGTTTTAAAGCCTCACAAAAAAATCAGAAAATCTAGGAAGTCACATCATAGGCTTTTTTAGGTAGAAGTTATAGACCTGAAATATATAACAAATTAAGAATTCAATGGAGGAATTTATAGCAGATTAGATATGGGTGAGAAAAGACCTTCCAGAACAAAACACTATGCTACAGGAGACAGAGAGAAAGAGAAACAGAGAAAGAGAGGAAAATAGAATGATTTTTTTTTATCCAAAATTATTTGAGAAAAAACAAAGAAAAATAGAACAGGTTAGGCAAATAAATAGCACATTATGAGATGGTGTATTTAAAGAAAAATATATCAACGATTTCAAGAAACATCAATAAAACAAATGCTCCAGGTAAGACAAAGTTTAGCATAATGGACTAAAAGTATATATTATGAAGACTACACTGTATGTTATCTAACGTGAGAACACTTTCTTATATATAAAAGAAAAACATTCATGCATGTTTATCAGAAAAAGTGTCAAGTATTATTATTTTAAATTCATTTCTATTCTACATTTTATCAGTATGTAAATTATTAAAAGGCCTTCTTTGTGATTTGTGATGAAAAGTAAAAAAATAATAAAAAATAAAAGTAATATTTTATTTAGAAGCATTGCATCTAAGATGTAAAGATATGAGAAGATCGAAAGTAAAAGAATGGTAAAGGATATCCAGGCAAACACTAGCTAAAAGAAACTAGTGCAACTATATTAATAATAAAGCTAAAATAGGGGCCCCTGGGTGGTTCAGTCAGTTAAACATCCAACTCTTGATTTCAGCCCAGGTCATTATCTCAGGGTTTGTGAGTTCAAGCCCACATTGGGCTCTGAGCTGACAGTGTGGAGCCTGCGTGAGATTCTCTCTCTCTTTCTCTCTCTACCCATGTCCCATGTGCTCTCTGTCTCTCTCTAAAATAAATAAACATTAAAAAAATAAAAAATAAAACAGCTAAAATAGAACCAATAGCAAACAGCATTTTAGGAATAAAGAGGATTATTTCTCAATGAAAATGGGATCAATTATTTAAGAAGTATAGCAATTCTAAAATTTGATGCACCTAATAACATGGCCTTAAAATATATAAAGCAAATATTTATGGAACTATAAGGAAAAAGAGACATTTACAATACAATGGCAAATGCTAGCACACTCCTTTAGTAATTGGTAAAATAAGCAGACAATTTATTGTAAGGAAAGCTTCAGAAGAATAAAAGCACTTAACCTGATGGAAACTAAAATACAAAACATAACTGAAAAATACCATTTTTTAAAGGACCGTATTGTAAGCCACAACAAGTCTTAACAAATTTCAAAAGGTTGTAATCCCATAGAGTTCCACTATGCCATATGTCACTAACTAGACACAACATGGCTGTTTCAATTTAAGTTAATTAAAATTAAACAAAATTTAAAATTCATTTCCTCAGTTACACTAGCCACACTTCAGTGGTTACTAACCACATGTAGCTAGTGGCTACTCTATTTGTAATTCTCAGGCATTTTTTAGTTTTCTCTATAACAGTTATACCATGCTAAAACTTTTTACTCTTTAGTAACAAGCTTTTTCTTTACTAATATGTGTTTTGTCTGTCTTCCCACTTAGAAGGATACTCTGTGAAGTCAAGAACCATATTTATCATATTTGCCCTGGGGCCTACTTAGTAGAAGTTTGTTCAATTAATTAATTAATGGTTCTCTCCTTGTTATGTTTTCTTATATAAACTGAAGTTGGCAGACTGAATGGCAGAATGATCCATGTCAAATGGAAATTTCAAGCAAGAATTCTTATAGAGAGGTGGTAAAACATTTCACTTTTGCTATTGGTGATACATCCTAGAAATGGCTAATGTGGAGAGGTGCTTCAATTTTGAATTCAAGGAGCCATAGAAATAGCCAAATCCAAGAGGTTGAATATCTGGAGTCAACCTGCCTCAATGATCTAAAATCCCTATCTTTTGGCAAAAATTGTTTATAATAACCTTGTACTATTTCCCCCCCCCAAGAATGGGTTATGGACTCTGTCCAGCAATATCTTTAGCACTTAATGGGAATCACCAACGAGAGCATGCATTCCCATCAGTCTGAGAATATCATTTTATCCATGGGGTGATTAGAAATGAGGCAGAAACAAAATCAGACATGTGTTGTGTACCATGCTTCTGCTGAAACAATACAGGACCGCTAGAAAGTTCTAAACAAAGAGAGAATAAAAGAGAGAAAGGGGTGTTTTGGCTAATGTTTGAATTTTGAAACATTATAGCTTCCCTGAATTAGGTGTGAAGGTCATACTTTTTGCTTCACTGTCCCCGGCTTCCATGGAATGTTGGTTTCAATAGAGAAGGGTTTATATATAAACCTATGTAAAAAGTGCATCTTGGGTGCCGGGGTGGCTGAGTGTCTGTCTCTTGATTTTGGCTCAGATCACAATCTCACTGTTTATGAATTCGGGCCCCGTGTTGGGCTCTGTGCTGACAGTGTGGAGCCTGCTTGGGATTCTCTCTCTCTCTGCCCCTCCCCGGCTCACATTTTCTCTCTCTCTCTCTCTTGATTACCATAAATAAAAAACTTTGTAAAAAGTGAATCTCTTTGAGCCAAGCTTGGAGAATGGCATCACCTGCTTCTACGACATCAACAGACATCATGTATGAACAAAACCTTCCTCAAATTTGCAAACCAAAGCAGACTCTTTCTTTTCTATAATAGTTATAGAAATAATTCAACAAAGAATTATTACACTCAGATCATGTATCATGTGGCAGGCACATATCTGGTTACACAGGTTTCAGCTATAAACTAGACACACAGGCTCCCTGTTTTCATGGAGCATGCATTCTAGAAGGGAAGAAAAGCAATAAACGAGCACACGAGTAAATACACAGAATAACTTCAGATAGAGATAAGTTCTATGAAGAAAATAAATCAGGGGACTTGGCACAGAGAGGTGGAGAAAGATAAGCTGGGGAGAGGGTTAGCTATTCCCAAAAGGTGATATTTGAAGAATAAGACAATGCCAGCCCAGAGGAGACCTAGAGCGGCCTGTCCAGCAGAAGTCTCTGTGGAAATAAGCATGCGTGATGTCTGTATTGTCCAATGCCCCGGCTGTGGAGCACTTGAAAGGTGGTTAGTGCAACTGAGGGACCAAATTTTTCATGTATTGCATTTTAATCTATTTGAATTTCAATACCACATGTGGCTAGTGGCTTTCGGATTTGACACAAAGCATTCTAGCAAGGGGAGAGCCAGTGCCAGAGGATCCGTAGTGGGAGCCAGCCTTGTGGGTTGGAGAGAGAAATCTAGCATAGCCAGACCGTGGAACATAAGGCAGAGAGTGGTAGGCGGCAGCCATATTATGTATGTGCACTGTGAGGGATCAGATTTCGTTCTCTGCAGAAGTGGAAGCCATTTGAATGGTTTAAATAAGTGATCTGATTGCCTGTGACACGGGTTGGCCAACTTTTTATAAAGGGCCAGACAGTAAGAATTTTAGTCTTTGCAGGTCACAGAGTCTTGTCACCGGTAAGCACAAAAAGAGTCACAGACTATAAACGAATGAGCATGATGACTCTGTTCCAGGGGATTTTATTTACAACCTTATTACAGTTTTATTGACCTACAGCTGGTGGTCTATCATTTGCCAAGCCCTGACCCAAGATCCTGTGGCAAACACTTCTAGCTGCCTCTTCCACACTCTCTCTCTTGCCTCATCATTGCTAAGAGAGCCCCAGACTTGTTCAGGGTAACTATATGCACAACTAAAACTGCTCACTGTCCCAGATCCCCCGAAACTAGGGTTGACCGTGAGCCTCAGTTACGGTCAATGAGATGTAAGCAGATAGCTCCAGATGGGGCTTTTAGAAAAGCTTTTTAAGAGAGCCAGCCTCAGCTGGCCTGCTGTCATTCAAACTTTTGCCCTTTTTTAATTTTTGTTAAATTATTTATTTGAAAGAGAGAGAGAATCCTAAGCAGGCTCCACGTTCAGCCCAAAGGAGGGCATGGGGGGGGGGGGGGGCTCGATCCCATGACCTTGGAATCATGACCTAAGCCGAAATCAAGAGTTGGACACTCAACCAACTGAGCCACTCAAGCACCCCTGCCCTTTTTTTCTTTTTTTAATTCCTATCTGGAACTCAGATGGATATGGAACAGGCATCGTGTATATATGAGTCAACATAAATAAGACTGGAGGCTACAGGGGCACTTGGGTGGCTCGATCAGCCAAGCATCCGACTCTTGGTTTCAGCTCAGGTCATGATCTCATCATTCATGAGTTCAAGCCCCAACTTGGGCTCTGTGCTGACAGCACGTAGTCTGCTTGGGATTCTCTCTCTCTCTCTCTCTCTCTCTCTCTCTCTCTCTCTTTCTCCCTCCTTCTCTTTCTTTCCCTTCCCTTCTCATGCTCACTCTTTCTCTCTCAAAATAAATAACTAAACTTAAAAAAAAAAAAAAGAATGGAAGTTACATGCTAAGGATAGCAGAGAACAATCTAGAAAGTGTCAGATCTCTGGTTTATCATTTAGCAGCCATACCAGCCATGGAATGACTTTCTCCACACTTAGGCTCTTCAGACTGAATGCATTATTTCCAACTGATTCCCTTCCTAGCTAATACACACAGATCTTCAAGAAACTATGGCTACCAACATGATGAGGCTGAGATAGGGGTAGAATGTTGTCATGATATTTATAAAAGATAATCTCTCACAAGCTACTGCTCCATAACAAACAGCCACAAAACCTCTCGGCATACAACAAGCAACTATTTCTCATGTGTCTGTAGTCAGCCGGGGTGATTGTGATATCGTTGCTGTGTTCAACTTGGGTCCAGGTCTGCTACACAGAGCTCCCATACTCCTTGGATCAGCCGCCCGGCAAGTTCATGTTCTTCTCACGGCAATGACAGAAGAGGAGTAGGGCAAACAGAACACATAAGGGTTCTTAAGGACTGGACTTGGAACTAGCATGCTGTCACTTCTTTCCACATTCCACTGGCCCAAGTAAGTCACCCAACTGAACCCAGCATCAAGGACTGGGAAAGTACATGCCGCACTGAGTCGGAGGAAACACAAATTATAGGGCAAATGGAACGGATAAAGTGAGGGGTAAGAAACTAGGACTAACAATTTAAATATACCACAGACAGAGAATATGAAGAAGACAGCTGACTGGAGAAGATGCTTTGGTCACTGGGAAATCTTACTGAGCCCTGTGGAATCTCATTAAGAAGAGTCAGCTCTTGGGTGGCTCCGTCAGTTAAGCATCCAACTTCAGCTCAGGTCATGATTTCACGGTTCATGGGTTCAAGCCCCACGTCGGGCTCTGGGTGCCGACAGCTCGGAGCCTGGGGCCCCATGCAGATTCTGTGTCTCCCTCTCTCTCTCTCTCTCTCTCTCTGCCCCTTCCCTCCTCGCTCGCTCTCTCTCTCAAATACAAATAAACACTTTAAAAATTGTTTTAATAAATAAAACCGAAAAAAGAAGAGTCAGCTCTCAAGTCTTCTTGCTAGAAGGTGAAATAGGAATTATGCCTTTCCCCTTCAATTATTAACATATTCTACCCCAAATCATTCATGATTCTGAAATCTTAATAAGATTTCCATAGATTCAAATAATAATTTCCAGACCCTAAAATAGTACATGTGAAGTAGGAGGGCTCAGAAACTAGGGTTGGACCTTCCATGAGGATTCTGTCCATTAAAAAGTAATAACCCTACCATACCCTTAACAATAACCTTTAGCATTAAAGACACTCGCTTGTGTCTGGTCTCTGAAGATCCCTGATATAGACAGCCTGGAACGGGGAATCCCGTGACAATGATAACGATGTGATGATGATTAAAAATAACATGTATATAATACTTACATAGTACTAAATGCTGAGAACTGTTCTGTGCATGTGTAGCTTTAACTCCCATGGTTCTCTCAACAACTTCCTGAAGCAGGTACTATTATTACCACCATTTTTCAGATAAGAAATCCGAGGCACCGGGAGGTTGACTATCTTGCCTTTATCACACGAGTAAGCGGCAGAAGTAAGATTTGGACCCGGGAAGTCTGGCTCCAGAGCCTATGCAGGGAACCGCAACTTTAAAGTCCTTCGAAAAGGAGAAGACAATCCTACGGCACTTACGGATATGTTGCACATTAATCGACATCCATTATTTATTCAAAGCCATGGAGCTCATTTAAATTAACAGGTCTGGGTAAACCCAGGAACACCACCTGGTGAAAACCGTTGTCTCTTTCCCCCCCTTCAGGAAGATTAGGATCATTAAATTCTGGAGGCAATGATAGTTTAATTAAAAGACATTGTGGTATGGGAATGTTTCATTTGGGAGGGAGAGGCACTGCTTATTAGCGTGTCCTGAGAGGGACCAACGTGCTGACAGCCGATCAGATGCTGGAAGGATGTCACTGTTGGAGGCTGTAATTCTTGGACTTGAAAACACGTGCTAGTACCCAGTGCACCATTAGCTGAGGCACCAGGGGACACTTAAAGTGGCAGTGGATGGCTAGCTTTTTGCTCCTATAGAATCTCTGATTTATAAGGAAGTTGGTAACACATTTCTGCAGCGGAAAGAACACAAGACTGGAAGACAGACAGCTGGACGTGGGGCTCTGGGGTCAGGCACGCAGTTCCACAGCAACCAGTCCTCAGCTGGGGGAGCACTGGGAAGGCAAGACTGGAATTGCCTTTGCCCCCCAGGAACCTCACCCAGTAGAATAGGCATAGAGGTGAAACTGTTCCTTCCAACACCACGTGGTAGACATCATGGAGGGGTCGTGACCACACAGAGAAGGGACAATACAGTCCTGGAAGGAAAGAACAGTATACAGCTCAGAGATCAGCATGGCCCTGCCTTCCTCAGACAGAAGCTCTGAAGGTCAATACGGCACCGAGGTGGAAACATCTGAGGGGCAAAACTCGTTCTAGAAGACCACCTTTTACGACTCACTCTGCCAGTCTTGACCTCACAAAATCAAATGGCTTCGAGTGCAAGCTAACTGAACTCATAGGAGCCAACCCCCTCAGCTTGCAAGTGAAAAGACAATCAAGGTTTGGGGAGGTTGACTTCTGGGAGTAAAAATAAAACTAGATTTAAACCAGCTGTTTACATTCTGAGCCCGCTCACTCTTTGCCAACACTCCGGGGTTAGGAGTTAACTTACGAGTGAACCTGAAACCTACCTGATCTAGCCCTGCCTTCTCCCAAATGTGAGCTGAACGTATGGTGTTTACAGAGTTTTCAACAACTTGCACTAAATGGGAAATGTTATAAAATTATACGTGCATTATAATCTCAGCTACTCTGTGTGCATGCGTGCATCCATCCATGTGTGTGTGTGCGTGTGTGTGTATATGTATTGAACCAACACAGGATTTTTTTTTCAACTTACAATTTTGAAGGAAGGCAAGAAATTAGATAAACAAAAAGGACAGCAATATTGTCAATGGGAGAGGCATGTGAACCGACGTACTGAGCAGGAACGAGCCTGATACACAAAGCATAACTACAAAAATGACTGAATGTGATCCCCTTACCCTGGGGGTAAGGGCAAGGTTAGGATACAGCCGAGTCTGGATTTAAATCTAAGCCAGCCACATCACCTAAGGTAAATTTTTAACTGCTGGGTTATTCCTTTCTCCACCGACATCTCCAGCAAATATTTGTCAAGCACCCACTGTGAGTAAAACCAAGTGCTGGAGTGCTAAAGTCTATGGAATTGCCTCAGTTTCCCCACCAATCAGAGTTCAGCCAGGAATACCTACCTTGCAGGGGCACCTGGGTGGCTCAGTCGGCTGAGCGTCCGACTTCGGCTCAGGTCATGATCTCACAGCTCGTGAGTTGGAGCCCCACGTCGGGCTCTGTGCTGACAGCTCAGAGCCTGGAGCCTGCTTTGGATTCTGTGTCTCCCTCTCTCTCTCTCCCCCTCCTCCGCTCATGCTCTGTCTCTCTCTGTCTCAAAAATAAATCAACATTAAAAAAAAAAAAACTGTCCGTAGGAAGGAACTGACTCTGAGCTTCATAATGAACTTCAGTGTCTTGGTCCTAAAGCCCAGAATGAAAAGCATGCCTGCCTTTGGTTTCAAAAATGGGATGCAATCGGTGTCCTACACGGAGAAGAAGGCCAGGTCTCCAAGGTGGGATGATGTTTGCCATCATTCCAGAGCACCCAGGAGTATAAAATGGCCCATCTGAAATTTGAGAGTCGGCCAACTGGATGTCAAAATTTGGCTTATACTCACAAGGGGAAGAGAAAAATTTCCTCAGGAGGGAAGAAACATTCAGAGGGAACTGTGGACTTTCAGAGCCGGGAGGGACTCAGCAATCAATAGTCCTCGAAGAGTGAAGGCTGCTGGGAGAGGTCATAAAAGTGGAGGAACTTGCCCGAGGGAACCCAACCAGAGGGAGCAGTGTCTCAGCTTGGGTTCCCCAGAGCCCAGAGCCTAAGGCCAAGACAAAGATTTGGGTACAGGTGGTGTATTCAATGGCTGATCCCAGGAAACAGCGGATAGGAAGACACAGTACGGGAAGGAGGAAAAGCCAGGCAAAGAGGGCATTGCCCAAGTCACTGTTACGGGCAACAGGGGCTCAGACTCCAATAGAACGCCCTTGAACAGTGCACAGAATGCCCCTCAGGACTCTCAGGACAAGAGGCAGGAAGCATTCGTCTGGCAGGTCCTGCCACTGAGAGGTAGATCGTCCCCGGAGGTTTTAGGCCCCGCATCTCTGTGCACACACTGGCTGAGCAAGCTCTTGCTGGCTCCACTGTTGAAAGAGCCCGAGGACAGATAGCCAACACAAGGGCCACCAGTACAATGCGATCAGCAGAGACAGAACCAGCGCCTGCATAGACAGCTGCCCACCCAGCCATGGCTGAACCCAGAGCGTGGGCCAGAGGAATGCTACCGGAGGACCGGGGAGGATCTGCTGATTTCGAGCCCATGCCCTAACGCTAAAGCCTATTCTACGGAGCACGGGGGTATGATGATGGCCTAGACAGTTTCTGAAAGACACAGGGGCCCATGCTCCTATCACCATCATCTAACCAGATACTCGGTTCTAACCAGAGATTCCTTTGCATCTTACCTTGCAGACCAAAATCATGTAATTGTACAATTCCAGAATTGTGTTATTCCATCTCTACCTTGGGGTTGTAAGGCGATCTGGGACACTGATGTTAACAGGGAACTCTGAGCTCCTGGAAGGCACAGGCAATACTGTGTCCTAACAGGATGTCGAGATAGAAATCTCCCCTCTAAACACCCTTTAAGCCAGCTTTGAAGTCAATGCGTGATAGAGACTTGAAAGAAAATGAGTCAATTCTAAAGGAGCATTGAAGCAGCAGAATCCACGCTACCCTCTCCTTGCTAGGCTGCTCCTGACGTTCTCCAAGCAAACTCGGTGGACAAATTAAGTGGAGGAAAGTGAAGCGTCTGGGAATGTCAAAAAAGTGACAGGAGATGCCAAAAATCTGTCAAATCCCTCTGCAGAGGTGCATACACACAACCACGCAAGCCCTGCCGTCAAGTTCATTGTTCTAGGAAGCCTGCCCGGTGCAATGAATGCCTCACAAACTGAGCTGGGTGAGCCAGGGGAAGGCAGCTGTGTGCCAGAAGCACTGCAAAAAACGCTCCTTATGCACGCCTGCATGCATCCCGGCAGCAGCAATTCGACTTCCAGATATCAGGTGGTTTCCTATTTTAAAAGACATATTATGTAGTAGAACACCAAATGGACATTCATTCTTTTTTTTAATTTTTTTTAATGTTTATTCATTTTTTGAGACAGAGAGACAGAGCACGGGCAGGGGTGGGGGGCAGAGAGAGAGGGAGGCATAGAATCCGAAGCAGGCTCCAGGCTCCGAGCTGTCAGCACAGAGCCCGACGCGGGGCTCAAACCTCCGGACCGTGAGATCACAACCTGAGCCGAAGTCGGACGCTTAACCGACTGAGCCATCTAGGCAGCTTCGTTCTTTTTTAAACGTTTATTTATTTATTTTGAGAGAGAGCACAAGCAAGGGAGGGGCAGAGAGAGGGGGAGACAGAATCCCAAGCAGGCTCCACACTGTCAGCACAGAGCCGGATGCAGGGCTCAATCCCATGAACCTCAAGATCATGACCTGAGCCGAAATCAAGAGTCAGACGCACCCCCACTCATGCCCTGTCTCTCTCTTACTCAAAAATAAATAAACATTAAAAAAAAAAAAAAAAGAGTCAGACGCTTAACTGACTGAGCCATCCAGGCGTCCCTTGATATTAGTTCTTAAGATGAAACATAGAACTCTGAAGAATTTTCATGCTGTTTTGGGCAATTCAGGCAATTGCCCCCCAGCCCCTTAGGGCACAAACTAACTCTCCTCTGCCCATAGAGTGATTTCTGATGGGGAAGTTTAAAAAGCACTGGTGATGGAAAAAGCTCTCTGGAGCTGAATGCAAAAACTTCTTTCTAGCAGAGTCCTTTCGGAATGAGTTATTTCACTCATTCTGTGAGATTCCGTTTCCTCATCTGTTACAAGGTGGATCATAATGTCTGCTCCTCCGGGTTGCTGGGAAAATGAAATAAGGTTGTACGAAAATGTCCCAAGTAGAGCTGGCACATGATAAACACTGTTTACTTTGTCTTTTGTTTTTCTCTTCCTACGTCACACATCACAGTCTCCAAAACCTTGTCTCATCTACCTACGAGTTAGACCATAGCTTCCTCGCAGAACACTCACATCCATTTTATTTCTGCCGCATAAAAAAATGTCTAGAAGACAGGCCCTTCAAACTTGGTACCACTCTTCCAAAAGCTCCGAAGAAATTGCATTCCACCCAAGTTCACAAAATCGTCTATCGCAAAGGACACAGTCATGAACTGAGTAGCTTGGCACTTCCGTTCCCTGCTGTCTGGCCCAATACGGAAATCCGCGAATCTTCGGTTTGTCTCCTGAGAAATGAGAATAGCATAAACGCCCTGATAACACTGTTAGGAAGAAGAAAAGGAGATAGTGACCGCAAGATCATGACCTGAGCCGAAGTCGGACGCTTAACCGACTGAGCCACCCGGGTGCCCCAAGCGTCTGACTTTGATTCAGGTCATGACCTCACGGTTCGTGAGTTCAAGCCCCTCGTGGGGCCCTGTGCTGACAGCTCGGAGCCTGGAGCCTGCTTCGGATTCTGTTTCCGTCTTTCTCTGCCCCTCCCCTGCTCACAAGCTGCCTCTCTCTCAAAAATAAATAAACGTTAAAAAAAAAATTGTGCATTCCCACCTCGCCCCCTCCTGCTCCCCACTCCTTTAATGTCTGTCTCAGTTTTTGCTCTCCTCCCCTCCTCTGCATCTTTCCGAACCAGTCCTAAGACCCATCTCCTTAAAGTACCTTCGTGACAATCAGCATGGTCACAAATCTCTTTTTTTGTTGTTTGTCAATTTACTTTTTTAAGGTTTTTATTTTAATTCCAGCGTAGTTAACACACAGTGTTATATTAATTTCAGGTGTACAACCTAATGATTCAACACTCCCATCCTTAATCCCCATCGCCTCTTTCACCAGTTCTCCACCCACCTTCCCTCCCTATAAGAGGAGAAAATCTGGACACACAAAGAGACACCGGGGGTGCACGTGCCCAGAGGAAAGACCGTGTGAAGGACAAAGTGAGAAGGTGGCCATTTTGCAAGCCAAGGAGAAAGACCCGGGAACAGACGCTTCCCTTCTGTCTCATAGAGAAAAACCAACACTGCCAGCACCTTGATGTTGGACTCCCAGCCTGCAACGCTGTGAAAAAAAAAATACATTTTTATGGTTTGAAGCACCTAATCTGCAGTATTTTGTCGTGCCAGACCAAGCTAATACACTCTGGGGCTCAGACGGGATGCAGGCACTCCACGGGGCACCCCTCGCTTCACCCAGCAAGTGCCCCTAACAACTGCAGGAGTGGCCTCAGAATCCCGAATCTGAGTGACACAGCTCATTCTGGGAGGCCAGATGACTGTGAGGTGCGCCACAGGCAGAGGGGTCCCCAAGGCTCAAAAGGGCAGAACCAGGAAGTGAAGGGGGGGGGAACATTCAGTTTTGCCAACCGTTTTACCCCTGTTCCTGGTCAAAATGAAATCCTCATGGTTTTTTTTTTTTTTTCTTAAAATTTTCACGCAATAGGGAGCACATGTCAAAATGTCACTTAACCCATTAATGAAGAAACCAGCAGAAAGGCAAATATGATTTGAAAAACAGTAGGTTGTAACCGGGCTTTTATACCCATTGAAAAGCATGAAAAGGAATGTCGAGCTAAGATGACTAAATTTGACCAAAAAAAAAAAAAAAACAAACAAAAAACCTGGCTAATTCCTTGCAGAATAAAAAAACCCCTAATTTCAGGATTATCTTTTCAAACTGACAGAAACAAATGGCATCACATCTTACCAGTTTTACAGAACCGGAAGCTGTCTGAGTTCTGATCATTTGTGCAGACCTAGAAAATGCTCCAGCATAGCGATTCGCAAGCTTTTTGGTCTCTGGATCCTTTGCCCTTTTAAATAACTCTTGAAAGTTATTAAGCGCCCAGGGCTTTGTTGATCTGTGTTATAGCTATCAATATTTGCCATGACAAAAATTAAAACCAAGAAACTTTTGGGGATGCCTGGTGGCTCTGTCTGTTAAGCCTTCGACTCTTCATTTTGGCCCAGGTCATGATCTCATGATTCGTGAGGCAGAGCCCCATGTGGGGGTTCTGTGCCGACAGTGTGGAGCCTTCTTGGGATTCGCTGTCTCTCCCTCTCTCTCTGCCCCGCCTCTGCTCATGCTCACTTGCACATGCTCTCTCGCTCTCTCTCTCAAAAGAAATAAACAGGGGCACCTGGGTGGCTCAGTCGGTCGAGCATCCGACTTCAGCTCAGGTCGTGATCTCGCGGTCTGTGAGTTCGAGCCCCGCGTCAGGCTCTGTGCTGACAACTCGGATTCTGTGTCTCCCTCTCTCCGCCCCTCCCCCGCTCATGCTCTGTCTGTCTCTGTCAAAAATAAATAAACATTAAGAAAAAAAATGTTTTAAAGAAATAAATAAACGTGAAAAGGGTTAATAAATATAACCAAGAAACTTCTTAAACAGTTAATTTATTTTAAAATAACAATAATAAACCCATTGCACAATAACAGAGGTAACATACTTTTATGAAAAAAATAATTATTTTCCCACAGAAAAATTTTTTACTGAGAAAAGTGGACATGTTTTACTTCTTTGTACATCCGGCTTCTTGGAAGACAGCTGGATTCTCATAGCTGCTTCTGCATTCAACCTGTTACAGTATATTGTTTGGGGCAAGGATGTGAAGGACATCCAGCCTCCCCCAGAGAGGTGGAGCCCCTTTAGATCACTGTAGACCATTTTCTTTGGCACCTCCTAAAGGTAAATCAGCGGTAGTTTCTACAGTAAGTTTCGATGTGCAGTATTAATGACTTTTGTTCTGACACCGTACCAACAACTTTTGGTTCTCTGTGACAATAAAATCCACTGGCCTACCTTATTTTCAGCGGATAGGTCACCCATGCACGATTTTCTCATGATGGATCATTTCAAAAATACTGATTCACTGAATCCTGCAGATCTTCCAAAATACTGACACATTTCGCTGTGTTAGATCAAAAAGTTCATTCACATCACCAAGGATTTTGTCGGTGAAGCAGGGATTTTTCTCACTCGGAGCGTGGGGGAGGGCAGCACGTGATGATGACCTCGCACACAGGTGCACCGTCCTGATCTGGGCTGAGGCTCCAGCAGTTTCACCCACGGCTGGTGTGGCGCCGATTACAATGGTCCACCCAGTGAAAAATACAAACTATCCCTTCGTGTCATCACGAAAATGGTTTTGACCTCACCATCACTATGGAAGTGCCTGGGGACTCCCCGGGCTCCCTGCCCCATACTTTGGGAAGCTTCTCGAGCGTGACACTGAGAAGATAAGCTGTCATCTTTTTACCTTGTTTGCAAGTGTTAGATGATTCTTCGTAACACCCCCCGACTTTGACAAAAATAAAGAGATCATTTGGCAGTCGGTGGGAGGAGAGAGGGTAGAGAGGTAGGCAGGGCTGGAGAGAGGGGGAGAGTTTCATGGTTGTCACTCCTTGAAGTGTGAAACTTGCAAGAGCACCCTAAAGAGGAGACACCTTCTCCAAATTTGGCTCTGTAGGACACAGAAAAATCACAAGCAGGCAGAATCTGCTGGAAGAAAGCACATCTGACCTACCCAAAAGCAAGCATGGGTGGCCTCGCAAGTTTCCAAATGCAACCAAATGCCCATTTACCATTAATCAACAAAACTAATTAGCAGATAATCACTGTCCCGCAGGGTGAATGCTACTAAAAACTCTAAGCAGATAAATTAATTTCCCTCCCCCCAAAAAACAAACCCAACTCTTTGGAAATCAGCATGAATGTAGTCTTTTGTCTCCAGCCTATACATAAATGGTACATTGATGATTCCTCCATCGGCACGTCTAGGCTCCCATTAGCCATGCGCTCCGCTCCATGTTTTCTAGACAAGAGCAGAGGCTGTGGGGCAGCGTGAAGCAGCTGGCAACATCAACCAGTCAGCTATCCCTCCAAGATTTCCTGTGCCCAGTCTTGTGCTAGGAGGTAGGGACAAAAGGCTGAGCAAAAACAGACCTGGTCCCCACCATGGTCCAGTAGAAAGGAAGCTTTAAAGAAAGAGTGACATGATTGAATGCATCGTTCAAAACGATGGAGTTCCCTGAGAAGAAGGAATACGGTTATCCTGAGAACATATTAACACCACATCCTGGACTGGGGTCTAAAACACTTCTGGGAAGCAAAGACTGCTGCTCTGTGATCCGGAGACTGGGTAGGAGTTTGCAGATCAAGGCCGCTGGGGGACCAAGCATCTATCTGTTCCTTTATAAGCTGCTGACCTAGCTCCCCTTCCCTGTAGCCTAGACATAGGTCAGCCTTTGCTGTGCAGTTCATGAAAGGTCTCAGCCCTTTAACGCCTAACTGGAGAGAGTCTGATGTGAGTAAGAAATAGTAGGGGCCGAATGAATATTTTGAAATAATAAATGAGTCTTTAGGGAAAAAAAAAAAAGCTGCTGTGAGCAGCACAGAGAGGGAGGGAAGGTGAAAGCCAGTCCAAGCCTTGCAGACCAACTGAAGGATGTGGCTCACGACGCTGAGCCCCGCGGGTAGCCAATGAGGGGTTTTCAGTAGGTTCTGGGGCCAGGACTCAATCTGCATTGAAACTAGTATCAAATATGCAGTACGGGGTGGGGGGGGGGTGGGGCGTGGGTGGCTCAGTCGGTTGGTTAAACATCGGACTTCGGCTCAGGTCATGATCTCGCGATCCGTGGGTTCGAGCCCCGCATCGGGCTCTGTGCTGACAGCTCGGAGCCTGGAACCTGCTTCAGATTCTGTGTCTCCCTCTCTCTGCCCCTCCCCCGCTCGCACTCTGTCTCTGCCTCTGTCAAAAATAAATAAACATTAAAAATTTAAAAAAAAAAATGCAGTGTGGCGATGGCCAGAGAGCCACCGAGTGGGGCAGGGGACAGCCCAGGAGCCACTGCAGATGTCCGTGAGAGGGGTGAGGGAAGAGTGGTAGAGAGGGAGGGAATGCTGCCCTCCAGAAACACCGGGTCGACTTGGCGGTGGAAAGGATGGGAAGAGACAGACGTAGAGGACAAGTTCCAGGTGGCCAGTTGGCACAGCGGCGTGGGTGTTAGAGAAGCCTGGAGGAGGCTGGGGAGGACTCTCGCGCGTTCAGCCTTTGCCCTGCGGGGTGTGAGACACTGAGTAAAATATCGAGTCCAGTGTGGGCGTTTGGAGCTGAGGGCGCCGGGTCTGGAGCGGATATAAAGTTGGGTGATGGAAGCCACAGACACGGAGGGTTTTTGTCAGGAAAGAGTGGGAGCCGGGGGACCAGAGAGAAAAGAAATGGGAAAAGGAGAAAGGGGGTAGGAAGGGGAGAAGAGGGCGAGAGGGGATAGGAGAGGACGAAAGGGAAGAGGCACACCTACCCCTGGTGCCCCAGTACACCAGATGGTGCTGCAAAGGAAGAGGGGCTGGAAAGTCCGGGAGGGGGTGGAGGAGCGTCAGGCTGCAGAGGGAGGGATGAACAAGGAGGGGGGCGGGGCTGTGACGCGCGTCAAAGGCTACAAGACAATGTGTTGGCTTTAGGGCTCTGGCATCAGTGTGGATGTCTGTTTGCCCTCAAAGAGCGCCCCCCACCGCCCCACTCCCTCCTCTGCCCTGCTGTTTGGATTCAGCCAACGGGGAGCCCTGGCAGGAACTCAAGAGAGGAAGGGAGGTTGCGAGGTCCGTGGCCCTGTGAACGTTACGTCAGCCCCATCCCTCCAAGATCGCCTGAGCTGGTTTGCGACCCTCAACCCAAGGTCACGGCTCCCCCAAAGAGGCCAATTCTCTATGACTCTTTCTCTGAGTTGCCCAGGACCCAGGAGAGCAGGGGCTCTCTGCAGGTTTCTCTGCAGACCCAGGAGAGTAACGGCTCGTCTGCTACAAAACCCTGGAAAAGAGATCCCAGAATTGATGGATTATTAAATGTGAGCCGCCCCAGGAACTGCCGGGCTGTCTGCAGAGCGCGATTCTGCAGTCCTGAAGCGGGGAGGTCTGGACAGCACATCCCGGCGCCCATATGTCCACCTCCCGGGCCGTTCAGAGCCAGTGCTTTGGAGAAGTCCGGAGGCAGTTCGTCCAGGATCCTGGCCGGTCGCCTGGCCGAGGGAAACTTCAGGAGGGTGAGGTTAACAGGACAAACCACAGTTCCTGCCACAGCAGCTGGCTCCTGGGCCCCACCTTGAAACTTTTCATCTGCCTCCTGCTAACCGCTCCCTATTTTCCTTACCTCGGTCAGCTCCTCCCCTGGTCCTGGTACCTCATCTGGCAGCAGGACCCTGACGTCAGTCCTGAGGGGCCCAAACCCCTGATCACCATGCACTGCCCGGGCAGGGCTGACGCATCGGCTTTGTCCGTGCGATGCTCAAATTAGGCAAAGGAGCACCAAGAGACTCCAGAGGGAGTAACTTGGATGCCAGCATTCCTCCCAGCTCCCACTGTGAAGGCAGCCTTTTCTTCTCCCGGTCAAACAAGTAGCCAAAGTACCCAGGGAGCAGCCACAGTTTATTGTCCCGTGGCAATCTCACTGTGTGCTGTGGCGGGAGTGTAGGAAGTGGGAATCCGGGGGGCCAGGGCCCCAAAACCCACCGAGCCCAGAGTGACAGACACAAGAGGTCTAAATCCCCTGGCCGGGTCACTGGGTGGTGGCAATAGGGGCCATCCCTCGGTGTGGACCATTCCTGGACCATTGCCAAGGGGGCCATCTTCCGCCCGGCATGGGGCTGGCCGCTCTGCAGGGAGCTCTCCAAGGAGCTGGCAAATAAGTCCTCCACTGCCAGAGGGGGGGCTGGACAGCGTAACACAACATCCGCCATAAGCAGCAGTTCTAACGAGAAAAGGAGGAAAGAAGGGGTACCTGCTTGAGTAAGTGTGGATGTTAAGTGGTGAAAAAGCCCGATGAGTACACCTCTCTCTGCACTTGTCTATGTGAAGAAGCAACATCCTTCGTGTACAAGAGGGGAGGGGGCAGCACCTGGGTGGCTCAGTCAGTTGAGGGTCCGACTCTTGATTTTGGCTCAGGTCAGGATCCCAGGGTCGTGGGATAGAGCCCCAGTTTGAGCTCCATACTCAACATGGAGCCTGCTTAAGACTCTCTCTCTCTCTCTCTCTCTCTCTCTCTCTCTCTCTCCCTCTGCTCCTCTCCCCTGCTTGCTCTCTCTCCCTCTCGCTCTTTCTCTCTCTCTCTAAACAATAAAATAAATAAATAAATGAAAAATTTTTAAAGGGGCTGGGGTGGTGTTTGTGGTCGAGCGTGTTATCCTGAGAAACTCAGTGATACCCAGACCAGTAATCAAGAATTTATAGCAATGTCAATTTTGCTCTATTGGAAACACATGGCTACTCCATTGCATGTGGGATGAAGACAGATGGCAGCATTCATGCAGGCGTGAGTGATGCCAGGGCAGGTTAGAGCACCAGAAAGATGGGCCGTGGGCTCCAAGCTCCCCAGGAGGAGAGCTGATGGGTTGGCGGAGGGCGAGCGGCCAGTGGCCAACAGGATGCGGTAAGACCGCGGAACCAGTGTGGGAGGATTCATTGAATGAGCATCAGAAGGACACAAAGCTGTGATCAGATGGCATGCTGGAATTAGCAACTCTGGATGTGGCACAGTTTCTGGTAAGTTCTATTGTGTCACCCGCCAGAGGGTGGTGGCAGTGGGGCAGGGGGAATAATCATAGGACAGGAGGGAAGAGTTCCCTGGAAGGGCCGTTTGCATAGATGGTGTCCCACTCCCGTTTGGCAAGCTGGGAGTCAAGAGGGCAGACAGGAGCCACAGGCCAAATCTTCCATGAAAAGGGACAGAGTGGCCAGAGGTGTGTCCAATCACCTCCATGAAACTTTAACATCAACGTAATTACAGCAAAGCGTTTCAATTACATTAGCTGATTCGACCTTCACAAAAGCTCTGTAGAATAGGCAGGTAGCACCTGCTACCAAGATGTGGAGGTTCCGTAAGCTGTAATGAGCGCCCAAGGACTGGGACTGGAAACCTAATCAGAGAGGCATTACCTCTTCTAGAAAGCCCTCCAGACCCTCTCTAGGAAGGAAGATCATTCCTTGCATGGCCCTACTCCTACCCCTTCAGGTCCTACTTCCTTATATGTATTTGCCTCTCAGCAGTGGGGACAGAGCGTCTGGAATTTGGCGTTTTTCTTTATTCACATTACGGCCAACTTAGAAGAATTACCTCCAGTTGAAAATATGGATGTTGGGGCCCCTAGGTGGCTCAGTCAGTTGAGCATCCCCCTCTTGATCTCAGCTCAGGTCATGATTTCACGGTTTGTGAGATCGATCCCCGTGTTGGGCTCTGTGCAGACATCACGGAATCTGCCTGGGATTCTCTCTCCCTATCTCTGCCCCTCCCCCTCCCCCCTCTCTCTCTCTCTCTCTCTCTCTCTCTCTCTCTCTCTCAAAATAATAAATAAACATTAAAAAAGAAAAAATATGGATGTTGGTAGATTTGGGGAAGAGGGCATATTAAAGACAAGTATTTCCACGTGTAACAGTTATGTATGCTGAATACTACACCCGGCCATGAACCAACTGATACAAAGGACAAGCAAAGTCCTGCTTGTTTTTCCTAAAGAACAGGTCTCCAGCCAAGCTAAGTGAGATGCTGGGGACTAAGAGATTAGGGTTAAGGGAAGGACACACTCGTTCAAAATAAAAGATGAAAGAAGGAGTTCAAGATCTTGCCATAAGGAAAACCAAACTTTTAGTTACCAACGAAAAATCAAAATAGTTGACTACTAAAGGCTCCTACGTGTCACCCACATGCAGGTGTTTGCTCAGCCAGAAGAGGCACTCTGGCTGTCACAAGATTCTGGGAAAAACAAAGATGCTCAGGGAAAATAATGAGAAATGAGGGATGGAAGAGAAACAAATGAAAGGAAGAAGAGAAAAGAGCAGAGGATGCTGATGCAATGTTGGGTCGAGCAGCAGATTAGAGAGGACGACCCCACCCTTGTCTCTGGCCTGGATCCCACACTGCAGGAGCTTCTCGAGCAGCAGAACCGCCTCCACTCTTGCCATCGTCTTATGCTTCCCCCAGCGGCCAGGCTGCCTCACTCCCTGCTCACTGTCCTCAGAATCTCCCCATTGCATTTAGGATAAAATCCCAAAGGTGGCCCCTATGGTCTGGACCTTCGTCATCGCACCCCACTGCAGACTCGTCTTGAGAGAGACAGAGACGGTGCAAGTGGGAGAGAGACACACAGGGAGGGAGACAGAGAATCCCAAGCCGTCTCCGTGCTGTCAGCACAGAGCCTGACTCTGGGCTTGAGCCCACGAAACCATGAGATCATGACCTGAGCTGAAACCAGGAGTCAGACACTTAACCTACTGAGCCACACAGGTGCCCCCCACTGCAGCCTCATCGTAAGCCACTCTAGCCTTCACTGACATGCTCTGGTCACCTTGGCTAAACTCCTGTGCCTCAGGACCTTTGCACATGCTACTCCCTATGTCTACAAGGCTCTTTACCCCACCACACCACTTGCTTATTCTGCATTTCTCAAATAAAATGTTCCTTCTTCAGTAAAATCTTATCTAATACCCAGATATGATGAAAGCATTCTATTATAACCACTTATTAGGCCCCGAAGTTTTCTTGCAAAACTCATATCCTAACGTGTGGAGATGCACTTATACTGGCGATTGTCGATTTCATGTCAGTCTCCCCCGTTAGACCACAATCCTCTGGAATCAGGGATCATGTCCATGGGTGGCACCTATACCACCAGCAGCCACCTCAGCGCTTGTCACCAAGCAGGTACTCGGAGAACATTTATGGATGGAGAAACTGTAGTCATGGAAATATGACACCTGTGTAAGGAAGAGCCAGGAGGAAGAGAAGCTTCAGGGGTAGTTGGTCACCTGAATCTCAGAGGAGTCTGGAAGCTCAAAGCTGAGGCAACCCGGCACTGTGTGGTTGTGGGGGGATGAGAGGAGAATCAACATCTCAGTAGCTCATCGGGCTGTTGTGTTTAAAAGGCAAAACTTCAGCGACCCCAGATGACAAGATTGTTGCCTAACTCATGACCTCGGCCTCTGGGAGCTTTCCACCAAGTGAAGAAAGAAAGACTATCAGGAAGTAAATAGTAGGTAATGTAACGTGAGGTCCAAAGGAGTACAGAAAGCACTAGAAGTAAGGTAAGTAATGTAACATTGCCCCGGGGTTGGGTATTTAGAAACGTCACACAGGAGGGAACATAAGCCAGGCCGTGAAAGATGGCTGTGATTCACCTCAACGAGGAACAGACAAAGCTCTGATAGAAAGGGAATGGAATTGGACGAGGAATTTCTCAGGGAAGAAATCAAAATATATACGAACCCACGAAATATAGTCAACTTGACTAGTTGCCAAAGAGAGGCAGAGTCAAGCAACAAGATACAGTATTTCCATTTAAAAGTGAAAAAGATAAGGGCACCTGGGTGGCTCAGTCGGTTAAGCGTCCAACTTTGGCTCAGGTCATGATCTCACTGCTCATGGGATCGAGCCCCACGTCAGGCTCTGTGCTGAAAGCGCGGAGCCTGGAGCCTGCTTTGGATTCTGTCTCCGTCTCTCTGCTCCTCCCCTGCTCACGCTCTGTGTCTCTCTCCCTCTCTTTCAGATATAAAATAAAACATGCATACACACACGCATAAAAGTGAAAAATACATTTAAGATAGCAATGTCCTGGGGCGCCTGGGTGGCTCAGTCGGTTGAGCGTCCGACTTTGGCTCAGGTCATGATCTCGCAGTCCGTGAGTTCGAGCCCCGTGTCGGGCTCTGTGCTGACAGCCCAGAGTCTGGAGCCTGTTTCGGATTCTGTGTCTCCCTCTCTCTTTTACCCTCTCCTGCTCGTGCTCTGTCTCTCAAAAATAAATGAATGTTAAAAAAAAATTAAAATAAAATAAAATAGCCATGTCCTGGCCTCAAGGAGTCGCTCATATGTGCCGCTAAGGGAACCCGAGTCAGTGCAACCTCCACGGAGGCAGCTGGGTGCTGCTTATCAAAAGAGTTAAAATGTGGAGTATAATTCCTCTTCTGGGAATGTGTCCTAAGAAGTTAATTAAGGCCGGGCTTAAATATTTAGCCTTAAGGATGCTCATTACAGTACTGGGTTTTTTTTAAATAAAAATTTGGAAATAACCTAAATATCAAAAAAGGGGGTGTTACTTCAATAAATTCTGTATAGAACAGACTTCTTTGCACACACTGAACACATGATGCTACAGAAATACTACCAATAAGGAAAGATGGTCATAATATATCAAGTACAAAAAAGATTACAAAACAACGTGTATATTACGGACGAGCGTGTGTGTGTGTGTGTGTGTGTGTGTGAGAAAGAGAAGCTTGCACAATGAAAGCAACGAGGAAATCAGGGAGGACAGGGCTCCTCCGATACTGGCTACGTTTGGAACAGGCACAGGAGGCCAAGTGTATATGAAAAGAGGTGAAGGTTTCAGCCTTCAGATAGAGCTGTCCCTTTAAACTTCTTTAGAACTTTTAATCCATCTTGTTCCGGAACAGACTGCAGGTGCCTTGCAAACACAGTTTTAGCGATCATTGGTGGAGCACCTTGTAGGTACCAGGCACCTGTCGAGGCTCTGGGAATATAAAGCTGAATCGATAACCCAGACACACACCGTCGAGAGGACTGGAAGGTTCTAGAACAGTTAGATGGCGGCCCCAGGAAGAGAGAGCACATCTACTATAGAGCAGAGATCACACAGTGGCCGTCTGCTGCCTCAGCCTGGACAGGAGTGTATCGTTTGGCCAGTACAGTTCGTTTTTCTTTTCACTCGTGACTTTAAATGCCTTCAGGCAGGTCTTGTCCTCTCCAATCAGGGACGAGGGTTCCTGCCTTTCTCCCTTTCTCTTCATCGTAGTGACTTCACACCATCTTCCTGGCCTCTGAGTGCATTCGGGTTTGCCACCCTCAGAGCAGAGGAAAGAACATGGGACTTGGGGCCACACCATCAAGAGCTCCAATCTTGCTACGAACTGCGCCCCCTAGAGTCGGTTCCTGAGCTCGCTTAGCCTCCTACTTAAAACGGGACTTTGAGGGTGACTCTTACCATTGGGTTGCCCTTGCCTGTCACATGAGGCCAGGAAAGGGTCTTCCTCTCCAGGCTCTCCAGGGCTGCTTGTTAAGAGCCAAAAACAGGGGGAAATGCTTCTCACTTGACTCAGTAGAGGAGTGGGCTGGACATCCTGGGCATGAGGAGGACAATCAGTGGCAGAGAAAGCGAACCTAAGATGGGGTGCCAGGCCCATGAGAACCAAGTCACAGGGCACAGGGGAGCAGAGAAGCCAGAAGATGTGAGCAGGGAGTGCTGCCAGAGGATAAGCCCAGATACACTCCCCAAAGAGACAGCACCCCAGCTCTTCCTGAGGTCCAGATTTTCTCGGGTGTAGCCAGCACTTTGCCACCGGCCAAAATGGACACTGTACAGAGCTCACTCCTTCCCACACTGTCCACCATGTTGGCCGAGGGAAGGTTAAAACGCCCTTCACTTATGCTTGTCGTCTTTTCTTCCCCAGCCTCCCTGTGTTGCTTCCATGTTGTAAAGCAGTCACCTCCAGTCCCCAGCAGAAGCCTTCCTGCCTAGTCAATCCGTGGGCTGAATTCCCCACAGATTTTCCTTGTTCCGCGCCTTCCCTATGTCCCATAGTTCCTAATTACCCAGTATGGACTCTTTTTCGTGAGGGCTGACGTTGTCTCCCTGGCTGTACCGTGAGTCCCACAGGCGAAGGAATACGTGCCACAAAGCCTAAGCGTGCTCTGTTTGGGACACCAGCAGGCCCTGGAGAAGACACGCACATACCCATGTCCCATGACGCAGCAATGGTGGCCATACTTTCGCCCCATAGACACATCTGCCAGCTTGTACCAGGAAGCTGTGAGTGTCTAAGCAACGCTTTTCTCAACGGCAGATACGGGAGAAAAAAACCTAATTGGCCCTCTTCGGTAGAATGGATAGATAAACGTTGGCCTATTCATTCAGTAGAATACAGCAAGGCAATACAAATTCCTACAGGAACACGTGCCAACACACATGCGTCGAAGCACAGGTTGAATGGAAAAGGGCCGCGTGAACTTATGAGGTTCAGTCAATACAAAGTCAAAGGCAAGTATAACACTATATATTACATTGTTGAGGAATGCATACAAATGTGATCAAGTGATGAAGAAAAACAAGAAAACTTCACAAAATTCAGGAAGGATGTTTATCCCATTATCAATCCTCAGGCTGCAAATACCATTCTGTTATTTTGTGGTGTTATACGTTATTTTCTATGGCTGCCGCGGTGTACAATTTAAAAAGGAAAAAAGGAACAAAAAATTAAAAGAAAAAAAATAGATGAACTCCATTTAAAAGGAAAAAAAACAAGCAAATTAACTCAATAGCCCCCAGCAGAGTGGTAATACAATTATTATGTTTTGTTTTGTTTTCTTTTTCTAATAAGAAGAATGTCTTTGAAAATCAAGAATGAAAATGATTGGGGGAGGAAACCCAAAAATGTGGAAAAAATAAATGTGCGTATGACAGGCTAGAAAACTATACAATATGAGCCCAAGGTTAAAGAAAATTTTTGGGCTCACCATCATTATTATCTATATTTCAGCCTGTCTTGCTCTGGAATTCATTGATTGCTAGATACTTGCAAATGCTCTATCTTGCCAATCGAAATTATTTGGGTAATCAGCCTTCCAGAATGTCTCATCTCTCCAGGAATACCCCGCTGTCTCCTTCCTACTTGCCCAAATGGCTGTGGGTACCGGGACAGCTGGGGCCCTGGGGCTGTTGGAGGGTGGCCAGTTCCTCACTGGACCCACTGCGCAGGTGGGTGTCTGAGGCTGGGGTTCTTCCCACCGACTCCCCCGTCTCGCTGGAGCTGCCATTTCTGAGAACTCGAGTCTAGCATCACGCTCGTTGGATCCCCACCGTCGAGCCTGCTTACCCAAGACCCTGAGAACCTGGGAGTCTCATCTCACACCCACCTTCAGGCAATTTTTTCTTGGCTCCCCAGTGACATGTGGGAAGTAGCAATCCCCACCCCCCCCCCCAGTTTTGTTTTGTTTTGTTTTTTCTGAGAGGCGCATAGTCTTTCCAGCCCATACCTAAAGAAGCAAGGACATGGGGAGCCTGGGTGGCTCAGTCAGTTAAGCGTCCGACTTCGGCTCAGGTCATGATCTCATGGTTTGTGAGTTCAGGCCCTGAATCGAGCTCTGTGCTGACAGCTCGGAGCCTGGAGCCTGCTTCGTATTCTGTGCCTCCCTGTCTCTCTGCCCCTCCCCTGATCATGCTCTGTCTCTTTCAAAAATAAATAAATGTTAAAAAAAAAATTTTTTTTAAAGAAGCAAGGACAAATCTTCTGCTCTGGGATTCACTCAGATCTTTCCGGAAGCTTCTGTTCATCTGCCTCCTCCCACCATTAGATAGGGTGTGTAAAGAATACTTAACCCCATGTTCTTGCCCTCCACTCTCTTCCACAGCTTTTCCCTCATACAGGAACACTCTTTACTGCTCCACCAGTGTCTCTAGGGTCAACATCTCAACTTTGGATTCTTGATACATGCATTCGTTGTGATCAGATTTGTCTGCAATTGATAAAAGATTCAAATAACGAGATTTTTTTCACCCACAGAAAGGCTGGCATATCAGTTTTCTGTAGCTGCATAACAAATCGGCACAAATTGGGGCGCCCAGGGGTCTCAGTCGGTTGACGATCAGACTTTGGCTCAGGTCATGATCTCGAGGTTCGTGAGTTCCAACCCTGCGTCGGGCTCTGTGCTGACAGCTCGCAGCCTGGAGCCTGCTTTGGATTCTGTGTCTCCCTCTCTCTCTGCTCCTTCCCTGCTCATGTTCTCTCTCTCTCTCTCTCTCTCTCTCTCTCTCTCTCAAAAATGAATAAACATTAAAAAAAAATTTAATCAGCACAAATGTAACAGCTTTACACAACATGAAGTGACTCTCTCACAGTATCCATGGATCAGACCTCCACACACAGAGTGGTTCAGCGGTATTCTCTGCATAGACCGTCTCAGAGCTAAATTCCAGGGGTTGGATGACCTGGGCTCCTACCTGGAGGCCCTGGGGAAGAATCCACTTCTAAATTCATCCAGTATGTTGGCCGAACTCAGTTCACTGCAGGCAAAGGACTGAAATCCTTGTTTCCCTGACGCTTGTACCTTCATCTTCAAGCCAACAACCGCAAGTGAAATTCTTCTCACACCTTGAAATCTCGGACTTCCTCTCTCCTACCAGCTGGAGAAAAAGACCTTTCCTTTCAAGGGCTCACACAATTTAGATGTGATCCACTTGGTTAATTCAGGATATCCTTCCTAGCCTAAGGTCAACCGATCAGTAGCCGTGATTGCATTTGCAAAGTCCGTTTGCAATGTCAGGTAACATACTCGTGGGGTAATACCAGGGGCAAAGGTCGTGAGGCCAATGCTCTGCCTTCCACAGCTAGCGAGGTAGCTCTGCCCTGTGGAGCCCTGGGGACCAGGCTCCTTTCTGCATCTCTCCACCACCCCTACTCCCGCGTGGCCCAGGAGGCACCATCCACGTGAAAAGGTAGATGGGCACAACGTTTACTCCAACCAGGTATTTTTTTTTAAGTTTATTTATTCGGAGAGAAAGGGAGAGAGAGAGCAGGAGAGGGACAGAAAGAGAGAGAGGGAAAGAGAGAATCCCAAGCTGTCTTTGCACTGCTAGCGCAGAGCCCGACTCGGGGCTCAAACTCACAAACCGTGAGATCATGACCTGAGACGAAATCAAGAGCCGGACGCTTAACGGACTGAGAGCCGGCACCCAGGTGCCCCGTACTCCAACCAGGTTGGAAGGTTCTTGGCAGCTGCCTTGGTCCCCTTGGTCTGCCTCTGTGACTTGGTAACATTTTCACCTGGCCACAAAAGAGGCTGGGGAAGGTAGTTTTACTCTGAGTAACAGAAAGGGAGAGTGGTTAGTTGGGGACAAGAAAACACACAATTTGAGGAAACCCAAACCTCTTTCCCCTCTTATAAGCTTAGTTTTCCAGATTTAAAAATTTTTAATTTGGAACTCAAGCTAAAAACTGGCATTTTTGTTCCAGGCAATGCTTACTTCTTCCTTTCCCGGGGCAATCAGTCTCTGCCTCCAGTCCTAGACTTCCTGGCAAAAACGTTAAAGGAGAGAAGATGAATTTAGGGGGAAGATAATCTTTGCACCACATGTGAACACAGAAGATACAGGAGGGACTGTTCTGTCCCGGCGTGCACCTCCTACCACTTTCTAGAAGTGTCTGTCCCATGGTGTTCCTTATTCTTGTATAAGAGGAAACGAAACACTGCAAGGCCATCTTTCGTGCCAGCACCGAAAATGCAATTCCAGATGCAAAGTCTGAAACGAGCAAGTGTTTTTTTCTCTTACAAGAAAGCAAATCTTACATCCAACAACGTCATGCAATTAGATCCCCGCCAGCACACAGAAAAGTCACAGAAACGAAACCCACAATGAGTCATTGTCCAGCTTCAGGCACGCTTAAGAAATGAGCAGAATGGGGCACCTGGGTGGCTCCGTCGGTTAAGCGTCCGACTTCGGCTCAGGTCATGATCTCACGGTTCGTGGGTTCGAACCCCGTGTCAGGCTCTGTGCTGACAGCTCGGAGCCTGGAGCCTGCTTCGGATTCTGCGTCTCCCTCTCACTCTGCTCCTCCCCTACTCACGCTCTGTCTCTCCCTCTCTCTCAAAAATAAATAAACATTTAAAGAGAAAACAAAAAAGAAATGAGCAGAATGGCGCCCGCCACCAGTGGCCATCACCCTCCATCCATCACGGGCCCACATAACTTTGAAAGTCACGGGGCTGGCTCATTACCAGTCAAGACAGGGAGCAGACACCTGGGCTGGAGCTCCCGTGGCTAACGAAACCCTAATTGGAGCACTCCCGAGCGAAGTGGAGCTTTCATAACGCAGGCTCATCCCTCAAGCAGTTTATTTCATTTCTTCCTGATGCCTGCTTCTTAGGAAATGTAATAATTCATAGTTTCTAAACCTAGAGTGGCCCTAGAAGACAAAATAAAACAAAACAGCAGAAACTTTTAATCCTGGTGAATGTGAATGTGCAAATCGGCTCTGTCACCTTCCAACTGTGCAAGTTTAGCGAATCCGTTTCCACTGTGGGCTTCGGAATCTTGATTTCCGGGATTAGGATACCACCATCACCTTGCATTCCCCGACTCCCTCTTTCAGACTCTGAGTTAATACATGTGAAGCTCCAGGAACATTAGCAGATCTCAGTGCAGTGGGTAATCGTCGTTGTCACTGTAATGGGTCGAAGCAGGATCGTATCATGATCAAAACTTGGTGTGGCTGGGTTCAGCCGTGAAGAAGTTTGATGAAACAATCCAAGCCACTGATGCCAAGATTCACAGGGCATTGACGGAAAGGGGATGCATACACGTTAAATTGCAAGATGGGACAGCTCTCATATGACATCCCATCCAGCAGGCAAGGAATACCCCAGATACTCCACATAACAGGCACGTCAACCCTATGCTATGCTCGGGAAACGCTGGGATATAATAATGACCTGCTCTGCTCTGATGAGAAGAGCAGACAAACATTTGATACCTAAGTGTCGTTCCTCATCACAACAATGTCCAGGGCAATAAATCTCCATGCCCTTGCCCAGCAACCCCCTGGCAGTGGCCAGGATGACCCAGACAAAAGAGGAACACAAGAAGGTACCTCGAGAAACGCTTACTACAGGCCACGTATGGCATTACCTCCCCTCCTCCTCGGTTTTGTTTTGTTTCGTTTTTTGAGAGAGAGCGTGTGTATGCATGTGAGTGTGCACGCAAGGGTGGGGGAGGGGCAGAGAGAGACAGAGTGGGGTGGGGAGAGAGGCTCCCAAGCAGGCTCCTTGCTGTCAGTGCAGAGTCAGACGCAGGGCTCTATCCCCCAACCCTGGGATCATGACCTAAGCTGACATCAAGAGTCTGACACTTAACTGACTGAGCCACCCAGGCACCTCATCCCCTTGTCCTTGGATCCAGACTGACCTTCAGCCCGGCTCACCAGTTCCTAGAGGATGCCGGTGCTGCCGATCCAGGGACCCCGGTTAAGAACCACTGCTCTAGGCAAGGGTCAGCAAACTCCAGCCCGTCAGTGGCTGAATCCCACCCGCCACCTGTGTCTATCCAGCGCATGAACTATGAATGGTTTTCACGGTTTTAAACGGTTGGGAGGGAGAAGAGTATTCCTCCCTTGAAATACTTGAAAATCATATGAAATTCTCCTTTCAGCGCCCACAGATAAAGGTTTTTTGAAACACAGCCGTCCTCGTCTGTATGTTGTGTGTGGCTACAGGCTGCAACAGCCGAGCTGGGTGGTTGCAAACAGAAACCAGAGAGCCCACAAATATTTACTTCGTGGTCCTTTACAGGCAAAACCTTACTGTGGGGTGAGCCAGTGGCCGCATGGAACACCGGACGGAAAAGAGTGATGCCCAGAGTCTGGTTTCCTGCCCTCTGACCAGTGCTCTGGGCTCATCTTAAGATTGGGGCTTGACAAAGAACTCCCTTAATGCTTAGGTATTAATAAAAGGAAGAGGGCTTTTTTGAAATTACCTTTAATCTTTCCCTTTCTGCTTGTATTCAAATGAGAGCAATTACAGGGCAGAGGCCCCTAAGAAGTATGACAATTTACACAAAATTAATATAACAAGAGCTTGAAGCAAACGTATTTATTAAAGTAAGCCACATAATCAGATAGCAGCAAATAGAAGTGGGGAAAGAAATCGAAAACCCTGTGATTCCTAGTCAGTATTTCATTTGAGTTTGCATTTAAATGATAACACATCTTGTGGCAAATTATTTCAGACTTTTTTCTGGCGGGCGGAAAAAAAAAGAAGAAAAAAATGCGCTCGTTGAAGGAAGCCTCTGCAAAAAGCAAAAAGGGATAAACTTCCCCAAGCCTATTTACAAATGCAGTCAATGAAACAGAATTTTAATGAATTGTGCCACATAATCTGACGGTTAATGAGCTGCAAAAGCCTTTGTCAATTGCAGTGACTGGGAACTAACTCTTTCAGTTTCAAGATCAATAAGAGAATTCTCAGCCCTGCACTGCCCAAAAGTGGAACTCTGGGGGAAAAAGGAAGTTGTCAGAGGCAAGCCATCTCTACAGATCCCAGCAGCAAGGGCGCCACCTGCTTCGTGCACCAACCCCCCCCCCTTATATTTAAATCCTGACTTCGCACCAAGAGAGCCAAAGACAGTTTGGAGATCAAACGGCACGGCTCCTGTGAAATGCCAGGACAAAATGACAACAAAAAGCCTTGGATGACTCTAATAATAGCTCCCAATAATTTAGAAGCTGTATTCGGTTAAACTGCTGGTGTGGACCCTCTGGGAGGGGGTAAAGCCCCTGACATTCTGTGTTCTTGATTTACAGAGATAGCGGGCAGTGGGCCGTGCGGGGATTAAGCGCTAACCCCAGGCTTCCTTCCATAATACTTCTTTCATCTGCTGGTTCCGTGGCTCCCGCTCCAAACAGTCATACTGGGTTTTCAGAGGCGTGGGATTTGCAAGTGTTGTATCATCACCCCTGTCACCTAGAGTTGTTGCCACGGAGATGCAGTTGTTGCTATGGTCCCAATGCTGCAGAAGAGAAGAAATCCCAGGTGGAAAAGACCCATCATTCAACACAAGGTGAGCAGCATTTATTGAGCACCTACTATGTGGAGACAATAAAAATTCTTGGGAAAGTGCCAGAAAGGTGGAGATGAGCGAGACATCAAACGCTGTCCTTAATTTTCTCCTAGACGAGAGGAGACAGACACTCATGTTCGTTAAATAAATTAATAGCCAATTGCTTATAACTCCTTTGCTTGGCATCCCTCACTCTCTGCCCTTCCCCCGCTTGTGCTTTGTCTCTCTCTGTCTCTCAAAAATGAATAAATGTAAAAAAAAATTTTTTTTTTTTTAGAAAAAGGGGTGCCTGGGTGGCTGAGTCGGTTAAGCATCCAACTTCGGCTCAGGTCATGATCTCACGGTCTGTGAGTTCAAGCCCCGCGTCGGGCTCTGTGCTGACAGCTGGGAGCCTGGAACCTGCTTCGGATTCTGTGTCTCCCTCTCTCTCTGCCCCTCCCCCGCTTGTGCTCTGTCTTTCTCTGTCTCTCAAAAATGAATAAATGTAAAAAAAAAAAAAGAAAGATTTTATTTCATGGCGGGGGCCCAATGAGTATGTTGTAGTTAAGTAGCAAGAAACTTGCGCGATATTTCGATGCCCACACCAAACTAAGGGAATGCTCCTGTGATGCCGTCCTCCTGCTCTCCTCCTCCAATCTTGGAGTTCACTTAGAGGCACCTTTTGCTGCACTTCCATTTTCATCCATTAAGGTTGCTCTCTGTCTCCGGCATCAAGGTAGGGGACCATTAGCAAAAGCCAGAGGAAAGCAATTTCAGAAGGGGGGGGCCTCATAAAATGTGAACACTTGCAGTGATCCTGAACGTTGCACTGAGGAAATTGCCACAGGCAATCGCATTCTGTCAACAGAATGTTCTACTTGGCTGCGGTCAAGACACAGGTGAAATCTTTCAACGCGGGGGTGCAGAAAACAGGGAGAGTGAGGCGCTCCAAGGGAATTGGGCTGCCCTGGGTCACCCGCGCTCACGCTTACATTTAGTCCAATTTTTATTGGACTTTGAAAAGATAAAAGGATGTAGGCCACCTGAAACTAATATAATACTGTCAGCTATATTCAATTTTTAAAAATAAAGATAGTGGGACAGAAAAAAAAAAAAAAAAAAAGACGGAGTCCCTGTCCTCAAAGAGCTTGCAATCTAGGCAAAGAGGCAGGCATATATACAGACACTCAGAATAGAAGGGGGAATGGAGTGACTCCTATGAACAATGTGTGGTCGGAGACCAGAAAAACAGCAATTAAGACCCGCACCTACTTCTAGAGGATCCAAAAGTCAACAGCAGCCCCTCTGGGTAAGGGGAAACCAGTACTCCAGAGACAGCTGTCGGGGGATTCCTGTCCCACGGGGAGAGGGTTTGGACCCCTCCGCCCAGCTTTGTCCCTCTAGGGTTGCCTTCTCCTGGACTCGGGGACGGGAACAAATGGTTTTATTAATCAGACCCGAACGCAATGTGCCACCTTTCCCTCAGGTGCCAATGCATTCAGACAAGGCTCAATTCAAGTGCCAAGGGTAAGGGGGAGAAAAAGGAACTCTCTGAAAACAGTGCGGACAGCCAAATGTGACAACCTCACTTTGCTTGTGGCTCTCCCTTCTCCGGGAGCAATTCCCTCCTGGCCCTGCCGTCTAGCCTTTGTGGTGGGCACCATCACCATGGAGGAGCCCGTGCCAGGACCCTCCTCTCCTCCAAACCTGGGTCACGGGGAGAGATGCTTTTGGAGAGGGGAGTCTCCTGCGTACAGCTCAGGGCTGGCTTCTTTTCCAAGGAGCCACTTTGGAGGACCCCAGAGGACCACCCCCTGGGAAGACGTCTTACCTGCCCACAGGGTCACGAGTGGCAGCTCCAGCAAAAAGCCACACCTGCGCACAATACAACAGCCAGTATTAATAAGTGGAGATTCAGACATGCAGAGCTGGCGGTGAGCAACTGTAAGCAAAGGCGTTCATTTTTGTTCAACACCTGTGCTGGAACCGGGAGACCGTCCTTCTAAGCCACTAATTCAAGACAAGGATGTGCCGCCATTTTTGCCATCTTCCAAGGTAGAAAAGTTAACATCTCTTGGCCCCTCTTCTTCAGATCCAATTCCGAGTCCTCTCTCTGGCTCTCTAAGCCTCCAGTAGCTTCCCCTCCTGCCCCTCTATCACATCCACTCTGGACCTAACAGCCCCCAAAAGCCTCTTCCAACTGCAGCCAGGCTGATCTCTTGAACGATTATGTACCCGCACCTGTAATGGGTCAGGTGCAGTCCCCAGCACAGGAACACAGAGCAAAGTCAAAGGCATGACCCCTTCCTTCAGACAGCTTACCATCAGTCAGTCACCACAGGAGAACCAGGACCCGCGTGCACAGGAAGTGCGGGAATTGCGGGTCAGTAACCCTGGGAGCAGGGGAGCGGGACTGGCTCATCAAACGGGAGAGCAGCATCCACGCAAAGGGAACGAGGTCACAGAAGTGAGGAACCCTGTGAAACGATAGAAGAACGGTGGCCTCTTCTGAGTGGCAGAAGCAACTGTTCTAAGGGCAGGCTGGGAAAAGACGGAGTCCCAGTGCCCTGCCAGAATCGGCTCATGCAGGATCTGCTGAGCCAAGTCCAAGAAGTTCAACTTCATTCTAAAGCCAATGAATCCCCAGATCTACATCTGATAAGCAAAGGGAGATTTGCATCTTCAGCTCTGGGGACACTGGATGAGGAACACGACACAGACCAGAGGACAGTTCTCGGACAATCACGAGGGTCCTGGTGGAGGTGCCAATGCCAGCAGGGGGGCAGGGAGTCCACCGTTAGGAAGGGGAGCGTGAGCAAGAAATGGGCTGCACTCAAGAAATAAATATGCAGCGTTGGGCAACTGACCAAATCCATGTTCGAAGGAAGAGCAGAAGGAGTTTTGCACGTTCCTTCCTCTGATCTTTTGTCCAGTGGTTCCTCAGCCTGAAACGCCTTCCCCTCTTCCTCATCCTCCAAGGCCGAGAATTACTCGCACCTCTTCCTGGAAGCCATCCCTGCCCACCTCCACACACCCTGCTCTCTCCTGTCTCCACCCCACATTGTCACGATCACCCAGCTGGAATGTGAACAAGTGTGCGTGGCACTTTTCCTCGTTGTCCCGTGTGCCTACGCAGTGCGTCCCTCGAGGTGGGCTGTCAGGCCCATCTCCCAACCCTCGGTGCCTCTCAAGCACCATTCCCCTCTTTCGGGGCCATCCCATCCCCATTTGCACATGTAACTGCCATACAGAACTTTTGGTGGTTGCAATAACGGGCTATCAAATCGTCATCATGAAAGGTCGATACCAGGCGTCTTGCTAGATGCAGACCTGTCTGTCTGTCCATGCACCCATCTTCCCATCCATCTAGATAGACAAACAGATGATAGATAGATGGATAGATAGATAGGTAAATAGATACATACATACATATATACATACACACACACATACACACATACATACATACATACATACATACTATATCTATATATATATAACCTTTCTGGGTAGGGAGAATTAAGAGTTTTTCAAAGACCCAGCATCAAATGTTAAAATGTTAAATCGGAAACCTTGAAGGACTGGAGATTTCTCCCTCCTTACAAGCTAACAAGTGAGCTGCCCCATTTTATGCACCTGCACTAACAGAAGACACAAGACCTCCAGGGCAGAGACAGAGAGCAATTATTTCTCACAGCAAAAGCAGCAGCCAGAGCAGTATCTTCTACCAGTTTCCCAAACCCCCCAGCTGCACGGGTGACATGGCGAGGGCCAGGCGGCGGCTCTACCTGCCGTGGGGGGGTATCCCTGGAGAGGAACCCCCAAACGAGGAAGCTGTCACCTTAGTGCTGTTGGTAACTGCTCATCCTCCCCGACAGAGAGAACTGTATTTTTTCTTGACTTGGAAAACAAGCACATCGCTCCAGGGAGAGCAGTGGAAATTTACTATCCTGGAAAGTCCACAGAGAAGGAGGCATCTCTAAGCTTCATCCTCCTAGCTTCCGAGCTGGTTGCTTTTCAAACACGCTTGAACAGAGAGTCTGAGAAACGCAGGAACTCCATGGAGAATTGCCTCCCAATACCGAGTCACGCATTGTTCCTACACTTGTGCCCATGTGTGTCCATGATGGCTTGTCTGGTACACAGCTCCTTATTCTAACACCTGTACCATTCTCCCCAAAGGCTGGCCCCCATGGAACCGTACCTAGTTAAGAACAGCCGCCTAAAGATCTTGGTGCTTTACCAACACTGTCTCCCATCCCCGCAGCGCCCAGTAAGGCAGGGGTCAGGTATTATTCCTGCTTTACAGACAAGGGGATTATGACCTAGAGGGAGCATCTCACTCATTACCGTAAGTGGTGGAGGCAGGATTTCTTGCCAGGTCAGTCTAACTACAAAACCTGTGCTTTTCTTCTGCTCTTAAAGCCCCGAAAGTCAGCTTGGGTCCCTAAAGAGGTCGGGCTCCTCCCTGCCTCTTCGGAGGGAGTCAAGCAGCTGCTTTGCTGCCTATTAATTAAGAAAAAAGCTATTACTTAACTAGACCCTTCCTAGCAAAATGGCCTTTTAAGAATATCAATTAAGAGTCTGCATTTTATAAGCAGATCCAATTTAACTTAGAGCAGGACAAGATAAAGGGAACAAGCCCATTAGCTTAAAATGCCATGCTACCTTTGCTCCAAAAAAAAAAAAAAAAGGAATTTTTTTAAAACCCCAAGGGCTTTAAGAAAATAATATGACTTCTAGGCATCTTGCTTCATGCAACTCTTACCCAACCACAACATCGTGACCACATAGGCCAAAGCTCTGTGCAATGTCGTTACTTTTCTGGGCACCGAGCAGATGGTGATGGGGCAAAAAAAGCAGCAGTTGGTGGAGCACGGGCCCTTCCAAACTGTTCCGGCAACCTGTTCTGAACTCACCTCTCCGATCCCAGCCAAGCCACATCACAGCCAACAGGAACCTTGGGCCACAGTCAAACTGGCATGCGAAGACAAATCTAGAAATATTTGCTTTATGATCATTGTTTTTAACTTCCCACCATCCAACCTGCACTTCTCTTTTCTGGGGTCAAAACCATGCGTGGCACCTGCCAGGCATTTCATTAAGGTTTATTTGAAGGCATTAGACGTCTGCCAGGTTGGAGGACAGAGCCGCCCGTGTAGAAAGGACGACAGTCATGCACCAGCCACGGGGTAAGTCCAGCTCACTCCAGGTGACTGCAGTCACAGGGGCCATTGAGTCAGGGCCACCGCTCTGGCCCAAAGTTGAACGAGGGTGTCATCTGGATTGTTCCACCACGAACCAAATCCCCTGGAGGACCTCTTTGCAGTGAGCCTTCACTGAGTGAAGATGCATGGCAATGGTAGATTCTCCAAGGCCACCAGCAGATGACATTGCCAGTTCCCATAAGCCGCGGCTGGCCAATCGTCAACTGGCAATCCACCTTCTTTGCCGAGAAGGCGCTTCCTCTGGCCGCCCCAGTGTCCTCCAGCAACACCTCACACGGCCTCCTAAAGGCACAAGATGAAGGAAGCTAACGGGCTTTCCTACTTCTTTCCTGTGCCCTATTCTACCCTGTACTCCGGTGGAAGAGCAACATATTTAGCTGCAACAGTCCCTGGCAAACGGTGAATTGGACAGAGCTCTTCTTGTGTGCCTTCCCCCCTTCTCTGTGGCAATTACCCCCTCCTCTGTTCCGTCTCCCCATCCAATCCCGAAACCCCTCACGCTACGTGAAAAGCCATCGATAGGGAACATATTTTAATCGATTTTCCGGGGAAATGTTTTCTCACCTTTGACAGATACTAAAACGTATCAGTTGAACCCTGGAAATAAGTTTGAGCAACAAATGACAGCTGGAAGGTTTGTGCATAAAACACAGCACAACCAAAGAGAAAGTGAAGCTTGAAGTGACGACAGGAGGTGGAGGACGGCCGACAGGAGGTGGAGGACGGCCGACAGGGTCACCCCTTGGAAGGTGCTAGACATTCGGTGGGCTGACTTTGTGAGGAAGGCAAGTCTATAGATGATGTGGGGTCTGTAGGTTTATAAAGGGGGCAGGGAGCTTCAGCGTAGGAGGAAATTACCCATGGATTCCAGAAACCAAAGAAAGGCAGAAAATCCAGCCTCTTCACCCCTCTCAAGAGCCAGACGTGCACATACTCGCAAAGCACTTTGGGTTCACCCATAATGGCGCCAAGTTAAACTGTTCCACATGATATTCTCTGCCTAGAAATATGATGTCAAGTCAATTACTGGGTAAATGTCCTGCCCAAACTGCAACACCGAAATACCACCTCTTATCTATGTGGCACATTTAGGGGGACAAATCACTCTCCTGGGAAAAGAAAGAGCCGCTGTATGAAAAGCAACAGCATTTCCCAAGAGCATATCGTGAGATCATTAAGGGCACAGTTAGGACGCGAGGTAAGCTGTACCGTGCAGGACGGTTGCCTGGCCCTGGCCCTGGCCCTTAGGAGCACCTGCTTCTCATGCAGGGGAGCGGGCAGGGTGGAGGGGGGCACCCAGCAGCCGGCCATGGGCATCCACAGAGTCTCACTAACTAGACCTGTCATTTTCTGCCTTCATCGGCCTGTCCCGCTTTTTACCTAGAAAGTACCCAGCCCCTGATCAGTGCTCAGTAATCGGAAGTTTTTATTCACCGAACAGCATTTTCATTCACATCAACAAAGAACCCGCACACATACTAAAACTTCCAAGGCAATGGTTCTCAAAGTGTGGTCCCCGGACCAGCAGCAGTAACCCCTGGGAACATGTTGGAAATGCACGTTCTCAGGCTTCCTCCCGGACCGACTGAATCCAAAAGCCTGGGGTAGGGAACAAACAATTCGTGCTAAAGCCCTCTGGGTAATACTGATGCACACTAATGCTTCAGAATCCCTGCTCTAAGAAGTCAGAAGGTATTCAGTCCAGAATTCCCTTAGGGACCTTAGATAGTCAACTACCAGAGCTCCAACGAAATGTCGATAGAACAGGGGCCTGACATACTGGCTAACTGTGGGAATCTCTCAAAGATGTGGCTGTCCTGTGATTTGCTACAAGCTTAAATAAAATATAACACTAACGGCTAACTCATAATTCCTCCCAGTGTTTTAGATAGACAGAAAAAAATGTGAGAGACCTAGAAGCAGCATTATTATTTTTTTAAGTTTATTTATTTTGTTCCGACGGAGAGAGAGAGGGAGGGAGGAAGAATCCCCCGCACTGTCAGCCCAGAGCTGGACACGGGGCTCGAACCCACGAACCATGAGATCATGACCTGAGCCTAAATCAAGAGTTGGACACTTAACCGACTGAGCCACCCAGACACCCCTGGAGGTGTCATTCTATTAAGCCTAATCCATCCAAATCAGCCTATGAAGTCAACAACGAACTCATTGACGGTGTATCATCTCTGTATCCTGACAGCCGAGCACCAAACGGGCCCAGAATTCATTATTGTGGAACAGAAGAACGTGTGGATAAGTGGGGAAAAATATAAGATGGGCAAAAACAGAATCATCAGTTTGAAGTCGTCTCCATCAGTAAAACACCGTGAACTTGCTGCCTTACGTGCCACTGACCAGCGATTCAGGCCCGTCCTGTAATGAAATTCCCGTGGCACAGAGAGAAAACATATGGCCCCCTTGTAATAATGTGGCATTGTGTAGACATAACCTAAATTTGAAAGCCTCTTAAAATAGAAACCTTGATTCCATCTGTCTCTTAAAAAAGAAAAACTCATAATTGCTTATAATCGTGTTCATTTACCATTTTCTCAAATGCTTAACAGCTGGTGGGGGGGCGGAGGACAGAAGGGCGGGAGGAGACGCGGGTAATTAATAAAAGTCGTTATCCTGCCTTGATTTTAAATGTTATCAGTGCTCAAAATGTCAAAATGATGTCCCCACATTCCTCAAATGATTTGCCTGTGACATGTCATAAGTGAACCCACTCCAGCCCCCTATCTTCTCACCCTCAGAGAATTCTCAGGAACGAGGAAGCCAGAACGGTCTCCCTCTTTTAAAGGACCTTGAGAGAGCTCTAAAGGAGAGCCATTTGCAGGGACAGGTCAACTGATGAAGAACAATATATGGCAAATATTTACGTCTTAACGTTCAAATTGAACTTGTTTGCAAGGCTAGGAATTAAGCCAACAGGAAGTTGGACACGGTTCCTGCAGGAATGTAACTGACATGTACCTGATGATGTGTGAATTGACAGGGACACTTCAGCCTTGGGGTGCCTGTCGCACAGAGGAGGACCTGTCTCAGTGAGACACTGTTCTGTCTGCCGGTGCTTCTCGGGGCTGGGGGTGAGGACCACAAGTCCACATCACCTGTAGGCTCAGGGACCATGCACACTTAGTCCTGTGCCCCGGACCCACAGAATCAGATTCCCTGGGTGGGACCAGGCTAGTACGTTGACGATTTCCCGGGGGATTCTGATGCAAGTCAAGGTTGCCCTTCCCTGGAGGCTTGCGCCTGGGCCCCTGTACCTTGTCTGCACCGGTGAGGCAGGTGCCTTCCAAACAGTGAGTTCTTTGTAACCTACCCTGAGGTAGTATTTAAGTCCACAACTTCATGAGGATAATAAATGGATCCGTTGAAAGTGGCTGAACACACATCATCTGGAATGAGTATTACCTAGAGAGTTAACTTAACCATAATGACAGAGCACCCTGTAAATGGCTGTCTCTGGGGCTCTCGGTTGACCTGCTGGCTCTTCCTCTCCAGAAAACGGTGAAGCCCGTTAGCCCGGGCTGCTAAGAGCATGGTCTCTGCCCTCAGCCAGACTGAAGTCTTCTGGTGACCATTAGATTATGCTAAACTCTTTTCCCTGTCCCATCTGTCATCATGCCAGCATGTGGTGCACACACAGTCCCTATTACTATATATAAAAAATCCTAAGTCTTCACATGTGCCATTCTCAGACTTAAGTAGACGGCGTAGGAGGAGTGACAATAACAGTTGAGATTCAGGCCCCCCGTGCAAGGGCTTTGCACGCGCATTTCACTTAATCTGCACAACATCCCGGTGAGGAACGAGTGCTGTACCTATTTTGTAATGAACAAATGGCGGCACAGAGAGGTTAAGAGATTTGCCCAAGGACACACAGCTGGCCGTTGCTAATATAACAAAGTGATTTGCTTTGGAAACTGGGCTGGGACTCAGTGTACCTAGGACCCAAATCCTGGCTCTACCTCTTAGTGAATGTTGAGTATTTTACTTAACGGCTCTAAATCTTATTTTCTTCACCTAAGAAAGGAGAATGGTAATAAAAGAATCGCGTGGGGCCAGACACATTCTCGCAAAATGCTTAGAACGTTGCCAGCACCCAACGGGCAATCAATAAATGTTGCTGTTATTTTTGTTGTGGTGCGGTATTCCAGAGGAGTCCATTCTCTCCCGTGCTCTCCGCAACATGTCTTTGCCAACGATCTACCCCACACCCCACCCGGAGGAGCCACCGCCTTCCCGCGTGCGCTCAGGACTCCTCTTACCATGCTAGAGCCTGGGTGCCTGAATTCCCTGGTCAGTGACCATCTCCCACCTTCTTTCCCTCAGTGGTTCATTTTGCCCACCCAAGGACAGGCGGAGGAGGGCCTATCCTGTTCACCTGCTGGGAAGAGCTCTTCTAGGTGACCGCCTTCGGCAAGTATGGATTTTCTTCCATTGCACAGAAATATAGCTGCCGTGGGGCTCGCTCTCCAGGTCCGCTAAAGATCCCGCCCACCCCGCCACCCCCACTTGCCTAGAACGTCCCACCATTAGGACGTCCTCACCCCCATCTCACCACACATTGCTGAAAAGGAGTCTTTGGTTCAGAACTACTTACAAGAACCGAGTGTTCCTTCCTGGAAAGGACTTCCAAAATCCAGACATGGCGGGGAATATTTTAAGTCAAGCCAATTGGTACTTTTACCCATGGTTGACAAATATTGCCTTTTTAGAGGGCAATTTATCTCTACCCAAATCTAAAATGGGTACATCCTTGGACCCAGCAGCGCCCCCCGCCCCTTCCGGGTATCCTTGTCTCAGGAAATCCTGGCACGTGTACACAAAAAGTCATATTATAAACACTGATTGCAGTCACCGTTTATAATAGCAAAAAGTTGGAAGCCACCCAAAATCCATCCATAGGAGAACGACCAGATTATTCCAGCACAGTATGCTGAAGTTAAAGTAAAGGGCGTTGATCTGAATGGACTGGCAGAAAGATCTGAGTGCAAATTTTTCTATAAAGGGCCAGACAGTACATATTTCAGTCTTTGTGAGCCCTACTCTCCGCTACAACTATTCAATTCCGCCACCGCAGTACAAAAGCCACAGACAATAAACAAATGAAAAAGCTGGCTGTGTTCCAATAAAACTTTTTTTTACAAAAACCAGCATGGGGCTGGATTTGGCTCACCGGCGTTTGCCAACACTTGAGTTAAAAAAAAAAAAAGAAAAAAAGAAAAAAAAAAGAAAGACCACTCCAGGTCAATATGTGCACACTGAAAAAGTTACCCCATTATTATGTGTGTACATGCATTTGAAATGTCTTGAGAGATTATAAAAGGCAATAAAATCATTAGCCTACCTTCCAATAACAGCTTGAGAAATTCTGACAATTGTTTCTTTTACACACGACCTCTATTCCCCTACAGCCTTCGTGTAGACAGCAATTCTAACACATTATTCTTCTAATAAAGGATTAAGTAAGAATTTGCAGCCCCTCATAAAAGAAGAATTGGCAGGGAACCAAATCTGGGGCTCTCTCCCAGCATAAGAATGGCCCAAGCCAGCCAAACTGCGGCCAAAGCCAACCACAGGCTGATGGAACAGGGACTTTCGTACGCGGTTTTTGATTTTAAAGATCCCAAAAGCCGAGAAACAGGAGTTGTTGTTGTTGTTGTTTTTGTTTTTTTAAAAGAGTAATTCATTTGAAGTATTAATTAAAATGCAAATTGCTCTAAGATGGCTTGGCTTTTAAATGTTTGCTCTGAAGTTCCCACAAATGGAAAGCATATGACAAGCTTCTGTTTAGAATAATCTGCATACATACTCACAGGTGAACAATCACTTGACTCGAAAATAATCAGGAAAGGTTGGGGCGGGGGCAGTGAATGCCAATCAGGAGCACAATCCTTCAGCAAGAGGGGTTCTCCTTCGAGAGGGTGCGGGAGGGACAGAGCAACACTCCTCGAAGGCTCAGCCTTCGGTCCTCGGAGGGGGCGGAGTGGCCACCCACAGGAAGGGAAGCCAAGCCACCGGGGACAATCTCCCAACCTCCATGCAGTTAGAAACTTCTGCAGTGTCTTGACTCGCTTCTGACCCTTTTCTTCTTGAGTCGGGAGAAGGAAGGAAGCGGTGAAGAAACACGAAGCTCATGAGCGAGACGGAGTGGACAGGTCATGATTTTTAAAGAAAGAGGAAAAGTAACTCATTTTGCAAGCACCCACTTGCAAAGCATCTTGACACTTCTCTCCCAATTCTGCTTAATTTTCTCTACATCCCGGAGGGATAGGAATTGATGGAGGATAAATGAAGCAGAAAAGTGAAGCAATTGGGCCCGGGGTCATGAAATTGAAGGGAAAAGGGAGAGAAGTCATAATAATGACAACAGTAATAACAGCTTGAACAATCACACGTGCTGACACACTGCAATGTAATCAGCTACGTGACTTTGCTTGTTTCACCTACGCCTGTCCTGAGACAGAGCCCAGCAGAGGAACCTCGCCTATAGTTTGGCCGGGGAGGGCTGCCATGGGGACCCCCCGGCCAGGGATGTCCCACTTCCCAGTGCCCAGGATGGCCCACTTCTCGTGACAGGGTGTAGCCGCAACAGCCCTGAACACCAGTCTCGGCATCTAAGGAACTTTCTCCCCCCCCCCCCCCACCAGCTCCAGCATATTCTGGTCTATGCAAAGCTGATGCAGGACCCAGACGGTCACTGGGAGCCACCTATTGAGGGCAGTCTGTGCCAGAAGGGACAGACTTGCTGTGTGGGCATACACGAGCAAAGGGTACAAGGATGGGCACTGCAGCTCAAGAGGGGACAGGTCTTTCTTGTTGTGGGAGCTGTCCCACCATGACCAGGCACCTGCAGGATGGAACACCCCGTGTTAGTTCAGGGTGTTAGCAGGGACCCCCCCAAGACCACATGGCATGGTCTTGCCTCAGCTAAAAGTGGGATCAGGTGAACTTCGAACTTGTCCCACAGAAAGTCTAAGACTACACTCTCACCGCTTAGTCTTCAGAGAGGAGAGAGCGGCCAGGATGTTGATAATGTAACAGTGAACACAATCACCCCCACGTGCCCGTGTCACCTCCGGACCTTGCTGCCCAGACTGTCTTACCAAGGGGACGTTTGCCGGTCCAGCTTTAATGAGGGAGAACACATCTCCCATTAGCAGCACTGGTTGGATTAAAACCAACAACATTTCGTTCTTTTAAATAGATTCAGGACACCACGAAAATCTGTTCAGACTCTTAATTTGTTTAACCCACGCCTTCTTCAAAAGAACACCAAGATCAGCTCCGATCCTGCCTGTTTGGGGAAATCGTGATCGGTTCTGAATTTCAAATTTTGAAACATACAAGCCTTCCCTGACTCTGAAAATTCCCGGCATGTGGTTGTCCTCACACTACTCATTTTCCAGAGTGATGGACTTAAGCAGAGAGAGGTTTGTTCCCTGGCCACGCTGCCCCAAGGGCAAGGAGCCAAGACTGGCCCAAGAATTTTTCCCACCGAGGCAAACCGCCTCTCGCTGTTTCATTCCGTTGGTTTGGGTCACTTTGGTTTCATTTCATTTTGTTTTGTTTCCTTTTGTTTGGCTTTGCTCTACTGCTTTGGTTCGGCAGTACAGGGCAAAGCCAAGTGGTCCAAAAACCAGTCAGAAAGATCAACATTTTCAGAATGTATATTGGATGTACAGTGTGCTCCTGAAAATACAAGTAAATAGAGCATTTTCTGAGCTCCACTCTGTACCCACCCCAACCACCCAAACCTTGGATACAGATGTACCCTCAAGAAGCCCCAGTTCCAGGGCACCTGGGTGGCTCAGTCGGTTGAGCAACCAACTCTTGACTTCAGCTCAGGTGACGATCATCATCATGCTCATGCTCTCACAGTTCGTGAGTTCAAGCCCCACATCGGGCCCCACACTGACAGTGCAGAACCCACTGGCGATTCTCTCTCTCTCTCTGTCCCTCTCTTTCTGCCCCTCCCATACTCACTCTCCCTTTCTCTCTCAAAATAAATAAATAAACTTAAAAATATATATATTAAAAAAAGAAGCCCCTAGTCCAGCTTGGGCCTAACACCTATGAAGTGATTAGGAGATCAGTTTACTCCTTTAAAATATTTTCTAGGGTGTGTAAGGTATTGTGTGGGGTCCCATGTGCAGCCTGGTCCCCTGTCCCTGAGTGCTGACACCCTAGCGAGGGAGAGAAGACAAGCCCAGCAGCCCGGTACAAAACAGTGTCGTGCCGAGAATCCAACACTCTCAGAGGGGAAAAAGAGCCCATCGTAGGATTGCCGGACGTAGCAAATAAAAATGCAGGATGCGACAATTAGTGGGGACATACTTAGACTAAACAATTATTTGCTGTTTATCTGAAATTCAAATATAACTGGGTATCCTGTATTTTATCTGGTTGGAGGGATAAAGCCAGGCTTCTCAGAGGAGATGGGACGTCAGTGAACCGGTATGTTAAACGTTACGAGGATGCTCCCGGGATGCATGGGAAAGGTCGGTGGGAAGAAAGTTTACGATGGCCCCGCAGGTGGGTTCGGTTGCAGTACCCGTCCCATCCATTCAGACCGCTATAACAGAATACATTAAACCAGGTGACTCACATACAACAGGCGTTTATTCCTCACGGTTCCGGAAGCACCGGCAGATGTGGTGTCTGGGGATGACCTCCTTCCTGGTTCATTGATGGCCGTCTCCTCCCTTAACCTCACATGGTGGAAGGGGACAAGCCGGCTCTCTCGGGCTACTTTTACGAAGGCACGAATTTCATTCATGAAGACTCGCCCTTGACCTGAGCACCTCCCAGAGGCCCCACATCCTGAGGCCATCACCTTGGGGGTTAGGATTTCAACATATGAATTTGAAGGGGGGGGGGGGAGGACAAATAGTCCGCAGCAGCACCTTGAAGCTGGGCTCAGAGGGATGGAGAATACTAACTGTGCGACTCCATCTCAGACAAGCGCTTGATTGATTCATCAAATCCGTGCCATAATGCATGAGAAGAGCATTGTGTTAAGTGTTAAAGATGCTGCAGAAGCTTTTGCAAGGCCAGTCCACCTATCTCCCCATCCGTAAATGTCGGTGGAACCTTACAAATCAGTGGCAGTGCTTCAAGAAAGATCCCTCCGTGTGCCACAGTTTGGACCGGCTCATCCCACACCCAGGAGGTTTTTGAAAGGAACACTTCAGTCCCATTGGAACCAAGTGGGATCAAAACGAGAGATGTATCATGACGATGTTCTGGACACCTTTAGGGTCTAGGCAAACGTGAGCCCTGAGGATGACATTCCACCCCTCCCGCTCCTCGCCGTGGGGTCTCGGCGAAGTCCCATAGCCTCTCTGAGGCTTCGTGTCCTCACACGTGAGACGGGCTTTGCCCACCGGGGTAAGGAGCCGAGGTGGTTATCGGCAGAGCACCTAGCATAAGGCAGGATGCCTGGACCGCCCATAAACGGCGATGCTGGGGGAAGCCTGGCTTCCGGCACCACTCTGACGGCTGCATGCAGATTTCTGGGCTACAAACCAGTCATCGGAGCGGTCTTCAGTCTCCCTTGAATAAAAGTTTATGAGCTGAGTCCTCCCTTTTCTTGTCAGTTACTCTTCAACTAAAACCTCATGTGCAGCCGCTTCACAGGCTGGTTAGCCGCGAGCCAGCCAAGGGCCGGGGCCAAGGGCGCCGAGCCTGTGTGCACCTGCCAAGGCCCCGAGACCCGGCAAGAAACACATGGTGGACCCTGGCAGCCAGCCGAGCTCTGCCGTTTATCCTCTGCAGGACGAACTTAGCGCATCCACAATCCTCGGTGCTGCTGTGGTGCTTTTCATTAAAAGATCCTTTGATGGAAAAACAGTAATCTTCTCTTACTAAGTTGCCTTGAGCCTGCATTCCCCCCCCCCCACACACACACACTCCCCGTGAGATCAAGACCTGCCTTTAGCCCCAACTCCGTGCTGTTCCCAACAGCCCCTTAGATTCCCTCCCTGCCCACAGCTGAAGACCAAAATAAGTCACCCCGAGGGTTAGCACCTGCTCATGTAACAGGGACCAAGGATACTTTCTGAGCCTAGTATTAATCCCTGAAAGGACAATCCTTATGAATTCCAAACGACACCAGCCAAACTTCCCTGCACACCCTCCCACTAGGTATGCCGGGTACCCGGGTAAGCTGTTCTGTCGCTTACCAGCAGCCCGACATCAAGACAGTATGTAATCTCGTCTCAGTTTCCTCATCCGTAAAATGGGAAGAAGATCACCCTCAGGGCTTCTATGAGGTCGAAATGATTCTGTACATGTGTATCGTCCAGCATTGTTCCTGCCACACCGTCAGCACTCAGGAAACGGTAACAGTGAGAAGAGACAGCGTTTTATTGAGTGTTTACTAAGTGCTGGCAACTGTTCTAAGTGCTTTGCAAATATCGGCTCCTTTAATTCCTGAGACAACCCTAGAAGGAAACCCTCCATTTTTCCAGTGAAGAAGTAGAGACTCTGCGAGGTCCCGTGTCCTACCCCAGTTCATGCAGCAATTACAGGCCAGCTGGGTTTGGAACCCCACTGCCTGGCTCCAGACTCCAGGCCCGGACCATTGCCCGGTTCTTGCCTCTCTACAGTTGCCACTTCAGGAAGGCTGTTCCACTGGGGGACGGGCAGTCTCAGGTTCCCGAGAATGGAGGTTGCACCCAAGCCTCATGCCTCTGTCGATGGGCCCCAGCCTGGGCGGGCCATCTGCCCCCCCTCCCACCCCCGTCTTGATTTCTCTCTCTGCCGTCAGGCCTGCATCCCCTGGCAGTCCCAAGCCCACCCCTCCCAGGGCTGTGGGACAGGCCGCCGCACACCCGCAGCGCACAGGGCTCCCCGCCTTCCGCGGACCCAATCCATCTGGCCCCACGCCATCCCAGCTACTGAGCCTGCTGGTTATGCCCCCACAGTCGCCCCAAATCACTCCTCAGATGCAATTTCTTGGCATCGTTGCCAGAAGTACGACCTTGAATCCTCCACGGGGTGGTTCTGGCCCCAGGCCCCGCTTCGAGATGCTTTAGAGAACAGCCTCGGGAAGCGCCCGTGGTCCTGAGCCCCCTCTGCTGGATGCATCCACCCGCGATGGGGGCAGGGAGCAGATACATCCACCGGTCTCCCAACAGTGATACCCAGCAACTCCGCAGATGACCGGCCCTCCCACGCTGGCCCAGACCAGCTTCCCAGCTAGCCCTTTTTTGACAAAGCCCCTGAGACTAGGAAGCTTGAAACCAGCAGCTACCAACATCCCAGTCACCGGAGAGGCTGTGAAATGCTAGGCATGCTGTGCCTGAATATTCAGCCTTCCTTTCTACAGCTCACCCATTAAGGAAGGTCCACGAAATTGACTTTAGATTCCCTGGCGCTTGTCTGTTTTGCTTTCGCTTCCACACAGGACAAGAGATAAAATGCAGCGAAAGCACAAACTTGCATGTAAAAAAGAGCCAGATAACTGCTATTCTCCATAAGTTCCACCATCACAGATGGTACTTTCAGGATAAATCACCCGCCGGTCGTTTGAAACATCAGCATGACTTGGTTTATCTAGAATGGGACACAGAGCAGGGAACGTGCGATGGGGAAAAGGAGGGACAGAGAGTTTTCGGGAAAGGGCAGTGCCTCAAACCCAGCCATCAGGAACTCCCTGTCCTCCCCACATCCTTTCACAGGATGCATTTGGTCCTTGACAGTCCTACAGATGCTCTCTCTACATACCTTCTCTCGGCCTCTTCTCTCCATCTCCCCCATCCTCAACCCTAGTCACCTCTTGCTTAGCGTTGCCATTCCCTCCTAACTAATCCCCTTGTTTCTGATCTTGTCCCCTAGGGCCCATATTCTGTAGCAGGAGGCATGATTTATTCAAAATATAAATCAGGCAAATTCACACTTCCTGATTTCAACACTCTAAAAATTTCTCATTGTACTCACCATCAAATCAAAGCCCTAGTTTGATTTTCAGACCAGTGACCTGATCCCTGCCTTCCTCTCTCATCTGCTCTTCTACCCCTCCATCACTGCTCCCTGTGCCTTTCTTCACACGGGCCAAGCTGGATCCTGCCCCAGGGCCTTTGCACTTGCCCCTGCCGCTGAAATGCTCAGTGCTGACTCCTCCTTACCCTGAGGTTGCAGATCAAATGTCACTTCCTCCTTGATGACTTTCCAAACAGCCTCTGACTGCTCAAGCCTGCGCCCCAGCTCACTCCTCCTTCCACTCCCGTCCATAGGTACACCCCCAGCCCACCTCCCGAGGATGTGGAGAAAAAGGAACACTTGTGCCCTGTTGGTGGGAATGCAAGCTGGTGCAGCCACTATGGAAAACAGTATGGAGATAGCTCAGAAAATTAAAAATAGAAATGCCATATGATCTGGGAACTCCACTACTGGGTATTTACCCCCCAAAATCGAAAACACTAATTTGAAAAGATATCTGCCCCTGCCTGTTTATGGCAGCGTTATTTACAACAGCCAAGATATGGAAGCAACTCAGGTGTCCTTTGATAGGTGAGTGGATAAAGAACATGTGGTACAACACACACACACACACACACACACACACACACACACACAGGAATATTATTAAGCCATTAAAAAGGATGAGATCTTGTCATTTGCGGCCACATGGATGGATCTGGAGGGTATGATGCTAAGTGAAATAAGTCAGACAAAGAAACACAAATACCAGGTGATCTTACTCGCATGTGGAATCTAAAAAACAAATGAATAAACAAACAAGCAAAAAACATAATCAGACCCGTAAATACAAAGAACAAACCTATCGTTTGCCGAAGGGAAAGGGGCTGAGGGATGGGCAAAGCGGGTGAAGGGCTGTGGGACAGACGCGCGTCCAGATGTGGAATGAGTACGTCACAGGGATGAAAGGCGCCACACAGGGAATACAGCCGACGATACTGTAATAGCATCGTGTGGTGCCAGACGGCAGCCACACTTGGGGTGAGCACAGCAAGAGGTGGAGACTTTTAGAGTCACAGTGTTGTGCACCCAAAAGTGAAGTCACATCTGGTGTCAGCTGTACTCAAGTAAGTAAATAAATGAACAAACGGGCGCCTGGGAGGCTCCGTCGGTTGAGCGTCCGACTCTGGCTCAGGTCATGATCTCACGGCCCGTGAGTTCAAGTCCCACATCGGGCTCTGGGCTGATGGCTCAGAGCCTGGAGCCTGCTTCGGATTCTGTGTCTCCCTCTCTCTCTGCCCCTCCCCCGTTCATGCTCTGTCTCTCTCCCTCAAAAATAAATAAACATTAAAAAAAGTTTTTAATAAAATAGATAAAGCACCAAACAAATGGCCACGCAAACAAATAAATCCGTAAATTCAGTAGCCTCCTCCCCGACACTCTGCTCTCACCCGCTTTATTTCCTGTGGAGCCCCAGCGAGGCCGTGAAAGGGCACGACGTCTACATTGCCTTGTTTGCTATCTGCCTCCCCGACGGGAACACGGGCTCCAGGAAGGCAGAGAAGGCGTCCCAGTGCCCAGAGCGGGGCCGACCTGTGATGGGGGTTCAGTGACGATAGTAAGTGAGCAGGGAGCGTGCTGGGGAGGACAAGTCTGGCGGAGAATCCCAGGGCTGCTGGACTCACCCTGAGATCCTTCTGTGTGGATGGATGAATCCTTGGCTTCTGTGTGGATGAATGGATGGGCCGGCCAGACCGCACCTCGGGGCGGGCGGCTTGTGGTTCCAGCCACTGGGGTGCTGGTTGCAGGCCAACGGCTCTCAGCCCCTCCAGGGTTCACCGCAGCCACTGAGAGCCTCTCCTAAGGCTGCAGGCTTCTCGGGGCGGCCCACCTCCCAGGACCGGTTGAGGTGGGAGGGGAAGGCCCTCCTGGGCTCCAGGAGGCACATCTCTGACGGGCTGCTCCAGGGCTCCCCGAGAGGCCGGGCCGGGTGCGGTCAGGCCTGCACCCCTGCTCGCTCCTCCTTCCGCTCCCATCCGTAGGTGCACCCCCGGCCAAGCTCCCACCCCTGAAGCCCACTTCAGACTCTACTTCCTCGGGAGCCCAACCTCTGACAAGCTCCTTCCGCTGCCCAGCCCCACACCAGGTGCAGAGACCAGGCGCTCGGGCCTAGTGAGACTTCGGGTGGCTAGGAGGACAGAAGACGCGAGGTCTTTTCGGAGGCACAGTGCGGGGCCTCTAACCCAGCCCGGAGCTACTCGGCCAGAGAGAGGCACCATCGAAACTTCCCAAAGAAGGTGCTGCTTCTGCTCAGTTCTGAGGAATAGGGTGATCCAGGAGGACAATGGGGTGGGGGGCAGACGTGGGGGTGTGGCTGCGGGGACACAAAGCCGACAAGGTGAGCGGTGGGGGGGGGCGGGGGGAGGGGCCCAGGTGAGGGAGGCACGGGGGCGGGGACCCAAGGAGGTAGGAGGAGGGGTTATAGCTCCATGACCGAGTGTAAGAGGTGTCCGGAACCCCAGGCCCCCGCATCCACTGGAAGGTCAGAGAATACATCAGGCTGCACATCCCAGTCCCCCTCTGCCCCTTCCCTGTTGGGGGGCGGCGGGGGCTGGAATCTGGGTGCCTCTGTGTCCTCCTCGCCGCCCTGGGCTGTGCGAGCGTGAGGACGCCTGGCCCGGCCGACCTCCGGCTGCAGCCCGTTCTGACGGGACCTCCCTCTGAGTCGTCTGTGTGCCGCCCAAATGACACCACCTGCTCTTTCCAAGTTCACCCGTCGCCAGCGCTCGTCACTTGGTATTTATCACCTAATGAAGGTCTGCAGCCTTTCAAATCCAAGGGCGACCATCCGACTAAAGCCTACTGGCTGCATTTCCATATTCCTGTCAAAGTCACATTATCTCCTCTTGACCAGAGTGCCTGGTGACCCTCTCTGTTAATGAAATACCATGGCGATTAAAACCTCCATCAGGCTTGATATTTGAAAGTACCAGTGGCTTTTTAGAGAACACACTTCACAAAATGCCTGGAAAGCTCCATCACTTGGGAGAATTGCCTTTTTTGAACCAGGCCGATTTTTTTTTTTTTTTTTTTTTTTTTAAGAAGAAGTTAGGGGGAGCCGAGAGGGTTTCAGGTTTGGTTTTGTTAGTTCACTTCATTCCCTGGCTTTTCCTGGAAGCTTTCAGGGTAACTGATATTTTTATTCTGAAAGCATTTCCATCCACATCAGACCACTGGCTCGTTTTTAGCTTAATTAAACTTATGAAACGAGGAAGTGGGTAAAAGTTCATTTCAGAGTTACAGGCTGCTGCGATTTTGCATGCTAATTGAGCCTATGCCCCCACAGAGGAGATACCCTGCAGACCGGCTGCCTTGTACCCCGGAATCACCCCCCTTGCACAGCCCGGGGAGGGCGGGGAGGGGGGGGAGGGGGGGAGGCCGCACTGTCAAATCGACCGGGGAAAACTCTCATATTTGGAACGTGACACTTCACCGCTTGCTTTCATATTTTAGAATGCCACTTCCACCCCCACCCCCATCTTTTTATTTAATACCGCCACCAGATGACCCAGCAATGACTGGAGAAACCTTGAAAACTCCAATCTTGGTGTCTGATTTAAATCGACATTCAGAAGTTCCAGAAGGGAACGGATATTTTTAGAACCACAGCTTTTTATGAAACAAACGTGTGATGCAGTTTACTAACAATGGGTGCTGTTTAGTAGCTACATTGTGGCAGGTGCTTTTCAGACATTATTTCTTTTTCTCCACACAGCCGCTCAAAGCAAGCACCGTACTACCTGCTCTGTCTGGAGAAGGGACTGCAATTCTCAGAGGTTAGGAGGCCCAAGGTCACATGGCAAGTGGGTGGGTAACAGTTGGAACCTGGGTCTAGGAGACTCAAGTCCCTGTTGAGGGAGGCTTGAAACAGGGACTCTGGACCTGTCTGGGTGAAACTAGTCTCTGGCATCGGAAGAGGAGAGAGAGGTCTGTATTCCAGCCTACCTGGGTGATGTTTTTCTCCCCTTTTTTCTGCAATTGAAGCTCTGTTGCTACCAACAATATTTGTTTCTCCTCCCCTTAGGTAAGAGTAAGCTAAGGACTGGGGCTCCTGGGCGGTTCAGTCGGTTAAGCGTCCAACTCTTGCTTTTGGCTCAGGTCATGATCTCACGGTTGTGAGACTGAGCCCCGCGTCAGGCTCTGTGCCTGGGATTCTCTCTCTCTCCCTCTCTCTTTCTTCGCCCCTCCCCAGCTCGCACTCGCTCTCACTCTCTCTCTCTCAAAATAAATAAGCTTAAAAAAAAAAAGAGTAATAAGGATCCCGTACATTCCCCATTCCCCCTTAGATGCTGCTGAATCTGCCGAGTCTATTGATGCTGAACGCAGGAGGGGACACATGTGAACCCCAGTGGCATCTTGATGCTAAGAAGTGAGGAGCACCAGATCAAACGAGCGAATGTGCTGAATGTCACACACAGATGATCACAGATGACAAGGACCTACACACTGGTGACCAAGGTCACATTGGCTGCCTCATTTCTCCCAGTGAGCCCTGCCAATAAAAATGCCAGCCTTGCCAAGAAAATTAAGGAGGAAGAAAGAAAAATGAGGTGAAATCCTACCAGACATTAAAATATACTCCAAAGTTACTGTTTTTTCAATGTGTACTTGTGCAGGGATAGACAAGAATAAATGAAATAAAACAGAATAAAGAATAAAGCTACATCTAAATGCTTATTTTACAGATAGAAATTTAGTAGGTGATAAAGGTAGCATTCCAGATTGGCAAGAAAAATTAGTGAATTTGTAAAATGGTGATGTGCAACTGGCCAGCAATTGGCAAAAAAAAGTAAGCAAACCTACCTCAATTCCTATCAAAAATAAATTCCAGGGCCACCTGGGTGGCTCAGTCGGTTAGGCGTCTGACTCTTGATCTTGGCTCAGATCATGATCTCACAGTTTGTGAGTTCAAGCCCTGTCTCAGAGCCCACACTGGGTATGGAGCCTGCTTAAGATTCTCTCTCTCCCTTTCTGTCTGCCCTTTTCCTGCACATGTTCTCTCTCTGTCTCTCTCAAAAATAAGTAAACATTAAAAAATAAATAAGTAAATAAATAAATTCCAGACAAATCAATTAAAATGTAAGAAATAAAGACATATAATCACTAGGAAAGTGAGGAAATATATTTATAATCTTAGAGGACAGAGAGCCTTCACAAGCATGACACAAAATTGAGAAACCATAAAGAAAATACTGATAAATCTGACCAAACAGATATTTTAAAAGTATCCAAATATAGCCAAAAGACAAAACTGGAACAATATTTATAACTCTTGGCAGATGAAAGGCTGGTTTCCTTAATATATAAAGAGCTCTTATAAATCAATAATAACAACGTGAACCCAATAGAAAAAAATGTCAAAAACATTATCCAGCAAGTCAAAAGAAAATGAAATGGAATTGAACGTCACATGTAACAAATGACTACCTCGCTCAAAATTAAATAAATGCAAATCATGGCAGCATGAATTATCTTCCACTTTTGTCTCTAAGAGCAAACACAACAATCTTTTCAAAACTGAAATCTGACTCTACCTCTCCCCTGTTTCAACCTCTTCAAAGGTTTCCCCTTCCTCTTAGGAAAGAATCTGAAGTGGGTCCTGCGAGGTCTGGCCCTGAACCCACCTCTCCTAACTTGTCCCCACCTGGGATCTCTTTCAGGACCTCTGCCCGTTGTGTAATCCCTCTCTCTGCAATGTTCTTTCTCTCTTCTCCTTTCCTCCTTCACCTAATGAGTTTCGACTCATTCTGCAGGTTTGAGTTCAGTTGTCCCTTCCTGGGGGAAGTTTGTCCTGGCCACCCAACCCATCCCTTCATTAGATCAGCCCTCGCTTTTATTTGCTTCTGAACCATCATGTGCCTCCTTCATAGCGCTTACAAAAGTGGTAATTTGCATGTGTTTATGTGATTATTTAATTAATGCTTGTCCCCCATCGGAGCCATAAGCTCCACTGAGAAAGCATTCTGCCATTTGCTTTTTTCCCTCCACTGTACTCCCAGAACTGAACACCCATGCTTGGTATATAGTAGGTGCTTAATAAATATTTTAAGTGACTGAATCAATGAAAGAATGATTTTTTTCCTGTGACCTTGGCCAATATTAAAAAGGTACAGAGAGAATCGGGCATTTTCATCCACTGCTGTCAAAAAAAAAAAAAAAAAAAACGGAGGCCAAGTTTTTTAAAATATTTTTTTAAGTGTATTTATTTTTGTGAGAGAGATAGAGAGAAAGAGAGAGAACAAGCAGGGGAGGGGCAGAGAGAGAGGGAGACACAGAATCTGAAGCAGGTTCCAGGCTCCGAGCTGTCAGCACAGAGCCTGATGCAGGACTTGAACTCACAAACCATGAGATCATGCCGGGAGCCAAAGTCAGACGCCTAACCGACTGAGCCACCCAGGCGCCCCTGGAGGCCACTGTAAGCTGTGCCACATCGAATGAATTCATCTATCAGCTGTACTTGTAGATGTACACAAAGATAGGTGAATGAAGGTGCTGTTTGCAGCATGGTTAGTAACAGCAAAAGCCAAGAAAGAGCAGACACGTTCTTCATCAGCGAACAAGTTAGAAAAACAATGAGGCATCTGAGGAATGAATAATTTCAGAGACCAGTGCCGATCCTTATGTAGATGTGGGAAGATCGTCAAGGTAGACTATGACAGGCAAAAACAAGTCGCATCCCGTGTGTGATTCTTTAAATGATATGATATGTATCCTTTTATTTGCATTGGAAATTTCTGGACACATAAACAATAAATGGTTAAGCACAGTAACTTCAAGGGGAGGGGTTAGAGAAAGACAAACTTTTCACCTTAGACCTTTCTGGACGATTTGAATTTAGCCATGAATATGTATTACATTTTTAATATTACAAACTAGTCCTTTTCAAAAAAAAATCATTGTTTAATAAAGAATCTCAAACCAAGTTCATTAGCATCATGGTACAGAGCCTCCATTTTTTCCAATTATCTTCCTTCCTCAGTTATCTTAAAATTCAGAGGTTCTTAACCCCGGGCCTTCATTTTCACTGCCACCTTTGCCCGTGTTCAATACCATCGGTGACTTTTCAGCACTAATGGAGCTTCAGTTTGGAGGAGTGTTTTCGTAAAGTAAAAAATGCCTTTAAAACTCAAGCAAGTGCCCCAAGGGTCCCTAGGTAATAAATGCTCTTTGGTCTGGGTTTTCATACACCGAGGCTCACTTAGATTGCGGTATCTAGGAAGTCCCTCCCTTGATTTCACATCCCTTCGAATGGGCCGTGTAAAAAGAGTCAATGAAGGGATGCCCGGGCAGCTCAGTCAGCTGAGCGTCTGACTTCAGCTCAGGTCACGATCTCATGGTTCCCAGGTTCAAGCCCTGCGTCGGGCTCTGTGCTGACAGCTCGGAGCCTGGAGCCTGCTTCGGATTCTGTGTCTCCCTCTCGCTCTGCCCTTCCCCTGCTCTCTCTCTCTCAAAAAATAAATAAACATTTAAAAAAAAAATTTTTTTAAGCGTCTATGGAAATAGGACATCTCTAGTCCAGGTCTGAGTGGAGCTGGTTTTTCCCGATACCTCCCTTTAGTGCCTTGAATTAATTTTCAGGCTGAGCTGCCAAAAGCTAGTTACTCCAAAAATAAATATATACCTGAAGTAAAACAAATCTGCCCGTAATAACCATACGGAGCTCACCAACACTGCGTTCAGGAGGAGGAAGGAATTATGTAACAGCACACCGTGGTGCCGTAGACTTTGTTGCCATGACTCCATAAATAATAAAACCACCCCAGACACTGCCGTAAGTGAGCTATGAAGGATACTTGATTTCCTCCAGTTCTGTTGGTCGCCTAACATCTGTTGTGCTGATAACACCACTAAAGGGAGCGTTAACACAAGTAAAAGCCTCCTTCAGGTTATATCTTTCCCTGTGTGCTCTTCAAATAGCATACGCTGCTGGGGTAGTGCTTTTGGCTATCCGCATTTAGCATTACTCCACAAGCACACTTCCATCCGTCTCTTTCCCTCTCCCTCCTCCCTGTCACCTGTGCCGTCCCTTCCCTGTGCCACCAGAAGAAGAGAGCAGAGGGCAGCACACAGGGGCCGTTGTTTTCTGGCCACCTCTGGCGAGAGATCCCGAGGCCCGGATGGCGGGGACCCTTCCTGTCCAATCACAGCAAAGTATGCACCTGCTGTCTCCACGGCCACTCTCTCCTCTGGACCCTCTTCTGCCCCCATAGCCCCTTTCCTTTCCAAAAGCCACGGGTGCCCTCTCTGGGAGACCCTGTCCCGGAACCTCAACATTACCTGGCCAAGCCTTTCTCCTGCTCAAAGCAAAGGTAAGCTCCTTGCGCTGTGCGACCAACGAACGGCAGGAAACTGATCTAGACTCTGCTTTGGATTTACTTTGGCTAGTTCATTTGTTGAGCAAGTGGGTTTTATGCATTTACCTCTGTCCCTTGCCCTGTAGGCAGCCCATAATGGTACCATCCACTTCCCTCAAAAGAAAAAAGAGATCAAAATCCTCTCTAGACAATTGGGATTCTGAGAAGCAGGGCCATTCACCTCAAAAGAGCCCCATGAAGTGTGGAATGAGAACTTGGGAGCCCGGGAGGAGATGGGAAGAAGGATCTGTCTGCCAGCCTTTCTCTATGGACACATCAGTGCCACCGATTTCTCTGTGGCTACAGATCACCGAGGGCTGCAAACGGGCCAGCACTGTGCTAAGCCATGCTAAGTCCCAGTAGCACTGTCTAAAACTCCAGGCATGAGGAACATTCATCCAGGCCACATAAAGAGCATGAATAGCACCAACATCATTATCTGTTTGACCCCTTTACCTCAAAACTGTGTAGCCTAGTGGTCAAGAGCATAGAATCCAGAACCAGACAGACAGGTTCAATTCCTCCTTCTGCCACTAAACAGCTAGGCAGTCCCAAGGTCCCTACAACTCTCTAAGACCCAGTTTCTTCATTCAGAAACTATATATAAGCAAATCTACTTTGTTGGACTCTTATGAAGGTTCAAGAAGATCGTGTTTAAAGTACATAGTACAACACCAAGCTGTCCTTTCTTTCCTGAAAAGTACAACGTACCCTGCCTCCCTTTTTACCTTGGCTGCCAGGGAGCTCAGAGTCAAATGAAAAGCGACTGTGTTCTTCCTCCCTTCTCTCCAAGCTGAATCTAGGTTACTTGTTCTTATTTTCCTTGTGCTTAAATCTTTGTTGTTATATATTATTTCATGTGTTCATGTTTTAAATTGCCTCTGAGCTCTTATGAAAGAAATAGTCTTCACTCTGTGTTTCTCTCTCTCTCTCTCTCTCTCTCCCTCGGTTCTGAAACAGCCAATAAAGGGATGTCATTCAGAGAGAAAACAAGGCCCTTTAACCTTAGGGGTACAGACTTTCACACCCACACACCCTGGGAGAGCCAAAGATGGTGAAGTCTGTCCACTTCACGAGTGATTGTCAGAACACGGGATCCATCTCCCAGGGCTGCTGCAACCCAACACACAGACACACGGTGGTTACACAGCTCACAGGTACAAACCATCTCAACTTCCTCATAGCTAAGTCGAGGTTGCTGGGATACTCTGCCCTTGGGTGAAAGCCATCGACCTCAGTTACAAGAAACTCCGAGTTTTGGGGCACCTGGGTGGCTCAAGTCGTTGAGCGTCTGACTGCAGGTCAGGTCATGATCTCGTGGTTCAAGAGTTCGAATCCCACATTGGGCTCTGTGCTGACAGTGTAAAGCTTGCTTTGGATCCTCTGTCTCCCTCGCTCTCCTCCCCTCGCCCGCTTGCGCTCTCTTAAAAAAAGAAAAAAGAAACTCTGAGTCTCGCTAAGTAATTGGACTTTATTTTTCTAATGACACGGACAGTTTGGCGGATCATGTTTCTTTGCTCTGGCTGCTAAGAAGTTCAGAGCCAAATTTGTAATGACCTCTAATACCTGCCCCAAACCCTAGGACCAGCATTTGGGCACCAGCCTGGCCCTAGATTTATTTTATCTGTGTACCCTCATTTTGCCATGACTTCAATGTCTTCATCTTTTTTGTTTAATCTAGTTACATATATATACACACATACACAGAGAAACTGCCACATACTCTTCTTGGGAGAGGGCTGCAGAGAGTGGAAACAGAGACTATCAAAAGGAGAAAATTCTCTCTTTTAAAGTTTATTTTTGAGAGAGAAAGAGAGAGACAGAGCATGAGCGGGGCAGGGGCAGAGAGAGAGGGAGACACAGAATCCGAAGCAGGCTCCAGGCTCTGAGCTGTCAGCACGCAGCCCGACGGGGGGCTTGAACTCACGGACTGCGAGATCATGACCTAAACAGACGTCCTACACTTAACCCCAAAGAAGCAAACCTTTTAAATCATGTGTGCTATGATGCACTCTTAGTGCAAAACAGGAACTAAAGTAAAGAAGGACTAAAGCTTCAAACTCTGGAACAGTATCACCGGGCTCCCTGTTCAGAAGTCCCAAACATCTCAAAAATAACTTTACCTCATTTGAACACCCGAAGAGTCACTCCAGAGGTTATTTATAAACATGGGTGATTCTTGATGGAAATTAAACCATACGTTTCAGAGGAGTCAGAAAAGATTCAGAGACTAATTCCGAAAGTACTTGGAAATGAGCAGACAAACCAAGAAGTGGAAACCCCATGAATATAGAAAGGACATGCCTACTGACTGTGTAATAATTAGCCACCTTCAGACCAGGGGCTGTGGCTTGAAGCAAAACGCTGTGCAGCATAATTTACTGACACCCGAGCCAAGGTCATCCCTGGGTGCACCGTTCACAAGATTTAAACCAGTTCATAAATGGTAGTTAATGGCCCATACCAAGGAGAGCCTCTGCATACCTAATGGCTGTGGGTGACATTTGAGAATATGTGTCCATTCAAAGTTACGTTTAAACAGGAATCTGTGATCCAGCACTTGCCAGACAGTTAAAACTATCCAGTCCTTGGCTGTGCTGACCATTTCTGAGCGCCCAGTGCATCTAGAGCTGTGCGCCCCTGTCTTTCTTTCTGTCAGATGACTCAAGGACCATCGACTCCTTCCAGAGTTGTCTTAAACATCAAGGGATGTTTAGTGTCAGAGAACTAGCCACATGCGTGATAATATTGCTGTTCCTCCTGGAAAGCCAAACATTCTGCATGTTCCAAGTCTCCTGAAGGTCTTAATTACAGTGACTGACAGGAAACAGAAAGATGAGGCAAAAAAAAAAAAAAAAAAAAAAAACTGAACTAGGGCCTTCCCTGGAGGACGGGGCATCCACAGCATTGTTTCCGGCCTCAGGGAGTTTATATTCTACCTGGAGAGATGAAATTATTAATCCCCCATTTTTGCTCTTGAGGAAACTGGGGCACCGCAGTCACGTGACTCATCCACAGTCAAACAGCTTAGTCAGGGACCGAATCAGGACTGGAATCCAGGCTGCGTGGCTGTCTGGGTTGTAGCAGATACTGTCGGTGCTCCGCTCCCCTCAAACCTCACCCTTGTAGGTGCTCCAAACAGCTACTAGCTGCTGGCAGGTGCACCTCTGTACCTAAATGCTCTTCTGCAACCGTGGAGGTCTGCTCTGTTTACCCGCATGGCAGACCTGAAGTATCCAGGAACTAATATCCCCAGGAGCAGTCTGCATCCAAACACGCACAAGAAATGGTGCTTACCTTCGCCAGCTCCCCATCCCTGGGTGAGATCATTCTGAGCTTCTCTTTGGTATCATCTTCCTGCCCTCCTGAATACACTATTTGCTCTTGCATCCTATCTCTGGGATGCCAAAGGAACCCAGACTGTTAGAAAGGGAGATATAAAAATTTAGATATATAAGAAACAACCAGATACTAATTCAAGGGGATACACGCACTCCTGTGTTTATGGCAACACGATCCACAATAGCCAAACTATGGAAACCGCCCAAGTGTTCATCGGCCGATGAATGGACAAAGAAGATGTGGCATATATACACCATGGAATATTACTCAGCCATAAAAAAAAAAAAGAATGAAATCTTGCCATTTGCAATGCCATGGATGGAGCCAGAGAGGATTAATGCCAATAAGAGAAGTCAGTCAGAGAAAGACAAATACCATACGATTTCACTCATATGTGGAATTTAAGAAACAAAACAGAAGAGGAAAGGGGGAAAAAGAGAGAGAGGCAAACCAAGAAACAGACTCTTAACTATAAAGAGCAAACGGGTGGTTCCCAGAGGGGAGGTGGGGGTGGGGGTGGCTGAAATAGGTGATGGGGATTCAGGAGGACACTTGTGATGAGCACTGGGTGATGTAATGGAATTGTTGAATCACTATATTGTACGCCTGAAACTAACATTACACTGTATGTTAACTAACTAGAATTTAAATTAAAACTTAAAAAAAAAGAAGTAACCAGCATTTTTCACAGAAACAGAACCAACAGTCCTAAAATTTATGTGGAACCACAAAGACCCCCAACAGCCAAAGCAATCTTGAGAAAGAAATACAAAATTAGAGGCATCGGGCTTCCTCGATTTGAAACTACATCACAAAGCTATAGTAATGAAAACAATATGTCATACAGGATTGTCATAGAAACAGACACATAGATCAACAGGACAGAGTAAAGAGCCCGGAAATAACCTCAAGGTTAGATGATCAATTGATTTGTGACAAAGGAACCAAGAATATACACTGGGGAAAGGACAATGCTGATTCACTGCCTATCAGCTGTTGAGCTGGGCACTCCTTTCATTGTGTCCCTCAACATTTGTGGTGGCAACTGGCTTATACACAGTAAGTCAGGGAGCGCGTCCCTGGACTCCTCCTGGAGGAGGTTACGGTAATTCAGCCTTGGCTGTGAGCTTACAGGAGGGGCCACTTTTGTTCCTGAGGCAAAAACCTCAATCTCTGCTGGGTTAATGACCAAGAGCCCAACCCAGGTTGGGCCAGCAGGCCCCAGGTTGACCAGCAGGTTTTTCCAGCCACATACCCTCTGCGGAGTGGCTCACAGGACACCTGCTTGCCAGATCCTGGGCTCTGCCTGGCACATTGCCCCCTTGCTTCACTGACCCCACTCGTGCACTGTCAGCAGCCTAGCCTCCCACGCACTCCCCAGCCCCCCTTGCCTCTGCAGCCTGGGCCAGAGGGGCTGAGTTTGGGACTCTGTTCCACCATGACCTTGGACAGCTCCGTTGCTCGAAAGGATTTAGCACACGAACCCTCCACTCAGAAAGAGCCCTGACCTGGCCTAGCTGCTTCTGGCCCCCCTCAGGCAGCATCTCTACACTCACAGCCACCCTGCTTCACTCATTCTTTCATCATGCTGGTGCCTGCGTGGGGTGGACCTCGTCATTTCCAAGAGAAGAAAGATCTACAAGGAAAAACCGAAATGTAAAATCGCGGTTATGACTGAGTAAATACACAGTGTATGGGAGATGCCATTTTCATGAAGGAAAACAGAATCAGATCACTCTGAACAGTGTGGGAGGAACCCAGAGCTGGGCGTCAGAAGACCGTTAGGAGCTCACCGAGGTAGAAGGGAGAGCGTTATTACCGATGGAAGGAGTAGCGGGGGCACAGGCTTGGAGGTGAGGAGAAACACAGCATTTGGGGGGAATGCCCCCATATCACAACGATAATACCACCAGAAAGCAGGTCCCAAGTGAGATGCGAGCTCCCTGAGATTTTGGCCATTGAGGAGCCCTCCGGTTTGGTGTGAAGTCTTGGGCTGGATGTCACCATAGTTCCTTGGGGAAGATCACAGCTCTCCAAGAACAAGCATCCCAAACCCAAGAGAGATGGGTTAAATTAAATAATCAGATATTAAGCAGGAGGCTTCTTCGGAATTAAGCCCGTGGAACTTGGTATTACATGACCAGCCAGCCCCTCCGGGGATTAACACCCCCAGATTTGCATCCTCGTCCCCAGAGAACACAGCTGGACCAAGATCGTGGGGAAGCCTGGGGGCTGAGTGAGTATCTGGGGCAGGGTGATAGGCTGCTACAGTTATGGTGGGGGGTGCCCCAGAGGTCATGCCCTGGATGGAGTCGAGGTCAAAGCTTTTGGATCCAGGCCAGGAACCTTCATGAATAATAAGAGGTGAAGACTGAGCTCACAGGAGAGAAGTTCAGGACCCCGAGATGGACAGACAGTGGATGCACCAGAGAAGGGTGGTCAGCATGAACTTGGAAGCCAAGCGGGAAGGAACCCTGGGGCAAGGCAAAGTGGGGGAGCACACCTGGAGGTGAAGGTGAAGTGCGGCAGTGCCGGGTGAGTCCAGGAGTGAGGAGCACCCCACAAACAAAGGAGTTGCTCGCAGCTGGGCCCTGGAAAGACCAGCCTTCGGGGTGGCCGACCATGGGTGTCTCCACCCACCTCCTCTCCATAATTTGGCTCCGAGCTCCTTGGCATCAGAGACTGTGTTCTGCATCCCGAAGATATGCCCTCGGCACCCAGCGCCCAGCAGGCATTGGGCTAGGGTGTGGGGTATGGATCCCTTTGGCCTCAGGCCCTGAGACTCAAAGGCATATTGGCATAAGGACAGACCACTGTCTCCAGGCGACTGGGCTGGGACTCAGCCTCCTGCCCGCTTCACCATAAATTTTCCTCACAGCCTTGAAAAGGGCTCGGACATATGGAGGTGGAAACATATTAATCCAAGGTCTACACTAATTGGGTCTAATAAACACAGCCTTAGGCTCCCCCTTACTGCTGTTTTCCACGGACCTAGTAATTGCAATTTATGTGACAGGAAAAGTGCACAGAATCTGAAGGATTTGTTTTGCTGAACTTAAAGAAAACACCCACAGGTCATACCAATATGAAAGCGTTATTTTTCCTAATGAGCTCCACAGCCAAAAAAAAAAAAAAAAAAAAGACAAAAAACACTAGGGATAAAAGTCCTTCCCAAAGACATCGTCCCACCCAGTCATTGCGGGCAGGAGTGGAAGATGGGACAGACGGGCAGGACATTCACGCTGGCTTCCCTATCAGTTCTGCTCTCCATAGAAAGGGCTGTCCCACGGATTGGGTGTCCAAGTGTCGTGGGGAGATAAAGAGCGTTATTTAAAACCAAAGCTGACAGTGGTCGCTTTTGCCCTGTGCAGGCGGCATGATTCATTTCTATCACAGGATGATAGGAAGGAGGCCCCCCTGCTTCAATTTCCGCTGAGCGCTGAGACCATAGATGTTCAATACCAAATTGCCTACGAGACAGATCACCAAATGCAGAATTCAAAAAGGTCAGATGAGAGTCCCATTCACAGCTTGAGAACTCCCCCATCTCCATGAGTACAAAAAGGCACCCTACCTTTAAGGCTAGCTGTGATGTGAATCTCACCTCTCTCCCAAAGACCGAAAGGCAGGGGTGGGGAGGGAGGAAGGACTCTATGGGGGATGGGAGGGGGGACAGGGTTTCACAGAGAGATCCGTATGTGGGCCCAACAGCTGGCACGTGGGGAGGGCTGGGATCTGACTCCCACGGGGTAAATCTAGAGGTCCAAGGTGGGTTAACAAAATCAGCACCCCCCTCCCAAAATGCAAGGGACTCACCAGGACTTCCCAAGGACAGATGTGGGTCCCATGGGAGAGAGAGCCAGCCGGGATGTCTTGGGGCCGTTCAGGCCCCCTACGTGCTGGAGAGCGAGAAGTTGAGGTAAGACAACATTCCCTGCGGCCTCGGGAGCTGTCCATCCAGAACAGAGAAAGCAAAGGCCTGCTCAAGGAAACCAGTCAAGAGACCTACCGGGGGAGCTCTGGGGAGCCTCGCGAATCCCAACACAAGTCAGCTCCCTGCATCTAACAGGCCCTGAGGGCAGGACACTCCCAGCAGAGCCAGCTGGAGTGAGACGGACCCCCTGTCTCCACCGGGGGTCTACCTTCCCTCTCGGGAGTGTCTCAAACAGACTGGAATCCGGAGGGACAGAGAAATTAAGAAAAAGCCACTTGTGGCTTGAAACAGGGCCACGCCGGTGGGGGGAAAGGATATGCACCTCCACATTGAGCTGTTTGCGTGGACTGGACATTCTAACTACAGAACTGAGACTGTATCGGCCATATGGCAGTCTGTTGCCCTAGACTGGACAGAGAAGGCATGGGCCTGACAGAGTTACACCCAGAGGCAGGGCAAAATTACCACCACTTTGCAACCTTCAGAGGCCAGTGGGAGTCAAAGACAAAGCTGTGTTGGCCCAGCAGCCGTGCCTCCCAAGGGCTGGTTGCAGTATTCATGGAGGCTAATTCTCTGCTCGCCTCGCAGAGCCCAAGAGCAGAGACATGACTCCAAAATCCTTTCTCCATCTGCCATGGGTGCAAAACCATGGCTGCAGACAAGGTCCCAGAGAAGCTACATTCCCGGCACTGGGTGGCTGGGGAGCCTGGCGACCAGGTGCCGGAGGACAGGACGTGAGCAGAAGTGATGTGTGCAACTTCCAGGTCTGCTCCCGCGGACCCCCTCCCTCACCGTTCTCACCGGCGATTCCCTGCGCCAAGGCTGGGGCACCAAAGGCAGGGAACTTGGGTCCCTAAAACAGTTCATAGAGTGGAGCTGGACCACGCATCCCCAGAGCCAGTATGGAGAGAGAAAAACTTTCTCTCTTTTTGAGGCACGGCGCTAGGGCTTACTTCGTTAGGGCAGCTTCGTCTTTACTCTATCAGATACAAAGGGAAGCTGTGAAATCTGGAGAAAGAATCCGTTGTCTAGCACAGCAGTGAAACACTGGGTTTGCAGAGGAAGGTCCGGAGTTGAGTTTGGGGGAGGGGACTGCTAAATCGCCCCATACGATGAAGTAGGAGCGTTTTCTGGTATCGCCAGAGATGCGAGGCGGTGGTAGACAGAGGGGAAACCAAACCCAGAAGTCAACTGGGTGTTGAGTTGTTGACAAAGTGGAGGAACAGCGTTTAAGAAAAAGAAGTCTAATATCCAGTATTAAATTAACTATTAGGTGAAGCTTGGTGTAACCTCCCTGGCTCCTAACCCTGAGTTTTCGATAAACGTCTACCACACAGAGTGGCTTTGTGGGTGCAGTTTCTCTTGCTTATGCTACATTAGGACAATAAGGAAAGATACAAATTGTGGAAGTTTTCAAATGTACGTGAAGGGAAACAACAAAACCCCAGGTAGCCATCAGTCAGCCTCCACGGTTATCGACCCATGACAATCGTTGCATTTCTTTCCGCACCTGGAAAAAGAAAGGAAGCTGTCATCCAGTCAACTCTTTCGATAATTTGGTTTCTCTGAGCAAGACTGTCTCCTGAAGAGTGTTGAAAATTTTCATTGGGAGACATGTAACATCTAGCCGCTTCTCATTTTATGACCGATGCCGCTGACGATCATTGCCCACCCCATTATTTCATTAGAAGTTGCAAAATAATGGCATTTTAATTTGATTGTTCCTTCTGCATCTATTAGCTTCTATAAAGAGAAACTTCTTGTCAACTACTTGATTACCCTGAGGCTCAGTTAGCATGGTAAGAGCAGAATAAATATTGTTACGTACCCTTAATTTGCCAACTTTTGAAATACTGAATAGTTTTCCTAGAATCCAAAGGTTATAAGTGAGGTCTTTCTATTATTATTATTATTATCATAATTGCTATGTGCTCCTGTATTTAAACATATTTACTGTGTTCAATGTAGTAGTGATTATTTTTATTGACGGTCAAATTGCCCTACACTTAACCAGTAGGAGCCCTTTTGACACAACCCAGTAGTCTTGGAGAGTTTGTTTGCATGGAAAGGAGTTAATAACATAGATGTGTTTCACATGTTTGGGTCAAGGCCAGGGCAGAAATAATGGAGCACTTGCAAAAAAAAAAAAAAAAAAAAAAAAAAAAAACCAGCAGAAAATGCTGTTTTGGCAAAGCCAGAATCCTAGCCAGGAGTAACTAGAAACAAGTGTAAACAGGAATTCGCAAAAACCTTGGTGAAGACATTCGACTTCCCACAGGACATAAAACAGAAGATGGGGCCAATCTTAGCTGGATAATACAGGGAGAGGTGCCCACTGCCAACCTCGGGCTTACGCAGCAGGCCTGTGGCAGTGGTGATATTTTTCTTCCAAACTTTGGCCATCCTATTACCTGCGCCGTTATCCTCTTGGCATGTCCTCTGGTACCTCAAACTCAAGCGCTCCCCACCCCCAGCTCTTTGTCTAACATCTTTTCCAGAAAGCGTCTAGTCATTCTCAGTGAGATACATACCTGTTCATACTAATCTACTTCACATTCTTGCTTAATTAACAAGCGTGCCCTGACAATTCTGCTAAATGGCCAAAACAAACAGTAACCCTTCAAGGACACAGGATTTTCAAAGCAGCCTGGCAAAGTGGAAATGCTGAGGATCATTCCTCCTGGATTCTAGTCCCAGGCTGCCAATAATTAACCATGTATTCTGGAAAAGCACTTCCTGTCTTTGGGTCTGTGGCCCTGCCTATCTAAGGGGATGAGAGTCTCTCTCTCTCTCTCTAAAAAAGGATATCTACAAAAACCTACTGTGAACATCATCCATAATGGTGAACGACTAAATATTTTCATCCTAAAATTGGGAACAAGGCAAGAATGTCTACTCTCTCCACTCTTATTAAAAATCATAGGGGGGCCTGGGTGGCCCAGTCAGTTGAGCATCCGACTTTGGCTCAGCTCATGATCTCGTGGTCTGTGGGTTCAAGCCCCACATGGGGCTCTGTGCTGACAGCTCAGAGACCGGGGCCCACTTCAGATGCTGCGTCTCCCTCTCTCTCTGCCCCTCCCCTGCTCACATTCTGTCTCTCCCTCTGTCTCTCAAAAATAAATAAACATTAAAAAAAGTTGTACTGGAAACCTTAATCAGAACATTAACAAAGGGTGGAGAGGAAGTATACATATTAAAAAGAAAGAAAACTATTCATATTCACAGACAACATAGAAAATTTCTACATAGAGAATTTCAAAGAACAACAGCAAAAAATAAAATAAAATAAAATAAAATAAAATAAAATAAAATAAAATAAAAAAGACTAAGACCTAGGGACTATAAATGACATTAACAAGAGAGTGAATGTCAGGCTGGAGATCTTCAGTGAGTTTTGCAAAGTCACAGGGTACAAGGTCAGCATTTTAAAAATCAATCATATTCTTTAGAAACAAATCATAAGAATAACACCATTTACAATAAGAAAAGAAAGAAAATTAAATACTTAAGTATATCTCTAACAAAACTTTATAGCATCTGTATGCTGAAAATTACAAACCATTAATGAAGGAAACTGAAGAGGTCCTAAATAAATGGAGAGGTATATTATATTCATGGACTGGAAGACTCAACATAGTAAAGATGTCAATTCTTCCCAAATGATTATGATGTAATTTCTACCAAAATCCAAGCCTGAGTTTTCGTGGATACAGACAAGACTATTATAAAATGTATATGAAAAGGCAAAGAAACTAAAATAGCCAAAACAATTTTGAAAAAGAAGAATAAAGTCATGAGATCCAAACTTCTCAATTTTAAGACCTACTATAAAGGTACAATAATCAAGATAGTGTGATATTGGTGAAGAAATAGACAGATGGGTCCATGGAACATAATAGGCATTCCAGAAATAGATTCACACAAATATGGCAAGTTGATTTTTGACAAAGATTCAAAGAAAATTCATTGGAGAAAAAATAGCTTTCTTAACAAATAATGTTGGAACAATTGGATGTACAGAAGGAGAGAAAGAAAGAAAGAAAGAAAGAAAGAAAGAAAGAAAGAAAGAAAGAAAGAAGGAAGTTGACCTAAACTCAACATCTGACATAAAAATTAACTCAAAATGGATCATAAATATAAAATTAAACTTTTAAAAGAAAAAAGGAGGGTCATGCCTGAGTGGCTCACTCAGTTAAGCATCTAACTCTTGATTTCAGCTCAGGTCATGATCTCATGGTTTGTGGGATTGAGCTCCATGTCAGGCTCTGCACTGGCAGTGTGGAGCCTGCTTGGGATTCTCTGCTCATGCTTGTTCTCTTTCTCCCCCCACCCCTCTCTCAAAATAAATAAATAAATAGATTTTAAAAAATAAAATAGAAAAAATAGGAGAAAACCGTCATGATCACAGGTTAGACAAAGAATTTGTAAACATGACACTGAAAACGCAGTTTATAAAAAACATATTGATAAATGGGACTTCATCAAAATTAAGAATTTCTATTATTTATTTATTTATTTATTTATTTTAATTCTAGTACAGTTAACATACAGTTATATTAGTTTCAGGTGTACAATATAGTGACTCAGCAATTCCATACATCCCAGTGCTCCTCACAAGAAGTGCACTTCTTAATCCCCACCACCTATTTCACCCATCCCCCCACCCACCTCCCTTCTGGTAAGCATCAGTTTAAAAACTTCTATGATTTAAAAGACACTGTTAAGAGAATGAAAAGCTAAACCAAAAACTGGGAAAACATATTTGCTAAGTATATATCTAATAAAGGATTTGTATCCAGAATATATAAAGAACTCTCCAAAGTGAGTAATAAGAAAATAAACCACCCAAAATGGGGAAATGTTATAAACAGACACATTACCATCAATGTACCTATGGCCAATAAGCACATGAGAAGATCCTCAATATCATTCATCATTAGAGAAATATAAATGAAAGCCACAGTGAGATGCCATTACACATGCATTAGAATGGCTAATTGGTGGTGGTGGTGGTGGTGGTGGTGCTCAGCTGACAATACCTAGTGCTGACAAGTATGCAGTGCAACTGAAACTCTCATACACACTGATGGGAACGCAAAATGGTAGACTTTGGGAAACGGTTTGACAATTTCCTACAAAGTTAAACATATACTTATCATATGAACCAGAAATCCCACTTCTCTGGATTTATCCAAGTGAAATGAAAGCCTATGTTCACACAAAAACCTGTACACAAAGGTTTATTGCGACTTTTCCCCAACTGCCAAAAGTGAAAACCGACCCAAAAGCCCCTCATCTGGTGAATAGATAAACAAACTGCTACAACCGCATGGTGGACTATTACACAGCCATAATAAAGGGGTGAACTACTGATACACCCAACAGCACAGCCACATGGCAACTGCATCGTGCTAAGTGAAAGAAGGCAGACTCCAAGGTTTAACACTTATAATTTCGTTTATGTGACATTTACCAAGACAAAACCACAGGGACGTCGAATCGATTAGTGTTTGTTAGGAGCTGGGATGTGGAGGAATTTGGGGGGATATGGGATCATTCCCCCTCCTGAGTGTGATGACACAACTAGATACTTATTTTAAAAATTGTCAGAAGTAAGCACTGAAGGGGGTGAGTTTTATTTGACTTTTAAAATGGGAAAACACACAAATCTGTGGGGAAAGAGGAAAGGGGGCGTTGGAGGATCTGGCACTGTATATCAATTTCTTTTCTGCCCCTTTTCCAAGCATGCACTGAGCCCCTACTCTGTCCCGGGGTGGGGGGTGGAGGTCGGATCTCTCCCAGCTCTGTCATTAGCACCCAACATGGCGCCTCCTGATAGACCACAGGCACCTGGGCCTCCCAAAGCAGCACAAGCTTGGCATCTGTGTCGTCCTCCTGGCCTGAAACAATTGGGCTCCACCGCTCAGCTTTCGAGAATGTGTTTGCTTACAACCCACCAGGAGACCAAAATGAGAGCCCTCCAAAGCAATTTTATCTTCGGTTTTCAGAACAACTTTGCAATCCCTTTATAGAGCCAGCGTGAAACTGCGAATGCACACAGTCTCAGTAATGGAAAAGCAGAGTGGGTGAGGCCAAATCCCTGAGACTCCTTGCTGAGGATTCCTTTGGGTCAGATCCACCTTCCTGCTCTCAAGACAAAAACTTCATAAGTGTATCAGACAGGGCTAGACAGTAGACCTGGCTTTTCTCTAGCATGGACTAATGTCTACCCAGGGATCTTCCTGCCACAGTTTGTCAAGCAAATTCGTCTGTCAAGCAAATTAAAAGTAATTGCTAAACATGTGACCCTGAGCTACTCTATATTCTTGTTACTCTGATCAATCCCACATGCGTCCTGAAATCCGCTAAGGGCGGCCACCTTCTCCATGGCTCCCCAGTGCCAAGAACACAGCCCAGCAGATTCTAGGCTGCTAACAAACAGATGATGAGTCAACAAATGGATGAATTAACGAAAATAAAGCCACTCCAAATTTATTTCTTGAAAGATGTATCTGCTAAGGAAAAGAATGTATTTGCTGAACGCTTCTCCCCAACCGTAGTTGTATCTGAGGAGACAGAGAGAAGGATAAATTCTTCTGATAGGACGAGGTGCGTCCTTTAATAGTTTTCTTGGGTCAAACGTTCTACAGGTGTGCGTACCTCTATGGATCGGGAAGTCTTCTAAGAGCTCTGCCACACACCAGGTAATCTGTGTGACTCGAAGGTCTGCTAGGGTCTGATGTCTAGCAGAAGTGAGCGAAAGCCCTAAGTCCACAGTTCGCGAGGTTGAAAGTTTTCACCGAGATTTCGTAGATCCTAAGGGGCTTACATGGAAATGGCCATTGCTCCTTCTGGACTTGCTTCCACTCGTGCCTTTGCTGTTCTGCACCACATCAGCCCGGCCAGGCCTGAACCTGAGCTTTTTTTTCCCCAGTTCTCTCTCTCAAACACACACACACACACACACACACACACACAGAGGCATACACACCCCACAAAAACGTCCACACAAAACATCGGTGAGTGCCTCAAAGTTCACTGAAGCCTGAGGGAGGGGTTGTCCAGGGAGCGAGCTCCCACAGCACACCGCACAAGAAACTCAGATTGTGCATCAGACCTTCCTGTTCCCCCTCAATGACCGCTTCCCCAGGGACCCCTCCCCTGACAGGCCCCCCTCACTGGGAACTTAGGGTCTCACCACCTTGCCCACCATCATTCCCTCGTGGGATCCCTGTGTCACTGCGCTCTTAAGGTCTCACCTTCGTTCTCTGTGGTTTTGCAGTCTTTCTACAAAACAAACACAGTGACCTCCCCCAGGAGGGACAGAGGGTCAGATGATAAACTAACTGCTGGTCCTGCACCGAGCGGAACAAGAGCCAGGAAGACGCCCAACCCCTCCCCCACAGAAAAGAACACAAGTCCAAGGCTGCACCTTCCTGGCCTTACCTCACTTCGTGTGTCTGAGTAGTTGGACCTAATCTTCTAGTATCCTGCTCACTCCCTAGTACAGGACTCATTAAACAATTGACCTACATCTTGAATGCATATGTCCCCCCGTGTCCTACCCTTCTCTCTGACCACAAAAGCCCTCCACCCCCCGCCCCAGGGTCCCAGAGCCCTCCCACTCTCCCAGGCTGTCAGGACTCCAGACATCACCTACCACCCCCTCAAATTGTGTGCCATCCCTCCGACCTTCTGGGACCTTCTGGGACCTTCTGAGAGCCTCAAGCTCTCAAGCTGGGGCTCTGGTAGCAGAGTCGAAAGTCGGGCTGCTTTGGAACTACAAGCAACTTTCACGGGGGCTGGACAGAGAATCCCATCTCTTGCTGGGTGACAGGGCATAGCTGAAGCTCCTGCAGAGTCAGAGAATAGCGGGGTGGCCCATGAGACCAGGACCGTTGCTCAGTGGACCCTCACAGGACCCAGGTGCAACTTAGAGGCACTTTATTTCTATTTGTCAGAAAAGTCATCCTGATAAGACTTTGTTAGGTTAAGATGTTTGACTGCCATCTACTGGAAATGTGTAATAAATGTCCACACGTACCAAGTGAATGGCACCTCCTTAGGTGTGGAGCTATTGTGCAGTGGACATCCCGCACAACGGTCTAACGACCCGTCCTTATCCCAAAGGACAGGCTCTAGTGACAGACACGGCAGACACCAGGAAGGGCCGTGCGCACAGCACAACATCTTACCATTGGCACAGCAAAGCCGTGTGCCCTTCACCATGTGCCCAGACCCTTGCTGAGTCCAAGAATAATTAAATGGGGGAGGAGACAGGGGTGTCCTCGTGATAGGCCCAACCTCTGAAAAAAAGAAAACAATGTCCTGGAAAAATTACCGTCACATAGATTGAGATCATAAAGCTGCGATGAAACCGTACCCCGGAGAGAAGTCAGACCAGGGTCCACGTATTAACTGTGGCTTTTATTTTCTGTAGTCTGATGCTTTGATGTCTGGAGCCAGGCCAAGTCTGGAGGGACTGTCTCTCCTGGGAGCAGCCAATTCCTTGAGATAAGAAACTCACCTGCGAGGGCACTTTACAAATACAAGCCATCCAATCCAGGGCCTGCACCCACCACCTCCTCCCGCAAGTTCTCACAGGGCTCTCAAACTCTGGGCCACCATCCTCCTGCCCCAAACACCCCAGCGCCAGGTACCAGACAATCAGGGACACCCCCAATGACAATATTCAAAGGAGCCAACGGTAAACCTATAGACTCTGGCTCACACATTCCTCAGAAATCACAGTAAAGGCTCGGGCCCCTGACTTCCCCTTGCTCCCTCTGCCTCCCGGCCGACCCATGCCTCCCCCTGTCGCCCCGTGGGTGCCACAAGTCCCTCCCCCTGCGAACCGAGAGAAACAAACTATCTTTCCCACGACAGTCATCTTCTGACCTTTTGGACGCGTCTCCAATTTTCTCTTAAGACACCACATTTTCGAATGCCCTGTAATCAACGTATTTGACGGATGCCCATTTTCAAAATGAACTTCCGTGGAATTCAACTGTCCCGGCTCGGGCTCCGCCTCAGATCCTACTAGGTTCCAGCCACCTGTCCCACCTGGAGCCACCCGACTCCTCACTTGTCCGGGGGCTGCACCCTGCGCCCCATGCCTGCTCTTCTTTCTTTCCTGGCATTCGCTACACCGTCTGCCTGATTTGCCTTGGGCAAACATTTGAAACTAAGTCTCTTTCTAAGTTTATTTACTTATTTTGAGAGACATGCACGTGAGCACGGGAGGGGCAGAGAGAGAGAGAGAGAGGGAGAGACAATCCCCAGCAGGCTTCAAGCTGTCGGCGAAGAGCCTGACGCGGGGCTCGATCTCCCGAACCGTGACATCATGACCTGAGCCGAGACCAAGAGTTGGATGCTTAACCGACTGAGCCACCCAGGTGCCCCCAAACTAAATCTCTTATTTAAAAAAATTTTTTTAACGTTTATTTATTTTTGAGACAGGGAAAGACAGCATGAACGGGGGAGGGTCAGAGAGAGAGGGAGACACAGGATCGGAAGCAGGCTCCAGGCTCTGAGCCGTCAGCACAGACCCTGATACGGGGCTCGAACTCACGGACCGTGAGATCATGACCTGAGCCGAAGTCGGATGCTTAACCGACTGAGCCACCCAGGCGCCCCCTAAATCTCTTATTTTAAAAGGACATTTTCTCACACTCTAGCTGAGTCCCTCCTTTTGGGGGGCGGTGAAACACACTGAGGGCTCCCCGTTCCGGATCTGGAATTTATCCCTGCATCGCCCTTCAGTAACGTGCGGTGTCAGGCAAGTTAGGGAGTGGATGTGGGATTTAAGAACAAGAACGTGGGAACCAGCCTGTCTGGGCTTCACTTCTAGATCTTCCCCTTACCAGCAGGGTAAGACTCAGCAAGTTTCTTACCCTCCCTGCGTCTCAGTTTCCCCATCTGTGAGGCGGGGGGTAATAATAATAAACCCCGCTTCATGGGGTTAAATAGGTAAGTCTACACGCAGTGCTAAAAGCAGCCCCTGGCAGGTAAGTAAGTGCTAGCTGTGGTTAGCCAACGTTTAAAAGAGTCATGTGTCCCAACTGTGATGGACATTGAGGAGGGCACCTGTTGGGATGAGCACTGAGTGTTGTCTGGAAACCAATTTGACAATAAGTTACATTTACTACAAAAATAAATAAATGAAGCAGACAACACAAATAGAACTGCTCGTCGTGTTGTGGTGAGGACGAAATGTCACCAGTCAGAGCAAGTGCGAAGCCCAAGAGCCACTAGCTACTGTCCTTGTTACTGTGGCCATCTGAATCCCGCCCCCCTGCAGGGACCAGCTCAAGCCCATCTCTGAAGAGCCTTCTCTGCGCCAGCCCCCTCTGGACTCTCTCTTTCGAAACAACCATGAGTACTTCCCATCTCTTGTCGCCTCCTGGTCTCCGTCTCCTCCATGGGTGCCCCTGCCCCTTTAGCTAAGTTCCTCGAAGGACATCAGTGAGCCCGTGCACCTTTCCTGAAGTTAAGGCGGGGACTAGCCCCTCTCGGGTTTCTAACTCCTGAGAGTGTGAATTACCACCCACCGGCCGAAAATGGAGTATCTTTGATCCTTTGCCGTGGAGTAAATTTTGGGACTTGGACTTCACCTGACAGCAGCGGGGGTGAGGGACACAAGAGAAAACAAACAAAGATGCCCTATACTTAGGTCTCAGGACAGATACACTGGTACAAGGGGCATCGCAGGCTTGACCATAAGAATACCCCACCGCGTGGTCGTTTGGTGTGGCCGACACACTATTTCCTTAGACTCTGAATGAGAATGCTCTTAGATGCTTTCTAGTTTGCCACAGTCCCCACTCTTCCCTAATACATTAAGTTACCTCTCCACCCACCACAGCCTCAGAGTTTATGATCCCTGCCACTTGCCTAGAGTTCAAGAAAACAATGGACTTATATTCTAGCAATCTGGCTTTTCACCATGCGTTCCTAAATGTATTTTTTTCGCTAAAGTTATCTATTTCCCCCTGGGGGCTCTAGTAACGGTTCTGAGGGAGGTCATGAGAAAACTTGAGGGGCTAGCCTCTTTGTATCCTGCTTTGCAGGTAGACACAATGGCCATTCAATACTCCGTTGCTTTGAAATGCGATAAAAAGAGGAGCCCTAACCGCAGGGTCCTTGGACCTCCTCCAAAAGACCCCAGGTGGGTCCCAGCTCTAAAGTCTCCAGTTTTCTCAGAGCCTAAAGCCTTGGGAGCAGAGAGTCAGGACGGCCTGGTGTTGGCTCAGATCCCAGAGGGGATGTGGAACCCGGGATCACTAAAGGCATTAGCTATTCATCTAATGTAATCACCACAGATTGTATCCACAGGGACTGACTGGATGGAGTTAAGAAGCTTCAGGATAAGTGGATACATTTCTGATTAGAGTTTCTCAGCCCTTAGCTACTGAGTGTAATAAAAGTCATCACTGGGGGGGGGGGGGCGGGGAGGAAGGGAGGGAGGGAGAGACAAGAATGGCAGGCAGGCAGGCAAAAGGTTAGTCCCATCGCATCTCTAATGGAAGGAGCTCAGGGTCCCTCCATAATTCATTTTCCGCTGGGTTCCTGCAACCTCATAGCCCTCTCCCCAAGGACTGGCTGCAGCACGACCTCCAGGGATCTTGTTTTTAGCACACGCTCCCCCAGCCCTCACCTCATTTTCACTCCTCACATTGTCCGAGGGCAGGGGTCCCGTAAGCTATACTGCTCACGCTCTCTCCTTGGGTGATTCAAATTGCACAGCCAGGTCTCAGAAGCCCTGCACCAGGGAAAGGCATACAATATATGCCTCTGTGATAATAAAGACCGCCATTTTGGCGTCTTTCTTTGATGTTCTAAAAAGAGCTTTAGACATTTTGTCACCCATACCACAAAGGGACTCCCAACCTTGCAGTATCCATCTACCCATGACCCATTCACTGATCCCCTACTTTGAGCCCTGCCGTCTACTCTGCACAGGCAACATGAAGATGAAGAAGCAGTTGCCCAAAGAGAGCTCACGGTGCACTAGGGAGCAAAAGACAGGAAAGAGAATTTGAGTGCCGTGGGCTCATATGAGGGGTGCCATCAGAGTGCCAAGGGGAGGGTGGCTTAGACAACGGGGGTGGGGGGGGATCCAGGGAAGGCTTCCTGGAGGAAGTGATATTGAGATGTTCTCCAGAGAGAGCTGGATGGGAAGGGGAGGGGACAACCCCATGTCAAATAGCCCCATGCTGTGGCAGAGACAGCTAGTTGACCACCAAATCCATTCCGTCCTCCTGGTTGCCATCATGTTGCTGGGCATATGTCTGCACAGGGAAGCACCACACTTCCCAGCCTCTCTCTGACCTGAGCACAGGTGCAAGGATGTGAACAGGAGTGATCTGTGCAACCTCTGGATCATTGCCAAGTTAAAATACCGGCCCCTTTTCTGGAAGGGTTTAACCAAAGACATAACACAATTCGTTCGGGGTTTTTTGAAAGTTCCCCTTGGCAGCCAATGTGGAGGGTGAATTGTCAGAAAGAGAGCCGGGAGCCAGGGAAATCGCGAGAAGTTTCCTCCCACTCTCCAGACAAAAGGCATACTGCACTAGCGGAGGAAGAGAGTGGAACAGTAGGGCAGCTGGCATGCAGGAGGCAAAAGGAGAGAGCCAGAATGCCGAGGTGAGAGGGAGGAGGAGTACAAATCCGACCTGGGTGATTGATCTCAGATCTCAAAATAACCACTTCCTAGCCCGTGCTCCCTCCACTGTGCCCTCCTCTCATGCACAGGCTCGGCCCCACGTGAGACAGCAGCCACCCACAGCCAGCGCTGCTCTCCTGCTAATGCTGGTGGCCACAAAGACACGTGGGACACCGGCCCGAACATCCCTGAGGAGAAGGTCGTGAATTCATCAAAGGAACCTCACCAGGCACATCCGATCCTCTGAGGTCACAGAGGAGCCCAAAAAGTTTACCTCCAAGTCCCTCAAGGGCATAGGGGAAGGCGCGGAATATCTCCAAGCAACCATCTATAAGACAATGGGATCATACGAGAACATGCGGGATTCCTTTCCAAAACGGTGAGTCAGAGAAGCACGTCTGACCAGCACAGAGAGCAAAGCTTTAGAAGAGAACAAGAGGGCTCTGCACACACTTCATGTGTCATCCTCTGTCTCCTGACACCTCCACCGGGAGAATTTCTCTCAACCGGAAATAATAACTCAGGGATCAGGGATCTAATGGAGGCTCTTGATCCGGAGTGTGACCTTCCACTTTTCTCTATTTGTTTTTGAGATTAATCAGAGTCTTTACTGGGCTCGTGTCAATAAACAACAGGCTCTTCCAAAATATAGCACCTGCACATCCAATATATCCAGGAAAATAAAAATATATCTGCAGGGATTAGTAGCCATGAATCAAGGCAAAGTGCTGTAGATTGTAATAGCCCCAGCCATCCATGTCTCCAGAATGGAAAAGAGGTTAGCCCAACCAGCCCCGGCTCCTGAAAAGGAAATGTTATCTACCCAGCCATATTTGTGACAAATCATTGGCCTGAAGATTAGCTGCGTTTGGATGGCAGCGTCATGCATAAAGACAGGTCTTGAATGCAGAATCTAAGAAACAAAACAAATGCACGAACAAAGAAAAAAAAAGAAAAACAAACAACAACAACAACCACAAAAACCCAGACTGATAAATACAAATGGTAGCTGCCAGAGGGGAGGTGGGGTGGGAGGTGGGTGAAATGGGTGAAGGGCGTGAAGAGTGCATTTCACTTTGATGAGCAACTGAGACATGCATGCAACTGTTGGATCGCTATATTGTACACCTGCAGCTAAAATAGCATGGTATGTTAACTATATGTGGTTAAAGTAATTGATTGATTGGGTTTTTTTTAATACCTCTCAAGGCAGAAACACAAGCCACCCGGGATGAAGAAGAAAAAGGAGGGAAGGAAGACAAGCAGGGAGGAAGGGGGAAGAAAGGAAAGAGGATAAGAAAATACCACCAAGCACACCTGCTCTGCTCCATGGTGTGGTTGGAACATCCCTGGACCTCATGCGGTATGACCGGGCTTCCTGTCCCGCGGCCACCTCCTTGGGGCACGGAGCCACCTGATTGCCTCCTCGAGGGACCCCCATTTCTTCAGCTACAATGTGGCGGACTGGGAAGGCAATTGTGAGTAAACCCAACATATGATGGGTGTGGCTTTACAAATCAATAAGGAAAGGACAGCTCACTCAATACACAGTGCTGGAATAATTGATAATTTAAATGGAAAACAGTAGAATCAGATTCCTGTCCCAAACTGCACACAACGAAACCCAGAAGAATTGAAGACCTAAATGTGAAAAGCAAAATTTTAAACTTGTAGACAGAAAAAAAAAAAAAAAAAAAATATATATATATATATATATATATATATATATATATACTATGTTTTAACTCATAAGTATGGCGAACTTTATAAAGAAGTCACAAACAACACAATCCATATAGAAGAACACTGGTAAATTTGACCATATCAAACTTTTTTTCTAATGTTTTTATTTTAGAGAGACAGAGAGACAGAGCGTGAGCAGGGGAGGAGCAGAGGGAGACGGAGACACAGAATCCGAAGCAGGCTCCAGGCTCTGAGCTGTCAGCACAGAGCCCAACGCGGGGCTTGAACTCATGAGCTGTGAGATCATGACCTGAGCCGAAGTCGGACGCTTAACCGACCGAGCCATCCAGGCGCCCCGACAATATCAAACTTTTTAAACTTCTGTACAACAAAGAATGTCATAAACAAAATCAAAAACCAGTCATAGGATGGAGAAAAAAATCATTTTTTTTAACGTTTATTTATTTTTGACACAGAGAGAGACAGAGCATGAACGGGGGAGGGTCAGAGAGAGGGAGACACAGAATCTGAAACAGGCTCCAGGCTCTGAGCTGTCAGCACAGAGCCCGACGCGGGGCTCGAACTCACGGACCGCGAGATCATGACCTGAGCCGAAGTCGGCTGCTTAACCGACTGAGCCACCCAGGCGCCCCAAAAATCATTTTTTTTTTAAAAAAGACACGATTCAAAAAAAAAAACAGGCAGAAAAGGAAAACACTGGCAAGTCGTGGAAGAAGAAACCGAAGGACCAGTCAACGTTTGAAAAGATGTAATCAGGATGGCAAGTAGTTAGGAAAATGCAAATTCCAACAGCAATATTCCACAATAAGAAACATGAGAGGAACACTGATAATACCAAGTGTTGGTAAGAATGTGGATGAATAGGAACTCAGTGTAACAAGGAGATGCTGCCTCCTGGGAATGTTGCCATAATTCTCCTTCCCGGAATAATGGAATTATCGTTAGAGAAACTCTCACTTCTGTGCACAAGGAGCCATGTGGCCAAGAATGGTGCCCGCAGTTGTGTTTCTAGTAACAAACTGCAAAGACACAAGAGGTCTATCTACAGAAGAGAGACACTAGAGGTCTATCTACAGAAGAATGAATAAATGGCTGGTAGTATATTCATAGAGTGACAGTCCCCACAACTACAGCCGAAGGGGGAAAGCAAGGTGGGGAAGAATACCATTCCGCTGCATTCAGACATTAAACATCAACATTTTCCAACGGCGGTGTATGTTGTCTGTGATACATAGATACATAGTAAGTGTGTAAGACACGCATGGACACCAAGTGTGGAGTGTGGTTTACATCAGGAATGAGACAGAAAAGGATGGGATCAGGGAGGGTGAAACAGGGGAATTAACTGCATCTGGCATATTATATTTCTTAAGACTGTTGAGTCAAGGGGCGCCTGGGTGGCTCAGTCGGTTGAGTGATTGAGCATCTGACTCCTAGTTTACGCTCAGGTCATGATTTCACGGTTTGTGAGCCCGAGTCCCACATTGGGCTCAGGGCTGCTGGTGCGGAGCCTGCTTGGGATTCTCTCTCTGCCCCTTCCCCTGCTCTCTCTCTCTCTCTCTCTCTCAAAATAAAGAAGTAAACTTAAAAAAAAATTTTTTTAAGACTGTTGGATCAGTAGGGCATACGGTATAATTTATCAAAGCTGGGAGATGGGTACATAATCATTATTGCGTCTTTATTTTCCTGGGTTCTTTAAGACATTTTATGGTACTATTTTTAACAAGAGCTTAGTCTTAATCAGCTTCCCCAAGCGTTTCCAGTGAACTAGCACTACAGTGAATGTTCCCCCAAAGAGATTCCACCATCAAAGGCAGCCTTCTAAATCTCCCATCTTGAGGCTTCACATGCATGCGAGCATATTCAAGGCTCTGAGAAGTCCCGCAGTAAAGAAATTTTGTTTAACTGTGTGGATCTCAGCATTCTCCAGGTTAAACCTGGAATCCCTTTTCAGCCTCTCACCTTACAGACCTGGGGCTCCTCAGAACATTCTTTGGGAAATGCTGGACTGAAAGAGCTCCAACATTTGTGCTGGGAATCCCGTGTGACGAGTAGCTATCGTATCCTGAGAATCTGGTTTGTGAGGCCAGGCTGGTAGGGGGGGAAGAAGACGAGGTAAAACACAGCGCCGGTCCCCACGAGTCTGGTGGGTTGCCACAGCTGGTGTGTATTCTGAGGGACAGTGAGAAGAACTCAACACAAGTAATGCTTCCTACGGTTCCAACTCTAGAGGTGTTGCCCTTTGGTCTTCGTCGTCCCGCGTCACCCACCCCCCACAACTGCTTCTCCTCCTGTACGCGCCATTTCAGTCGGTGGCACCCTGTCCTCCAAGTCAACAAAGCCGTGCTGGGCTCCTCCCTCTGTGATCCCTTCCCCTCCACAGCCACCGAGCCTGGCGTCTCGGGGCAGAGTCCACATGTCTGTGGACGGGCCCCGTGCCCGTCTCCTCCATCTGCCAGGCTCCTACTGGCCCTCCTGCCTCCCATGTCTTTCCCCCCAGCACATCCTCCATGCTGCGGGTCACTCTTTCTAAGACACAGAAGTGATCCCAGCACTTTCCCGGGTCCCCGCCACCCTCAAGAGGGAGCCCTTTGCACTATCTGAACCCTGATTCTACCTCCCTCTTCAGCACCCCCTCCCCCACTCTCTGCAACTTAAACCCGGGCAATTCTAAATCACTCACTGCTGTTCCCAGGACATGCTTCGCACCTCCATGTTTATCTCCTCTCTCTGGAACACTCTTCTACCCTCCTCGGCCTGGCCAGTCACCAGCTCAGACACCACCTTCTGCCGGCACCCTGATTGCCTTCCCATTGGGCCCTCTGTGCTCCTTCAAGGTACCTTTCTCACATGAGAACGCCTTGCAACAAACCAAACAGGCAAAAGCTAACAACTGTTTCTCCAGCGGGGCACGTGACTGGTAAGAAAAGAGAAGAAAGGAGGGAGGTACGTGGACAACTTTCAAAATGTTGCTCCCGGCCCCCTCGGGGTCTTGGCAGATTTAAGTGTTCTAAACATTTTTGACAAATAAAACAAGACAAGTCTAGATTTCAAAATGGGATATCAGATTCCCTCTCGGACTCACAGGAACCATAAAGCATTGTGAAACTTTGAAGTTCATAAAATTTAATATTTTTCTATTATTTTTTTCCCCAATTGACTTCCCTTCTCTCTCCCTCTCAGCACAACTAACAAATCAGATCAAATGAATACGAGCCTCGGCCCCAAGCTGGGGGTCTCCGGGGATCAGGGTGGGTTAGTGAGAATCAGGTGATGAGCTTAGACGAAATAACAGAAGTGTATTCTACTCACTCAGAACTCTCCACTTTTGCAAAGCCCCTTCCCACACTGTGATTCGTCTGGCATTCACGTGCATCATGAAATAAAGACAGCCGGTGTTATGTCCATTTTGCAGAAAGGAAAAGTGAGGCCAGAGAGGTTAAACGGCTGGTTTGAGTATTTGTGGATTGAATTTACAGCTGAAGTGATTGCTCATAATAGTTAACATGCATTATTGACTATATGACAATCACGTTCCAAGCTTTCCATATTTAGTCTCATTTTGTCTTCCCGATCGTGTTTTAAGGCAGACACTCTTATCTTATTATCATCCCCATTTAACAATGAAAAAACTGAGTTCCTCTCCATTCAACCATCACCTCTACACAAGGAGGGAGACTCTATCAGCCATGGTCCTTCGTTATAAGTGACAGAAACTAATCCTCACCACTTTTGAGAGCATATTATTTTCAAAGTAATTGGGCTTAGATGCAAATGGCTTCCCGATATCAGGAAAAAAAAATCTATTGCCTTCATAGCTCATCTTTATCATGTTTTACACTCACTATTGTTTTGTCTGAATCTTCTCTCCTTTTTTAAATAAACTCAAACTTGACAAAGGGCAATAGTCTTCATATAGCTCCCAGTTAGGAGTTTGTCATTTCTCACTTGATCCAGAATGTTCTGAAACACCTCTCCGAGTTGTAGTACTTTGGTGAACCTTTTTGAATGAATTTTGCATCCCATCTGGAAAAAAGACAAAGTATGTGGGGTGACTGACGGGCACTCAGGAGGGGACAGAGAGCCACTCTAAGGCTGTTGCAGCCAGAAGCAAAGCCCAAGTTCACTGCAGCTGGGGGCTGGCCTCACCCACACCGTCCACAGCCCCACACTCTCCACCCACCACCCAAGGGGACTGAGCAGTCCCTGCTTGCCATTCAGAGCCCTGAGAACCTCCTAACCTGTGAGGTCTAAGTCCCACTCCCAGCCCCAGTAGTGAAGGGGATGCGAAGCTTGAGAATCCCTTTCCAGCTTCGGTAATGGGAGGGGACCCGTAAGGAGGGGAATCTCCCAAACGTGGGCAGGAGCTAATCGATCTGATGGACCCAAGGTCACCTATCCACAGCTCACCCAAAGGCTCACCTGGGACTGTCAGGGCAGTCCACACTTCAACCAGCTATGACCTGGAGGGGCCCTGGGCTGCCCCCAGATGGCCTTTCCTCAATCACATCTCACCTTCTTGGTACCCAGGACAGCAACTAGAACCAAATTATAGAGTGGTGGTGGTTTGTTTTGCCATGACCCTTTTCCCTTCCTCCTTCCTCCTGGATGAAGCCTTCCCTGACCCTGACCCTCTGAGCTCCTGACCCCCTGACCTCCAGCCACAGTAGTTGGATGCTACTCTCACTCTCCTCTGTGCATCCCTGGTACATACTTGGGCACATCTCACACTCCGTTTTAAGCATCCAAGGCATATATGTCTTGAAGCTTGATGAGAGCAGAAATTATAGTTTATCTCAAATGGCGTATCTCCAGGGCATAACACGGTACCAAGAACATATGTGATCCCAGTATGTGAAATTCATTTCAAGGACTAATCCGTCAGAAGGTGACATGTGCCCACTGATTTCTCAGCACTTATTAAAGACCGAGAACTTGAATTCTTTCTGCCTAATATTTACTGATGTCTTGGCTGTAGATATCAATCTTTAGAAACACTTACCTAATTTCAGTCCATTTATTTTTCTAGATTAGAACTCATAAACCTCATAAACGCAACCCAAAGCTCACACTGGTGGTCTTCGGGAGTATTTTGGTCTTTACGGTATCTCACATTTCTTTTAACTTTTGTTTATTTTTGAGAGAGAGGGGCAGCGCGCACGCAAGTGGGGGAGGGGCAGTGAGAGGGGAAAACACAGAATCTGAAGCAGGCTCCAGGCTCCGAGCTGTCATCACAGAGCCTGATGCGGGGCCCGAGCCCACGAACCGTGAGATCACGACCTGAGCCAAAATCAGAAGGTTAACCAATTGAGCCACCCGGATGCCCTGGGTCTTTACAGTATTTTTTTAAGTATGACTGAAATGCCCTTACCAGATCTGGTACTCCCCCCCGCTCCCCTCCCCCCCCCTCTGTTGTCCTACTCTAGGTTACTACCTGCCACACCCTGAAGATAATTTGGATTCAGATTCCTTCTGCTTCAGATAGGCTTGTATGCTACCTTCAGAGTAAGTTCAAGACCAGACTGCTCCATGACTGGGCATCATTGTTTCAGTATCATGTCAATGTGCCTTTACTCAACAGAGCTTAGATGGTGTACCTTCAGCCATGATGAGAGATGTGAGACCATGAGTCTCATAAAAGACACTGCTCTCTGTTCTCTTGTGAGATGGTTTTAATGATGTTCTTGGAGTGAAGACCCCACGAACTTAGAGCAGAATCCATATCTGTGCCAGGAATATCTCTCTGTGCCTCCCCTGACCTCCTGGTTTCTGATTGTTCTTGTGGGACTCCATAAATCCTGTGAAGTTGACAATGGCAATGATCGCGTTTTCTCTTGAGTTGGCGTCCAGAAAAACACACAGCTACAGTTTCAGTCCATCTCCGGGAAACTGAGCCCCCTGGGTGTATTTGGGGCAAGAACTGTTCCTCTGGTTTCGTCCCACCTCAACACTCAATCGTTTCCTCACACTCTGCCCAGTTTGGGAGGTCCCACCCTACAGAACCGCTTTCCCTGGATTTGGCCAACAGTTTCTCTAGAATTTGCTAGGGAAGCAATGCAGAAGTTGCTACAACAATGGTATCAGTCCAGAGCTTCCCCAAAAGCTTCCAAACTCAACTGATACCAGTGTTCACAAGTGTCTCCTGAGACACTTGATAATCCCCAAATTTCTGAACATGCATAGCACACAAGGTCCCCATTAAATGCACAAAGTATAGCTAAAACACTTGAGTAGATTTTTTTAAATGTTTACTTATTTTTGAGAGAGAGAGAGAGAGAGAGAGAGAGAGAGAGAGAGAGAGAGAGAGACAGCACACACACTCATGAGTAGGGGAGGGGCAGGGGAGAGAGGCAGACAGAGGATCCAAAGGAGGTCCAACACCATCAGTGCAAAGCCCGACGTAGGGCTTGAACTCATGAACTGTGAGATCATGTCCTGAGCCGAAGTCAGACACTCAGACACTCAACCGACTGAGCCACCCAGACCCCCCACTTAAGTAGCTTTTTAAACTCTTAGTGAAGATTATTATGTTCTCCAAAATGAACAAAACTCCAAGCCCAAAGAGAGCAGTGCTGTTGCAGGCATAGCTGGGTTCACTCCAAAATTAATTTACCACACTCCTCCTCCTCTCTCTCTCTCTTCTCTCCCATTCTCTCGCTCGCTCACTCTCCAGCCTCAGAAGAAAAACTATTAACGTGCAGACATTAAAATCCTGAGCAATAGCTTTAATAATGCCGGAGAGGCAAGCACCTCAGCAAAGTACTAAAAACAGCATCAAGAAGAAATCAAAATACCAATCACAATCCTTTTTTCTCCAAATTATCGAAATAACTCAACTCTCACTCCATATCATTTGTGTTTTCTTCATTAACTCTGAAGTTTACCCCATCTCATTTCCCTTTCTGCCCTCAAATAGATCTGTATTACTCCGTCAGGAAAGTTTGGCATGAAGGGAAAATTCAGACTTCAAATATTGAATCTGAGCTTCACAAATAAAGTAGTAATGGAAAAGTCAGACAGAAAACCTTTGTGATAATGGACTCGGACAAAAATAAAGCCCTGAAATCGGCCAGAATAGCGGAGGCTAAATTGTTTATGGAATCAGTTATGCTCTTAGAGCTGCAGGGCTTCCCGGCTTTTGATTTGGGCTCTCGTGTGCGTGTGCGTGTGTGAGTGGGCACAGATCATCTGGCCTTTCGAAGCTACTGCCAACAGCTGTCTCCGGGACCACAACCAGAGCCATCATCAATTTCCCTGTGTCCCTGCCCACCCCAGTGCCTGGGGTCACTGCTGCTCTGATCACCCCCCTAAGTTATTCTGCACTGGGTGCCATAGACCCCTGGCCTTGTACGAACTAGCCTGCTCTGGAGGAACCACATGAAATGGTGTTGTTCTGCTTAAAGTTCCCCGCCCCTCCCCCAACTCTGATGACCTGAGCACTAGCAAGGTCAACGAAGAGATGAAAAACTAAATGTTTTGGGAATCTGTTTTGTTCCTATCTTGTTCTGCTTATAGCAATCCAGACAAGTTAACAAAGCTCATTCGTCTATTTAAAACTCATTTAAGGGGCACCTGGGTGGCTCAGTTGGTTAAGCGTCTGACTCCGGTTCAGGTCATGATCTCAGGGTTTGTGAGTTCGAGCCCCACACCGGGCTCTCTGTTGTCAGCACAGATCCTGCTTCAGATCCTCTGTCTCCCTCCCTCCCTCCCTCTCTCTCTCTCTCTCTCTCTCTCTCTCTCACACACGATTAAATAAACATTTTTAAAAAGCATTAAAACTCACTTAGAACAACACTGTCTAATAGAAATAGAATTCAAGCCACATATTTAATTTTTTTTTTTAAGTAAAATGTAGGCCACCGCAGGGCTCAAACCCATAACCCGAGATCAAGAGCCACATGGTCCACTGACTGAGCCAGCGAGGTACCCAGACATATTTAAATTTTCTAATAGCCATATTGAAAAAGTGAAAAAGAAACAGTTGAAATTAATCTCTGAAATATTTTTTATTCAATCCAATGTAGCCAAAACATTATCACTTCAACATATAATTAATATGTCCCCAAACCGTGGGGTGTATTTTACACGTAGGGCACATCTCAATAGGGACACTAAATCTGCATCAGAAATACCTCATCTGTATTCAGAGTTTGTCAAATTGACAATTGAAAGGGTGGATTCACACACCCAGGTTGTTTCAAACACGCATAAAAACACCCCAGTCACGGAATGGAGTATCCTTTTTTTAATTTTAAATTTAAATTAATTGAAATTCAAGTGAATTCACTTGAAATTCAAGTGATAATGTAATCCATTCACACTGGCCACATTCAAGTGCTCAGTGGCCACGTCGAGCTAGTGGTCACAGTCTCAGGCGGTGCAGGTTTAAAGAGGGGGCCACCTTGACAATGTACCTGAAGAGTTGGGCCATCAAGTCAGTCCAGCCTAGATTGAAATCCTGGTTGGCGTACTTATTAGCTGTGTGACCTGGGGCAAGTCACTCCACCTCTCTGAGTCTCCTGTTCCTCTTCTAGAAATCGGAGCTGACACTGCCTACCTAACAGAGCTGTTAGATGAGATCCTCGCTGCAAGAGTACCCCTGCCTTAGGTACTTAATAAATGCTGCCTCCCACTCACCCACTGAAACCTTCCCACCTCCTTTGCACAAAAACCTATTTTGTGAACAGATAAGGCAATTAACATATAAATCGAGTTTAATCAAGTAAAGCACTATGAGGACTCTGCTCGGTCTTGGGAGTACCACTAGAAGCCGGCTCAGGTTTGGCCCTCCAGCCCCTCCATTCTAGCGAGGACCACCGGCATTACAATTACCTGCTTTCACATCCGCTCTCCTACTGGACTGAGAAAAATATTTATGGGTTTCCGCTTCGCAAAGCCAACACACACAGGGCCTGGCACATCCCAGGAGCTATCAAAAACTGGTTTTGTGGGGGCGCCTGGGTGGCTCAGTCGGTTCAATGTCTGACTTCAGCTCAGGTCATGATCTCACGGTTTGGGAGTTCTAGCCCCACGTGGGGCTCCGTGCTGACAGCTCAGAGCCTGGAGCCTGCTTCGGATTCTGGGTCTCCCTCTCTCTCTCTCTCTGCCCCTCCCCTGCTCTCTCTCTCTCTCTCAAAAATTAATAACAACATTAAAAAAATTATTTTTAAAAACCCTGGTTTTTCAACAAAAGGTGAATCATCCTATGAGACTATCTGGAAAAGGGGATGGGGAAAAAGTCTTGCCAAATAGGTAAAACCTCATCTCAGCATCATCACTGGAGATGGAGGTGGGGGGGGGCGGAATCAGAGGGGTGACCTCTAGTTTAGCAGCGACCCCTATTACCCAAGAAGCTTTCCCCAAACACTCTGGCCCACGGTGTTCTCAAACTGTCCTAAGTCGGGCGCATTTTGAAGAACAATCTAACAATTCTACATACAGCACTCTGCCTCGCGTCTTGCACTGTCGTTCCTGTGGCCCAAAAAAGCCTTTCCTACCTTCTTCCCTATCAGTCACACACCTATCCATCCCCCCAGATTCAGCTTATTCGTTGCTGTCCCCAAGAAGCCTCACCGAGCCGCTTGCTTCTGCCCACCCTATTCCACTGTGGGGCCTCGCACCCAGCGATACCCTGCATTTAAAGGTCCTAACTAGGCTTCAGAGCGCCTGGGTGGCTCAGTGAGTTGCGTGTCTGACTCTTGATTCCAGCTCAGGTCATGATCCCAGGGTCGTGGGATCTTGCCTCTTGTCAGGCTCCATGCAGAGCATGAATCCTGCTTAAGATTCCCTCTCTCCCCCTCCGCCCCTCCCCAGCTTGCGTTCATATCTCTCAAAAATAAATTAATAAACATTTTTAAAAAACCAAAAACAGATGACCAAAGCTCAGAGAACTGAGTTTTATATAGTTTCATGTAAGATTTTTCTAGAATTTCATTTTTGTGGCATTTCATCTTTCGAGGAATCAGGGCATCCCAGCATGTGCAGATGCCAGGGATAAAAAATGGGGGTGTCTGAGGGAAAGACTGTAGAAAGGTCCACTCTCTGGGCACCTGCTCTGGGCCCGGCACCCGTGTGCCACATATATGCACAATTCTACCACCACCTTCACCCAAGCCCTTCAGTTACTCTTATTAGTCGGGTGGGGAAACTGAGGCTCGAGGAGGTTAAATACTTTGATGGAGCTCTTGGCAGAGACAGGATTCAAATCCCTCTCTTTCTTTCCGTTCTTTCCATACTGGGCTGCTTCCAAGTCTGGAATGACAGTTCAAAACAGGGGAGAGGCACAGGGAGAGGAGCAGATGGGGTTTCCAACCTTGCCAACGGCCCGCCCTGCCTGCCAGCGTGAAACGGAAGGAAGATAAGTCACAGGTTAGCCATCGAGGTGCCGTAGACAGGAGAACGAAGACGTCCTGCCTTCAGCTCCTTGGTTCCATACGCATCTAGTCAGCACTTTGTTTGACGTTGGGGTCAGAAATGGGGAGGCACTTGGGTAAATGAACAAGGTGCATGAGTTTGTTTTTAACGTTTATTTATTTTTGAGACAGAGAGAGACAGAGCATGAACGGGGGAGGGTCAGAGAGAGGGAGACACAGAATCCGAAACAGGCTCCAGGCTCTGAGCTGTCAGCACAGAGCCCGACACAGGGCTCGAACCCACGGACCGCGAGATCATGACCTGAGCTGAAACCGGCCGCTTAATCGACTGAGCCACCCAGGCGCCCCAAAGGTGCATGAGTTTGAATGCCACTTCTGCTACACTCCACTGTCTACTTTCGGACAACGTCCTTAAGCTCTTGGAGCCTCGGTTTCCCTATCTTCCAAGCGTGGTGAGCTACCGTGCCGAATACAGATCATACGTAACACATGTAAAGTGTGTGCAATATATATAAAGAACCAGCATAGCACACGGCTGATAATAGGTGAGCAACAAAGCCATTATTGTTCTTATTGTCGTTACTGACATTGCCAAGTCAGACAAGGCTCTTTCCCTCCGTGAACTGATAGTTTCGTAGGGGAGGCAGCAAGGAAGCGAAAGCCGGCACCCGTGAGGCCCCCCAGCAGGGGATGTGTTCTCGAGCCCCTCCATTCCTCTGCTAACCTCCTCCTTCTCTTTCTCATTCTTGACCTAGAGATGTCCTAGCAGCAAGTCGGGGCCCTTTCTGCATCTCTGCCTGCAGTCACGCTGCGCTGACCTCAAAGCTTCCAGCGCAATGGTTCCGACAGGCAGGTGCCAACCCACTCCGAGAAAGCCCCAGCGCCTCCCCACAGAGGAGATGGAAGCCAACCTCCCCGCGCCTGGGCACAGGCCCTTCACCGAAACTCGGGTGCGCTGGTCGTGTGCCTGACTTAATACCGTGCAAGGCAAACAATAATTAAACCAGCCAGCTTGGCCCAGGCACTCAGGCGTGCCGAATGGGCACTTGTGTGGAACTGGTTCCAAGATGATACGCACGGCTTTTTCTTTCTTTCTCTTTCACCCTGACAACATTGTGACTGATGGCTTTACTTTTGGAGTTTGGGGATCATTGAGTACATTTTAGGGTCATTAGTGAGGGGGAAAACAGCCCTCTCTTTCCTGATCTGTTTGTCCTCACAATATTTTTCCATCCAGTTCTTTCCGCCGCTCTCACCAACATCAGAGTGAGCACCCTTGACGAGGGTGTGGTGCCAGCTGGTTTGCACAGTCTCCACCGACCAAACAAACACACAGCGGCAACGTCAAGATGTGGGTCATTCCAGCATGAAAGCCTAGACCTGTGACGGATGTGCCAGTCAATTTGTCTGCCCTGCACGGTGACCCCCACCTCCTCCTCTCCTCCGGCCCCCGGCAGGAACAGGCTCCCACGTCATCTACTGGGAAGGAAGCAAGCCAAAAGGCATCTACTGCCCAGCCATAGCTGATCAAACCCGGAGTCAGTACCTGACGCGACTCCAACCAACGTGCTGGCTGGCCAGGGATCAAGCACACTCTCTCCCCAGAATGTGAATTAAGGGAGGCAGCCATGCTAATCGGTGATCGGCATGGGATGCACATGTCATGCCCACTCAGGGCTGCTGGCCCCTTTGGCCATGTGCATGGCAGTATGCAAAGAGGAGCATGAGAATGAGGTAGACACTGACAGAGGGAGGGATGGGAGCTGATCAGCCCAAGAGAGAAGGTTTGGAGAGGAGAAGCCAGAATACTTCCCACTGCCTGTGACTCGGGCCATAAGGTCTTCTGGGTGAGGCAAGGATATCTTATCTGGAAGGCCCTGGAAATTTCCCCAGCGTACCACTCTTCTTACAGATGGGAACGTGGAGACTAGACAGGGAAACCGTTGACCAGAGCTACCCAAGACTGGACAGCGATATGATTTGCCAACTTGGCTAGGCCATGGTGGCCAGTTGTTTGGACAAACGCCGGTCTAGATGTGCTGCGGAGGTATCTGTAAGGTGTGGTTAGCATTGAAATCAGTAGACTCTAAGTAAAGGAGACTACTGTCATGTGGTTGGGGATCGCGTGGAAGGCCAACCGGTTGAAGGCCTTGAGAAAGAATTCAGACTGGCAACTGCAACACAGAAACCCTGCCTGAGTTTCCAGCTTGCTGGCCTGCCCTGTGGGTTTCAGACGCACCAGCCCCTCGCAATCATGAGGGCCAGTTCCTTAAAATCGATCTCTCTCTCTCTCTCTCTCTCTCTCCTCTCTCTGATCTCTCTATCTCTCCTCTCTCTCTCTCTCTCTCTCATCTATCTCTCCCTCTCTCTCCCTCTGATCTATCTCTCCCTCCACTGACTAATACAATACTTTTGTGTCTCTCCAAACTCTGGGCCTCTTGGTAGTTTTTTTTTTTTTTTTCCCTTCGGGAAAGGAGTTCTCCAGGGAAAAGAAATAGATTCCTTCACATCCATAAATAAAAACATGATCTTGTACAACTTCCGAATCATATCTTCCATTGCACAGTTTATAGGCCCAGGGGTCAGGGGTGTGGCCTCCGGATCCAGACCGTTCCCACACTGGGTCTACCACCTGAGAAAACCCAGGTCGGGCACATACCTCTATAGCGGATGAGAGACCTTTCCTGTCTGCTCGATGAATATAGTGGGAACATCTGTCTCTAGGGAGACTTCGAGGATTAAATACACCAGGCACGTAAAACACTTTGGAGAGGGCCTGACAGTGTGCATGCTGGATAACTGGTAGGTGCTGTCGATGTTATTGTTGCTAATAATAATAACTGAGAGCACTTCGACCTTTCGACAGTGTGTACCGAGCCCGAAATGAATCGAGACACTTCCCACCGCACATGGCTGACCTAGTAAATGAGAGCTTCTTGGCTCTCGTCCTGGGAAACACCGCACAGCTGGATCCCGGGCCCCAAGACCCCCATCAGGCCCCGTTGTTTCTCTTTCCTGCCGAGTGTCAGCTTTGTCCTTAACTGAGCCCTACCCATGTGGGTCCGCGACAGCTCCCCAGCAGCTCCAAACCCTGTCTGTCTTCCCTGCCCAGCTTTTTCCAGCCGAAGTCCCAGAATTGAGACGGGTTTGCCCTGGATTGGGTCACACGGCCAGCCCCGAACCAGACTCCACAATTCTGATTAGCCCCGCCGAGGTCAGGTGGCCACCTCAGCAAGGGGGCTGTGGGGGCATGGGCATTCCAAAAGAGGATTCGCATGGTGTGTAGGAAGGGAGAGTGGAGGCTGGGCAGGCAGATACAGCAGGTGTCCAAGGTGGGCACTTTCCCTGTACCCCGCACTGTGCTGTGAGCTTTCCATCACAAATCAGCCAGTCTTCCAAGGATCCCTAGGCTGCTTTCATCACCATTTTACAGATAAGAAAACTAAGCTTCCAGGGCTTGAACCCCCCGTCGGTGTTCCCACACTAAATACGAGGTCGGGCAGGATTCATTCCCAAAGCAGACAGCAGTTCCTCGGGGGCGCTGGTACCTCTGAGCTACTCCACAGCCTGGGGCAGAGTGTGGCTCTCTCAACCCAAAGCAGCTCATCCCCTGTGTCTGCTCCTGGAAAGCGTTACCGCGCCCGCGAGCGTGGGCGCGCGCACCCAAGCCATCAACCCAGGTTGATTCCAACTCGAGCCATAAAACAAAGCCTCCTCTATGGTTTCCATTTGTGACTGCAAGGGTTTCCTACACAGAAATTAAGGAATCACTGTCGCCCGATCTCTCTTTCCCTACAGAGCCGAGGGACCATTTGCTGATTTCCGCTGCCCTTCCTCACCCCACTTCAGCTCATTTGGTCTAAAGGCAGATCCCTGGTGCCCATAAAGGGAGGCAGAGCACAAAGCAGGGTTGAGAAGGGGCAGGAGAAGCTGAGCCACAGGAGCCAGGAGCCTCTGCTGCGTCTCTCATCGGTCTGTCCCAAGGGCATGACTGCATGACTGTCCCAAGCTTCTCCTGGATGCAAAGGTGGTGGTAACAGGTGCCGTCTCACGACTGAACACAAGGATTGCATGTGCCGTTACATGTAGCATGCCTAGAACATGGGAAGCATGCAACAGGTCAGGTATACGGGATCTTCACAGGCGGGACCAGGAACAGAAGCAGAAGGGTGGCCTGGAAACACACACAGGAGAATCCCAGAGCAGGCTGGACCCCATCACTGGGCACAGACACTCCAGATGGAGGAAGCCACTCGGTCTCCAGGGCGCCAGCTCTTCGAATACAAGGTTCACCAGCTCCCCTTTGAGACGTAAGAGACCCCCAGCTCTGGACATCCCAACAGGTTGCTATGAGTCAGAGTCTATCTCCCGTATGAGAACGAGTCCGGGGACCTGATTCTCCCGTCAGCCAGACCGGAGGCCACGTTGTGGGGAAGTTCATGCGAGAACCACAGGTGGCCTGGCTGGAGATCCCAGCTGGAGCCAGGTAGGCGTGGCCCAACATTCAGTTGATGACATGAGTCATCCCCTGCTGCCATTTGCTTATTTAATATTGAGTGCCCACTAAGTGCCACTCCCTATCCCAGACGCAGGAGGCAGTGGTGGACAAAGCAGATAAAATCAGTCTAGAGGGGAAGACAGAAAGTAAGCCTATGCGGTTGTGGGTGTGGAGGTGTGTGCATATATATGTGTATATATTGTATAGTGCCATATTCTACATAGATACATATATTCGGACATGACATATTATCAAAGAGTGTATATTATCAGGGCAGGGCAAATGGATTTGGAGAATCGGAAAGGGCTGTGTCCATTTTAGACATGGTGGTCGGGACAAGCCTATGAGGAAGAGATATTTGAACAAAAAGCTGAATGAAGGGAAGGGTTTTTCTCATGCCCCTTCTGGTACATGCTTCGCTGATCTACAGGCAAAGATTTTGGCTGTCAGACCTGGCTCGCCACCCCCCCTCCCACCTCTGTACCCAATTCCCCCTTTATTTGGGTCCATTTCACCCTCCCTTTCCCACCCACTCAGGCTCAGCTACACCCAACAGCTGGCCGGACCCTACAGTTCATGTTTAAAGAGCTGTGACCAGCCTTGGTGAGTGACCCAAGTTTCTGCTACTCTTGTGCCACTCAGATCTTAGGTCCCAGCACCGATACCTGGGTTCTGTTGGGGAGAGCTTTTGTTTTGCCTTTAATGGTCTCCCAGATCTCTTCATTGCTGGGACCCCATTTTCCTTTTCTAAATTTTCTTCTTGGGAATACGAGTCTTGGCTGGAGCTCTGTAATCGCTTTCCCTCACATTCCTACTCATCCTCTGGCCGAGATGTCTGACCACACCATGCCCCTGCGCCCCTGCTCTGGGCACCCTGGGCCAGCCCTCCTGATCCTACAGCTCGTGCTAGACCCCTCTACCATGAGGCCTTGCCCCACTTTGCCTGCTGCCTCTAGCCCACTCCTCAGGGAATGAGAAGTTCAAAAATTAAACTCCTGACAACTTTCTTTGTCTGTGAAAATATTCACTCTCTCCAGAACCAGAATTTGTTCTGGAACGTCGCTTTCAAAAGCTTAATTTCCTTCCGTTCAAGAGGATGTTAACTGGTCCTCATTCAGGACATTACCTTTTTGAGATGACCAGCCTAATTGTGAAAATTAAGGTGTTTCCAAATTTTGGCCATCATAAAGCCATCATTGAGATTTAGAGAAATTCTTGTTGGCAGAAACCTGTGGGCCAAGGCTTTCCTGATACACTTGTATGGCCTCGTTGGTTGGGGCTCCAATGCCCCTGGTCTGTCACCTTACAGGAGCTGCAAATCCTCAAAAAAATAAGTTCAGGGTGGGTCACACACGTCCTGTGAACTTGACTTCATGCCAGCAGTAAAACAAAGCTAACTGACCATGCAGCCTAGGAGTAAAGTCAGGAGTACTACATTTATGGAATCCTGGCCCCTGGAGGATTCTAACTCTCTCAGGTGACTCAGACACAGAATTCCAAACAAAGATCCAGACCCATGCTGTGCAACACGATCACCGTCGCCATTCGTGTCTACGGAGAACTCACAAGGTGGCTAGTCTGCATGGAGATGTAAAATACCAGTGTAAAATACTCACCAAATTTCTAGACTAAGGATGAGAAACTAAATACCTTGTTCGTAATTTTGTTAGTAATTACTTGATAGATTAAATAAAATATATTAATAGAAATAATTTTACTAATTTCTCTTTACTTTCTTCAGTTACTAAAAAATTTTGAATGAGATATGTGGCTTGCACTGGATCTCTACTAGACGTCTCTGTTTTATTTTTTTTTTCATTTTTTTGTTAACGTTTATTTACTTTTGAGAGACAAAGACAGACAGAGCATGAGCCAGGGAGGGACAGAAAGAGAGGGAGACACAGAATCTGAAGCAGGCTCCAGGCTCTGAGCTGTCAGCACAGAGCCCGATGCGGGGCTCGAACCCACGAACCGTGAGATCGTGACCTGAGCTGAAGTCAGACGCTTAACCGACTGAGCCACTCAGACACCCTTTAACTTTTATTTTTTAAAGCTTACTTATTTATTCTGAGCGGGGGGAGGGGCAGAGAGAGAGGGAGAGAGAGTATCTGCTTTAGATACTCAGACCCAAAAAGGGTCCTGGAACTTATTAAGACCTCAACAAATCCGTGTGTGGTTGCCATCTCTCCAGATTACTCTGGTTGGTTGAACATGCAAAGCTCGAATTCCTCACTAACCCCCACCACTGCCTCTTCCTACTCCTCTAACCCTCTTCACTTGATTTCATTAAAATCTTTATGTTAAAGGTGTCCACAGAATATGTGCTCTGTTGTCAGTTAGGATCGGAGGAATTTACGTTTCATATGTGCAAAATTTTAATCTCTTTTCTTCAAAAGTGTCAGTGAAAAACCAAAATTGTTGCTAATTTTTCTAAGAAGTTATTTTTGTTCAAAAATAGGCAAAATTACGTGTTAAACTTAAGGCAGTAAATAATTAATTATAAGTAACAAAGTTCAACTTTAAGAATCAAGTGTGGTAGGAGCCCCTGGGTGGCTCTGTCAGTTAAGCAGCCGATTCCTGATTTCAGCTCAGGTCACCATCTCCCGGTGTCGTGAGTTCAAGCCCCACGGGGGGGCTCTGTGCTGACAGCACCGAGCGCCTGCGTGGGATTCTCTCCCTCTCCCTCTCTCTGCCCCGCCTCAAAATAAATACATAAACTTCGAAAACATAAACAAATAAATCATAAAAAAGCAAGTGTGGTTAAATAAAACTCTCTTTTTTAATTCTTTGAAAATTAAATTCTCTTGTTATTTATCTGAAAATAAAGCCATTTATGATTCTGACATTCACTGCCTATCCAAATGCCAGTGTAGAGAATAGGTATATTTTACAGCGTTACGTCTAGACCTCCTTACATACGTTGTCACAAAATGTTCCCCCCACGGTGTGCGGTGCCTGTGAATACGGGCCTCACTGGTGAGTTCTCCCAAATGGAACAGGAAGAAGAGGAGAAAGGAAACAGACGTTGGCACCAGTAGAAAATGACCCTTTATTTTGCAAGACTCTACCATAACCACGCGTTCTGAAAGTTGGACAGTTTACGTAGTCTGTCTCCAAGGGACGTTTGGACCACCTAATTGGCTTGTCTCTTTCTTTTCCTAAGTGCTTCTGCAATTCAAATCTTCCTGGTCTCCCAAGCAATGATCTCCCACAAGGTCGGTGCCAACATAGCTTACTATCCGTGTTATCTTCCAACACGGTTGCCCACGACCTTGACGACACAAGGCAAGACTCGCGAAGGGTTGCTTCCTTGGGGCCTGCTGGTGTTAGTCACCAGGGAGACGTTCAAGGACACAAGTCACTCTATGCCAGTACGGAGCTCCAAGACACAGGGCGCCATGTGTCCTCAAAGAGACGTGTTTGGTGTGTCTAATATGCAAGGCTCTCTAAAGCTTGGGGTCCAAGGAACGGTGACTCTGGCCAGTGCCTTAGGGCAGCATCGGGATGCAAAGACAATCAATCATCCTGGATCTGAGTGCGTCCACCGAATACGGGCATTTTGCAGTGAGTACACGTCCATGAAACTGGACGCCCACCCCCACACCACCAGACTATGGGTTCCCCTACTAGCCTGTAAATTCCAGATAACCAACGACTGTGTCTGTCTTTTCCACTACCGTTCCTCAGCATCTAGGACAACTTGGCACAAAACGTGAGCTCAGTAACTACTTAGTCAACTAAGTTACAAAGCTCTCGGAGAGCTAGCTTAGTTACAAAGCTAAGTTACAAGTTAAAAGCTTACTTTTCATGTCTTAGTTACAAAGCTAAGTTACAAAGCTTACTTTTCACGACTGCAAAATAGGGAGAATGATAACCTGACCTCACTGAGATTGTTTTGAGAATTACATGTGATAATATTTGTAGAACCTCAGAATACCCTCTGACACACAGTAGGGGCTCTATTAGCTATGTGATGGGTTAATTATAATAAGGAAAGTTAGGAAACTCTCAACTTCTTAATTACAAGGTGGAAGAAGCAGTGCCTATGACACGAAGCCTATTTTGAGAACTAAATAAGATGATGTATGTGGCACATAGTAAGCGTTCAATACCTGAGTGGTAGCGGTCTTGACCAGTGGATGATGACGGTGACAATAAGGTTAATGCCAAACACACCTCTCGTTTCATTCATGTCATGAGACCAGGAAGCCCTTAAAAAAGGACATAACAGAAAAACGCAAGAGCCAGAAAGCAAAGCTCTGCCCTCCACACTATCTAGACACAATGCTCTAGAATAACCATTATTGTTGTTCTCCTAAGTCGGGCGTGAAATACCGAGTGAACATTCATTAATGCAGGAGTGTAGGCACAGAGAAGAAAAACCCTAGAGTCTCTCCAACAGAAGCGTGTATTACCCCTTGAGATGATGACTTTGAAATACAAGAAATAATTTTTTAAATGACACAAGACAGTACAGAGCATCATTAAGTCAAATGCTAAATTGTATAGAACTGACCGCGCAGAAGGGGATCGCGGAAGGAAAGGTGATCAGTAGGGCTGGAGCAGTTGGCGGGGGGCAGGGGGGTTGCAAGTGAATGACAGAAGAAAGGAGTGGGGAGGGGTGTTGTAAATGAATAACAGAGGAAAAGAGGGAAGGAGAAAGGGAAAGAAGGAGGGAGGGAGGAAGAAAGGGAGGAAGGAAGAAAGGAGGGAGGGAGGGAAGGAGGAAGGAAAGGAAGGAAGGGAGGAAGGAAGGAAGAAAGGAGGGAGGGAGGGAAGGAGGGAGGAAAGGAGGGGAGGGAAGGGAGGAGGGAAGGAAGGGAGGTGGGAGGGAGGAGGGAAGAAGGGAGGGAGAGAAGGAAGGAAGGAAGGAGGGAGGGAGGGAGGAAGAAGGGAAGGGAGGAGAGGACAGAAGGAAGGAAGGAGGGAGGGAGAATGGAAGGAAGGAAGAGAGGGAGGGACAATGGAAGGAAGGAAGGAAGGAAGGAAGAAGGAGGGAGGGAAGGAAGGAAGAAAGGAAGGAAGGAGGGGAGGGAAGAGGGAAGGAAGGAGGGAGGGAGAATGGAAGGAAGGAAGAGAGGGAGAGAGGGAGGAAGGAAGGAGGGAGGAGGGAAGGAAGGAGGGAGGGAGGGAAGGAAGGAAGGAGGGAAGGAAGGAAGGAAGGAAGGAAGGAAGGAAGGAAGGAAGAAGGAGGGAGGGAGGGAAGGAAGGAAGAAAGGAAGGAAGGAGGGGAGGGAAGAGGGAAGGAAGGAGGGAGGGAGAATGGAAGGAAGGAAGAGAGGGAGAGAGGAAGGAAGGAAGGAAGGAAGGAAGGAAGGAAGGAAGGAGGAAGGAAGAAGGGAGGAGGGAAGGAGAACGGAAGGAAGAGAGGGAGAGAGGGAGGAAGGAAGGAGGGAGGGAGGGAGAACGGAAGGAGGGAAGAGGGAAGGAAGGAAGGAAGGAGGAAGGAAGGAAGGAAGGAAGGAAGGAAGGAAGGAAGGAAGGAAGAAACAGAAAAAGGAAATGAAGGAATGAAGAAGGAAAGGAAAGAAGGAAGGAAGGAAAAGAAAGAGGAAAGGAAGGAAGGAAGGAAAGAAGGAAAGAAGGAAGGAAGAAAAGAAGAAGGAAAGAAGGAAGGAAGGAAGGAAGGAAGGAAGGAAGGAAGGAGGAAGGAAAAGAAAGAGGAAAGGAAGGGAGGGAGGGAAGGAGGAAGGAAGGAAGGTAGGTAGGAAGGAAGGAAGGAGGGAGGAAGGAAGGAGGGAAGAGGGAAGGAAGAAAGGAGGGAGGGGGGAAGGAAGGAAGGAAGGAAGGAAGGAAGGAAGGAAGGAAGGAAGGGAGGAACAGAAAGAGGAAATGAAAGGATGAAGGAGGAAAGGAAAGAAGGAAGGAAGGAAAAGAAAGAGGAAAGGAAGGAATGAAGGAGGGAAGGAAAGAAGGAAGGAAGGAAAAGAAAGAAGAAAGGAAGGGAGGGAGGGAGGAAGAAAGGGAGGAAGGAAGGAAGAAAGGAGGGAGGGAGGGAGGAAAGGAGGGGAGGGAAGGGAGGAGGGAAGGAAGGGAGGAGGGAGGGAGGAGGGAAGGAGGGAGGGAGAGAAGGAAGGAAGGAGGGAGGGAGGGAGGGAGGGAAGAAGGAAAGAAGAGAGGGAGGGAGGGAGGGAGGAAAGGAGGGGAGGGAAGGGAGGAGGGAAGGAAGGGAGGAGGGAGGGAGGAGGGAAGGAGGGAGGGAGGAGGGAAGGGAAGAGAGGACAGAAGGAAGGAAGGAGGGAGGGAGAACAGAAGGAAGGAAGAGAGGGAGGGAGAACGGAAGGAAGGAAGAGAGGGAGAGAGGGAGGAAGGAAGGAAGGAGGGAGGGAGGGAGGGAAGGAAGGAAGGAAAAGAAAGAGGAAAGGAAGGGAGGGAGGGAAGGAGGAAGGGAAGGAAGGAAGGAAGGAAGGAAGGAAGGAAGGAAGGAAGGAAGAGAGGGAGGGAGGGAGGAAGGAGGGAGAAAAGGAGGGAGGAAGAGAGGGAGGAAAGAGAAAGCAGGAAGAAGGTACAAGTTGGATGGACAAAGGTGAGTTAGGAAGGTTGGAGTACCTTTGGGCCTATTTCAGCAGCAGGTAAATGGAAAATAACATCTGAAGACCAACACTTTCCTTTGCATTAGGTTCTGCGACTCGCGTTTTTTAGAATTTAAGGCTGTGGTCCTGTCCTTGTGCTGTGAAATGACGCCAGTGTGAGGAACCAGATGGTTCTCGTGTCGCAGAAATAATCACTGCTGCAGTCTCGGACCCATTTGGGAACCTCGGTGAACACAAACCTTGACGTACCTCTTGTTCTTTCTTTTCCGATCATGACCGAGTTTGTTCACTGCAGCGCCTGCTGTTAGAGGCACCATCCGTCAGCATTCTGATCATTATTCCCCATTCATTCCCGAGCACTCCATCGCCATGGCAGTCATTAACCAGCTCCTTCCACTGTGCGCGTTACTTACACGTGGCACTCATCCAAGTTCATGTGGCCATTTAGGCCGCCAGGTTTTCACTCAGTTCCGACACACAGATACAGACGGGGATGATGTTTTGTCCAAAGTAAATCAAGGCGTCTTAACCCCAACTCCCCGTTTGCCATTTGAAACCTCCCACCTCCCAGACCGTGGCCCATCGCACCAGAGCAGTCGGTTCCCCGGGCCCTGACCTCTTTAACCAGACACTAAGCTTAAAATCAGGCATTGCTGAAACAAGGGAAGATTTGCTGTTTCTGTAGAATCTGTTTGATACATCAGGGTCCAGGCCCAGGAGACTTCAGACTCCAGCACTTTTCTGCCAGGGAAGGGCATCCCATCGGACGAGGAAGGGAAAGTCACCCCTTCCAGCCCAGGGAACTGGGGCAGGAGGGGGCTCCAGGTGAAGGTGGAAACGTAAGGAGAACAGTGTTGGATGAGGGCGGGGAATCCCCAGGTTGGAGCGTCCCACCCACTTGGTCAGGAGACACTCTGGAAGGAGCTTCCTTGCACACCCTTCCAAGAGCCCACCGCCTTCTTCCTTCACCCCAAGGACACCAGACACCACTTTGGAGTGGAGGTGGGCAGGGGAGAGACGTGGGGGTAAAGAAGACAGCATTTTGTTTCCTAAAAGACCTGAAGGTATTCCCTAATGAATGAATCAGGTCAAACTGCTTTAAACGTTGAAGGACTTAAAAGTTAATTTAGAGGAAAAGTGTATTTATGGACAACATAAAGACACTACACTTTATCTACGCTCCTGAGTAATTTGCAGCCTGCAACATGCAGGAGCCCCCGTCAACTCGGATTTCCTTCACTAATGTTGAATCCATATGAATTTAGGTATGTAAAATTGATGCCTCCATCTAGGGGCAAAGAAAAAAAAAAACTTACTGTGCTCATCTTTATAGAGTAAATCAAATTATGGGAGAAATATTTACCTACTTAAGAGGACAAAAACCACGGAACATCTCAGAAGCATAATTTTGCCTCCAAAGAATGTGATTTCAGCTAAAGAAGGAGGGTGTGATGCTCAGGCTGGTGTTTGATATGCTAATCATGTCAGTCATCCGATATGAATTAATTATTAATGTCAACTAACATTTACTGAGCCTTTATTACGGGCCAGCCTATGTGCTAAGCACTCACATTAGCTCCAACCCTGGGAGGGATGCTATCATCCCCCTTCATAAGGAAGGACCAAGACGAGAGAGAGAACGTCTGTTACGTTTACTGAACTGACTGTACGAAATTCTTTTACTCTGTAGGGAGGTTACAGGCTGGCAAAACAGTCAAGTGTACGTAATAACGAAGGGCATATTACAGTTGACCCTTGAACAACATGGGTTGGAAGTGGATTATTTCAATATGTGGATTTTTCCAATAAATACGGAACATATGTTCTCTTCCTTAGGATTTTCTTAACAGCATTCTCTTTACTCTAGCTTACTTTTGTAAGAATACAGTACAGAATACACACAGCATACAGAACATGTGTTACTAAACTGGCTATGTTCTCAGTAAGGCTTCCAGCCAACAGTAGGCTGTTAGTAGTTAAGTTTTGGGAGAGTCAGATCTTCGACTGTGAGGGAGGTGCCCCTAACCCCCACATCGTCCACAGGCCAGCTGTATAAGTGAAGTCAGCAGTGTAAGAAGTCCTGGACTTTTCCGATCACAATCACCAAGCCTGGCCACTTTTGTGGACAAGTTATTTAATGCCCTTTGGCCTCAGTTTCCCGCATCTACTTCACAGCATTGCCGTGAGGATTAGATAATACGTGTAAGTACTTGGAATGGCTCCCAGCACAGAACGAGCATGACGTACGGCATAGCTATGGGCTTCCTACGAATCTCTGTCCTCACCTTTATCATTTTCCACCTACGTGTCCACATTTCAATGGGGATGCTGGACAGAGGTGAAAAATCTCATACTTTTTTTTTTTAAGTTTTTATTTGATTTTTAGTAATCTCTACCCCCAATGTGGGGCTCGAAGCCATGCCCTCGAGATCAAGGGTCACGTGCTCCTCCAACTGAAGCACCCCAAAAATATCTTACTCTTTTTGTGTATAAAGCGCAAATATATATACAGTACATAAGTATAACTATGATAGTAAAATTTTATGGGGGGCAGGGGGGTGGCGCCTGGGTGACTCAGTCCATGAAGCATCCAGCTCTTGATTTCAGCTCAGGTCATGATCTCAGGCTTGGTGGGTCCGAGCCCCGCATCGGGCTCTGTGCTCGCAGCTCAGAGCCTGAAGCCCACTTTGGACTCTGTGTCTCTCTCTCTCTCTCTCTCTCTCTCTGTCCCTCCCCCTCTCACGCTCTGTCTCCCTCTCTCAAAAATAAACACTTAAAAAAATATTTTAAGTAAACAAAAATTAAAATTCTAAGGGGGAGGGGCCGTTTTTTTAGAAGGCAAACAAAAGAAGTCTCCTTGAGGAAGCAATAATGAAGAGAAGCTTAAGAAACACTGCCCTAAACCATGAGAACGGAGAGCCGATCTGCTGGCCCCTGCGAGGCCCAGCCCCTGGCAGAACGTCTGCAGAAAGTATTGAGTCCCTAAGTCGCAGATGACTCCTTAGAAATCCCCACTTTGCCCTCAGGATACTCTGAGACATCCCAGCCTCCGCGGTCTCAGGATTCAGGATTCTGCAGAACACGCTGCCAGGGGCAAGAAAGGAAAGTGAAGGGGTCTCCTTGAAATGAAGTTTCTTAGCGACTGGTACATGGGAGCCACCCGGTCTCCACCGCCCGCCTCTCACAGCGAGGGGGCGCCCATCACGCCAGGTCTCAGGAAAATGCTAGCAGGCAAAGGGGGGCTGCGGGGCTGCCTCCTCTTCCCTTTCAACCCCCAGCAGTTCCTGGGAAGTCAGCCCCACCTTCGCAAACCCCCAACCCACACGACCTAGGGCCCGCACCCCTAAGGGTTACTGACCAGGTAAGAAACATATACCCAGAGGACTGTCCTGATTCATGATTCCACATCCCAGATTTGAGTAGATCATATGTAACCCCTTCAGTAGGAAGCAGAATGGTGGGATTTCAGGCATCCACCACTAGTCATTAATGGGGTTTTGTTTGGGGTTTTGGTTAGTCACGCTTTACAATGTTTTGTTATTGGGGGAGGCTCTTTTCGATAACAGAAGGGACTCCTAGAGCCTTGAATCACACCATACAGCTCAGTTACTGAGTTGTGTGGGCACAGAGCTGGCCTCAGTATTACCACTTGGTTAGAAAAGAGCTAAGAACGAAGAAGAACGTCCCAAAATAGAGCCTGGCTTGGAACAATCGCTCAACGACGTTTATTGACTCTATGTTAGCACATTGTTTTCAATCATGGCTGTCACTTACCTTTAACTTCACAACGGGGTGATCGAGCTGAGAGAGCTCCCTGCAGCCTGCCCACTCCTTCAGGACACGCTCAGGAGGCCCCGGGGACAGGCCACAGCTGTGATCCCCTGGGCCCGTGCCAAATGCCAACTACAGCCCACGTGAGGGGTACTGCCCCTCACAGCCTCTCTGTAAGCTATGTCCCCAGCCTGGCTGCAGCTCAGTGGAGACGGGACGCTCTGCGAAACCACATAAATAAGAGTGCAGAGAGCAGGCAGGCCAGGAGGCAGCCCCCAGCACAGGGACACCTTTGCCGCTGAACTCTGGAAGGAAGCGGCTCCGTGCACAATTGTGACTACAGAGAGCAGGATTCTTTATTGATACTTTCTCTTCGCTCGTGTCATTAACGAGCTCCCGCTAATGGCACATGTGAATTGAAAAGGCCTTAACTGCACTTTCTACACCTTGTCATTCTTATGAGCCAATTACAAGGAACTGCTCATTGCTGATTGCCGCGAACTGCGCGCTCATTACGCAGAACGGGTGTCTCACCAATAATAATGATCATTATAATCTCCTACAGACAAGACAGAAGGACGCAACTTAAAGACAATGGAAGGACAGCCTCGTGCCCCACTAGGTAACAGCTGCTGGTTGTGTGCTGCCCTCTCATGCAAAATACCCTCATCCCACGCGAATGGCCCTCCTCTTCTCTCCAACCTTCATCCGCTACATTCCAGATACTGAGCTGGCTAAAAAATCAGAACACTTCCATGTCCTCAGGGGACACAGCAGGAAGAAAAATACTATTTTCCTTTCTCCCCGCTACGAGCCGGGTACTGAGCCGGATGCTTTCTGTGTGTTCTCTTCTGTAATCCTTACCACAACATTGTCAGGTGGGAATAATAGTCCCATTTTACAGGTAAGAAATGGAGACCATTGGTCTTGTGTGATGATTCTCAAATGTAAGTTACATCAGAACCACCTGGAAGGCTTGTCTTTTTTAATAACGCTTATTTATTTTTGAGAGAGAGCACGCACGTGCACATGGGTGGGGAAGGTGTGCGGGCGGAGGGGGGGTTGGGGGGAGGACACAGAGGCTCCCAAGAGGACTGTGCCCTGACAGCAGTAGGTCCCATGTGGGGCTGGAACTTGTGAACCGTGAGATCATGACCTGAGCCGAAGTCCAACGCTCCACAGACTAAGCCACCCAGGCGCCCCACCTGGTCAGGCTTCTTAAAACATAGATTGCTGGGCCCACCCCCAGAGTTTCTTATTCAGTAGGTCAGGGGTCTGGGGTGGGAGCAAGAGTGTGTATTTCTAACAGGAAACGAGTCTGATGTTGCTGGTCCCGGTTCAGAGGACCACTGGGATAGTGGAATGTGTATGAGCTGAGGTTTGACACAGACCTGGGTTCAAATATAAGCCCCACTGACTATCTTCAGTATGTTCATTGCCAGGGCACTAAATCTCCCTGAGCTTCAACTAGAAAACGAAGGTAATGGCATCTGCTTTGCAAGGTTGCTCAGAGGACTGGCAGTCGTGTGTGCCCAGGGGCAAACTAGGACCCACATGGCAGGCAGTCACAGGGTGTCCTGCTGTTGGAGAGCCCAGGCATCTCGCTGTGCTGCACTGAGTCCGGCATGATGGCCACAGCTGGGGCCCAAGTACATCTCCAAAGTTTGGCTCGGGTCCTCTTGAGCCCTTGCTGAACTCTCTTATCCCCTGCCCCTCATCCCCTAAGACCTCATGCACTTAAGGGCATCACACAAGATGGCACCCATAATTCAAAATGGTGCAGATCAACTAGTATTGTTTCCACATGCATCTACCTCCCCAGTCGACTGTAAGTCCCTTGGGAAGGGAACCGTGTAGTACATGTATTCTACATGCTCCTCCACGTAAAAGCTAACATACAAGTGCCTTGAGAGTCTTGGGGTAAGGAGGCCTTCTTGTCCTGCCCTAGCCCACTCTGTCCCCAACGAGCTGCCCCTCCTTTGTCTCCAGTTGCACTTGTGTTTGTCAAAGCACTTAACACACGACATGGTCTTCACTTATCCATCAGACACCACACACACACACACACACACACACACACACACACATTAGACTGTAAGCACCCCAAGAGCAAGGACCATGACCGTGGCAGCAAGGACCGCCATATGCCTAGAGAAGGTCAGCAATTAGTGTGTCAGAAAAACAAAGTCCCGAGGTGAGCCCGTAGGAGAGATTTTCTTTTTTCCAGTGTTGGCTGATGGAAAACTCTGGAAGTAGGGAGATGGCCTGATGCTTTCCTTGCTGGTATTGATGTTACCAGTCACTGGCTAGGGTATCCGTACATCCCAGTTTGCCCAAGACAGTCCTGGCTTTCACTTGCATTGTCCTCTTCACCTGAGACAGTCTGGGTTGTCCAATTAATGCTCCATTTCATTTTTGAAAGCGTCCACATTTGGAGATAAGTTATATGGCCGCTCTATCACTGGTCTACATGAGAACTGGTGACCGCACAGTTTGTGGACCCAAAAGCAAGTCTTTTAGACTCTCAAGGTCCCAGCAGCGTACCTTGCTAAGAAATAGAGGGTTCTCTGAAACCATTGGCAGCGGGAGAGAAGTTTAGAGGTGCAAATAATCTCTCACGCCACCCACTAACCCTCTGCCCTCTGCCTTTTGCTTTAATTTTTTTTTAACGTTTATTTATTTTTGAGACAGAGACAGAGCATGAACAGGGGAGGGGCAGAGAGAGAGGGAGACACAGAATCTGAAACAGGCTCCAGGCTCTGAGCTGTCAGCACAGAGCCCGACGCGGGGCTCGAACTCACAGACCGCGAGATCATGACCTGAGCTGAAGTCAGACGCTTAACCGACCAAGCCACCCAGGCGCCCCTGCCTTTTGCTTTAAAAGCAAGTGCACCACATTCACTCGACCTCACTTGTCATCTAGGAGCCAGAAAAGTCATCACATGAAGTTATGGGCTACTTCTAACATGTTGGCATGGGCCACGGGCTGAAGACAGAGCCTTTCCTATCACATTTTCTGACACCTCAAGGAAGTAAGGCGCATTCATCAGTGGTTTTGCCTCCCCCACCCTCTCTCCCCATTGCACAGGCTATAAATTAAAGAATGGGGGTGGAGGGAGGTGGAGGAAAGGAAGCAGACTTGGAACAAGGTCACCCCATCCCCACCCTGGCCCGGCCTTCTTCCAGTGGAGCTGGGAACACGGGAGCCACATGCACACTTCAGCTCTGCCAGCCTGCCTGGATGTTACTGATGGCCAACACGTTCTCCGAGTACTCAGGGTGTGTATCCAAAATAAGGGTGAAGCTGGGAGAATCCTGGAGAGGTCTACAGCCTGCACTTGAGACGTCCGAAGTCTAGTACGGATGACAAGATTAACACACACGGCTAGAGCAAAAGTCTGCTCCCTGTGGGCTTTTCCTGGGTTGGATGGAAACATTCTGATATTCAAGACATATCTTAGCATGGACTGCTATTTAAAAAGAAAAAAAAAATACCATAGATTGACCGATGTAAGCAACACACATTTCTCTCAGTTCTACAGACTGGGAGTCCAAGATCAGGATGCTGGCAGATTCCGTGTCTGGTGAGAACCTGCTTCCTGGGTTGCAAGTATAATTTTCACTATATCCTCACATGGCCTTTCCTTGGTGCATAAGCACACAGAATGAAAGACAGAGCTCTCTTGTCGCTCCTTCTTCTTACCAGGGGACCGATCCCATCAGGAGAGTCCCAACCTCGTGACCTCATCTAAACTTAACTAATTCTCGAAAACCCCATGTGCCATCACGCGGGGGATGAGAACTTCAACATATGAACTTGGGAAGGAAATATTCAGCCAGTAACGAAATACCTATATGAGAAGACAAGTCAGTCATTCAACAAATATTTATTGTGCACCTGCCCCATGACAGACTGCAACCTGAGATGATAGTATGCACCGACTATAAACATCTGCCCCCATAGAATGTACATGCCGGAGGAAGGGACTGGAAACCGGCCAGTAGCAGATGCCAATCTGTCCGTGGACTTACCTGCGAAGCCAATCCCCCAGAATCCCAGCGGTGGACACCATGCCCGGGAAAGCACCGTGCAGAATGCTTCGCCTCTACTCCTTTATCACCTCCTTTATTCCCGTCCGCACTAGGAATTAGTCAGCCATGGGAAAGGAAGCTGTCAAGGTCAAAGGTGCTGGCAAAGAAACCTTTGGTTGTCTCACCTGTCATTGCAACTGTTCTAGCTTTACTACCTAACGGTGCTGATCTCAATGCTCAAAATTCTGCATGAAATTTCCACGTAGATAAGCCCACAGTCCCCCTGGGCCTGGCAGGATGATGTTGCTTAGCATATGACCATCACCTTGAACTTACGAATCACAGATCTGAAACCGTTATTAGTCATATCGCCCCTCCTGGAGGAGAGGTAAACTAAGGAATGATGCGCTCAGATGACTCACTTACAGCCACGGTAATAACACTACTGAGAGAACCTACGTTCTCATTCACCTTCGTCCTCTGTGTCAACATGAGGGGCAGCCCAGTGTTGAAACAGATCCCAAGGCTTTGGGTACCACAGACTTGAGGTCACACACTGAGGTTACCTTGGGCGAGTTACATAACCACTCTGAAGCTTAGCGTCTTCATCTGTAAAATGAGAACAGAGACCTACAAGTTTATTGAACTATGGTGAATATATGTGAAGTGTCCAGCTCAGAACAGTCACGAAATAAGTGGTGCTCACTGCTAATGCTAAAGCCATCGTTAGTGTTGCCAAGGGCCACCGCTGGTGATCCTAAGAGACATAATTGTGTATGTTAAAATATCTCAGTATGAACAGCAGGATGTGTATATGTAGACAAGTTAACTGTAATCTACACTCAGGGGTGGTTGAATAACATTTGAGTCATCTGATCGTAAACCCACACTCCAGATGGTGAGTGAGGTCTTGCCTTTCAGATGTTTGTTTTTTGTTTTTTGGGTTTTTTTTTTCTATATCTAGACCAGAGAATGCATTAGTTAACACAGGGGATGGGAACTAGCACAGGGTGTCAGGGTGTGAAATAAAACTCGGAGTTCTTACCCAGTATCAAGACTTATTAATAATGCCAACGATAGGGGCGCCTGGGTGGCTTGGTCGGTTAAGCGTCCGACTTCGGCTCAGGTCATGATCTCACAGTCTGTGAGTTTGAGCCCCGCGTCGGGCTCTGTGCTGACCGCTCAGAGCCTGGAGCCTGTTTCAGATTCTGTGTCTCCCTCTCTCTTTGCCCCTCCCCTGTTCATGCTCTGTCTCTCTCTGTCTCAAAAATAAATAAACGTTAAAAAAAATAATTAAAAAAAAATAATAATGCCAACGATACGAGTAACTGTGAGGCACAGGTAAAGAAAAGCAAAGACTGTGACCCCCACCTTAGATCCCCAGGTCCTTCCTCCATACGTGAGCACACGCTCGGCGGTCTCAAGTATCTCCCCTAAAAGGGAGATGTTTGGTTTACGAAACATCGTTATTTGCATATTCAGTCACGTAGCCTACCTGACACTTTCTGGGGAGTCTCATGCCACAAATCCATAGATTCCAAGTCTCCTTAACGTAAGCAATCCTACACAGACTGGGTACATTCTGCTAAAACCATTCCACAGCTCAGGAGTCTCCGGTTAGTTAGCATTAATGCTACTATTGGTGATATGCCAGAAGGTCTGTAATTAGCATATTTACAAAAACTTCTACCTTCTTTCTTCCTTCCCAGAGGCATCCCAGCCTCCCTGCCCAAAGGAAAGAACCAGATTTCAGGCCTGATGTTAATCATCCTTTCCTCAATGTTAGAAATACATTTTCACTGGTTAAATGAACGGTGTTCAAGAACTATGGTTGGCTGGAAAGACTGAGAGGTATTACTGCCCTTGCAAAAATGAGGTACAAGAAATAATCTGTCAAACCCAATGGGCTTCCAGGTCAAGAGTGTGTTCTCCTTCCGTCCTTGACTTTACGTAGGATTTTGTCACCCAACCTGCCCAGAAGGTTGTCTAATCCTACAGTCAGGACGCTGTTGCCTCTGCCTCCAAGTGGGCATTTAATGCAAGGTGCTCGCCAAAGAGGGACGCCCGGCTGGCTGGCTCAGTGAGTTCAAATCCCACGTTGGCCGTGGCGCCTACTTAAAAAAAAAAAAAAATGTTCGTCAAAGAGCCTAAGTATTAGGTGTGGATTGATCTGAGCTTAAAGACATTGTGGAGTTCTTGTTTGCCTGCTTCTAATAAACGTAGCTTGGTTATAAATGTAATACATGTGTAGTAGGACTAGGTGTGAGACTTGCTTTCATTCCACTCTATTACTTGAGGGCAAAAAGTGGGGGAAGGGAGGCAAAACATCACATTTGCCAAAGGCCATGGCAATTATTACCAGGACTAAGCAGCCGAGATCAGCTGCCAGAGCAATCTGAAGATCCGGTTCCTTGTCCTGCTCAGCCACTAACCAGCTGTATTGCCTGGGCCCAGACAACGCCTCTTCTGGCTTCAGTTTCCTCAACTGGACTAAACCCTACTCAAAGCTCTGTTACACAGTGACTTTCTCCCTGTCACGACAGCTTCCTGTCCTACCAGAGGGCACTATCGTGCAAATAGGGGAGGGGACGGGAGGGGCAAGAGTAGCAATTTGCTTAAATGAAAAAGGAGCAAGAAAAGGAGGAAAGGAACTATGGCCATGTGATTGTGGGGAGAGGGAAGGTCTGGATGCTCAGGGAAGAAGCTGATTGTTCAATGTCTCTCTCTTGTCTTTGAGGAATTGAAATAAGGGACGTGAGGAAATCTAAGTAGGAAGAAACAAAACTATTAATACCTAGGGTGATTATATACTTCCCTGTCTAACTCTGGACTCTTTTGAGAGTGATAGGGGACATTATGAAGAATTACTTCAGAACAGGCAAAAAGTATCCCCAGGTGGATGGATGGATGGTCACCCGACTCAGAGCTGGCCCGTCTGCACCCGGTTACGCGAAAGCCAGTCATGCACTTGATGGTTCTTACCACTGAGAAGGATTAACAAAGGTAACAGTTGTGTCTTTCAGAACAAGAACAATTTGAAAGATGAAAACACTCGAGCAGATATGCAAATAACTAAACGTACCATGCCACTGACATTTCTTTTTTACTTTTAATTATTATTTTAGCCTAATTGACGGTCTTATTTTTTCTTTTGTCCTTGATGAAAAAGTTCAACCCTTCAGAAAAAGAAGCTATTTCCCCTCACCAGTGGTATAAATATTTTAAATAGGCACACTAGAAAATATCTTTCAGGCTTCAATAAAAAGACTGCTCAACTAACCAGACTCCCTCTCATATCATGGTCATCATTAAAAATTAATCCACTAATTTCACCCTTTCAAATAAATTAGGAAAAGTACTACTTTGCTTCAGGAAAACAATATTTGTGAGAGCAAGACTGAACTACCGTTGGAAAAAAAGAGAAAAAGACTGAACTGAACTACAGTGGAAACACTACATCAAAAGGGGTGTAGTATACATGTCCAACAATAAGAAAGTATTAAATAACTTCTAATGCATTCATGTAAGGGGAAATTGTGCAACCATGAAAACTAATAATTTAGAATAATATTGGCCTAGGAAGACATTTTTTGATGTTTTGGTCAAGAAAAGTATATTGAGGGGCGCCTGGGTGGCTCAGTCGGTTAAGCGGCCGACTTCAGCTCAGGTCATGATCTCGCGGTCCGTGAGTTCGAGCCCCGCGTCGGGCTCTGTGCTGACTGCTCAGAGCCTGGAGCCTGTTTCAGATTCTGTGTCTCCCTCTCTCTCTCTGACCCTCCCCCGTTCATGCTCTGTCTCTCTCTCTGCCTCAAAAATAAATAAACATTAAAAAAAAAGAAAAGTATATTGAAACACATCAAATATGTTTAAATCTGTGAGTTCACAATGACACTAAACACTGAGAAAAAAGCTCATGGTTCACTCTTGGGGAATGATGAGGAAACCACCCATTATTTTGTAAACAGGGGCACAGAGGGAAAGAATCAAGCCGTTACCTTTCCCTTCCAGTGCTAATTACACCTGTGGGTAAAAAATAGTTGGTGAGGGGAAATTTATCTTCCTGGAAGTATTTTAGCTGGTAAACAAAAAAGATAGGTTAGGATTAGAGGCTTCACCATTTTATACCATCTAATAAATTTATAGATGTAGTAGCTGGCTGAGGCTACCCTGAAAAAGGGCCACAGACTGACTGGCTTAAAGAACAGCAATGTATCTCCTCACAGTCCTGGAGGCTGGACCAAGATGAAGGCGTTAGCCATCTTCTTGTGTCTTCGAACGGTCATCCCTCCGTGTGCGTCTGTGTCTGTATCTCTTCTAATTATAAGGATTCCTAATAACCTCATTTCAACTTAGCCACCTCTTTAAACACCTTATCTCCACATTCAGTTACATTCTGAAGGTACTGAGGGATTAGGACTTCACTATGTAAACTGGTGGCAGGGAGAGGGCTGGGGGGAGGCACAATTCCGCCTATAACGATAGATCTAGAAAACATTATAAAACGAGAGATACCAAAAATTACATGCCTCCTGAGGGATGGGTGCAGTACCGTTTACAAAGCAGAGTTGACTAATAAGAAATAGAATCGGAATCTGATCAAGCTTTGAGATCTAACAAGCAACTTAGAGGAACGTTACAAATGACACCACAGGGAAGCAATCAGCAAAATCCAGACTGGGAAACTCCATAAACAGATGACCAAGTTTCTTCAACAAATAAACCATAAGGGGGAAAAGAAGAGGAGAAATCTATGGGTTTTAAAGATTTAAGAAGCACATCAACTGGAGGAAGCAATTGCAAGAATACTTTGATCCTGATTCAAGCAAATCGTTAGAAGACAACCAAAGAAATGTTAACGGTTACTGGATGGTTGAGGATTTGAAAATATTGTTGTTAATGACTGAAGTTTGACAACGGTATTGTTGCTTGTTAAGGGTCAATATCTTTTAAAGATGCATACTCAGGGGCGCCTGGGTGGCTCAGTTGGTTAAGTGGCCGACTTCAGCTCAGGTCATGATCTCGCGGTCCATGAGTTCGAGCCCCGCGTCGGGCTCTGTGCTGACAGCTCAGAGCCTGGAGCCTGTTTCAGATTCTGTGTCTCCCTCTCTCTCTGATCCTCCCCCGTTCATGCTCTGTCTCTCTCTGTCTCAAAAATAAATCAACGTTAAAAAAAAAAATTAAAGATGCCTACTCAAATATTTAGTGATTAAACGTTATGATGGCTAGGGTTCTACTGACAAAAGAAAAATCTGGAATGGGAGTATATTGAAGTACAGACAAAACAAGATTAACCATGAATGGAGATTCAGCATATTATTCAGTACCTTCTAATATAGGTTAGAAACTTTTCATAATAAAAAAGGTTGTTGTTTTTTTTTAAGTAAGCAAAGGAAAGCAGGTCAGAGCATGTTCGATACAGTTCATTCATGGAAACATGGAGGGGACACACCCACACGTGTGCACAAGCTTAAGAAGAAAATCAAACCATAACACATTAAAACTTCTAGAGGCTATCCCTGGGTGGCAGAATTATAAGTGATCTCACTGTGTTTACTCCCTCCCTCATTGTTTACAATTTTTGATGAGTATTTCTTAGTTTTACCATCAGGAAAAACAAGCTACTTTCATTATATATATCTTTGAATAACTAACAGGTCTGCTGCCTTAAGTCCCTCCTGTGAGCAGCAATTCTAGAGTTAAGCTGATGAATGAGAGCTTATTGCTTGACTAATCTTTCTTGTTACTAGAGTTTGCGGGCTATTAAAGCACATTACCCTATGCAGTAATATAACATCTGAGATCATGTCAAACGCACGTTCGAATGTTGAAAATGGCATGTTTCACAGGCATGCCATAAAGAGCGTAATTGGACCCATTAACTATGACGCATGTGATTTCCAAAGGTTACTGAATAAATAATGTTATTTAACAAAGTGAAATTGGAATGTGAATTGACTGAAATTAGAGTCCATTTCCCTTCTGAAAATTCCATCCCTTTCTTCAGACAGTGAACCGACGGGAGCATTCTCTCCAGCCGACTGACTGACAAGTCACGGGTGAGCGGGAACAGTTGGCCTTGACAACGCCTGATTTCCCCTGCCCCCACCACATAGGTGTGCCAGGAGTCTTCACTGGGGGGTGGCTCACTGTATTAGAAAAACTCAGTTTGATCCACCTCCTATGTTTCTCTTTGGGGTGTCACCTTTACTCCCACACAGCTCGCAGCTCTGGTCACAAAAGGTGTGGTTCCCACCCACACACACACACACACACACACAAGCAATTCTCTGTAACACCAGCTGGGTGTCCCATGATTTAACTCAACTGTAGCACTGCCTCCCCAGAGACAGTGTCAGATCCCACAGGGGAAGGACTCAGTCTCCTGACACTGCCTGCCCCCATTTCACAGGTCAGCCACAAGCCCAGGCCATCATCTATGACAAAGAGGCTCCAGATCACAGGGTCCGACAGTCCTGTCCTCGGGTTGGATTAATTCGCTAGAGCAGCTCACAGAGCTCAGGGAAATACTTAGCTTACATTTGCCCGTGTGTTTAAGGACATGATGAAGGACGCGGACGAACAACCAGATAAAGAGATTCGAAGGGCAAGGTCTGGGAGGGTCCCACGTGCAGAAGCTTCTGTCCCTGTGCAGTTGGGGTCCATGATCCTCCAGATGTGGATGTGTTCACCAGCCTGGAGCGCTCCAAGCCCCATGCTATTGGGACTTTCTGGAGGTTTCCTCGCCTAGGCATGCTAGTTATTAACTCCAACCCCAGCCGCTCTCCCCTCTCTGGAGGATGACGGGTGGGGCTGAAAATCCCAAGCTTTTCATCTTTCTGGTGACCAGCCCCCATCCAGGAGCCATCCAGGAGCTCGACCCAGACTCACCTCGACAGAACAAAAGATGCCCCTAGTGCTCTTATCGTTTTGGAACTTACAGGGGTCTCAGGAGCCACACAACAGGGGTCAAAGACTAAATATTAGAACAAAAGATGGTCAGCACGCCTGGGTGGCTCAGTCCGTTAGGTGTCTGACTCTTGATTTGGGCTCAGGTCGTGATCTCACGGTTCCTGGGTTTGAGCCCTGCGTCACGCTCTGCTCTGACAGTGCGAAGCCTGCTTGAGATTCTCTCTCTCTGTCTGTCCCTCCCCTGCCTGTGTTCTCTCTTTCTCTCTCTTGAAATAAATGAATATTTTTGTTTAAAGAACAAAAAATGATCCTACCGTTCTAATTATTTAGGAAACTATGAGGGTCTTAGGAGCTCTGTGCCAGGAACTAGGGGAAGAGACGAATGTGCCTATTTTCAATTAACTCACATTCACGTGCTAGGCACATGTGTTTAGTGCCTACCATGCCGAAGGTCCTATGTTTGGAACTTTGGGGAAAGGTTGGGGGGAACTAGAAGGATGAGGGTTTTAAAAATGACTTTTGGGGGCACCCAGGTGGCTCAGTCCGGATAAGCACCTGACTTTGGCTCAGGTCATGATCTCGTGGTTTGTGGGTTCAAGCCCTGCATGGGGCTCGGAGCCTGGAGCCTGTTTCAGATTCTGTGTCTCCTTCCCTCTCTGCCCCTCCCCCACTCACGCTCTCTCGCGCGCTCTCTCTCTCTCTCTCTCAAAAATAAATAAACTTTTAAAAAACATTAAAAAGAAAAATAAAAGTGACTTGTTAAATACACACCTTGCTGCAGAAGACTGCAGTCTAGTTGGGATCACACACAAACACACACACACACACACACACACACACACACACACACAACTGATACTAGAAAAACAATTGCAGAACGGCAGATGTTCTCTGCTCTTACAGACTAAGCTGTGTCTCCCCCACTCCCTAACCCCTGTGTAATTGTATTTGGACGCAGGACCTTTGTGAAGGTAATTACGGTTAAATGAGGTCATGAGAATGGGGCCTCAGCGTCCTTACAAGAAGAGAGAGAGAGAGACACCAAGAGTGTGTGTGCACAGAGGAAGGTCCCATGAGGATCCCGTGGGAGACAGCCGTCTGCAAGCCGAAGAGAGAGGTCTCACCAGAAACCAGATGTGCCAGCACCACAGGCATCCAGCCTCCAAAACTGGGAGCACGTACATTTCTGTTGTTTCAGGCCACCAGTCTATGGTGTTCTGTTATGGCGGCCCTAGCTAAGACCCCCGCAGCTCAGACACACCGACTTTACTCTTCAGGAATGGCCACTCCAACCAGGAGCCAATGGTAGCCATGGAAAGTCCCCCTGCTTGCCTTCCCCCCCCCCCACTTCTTGGAATCCCCTCCCAAACATAGGATGTCTGGGATACCCAAGCCCGGGAGCAGAGCTAGCCTGGGAAGAGCCTTCGGGTGGATGAGAATAAGGCCACTTCTCGGAGTCAGTACAGCCCTGGGTGCGTAGACAGTATCTGCTGAGTGATCAGAAAATGGCACCCCTTCCTCTGTGCAGGCTCAGCCCCAGGCCAGGGCACACAGCCGGGCCAACAGAGTCCCACTGTGCTGCTTGGTTGATGTCCTCGTGCACAACCATATGCCAACCCCCAGTCCAAACCCCTGACCACCTGTTCTGTGGCCAGCTTCTCACCCCAGTCCGGGGCCACTTTGACAGCAGAGGATGGCAGTAGAAGTAGACACGGGAAATAGTGGACCCCTGAGGTCCCCCCTCATTCCCCCACCGCCAGCCCCAGCCCTCATCCCACAGCTGCCAAGGCCATGTTCCTCACTCGCCACAGGCTCAGAACCTCAGCCCAGCCTGGGTCTGGGGGTTCCTGTGACCTGCAGATGGCACCTCCTTCTTTGCCTCTATCCCAGGTGCCTCAGTCATCCCCGACAAGGCTAAGTAAGGCTAACCTGGCAAATGGTTTAATGTCCCCGGAGGCACTCCGGAGGGAACTCCCTACTTACCTGCCTCCTAATTATTGCTGTAGAAAATCCCCCTGAGGGAGAAATACAAATGAAATGAGATACCACCTCCCACCTGTCAGAATGGCTAACATTAACAACTCAGGCAACAACAAAAGTTGGCGAGGATGCGGAGAAAGAGGATCCCTTTTGCATTGTTGGTGGGAATGCAAGCTGGTGCAGCCACTCTGCAAAACAGTGTGGAGGTTCCTCAAAAAACTAAACATAGAACTACCCTACGACCCAGCAATTGCACTACAAGGTATTTACCCAAGGAATACAGGTGTGCTGGTTTGAATGGGCACGTGCACCCCCATGTTTATAGCAGCACTATCAACAACAGCCAAAGTATGGAAAGAGCCCAAATGTCCCTCAATGGATGAATGGATAAAGAAGATGTGGTATATATATACAATGGAGTAGTACTCGGCAATCAAAAAGAATGAAATCTTGCCATTTACAAGTATGTGGATGGTATTATGCTAAGCAATATTAGTCAGATTAGACAAATATCCTATGACTTCACTCATATGAGGAACTTAAGAGACAAAACGGATGAACATAAAGGAAGGGAAGCAAAAATAATATAAAAACATGGAGGGGGACATAACATAAGAGACTCAAATACAGAGAACAAACTGAGGGTTGCTGGAGGGGCTGTGGGTAGGGGGATGGGCTAAGTGGGTAAGGGGCATTAAGGAAGACACTTGTTGGGGATGAGCACTGGGTGTTACACACAGGGGATGAATCACTCAATCTACTCCTGAACTCATTATTGCACTATATGCTAGCTAACTTGGATGTAAACAAATAAATAAATGAATACTTATAATGGTGAAAGAAAAAAAAGGAAGAAAGAAAGAAAGAAAGAAAGAAAGAAAGAAAGAAAAAGGAAAGAAAGAAAGAAAGAAAGAAAGAAAGGGAAAGGAAAGGAAAGAAAGAAAGAAAGAAAGAAAGAAAGAAAGAAAGAAAGAAAGAAAAGAAAGGAAAGAAAGAAAGAAAGAAAATCCCCCTGAGGGTCTGCCAGTGTGGTCGGGAAGGGCGGGAGCCATGACCCCCATGACCCCTCAGCTCTCCAGTGGTCCCCACTCCCTGAGGCTCTCTGCCCCAGGGTGGCTGTAGAAGCTCTTACAGAAAGGCCCATCTGTGCAAAACGAATATCCCAACCTTGGGTAACACTTGCTACCCAAGTGGTAACTTCCATGCAAAAGGATGTCCAACATGAGCTCAGAATGAAGAATCAGACTGAATTTTTAAAGCAATGAAAACGTGGGGTGCCTGCGTGGCTCAGTCGGTTAAGCGTCCAACTCTTGATTTCAGCTCAGGTCATGATCTCACAGTTTGTGGGTTTGAGCCACAAGTCGGGCTCTGCACTAACAGCATATAGCCTGCTTTGGATACTCTTTCTCCCTTCTCTCTCTACCCCTCCTCCCCCACTCAGGCACACTCATGCGCTCTCTCTCTCTCTCTCTCTCTCTTTCTCTCTCTCAAAAATAAGTAAATAGGGCACCTGGGTGGCTCAGTCAGTTAGGCATCTGACTTCGGCTCAGGTCATGATCTCACGGTTCGTGGGTTCGAGCCCTGCGTTGGGCTCTGTGCTGGCAGCTCAGAGCCTGGAGCCTGCTTTGGGGTCTGTGTCTCCCTCTCTGCCCCTCCCTCTCTCTCTCCCTCTCAAAAATAAATAAACGTTAAAAATTTTTTTTTAAATAATAAGTAAATAAACATTTGAAAAAAGAGAGAATGAAAATGTACCAACACCATTATGGAAACGCAGATTCAGAAGGGGCTTCTCTTCTTCTACCCCACTCCACTGATACCATATCTGAGGATCAAGAATAAGAATGACACGCTTCATCTTGGACGTGATTGTGAACCAGGCTAATCAACAGCAAATCAACAGAGAACACCCTCCACCAAAAGCTCAGTGTGGTGTGAAAGACAGCTTTGGAAAGACCTCCCAGCTGAAAACACCTTCCTCACATGCCTTCACAGGGCCGCCATTACTGCTTTATTCCTTTGGCCCAGTTCTCAGCCCTTTTTAAAAATACAACCATTTCTGGGGGGAGGGACCTACAGAGCTCTTGGTATTGTACCGTATGCAGTGGCAGTTAAGGGAAAGGGCTCTAGAACCAGGCTTAGGGATTGGGATCCTGGCTCTGCTACTCGCTGGCACATGACCTTGGGAAGGTCATTTTTCGTCCCCTTGAGTCCATTCCTAGAATGAAGGTCACCCTAGTACTTGCCTCCCAGGCTTGCCGCAAGCATTAACTGAAGTGATACTGAGCTGGTCAGCGTAGGGACTGTCATGTAGAAAGCAATCACCAAACGTTAACACCGTCGGTCTTTAATACTCAAGTATAAATAGTCTATCAGCTTTGATTCTCAGGGGATGAGATACATTGAAACATGGTTGGTTTTCAATTAACTGACCAAGGAGTCAGTGATTCCAACATCTCCCAGTTGTCACCTGCCTTTTCTGTAATGTCACCCAATCTCGCGCTGACGTCATTTTCCCTCCCTACATAAGACCAGCCATATTCACTGTAATGCCATCTCTTCCCTCCTGTTCTTTAGGACCCGGGTCCTTCCCACACACGAGGCGAAGCAGCTTCACTCGGTCCGAAGGTTAGCCAACCGCCTGCCTTTGGCCTTGCCCGGAAACCGATATGGAAGGCAGAAGCTACCGAGAGCTGTTTAAAACCCAAGCCCAGGGCGCTTTGCTGAGGGCGAGGTGAATATGGCTGAAATCCTGTCCCTCTCCAGTGGCTGTAAATTTGATTTCATCAAAAAAGCATGGGTTAAGGATTTAATGGAAGCCCGTCTCCAGCTTGGAAAGAAGAGTAAAAGGGGAGTGGTTATTAACATTTTTACTGCCTAGCAGGAGATGCATGTCTGGCCCAAGTGAGTGAATCAGGGAATCCATCAGCATGGGAAAATGCATGAGGCACCAATCAATCTCTCTCCCACTAAAGTGGAGCTGGGCAACATCACCCGCCAAGCTGTGCACCAGGTGAGCGCCAGCTCTGCTCCCAGACTTATAGAGCCAGTAAGGGCACAGTTGGACTGGAATTTGGCTGAAAATCTCCGAAAGGGATGTACTCTCTCCCCTCTCTGATATCCTCAGCCTTTGAGATCTGAATCTCCCTAGTATACGGGGTGGGGGGAAGGGTGTTGCTCTGTAAATTACCTGAGGGTAACAGTAGTTCCCCGACCCCGCCCTAATTCCAAAATACCTCCTCTACATTGGAGTCACTGCTTTGAGTTTATTTTCAGGCAGGCTATGTTCCCATTCCTCTTTTTTTTTTTTTTTTTCATTTCTTTAAATATGAAATTTATTGTCAGATCAGTTTCCATACAACACCCAGGGCTCATCCTAACAGGTGCCCTCCTCGATGCCCATCACCCACTTTCCCCTCCCTCCCACCCCCAGCAACCCTCAGTTTATTCTCAGTTTTTAAGAGTCTCTTATGGTTCCCATTCCTCTTTTAAAAGTTGTATTGGGGTGCCTGGGTGGCTCAGTCGGTTAAGCGTCCGACTTCGACTCAGGTCATGATCTCACGGTTTGTGAGTTCGAGCCCCGCGTCGGGCTCTGTGCTGACGGCTCAGAGCCTGGAGCCGGCTTCGGATTCTGTGTCTCCTCCTTTCTCTGTGCCTCCCATGCTCACGCTCTATCTCTCTCTGTCTCTCAATAATAAATAAACGTTAAAAAAATTTTTTTAATTATAAATATTTTAAAAATAAAAAATAAAAATCATAAACATCCTGGAGTGATAATGACGTACAAATATTATCAGATATTAATGGCAGAGGCTGACTTGGTTTGTAGTTCCTTCTCCCGATGGGGTGAGCCGCAAGTCGGCTGCTGGGGGAGGGATTTGGTATTGGGTAGAACATCAGAGATGGTCGCAGACCCACAAAGGCCTATGCTCCCCCTCCATAGGGTCAAGCTCTTGCTGCGGAGGCAGCCAGAAACTACATTTCCCAGCTCCCCTCGCATTTGGATGCAACTCCGTGTTCCACCATTCCTTGCCGATGGAATGTGGGTGAAAGTGATACATGTCACTTCTGGACTGACATGGTTAAGTATCAGCTATGTGATTCTCCACACCGTTCCCTCCATCTGCCGGCTAGCACAGGCCTTTGTTGGTGACACCAGGCTTGCCTTACTGTAGCACGAGGTGGCAAAGCCAGCAGACAGAAGCCACTTAAGTCCCTGACTCGCCCTCAGAAGAGAATCGCCTGACTCAGGATGGACTGTGATGGTGATTTGGGGGTGGTTTGCACAGACATTGGTTTGTATAGACCTCAAGGGAGGGGCATTGGCAGAGAACAGGCTCTCACAGATGGGGCTGTGGGGTATGAAGGCAATGGGCAGTTTAGGGGAAAGAGAAACGTGGGCTCACGCTGTGGTCAGGGATTCCCAGATGGCGGCCGCCCCGATTAAGCCGTGTGAGATCACCTGACGAGCAGAAGGAACCAAGGTTCCAAACAGCAGTTGTTTTGTCAGAAGAAACTGAGTGATGGGTTGTTTTAAATTTTTGTTTTGGTTTTGATTTGACTTTCATGAGGCCTGAAAACCATTCCAAATAAGATGCAGTCTGTCCTTGAGCTTCCCCACATACCTGGAAATCAAACTCCATAGAAATCTCTCCGAAGTCCACATACAACGCTAATGCACTCATGTCAGTAGTTTTCAGAACCTCCAAACTGAGATTTAGACCAGCTGGCAATGTGAGGTAAACCAGGTGAACTTACGGATGGTAAATATTTTACCCATTAGTCTCCTGGTCTTGGAGTCTGTCACACGGTTCCCTTCCTATGTGCCAAGGACTGTTCTAGGAACCTGGTATATATCAGTAAATGTCTGTTGAATAATAAATAAAACACTATTCAAAATCATCTTGTCAATCAGTTAAAGTATCTCCTAAGTGGCTTCTATGCAAGCAAGATCCCCCCAGCCTGCTTTCTCTATAAATGGGAGGGGTGGGGGGAATAGAGTGTGGAAAGTGGAAACCATCTCAGACAAAGCTCTCCCACACCATACCGTGGGTTAAGGATTGGCCCAGATCTGAAGTAGACCATTCATCCCCTTGACAATTTTTGCACTGAGTTTTCTTAGGATGACGTCGACAGGTGAATTAACTTGCTTCTTTCTCTAATTAAGGCTTTTGAAAGTCCCCATTGAAGTCCTAACACACACACACACACACACACACACACACACACACACAGTGGGATAGATAGTATTGAACACTCTAACAATCACTGTTCTGAGAGGCAAACAACAGAAAACAAATCCAGCTAAACTAAGCAGAAGAGGAATGTATCTGCAGTCCATTGGCTAGTTCACAGAATCGCTGGAAGTTTGGAGAATCAGGATCAAAAGAGAAAGACGAAGAGAAATAAGGCACTGAGAAGATCACACCCTGAGAACAGTCTTCTTAACACACCATCACTGACGCCACTGTCACTGGACTCTTGTCTGTATCACATCCTGTGCGACTCTGTCACTCAAGTTTCAAAGTCCTAGGACGGGAACATCCAATTGACTCAGGCTGTGTCACATGCCTACACCCTAGCTGCCAGGAAGCTGGGAAAGGTGGTAACTGCCACCACCTTCATTTTCTCAGATGGGTTATTTGGAGACTAATATGTCAAAAATAATATGTTCCATCCCTTTGGCTCCCCACGTTTCCTCACCCTACGAACTTAACACGACTACCTTCAAAATACTTCAAGTACTTTCAGGGCAGTTGGTTAAGCGTCCAACTCTTGATTTCAGCCCAGGTCATGCTCTTATGGTTTGTGAGATGGAACCCCCACATCAGGCTCTGTACTGACAGCACAGAGCCTGCTTGGGATTCTCTCCCTCCCTCTCTCTGCCCTTCCCCTGGTCTCTCTCTCTCTCAAAATAAAGAAACTTTATAAATGAATGAATGAATGAATGAATGAATGAATGAATAAAATACTGAAAGTACTTTCTTTTTTAAAATTTTTTAATGTTTTTTATTTTTTTTTTTTTTTGAGAGAGAGAGACAGAGCATGAATGGGGGAGGGCATAGACAGAGGAAGACACAGAATCTGAAGCAGGCTCCAGGCTCTGAGCTGTCCTCACAGAGTCCAACATGGGGCTCGAACCCACAAACCATGAGATCATGACCTGAGCCAAAGTTGGACGCTTAACTGACTGAGACACCCAGGCGCCCCTGAAAGTACTTTCAATTCACCCGAAGGTGAGGCACCCACATGACACTAATTATCCAGCTCAAAGTCTATGATCTCTAGACCATACATATTCCATGTCTAATTCTATTGCCATCCTGTCTTGATGTTCTAGGTATCATCAATATTCTGTCTTGATACTCTAGGTACTTTATTACCTAGGTGTCCTAAGTGATACATTATAAAATAATCATCATCAAGACTATAGGAATAATGAGAGACAGGCAAACGAAAGGAAATTAATCAAAATTACAAAAGTACATATTAAAAGATAAGAAAAAGCAATAGTAAAAAATAGAGTCCATGCGTCAAAACCAGGGTATTTACGTCTCCCAACCTTCACTGCTTATTCCAACTTCTCTTGCATCGTCCCTGGCATCTGCTAGGCAGCTCTTGACCTGGAAAATGCCTTTTCCTCTATTTCAATAAGCAAGAAAGCAAACTAAAACAAAAATGTAAGACCCAAAGGAGAGTGTTTTCATCTGATAGGGACAATAGTACACCTTCCCTGTCCTTTGGGGATATATTGTACCGTCAGCTCCATGCCATACTCCAGCATATAGGATATTTTCCATCCCACCATCCTGCAGGATTTTACACTCGTCCAAAGCACTGACCCCCTTAAACTCCCAATAAAACCAGCAGACAACCCCGACATTCTGGTCCCACAGAAACCAGCCTTATCTCAGATTATCTCAGAACTAGTATTGAATAACCCCCCCAAAAGACTGAGTTTTTCCTGCCCCCACTATACAGCTACTTTAGTAAACAGATGCAGTCCTTCTGCAAAAGATTGGAAGAAAAGATTCATAGAATGTGCTTGTGGCAATACTGCAGTATCTTCCCTGGAGGAACCCTGTCACCCCTTTGTTCAAAGAGCTCTGTGCCTGGCAGCTGACTCGGATTTAGGATGAGGTAAGGGCCATGACTTGACCGCCACATCTTTAAGGGGATTTTTGGTCTGTTTCTTTTATAGATCAAGTAAGACCTTAGTGGGTACCCGTTTATTTCAATTCTACAGTCCCTGGAATTAACTAGCCCCCAAAGATACAGGTGGGTCGAAACATTCTGATTACTAATCTAACCAGACACAGGTCATAATTTGGTAACCATCTTGATTCTCACTTCAGCCTGTGCCATTCCAGAATTCTGTCACCCTGACTGAAATCAGGGATCCCGTTTCAGCTAGTGTCTCCTACCAGCAAGTAGAGATTTCCCACTATAGTACTTTCCAAAGATGCTAATACTCTCTCAGCAATCTTTTTTCAGAATATGTTAATGAAAAGTAATGTCTAGGCCCTCTTGAGGGCTATGTTCAGTGCCACCCCTCATCCCAAGAAACCAGGTCCCTTGTGCTAGACTCTAAACCTCTCAGAGGGTTCCACTCAGGTCCTCCTCTGGCTGTGCCCCTCTCCGTGGAATAAAGACTCTCATAAGTTTACAGCAATCAACAGCTGTGGTTTCATCTGAAGTTTCAACTGGGTAGGGAGTTGGGGGACGGATCTGCTTCTAAGCTCACTTACATTGTTATTGGCAACTTACATTGTTATTCAACCCTTTAGGACATGGGGCTATAGAGTGACTCACAATATGTCAACTTGATTCTCCCAGGGAGCTGAGAAAGTGAGAGAGAGAGAGAACCCCAAGATTGAAACCACAGTGTTTTTATAAGCCTTAATCTCAGAAGTGATATTGTGTCTGTTATACTCTATTCATTAGAACGACTTCCCTAGGTCCAACCCAATATAGCAGGAGGGGATTACACAAGGATGTAAACATCAGGAGGCTGGTATTGGGGCAGTCCCAGCACAACTTCTTTAGTGGGGTTCAGGAATATTCCCAAATCAGGACGTCTTTGTACAGGCAACAAAACAACAAATGTCCATGACAAGCATCTAGGTAAATTAAGTATCCAAAGATGAAGGAAACCAATATAGACCCTGAAAAAAATAAGCTAAAATCACAGTATAATCTTAGAAGTTCTCCGTCTCGTTCTTGTTTTGTTTCTGTAGACATTTGCGCAAGTCTGGCCATTTACGTGTGCCGAGAGACGGTGCCCACATGGTGTGATTCAACAGACACAAAGCAAATCTGCTTCCTGGGACTGAGGAAGCCTCTACCCCCAGCTGCCATGCTTTCACTCTGTCTCACACTTGGCGCATTCCAATATTGGAAAGGTGTTCTTTGAGCACAAAGCTCTTGACTTAAGGCAAACAACTCTGAGTCTGTTAACACAGGAAAATGTTCTCAGTCATTACTACCTTGGCATGAATGTGGTGGCTCAGATCATTCGTAGAACATATATTTTTTAAATGTCTGTCTATTTATTTTGAGACAGAGAGTGCATGTGTGAGCACGTGTGAGCAGGGGAAGGGCAGAGAGAGAGGAAGAGAGAATCCCAAGCAAGTTCCATGCTGTCAGTGCAGAGCCCTACTTGGGGCTCGATTTCACTAACCATAAGATCATGACCTAAGCCAAAGTCAAGAGTAGGATGCTTAACTGGTGCCCCTGTAGGATATACTTTGAGTGTGAAAGAAAAGTAGTAAAGAAGAAAGAGCAGGAAGATCCCTAGGGACAATTTTGACGTGATTCCAACCACCAGAAGAGAAGGAACATTGAGATGAGGTACATCAAAGCCATCCTTCATTTTCTTTAAAGTTCTTCCCACAATTTTGAGTCCACAACAAACAATCATATTGCCCTTATATATAGTGCTTTCTTTCTCTGACCCTTTCTTCTTACAGTGACCTAGTGAGGTGGGGACCACTTCCACTGTTTAATAAGGAGGTAACATGACTTGCCCAAGGCCACACAGCCATTTTCCTACTTCACAGCAGAGTCAGAATTACAATCAAAGGATGTGGATTCTAATAGCAATGTTCTTTCCACTGTAATATCTTCCAGCCTAAAAAAGAGGGGAGCGGCAAAGGGGGTTTTCCAGAGTGATCAGTAAGAGAAGGACTCATTCATGACAAGGATAACATCACTCCTTATAACGCTGACAACACAAGTAAAACAAATCCCTGCTTGAAAGGCTGGCACACACCTTCGTAGGTATTAGGGATTCTGTATTCCAATCTCAAACATCAAAGCTTCGATTAGATGGAAATGAATGAGCAAACAAACAAACATCCTCTTAAATACAGAGAACAAATCAGTGGTTGCCAAGGGGGCAGATGAGTGAAACAGATGAAGGGGATTAAGAGGTACAAAGTTCCAGGCCACCTGGGTGGTTCAGTCCATGAAACGCTTGAGTTCGGCTCAGGTCATGATATCGCAGTTCCTGAGTTCAAGCCCCACATGGGGCTCTCTGCTGTCAGTGCAGAGCTGGCTTCAGATCCTCTGTCCCCCTCTCTCTCTGCCTGTCTCCCACTCACATGCACTCTCTCTCTCTCTCAAAAATAAAATGAACAGTAAAAAAAAATGAAATAAAGTACACACTTCCAGCTGTAAAATAAATAAGTCACGAGGATGAAAAGTGCAGCATCGGAAATAGAGTAATAATAATCCTGTGATAATATCGTGTGGTAGCAGATGGTGACTACGCGTATTGTGGCGAGCATTGCATAAAGTATAGAATTGTCAAATCTATATGTTGTACACCTGAAATGAATGTAACATTGTATGTTAATTATTCCTCAATTTCAAAATTTAGAAAAACGGGTACAACATTTGGGAAAGGGTAGTTTAAGTTGAACGGGAAGCCATACAGTTTTGATGCTAAAGCATGCAGGCTCTAGAATGGTGCTTTGGAATATTACGACTTGTAGAGGACAAGTTTCCATCCCAGAAGTTGCGTTTTAGGGTCTAACGCCACTTCATCATTTTCAGTGGCCCATCCAGACACAGCCAAAGAAAAGGCTGATACGAGGCTAAGCCGTGAGTCTTAGGTGACTCATTAAGTTCTGGTTTTTATCTTGTCTTCCACACTTGAGAGTACAGGGGCAAAAATCTGTTGCTGAAGAAGTGTGAGCACACTTTTTCTGTGAAGGGCCACATAAGTAAACACTTTAGACTTGGTGGGTCAGACAGTCTATGTCACAATTATTCCGTCCTACCATTCTAGGGCAAAAGCAGTCATGTGTTTTTGTTTTAAATGATAGGCATGGCCAGGGTCGACCCAGGCGCGGTGAGGTCCTTGCAGGACCCAGAGAGTGTGCATCTGCTGAATTCTTGTACCCTGGGCTCCTTGCTTCTCCTACCCAATCCCAGTCCTGGGCATGGCTATGTTGCAATGAAATTTTACTTACAAAAGCAGTGGCATCACAGAGCCAAAAGGTAGAAACCTAAGTGTCCATCAACTGATGAATGGGGGAAAAAATATGGTAGATCCCTGGACTGGAATATTATCCAGCCATAAGAATTGCTAACTAAAAGAAGACAGTCACAGGGGCGCCTGCGTGGCTCAGTTGGTTAAGCGTCCGACTTCGGCTCAGGTCATGATCTTGCGGTTCATGAGTTTGGGCCCCCAGTCAAGCTCTGTGCTGACAGCTCAGAGCCTGGAACCTGCTTAAGATTCTGTGTCTCCCTCTCTCTGCCCCTCCCTGCTCATTCTCTCTCTCTCTCTCTCTCTCTCTCTCTCTCTCTTTCTCTCTCTCTCTTTCACACACACACAAGTAAACATTTTTTTTAAAAAAGAAAACAGTCACAAAAGACCATATATTATATGATTCCATTCATATGAATGGAATATCCAGAAGGAAAATCTACAGAGACAGAAAGTAGATTAGTGGTTGCTTAGGGGAGAGAAGGGAAATGGGGAGATGTCGGGGGGACAGAAACAGCTAAAGGGTACTGGTTTCTTTTTGACATGATGAGAATTTTCTAAAACTGTGGTAATGGCTGCATGTATCTGTGAATATACTAAAAACCATTGAATTGTACACTTTAAGTTGACAAATTGTATTTATATGAATTATATCTCAATAAAGCTGTTAAAGACCCAAAAGAACAGCTGGCAGACCAGATTTGGCCCACTGGCCATAGTTTGCCAACCATGCTCCTGTATGCAGTTTTTTATTTTACTTTATTTTATTTTATTTTATTTTATTTTATTTTATTTTAAACATTTATTTATTCTTGAGAGTGCGTGTGAGCAGGGAAGCGTCAGACAGAGAGGGAGACAGAATCTGAAGCAGGGTCCAGGCTCCGAGCTGTCAGCACAGAGCCCGATGTGGGGCTTGAACCCACGCACCGCGAGATCATGACCTGAGCCGAAGTCAGACGCTTAACCGACTGAGCCACCCAGGCACCCCCCTGTATGCCCTTTTTAAAAAATTGATCTGCTTTCACCTTCAGAGCAAACCTGCGAGGCAGGGACTATTTTTGAGGCTCCGAATGACTGGGTAACTTGCCCAGGGTCAATCAGCTGACAAGTGGAGGACCAGAGGCCCCGCCGACCTCAGAGGGCATGCCATGTACTGTGTCACTCAGACAAAAAGTCTCGCTGTTTTATCTCCTCTAGAGTGCAGTTGACCTTTGAACAACACAAAGGTCACAGGTGCCGACCGCCCCCAGCCAAAAACCCGCGTTCAATTTTTGGCCGCCCAACAAACTTAACTACTAACAGCCGACTGTCGACCCGAAGCCTTACCAATAATATAAATGGCCGATTAAAACATTTTGTCTGTATTCTTGCAACAAAGTAAGCTAGAGAAAAGATAATATTATTTTAAAAACCATAAGGAAGAGGAAAGGCACCTACAGTTCTGTATGTGTTCATCAAAAAGAATCCGCATGTAATGGATCTGCACATTTCAAACCCGTGTTGTTCAAGGGTCAACTGTCTATGTCCAGAGCAGTGTGCTTGGTAAGGATGCAATAAACTGTCGGTTGCTTGGCTTGGTTTGTATTTAGAGAAATCACTTAGTGCGAGAGTTAGGAAGACAGAATCTGGGGGCGCCTGGGAGGCTCAGTCCGAGAGGCAAACAACTTTTGATCTCGGGGTTGTGAGTTCGAGCCCCATGTTGGGTGTAGAGATCACTTAAAAATAAAATCTTAGGGGCGCCTGGGTGGCTCGGTCGGTTGAGTGTCCGACTTCGGCTCAGGTCACGATCTTGCGGTCCGTGAGTTCGAGCCCCGCGTCGGGCTCTGGGCTGACGGCTCAGAGCCTGGAGCCTGCTTCAGATCCTGTGTCTCCCTCTCTCTGTGACCCTCCCCCATTCATGCTCTGTCTCTCTCTGTCTCAAAAATAAATAAACGTTAAAAAAAATTTTTTTTTAAATAAAATAAAATCTTATAAAAAGAAGAAGGAGGGGGAGGGGGAGGGGAGGAGGAGGAGGACCCTACACAAACTGCTGCCCTTTGCTGTGCCTCAGTTTTCTCATCTGTAAAATGAGAATAAGAACTCCTGTCTCCTAGGATGGGTGTGAGAAATTAACGAATTGTTCATAGTAAACATTTTAGAACCCTGAATCCCATTTGCTACTATTAGGTACCAGCCAGGCTTCCGAGGGTGTTGATTCTGTCACAGGGAATACAATCTATCTCAATGATGGACAATCGAGGCATCAAAACAGACCAGCGAGGAAAATCCAGGAAACAGAGGAGAGGTGCTTGGCCCTGATCGAATCACGCCATAAATGGGTCTTACTGCTTGTGCAAATCGCCGACCCCCCCGAGCATCTGGGTCTCCCGAGTGCACGGGACCTCTGGGGTCTGGGCAAGCCCTGGGGTGACAGGCAGAGGGGGCCATTCTGGCCGGCTGGGCCCGCGGACGAGGGCGCACACCCGGCATCAGGCCCACAGCACCGCCCAGCTGCGCCTCACTTTCCATTTAGCTTATAATAGCAGATATGAAAATTTCATCAGCTTTCCTGCTTTACTCTTGTGAAATATTAAACGTTAATAAATTATTAAGCTCAATGTAAAATACTACAAATGTTCATAGATCTCATCAAGAGGTACTTCAGAAGCGCGTTTGTTATAGGGCTATTTCGGGCCAAGCAATCTACTCCGATAAGGGGCGCCTTTTTTCTTCTTCCATTATTTGTGCTTCTTGATAGGGAAATGTCTATTCTGGGATTCGGGGGCGGCCGACGGGCACAGAAATAAGGAAGCAGGACGTCTGTCCGCATGGCTGCTTCACCCATCCAGGGATGACTGTGGGCAGGATCTGGAGTCTGGGGTGAGGGGGACGTTGACAGGGTGGGGCCCAAACTTTGGGGAGACAGGCGTCCCCCGAGTGACCTTAGCGCTCAGCCCCTGAAGCAGGACAGTCACCTCAGTCCGGCCTGCACCAAGGGGTTCGGATGGCCTAGGGACGTAGGTTTGGTGAACTGGGTCAAGTTTGCTTTTCAGGGAGTCTGGGGCTCTTTCCCAGACAGAAGGCCAGGGGCTTGTGACGCCTGCTCAACTGACGGCCACCTTCCCAGGGAGCAGAGAGCTCGCCATTCCCGGGAAAGAACGTGCAAAGAAACGTGCAGAAGGACCTGTGAGGCGAGCCCTGCTGCTGCTTCGCTCCCTCTCCTAGCCTCCTGGACACATATCTGGGTGAGAAAGAGAGAGAAGGCTCCAGAAGGAACCAGGAATGGAAGCCCCCACTGCACTGCGCCCCAACGACTCTGCTTGGAGACCCGTCTTGCAAAGCGGAGGCACTTTCCCCTGCTTTGTCACAGATTGCCCTATCGCTCAGCACATGGGTGACAGTGAGCCACGGACTAGAGCTCCGGACACAGGACGGTGTGGAGCACGATGACGCCCGGTGGCCCGGCCGTTCCTGGGATGGCAGCCCCAGACACAGGTGGGCTCGAGCATCAGAAGGATGCTGTGGGGCAAAGAGACATCTGCGCCTTGCCGAGCATCTGGGCAGCCCTGCCCCCCTTCCGTCCTCCCCCCACCCCAACACCTGAGACCACCCCTTGCACCTCCCCCTCCCGCCCAACCCAGGAGGCCTTCCTGGCCCTGGCTCAAGTGTCCTTCACTCTGCCATCCTGCCTAACTCCCTGTCTCTGTGTATCTGCTCATGCGATCTATTTTGTAAATCGGAACAGCATCCGACCTAGCAGCAAAGAGCCAGCAGGACAGGAATGGTTTTGCCCACAATAGAAAACTGACCTGCTATAGCTTAGCACCTAACAGCCCTTCTTGCCTGCTGCACACTGGCCCGGCGGTGAGAGGGTGCAAGAAACCTGCTCCTTCATGCTTTCGGCACTTTCTATATCTCTTTAGGGCATTTGGGGTTTTCTCTCCTATAGGCGCTTCATGCCACCCCTCTAGACGCGGTGTCCCTCCCATGTAACGTCAAGTACAGAAAACCTGACTTCGGTGGCTTGAGTGAATGGGGCCTGTTTTCCTCACATAACAAGAAGTGCGTAACAAGAACCCAGCACTGGCTATGCTTCCCCACTCCCTCCCTTAGCGGTCAGCTTTCACACCGCTCTCAGTTCATGGTAACAACGTGGCTGCTGCAGTCCCAGCCATCACATCTGCCTTCGGGGTAGGAGATGGGCCAGTGGGGAGAGCCAGCTGCAGCTTCATAAAACCCCTTTTATCAGAAAAGCAAAAGATACATTCACTGGCGATGCTCGTTATCTCTGTCTTCTGCCTAAGCCCCCCTGCCGTGACCCAAATCCACATTCAACGGTCTACTCGACATCTCTGGGGTTCCCACAGGTACCTGAGAAGACCAGAAGACCTGGGCTTGAGACCGAGCTATGCCACTCTTTAGTGACCTTGATAAAGGCACGCAAGCTCGCTGACCCTCAGTTTGCACCTCATCTGGGCCTAATGCACACCCCCACAGAGCTGCTGCAAGGAACAAACCAGATAATACAGGTCGAAGTGCTTTGAAAATCGTAAAGCACACCAGCAGCATCTCCTAAGTGTGCTCCAAGAATAACAGAAACAAAAATGTCTACGCGCAGTCTTTCCCAGGGCCCGCCCCTCCTCCTTCTAGATTCTTCTTTGCCTCGCCAACTCACTGCCCCCACCCCCCCTCGTTGTGCGGCATCCTAGCCGCAGGCCGAGAATTCAGAGGGAAGCGGTCTGCATGGGTTAGAAGGCAGGCACGGTGCCCAGGTATGCAGGTCACAGGTGAGGGGAGCAGGATTTGGGGAATGGAGGGGTGAGTCGGGAGGCATATGAGTCAGCTCAGGCGGCCACAGCTACTACCACAGCCTGGGGGGCTTAAACACAGACCTTTATTTTCTCACAGTTCCGGGGGCTGCAAGTCCAAGTCGAAGGTGTCACAGGGCTGGATTCTTCCAGGGCCTCCCTCCTTGGCTTATAGACGGCCGCCTTCTCCCTGTGTCCTCGCGTGGCCTTCCCTGTGCGTGTCTATGTCCAAATCACCTGTTCTTGTAAGGACGCCATCCTACTGCATTAGGGCCAACCCTCATGACCTCATCTTATCTCAGTTTGCCCCCAAGGACCCTGTCTCCAAACGCAGTCACCTGCCGAGGGACTGGGGCAGAGCTGTAGCCGTTGGGGTGGTGGAAAGAAGGAGGTGTGACGTGGGAAAGCCTTGAGAAAAAGTAGAGCCGTCATTCTGCCCCACTTCTCCACACCACACACGCATGTGTACCCCATCTGTCCCCTTTTCCCTGCTGGCTTCTGTCAGGGACAAGCCACCATGGAGGAGAATCTCCGTGGGGAGAGAGAGAGAGACCGGACAGAGAGCCGCCCGCGGCTGCCAGCATGGGAAGGGCAAGGGGGGAAGAGTGAGAGGGCCCCAGGGGTGTCTGGGGGTGCCTTGGTGGGAATCTGGCTGCACCCCGGGGCTCTGCACCTTTCTGGGCCGGGAGAGACGTCTCAGCTGGGCCCTGGGTGGATGCTGATGACACAGGAATGCTAAGCTCCTAGAGAAATGAATAGGGGTTGGTTCCTTAGAGAGGTTTAGACAAAGTGCTTCGGAACCCCTGGCTGCGATGATAGGAACCTGAGCCTTTGGCTGGAGCCCCTGGGCCCTGACATTCGGGCCTGAGCGCGGCGGGCGTTGGGCCCCGTCGGCCTGCTCCACCTCCAAGCCCTCACGATTGGGGCTGTTCCTCCGCATCTGTGTCAACGCCAGTCTTCCAGGGAAAACCATCTGGAACTTGCCACACCCCTCAGGGTAAGGAAGGAACGGCGGCCTTCTTGAGCCAGTCCCAGCTTTAAAACCCGCTCAGTTCAACAGAGCCGCACGGCCGGGATCCTGCCTTCAAAGGGGCCCCCGTCTCCGCCCGGGTACCGACATCCCACTGGCAGATGGTGCACCTGCTCTCTTGCCTCGTCCCCCACCTCCCCTCACCCAGGCCGTGTTCAGGACCTCTGACAAGGTGTTCCTGCCTCCAGCCTCGCCTGTTTCTCTCACTCGGATGCCCGCGAGGTCCTCACGAGGGAGGCACCCCGCCACCAGATGAAAAACTCAGCGGCAACCTTCCTGACAGAGGCAGGGGTATGGAGCGTGCTGGGCGGGAGCCCAGGGTCCCCGTCCCACTCCACCCCACCACGGGTTGGCCCCGTTCATACGCCCAACTTCAGGATTATTAAGAGCCCATGTGGCAGCTTTGCCCACATCAAAAAAGATTCTCCTTCTTAAGACACTTCGTTTCCGTTTATTGTAAAACTGTCATTTTCTGATATTTATCATCATCATTTTCCTGTCTTTATTAGAATGAGACATGTTACTTCTACTTTCTACAATAACATACAAATCTATGGTTTCTAGGGATGCTGATGGCACGGAGCCTGCTTGGGTTTCTCTCTCTTCCTCTCTCTCTCTCTCTCTCTCTCTCTCTCTTTCTGCCCCTCCCCTACTCACGCACACTTGCACCCACTCTCCCTCTCTCAAAAAATAACATGAAAAAAATAAAAATAAAGAAAACTGTCCTTTAAGAGAACCAAAGTTTCTATTAGGTCAATGGTACTCTCTTTGATGCAGCATCCTTGAGCCCATGCACAGCCTGCCCAACCGTACACAGAGGCCCTGCCCAGCCCTCCATCTGCTAGTGCTAGAGTTGTACCCTGAAGTCTTGCCCCTTCTCTCCCCTTGTGGTTGTGGACAGAACCACTACATACACATAAACACACACACACACACACACACACACACACACACAAATACATGAGCCAGCTGCCCACCTGAGTTCCAGAACCACCTGCTACTTGGACACCTTCTTTGTGAAGCTAAACCAGCACCAGAGGTATCCTGACCCACCTTGCACATCAGAGAGTCCATATCCTGCACACAGGGAAACCCCTGGGGGCCAATGTCCCCACTGTCACCTGTCCAACCTTCCTCCCCCAGGGTAAATTTAAGTCTCCTTGGAAGAACAGAAACCCCCCCAGAATTCCTCAGTGTTCTGCCCAAAGCCCCCTCCTTCAGACTGCGTACCCGCCAAGCATGGTGAGTGTGACTGGTTCCTTTTCTTGGTCTCTGTGGCTCCCATATACCTCTGCTGTTTCATTTACCAGCTGGTGCCTTAATTTCCTGTTTCTGTTTGTTCCATTCGACAGACGGCGGGATCCTTAAAGATGGATGGGTCCTCCTTCCCTTCATTCTTGTAGGTGCGGGGTTACACCAAGCCCTACAGAGCTGGCTGGCCGCAGGGTGGATGCCTTCCCCAACAACGATAAGGCTTATGTCATTCTGCACTTTCTTGGCGTCACATACCGCGAGCTCAGGGGCGGAGAAGCAGGACACAATGGGCAAGCTTTTGTCCTCAAACCCAGAGGAGGGGGGTGGGCAGGACGACATGGCTCTGGAGACCACCTGAAATGTAGTGCTGTGTGGGACGCCTGAGTGGCTCAGTCGGTTGAGCATCCAACTCTTGATATCAGGTCAGCTTGTGACCTCTCAGTCGTGAGATCAAGCCCGGCATCAGCATGGAACCTGCTTGGGATTCTCTCTCTCTCCCCATTTCTCTGCCCCTCTACCCTGCTCGTACTCTCTCTCTCTCTCTCTCTCTTGAAATAAATAAACATCTTGTAAAACATAAATGTAGTGATGTTTAAGAAAGAAGCTATTTTTCTTTCATGAGCAAAGGACACTGCTTGTGTCTTATATTATCCTGCTTCCTGGGAATAATGTCCTCCGAAGGTCATCAGTGCCCTCCTGATAACCAGGCCTCCCCGGTGCCTGATTTTCATATTCCTCTTGGCTTTACCAGCACGGAGGACTCTGGAAGGCATCCTTCCTTCCCCAGGGAGTAGAAGCTAATGGATGCCTAATTCAATAGCTCTCACACTGTAAAGCACCAGCTAATAAAAAGCATTTATGGAAAATTCAGCGGAGAACTTTACATCCCTACTCCCCCAATAAAAGCCTGATCATCTCCAAATGTTACATGCTCACGTGGGTCGAAGTGGCTGGATGGGCTCAGCTCCAAACTCATACCAGAGCATCCAACCACTGCCAAATATTGCTCCACAGGCACTGGCCTGCCTCACTTCTCCACTCGGCAGCCCTCGGGCTTGGCTGCCCCAACCCTTGCCCTGGCCTGGCCTCAGGGCCAGGTGCGGGCCTCTGCATTTTCCCTCTACCCACCCCTACAGAAGGTAATCACTCCTCACCATTGCACAGAGCAGTCTTACTGCTTGAGGTCAGGGCCAGCCATGCTGCCTTTGTGCCCCTGTGTGCCCCTATGCTAAACACTGACATGCCTTAGCTCATTAATCTGCTTGTCCTGAGACGTGAGTCCCACCAGAGTTTACATTTTCTGGAAGAAACTGAGACAGAGAGCAGAAGCAATCTGCCCGAAGTCACAGAGTCAGGCTCTGGACACCATGGGCTTCAGCACTGCGGTCTACCGCCCCCCGCTGGTCATATTAGTAGACTGATCTGATTTGTGTCTAACACTTTTGGGTGATTGGTCCCCGGCTCTGTCTTCCCTAGCCCCACCCTCCTATCGGGTCCTGCAAAGAGAGGTGAGGATCCCAGAGCCCTTCTGACCATTTCCCCAAGGCCCAAGAATTAAAACATCCAGGCCAGAGAGTTGAAGGTAACCACCTTGGGGCCAGCTCAAGGCAGGGATGACCTTGGGCTGTGTGACCTTAGGCCGTGGCAGCCCTGGCCCACTCCAGGAACCTGGTGGGGAAAACACAGGCTTTCAGGTCCCACCTCCTGCCAGACACACCCAGTAGCAGGGTGTATTCTGCCCTCAGGGGCAGAGAAGGTGTGACCACACTATCCTATTCCAGCCCCCCAAGTCTCCATTCAACATTCCTGCATTCATCCCCCCTCCCCCCTCTCCCAGGAGGGGCCAGCAACCAGGGGAAAGCTAAAAGGAACCTTAAGGAACATAAGGTTCCAACATAAGGAAACTGAGGTTTGAAGGCTTGTTCCTGATTTACCCAAAGCCTCAGAATTACGTAGAAGCCCAGTTAGGACTCAAAGTACCATTGACTGATTCCCAACCTATCCTCCTTTCCTTAAATCCTGCAGAATAAAACCCAGGGTGCTGCCTGTTCCTCTGTGCACTGCAGCCTAGAGATAAGGCAAGCCGCTCAGAGCTCCCACCCACCTGCCATTAATGAGGGAGCATAAGGCAAGCCGAGGGCCAAGCACACCTCCCACCTCCCAAGTGGGATCTGAGTGGTATTCCTCAGGGACTCCCGGCTGCCCAAAAACAAAGGAAAGGACAGAAAACAAATGGCTAAACGGATAAGAGTCTCTATCAGTTTACAAATATCTTAGCACAATTACAAAAAGAAAAAAAAAATGTGGGGGGAAATCTTATCAGTAGCCTAAAGTCCAGAAACTCCCTAATGTCTTAATGTTAATGCTTTGCTAGAGGGAAAAACAATCTTAGCTTAACAACAGCTGAGCCTCGGGGCGCCTGGGTGGTTCAGTTGGTTAAGTATCTGACTCCGGCTCAGGTCATGATCTTGCGGTTCCTGCTTTCGAGCCCCATGTCAGGCTCTGTGCTGACAGCTTGGAGCCTGGATCCTGCTTCGGATCCTGCTTCGGATTCTGTGTCTCCCTCTCTCTCTGCCCCTCCCCTGCTCATGCCCTGTCTCTCTCCGTCTCTCAAAAATAAATAAATGTTAAAAAAAAATTAACGATAGCTAAGCCTCCAGTAATCTATGAGCCCTTAGCACCTGAAAATCCCTTTAAGAACCTTTCTCTTGACTTTACCTCCCCCAACTCCACAGTGTATAAGCAGTCACTCTTCACAACCCCAGCGCAGCCCTTTCTGCCCACGGGTCATGTCCTTGTGCTTTAGTAAAATCACCTTTTTGCACCAAAGACATCTTCAAGGATTCTTTCTTGGCCGTCAGCACCGGGCTCCACCATCACCCCAAAACCTCGTCACCTCATCACCCATGACTTCTCTTCCCACCCTGCCTCTGCCCAGGACCCCTGCCCACTTTGCGTCAATGCCTCACACGTCTCCCCACCCGGGGAAGCCGTCCCCAAAGCCTGGGGGGGCACAAAGCGCCCCGTCGTCCATGTCCTCGATGCTGCACTGTTCACCCGCTCCGTCCCTCACCGCTCTGCAGAGACACCTGCTCCAGCTCTGCCTTCTCGCAGGACGGGGACTCTTCAAGTGTCGGGTGGGTGCTCCAGGGACAAGGGCCGGCACCCACATGCCAAGGAAACCCAGTGTCCCACTTTGGACCTGGGTGGGCGAAGCCTCCGCCTGCCTGGCCGGGAAGGCAGCCGAAGGGGACGGACGGAAGCATGGTGGGCACCAGCAGCTGTTCCCCTTTCTCTCTGTCCCTCCTAACGCGTCGCCACCCTCCTCAGTCCTCCCCCATCCCAGAATGGCGTCTCTTGATGAAATCTTTCTGGTGAGCTCAAACTCTGACTGGTTTAGGAAGAGCCACTTCCCAAGGCAGCATGATAGACCTAAGGGAGATGTGGCAGCCACCGGGGGTTGCTTTTGCCCGGCGAGGACCCTGGGCCAAGAGGAAGGGACTGGCTGGGGTTGGGCCATGCACCAACAATGTGGGGTATGCCTGGCTCTCAGAGTCCGGCTGCAAAAGCCTGGACGGAGAGGAAATGGTAATGCTGTTCAGCCGCCAGAAGAGACAAGATGGCTCTGGGCCACCCCAAGGACCCAAATCAGGACTGTGTGGGAAGTTCCAGGGAGGCTGATTTGCTTGTCATAAGGAAGAACATTCCAGAAATCAGAACCCTCTAACTAGACTCCAAAGATGTCAGCTCTGTGAGACAAGGGACTGTCTTCATCTTAGCTGCCACTCTATCCCCAGCTTGGGACACAGCAAATCCTCAGTGACACCGGCTGAATGAATGCGTGGATGGATGCCCCCTGGACACGATGAGCTCACCCTCAAAGGACACGGGTGCAACACCATCTGCCATGAGGCCTCTGGCCATGGGGAGTGCTAAGTCAGCGGTGACTGAATGCATCCCCTCCAAGAAGCATCCTCAGGCCAGGACGTCGTGACCCACTGGCACTGGCCCAGTGAGCCTCCAGCCAACTGCTCATGAGCGACCCCTTGTCTTCACCTTCTGTGAGCTCTTCAGGGCCTAGCCCAGGCCACATCCCCAGCACATGTGCCCTAATGTCTGGTCCCTGCTCTGTTTCAGGCCACATCCCGCTAAGCCAAGTAGGTCTAATAGGGCTTGACTTTGAGACGATTTCTGTAGGTGCTTCATCGGCAAAGTATAGCTCCTACAGGTTTCTCAGCCAAACCTGTAGGTACTAAAATTGTGTAGGAAATGGGGGCCTGATCTGTGTAATGTGATCTAATTATTGGAATCACATCTTGTAACTAATTCCTGCCTTGTAAGCCCTATTCCCCGGGTCTAGGATCCTAATGTTTTAGCGGATCTTAAATGTCCAATTTATACACCTCTGAGATTTTATTTTAAAGTTCACTGGTCACTGACGTGAACAACCTTGGTACCCTTCCTGGCCCATGGCAGGCCCTCATGACATGCTAGCTGATGAACAACGCGGGGGAGAGAAAACCTATATTCTGTTCGGCGTGGTGTCACCACGGGCGACCGGGTGCCCACGAGCCCCCAAAGCCAATTCAAAGGCATGACCCATAAAACCGAGAAGATGACGCAGAGGGTGGTCTGCCAGGAGCCCTTGGACATCACTCAGTCCAATCCACAAAGAACGAGGAGCCTCCTGTTGGGAGGACAGACAGGCCCGGAGCGCTTTCTGGCCACACCACTTACCAGCTGCATAATCTCGATCAGGTTACTTCCCTTTTCCAAGCCTCAAATTGTTCGTCAGTTAATGGGGCTCATCCCTCACTACTTCACGGATGGTGGTGAGAATGTGTCTCTCATAGACCAGATGCTCAGTGAGCGGTGGCCATTATTTTCCGGGCGAGGCCAACATCAGACCCCTCGGAGCTCGCTCACAGCACAGTGTCCTGTTCGGGAACAGGCCAGGTCCCCCAGACTCAGCACCGTGTCCTAAGTCCCAGCGATGAGGATAAGCCCTCATTGTCCCTGCCCCTCCTCCCCTCTCTGCTTCTAGAAGGTCAGGGAGGTTTTCTGACCTCGTGAGGTTCCTGGGAGCTTGCTGGGGAGTCCCTTGTCACAGCCCCAGCCCCCGCAGGTTAAGGCCTTGATGAGGTTTGATTTTTTTATTGGATGAGCCAAATGGGGGGAAGAGAAATTCCAATTCCCCCAGCAGCCCCCTCGGAAGCATTTGCTTCACCGCGCCAACCACAATTAAGTAATTTACGTTTGTTCTTTAATCCACACTGGAGAGGCATTGTCTAAATCAGTGCCTTGTCCAATTAAAGAAAACACTTCTTGGCAATAGTTTCCGGCAGGGCTCTTATGAGGCGTAGAGGATCCTGGCTTCGGGAGAGAACACAGGTGACGTTGCTGACATTTCAATTAGCTTTTACTTTACTTGGGGAATTGATGCCTTTCTCTGGCATAATTACATCCTGAGCTGGTCTGCAAATCCTCCCGTCCTTCAAAGTCACTCTCTGGCCTCCCTTCCTCCTACAGGAAGCCTTCCCTGGGCCCTCACCCCCAGCCTCGATGACCCTCTGGGTTCTGACCTCCTACGACACTCCCTGTTACTCTGCCCTGAGGGCCTCTGATTAGTTTCTCACGCAGCCTTGGAAACGAGCCGGCTGCAGAACGCACATCTGGACGAAGCTCGCGGCAGGCAAGAGCAAAGCTGAGAGAAGTCACAGGCAGCAGCCGAGGCCAGAAGACACCCCAGTTCCTGAGGGATCCACGTGAGCAGCTAGCAGAGGGGCCTGGCGTCCCCCGGCCCCGGTTCAGAACACACAGCGTCAGCGAGGCCGCCCTTCCAGAAGCATTGTCAGTGCTTTTGCCCCTGCCGGCTGGCAAGGCGTGAGCTTAGGTTCTGGACTTGGGCTGCCTGCGCTCAGATCTCACCCCTTCCTCCGCCCCTCTCCAAAAACAAATTTCTCAACCTTTATAATAGAGACTAAAATAGCTTCCACACGGATGAAACTTGAAGACATTGCACTACATAAAATAAGCCAGTCGCCAAGGGAAAAGACTATAGGATCCCATTTATACCAAGAGTAGTCAAATTCATAGAGGCAGGAAGTGGAAGAATGGTTGCCAGGGGCCGGGGGAGGGGTGGGGAGTTGTTGCTTAATTAACGGGTGCAGAGTTTCCGTGGGGAAGAGAGAAAGTTCTAGAGACGCATGGTGGTATGGTTGTACAACAGTGTAACTGTACTAGAACTAACCACTTGAAAGTGGTTAAAATGGTAAATTTGATGTTATATGTATTTTGCCACAATAAGAAAACAAATAGCTTCTCTTCTTTTTTTTTTTTTACATTTTATTTATTTTTGAGAGAGAGACAGAGCACAAGGGGGAGGGGCAGAGAGAGAGGGAGACATAGAATCTGATGCAAGCTCCAGGCTCTGAGCTGTCAGCACAGAGGTCCAACGTGGGGCTTGAACCCACGGACCGTGAGATCGCGACCCGAGCCGAAGTCAGACGCTTAACCGACTGAGCCACCCAAACGCCCCAAAAACAAACGGCTTCTATCTGGTAGGACGGACGTGAGGGTTAGATGACAGCATGTATGTCGAGTTTAGAATAGCGCCTGGCAGTGCTATTGTGCTGATGGTGACCCTTTCCCTCTTTGACCTTGGGGTTCTGACCCCTGGCTTTTCTCCCTGACGATGTCCTTCCCTCAGAGGAAAGCTTGTAAGAGTCTCAGATCCCACATAGAAATACGCTCACGTCACTCATCATCGGGGAAACACAAAGCAAAACCACACTATCACCTCACACCTGTCAGAAGGGCTAAAATTGGCAACACAAAAACAAGTGTTGGCAAAGATGGGGAGGAAAGGGAACCCTGGTGCTCTGTTAGTAAGAATGCAAACCGGTGCGGCCACTGTGGAAAAGAGCATGAAGAGAGCTCAAAACACTAAAAATAGGATCACCATATGATCTAGCATTTCCACTTTGGGGTATCTGCCCAAAGAAAACAAAAACACTAAGTTGAAAAGATATCTGCACCCCTGTGGCTATTGCAGCGTTACTTACAATAGCCAAGATATGGAAGCAACTGAAGCGTCCCTTGATGGACGGGTGGATAACGAAAAGATGGTGTATGTAGTCAGTGGAACCAGCCATTAAGGAGAATGAAATCTTGCCGTTCACGAGAACGTGGATGGACCTAGACAGCATTATGCTAAGTGAAACAAACCAGACAGAGAAAAACAAATACCGTATGATTTCACCTACACGCGGAATCGAAAAAAACAAAACGACCACAAAAGTAGAAACAGATTCATAAATACAGAGAACGAACTGGTGGTTTCCGGGGGGAGGGGAGAAGGGGCAAAAATAGGTGAAGGGGTTTACGGGTACAAACTTCCAGTTATAAAAGAAATAAGTCACAGGGATCAAATGTACAGCATGGGGAACAGAGTCAATAACATTGTAATAACTTCGTGTGGTGACAGCTGGTAAGTACACTTATCAGTGGCCAGCATTGTGTAATATACAGACTTGTCGATTCACTATGTTGTACACCTGAAACTAATATAACATTGTATGCCAACTCTACCCCAATTTAGACAATTTTTAAAGAATTGAGCCCCCTCCTCCCGCTGACCGACAGCTCAGTTCACAAAGCTGCCTTTCCCCATCATCCTCCCCCCACCGTCCTTGCCGGTGCATACACACGCACCATCCCACAGGGTGAGCCTGGCTTCTGAAATGACTCTTCGGGTTCTGGCACCAACGCCATTATCAACTGCAAGCAAGAGGAAGAAATGGAGGCTCAGAGAAGAAAAGTAACATGCCAGGACCTCACTGCTGGCAAACGCAGAGCCAGGATTCGGTGCCAGTTCTCCCTAGCCCCAAAGTCTAAATTCTTTCTACTAAGTGGCCATGCTCCCACCCCAAGAGGAAAGAGTAAATAGCACCCAACTGGTCTCAAGGCTATGCCTCCAACACTATGAAGTAAGACTAAGCTGTCTTCTTAGCTTCTTCTCACTCCTGGCAGCCCATTCTCTGGAATCTGGGAGAAACACAACACAATTTCTTTCCTCTGCCTTTCTTCATGACCACTATCCCCTGCCTACTTCCTGAAAACTCCTATTCATCCTTCAAAACCCACAGAAAATATCACCTCCTTTGAGAAAACTTTACAGATGCCAGCACCCCTTAGTTTAGATTAGATATCCTTCCTCTATGCTTCTAACCTTTTTTCTATCCTCCTACTTTTAACTTTGTTTGTAATTGATGTCTGTTCCTCCATAGAAGACTTCCAGCTTCTTAAGGGCTATGTTTTACCCCCAAAATCACCAAAAGAGGGCTTTTTTTCTTCTTTTTTTCCTAGTGTAGGGAGCCAACCGAAGAGAAATGGATCCCCAACACAAGGCTGGAAAGAGCAGGGAAAGAATACAAACTGAAGGCCATCCAGAACTTGGAAGGCACAATCAAGCCCAGATTTTGAGACTGAAATATCTTGGATTGGTCAACATCTTGGGTTTCACAAGGGCATTAAACCTTGCACACCATATTCAACTCGTTTCAAGGATTATTTTTATCGGCCCGTGTTGTCTAAATTAACCACCCCTTCTGTCCTCCCCCCACCAGCCTAGCTCCTCCCAGATAAAGACCCTGCAGTCAGACTTGTTCCCCCTCAGAGTTCCCTGTCTGCAGCCCCAGTTGTGAGAATCACAGGGCCCTCTGGACAGCTCAAGAATTTTACGATAATTTTTCCTCGAAGCGAAAGGGAAGGTAATGACACGCACAGCAGTGTTAATGCAACATTAAGATAAAAAAAATAAATTCTTCATAAGCATGAAAATAATGTCAAGGTGCTGCTAATGTTTTAATTACAGCCGGTAATACTCCTTTTTGCCACAATGGACTCTGTGTGCAGTCACTGAAAACACGTGCAAGGGCACGGACACGGGTGCAGCCGCTACAGGCTGTTCATTCCCACGGGTGAAAGGAAGCCCCCCGTCTCTGAACCCACAAACCACAGAGATATTTCCTCCCCCTACAGCTTATGCGGGGAAATCCAGCATTAAGGACTTTTCTGCCTTGGTTACACATTAGATCCTCCCGGGAAGTTTATTGAAACCAAGGCCTAAGCCCCAGACCCAGAGGTCCTCTTACAATTGGGGTCACTTACTATGTCACGTTGCCCACTGCCCATCCCCCTGCTGCCCACCCACCCCTACCCGTCCTCACTTCCGGCTGCTGTGTTCCGGGCTCTTGTCGCTCTGCACGGGAATTACGGCCCAAGCCCTCCCTGTGCCTGACCTTCCCCCACCCCCACCCCTGTGACTTTTCCTGCACCCTAAAAGGGACCAGAGCTAGCTCTGTGATGGGGGAGACACCAGGAGTGGACACAGGGCATAGGTTTGAGGGACAAACGGACCTCCCTGTGGCCTCACGCAGCATGGGGGAGGCATGTGGCCACCAAGAGGATGGGAAGGCCCCAGAGATGAGATCTGGTACCTAGATCCGGTCATGTCAGTTACTCAGTGGTCAAAGCTCCACGTGCTGTGGCCAGATCACATGCTCGACACACAGGGACAGAGAGGAAAGGCCATCTCTGTCATCAGGAACCCTGGGTCCAGGGGAGAAAACCAGCACACAAACACAGTGGTTGTGTGTGTGACCACTGCCCTCCTGGAGGAGAGCACCCAGGGAGTCCCGAGGTGGCACCCAGCCTGGCCTGTGGGGTCAGCAAGGGCTTCTGTAAGAGCTGATGTCCTTGGCTGTATCATCTGGATTTATGGAGCATCCCCCTCTCTCTTTCTGTGAAGCCTCCTGACTCTGAAAGACAGGTACTGTTACAGACCCCATTTACAGATGGGGACACCGAGGCTTGGAAACCCTGAGTAACTTGCCCAAGATCTGGGGTGTTCACGGCCACACTCCCAGCAGCACTGACAGGAGTTAGATGAGCAGATGAGGTGAGGGGGGGTTAGAGGTCGCTGATCCTCAAGCAGAGGTTCCCCACCTGCCATGGTCCCCACACCCTCAGCATCTCAGCGACAGTACCCTTCCCTTCTTGTGGCCCCACAACCTTTGAGAGGTGTGACGTACCCCCACAGGCCGGCCTCCGGCGACACAGGGCCTGCGCACCTGTCAATACCTGTCTGTGGTAGGGCCTGCGCCCAGCGGCTCTCAGAAGGTGCAGGCAAATCACCAAGAGGTGAAGCCTGCTTGCTGGGACAGGCCTGAGGACAGCCACCTCACCCCCACCCAGTCCCCAGCAGAACAGCAGCCCTGATCAGCACCCCATGCTCCGGCCAGGGCCAGGCATGAACCCCGAGCCCTTACAGAGCTTTGCCAGGTCCTCAGACTGGTTCGTTCGTGGCTGGGTAACATTGCGAGACCCCTGCATATGGATGTTTTTTCTCCCTCCATTCCCCTCCCCCAACCCCTAACCCAGAGCCAGTAGCCGAGTCTATCCTTTATGGCCTCAGTAAAGATACACTACTTGGCAGAAAACAGCGGGGGGAAATAGCAACTCGTCCTAGATTTCGGGCCCCAAAAGTCCAAGCTCTTAGGACGGTGGTCCTCAAACCCAGTAGGGTACCAGAATCACCCAGAAGAGGGCTGGTGAAACACAGCTTACCGGGCCCCACCCCCAGAGTCCTGATGCCCAGGTGTGAGGTGGGGCCTGAGAGTTATCGGAATGAGTCCTGAAATAAGCACCCTGCCACTCTGACCACACCCGGAGGGCCCAATTCAGCCTCGTAAGAGAGCAAGGAGCTCTCTGGCCTGCAGGAGAAATACTAACACGAGATGAAAGAGTGATCTTCAAACAGCCAAAGAATGAGAACAGCAGGAAGGAAGGGAAGGACCACTTCTCCGCGTCCCGGGGGCGCAGCCACAAAGCTCCAGGTGGAGGTCATGAGCAGGTGCTCCGGGTCAGGCCAGGAGCACTTGCTCCCATGGTGACCAGTTCTTCCAGAGAAGTCCTCTAGGTAGAGCACTGCTTCCCCCCGGGGATGCTAATAGATTTCTGGCATCTCTGGAGGACGTAAAACCAGGCTGCTGAGGGGAGGCATGAGCCATGATGTGGCCTGGGAAGCAGGGCAGGCAGAAAGATGGACAGACAGCCTGGGTGTCCCCTGTTCCTGAGGCCGGGATGGGGCCTGCTGCACTGCCACCGGCAGTCTTCCCCCCTCAATCTCAGAAAACATTCTCCTTTTATGCTTAAACAAGCTCCAGCAGATTTCAATTTTTTTTTTTCTTGGAGGTTCTGTCTTTCTATAAAGACAGGCGGGGGTGAAGGGGAGGTCTAGCACATGGTTTTCTAACTGCCCCTTTCTAGCTTATCTACAATTTTACAATTTTTCTTTTAAGTTTATTTACTTATTTTGAGAGAGAGAGAGAGCATGTGCACAGAGAGGAACAGAGAGACAGACAGAGAGAAAATCCCAAGCAGGCTCTGTGCTCACAGCACAGAGCCCGGCATGGGGCTCGAACCCACAAACTGTGAGAGCATGACCTGAGCTGAAATCGAGTCAGAGGCTTAACTGACTGAACCACCCAGGCGCCCCATAACTTCACAATTTGAAATTGAAACTGTGAGTTCCACATACGCAGACAAGCCATACAGCTGGACGTCTTTCCCCAGTAAGTTTTATCGACATAGCACCGACCTTTGGCATCAATGCAGCTTCCTCGGAAGGAGTGCGCCCTTAGGCGGTGAGCAGTCATTTCCTCCTGCATGTGATGGACGAGGTCCGGTAGGAAAGTCCCCATAGGGTGATAGAGCCGGCACCATCGACACCTGCACTGGGCTGACCAGGAGACGCGGGAAAACAAGGAAGTGTGCGCTCCTTCCCTGTAGCCCGGCCTGGCCGACAGAAGCGCCTACAAGACCCAAGGAGGGCAGACGCGGGGAGAGAGGAGGACGCTGAGAATCTGAGCAGGTGGGGGAAGACTGCATTCCTGGGTAGGGGATGAAGACAATCTCCGGTCCCTTTCCAACATCCCCAGCGCCACCCCGCAGGGTCCCCCTGACACTAGCGTCTCCCTTGCTTACAGACTACCTCTGGCTGTCACCCTTATCGGGGCGGGGACACCCACCTAGAAGACCATGGGCCCAGGCACCCGAGCAGATGGGACCAGAGGTGTTGGGGGAAAAGTCAGAAGGAGAAATACCAGGTCTGCAGGGTTTCTGCTGGAGAGAGACTTCCCAGGGCCACCTCCTCTGGGGGAGTGACCCAAAAGCAAGCAGGCTCAGGCCTCTGATAATCTGCCCTAGGGGAGCTGCAGAAGCTCTAAATCCATTTCCTGCAAGGTGGGGCTCTCCCCGTCCCCAGATAATGCTGCACAGACCGGCCAGGGAGAAAAGGGGGTACCTCGGGAGGGAAGGAAGTGTGAGCTTTGGTCCTCATAAGAAAAATGACAAGGAGAGAATTGAGGAGTGTGGAAGGAAGCCGCCATAGGTCCCCCGGCAAAGCAGTAGAAAAGCAAGCAACACAAGAACGGACCTCCCTCTGTGTAAGACTCGAATGAGAAACTAAGCATAGCCGTGTATGAACACCTCCCGGGAGCCATGCCTTGTGCTAAGTGATTTCCATGCAAGGTCTTGTTTAACACAGTGCCCTGCGGGCTAAGAGTTTCTACTCCCACTTTGCAGATGAGAAAACCAAGGCACTGAGACATCTCAGTTACGTTGCATTCTGGCTACGGCTGCTGTGGCCTTTACACCTTTACACCTTTGCTGCTTCCAGCTCGGTCTCCTCATCCTTGAGGTCAGCAGTGTCGCGTTCCAGTTGGCAGTGCTTGCACAGCCCCTGTGACTGCAAAGCTCGCCTGTGCCTCAGGTTCAGGCACGCACTGACCCCTGGCCACACCAGCCTCTTCCCACCCTCCTGTCCTGAGCTTCCTACTCAAGCTTTTTTTTTTTTCTTTCAATTTTTCTTACTGTTTATTATTGAGAGAGAGCGTGCGTGGGGGAGGGGCAGAGAGAGGGAGACACAGAATCCGAAACAGGCTCCAGGCTCCGAGCTGTCGGCACGGAGCCCAACGTGGGGCTCGAACCCAGGAACCGGGAGATCATGACCTGAGCCGAAGTCAGATGCTTAGCCGACTGATCCACCCGGGTGCCCCTACTCAAGGCTTAGAGGGCCCTCCTCTGGGCAGCCCTGTCTCCCTCACTCACCCCACCAGAGCACTTACCGTATGCACAGGAATCGCCCGTGTGCTGGTCTTTTCCGGTTAGAGCCAAGTCAATGGGGACTTGCAGCTACTATGGGCTGAACCAGTCAGTGACCGGGCACCCCCAGTGCTGAACCCATAATGGCGGAAGGTGGCCCATCAGCACCTTCCAGCCAGAGACCATCAGGCGCTCCCCTGATCAAAGTTGGGTTCCGTAACTCTTTGCAACAAAGGAAAACACCATGGAGGGAAGTGCAAGGCATCTCACTGAGAGGGTGTCAAGAGGGACTTTGAGGGTTTGGACCATGTTACCCGATTTGGGGGAGGGCCCAGTGAAGCAGGCTTTGCTCTGGACCTCTGGACCAGAAGCCGCGAGGAAGCAGGGGTAATTCTGGCTGGACGTTTCGCTACATCTCATTCGAAAGGTGAGGGGAAGGAAGTGAGGCCAAGTGTATAACTGGTAGAGAAGCAGCGGCCACTTGCACGGATGTCTGCAGTCCTGCGCCTTGACAACATTCTTGTTTCCGAGCTCAGACATTACAGAGGGGTCTGGGTTTTGCCCCGAGCCCTCCTGGCGTGTCCGGTGTCAGTGGCCTGTGACATGGTTTGCATTCAACAGGAGCTGTGGGTTCCAGGCCAGCGCCTGGCTCTCCGAGGCTGCTGTTGCCACAGCCATAAAGGAAAATCTCTCCCTTCTGGAAGTTCTCTCTGCTTCTGCCCTCCCCCACCCCCTGCTGCCCCCGACCCGGGCCCTGAGCTTCCTCTAATCCTTGTGTTTTCTTGACTTCCACTCCGGCTTCCTTTCAGGTATCAGTTCTTCGGTCCTACAGGGTTCCACTCAAGATGGGTCTGTTGGAGGGGGAGGGGGGAGGGACGCAGACTCTGCAATAGGACGGGAAGGAAGAAAAAGGAGACCTCGTGAGCCCGTGGCATATTTCCAAAGCACTCAGACCCTTAGTGCTGCTGAGTCCAACTTCCTTTTAGCAGGTATTTTAAGCATCGTTTTGCTAAAACACTGTCCCTCCTCACACCTTGGGTCGTATTGCCAGCTGGAGCCCGTGTCAAGAGGGCAAGTAGAGGGAAGGAGACCTAGGACTACCAAACTTTCCTTTTTGTAAACTATGAGTAATAAACACGACCCCTGTGAATTCCCCACCTGTTTCTGAATGACCAAACCCTTAAAATCTGTGCATTCCACACTGCACATCACCCATTTGTATTGTCTTGAAGACATCTCCCCTGTGTTATTTTCATCCTCCCAAATAAATTGTAAGACCCTGAGAGGTGAAACTGCCCCCCATCTGATTGCAGTCTTCCCAACTTTACCATAAGCCCCTGAGGACGGGGAATGCATCCCATGGCTCTGGTGGCTGCCTCCCAACCCAGTCCAGTCTGGCTCCCCACACATCCCAGCTGGTTCACACACCCATGAAGTGCTCACGGTCTTGACTGAACTTCTCTTCCACAGGCCCCAGCAATGGGTCCAAGAGGAATTTAAATATCTGAGCCTTGCCCAGTTAGCTGTAGCTGATAAAGGGGCTGCAGGGGACAACCTCCATTTAATGGTGGGGGGCTTTCTCTTTCCTCCCGCAGAAGGAAGAAAGCCAAGCGGGAAATGCTAGCAGAGGTCCTCTCCCCATCCATGGCTAACGGGGGGGGGGGGGGGGGGGGGGGGGGGGGCTTTGTGGTCTCTGGGCATCTGAGGATGTGCGCATCGAATAACACGTTCTTCCATGGGCTCCATTCAGAACAGCTGCTTCAAGTGAGAAATGCCATGCCCTCTGCCCATAAGTGCAAGCTGGCTTTGTGGGCGTGTGTTAGGGTCAACGGGAGTAGGAAAGGGGGGAATGGAGGGGTTCTGTTTCCTTGACACGTGGGTGGGAATGTCAGCCTCTAGCGTTCTCCATTCCCATGGCGTCTGCTCTCTGAATTCTCAGTCACGTTCAGTGCCATGCCAGTGTCATGGGCCAAATGTCCTCCAAATGCTTACAGCTTCTTAGGCAGTGTATGGACTAGGGTTGAGAACCAGAGAAAATGACGGTGATGTCCTTAGGGCAGGACCTTCCTGTATTGGGGTGACTTTGTTCACCCCACAGCAGCCGGCACCTGGCCGGGAAAACAGACTCATACCTTGCATTTTTTTATGGCCCATTGATGTTGCAGAGTTGCGACACATTCAAGATCTTAGCTCTACAAGGTCGAGGGGGAAATCACCGGGATCCGCATTTGAGCCCAGGTGGCTGAAGCAAGGCGGATTCTAACATCCAGGGCCGCCTCTTCACCCACACCTATTGTAAGTGTGAAAATGCCATAAGAAATATCCAAACCTGGAAATCACACAGATGAGGGGAGATTATTTGCATTGCAAAAGTATTTATTTTTTGAAGGATTTGCTTAAATAAGGAACACTTTCATGCTTCTTAGTTGCATGTTTCCAAGATATTACTTACTTGTCAAAACAAGAGCCAGGAAGGTAGAGAAACTGAAAACTAAATTAATAGATTAAAACAGTAAATATTTAAAAATAAAACAGCAATAAACTTAAAAAAAAAAAAAAAAACAACCTGAACTGAATATGAGTTAAACACACCAAAGAGAGGAAATGCGTAAGCCTAAAGGAATAGATCTCACAAAGGAAACAAGACGGGCACCTCCCAGTAAAAATATATGTAGTAAAAATGAAATACATGTGGTTAATCTTAAATAGCTAAAACTGACACAAACTGACAAAAAGCACAAAGCATGCAGTTTAAAATGAACTGTCATAAATCAACAGTGGAAAATATTCAACTCCACTGTGGAGCAAATAAATATGAGAGAAAACAGCAGAAGAAAACTTCCTGTGGCATAAAAATTGAGCATAAAATCCCCAGTGTTGTTGCAGATGTGGTGAGACGGGCAATGCAACGCACCCGTGATAGAAGCATCAGCTAATCCAACCGTCTGAAAAAGCCATTGGAGAGCTATACGTGCATATTCTGTATTTATGTTTAGCCTTTTCTTTAGTTTTGGAAGAATGTGACTCTTTTGTGATTATATATACACATTATATATATATAATGTACTATAATAGGTATTAACATGTACTGTGTATTTTTTATATTGTACTTCTATATATGACGTACTATATATATAGCATGCACATATATAACAACTATATTTATAACTATATATATATAACATGTACAGTTTTATATATAATGTATCATAAAAGACTCCCAGCTTGCCAAAGCTAAAGAAAGAAGTTAAAATGGAGAAAAGACCAAGCCCAAAGGCTTCTCCCGGACACCAATTAAACTGACACGTGTGTCTTCTTATCAGGAGCAGAGTCTGGCTTTTCCTTCTTCTGTGTCCCTTGTGGAAGCTAAAGATGACTTCGCGCTAGTTCCTTTTTTTTTTTTTTTAACGTTTATTTATTTTTGAGAGAGAGTGCGAGGGGAGAGGGGCAGAGAGAAAGGGAGACACAGACTCCGAAGCAGGCTCCAGGCTCGGAGCTGTCAGCAGAGAGCCCCACGCGGGGCTTGAACTCACCAACGTGAGATCATGACCTGCGCCGAAGTGGGAAGCTCAACCGACTGAGCCACCCAGCATCCCTAATTTGCTAGTTCTTGTCCATGACCATCAGGGGTTCTCACTGTGGTGCTCTGTGAGCCTGCATCGGAATCACCTGGAAGACCAATCAAAACACAGCTCACTGGGCTCCGCCCCCAGAGCTTCTGTTTTGACTGGCCTGGGGGCGGGGCAGGATTCTAGAAAGTGCTTTCTCACCGGTTCCCAGGCATGCTGCTGGTCCCCGGTCCACACTTGGTAAGGACTGACCTATGGCCCGGGTGCCCACCTCGGAGCCCCACCTGGGCTGCCTCCTCGCTCCTCCGCAGATGGCAGAGCATTGTTGTTCGGCTCCTTGTCCAGGACGGAGACGTGACAACTTGCATGGGATCCCAGGGTCTCGTGTTACACAGCTAGTGCTCAGGTAGAAACTGCCTTGTATCCTCTCAGCATGCATGCCTTTTCTTTTTTTTTTTTTTTTTTTTACATTTATTTATTTTTGAGACAGAGAGAGAGAGAGAGAGAGCGCATGGAGAGAGCGCATGAACAGGGGAGGGTCAGAGGAAGAGGGAGACACAGAATCTGAAACAGGCTCCAGGCTCTGAGCTGTCAGCACAGAGCCTGACGCGGGGCTCGAACCCACAGACCGCGAGATCATGACCTGAGCCGAAGTCGGACGCTTAACCGACTGAGCCACCCAGGCGCCCCATGGCTGCATGCCTTTTCTTTAAGTAGGAAATTCTCAGCCCCTGTGCTAAAGGAACCAGTTGTCCCAGCCAACTGGACGTCTTGTTTGAGCGCTTCCGTTTTCTCCCCCTTCCCCAGCTTGTTGCTCAGAAGCGGTCCTTGGAGCGCCCCCTAGAGGGCGCTACACTGTGTTCTCGTATCAACTCAGCCGCTCTTCTGGCTGTTGAGACCTGGGACGCGTTCCTTCAGAAGCAGAAGCTTCGAGATCTTCGTCAGCCAAGGGGCACAGGAAGACCACTGCACTGATTACATTGAAAACGAACACAAAACCCCTTGCTGAGGGCTTGCCTGGTAATGAGCGGTCCGCACAAGCAACTCGTTATCATTGTCATTCGCTGCCCAGTGTCACCTGCAGCCTTCAGTTTTTCTGGTCACTAACCCAGTCTGTCCTGTTTGCTTTCCTTGGAACTGTGGCCCTTTGCTTCTTCCATGCTGCCAAATGCGGTTGTTTTTTAATGGTTTCAGTGAAGTACTACCTGCTTGTTTTAAGTCATCCGTTGTGAAGCATAAAGGGGGCAATTCCCCGTCCCTTTCTACCCCAGTCCCCTGAGACAACTATGCTAGCCCTTTGGTGTGTGCCCTTTTCGTCCTTTACCTACAGATACATGCACATATACATACATAAATCTGTTCTACATATTTATGTGTCTACAAGAATGAGGTAGGGCCACATGTTTTCCTGCACCTTCTGTGTTGTCCCTTTTTGTGCTGAAAATCGCATTCAAGGGACTTCCAGTTTCTATTCCAACGTGTGAAGAGCTTGGAAGTTGTCACGCTCATGCTCACAACGTGAAAGGAAAAAAAAAGTGAACCCACTGAAAATCAATGACGTCTCTGAGACCCATTAGAGAGTTGAGGTCACAGGGCAAACCATCACCCCCCAAAGCTGGAGAGACAGACAAATCCAGAAAGTCACAGCCAGGTAACAAGGTAAGTCAGTACGCCCAGACCCAAAGCTGCTGCAGCCATAAACTGGTAGGAGTATCTCAGTGGTAACTCTGACCAACTGTTGAAAGTTGAGTGTGGACAAGGAGGAGAGTGAGAGGCTCCTGGGGGCCGTAATCTTGGGCATCCTATGCTCTTGTGGGCTTTACTTCTAGGAACCATTATCATGGTGAAAAGCTGAGAAAGATCCTATGGGTTTGACAGAGGGGGAGGGAAAGGTCACCATTTTTAAATAACCCACAGCAGCCTCCATAACAAAGGCCTAGTCTCCAGGAGGAAAGCCCAGAGCCTGTCCCATCTCCGGCCCCTCTGGCCTCACCGTCCCACCTAAGAAACACTTGTGACAGCCACGGCTCAGGAACACAGGCCAACCAAAGGACTGAAGTCCATTCAGAACGTTGTAGAACACTTCCCTTCCCCACTTGTTACTACCACACCACCAGGGAACCGGTATCACCCACTAATGGTGGATTACAACTGAAAGAGCTCAGGACACAGATTCTACTCCAGAGCCAAAGACAACAGGGGAGACAAAAATAAGGAATTTGAAAGAGGAATTTTAAGCGTCTGGTCCGTACAGCTATAGCAAACATTAAACACAACACAATTCCTAGCAAGATCAACACAAAACCTCACACCAAGGGCCCGTGTAGCTCAGTTCCTATTACCCAACACACCATGTCTGGCTTTCAGACAAAAATTACAAGGTATGCTAAAAGGCAAGAAAAAAAAAGTAGGAAGAAGCAAAACAAGCATCAGAAACACACTCAGATATGAAACAGATTTAAGAATTATCGGACAAGGAATTTTAAGTAACTGTGATTAAATGTTCAGGGCTCTAATGGAAAAAGCAGACAACACGTAAGAAGAGAAAGGCCCATGCAAGCAGAGGGATGGAAACTCTGAGAGTGAATCACAACGAGATGCTAGAAATCAAAAACACTGCAGCAAAAAATGTCTTTGAGGGGTTTCTCGGTAGACTAGACATGGCTGAGGAAAGAATCAGTAAGACTGGAGATAATAGAAATTTCCTTAACTGAAATGCAAAGAGAAAAAAGAATTTAAAACACGAAAGAATATCCAAGAACTCTAGAACAATTTCAAAAGGTATCATTGAAATGCCAGATGAATAAGAAAGAAAGAATGGGCCAGGAAAAAAAAATACATATATATATTTGAAGTAATAAAGGCAGAGAATTTTCCAAAATTAAAAATATAAAAAAATACATATATATGTGTGTCTATATCTATTTGAAGTAATAAAGGCAGAGAATTTTCCAACATTAACGCTACCAAACAGAGCACACAGAGAACACCAAGCAGGATAAATATCAAAACAATCTACACAAAGTATATCATAGTCAACGTGCAGAAAACCGAGACAAAGAGGAAATCTAGAAAGATGTAGGGGAGGTGGGGAATGGACACACGTTACGTATATAGGAACAAGTATAAGAGTTATCACAGACTTCTTATCAGAAACCATGCAAGCAAGAAGAGAGTGGAGTGAAAAATTTAAAGTATTGAAAGAAAAGCACCACCAACCTAAAACCCGGAATCCAGCAAGTCTATCCTTCAAAAGTTAAAGAGAAATATTTTCAAAAACAAACAAAATGCATCGCCAACAGCACTGCCCTGCAAAAAAATGGTAAAAGAAATTCTTCAAAGACACAAGGGCAGAGTAACTGGGATCTATATGCAAAAAAAGGAAGAACGTTATGAGAAAGAATAAACAAAAGTAAAATAAAAGCTTTCTTTCTCTTATCCTTTTTTTTTTTTTAGTATGTATGTATGTATGTATGTATGTATTTTGAGAGAATCCCAAGCAGGCTCTGTGCTGTCAGTGCAAAGCCCAATGCTGGCCTCAATCTCGCAAACCACAAGCTCATGACCTGAGACGAAATCAAGAGTCAGACATTCAACCCACTGAGCCACCCAGGCATCCCTTTTTTTCTTATTCTTAATTCATCTCTGAATTCTTGTTCAAAGTCATAACAGTACGAATGTTTTAGTGATTATAGCTTATGAAAGGATATTTTAAGGGATGAGAAGAAGGAATTGAGAGCACTCTGTTATAAAGTCACCTGCACTACTCATAAAGTAATACAGTATTATAAGAAAATATATTTAGAGGGGCGCCTGGGTGGCTCAGTCGGTTGAGCGTCTGACTTTGGCTCAGGTCATGATCTCACAGCTCACGAGTTCGAGCCCCACGTCGGGCTCTGTGCTGACGGCTCAGAGCCTGGAGCCTGTTTCAGATTCTGTATCTCCCTCTCTCTCTGCCCCTAACCCACTAGCATTCTCTCTCTCTCAAAAATAAATACACATTAAAAAAATTTTAAAGAAAATATATATAGATTAGTTGCAAATGCATATCGCAAACTCTAGGGCAACCATTTAAAAATGTGTTGAAGTATAATTTCAATGTAAGAAGAGAGACAAAATAGAATCATATAAAATGCTCAATTAAAATTGTACTTAAGTGTACTTTCACTGGACTGTTTAAAGCTTTACATTTTTTCAAGATTCAAGATAACTAAGATGTTATTGTAAATTTTAAATTTCCCAACAGCCACAGTGGCTCTTCCCCTTTTAAGACCCCTAGAAAAATGGTGACACATAGTCAGTGCCCAGTGAATACCTATGACCTTGACTATGGACGTTGGGTTGTCCCTCTCTGACCCCAGGTAAGATGCCCTCTGACTAAGATGAATCTGGTCGCTGGTCCCCGTGGGCCAGTGAGCAAATACATGGGGAAGGAGTGGTTGCAGGACTCTTTTTTCTGGAATCTGATTACCTTCCCAATGGAAGGGGGTGGGCTGGATGAGCATAGAAATGGCTGATAACTACCAGGAGAACTAAAAAACTGGAGGAAAAGTAGAATATTCATGGTTTTTGTGAGTCAGCAAAGAAAAGGAGAAGCCACACCCAGCTACCAAATCTCTGGCTACCTTCCCCAACGTGCCCCTTCCTCGGGCCTCCTTCTTTTTTGGGGACACCTGCCCAGAGTCTCTATGCACTTTCTGATTATTTGCCACGGACATGTACTGACATTTTACAAAAGATGGTCAGAGAGATGTGTAACAATGTTTAACACACCCCAGTAAGTCTCTTATGAAGAAATTAAATAAATTGAAAAGGTGGGAAATTGGTAAGTGACCTACAAATGGTTGTGTTGGAATCTGTTAAAGGGGCTCTCCGGTTGCTCATGTGTACAGAGTGAGATCCAAGTATAGTAGACAAATGACCAAATACCAACACTTGTTTCCCTCCACTTCCAAGCATCAGGGGACTAGGACCCACCCCTAGGACGGTCAACAAGGGCACGTGTCATGCTATAGCCAATACAACATCAGTATGTAAGAACCAACGTGTCTCCATCTTTCCTGCCCCCACCTTTGGCAGTTGAAGAAGTTGCAAATGGTGAGCCCTGGGTCCTGAGTAAAGAATGGCACGGATCCCCTGCCAAGCCGCTATGGATGTGAAGCACGAGCAAGAAATAAAACTTTGTCATTCACAGCTACAGACTTTTTCTACAATTACCTCACCCTTGTGGACCAATCGTCAAGCCTCTGAGAATATTTATCTGACAGAACCCACAGGGTATATTTTTTTTTCATTTTTTTAAATGTTTATTTATTTTTGAGAGAGAGAGAGAGAGAGAGAGCACGAGTAGGGGAGGGGCAGACAGAGAGGGAGACACAGAATCCGAAACAGGCTCCAGGCTGCGAGCTGTCAGCCCAGAGCCCGATGCGGGGCTCAAACTGAGGAACCGTGAGATCATGACCTGAGCTGAAATCGGACGGTTAACCAATGGGAGACACCCAGTTGCCCCCACACCTATTTAAATTAACGCACAGCTAGTGAGAGGTCATTTTACAACCTCAGTTAGCAAATTCAATTTCCTCTACCAACATATTTTATAACTTAAATGAATAAATGCATTTCTTATAACAAACCTGGTTCCTAAGGCTATGTGACTAAACCATTAAATTTAGTAGCCCCCTTCTTCTCATTAACAGCTAATTTCATGAGAGAGGAGCTTGTCTTGAAAAGCTTGGGCCCCACCTAGCTCGTCCTTTCTCACACCCTAATGGGAACTGAAGTGAATGCCTCCTCTCTTATCAAGGAAGACAATTACAACACAACAGTAAAAGTCCACAGGCCTCTTATTCAATATCGTTACACCTGCCTTCTTTAACCACGATCAATCTATGAAAATAAAGGCTGTGATGCCCAATTTCCACAAGAGTACCATCATGGTTTGCTTTTTTAGATTTTTTAAAAATACAATTTATGGTCAAGTTGGCTAACATACCGTGTGTAAAGTGTGCTTTTGGCTTCGGGGGTAGATTCCCGTGGTTCATCGCTTGCACACAACACCCAGTGCTCATCTCAACAAGTGCCCTCCTCAATGCCCATCACCCGTTTTGCCCCCTGCCCTGTTCTCCCCATCCACCCTCAGTTTGTTCTCTGTATTTAAGAGTCTCTTCTGGTTTGCCTCCCTCTCTGTAACTATTTTTTCCCTTCCCTTCCCTTCCCCCAGGGTCTTCTGTTAAGTTTCTCAAGTTCCACATATGAGTGAACATAGGATATCTGTCTTTCTCTGACGGACTTATCTCAACTGACAAAGGGATAAAGAGGATGTGGTTTATATATACAGAGGAATACTACTCGGCAATGAGAAAGAATGGAATCTGGCCATTTGCAGCAACATGGATGGAACCAGAGGGTATTATGTTACCTGAAATGTGTTTCTTTTTTTTATTTTTTTTTAAGTCCTATACATTAAAGGGCACCTGGGTGACTCAGTCACTTAAACGTCCGACTTCAGCTCAGGTCATGATCTCACAGTTTATGAGTTTGAGCCCTGCATCAGGCTCTCTGCTGTCAGTGCGGAGCCTGCTTGGGATTCTCTGTCTCCCTCTCTCTCTGCCCACCCCTATCAAAAGTAAACAAACATTGAATGAATAAATAAATATAATAAAAATAAAAAGTCCTATATATTAAAAAGAAAAAGACAAAAATAAAGGCGTGAAATTGTAGGCAGCTGTTGTCTTTGAGTGATGAGAACATGAGCAATTGTATGGTTCCAATTGCTTCTTTTTAGTATTTCCAAATCTTTATAAAGACATATTATTTTTATAACAGGGAAATATATACCTATCACAGGCTCCGTTATAAAATGGATGTATTAATCTAAAAGATGTATCTTTCCACCCAATGTACACACAGTTTTGGATTAGGTTATAATCTGTCTCTAGAAAAAAAGTAGCCACCAGAGGAAAAGCTAGGCTTTAGAAATGCCAATCCTGTACAAATGAACAAACAAACAAGAACAAAACAGACTCACCAATAATGAAGAACAAACTGTTGGTTGCCAGACAGGAGAGAGGTGGGAGTATGGATGAAATCAACAAAGAGGATTAAGAGGTACAGACTTCCAGTTATAAAATAAATAAGTCCCAGGGATGAAAAAGACAGCATAGGGAATAGAGTCAACAATGTTGTAATGTACTTATTGTGGAAAGCATTTTGCAATGTACATAGTTGTTGAATCACTATCCGTATACCTGAAACAAATTTAGTATTATACGTCAACGATATTCCAATTAAAAATAAAAATAAAAAGAAGAAGAAATGCCAATCCCATGAAGGATTAACAAAATCAAGGTGCTATGGTGAGACAGGTGAAGACAGAAAGAAAAAGAAGAGACAGAGACCTATGACGATAGTAGTTCTCTAATTTTCAAATACAGCACAAAAGACTTAGGAGGAACTTATGAAAATTCGACACTTGGATCCAATAGCCAGCGATTTTGATTCAGTGTCTGCAGAGGGGGCCCAGGGATCTGCAGGGTGAGCAGATTTCCGGGCTGATTCTGCAGGGAGGTCCCTGCACCGCACCTTGAGGAATATGTCCTGGGGAAAATAGAATGGTTCGATCCGGCGCAGAGGCTGAAGAGGGAGCCAGCCACGTGGGGATATTTCAGCTCAGTGGGTCTTATCTCTGGGGGCTTATAGGAATCCTCTGAATGGCTTTTTAAAAGCGCTGATGCCCCAAAATACTAATGGATCGGAATCCCTGGGCAGCTGCAGATCTGGAGAGCTCCCCCAGGGATTCTGATGTACAGCAAGACCGAAATCTGCTGTGACTGAACATGAAGGCTCACACGTTTCAAGTGGCATCACAGAAGTGACCCCGTGCTCTGTCCATGCCTGGCCGCCTTGCTCAGTTGAAGAAGTTGCAAATGGTGAGCCCTGGGTCCTGGTCACAACCCCTGGTGACGGGGCAGAAAACAATTTGTCTGAAAGCAAGCTGGCCAGGATGCAAGTCTTAAATCCTTCAAACAGTGGAGAAAACCGGAAGCGTGGCCAAAGCCCCAAAGCAGACATAATTGGCTTTAAATGAATTCAAAACTTGAAAACAAGGAACTCCAAACCCTGAAAAACTCCAGAAAACATTCTTCTGCCATTTGTGTCATGTGATGAGTTTCCGTTGTTGTTGATTTCCTCTTATAAGAGCCATCCATCCCCGGGAAAGAAAGGTGAAAATACACACAAGCAAACAGGAAAGGGTACAGGTCACCCATCATTCCACCCATTCAGTGACAATCAATAAAGACAGCACCTTTCCAGGGTCTCCTTCACGTTTTCTCATGCAGATGTGCACGCCCATTTCCGTCTGATAGGTTTTCCAAACTAATCCCGCGAGGCACTTACAGTGGTCCAAATTGCCCTGGTGCTAAAAAGCAGCGAAGAGGGTATCGAGACTAAAATAACTTTAAATACAAAAGGGGAAAAAAATATATCAGAAAAAATAAAATTCTGAAAAACAATCACAAATTCTCCAGGATGCACAAGTTGTCTCCAAACGCCCTAATTCTCTTCAAACATTACCAAAACTTGCAAACCCTAACGGACATACGTCCCCATTGAAATCATGATGACTGCAATATCGGCTTGAAGAGCAACTTTGCCAGTTTGGCCAAATTGCTTTCTGTGCAGCAGGACGCTCCCCACCCATCACTGCCTTTCCTGGGGACTGACAAGCTCCTTCCTGCCTTCCAAGCCATCCCCCCCTCCCCCACAGAATGCCCCTCCCCCTCTTCAGTTTAGCCCCATCCCTCCTGTTGTTCAAGGACCACTTTAAACCCAACCCTCTCCCCTTCAACCCACCCCGGTTCTATTCTCTCTGAACCCCTCAACATTTCCTATACCTTTGTCTGTGGCTCGGAATCAATGCTTGTTCTCTGTGCCTCAGAGTCCCCTGTGCATTAATCTCAGGTCCCCACTGAGCTCCCCGTGTGTCCTCCAGCTAAATCCAGCTTATCCTTTCTATGTCTCTCACAGCATGGAGCACGGTGCTGGGCACACAGTAAACAGTCAATAAATATTGAATGGTGGAGGGAATTCATAGATAGAATTTTTTTTAAGACATTCTGTTCATCTGCAACACTCAGTGGGATGGTGTTTACAATGGGAGGGCCACAGTGGAGGTCTGCATGTTGTTGTAAAGAAGCGGGCCTGATAGAGGGCAGGGGAGTGACACGGGAGTGACACAGGGTTCCAAAAGGCAGACAGCTGTGTGGAAATGTGGGGCCAAGCCTGCGGGTGAGGACAGAAGCAGAGACACAAAGCAGTCTCCTTGTCAGAAGGTCCCCCAGGCTGACAAAGCAACAAAGGCTTTCCCAACACAGTCCTCTGATGCTCGGGATCAGACAGGGTGGCGAGGGGACCCTGACAAGCTGGCAGTCTCCAAGAAACCCCACACCATAGCAACCCTTGGCGGGCCACAAAAACGAGATCAATGAGGACAGAGGAACCCACGAGGGGCAAAGCAGCTTAATTCCCACCGACACGGGAGAGCAGGCTGTAACGTCCGAGTGATGACAGCCTTGAGAAGAAGTGACAATGTCATCCTGGAGTCCCTGATAGGGGAGGACAGGACACCTAGTCAAAGGCAACATCCGTTGCAGACTCTGGAAAAAGAGATGTTTTCATGCTATAAAAAGATAAATATGATCCCGTGGCTTAGTACAAGTGGGAAGCTAAAAGAAACTAAATTCTCATCAGAAAGTTCCAAGCCTCCCGTTGAGGAAGGGGATGCCTTAGAAACACAAAAGTTTCACCAGGGCGAGCGCCCCAGAGGTCAGGTCCATGTCCCCAGAGGCTGATGCCAAAGAAATTTCATCAGCAAGGCTACAGCCCAGGATAATCTGGAAACTGCCAGAGAAAATAAGGGCAGTAAAGCCAGCTTTCTAAAGAAAGAGATAGAAATTGTCTTCAGAGGATTTCTTTACGGGGATTGCACCCTACTCGTTCAGAAGAAAGTCCTTAATAAGTCACTCAGGATAGAAGCTGTGGGCTGTAGCAAATTTGCCAAAAGCCAATTCAGAGAAAGCTAATTTTCCAAAACACATATTGTCGTATGTTAAATCCACTGACTGACCACCTTGCCAAACACTGTCAGACCAGTACAGTGAAACTGGTCTTTCCCAGTCTGCTACGGATGGTTCACCACACCCTACCAAAGGCAAGCACACTCTGGCTGTTTCCATGGTTGGGGTTCATGGCCTTTCAGGATGGGAATACTCGGTGCTCTCCAAGTTCAGGTGTCGTGCATGCCTCCTGTGTCTGTGGGATGGGATTTCTGTCTTCTGGCATATGTTCACTCATAGCACCGCCCTTCCGCCATCACTCACAAGAAGCTACAGCAAACGAACATTCTGGGTCCGGTTCACCTTGCAAGGTTTAGTTGCTTGTCACAAGGGTTTGTTACTCCAGACATGAAAGAAGGCCTGATTCTTTCACCGTTTTACACTGGTCCAGGTTTTCTCTATTTTATAGACTGTTTTCAACCTTCTGTAGGCAACGAAACTGTAGGCATAGAGTCCACATCGGCTGATTTAGGGATAAGGATGCAGAAACAGAGTGGACAGTGACCTGCCTGGAGGGTAAGCGACCCCACTTGTACCTGACGTGTTGGTCACTGGACTCAAGGTCAGCCTCTGGAATGTGAAACATACAACACAAACATCCATCTTACCTGCACGGACACCATGCAAAACCACAGCTGTTCCCCCTTTCTAATTCTGAACTGTGATCACTCAGGAAGTGAGTTTTGGGTATTAGCTTGTATCCAACGGGGACCTCTCATATTGGCCAAAAAAAGTCTTGCACAATACCGATAGGGAGATTTCTTGGTTGCAAAGGACAAGAGAAAAGAGCAAAGAAGGGAGAGGAGAAAGCACATAGAGCAGTGAGATGGGGGGAGGACTGCAAAGCTGTGACTCACAAGGGGGCCGTGAGTCACTTTCTTTGGGAGAAACAGAGTCCTACATCCTGGGACTTGAGGACTTGCAGAGCAACGTCCCCACCAATGCAGGACTGCCAAAACAGAGAGAAATCACGGGAACCTGCAGAGGTCCTAAAGAGAGCTCTGGACTGTCACAGGTCCAACAAGTTGGATTCAATCAAGTTCAACTACACCTGTGAGATGCAGGAGACACAGGTGACATCTGGGCTGGATGACCCAGGAGAAGACAATGTTGGCATACCAACAAACGTTTGGAGCAGAAATATGGATGATGAAAGGAAGTCCTTGCTTATAAGATTAATCAAATGAAAGGAAGCAGAACCATACTGGGGGGAATGGTCATCAGCCTTGAAACTTGATCGTGCTGAAAGTGAAGTGCAAGGTGGGAAAGGCCAGCTGTGTAAGAGCCCCAAAAAGATGCCCACTCCCTGATCTCCAGCATCTGTGAATATGTTGCTTTATCACAAAAGGGACTTTAAATGTAATCAAGGGCATGGCCTTGAGATGGGATTATCTGATGGGCCCAATATAATTACATTAGTCCTTCAAAATGGAGGGCCTTCAGTGGCTGGGGTCCGAGAGGAAAGAGCAGAAAAAAGAGAATCCAAGTATGAGAGGTTTGTGGCCTGCCGTTGTTGGCTTTGAAGATGGAGGAAGAAGACCATCAGTCCAGGAACACAGGAGCCTCTAGAAGCCAGGGACAGCCCTCAGCTGATGGCCAGCCATGAAATGAAGATGTCATTGCCACATCCACAGGGAACTAACCAGTTTCTGTAACTGGGAACTAACCAGTTCCCTGTAACTCTGTCAACGACCCAGATGAGCAAGGAAACGGATCCTCCTAGAGCCTCTGGAAAGGAACGTGGCCCCACAGACACCTTGATTTTGGTCCAGTGAGACCTGTGTCAGACTTCTGACTTACAGAATTAGAGATAACACATCTGTGTTGGTTTACGCCTCTACATCTATGGTAAATTTTTTTACGGCATTAGAAGAAAACTGAAACAATGAATAAGCAAATAAGAAGGAAGCAAACAGCACCTTTAAATGAGTTTGAATCTCTGAACCCAGGTTAATTATGTCCTGGAGGGTATAGGGAAAAAAATGTCACATGGTAAAGCTGAGAAACTCTACACATTATTCACCCTTCTTAGAGATTCTCAAGACTCAGTAGCATCATATTAAAGGCTCTAAAAAGTCCTGGGGTGGGGTGGGGGGACATTTCACTTTCTTTAGCCTACCTTTTCCAAAACCGTATAACCTTGAAACCTCCTAACATCTGTAGAAGCAGGTTCTGTGGGCTGTTACTGATGGATGTACATTCAAACATATCACTCCTCTGGTAATAACCTTTTGGGGGCCCTCCAGGCCTTCGGTATAAGCCATGTGCTCCTTAGCATGATCACAGCCTGAAGAGCATTCTAGCTTCATCTACCAACACACTCCCTAAATATACTTTGATAATTGCAATAACCGAGTTAAATTTTTTTGGAAACATTGTGTTTTCTCCTTAGTTAAGAGTAAAATCCTGCCTCTCTCAGCTTCCTTCTTTCCTTTAATTCCAGCCATATTGAAGAATGTCTCTAGGATTCCATTTTCCCTCACTTCTATTCCCTCCCATATGCTATTTCCTTTGCCTGGAACACATATCCCCTACTTTCTTTGCCTTGAAATGTCTCCTTGCCCTCAAAACTCTACTCCTGCGCCACTTCCTCCAGGCAGCCTTCCTGACTCTCCCTCACAGGACTCAGGTTAGGGGCCCCTCTGCTCTGCCTCCCAATACCCCAAGCTTATGATGTCATCACACTCAGCCCTCGAAGTAGTAAGTTTCTATTTTCTTCTCTACCCTCGCCACTAGATGATGAGCTCCTGAAGAGCAGAAATCTTAATTCCCCTCCCAAGCAAGCAGGAGGCCACTGGCTACAACCAGGCTGGGCAGAAGAGTCAACACCGAAGCACTGGGAGCAGAAGAGAAATGCAGGCAATTTCCTAAGCCAAACAGACCCAGAAATGCTATGAATCGACAAGCAGAGACAAGAACTAGATGAAAATGAATGGAGGCAAGATGGAGCCCACAGCCAAAAGCAGGAGGAAGAGGCATCATCACAAGAGGAATCCGTGGATACAAACAAGGAGAAGATCTTTCAGAATGCCTAAGGTCTTGTGTGAGGGTGCGGACGGAAGTGCTCAAGGCTCAAATCAGTCTAGCTCTTGGTCCTGGTCCCACTTCTTCCTTGACTTGGAACCACCTCATCTAGCCTTGTACATACAGTGTATTTATTCAACAGATACTTGTTGAGCTTCAACTGTGTGCCAGGCACTGTTCCAGAAGCTGAGTGTACAACGAACACACCGGTCACAGCTCCAGCTCTCAAGAAGCTTGTGTTCTAGGGGCGCCCAGCTGGCTCAGTTAGTAGAGCATGGGACTCTTGATCTTGGGGTTGTGAGTTTGAGCCCCACCGTGGGTGTAGAGACTACTTTAAAGTAAAATCTTTTTAAGAAGGAGGAGGAGGAGGAGGAGAAGGAGGAGAAGAACAAAGAAGAAGAAGAAGAAGAAGAAGAAGAAGAAGAAGAAGAAGAAGAAAGGGGAAGACAGAGGAAGAAGAAGGAGGAGGAGAAGAAGAAGAAGGAGGAGGAGGAGGAGGAGAAACAGCAGCAGTGGCCTGTGTTCTGTAGAAGGATGAAACTAATGGCCAAGAAATTAAGCAAGAAAATCTTAGATAGTGATAAGTGCTAGGAAAAAAGATTTTAAAAATGACATGATAGAGACTGGGGATGCGGATGGGTTGTGTAGTTTATATCAAGTGGACAAGATCAGGAAGACTATTATCAAAAAGACAAAAGGTAAGTGTTAGCAAGGATGTGGAGAAAAAGGAAACTTTGTGCATTGAAAGGGCAGAAAAATTAATTGGTACAGTCATTATGGAAAACAGTATGGGGGACCCTCAAAATATTAACAGTAAAAACAGTAAAACATTTTTTTACTGTAAAATATTAACAGTAAAAATACATCAATCCAATTTCTGGATATATACACCACAAAAATGAAATCAGGATCTCAAAGAGATATATGCACCCCAATGTTCACTGCAGCCTCATTCACAGTAGCCAAGATATGGAAACAATCTAAATTTCCATCAGGGGATGATTGGGTAAGGAAACTGTGGTGTGTGTGTGTGTGTGTGTGTGTGTGTGTGTGTGTGCATGCACATGTAGAGGATCCTATTTTGTGTCAACCATTTATATGGCTATATATAAAGGGGTGCCTGGGTGGCTCAGTCGGTTGAGTGTCTGACTTTGGCTCAGGTCTGACTTTATCTCATGGTTCATGAGTTCAAGCATCACATCGGGTTCGGTGCTGACAGCTCAGAGCCTGGAGCCTGCTTCAGATTCTGTTTCCCTCTTTCTGTCCCTCCCACATTCACACTCTGTCTTTCTGTCTCTCTCTCAAAAGTAAACATTAAAATATATATACATATATAGGGCTATATATAAATATCTATGCATATATATAGGCATGTCATATTTATTTATTTACTTACTTATAATAGAATATTATTCCACTTAAAAAAAGAAGGAAATCCTCTCATTTGCAACACGGATGAACCGGGAGGACATTGTGCTAAGTGAAATAAGCCAGACACAGAAAGACAAATACTGAGTGATCTCACTTACGTGTGGAATCTAGAACAGTCACACTCATAGACGCAGAGAGTAGAATACGGATTGCCAGGGGCTGGGGCGTGGGAAAATAGGGAGATGTCGGTCCAAGGGTACAAAATGTCCGTTAAGCAAGATGCATCAGATCTGGGGATGTGTCAGCGATGTGACTATAGTTAACAATACTATAGTGTAGGGGTGCCTGGGTGGCTCAGTTGATTAAGCATCTGATTCTTGATCTCAGCAGGCCATGATCTCAGGGTTGTGAGTTCAAGTCCTACATTGGGTTCCATCCTGAGCATGAAGCCTAATTTTAAAAAAATTAGGGGGTGGGGGGCACTTGCGTGGCTCAGTCAGTTAAGCATCCAACTCTTGGTTTCCATTCAGATCATGACCTCACAGTCTCTGAGTTCAAGCCCCCCATCAGGCTCTGCACTTACAGTGCGGAACCTGCTCGGGATTCTGTCTCTCCCCACTTGTCTCTGCCCCTCCCCCGCTCATGCTCACCATCTCTCTCAAAATAAATAAACTTTAAATTAAATAAATAAATATACTTGTTAAAAAATAATATACTGTATACTTGAAATTTGCTAAGACAGTAGATCTTAAGTCTTCTCACAACAACAAAAAAAAAGAGAGAGAGAAAAGAAAATGAAAACCGTGAAGGTGATGGATGCATTAATTAGTTTGATCTTGGTGATTATTTCACACTGTACACTTAGGTACATCAAAACATCAAGTTGGACACCTTAACTATATACAATTTTTATTTGTCAGTTATACCTCAGAAAAGTGGAAGGAAAAAAACAGACTAGGAAGCCTCTCTGCCAAGGCTGCATCCTTAATGGCAAGGCACCAGATGTGTAAAATCTGGGGACACAGCAATTCAGGCAAAGGAAACAGCAGGGGCAAAGGCCCTGAGGCTGGGACCAGCCTGATGTGTGGGTACAGAAAGTCGATGTGGCAGAGCATGGTAAACATGGGAGGGCAGAAAATCAAGACCAAGAGATAAAGGGACCAGAGCACATGGAAGTTAACAGTGTGTGTTCTTTTTTAAAATTTTTTTCAATGTTTTTACTTATTTTTGAGACAGAGAGAGAGAGAGAGCATGAGCAGGGGAGGGGCAGAGAGAGAGGGAGACACAGAATCCAAAGCAGACTCCAGGCTCCGAGCTGTCAGCACAGAGCCCCACGTGGGGCTCGAACTCATGAGGCCGTGAGATCATGAGCTGAAGTCGGACGCTTAACCGACTGAACCATCCACGCACCCCAACAGTGTGTGTCCCTTACCCCAAAGTGTAGACAACAATGGAAGGAAACAAAAAATGGCTGGCGGAAAACAGGATCCCCTCCGGTCCCTCAAGTTCTCCACGTGCACCGCCTCCGCCACACCGTTGGGGTGGGGGGGGGGGTTGACTGCAGGGTTGCTCTGTATTCCCTTCCAGGGCCCACTGTCCACCTCGTACTTCCCCTTACAGTTCTCCTGCCTCCGCTGGCATTTAGCAGAGCCAAAGGAGACCACCCGCGGAGTGGAAAAGCAGAATCTGAGCTTGCACAGGTGCGCTGGCTTTTCCTTCGTTGCATCCTGTCTCTGCGGTGGGCTTTGCTCACCAGCCCGGTCAGGCGCACACAGCCCGGGGAGATGTGATAAATGAGTCCATCCTCTTTGGAGACGTTGTATTTCCGAACGGGCTAAGAGCAAAATTTCAAGACGTTGGTGGTGTAGCTGCTGGCCAGTTCTGCCCCATTAAATCACATTATCTAGAGGGCAGAGAAGGCAAGAGGGTTTGGGGTTCTGTTTTGTTTTGCTTTCAGCTGGAACTCACACAGACACAGGGTAATGGACTGGAATTAACCAAATGTCTAAGGAAGAGGAAGAACTAACGAGCTGCCCTCGGACCTCCTTTTCCCCTCTGCCTCATCGTTGCCTGGGGTCTAATGCTCACAGAGGGACAGGATCTATTTGGGAAGCCCCAGCAGGAAAAGCCCTCAGTAAGAGCGACACGGCTGTCCCAGCTTTCACCATACAAACGGGATAATAGGAAATTCATCGACTGGGAAGCATGGTCTGTATCATGAAGACCGTTACTGTTACGATTTCTTCATGGCTGAGGCCAACGCTGGGCACAGGAAAATCGGTTGCGTGGGCAGCTTAGGAGCTCGCGGACTGTTTACCCCATGGTCACCAACCCTGTGACAGAAAGGACTTTTGTTTCTGTTACATGTTGTGAGCTACACTGCAGTGTGATAGTCTCGTAGCCCCTTCATTTAGCTTTGGTCTCAATGTGCCTTTCAGGATTTCCCTGGCAATGTCTCTATTATTTCCAACTCCCAGTTTATGCTTGTCTTGATTAAAAATCGCCTTCGTTGGGGCGCCTAGGTGGCTCAGTCGGTTAAGCATCCGGCTTCGGATCAGGTCATAACCTCACAATCTGTGAGTTCCAGCCCCGCATCCGGCTCTGTGCTGACAGCTTGGAACCTGGAGCCTGCTTCGGATTCTGTGACTCCCTCTCTCTTTCTTCTCTGCCCCCACTCACACTCTGTCTTCTTCTCTCTCAAAAATAAATAAACGTTAAAAATGTTTTTCAAAAATCGCCTTCGGGGTGCCTGGGTGGCTCAGTCGGTTAAGCGTCCGACTTCAGCTCAGGTCATGATCTCATGGTCTGTGAGTTGGAGCCCTGCGTCGAGCTCTGTGCTGACAGCTCGGAGCCTGGAGCCTGCTTCGGATTCTGTGTGTGTGTGTGTGTGTGTGTGTGTGTGTCTCTGCCCCCCCCCCCACTCACACTCTGTCTCTCTCTCAAAACTAAATAAACATTAAAACTTTAAAAAACATAAAAAATCGCCTTCGTTATTGAAATAAGCATTTTAAAAAGTAAGTTTGTGATTGCCAGTCATAAATTTTCTGACTTCTAACCCTTTTCCCACTGAAGCAATTAGGTATCTAGTGAAGTAAGTCCAAAATCCATTTCACAGAGTTACTGTAAGGAAAAATGAAGAATGTGAGAAAAATATGTAGTAGACACTCAATCAATGTCAGTTCTCTTTGTTCCGTGTACCCCTGACCTGTATGGACAGTTTGAAATGATTCCCAAGGCAAAAAGCACCAACAGGACTCTGGGGAAACTTCCAAGGTTGGTGGGTAAAATTCAGACTTTAGAGCCAAACAAATCTGGTAAGATCTTGGTTTCTACTCTGAGTAGCTATATGACTTTATGCCAAGTACCACATACCTTCCCAAACCTCAGTTTTCTCCTGTGTAAAATGAGGGGAATAAGAGTTTGGTCAAGATGAGGTAAATTATGGGGGCGCCTGGGTGGTTCAGTCTGTTGAGCATCTGACTTCGGCTCAAGTCGTGATCTCACGGTTCGTGAGGTTGAGCCTCACGTCGGGCTCTGTGCTAACAGCTCAGAGCCTGGAGCCTGTTTCAGATTCTGTGTCTCCCTCTCTCTGCCCCCTCCCCGCTCATGCTCTGTCTCTCTCAGCCTCTCAAAAATGAATAAACGTTAAAAAAAAAAAAAAGATGAGGTCAATTATGTGTGCATCAGACCCAGCCCAGAGGAAGCCACCAATAAATGGTGGCTGTTGTTACTCCTTTTTTTTTTTAATTTTTGTAATGTGTATTTATTTTTGAAGGAGAGACAGAGCATGAGCGGGGGAGGGGCAGAGAGAGAGGGAGACACAGAACCCGAAGCAGGCTCCAGGCCCTGAGCTTTCAGCACAGAGCCCGACGCGGGGCTCGAACCTACAGACCGTGAGATCACGACCTAAGCAGAAGTCGGACGCTCAACCGACTGAGCCACCCAGGCGCGCCCCTGGCTGTTGTCATTTCTTAAGCAGCTGGGATGATGGAGCTAAGGGCCAGGGCTAACCGGTGTCCTGCCTTCCCAAGTCGGGAAGTTCTGGTGAGTTCTGATTTATCACTATGAACTAGTTCTCTTGAGGGGAATTCTCTAATTTCTGATCTTTGGGACCCCATCCTGAGCCAAAAGAAACTTTCTTTTCTGGAAGCAAATGCACGCACTAGGGATTTATAATGGAAAACTTCATGTTGCCCTTTCTTCATAGGGTCACTGGGCACGAGACCATAAACTTGATTTAAAGCCAAGGTCCGGCTGAGATCCTCGCAGGTGGTATATAGTTCATCATCATGGCCAAGCAGTGATGACACCGCTCCACAGAAGGGGTCCCCTTTTATGTCAGACCCAGGCAGTCAATATCGGACCTTGGGCGAATTCTAGACTTCCAGGGCTGGGTGCCAGGGAAGGTGAAGGGTCCCACGTCCACCTTTACCCGAATGAGAGTTACCTCCCCCTCAGAGCCTCGACTTCCTCACCCGGAGACTTACCGCCTCCTCCCGATTAATGCCCAAGGCGTGGTGGCAGTGTGTAAAGCACAGAGCAGACAAGGGACAAGAAGAAGCCGTGGTGACAGCTGGGAGGGGCGGGCACCAGAGAGAAGGCAGGACATGGAGTCTGAGGACTGATTCCTATCAAAACCGGAGAAGAGGAGAGATCGGGTCCTGCGTTCTCAGAACCTCACTCCCTGCTTCCCATCGGTTCCCCAGCTCTGCCCTTTGGGGGGGGGCTCCCCTCCCCTCCTCCCCTCCCACGGCTGACACCGGTCACCCTGTCAGAACACACGGCCACTTCATGAGCGGGCTTCACTGCCCCCGTGGGAAGAATTTCCGGATGAGTTTTTTAGGGATGAAGGGGATGCCTGGTCACCCTGGCAGGTGGCACCTCGTGGTGGTTAGAAGGCTCTCTTCATTCATTTGCTCATTGGGTTACTCAGCGAACACATGCCGAGTATCCACTGTATCCGATTATCCTGTATCCGAGTATCCAGGCACCCTGGAGCCTGACACACAGGCCCCCAGGACAGACAGACGACGGACAGACATCGCAGTACCCTTCCCCCTGGGGCTGTGCAGGAGTCTCCGGGTCAGACAGATCTGAGTGCACACCGTGACTCCGCCCACTAGGGCTCTGGGAGCCCCAAGCCCGTTCTCTCATCCGCTAAATGGGGCCCTGTTAAGATCTGCTCTCAGCATTGCTGTCGGGTTGCTCCGCATTCTAGTTGGTTCTGCAGCTCTGACCCGCCCACTTCGGATCCACCCACATGCACAAGTCGGGAGCACTCCCAGCTGGCCAGCTCTCCCTGAAGCATGCGGCCAGCACCCCACGAGAACGAATGCTGCCCCCCCCCCCCCACCCTGCTGCCGTCTGCTCAGGGCTCACTTCTGCCTTGGCCAGCCTCCTGCTCTGCTTTCTCAGCCCTTCTCAGGAAGGCTTCCGCCTGTGCCCCTTAGCCAGCCTCCTGGCTGCCGCCAGACGGCGCCCCTCCCAGCTGCTGTGTGACTGACCCCACTCTTCCTCCGTGGGGTTTTACCTGCTCCTGGCACCGGTGTCCGGTCCTGGCAGCTCTGGGCTTCTCCCCTCGTGTTTCGGGGGTCCCCGCTCTGCCAGGCCCACCACAGCCCTCTGCAAAGAGGAACCAGATACCGAGAGTTAGGATCTTGCCTCTGAAGACCATTCTGGACCGAGTCTTCTGCCTGGACCCAGCTCCCCCAAGCCTGTGAAGGACGGGAGGCATTCGGAGTCTTCTGTGTGCCTCACAGGGTAGAGCCAGCAACCACGAGAGAGTAATTTTCAGGGGCACAGAAAAGCCTGCAGACCCCGAAATTCCTCCCTTACCTGCTCACTGATGCCTGAAATTACTTCAACAGAAAACAACATGCTTTATTCCACAATTAGAAGTAAGCCTTTAAACGGAGATGTCTCTGGTCGAGAAAACACAATGATTGCATTCATACTGAAGTATAAATCAGTGATTCTCAAGGGGATGGAGGGGTATATCACAGTCTCTCCGGGCAGAGGATTTAAGACACTTGCACTTCCTAAAAAGCACATTCAATAGCGTGGTCTAAGTCCAGACCTTCAGAAGGACAGTCTGGTAGCATATATTCAAATGTCAACTATGAATGCTGAATATGAATACCCTTTGACCTAACAATTTCTGTTCTGAGTCCCCAGAGAAACCATTGTGTGTATATGCAGAAAGAGATATGTACCGGAATGTTCCCTGAATCATTGCTTGTACCAATAAAAATATAAGAATCCGTTTACATGTCCGTTAATAGGGACCTGGCTTAATAACCTGTGGTGTTTCCGTACTGTGGAATATTATCTAGCAGTTAACCGTGAAGTTACCTGTACTGACAACATAGAAAAACCCTTCAGCGTTTTTTTAAAAGTGAAAAAAAAAAAAGCAACCTGCAGAAAGAGGCACAAAGAATAGCATTCATGTAGGAAGAAAGCAAACCTATTATTTCTAAAGATAGGTGTGTCAGTGCATAAATGGATAAGAGATCTGGAAAGATAAGGTACAGATCACAGATGGACATGGTTGCCTCTTCAAGGGTCTAGGAATTAGCAGTGGTATTTAGGAGGGACTTTAGCTGTATCTGAATTTTATTTATAAGGACAATGCCTTCACGAAATACTTGCATAATTTAAAATATTTTCAGGGGTGCCTGGGCGGCTCAGTCGGTTAAGCATCCAACTCTTTTTTTTTTTTTAATTTTTATTTATTTTTGAGAGAGACAGAATGCGAGTGGGTTGGGGCAGAGAGAGAGGGAGGCACAGAATCCGAAGCAGGTTCCAGGCTCTGAGCTGTCAGCACAGAGCTGGACGCGGGGCTCGAACTCACAGACTTCGAGATCATGACCTGAGCCGAAGTTGGATGCTTAACCGACTGAGCCACCCAGGTGCCCCATGCACCCAACTCTTGATTTCGGCTCAGGTCATGATCCAGGTTGAGGAATCGAGCCCCACATCTGACTCTGTGCTGAGTGTGGAGTCTGCTTAAGATTTTCTCTCTCTCTCTCTCTCTCTCTCTCTCTCTCTCTCTCCCTCCCTCTGCCCCTCTCACCCCTTGCACTCTCTCTCTGTGTAAAATAAAATATATATATATATATACGTATATATACATATACATATATATACATATACATATATACACACATATATGTATTATATAAGTATATATACACATATATATGTATTATATAAGTATATATGTATGTGTATAAGTATATATGTAAGTATATATAAGTATATAAGTATATATATATGTATATGTATAAGTATATGTATATGTATAAATATATACATGTATTATATATGTATATATGTATATATATAAGATTATATAATCTTACATTTGGAAAAAAACTGTTTATTATCATAATACAAACCACAATGTTAAAGCTAGACAAAAATCTTTTTAGGCAATGGGTCATGGGCTGAAAAAACTTGACAACACACTGCAATGATAGCAATGTAATAAATAATACTTTCAAAATTTTTAGTTTCTCTATTTTGCCTTCCTGACTATATAATCTTCACCTTACTCAGCCAAACGCATTCATTCATTCAGGACTACTATTTGCTCCAGAAAGAATGCAACAGGAAAGAATGAGGAAATTAATAATCTGCTCCTGGCATGCAAAGTGGGATGTTACGGGAAGGCAGTACTCTTGAAAGACACCCTATGTCAGGCTGGAGATTCCCAATTCCTTTAGCTCTGCCTTAGCTTGTCAAGAGCAAAGTCTGAAGGGTCCATCTTGTGGAGTTCCCCCTTAAAGTCTGGACCAACAAAGGAAGATGGTCTTCGGGGCGCCTGGGCGGCTCAGTCGGTCATGATCTCGCAGTTCATTAGTTCGAGCCCCATATAGGGCTGTCTGCTCTCAGCACCGAGTCTGCTTCTGATCTTCTGTCTCCCTCTCTCTCTCTCTCTCTCTTTGCCTCTCTCTCTGTCTCTCTCAAAAATAAGTAAACATTTATAATAAAATAAAATTCAAAGGAAGATGGTCCTTATACACGTGACAGCCAAGTCATGGAAGTCACTGCTGTGTGGGAGAAGGAGCAGAATTAAATGGCAAAGAAGCAGGAAACCCCAGAAACCTGAGACACGGGAGGTTGTTGCAAGAAGACTGAGCAAAGAGACAAAGAGTTGCAAGGACGTGGAGAAATGGGAGCCCTCCTGCATCGCCTTAGGATTGTACCAGCTGCTGTGCAGAATCATTTGGTCGTTTCTCAAATATCAGACATGGGGTTACCACATGACCCAACATCCCACCCAAGGTTCTTACCCAAGAGAAGTGAAAACATGGGTCCTTAGAAAAACTTGCTCACAAATACTCATAGCAGCATTATTCCTGACAAAAATGGGAAACCACCCAAATGTTCAAAGACCACCCAATTGGGTGGAATGTTCCCAATTGGGAACATTCAACCACCCAATGTTCAAAGTGTATTTACACATTTACACACTGTAAGTGGGCGAATTCTGTCTCAGTAAGGTACAGTCGGCCCTTGAACAGCACAGGTCTGCTACTTACATGCAGATTGTTTTCAATAAATACAGTGCAGTACTGTAGATGTGTTTTCTCTTTCTTATGAATTTTTTTTAGAGCGGGAGGGAGAGGAGCAGAGAGAGAGAATCTCCAGCAGACTCCTTGCTTCAGCACAGAGCCCAGCTCAAGGCTTGATCCCGGGAATGATGACCTAAGCCGAAACCAAGAGTCAGACGTTCAACCAACTGAGCCACCCAGGAGCTCCCCTTATGATTCTATTAATAACATTTTCTTTCCTCTAGCTTATTGCGTTGTAAGAATATAGCGTATAATACATAGAACATATAAAATACGTGTTAATCAGCATTTATGTTATCGATAAGCCTTCAGGTCAACAGTAGACTATGAGTCGTTAAGTTTTTGAGAGTCAAAAGTTACATGCAGAGTTTTGACTGTGAGTGTAGGGAAGGGATCAGCACTCACAACCCCTGCATAATTCAAGGTCAGCTGTAGTTGAAAGTAGCGGGGAGAAAAGTATAGGAAAGAGAGAATGAAGAAGCAGATTGTTTCGAAGCCGTTTGAGGAGCAAATTAGCTAGAAAACCTTTAAAAACACACACACATGAGAGTCTGGACATTCATGACTCCTGCCTTGACAGTTTTGCTCCTCACAGGCCCATGACATCCTGGGTTTGTCCCTTTCCTGAATCACAAATTGGAACGTGGCCTTGAGGAAGGAAGTTGCTAAGCTTGTGGGCACAACAGACAATATCTGCCCCTCTAAAATGATCCTGTTCTGGGACTTCAAGGTGGCTCAGTCGGTGAAGCATCCGACTGCAGATCAGGTCATGATCTCACAGTTCATGATTTCGAGCCCCGCGTCGGGCTCTGTGCTGACAGCTCAGAGCCCGGAGCCTGTTTCGGATTCTGTGTCTCCCTCTCTCTGACCCTCCCCCGTTCATGCTCTGTCTCTGTCTGTCTCAAAAATAAATAAACATTAAAAAAAATGATCGTGTTCCTCTACCTTCTTTGTAGCACCCAATAATTTTCATAAGAGGTGAACATTTTGTTTCTTTGTGGAAAGCCAACTGCAAGTGCTGATAAAGGCAATGGAGAGAACGTGAAAAGTCTAATGAAAAAAAATCTATGTCTTGGGGTCCCTGGGTCACTCAGTCGGTTGAACATCCAACTCTGGATTTCAGTTCAGGTCATGATCTCGCAGGTCAGATCAAACCCACGTTGGGCTCTTCACTGGCAGCATGGAGCCTGCTTGGGATTCTCTCTCTCTCTCTCTCTCTCCCTCTCTCTCTCTTTCTGCTCCTCTCCTGCTCACGTGCTCTCTCTCTCTCTCAAAATAAATAAATAAACTTTAAAAAAGTCTAAGCCTTCACAGTAGCCCTTCCTATAAGGAATAGTAACTATCTCGGACATATGCTTCCAAAATGACAAGGATGTGCTTTGATGGAGACAGATAAACAGACACAGGCAGAAACTGGGAGGCCAGGAAGGAGCCCAGACACGCAACTAGATGACAATTAAACAAGAAAATCATGTTCCCTGGGCCCTCCCCAAGGCCAGGTCCTGTTCCTGGCACCAGTCTAGGCTGGGTGGGCCCCGTGGAAATCCAAGTCACCTGCCATCCGGGCACTTGAAACCCAAACTGTAACGTAAGACCCAAACACTCGAAAATTCAAATACAAATTCAAGAGAGAAACAGGACTTGGAGAAAGCAGTGGAAGATGAGCCATGGGGTTGGGCCTGATGAATGGCCACAGGAATCTCATGTCTGCCCACAGCCGCAGGACTCCCAAGGCAGGACAGGAGGAAGCCCGCACAGGGAGGAAAGGCCGTTTGAACAAGACAAATACAAGAAGACTGGCCCAGAAATGTTTTGCCCTTGATACTTTGATACTTTTTTTTAATGTTTATTTATTTTTGACAGAGAGAGAGAGAGAGAGAGAGAGCACGAACGGGGGAGGGGCAGAGAGAGGGAGACACAGAATCCGAAGCAGGTTCCAGGCTCCGAGCTGTCAGCACAGAGCCGGACGCGGGGCTCGAACTCACGGACCGCGAGATGATGACCTGAGCCGAAGTCGGCCGCTCAACCGACTGAGCCACGCAGGCACCCCAATACTTTGATATTTTTAATTGACCTTCTCTTTCCCGTGGCAAGTTTAGCTCCTTTCGGTGGACCCTAGGGTCTGTTTTTTGCAGTCCCATCCTCTGTGCACCTGACACCTCTTAGCAGGTGCAAAGCAACAAAGCTTGTATTCAAGCAGCACGTATCCCCATCACAGCTTATGGCTGCCTCCCCATCACCATCCATCACCCCTCCCCTGCTAAGATGGCCGAGCCAACATCCCTTTGACTTTCCGCTGCTCTCCCCAAAGTTACTAGCGACTTGAGTCAGAATAGCGCTGAGACTATCAGTCTTTATGACATCAGTAAGACCTCACCTCATTGTGGGATTCCTGCTGGGAAATGCAATGAGAATCACTTGGTGGCCTTGAGAAGCTCTGCTATCACAGTCCTTAACCGCACAGCCAGCATCAAGGTCCCTGGAGGAAAACATCTTCCATGACAAGGAGCCTGTGGCTCGTTCCGAGGCAGCCTACTGGGGAAACCTGCAGGGAAGCAAAAGGAAAGGAATTACCTATGTGCCAAGCTGCTTGCTACGAGCTTGATACTCTTTTAATCTTCATGATAAGCCACAAGTGAGATAAAATTATCCCCGTTTTACAGCGGTAGACACAGACTTACAGCCATTAAATCATCTGCACTCATTCACGCGGTGAATTTGTTGAGTTGGGTCATGACTGCAGGTCTGTCTGACCCCCTGAACTCTGTTCTATCCTTTGGTTACATACCCTGCATCCAGCCACAGCCCATCAGACCTCATCTTCTGACTGTGCTCAAGGAATTGGGTAGGAATGTTGTTATTATAACACCAGTGCTTTCATTCTGGGCCAGACGCTGTGCCAGGAACTCCGCTTGGGTTATCGCTAAACTTCAAAAGAGACACCTGTCAGGGCGTGAGTGTTATTCCCACGTTACTGCCATGGAAACTGAGGGTTGTATTAGTGAGGTTAGGCTAGGCTTTGTTTGCGGTATAATATAACCCCAAAATCTCACTAGCTCCACAAAATCCATGTTTACTCTTCACTCGTGCTGATGCCCCACATGGGTCAAGGGGGGGAGGTTTGTTCCACCCACTCACTCAAGGACCCAAGCTGACGGAGGTTTCGCCATCTTGCAGACTCGCCATAAACCCTGGCTTCCTCATCACCAAGGCAGCAAAAATTACGCAAGGTGAATTCACACCTGTTCTTCTATGCTTCCACATAGACATCTTTCCCACCAAAAATGCAAGGAAACAGACTGGGACATGTGCAGAAGCATGTGGGTATTTGCCGAGCAATAAATGTCACTACCACAAGTCTCAGTCAGGTTACAAATATTGTGCTAAACCCCAGAGCTAAGGCTTGACACTGGCCTATGTCTCTCCAAAGTTCCTGACTCATTGTGGAATCCAGAGAAGGAAGTGCTCTAAATCCATCAGACCCACTATGTCAGTCCTGTGGTCCACCCAGTTTAGGATTTAGCATCAGGAAGGAACCCCCAGGGATGCAGGAAACCATAAATGTCCTTACTGACTTCAATCACAGACTTTTGTACCGATTTCTCCAACATTCCAGCGTGATGCTCCCTCTCCCGTTTGTAGATTTATCCCAGCCTCTGTGGGCCTGCATTTATTTCTGGCCTGTGTTGCCTCTGCAGGCAAAAAGTTTTATGCTGCCTGTCTCTTCATTTGTATGTTTATCTATCACCACATTCTACAAAGATTTGCTGCAGCATAACAAAAAGTGCATAGAAAATAAGTTTTGAAAAATAAATATGTGAGAAAATCAGGTTGAGAAAAATTAAGATGAGAAAAATAACATTAAGGACAATGATATTATACAACATGCTTATTGTTGGATTCGATGCACTTGCTTGGGACAAGTCAAACAGGTTTTCTGAACGGCCAGACAGCCAATGAAAGAGTCAAACAGATACTACATAATTCATAAATACTCATAAGATGAAAATTCAGCTAAATATTCAGGGGAAGCTCAGATATTTCTGGTACTCATGCCTGATAGGAATCTTCTTTTCTTTGTATTATTTATTTTTGAGAGAGAGTATGTGTATGCAAGTGAGGGAGGGGCAGAGAGAGAGGGAGACAGAGGATCCGAAGCAGGGTCTGCACTGAGAGCACAGAACCTGACACAGGGCTCGAACTCATGAGCCTGAGTTCATGACTTGAGCCAAAGTCAGACACTTACAGGATTGAGCCACCCAGGTACCCCCTGATAGAAATATTTTCATGAGTCCATCCAAAGAGGATACACTGTGAGAGAGTAGAGAGAAAAAAGAAACTTTAAGAACAATTTCACAGGAGCTCTGAATAGAATCTGAAGGGCCGTGAGAACAGAGACAGCGTGAGGTGATTGTTCGCAAACCTCTGAGGGCGGGGAGGAGCCGCTTCTACCAGAAGAGGGAGACATCTGGCAAAAAGACATGAGGGAAGAAAGAAGAAAATGATGGAAACCTCAAAAACTTTAAATAATTTCATCTTTCTTTGATGGAATAAGGATGAGTTTAGCTGAATGAGAGACTCAATTTGGAGGTGAAACAATATGGCAGCCGGATTCTTTGGAGATTGCCGAGTCTAAATGGATAAGAGGTCAAGTTGTGCCACGGGGGACTGAACAGAAGTACCAGGAAAGTTTGGAGCCAAAGTCCAAAATCTTCCCATGTTCAAAAACATAGCTAGCTGCCTGATGGCCACCAGATTACAAATTTATCTGCTTCAAGGGAATCTTGCCAGATTCCAGATTCCAATTACCAGAAGGAAACTTCAAGGTAAGTTTCCTTACCAGCCATCGAATACATGTTGCCCGTTCTTGATGAACCATATTAATAAAACTGTGAGGGGTGTTGATCCTAAATCTAATATCCTTGGGAATGTTAGGAAAGAATGTGTCAAAGAAAACATAGCTGGAGGGTCAAGCAAGTTATGTACATTATCTTTAATCCACATGACAACCTCAGATGATAGATATTATTACTTTCCAATGACTACTCCACAAACAACTGTAGTGAGGTGAGGAACGTAGAGGGACTTAGTAGTGTCACACAGCTCACAATGGGGAAGAGAGAATTTTAACCTGCCTCTGGCTGGGGTCTGTGCCTTTTCACAACGTAACACTGCCTCTTGACACTTAGGTAAACGGAAGAAATGAATACTGAAATGAAAAATGCATTAAAATTCCGAGTTAAGATAGAAAATTGAACATACGCTTCTGCTCCATTTGAAACTCCCCTGAAATAATAAGTAAATTTTTGAGGGCATAAACCCTTGAAGACATAGAAAACAGAAGATGAAATCATTGGGTCAAAATTTTGGAAACGGGGGTGTCTCAGTGGCTGAATCAGTTGAGCATCCAACTCTTGATTTCAGCTCAGGTCATGATCCCAGGGTTGTGGGATTGAGCCTCACATTGGGCTCCCCGCTGAGTGAGGAGCCTGCTTAAGAGTCTCTCTCTCTCTCTCTCCCTCTGCCCCTCTCCCAAGTTCATGCTCTCTCTCTTTCTCTAAAATAAAATAAAATAAAATAAAATAAAATAAAATAAAATAAAATAAAGTAGGGGCCGTTGGGTGCCTCATTTGGTTAAGCATCGTATTTCAGCTCAAGTCATGATCTTGCGGCTCATGAGTTCGAGCCCCACACAGGGCTCTGCACTGGCAACATGGAGACTTCTTGGGATTCTCCCTCCCTCTCTCTCTCTCTCTGCTGGTCCCCCACTTGCTCTCTCTCTCTCTCTCTTAAAATAAATAAATGAACTTTTAAATAATTCATTCATTCATTCAAAAAAATTTTTTTTGGAAACTAGAAAATGGATAAGTGGGAACTGATTTAGAAGGTTCAAGAACAGGGGCGCCTGGATGGCTGAGTCAGTTAAGTGTCTGACTTCAGTTCAGGTCATGATCTCACTGCTCAAGAGTTCAAGCCCCCATCAGGCTCTGGGCCAACATTTCAGAGCCTGGAGCCCACTTCAGATTCTGTGTCTCCCTCTCTCTTTGTGCCTCCCCAGCTCATACTCTGTCTCTCTCTCTCTCTCAAAAATAAACATTAAAAATTTTTTCATTAAAAAAATAAATGTTAAAAAATTAAAACAAAAAAAAAGAAGGTTCAAGAATACTGAATCCTTAGCTGGCAGTAGGTAAAGTCAAAAAGCACCCAAATTACCCTGAATGACTCCTAAAAGATAGAATTGGAGATGTCTAATACTGATGGAAATGGGGGTAAAAGTGGGACTAAAAACCAAGATTAATAGTCTGTAAAAAACAAACAACCATTCCCAATTCCACACACCTGGGACTGCTCCCCCCTCACCAACCAGAATCCTGGAGGCTTATTCTCTGGAGAGGACCACGCATAGTCCAGAGCGGAAAACTATTTTTAAAAGAAATGGCTTAAGTGCACATTTGCAGAGAGAATTCCGAGGCTCACGGAGAACTGTCAGCTATGCGCAGCTACTCAGAGCTAGAGACTGGAAAGGTCTTCTCTGGGGAAAATTCGCAAAGATGCTGACATTGAAGGTTCCCCAGTGGAATAGCCTAGGCCAATCAGCCTGTGTTGAACACCAATCACAGTGTCCAAACTGCCTATCAGTCTTACAACCCATACTGATTGTGAGTGGACAATCTGAAGACGTCTGAAGAAAGAATCCAGCATGAGTGCCAGCCACGAAAACAGAGAAAAGCAAAATGGAAGAATAAAAGACCATGCGAGAGAAGATGACACCAAAATAAACTATTGTTAATATCCTCAAATAAATAAGGTATTATACCTATGAAACAAGAAGAGCTTTTTTTTTAATTTTAGTTAGTGCAATGTTGGTTTCAGGAGTAGAATTCAGTGATTCATCCCTTACATACAACACCCAGTGCTCATCACAAGTGCCCCCCTTAGTACCCATCGCCCCTCTAACCCATCCCCACCCACCTCCGTCCATCGACCCAGTTTGTTCTCTATTGTTAAGATCTCTTACGGTGTGTTTCCCTCTCTTTTATTTCCTCCACCTTCCCATATGTTCATCTGTTTTGTTTCTTAAATTCCACATATGAGTGAAATCACGTGGGATTTGTCTTTCTCTAATTGACTTAGTTCGCTTAGCATTATACGTTCTAGCTCCATCCACATCATTGCAAATGGCAAGATTTCATCTTTTATGGCTGAGTAATGTTCCACCGTGTGTGTGTGTGTGTGTGTGTGTGTGTGTGTGTGTGTATACCATATCTTCTTTATCCATTCATCAGTCGATGGACATTTGGGCTCTCTCTGTAGTTTGGCTATGGTGATAATGCCGCTATAAAGACTGGGGTGCACATACCCCTTCGAATCTATATTTTTGTATTCTTTGGGTAAATACCTAGTAGTGCAATTCCTGGGTGAGAGGGTGGTTCTCCTTTTAGTTTTTGGAGGAAACTCCATACTGTTTTCCAGAGCGGCTGCACCAGGTTGCATTCTCACCAACAATGCAAGAGGGTTCCCCTTTCACTGCATCCTCACTAACTCCTGTTGTTTCTTGTGTTAATTTTAGCCATTCTGACAGGTATGAGGTGGTACCTCATTGTGCTGATGATTTGTATTTCCCTGATGAGTGATGTTGAGCATCTCTTCATGTGTCTGTTAGCCATCTGGATATAAGAAGAGTTGTTTTAAATTACCATTCATAAAACAAAAGAAAAAGAACTCTTGGAAATTAAAAATATGAAAACAGGGGCGCCTGGGTGGCTCAGTCGGTTCAGCGTCAGACTTTGGCTCAGGTCATGATCTTGTGGTTCACAAGTTTGGGCCCCGCGTCAGGCTCTGTGCTGACAGCTTGGAGGCTGGACCCCACTTCAGATTCTGTGTCTCCCTCTCTCTCTGCCCCTCCCCTGCTTGTGCTCAGTCTCTCTCTCTCTCTCTCTCTCTCTCTCTCTCTCGCTCTCTCTCTCGCTCTCTCTCGCTCTCTCTCTCAAAAATAAATAAAAACATTCAAAAAAATTTTTTAAATAAAAACATATATAGAAACTCAATAAAGTCTGAATTATAAAGGTAAGGAAATATCCCAGATTAAATAAAATGATAAGAGAGTAAAAGATATAAAATGTTAGAATTTTAAAATGACCACATGTCAAAGATTTTATTTAACTCATCGATTAACGGGGAACACTGGCGATGTTACAAATGGTTCAGTGGAGAAATCAAAGAACAGACACATAAATGGACACTCAAGAAAGCTGAAATGAATGTGTTAATAGATGCAAACTGGCTTCTTGGGGAAATTTGCATCTGCACCAGACAAAATTTATTTGCATCTCTATGGAAAAGATCATTTGCATTGCTCTCCATTTTCTACAACTTGCAGAACTGTAAAATAACTCAAAGCCAATGAAGAGCAGAGGCCCTTCCTAGAATCAGAAGAGTGAACTGAATAGAACACTCACTGTTTTTCCAGACAGAGAAAAGATAAGAAAATTAGACGATCATTTCAGAACGGTCAACTTCCAAATAATAGAAATTCCAGAAAGAACGAACAAAGAAAACATAGGGAGAAAATCATCAAAAAAATAATTCAAGGGATGCCTGGCTGGCTCAGTTGGTAGAGTGTGCAACTCTTAATCTTGGGGTTCTGAGTTTGAGCCCCACATTGGGGCCCCACATTGCCTCTTAATTATTCTCTAATACTTAAAAAATAAATTTTTTTTTAAATTTTTTTTTAACGTTTATTTATTTTTGAGACAGAGAGAGACAGAGCATGAACAGGGGAGGGGCAGAGAGAGAGGGAGACACAGAATCCGAAACAGGCTCCAGGCTCTGAGCTGTCAGCACAGAGCCCGACGTGGGGCTCGAACTCACGGACCGCGAGATCGTGACCTGAGCCGAAGTCGGACGCTTAACCGACTGAGCCACCCAGGCGCCCCTGAAAAAATAAATTTTTTTTTAAAAAGGAAGAATTCAAGAAAAACTTTCCAGAACTTTTGCACATATGCAAAAGGGTCCATGTATTATACACTTAACAAAACTCATGAAACTGTTTGCTTAAAATGTTCGCATTTGTTGTATGCAAAGTAAACTTCGATAAAACTGATGTGTTTTTAAACAGGGCCTCAACTAGTACCTATCAGAATGGATGAACTAAGACCCACACAAAGACATTTATCAGGAAATTTTAAATCTCTGGATACAAAGAGAAGATTCTACAAGCTTTTCTAAAATAAAAATCTCACAAGGAACTTGGGTGGTTCAGCTGGTTAAGCAGCCGACTCTTGATTTCAGCTCAGGTCATGATCTCACGGTTTTCTGAGTTCGAGCCCAGCATCAGGCTCTGCACACTGACTGTGCAAGGAAACTGCTTCGGATTCTCTCTCTCTCTCTCTCAATCTCTCTCTCTCTCTCTCTGCCCCTCCTCTGCTCATATTCTCTCTGTCTCTCTCAAAATAGATTTTAAGACTTTTGAAAAACAAATAAATAAACCTCCTTTTAAAAAAATTAAAAATTAAAATCTCACATTAAAAAAAGGACTTTAAAAGTCAAATGATTTCAAACTTTTCAAAAGGTAGATGACAGCAAAGCCTTCAAAATTGTGGAAGAAAAATATACCCAATTTAAAGTTCCGTGCCAGCTAAGCTATCATGAACATATGCAAAGTCTCCCAAAAAACTATGTCCCTTGTACCATTTCTTGGGAAGTCAATGGAGGCTTTGTTCCACCAAATTAAGACAGTGCAAATAGAGAAAAGACTTGGGATTCAGCACAGGAAAGAAGTGGGGGTAATCCCTTGAATAATGGTGCACGATGATGATGAACATCCCCAGGTCCTGGGGGCAACCAGTGGGAGGAGATGAACAGTCCCCAGGAAACAGCCCTTCCAGAAAATAAAACCGATAAAATGACTAATGCATTTGAACCTCTTGAGAAGAAATTTAGATAATTGGCATTTGAAGTTGAACAAATGATAAGCAGAAAACCGGGCCACCAAACCAAAACCACGACTATCCTTAATTCCAAAAGAACACAAAAGTGTCGGGGCTCGGAGAAGCCTGCCCCACTGTGGCATATTGATTATTTTGAATTAAAGTCACTTTTCTAAAAAGCCAGTGCATGAGAGACACCCTGACCTTTCTTTGTCTCCAGATAGCAGGAAATAAATCCCCCATGTGAAAGGTACCCTCCTGGCACCAGGAGGTAGGGAGACATCCCTATTGTCAGACAGGGAACTCAGGGCTTATGTAAGGAAGAAGCCAATACAAACAAATCTTGTTACTTCACTCATTTACTACCCAGCCCATAACTCTCTTTAAAAGTCCTTATCAATTGATGCTCTCAAACATACGTTTTCTTGTCTTGTCAATTCCTCGCAGATTTATATTTCTTTGTCTAAACATATTAAGGCTGTATGCCCTTGTCATTTCTTTGGGTCTCAGTCTTATTATTGGACCTCCATGAGCACATTATTCAACTTTGTTTTTTCTTCTGTTAATCTGCCTCATGTCAATTTGATTCTGAGACCAGCCAGAAGAATCTAGAGGTGTAGAGGAAAATTCCCCTCCCCCTAACAGAGGCAACATAGAAAAGTAAATGTAATCTTAGTGTATGCCTTGGCCAGCTGTAGATCTCTGTACGTGTTCATAATAATGGAAACGCCAATAATGAGGTAACCAAATTCCAATACAATTACACTGGAAACATAGAGGACTTGCAAAGCGTCTGTGTGCTTAAGTGGTGGGTAAAAAAAAAAAGTCAAATACTTACCTTCTAGAAGCAAGGAAGAGTCAGCAGATACTCTGAGATTTTTTTAGGTTAAGAATGGCATGTGAAGCATGCTATTTGGTCATATGGAAATAATACAAAAAGAATGGTCTAAAAGAGGTTGTAAGTGCTCCCATATGCGAGAGGGTAAAATGCAAGGGACTCAGGGTGTCATAGGACAGTGTTGTTCTTCTAATAGATCTCTTTTGTCTCTTTAAGTCACGTGCATGTACAACTTTGACAAACATCATCTTTTAAGAAGAATACATTGAAAACCTGTTATTATAAGTTTTTCATACCCAGGGAAAGTAGGATTACCTCTTGTCCGTTCCAAACATCCATCTACCAAGTTTCCAAGGGCACTCAATCTTAATATTCCAGAGTATCTCCAAGTCGTCGCTGGCCAAAAGCTGTCATGTCTCAAGCAGAGGCAAAGTAACCCATTCTCTGAATTTTTGCCTTTAATAATGCAAGACACAAGCCCCTTTGGGTGGGAAGAGGCCTGATGTGAGACTCAGAACATCAATATTTTACTTCCCATTCATCAATCATTCACCACCTGCCGGCAAACAGTGCCTTCCAGGGGGTGTCTCCTGGTCCCCGTCCAGCACCAGAGCTATAAATATTTTATGGTTGGGAGGTGAGGTTGCTACCCAGGCACATTAGGCCCTGCCCGGGAAGCACACAGAGAAAGCTCATCCTTCCTCTAGGCAACTACAGAAGCACATGGCAGACGATCCCCCTCAGGTGACTCTAGCTCACCCTGTGAGCCCCAGAATCTGAGCGCCATGCGGCAGGAGCAGGGATGCATTTGCAGATGTACTTCCAAGGAGGGAAATCGGAGCAGCCTTTCAAGTGCCCTCAGCACCTTCCCTCTGCCGTCCACACTGCTCTTCAAACAGAACATCATCCTCTCTCTGACCTCAGGCCCCACCCAAGGCGTAAATTCGAGCGTTGGTTGATTCATTCACCAAAAAGCATTTACTGAAGAACAACGAGCCAGGTCCCCAGAGAGGTTCTGGAATACAAGTATACCTAAGACATGGTTGTGCTCCTACGTGTCTCTCTTCATGGCAATAGAAGTCCCGTCTCTCATTCTCTGACCGCCCACTGTGGACCAGCCACTGGCCAGGGCATTTTACATAGGCGTCCTTTCATTTCCCTATCATCTTAAAAGGCAATTAAGCTAGATTTCAAGGGCAGATAAATAGTCACTCTAAGAGACTTCAGTAACGATTTGACTTATTTTGCCCTTATCAAGTGTACTGAGAAATCATTTACATGCGATAAATTGTATCCATTTGCAGAGTACAATTCTGTGAGTTTTGATGGCTGTAGTCACCTCTGAAACCACCACCTCAATCAAGATGCAGGACATTTCTATCACCTCCAAAAGATTCCTTCTGTATTCCACCTCCCCCCGCCCACTTTCATTTCCAAGTGACCACTGATCCGCGTTTTGTTGCTATGAATTCGGTTGTATTTTCATATAACTGGAATCATGTCTGACAAGTCATGTCTGACTTCTTTCACCCAGCATGATGATTCTGAGATTAGCCCATGTTGTTGCATGTATCACGAGTTCATTCTTTTTACTATTGAGTGGATTTCCATTATGTGGGGAGACCACATTGTGTATACCCCTTCATCGACTGATGGGCAGTGGGACTGTTCCCAGTTTTCAGCGACCGCGAATAAAGCTGCTGTGAACATTCACGTCCACGTCTTTGTGTGGACACATGTTTTCATTTATTTTTGACAACTATCTAGAAGTAGGATGCCTAGATTAAAACAGAGATGAAGTTTTTCCTTTTTAATATTATTTGATTATCGGATGTACAACCATTTTGAATGACGCCAAGAATAGATGGGTTCCAAAGATGCCCAGTTTTATTTGCATTACGGGACCAACAAGAAGCTATTAGGCACCTGCGTTATCAGGGAATAGGTGAATCCAGGTAAATTTTCTAAAAGCTGAAACTTACTATTTCAATCTTCTACCTTTAAATTCTTTTAAATATTACCTTTATCTTTTTCTTAAAGATTTTATTTTGGGGGTGGGGGATGCCTGGGTGGCTCAGTCAGTTAACGGTGACTCTTGATTTCAGCTCAGGTGATGATCTCATGATTTGTGAGACGAAGCCGCACGGCAGGGGTTTTCTCTCTCTCCTTCTCTCTCTTCCCCTCCCCCACTCACACTCACACTCTCTCTCTCTCTCTCAATAAACTTTAAGAAAAATGAAAATTTGATTTTTTAAGCACTCTCTATATCCAACATGGGGCGCAAACCCACAACCCCAAGATCAAGAGTCCCATGCTCCACCGACTGAGTCAGCCAAGCACCCCTACCTATTTCTGATAACATCATAAATCTGGTAGCATTGCTACTCCTCTAGAAATCATTTTGGAAGTGTTACTGCCTTTTTAGAGTATGTCTTGTCTCACTGTCCTGTGTCAGCTGACAGCTCAGAAACATCCTGCTGGCTGTGCAATGTTGCCCGCTTAGCCTGTCTGGGCTAATGGCTAGCGGGAAGCTGTTTCCCATCTCTGTAGGTTCATCTGCTTCTTAGAGATGTCCTACACCTGTCCTGCTCCAGATCCTTGGTTCTCTGAACTATCACACACACACACACACACACACACACACACACATTCATTTCTGCTAAGCGCTTCCTAAATCTCTAAGTGAGGGAAGAAAACAAATGACCGAGGTGTGGAATTCAGTCAAAGAAATGTCTACACTTAGGCACCAAGATGTCTTTTAAGGATATTCACAGCAGTGGTGTTTATATATACAAGGTGGATGGGAGCAGAGAAAACAGCCAAAATATTTCTTTTTTTAATTTTTTTTAACGGTTATTTATTTTTGGTAGATAGAACACAAGGGGAGGAGGACAAGAGAGAGAGGGAGACACAGAATCTGAAGCAGGCTCCAGGCTCTGAGCTGTCGCACAGAGCCCGACACGGGGCTCGAACCCACAGACCATGAGATCGTGACCTGAGCTGAAGTCAATCGCCCAACTGACTGAGCCACCCAGGCACCCCAAAATGTTTCTTTACAGAAAAATTGACTCATGATAAATACTAAATCTGGAGTTTTGACTGAGAGGCCAAGAGGTGATTGATCTTGCATAAGCAGGATTCTGGAGGAATCGTCAAAGTAGGTATCTAAAAGTGTTCAAGACCACTTGAAAGTGTTCTGAAAGTATCTGAAAGGTATCTGAAAGTGTTCAAGACTGAAAGCACAAGACCATTAGACCTCTCTCCGAACACTGAACATGTATAAAAGGGCTGAAAGAAAACTTTTATGAGGAGGACTTTTGGAGGAAGCCATTGAGATCATGAAGCTGACCCTACTCTGAGGGAGGAGAGTACCATCTCGTTACCCTGGACTTAGTCCAGACAGCGGGCTTCAGAGTAAACACTTAGCCTGATGTGTGTCCATAGAGTTTGAGAAACACATTCTGATCCAGCCCAAGAAATCAAGAGGGAAAAAGAAGCAGCCTAGCAGCTTAGGAGTTGGGGCTCAGGGGAGGTGACTACTTTAGGCTGGCCGGTGCTCCCAGAACATGGCAGGTAAGAGATGCACAAGGGTTTTGTGTGCACCAGATGGGGGCCATTCGGGAGATAAAGCCAGCCTGGAGATCACACGAAAGCGTGGGGGTGTTTAACAATCCACATGGAAGGGACTTCTAGGAACTGGGAGCTCAGTGGGGAGCAGCAACCAGAAGAATCCAATCCCTTGCCCCTGTCAGAGGGTTTCGTTCAGGCAGAAGAGCCCAGGTGAATGAGTGCAGAGCCATCTTGAGAAAGTACCTGTCGGTGTGGAACTTTCGCTCCTCTCCTGCCCTGTGTAACCCTGGGTGAGGGGATTAAAAAGGAAAGAAGAAAGTGGCCACTGCGCACACACTCCCTTCTCCAAAGGCTGGTAGCCTCCCACACCCGGTGCCAGAGCCTAGAGGAGACGGGAGACAGAGAGCATTAAAGAGATAAACACGCTGGGCCACGCATTCTCATTTCTGCATAGAGACTGTGCTTTGCTGCTTTGAGTGACCTATGAAGGGACCTAGTCAGGGGGCCACCTGAGTTTGTACCTAAGCCACGGAGAGAAACTCTCCACTGAGAACATTGTAAGAGACAGTGGAAAATAAAACGAAGTTGCCTCTGATTGCCTCCCTCTGGTCACGCTTATTCAAAACACACGAGCTGCATAAATTATCAGCACCCCTACTATGGGCGACTCAGCAGTGCTTAAAAAGAAAGAGGACCAACAGGAAAGATGTCCAAGGCATATTACTGTGTGGGGAAAAAATCTAGTTGCAAAACGATACGTAAAGCGTTAACTATGTTTATGTGAGAAAAAAAAGTATACCGCGTGTGTGCACGTGTCTTGGTGTGGTGTGTGTGCGAGGGGAATAGGGTCCTCTGTTCCCTCCACTCACTTTGCTCAATCTGACCCCACTCCAAATGGGAAAGGGGTCTTCTGGTTTAATGACCACCCGATTGTACGTGAAAGGCGGTCCCGAAGCAGGAGAGATTTGCATGGCGTGTAGGATCTTGTCTCTGAAGGACAAGGATGTAACCCCCGATTGCCACCCAAGGACAGAGGCAGGAATGGGCCCCCCAGGCTTGGTCATGGAGTTGGTAGCAGATGGAACATCCTGACTGAGGAGTAAGAGGGAAAGGACAACAGGTGAAGGAACGTTCGGGCACTCCTCCTAAGCTGGCTGGGCTGCGAGACATCCCAATGGGAAGGGCGAGGAAATATTTTACAACATCCTCTGGACTCGGATGTTAGGGGTCAGCTAATGTCCGTCCCGACACCTGGGGACACAAAATCACCTTCGAGTGGAAGTGTTCAGGAAGGGGTAGGATATGGCAGGATGCACACTCTTCTGTTAACAGTGGGCACAGTAGGGCCACAGGATGTGGAATTTAAGAATGAAATCTATTGTTTTAAGATTTACAGCAAACAGGAGATGTGACAATCCCAGGTTTTAAGATACACTACAAAGCTACAGTAATCGGGGCACCTGAGTGGCTCAGTTGGTTAAGTGTCTGACTCTTGATGTCAGCTCAGGTCTTGATCTCAGGGTCGTGAGTTCAAGCCCCACAATGGACTCTGCACTGGGCATGAAGCCTACTTTAAAAAAAAAAAAAGGTATAGTAATCAAAGCAGTATGGTACTGAACAAAAATAGACACATAGGTCAATGGACAGAATGGAGAGCCCAGAAATAAACCTACCATCATATGGTTAATTGAATTTTGACAATTAGTCACAGAAAGACAAATGTCCTATGACTTCACTCATATGAGGAATTTAAGAGACAAAACAGATGAACATAAGGGAAGGAAAGCAAAAATCATATAAAACAGGGAGGGGGACAAAACATAAGAGACTCTTAAATATGGAGAACAAACTGAGGGTTACTGGAGGGGTTGTGGGAGGGGGGGATGGGCTAAATAGGTAAGGGGCACGAAGGAATCCACTCCTGAAATCATTGTTGCACTATATGCTAATTTCGATGGAAATTATAAAAAATAAATAAATTATAGAAAGTAAAAATAAATCAATAAATAAGTAAAATACTAAAAAAATGAAATGCTTTTTATTAACATAAAGTTGCAAATGTAAATTTCCTTTCTTAAAAGGAGCTGTATAAATGACAACTTCTTTTTCTGATAGATTATAAATGGAATATTTTTAATAAGCATATAAAGACCACCAACCAACTTTGAGGGCTTTACCAATATTAGAACAGGCTTTTACAGCAGCAATGTGGAGTTTGCAGCTTAAAAAAGTAATAAAAGGAGGAGCCCGGGTGGCTCAGTCCGTTAAGCTTCCGACTCTGGCTCAGGTCATGATCTCACAGTTCGTGCGTTCAAGCCCCACATCAGACTCTGTGCTGACAGCTCAGAGCCTGGAACCTGCTTTGGATTCTGTGTCTTTCTCTCTTTCTGCTCCTCTCCGCCCCTTGCTCTGTCTCCATCTCTGAAAAATGAATAAACCTTAAAAAATTGTTTAAATAAAAAATATCTTCGACAAAGAAGGCAAAAATAAGCATTGGGGAAAAGACAGTGTCTTCAACAAATGGTTGGGAAAACTGGAAAACTGGACAGCAACATGCAGATCAATGAAACGGGACTGCTTTCTAACACCTTACACAAAAATAAGCTCAAAATGTGAGATCTGAAACCATAAAACTCCTAGAAGAAAACACAGGCAGTAGTTTCTTTGACATTGGCCATAGAAATATTTTTCTAAGTCATGTCTCCTAAAAGAAGGGAAACAAAAGCAAAAATAAACTATCGGACTACACCAAAATACAAAGCTTCTGCACAGTGAAGGAAGCCATCAACAAACAAAAGTTCGAGAAGGTCGAGATGGAGAAGATATTTGAAATGATACAGCCAACAAGGGGTTATATCCAAAATATAAAGAACTTATACAGGTTAGCACCAAAAAACCCAAATAATCCAATTTTAAAATGGGCAGAGGATCAGGGGTGCCTGGGTGGCTCAGTCGGTTGAGCTTCCGACTTTGGCTCAGGTCATGATCTCTAGGTTCGTGGGTTCGAGCCCCGCATCAGGCTCTGTGCTGACAGCTCAGAGCCCGGAGCCCGCTTCGGATTCTGTGTCTCCTTCTCTCTCTGCCCCTCCCCCACTCACACTCTGTTTCTCTCTCCTTCTAAAATAAATAAATAAACATTTTTTGAAACAAATTTTTTTAATAAAATGGGCAGAGGATCTGAATAGACATTTTTACAAAGAAGACATGCATGACCAATAGACACATGAATCACATCACTAATCATCAGGAAAATGCAAATTAAAACCACTTTACACCTGTCAGAATGACCCAAATCGAAAACATGAGAAGTAACAAGTGGCAGCGAAGACACGGAGAAAAAGGGACCCTCATGCACAGCTGGTGGGAATGCAAACTCGTGCCGTCACTGTGGAAAACAGTATGGAGGTGCCTCAGAAAATTAAAAATAGAATCACCATATGATTCAGTAATTCCACTACTGGGTATTTACCCAAAGAAAATGAAAACACTAATTCGAAAAGATACATGCACCCTTATGTTTATTGCAGCATTATTTGCAACAGCCAAATTATGGAAGAGGCCAGTGTCCACCATTAGATGAATGGATAAAGAAGATGTGATTATACACATGCGCACACACACACACACACTCTCTGGAATATTACTCAGCCATAAAAAATGAAATCTTGCCATTTGCCACAACATGGATGGAACTAGAGGGGGTCAGGCTAACTTAAGTAAGTCAGACAGAATAAGACAAATACCATAGGATTCACTCACATGCGGAATTTAAGAAACAAAAGGAAAAAGGGAGAGAGCGAGACAAACCAAGAAACAGACTCTTAACTATAGAGAACACACAGATGGTTGCCAGAGGGGAAGAAAGTGGGGGGATGGGTGAAATGGGTGACGGGGATTAAGGAGGGCACTTGTCATGAGCACTGAGAAATGAGCAGAATTGTTGAATCATTATATTGTATGCCTGAAACTAATATAAGACTGAGTGTTAATTCTACCTAATTTTTTTAAAAAAGGAAAAGAGAAAAGATGCACAGCAAACATGTGAGCATAGGTCGCTTGCGTGGTTTCTACCGCATGGTAAATTTGAATCAATAAATTGGAGTGTGCAGGGTCCTTCCGTGGCTCTCGTCTGGCCTTTAGGGGCTGAGCTTTTACTGGCCATTCCAGCCAAGCAAGGTGTAAATTTGCAGGTGTCTCTGAGCTCACGGTGGTGTTCCTTCCGGCAGACTGAATCTGGGAGAAATCCAACTCGGCAGTACCTGGGACATTGTGGTGCGGTGCATTTATACCAGGGAGCACCGGTGCGGGACGAGCCTGCCCGGAAGAAGCAGGAAGCGAAGGAGTGCCACCAGCCCCACTTTGAATTAAGCCCCATTTCCAAAATCAGACAGCAAGCATCAAAGACTATGGGGAAGTCAAGTCCCTTCATCGTTCTGGAAAGAGACTCGCCCGTGGGAGAGCCTTCTTGCCTTGGCACTTCCAAAACCAAGAAGTACAGGCTGCTGAGATAGAAAGACTTTCCCTAGTGAGGGCACCCCTCGGCATTCGCAGTTAACGTGCTTTCGAGACAGCCGGCTGCTGGATTCATTCCACAGCACCGAGCACCAGCACTGAAGGACAGGCCATTCAATCTTGGATTAAATCCCATTCAAAAAGTCCTATACCTCAGGACCATTTGATACTGTTCTAAAGGTATATTAATCTTAGAGAACCATGTGTTTAGTAAAGGGTAGATTGTAAAGGCTTTTCAAGTCACAAGAGATCATTAGAACAGGGCAGTCACTTTGGAACACAATCTGACAGTTTCACTGCAAGTCAAATACAGTTATCGTGTGACCTCACAATTCCCCTCGGAGGCTATGCACCCGAAGGAAATCAAAACATACGTTCACACAGAAACTTATAACCGAACGCTCACAACAGCATCATTCATATTAGCCCAAAAGTGAGAACAACCCAAACATCCGGCAAATGATGGATGAACTGGAATGCAGCCCACCACACATGGAATATTATCCAGCCACAAACAAGACAGGAAGTCCCGATGCGCGTGCCCACATGGCTAAACCCCGAAAACATCAAGCGAAAGGAGTCACACACAAAAAGCCACCGACCATATGAGTCCGCGTATATGGAGTGTCCACAGTGAGCAAATTCATAGACACAGAAACCGACTGGCTGCCAGGGAAGGGGGGAGAGGGGCCGACTCGGGGTAATGGCTGAAGGGTGAGAGGTTTCTTTTTTCGAGATGCTCTAAAACTGACTGTGATGGTGGTTTACAACTCTGCAAACAGACTGAGAAACATCGAATAGTAAATTTTATTTGTTTTTTTCTTTCTTCTCAATTTTTTATGTAAAGTCTAGCTAGCATACGGTGCACTCTTGGTTTCAGGAGTAGAATTCAGCGATTCGTCACTGACACACAATCCCCAGTGCTCATCCCAACAAGTACCCTCCTTAATCCCCAACGCCCACCTAACCCGTCCTCCACCCACCCCCCTCCATCAACTGCAGTGTGTTCTCTATCATTAAGGGTTGAATAGTAAATTTCTGAGGCACCCGGATGGCTCAGTGGGTGAAGTTTCCAACTCTCGGTTTTGCTCCAATCGTGATCTCACGGTTTCATGAGTTCAAGCCCCATGTCGGGCTCTGCGCTGACGGCACGAAGACTGCTTGGGATTCTCTCTCTCCCCTCTCTCTCTGCCCCTACCCCACTTGCTCTGTCTCTCAAAATAAATAAATAAACCTAAAAAGATTTTAATAAATAAACAAAATAAAGCAAGGTGAGCGTGAGCTCCTCCAGCTGCCCCTCAGGGCCCTGACTGCCCACCCTTGTCTGGGGGCTCAATACGCACGCGTGTCCAGGCTTCGTTAGGAATCCCAGCACAAGGAAGTCAACAGATGACAATTGTTGAAAGATTCTTTGTTTTGCAGAATGGATTTGCTGCAACCGGCTAGTTCGTAAAACTATCCCCTAGAATGTATTTTATCACAAACAAATCAATTTACATGCAACTTCTCCAGGTGAGGATCTTGAAACCCATGAGGAACCTGAGAATCCCAGGCTGTGGGAAATTTTATTTCCAAACCCCGTGTATCTATAAGAGGCTGGCTGGTCTGCTTATGAGTCTCGAGCTGACTTCGTATCAGGCTCCGGTATTTCCAAGCCATGGGTCTTCAGGAGGCCAATTTTCCTCCTCTGTAGAGTGAGGACTCTATTCCCACCCACAGCACTCTCGGGAAGGTGTACAGGAATAGCTAATACTCCGAGAGGGCTCCCTTTATTGAGGGGCTGCCGTGAGCCAGGCCCTGCTCTAAGCACTTGGCCTTGATTGATTCTTGCAATCCCTCCAGCAGCCCCTCGAGACACCCCATCTCACAGATGGGGTCCGGAGGAAAGTAATGGGAGCAATGAGGGCTCTGTTCTGGTAGTTTCTGGAGGAGTACAGCAGAGAAAGTTCTTTGCAAAGCTCAGGCGTTCCTCTTACCTTCAAAGTTTGTGTGGGAACAAAAGGCAAATCTGTGCAGACCGAGAAAGCAGATTAGCGGCTGCCTGAGTCTGAGAACAAGGATTAAACTGTAAACAGACACAAGGGATCTTATTGGAAGGAATGAAAAAGCTCTGAAACTGGATTATGGTAATGGTTGCACAGCTCCATAAATTTGCTTTAAAAAAAAAAAAAAAGAAAAAACAGGTGGGCGTTGTGGCATGAAAATTATTTTTCAAAAGTTTGCATTGAGATGAAAAAGCAAGCTTGGAAGGGGAAGGGGTGGGTGTTTTCAAAAGTCTGAAAATTCTTTGATGCTTCTCCCATTGGCAGGTGGGAGCCTATGTTCTTGGGATCTAGGCAGGTCTATGGCTGTCTGGACCAGGAGAGGACAGTGGAGGTGACACTATGCGACTTCAGCTTTGTTCCCTGGGACACTCTCCCAAGGCCGCCAGGCTGTGAAGACGTCCCTGAGCAAGGACTCCAGGCAATAATCGCTGGCAGCCTGCATTCAAGTCGCCCCCACCCCACCCCCGGCTGTAGGTGAAGAAGCCTCCAGATGATTCCAGACCCCAGTCACTCGATTCTTCCTGGTTGAGGTCCCAAACATCATGCAGCAGAGACAGTATGTCCTCGAGATGTCCCCTGGGAATTCCTGACCTGCGGTTCATAGGCTCTTGTTTGTGGCTTATGGCTGTTAATATGGGAGCAACAAAAAGGTGCGGGGGGGGGGGGGGGTTGACTGGAGCCCTTGAAGCTGGCGCTGATTCAGGATGTCTGAATCTATCAAGGACAGCCTAAGGCAAAACTCTACTCCGCAGCTGGTGCAGAACGTGCCCCAGCCTCTGCTCACAGGGAGCTCCTCAAAATACCTGCCACCCCTATTTGTAAGCCCTCGAAGACAGCAGGCACCCTGGCAACCCAGTGAACAGCCCCCATTTCTTTCCCTACTTACGTCTTCTTTGGCTGCAGCCAGAATGAAAAGGTCAACCACACAATAAAGGGCCTCTTGGTCATCATTTTCTAGCAACTGCTACTGTATCCCAGGGCCTGGGACAGGCAGATGTGGATGCCCTCACCTTTGAGGGGCTCAAAGTCTACTGGGAACGATATACAAACCGTCTAATTATTTACCTAATTCTTTTTTTTTTTTAAGTTTATTTATTTTTGAGAGAGAGCGCATGAGCGGGGAAGGGGCAGGGAGAGAAGGGGGACAGAGGATCCGAAGCAGGCTCTTTGCTGGCAGCAGCAAACCGGACGCGGGGCTTGAACCCATGAACCTCGAGATCATGACCTAAGCCAAAGTTGGACTCTCAACCGACCGAGCCACCCAGGTGCCCTAATTATTTGCCTAATTCTTATCACTCTTTTAATACCCACCTTTTCCACTGGACTGTAAACTCCTTAAGAAACTGGGTCTCTTTCGCTAACTTAGTTTTTCCCAGAAGGCACTCGATATAGATTTACCGAGTGATTGAATTGAATTGCCAAGTGACAACCTCTTCAGCAAAAGTCCAACCAAGATTCAGAGCAAACCGTGTATTATGTCACTGCTAAAAGCAACCTAGGCCAGTGGGAAGGTGCTCGGAGGAGAAATTAAACGCTTAGGGTGGGTGGGCCCTCTCAGGACCACATGCCACGCACATGCTCTAAGCTCGCTGTCGCTGACCCACTACCGGGTACTATCTGAGCCCCACTTCAAGTCTTTTGCTCCCGTTCTAAAACTCCGCCAGTCTCAAACTTCGTGGAGATCCTCTCCGTCTACCCCCTACACCACCACCACCCCCACCAACTACCCCCACCCCACCCCCACCCGCTCTGGGGAAGAAACTCAAATTTCAGTCTATGATCCCAGTCCTTTACCACCTCAGCCCCAATCTCCTAAAACCAAAGCAGGTTCATGCTTGCAGCCTGAACTCAGATCACAGACTTTTGGCTCTCTCCCCTCCCCTGGATCATTTTCATTTCCGTGCTGAATGTGATAGGCCTTGTCGACACCAGAAATGAGGACCGTGGCCTCCGATGAGGGCAGGAGACGGACACACATTTTAGTCTTGTAAACACGACTCAGCCCCGGAAGCTCCTGGGGTGGCTGAGGCGAGCAGGGCCCCACAATAGGAAGAGTCTGGAGTCAATTCCAGCCAGGTCCTCTGCAGACCCCAGTGCCAAAAATAATGACGCTGCCACGCTGCCTGTGGTCTGCAGCTCGGTACATCTTCCCACTATAATTAGATCACTGGAGACCTAGCCAATGAAAAAAAGATTTATTCCAGCCTGTGCTCCCTCCCCAGCTACACCTCTAAGGCCCTGGTTTGCCTTCCTAATCCCTGAATCAGGCCTCCTTTCTGGGCTCCAAGTAAGAAAGTCAGGAGCAGGAAGTACTTCCTCCCACGAGTGCGTCCTCCCTACTCCTGGCTCTGGGAGAAAAGTCTTTCTTTTCTGTTTTGCTCGACTTCTTTTTTTTTCCCCCCTATTCAAAAAAAAAAAAAGTTAATATCTCCCCTTCTAGAGTCTTTAAATGGAAAACATGGGACGCTCAGGAGAAGTTCAAAGGCTTAGGAATCCTACAGAGCCATGCCTCAGAGGTATTGCTTGTTAGGTCCCAGATCACGGCAATAAAGCGAATACCACAGTAAAGCAAGTCAAATGAATACTTTGGTTTCCCAGGGCGTGTAAAAGTTATGTTTACACTATACTGTAGTCTACTAAGCACGCAGTAGCATTATGTCTAAAAAACCAAAGTGCGTACTTTAATTTTAAAATACTTTATTGCCAGAAAAAAAGACTCACCGTCACCTGAGCTCTCAGCAAGTCGTAACCACTGATCACAGATCACCATAACAAATATAATACTGAAAGAGTTTGAAATGTTGCTTGAACTACCAAAATGTGACACGAAGACACAAAGGGAGCAAATACGGTTGGAAAAATGCTGCTGACAGAATTTGCTCAATGCGGTTGCCACAAACCTTCAATTTGTAAAAAAAAAAAAAAAAAAAAAAAAAACCACAAAACAAAACAAAACCACAGTATCTGGGAAGCACAGTAAAGTGAAGTGCAATCAAACGAGGTACGCCTATAACCAGTATTAGACTTTTTTTTCTTGTCCCCTTGGTTTGCAGACTGAGTCACATGCTGCCTTTGTTCTCCCCAGTAGATGATGGTCACTCTTCACGCTGACTGGCGATGGGGCCACCTCCCGGGGATAGAGGCCATGAGGGCTTCAGGACAGACCTGAATCCTCTAGACCGGCAGTGTGCTCGAACTCTCTGGGCCTCAGTTTCCTCACCGGAAAGTGATATTGACCTCACAGGGCTTGGACTGGATTGAACAAGAGGACGAGGGCCATCCCTGAACCTAATAAACGTTCAGTGAAGCTCTCTTCCTCACCCCTCTAAGGGCACCCCCATTTAGAGAGCTCCAAGGCTAGAACCTGAGGAAGACTGTAGCTATGAAATCGAAGCCACAAAATAACAGAGGTAGAACCATTAAGGGTGCAGAAATGTCTATGTGAGGAGGTGACTGTCGCCCCAAAGCTGTTTCCGCTCCTGCTACGACCCTTGTTTCAATGTACGTGATGCCTGCGCTCCCCAGCTTCCAACCTTTGCCCACCCTGCTGCCTGGCTGCGGAGGTCATGAGCCCGAACAGAGGTCCCCCTGGGGACCCCAGGCTGCCACTGTTGGAAGAGGAGCTGGAGGGAAGGGAGGATGAAAAGGGACAGGGGTGTTTGGGCTGGAGGGTGCCTGGCAGCGGGAACGCCTTGGAGAGCAAAAGCGAGACAGTGGGGTTTGAGTGAGCTGGAAAGATTCTCACGTGTTCCGGTGTGAGTTCTAACATAACCGTGAAGGCTCCAAAGTCACAGCCCAGAAGGTAGCCCCAGGTGCTCAGGGATGCCGGCGGGAAGAGGAGGGGCCTTGAGAACAAGCATTCATCTCAGAGGCACTCTCTACAGAAACGATTTCAAAATTCAGCTTTAAAAAAAAAAAAAAGTGAACATAGGAGCTTAACGATACGTGATTTATGAAGGGCGATTTTGCAGGATCTTGCAAAATCCTTTAAAATATGTATCTACTTTGACCCAGCAATTTCATTTCCAAGAATCTCTCCCAAAGATTTAGTGATTCCAAATGCAATGTGGGGACCTTGTTTGACTTCCGCTCCAAACAGACTAACTAAAAAGATATTTGTGAGACGATGGAGAAAGTTTGAATCCTGGCCGGATATTCGATAGTGAGTAATATCACCTCTAAGTAGAAATCGTTATTCATTTTTTATTAACAGAAGCCCATGGTGTATTCAGATTGCCCTGGGGTTTTTTTAATTATTATTTTTGTTTTATTGTTAATTGTGGTAAAATAGACACAACATAAAATCTGCCATCTTAACCACCATCCTTCACCAGAATTCTTTCTATTTTGTCACACTGAAACTCTGTCCCCATTAAACACTAACTTCCCCTCCTCCCAGCCTCTGGCAACCATGCTTCCACTGTCTGTCTCTATGAATTTGATTATTCTAGGTACCTCACGTAAGTGGAACGGTACGGTATTTGTCTTTCCTTTTCTTCGGCTTCCTCTTCTTAACATTGTAATACCTTCGGGGTTCGTCTGTGTGGTAGTATGTGCCAGAATTTCCTTCCCCTTTAAGGCTGGAAGATTATTCTATTTAGGGCTCCCGGACCCAATTCCAATGTGTGGGGGAGGGAGATCCTCCCACGCCAACGACAAGCAATGAATGCTCTAGATGCCTGAGTGTTCTACAAGTCAACTCAACTCTGACACCATCTACCTGAAGACAGCACAGGTTAAGGATTCAGCCCTAGAAGACTGTCCCCGCCCCCGCCCCCTACCCACTTCAGATGCCAGTCACAAGCGCTTCAGACCAACTGGCTATGAATCACAGCTTTCCATAACCTCCTGTCCTTTGGATGCTATTAATTTGCTAGAGGAGCTCTCAGAACTCAGAGGAACATTTTATTTACTTGGTTACTATAAAAAGATACAAGTCAGGAACAGCCAGATGGATGAGGCGCATAGGGTGAGGTGTGGGGAGCCCTCTCCAGGTGTTCCACTCTCCCCACATCTCCACAGACTCACCAACCCAAAAGCTCTCCGAACGTGTCCTTTGGGGGTTTTAGGGCTGCTTCACTACACAGGCACGATTGATTAAATCATTGGCCATTGACCACTGGGTCCACCTCCAGCCCCTCTCTGCTCCCAGGGGGTGGGGCAGGGGTGCTGAAAGCTCCAACCCTCCAGTCACACGGTTAATTCTCCTGACAATCAGTCCCCATCCTTGGGTGCATCCCAAAGTCACTCATTAATTTGACAAAAGACACCTTTATCACTCCCCTCATTTGGGAAATTCCAAGGGTTTTAAGAACTCCACCAGAGGGGCGCCTGGGTGGCTCAGTTGGTTAAACATCCGACTTTAGCTCAGGTCATGATCTCACGGTTTGTGGGTTCGAGCCCCGCATCAGGCTCTGTGCTGACAGCTCAGAGCCTGGAGCCTGCTTCAGATTCTGTGCTTCCCTCTCTCTCTGACCCCACCCCCCCGTGCTCTCTCTCTCTCTCTCTCTCAAAAAATAAATAAATACACAATAAAAATTTAAAAAAAAAAAAGAACTCCACCAGAAATGGGGACAAGGACCCAAAATATGTTTCTTATTGTAGGTCACAATATCATATATTCCATCGTATGTACTGCTAAAAAAAAAAAAAAATTAAAACAAGCCCAAAATGAAGTCATTTGTCTCCCCATGACAGCAAACCAAGATAATCACAGCTTCAACCTGTCTCAGGATGGGACCTTACAATTTCCTGGTCAGCACTAGTGAGGTCGTCTGCGTGATAAAAACCCTGCCAGTCAAAAACAAGATGCCCTGAGGGGAGGGTGGGGGATGGGTATTGAGGAGGGCACCTTTTGGGATGAGCACTGGGTGTTGTATGGAAACCAATTTGACAGTAAATTTCGTATATTGAAAAAAAAAATTAAAAAACAAAAAAAAACGAAAAAACAAGATGCCCTGACCTGAAACCATCTTTTCTTCCCTTTTGCTTCCCTGCCCCACCCTCCTTCCTATAAAAACCTTACATTTTGTGCAACCCTCCGGAGCTCCCCTCCACCTTCTGGATAGGATGCCATCTCGATTTGTGAGTTGCTTAACAAAGACCGTTAGATCTTCAAATTTACTCAGTTGAATTTTGTTTTTCCACAGGACACGTGGGATACCTGGGTGGCTCAGTCGGTTCAGTGTCTCTTTTTTTTTTTTTTTTAATTTATTATTGAGAGACAGAGAGAGAGACCATGAGCAGGGGAGGGGCAAAGAGAGGGGGAGACACAGAATCCGAAGCAGGCTCCAGGCTCTGAGCTGTCAGCACAGAGCCCGACGCGGGGCTCGAACTCACAAAGCAGAGATCATGACCTGAACAGAAATCGGACGCTTTACCGACCGAGCCACCCAGGCGCCCCAGGTGTCTGACTCTTGACTTCAGCTCAGGTCATGATCTCACTGTTCATGAGATCGAGCCCCACATCAGGCTCTGCGCTGTCAGTGTGGAGCCTGCTTGGGATTCTCTCTCTCCTTCTCTCTCTCTGCCCCTCCCCTGCTGATGCTCTCTCTCCCAAAATAAATAAATAAACTTAAAAAAAAAACATACATACCACATTGTGTTTATCTATTCATGCATCAGCGCACCCTTGAGTCACGTCCACCTCTGGGCTGTGAAGAGGGCTGCGGTGAAGAAAAACCTTTTCGAGACCCTACTTCCAGTTCTTTTGAGCAAAAGTATTCATTTTTATAGCCTGATAATAAAATCGTGGTCACGTTACTACAACAAAGACCTGATCCCTTAGACACACGCTCTCAAGCATTTATGGAAGAAGCTGTTAGCTGCGATGCGATGGGAAGTTGCTCAAATAGAAGAGGGACGAAAGCTACCGGCAGAAGGGAGGAGGGGAAGGGACAAAGAGGGGAAGAAATGTATTTTGTCGTGAAGAGCCAGCGGTGACAGCCAAGGAGACCCCTGGCCCCTTAGTGAGCCAGTTTGAGCCAGATTGGAGCTGAGGCCTTGCACAGAAGTCCCCTCAGCTGACGCGAAGTTACCTTTAGCTCATGGTAACACTAAGATCTCCTCCTATACACCATTTCACGATGTATACACCATCAGGTCGACATACCTCGCATGTGCGGTTGAACCGAAGTGTCAATGCCAGCTCCCTGCCTCCGCCCCCTAGTACACTGAATAAAAGCTGCAGATACTGACCCCACGGAGACAGTGCTTTGAGACCTCTCTCCCTGTCTCCTTACTGATAACAAGTAATCAAAAGGTCTTTGCTTTGCACACTTCCTCGGGCCGAGTTCAGTTTGGTGCACCCCAAGCCGTGAACTCCTTGAGTTCAGTTACAAAATGATACCAGAGCTTAAATTTGCATTAGATCCAGCAGGGGTGGGAGGGAGTAGAGCTGAAACAAAATGGAACAGTTGGATAATTACTGACACTGGGTGATGGATAAGGGGGAGTTTACCAACCTACTCTCTCCTTTTGCGTTTGCCAGTAATTTTTCATTGAAAAAAAAAAGCTTAAAAACAGATATGGAAATGGATGTAGAGATACATATTCATAGCAAAATAAAACACAAACTAAATGTATGATAACAGAGGTTTGTTAAATAAGTTATGATACATTTATATTACAGAATACACAAAGCAGCCTTTTAAAATAATTTTATTGAGTATACGTCACGTACAGGGATAGATATTTATAATATATTGTAAAACATTAAAAAGCAAGCCTATTAAAATTATGCACAGTGTTTTTCTACTTTTGTTTAAAAAGGTAAACATATCTATACAGAAGGCTGTCACCAAAATGTTACTGGGGGGGGCGCCTGGGTGGCTCAGTCGGTTGGGAATCCAACTTCGGCTCAGGTCATGATCTCTTGGTTCATGGGTTCGAGCTCTGTGCTGACAGCTCAGAGCCTGGAGCCTGCTTCCAATTCTGTGTCTCCCTCTCTCTCTGCCCCACCCTCCCATGCGCTCTGTCTCTCTCTGCCTCTCAAAAATAAGGAAAACTAACTTTAAAAAAATTTTTTTAATAAATAAATAAATAAATAAATAAAACATTTAATACAATTTTTTTTTTAAGTTACCAGGTTACCTTTGGGTAGTGTTTGCCTTTGTCTCCTGGCATTTCTTAATTTTTCTACAATGAGCATGAATCACTGTTTAGTGAAAAATATTTTTAAAAGAAAGCATTCCTTGGGGCACCTGGGTGGCTTCAGTCAGTTGGACATCCGACTACTGATTTCAGCTCAGGTCAGGATTTCACAGTTCATGAGATTGAGCCCCACGTCAAGTTCTGAGCCTGGAATTCTCTCTCTCTCTCTCTCTCTCTCTCTCTCTGCCCCTCCCCCGCTCGTTCTCCCTCTCTCTCTCTCTCTCTCTCTCTCTCAAACTTTTCTTTAGAAAAAAAGACGTTACGGGGCGCCTGGGTGGCTCAGTCGGTTAAGCGTCCAACTTCGGCTCAGGTCACGATCTCGCGGTCCGTGAATTTGAGCCCCGCATCGGGCTCTGGGCTGATGGCTCAGAGCCTGGAGCCTGTTTCAGATTCTGTGTCTCCCTCTCTCTCTGACCCTCCCCTGTTCATGCTTTGTCTCTCTCTGTCTCAAAAATAAATAAACGTTAACAAAAAATTTTAAAAAAAAAGACGTTACACCTGCATTCATAGCCACCTTGACAATTTCATCAGCTTCTCCTGCGTACATGTGTGTAAGAGTGTGTATGGGAGTGTCTGAGCATGAGTGTGTGAATAGGTGTGCGTGTGTCTGGATGTGGGTGAATGTATGTGGGTGCCAGTGTGTCTGAGTGTGTGTGCGTGTGTATGTGTGGTAAGACTCCTTAAACATCTACTAAATACAATCACTAGGTGGTGTTTGGGTGCCAACCACATTCCTAATGTGAAGGGTTATTCATTCGTTAATGAATAATCTCATCAGGAACTATTAGCAATCAAAGCCATATTCCTGAGGCTGACAGATCAATCCATGTCCTGGTTAAGACCCTTTGGTCAGTGTCATAAACCAACCCGGGAAGAACCAGTCTGGGGAGAATGTGCTCCACAGACCTCTAGGGGCCGTGACAGCAAAACCACTTTCATCATAACATCAAAACATCGTTTGCCTTCTCCCCTGCATTTGGTCACAAGCATACAGTGGAGTTTTCCAGAGGCTACATGAACATGACCTCACAACAGACTGAATGGAGAAGCAGGGGTAAGCAGGAAACCTTACATCAAAGAGATTTGCAAAAGGGTTTATTGTCAGTATTTTTCAATGAATTGATAAATATTTTTTAAAGGTCTGAGTTTTATTTTTTTATTTATTTTTTATTTTTTTTAATGTTTATTTATTTTTGAGACCGAGGGAGACAGAGCACGAGTGGGGGAGAGGCAGAGAGAGCAGGAGACACAGAATCTGAAACAGGCTGAGCTGTCAGCACAGAGCTTGACTCGGGGCTTGAACTCATGAACCATGAGATAGTGATCTGAGCCGAAGTCGGACGCTTAACCGGCTGAGCTACCCAGGCGCCCCTAAACGTCTCAGTTTTAAATTCTAATTTATTAAATACCCACAAACATAATCCACAGAAACAAAACCTCTTTGGAGTCCTCAACGATTTTTAAAGTGTAGAGGAATTCTGACACCAACACTATTTGAGAGCCACGGTCTTAAATGAACAAACAGCACAACACAAGTTCTTAATGAGGACACAAAGTTATGTCACCGGACACAATGGCGGTGGGCCCTATAGGCAAAGAACCCGGACCCGGGACCCCAGGCAGCCTTGCCTTGATTTCTCCCTTTCTGGGGTCAGGGGCTCTGGTCTCTGCTTCTCTTTGCAACTTAACCCCCACTCCCTCTCTCCCCGCAGCCCCTCATTCTCAACTCCTCTTTGCTGTACGGGACAGGAACGGCTGCCCGGAGAAACCACACTACTGGCCCACCTTGGTTTTGGCCTTGTGGGAGGAAGAAAGCACTTCTCAGAGAGGGAGACACCTGTAGACACCCCGAGAGCTGTGTATTTCAATCATTCTGCTCACTGAGACCCATGAGGCCTTCCATCCAACTTCCCCATGGCACCACCGCTCCCTCCCAGTCTCTGCCAGCCTTGGACCACCACCCAGAGTGCTGCCCTCAGCCATCTGAGACCACAGCTCAGCCAGGTCAATCCCTCATCAAACACCTGAATGGCCACCGTCAATACCTAATAGTCCTAATAGTCAAGACGGACCACAATCTGACTCCAACAGACTGCCCCAGTATCAAACCCCTTGTCCCTCTTTCCACACCCCACACTCCAGCCACAGAGAACGGGTCTGTGCTGTTGCCAGCGCACCTGCTCCCTCTTCCTTCCTCCCTGGCGTTGCCCATCTGTCACAAATGCCCTCCCTCCACTTCTGTGGACCAGGTGCCCCTCCCAAAACACTGCTTCAATGCCACTTCCAACAGGAAGCATTTCCTTCCTCCTTCCCCGCTCGCCCAGAATAGCCCGGCCCTCCCCCATCCCCTCTTGGAACCCTCAGTTCAGCTCTGCTTTATTGTCCTTATTAGGTCACGGCTTCTGTGAAGAACTGTCCTACAATAAAAAATAAATATGTGGTCTTTGTCCCCAGTTCTTGGCACAGAATTCCTAAAATCTTTGGGATTTACTCTGTTTTGTATGAGCTTGAGACAGATCTAAGGGGGTGATGGGGCGGGCTGAATAGCTTCAGGTTCCGCCTAATGGCCAGAACGGCCAACCAGTGATTAGAGGGGTGGCCCTTCCGGCCCCACCCCAACCTCGGGGAAGAGAGAGGCTTCACCAATGGCCCAGGATTTGATCTGTCGCTCCTGCCTAATGAAACCTGGACAACACCCCCGAACAATAGGGTTCAGCAGCCTGCAGGCTGGGGAACTCGTGGCAGTACTGGGAGGCTGCAGCTGGAGAAGGCCCCCAAGGTCCACATACCCCCCTCTTCCATTCGCTTGTTCCTGAGCTGTTGTTCCTTTATAATAAACCAATAAAGGTGGAGTAAAGTGTTTTCCTGAGTTGCGTGAGTCATTCTGGCAAATTATCAACCTTCCAGATTACAGGCAGTCGGAAGGAAGGTGGCCCCTGGGTCTTGCAGCTGGCATTTGAACCGGGGAGATGGTCTTGTCCGACTGAGCCCTTCAGCGCCAGAATGGAATTGAATGGTTAGGCACCCAGTTGGTGTTGGAGGATTGCAGAGTTGGTGTGCGAATAAAACACATCTGGTGTCAGCAGTGGTGTCGACCTTTTGCACGCCCCCCCGGGAGCCATGCCAGGGCCTGGCATACAGTGCCGGAAGTGACACTGCGGAGGAGGAAGCGCTATGCTGGGGCACTCGGCCTGGCCTGGCCAGCACCGTTACGCCAGGCCGGGCTCATCCCCTCTCTGTGCCTCCCCTGTGCAACAGAGAACTGAGGCCCATCATCTCCAAGGCCCCTTCATATAAACCGGGTTAGTGCCAGTCTCCGATCGATAAAGCCTCAGACCCCAGGTCATTATCAATAACACTTGATCAATTGTTGGCAAAAATCCATTTTTTTAATATTTAATTATTTTTGAGAGAGAGAGCGCACGCGCGTGCGCGCACCCAGGGAAGGGGCAGACAGAGGTGGGGGAAGGAGGATCCCCAGCGAACTCCACGTGGACAGCAGCAAGCCGGGTGCGAGGCTTAAACTCACGAGCCGGAGATCATGACCTGAGCCAAAGTCAGATGCTCAGCAGACTGAGCCACCCTGGTGGCAAAAATCAATTTTTGGAAAAAAAAAAAAAATTGGTAGCAGTTTTTAAAACCACACAAACTTTTTAAAGAACTAAACTCAGCCAGGGGAATTTTTTTTCTTCTAAACAGGCACAGACTCAGCTAAATCTCTACTGGGTTTTCTTTTTTCCAGGTCAAGTTCCCTTATTTGCTGCCCATATATAAATTCAACCTTCTAATTTGGGTATTAATTTGTCATTCCTCCCCACTGTGGCTCCCAAGGTTTCTGAGCCCAGAATCATTTGTGACTTTAATGAAGGAACCGTTGGTCCTTCTCTCCTGGATCGTTAATAAAGAGGCTCAGGGAAGCAGGATCCTACGGCTTCCCCCTCTTCCCACCTGATGGATGACTGGTGCTCGTCACCCTCTGTAGCCGCCCCTCTACATTCCTCACCCACAGGAGCACACTCTACTCCTACCGGAGCAAAGAAGCCATCATTTTTCAGGCAGCTTGGAGGGGAGGCTCGCCTTCCCAGCTGCATCTGTTTTCTCCGCATCTCTGCTCGCAAAAGCTTCCGTCATCCACCTCCTTTTCCCCCACAGCACCCCACTGTCCTCTCTAGCTCCTAATGATGTAAATGCAGGCGGTAGCTGGCCAGTTTGGAGAAATCTGCATGCCATTTTGCCCTGACACCCATTTTATTCTCCCTCCATCTGTTGATAAAATCTGTACTCAGGAGCCCCACTGGAGCTATGTGGGTCTCCCAGCCTTTCAAAGGGACTCACTCGTGTGACAGCATGGACCTGAGACAGCAGTTCTGGGGAGGGACACAGGACTGAGTCCGAGGCTGGACAAGATAATAACTAGCCCTCGAGATTTACAGCAGTCACACTTTCATGCCATAGCTCACAGTAGTGTATGGGAGAGGCCAGCAGAGAATCCCAGGCTGGGGGTTTCAGAGAGGACTTCTCAGGTCTGCCCGGGTTCCTTAGGGAGGCACGCTCAGGTGTGGCCAAGGCATTCACCTGCCCAAGGAAGGTGGGCACCTTCCAGGAGCCCGAGTGTTGGGGGAGGCTTAACAAGGCTCTTACAACCCAACCTGGTCATCCTGAAACTCCAGCATATTTACCTTAGGTGGTTGCCCCCAGAGAGGCACGTCCCAGGGATCTAATGTCCAGGTTCAGGGAGCCATCCCTGACGTGACCCAACTAATGTGAGCTCGCTCGTGGATGAGTGACAGGTAGAGACGACACCAGATGGGGTTGTCACACAAAGGAAACTTTATTTGCACCAAATACGGAGATAAAGGGAAATAACTTCCAAAGCTCTGACTCCTCGGCAGCATTTTTATTTAGGGTTTGGGATGAATATTCAGAAAGGGGAGCCTTGTCATTGCATGCAAAGATGGGCGTAAGGTTGCGTAGATATACTTAGAAAACAGGCCTATGCCTGCTTTGAATGTTCTATTACTGCAGCTTGAGCTCCTCCTAGGGCAGAGACTGTAACACTATAATGAAGCAGAGGTAACTGTCAAGGTAACTGACAAGGGGGCTTGCTCCCCGTATAAACTAGACAGGCTCCTCTGGGTTTGCTATCTGGGGTCAGGAATGTGGGATCTTGCTTATTTTTGAAACAGCCCTGGGAGTTTTTACCAATGATTTATTGTCACTGATTTGGTTAGGCTATTTCCTGGCCTGGGAGAGACGGTTAGGTTTTGCATTGCTTTTGTTCTTTAAGAGCCTGAACGACTGAGGATTTTTGCATTTCTTTGTCATTCTGAGACCTCCTCAGAAGTTCTGGGAGAAGTGTTGTTCTACTAGCTAGTAGAGCTGGTGGGGCGAGGTCCTAAAATGACTTCTCTTGTGTCACAAACTCTACGTCTCATCTTTCTGTTTCCGGGGACCCCTCACTCTTTCTGCTTAGACCTCCTCACCACTAGCTCCACTGATGGCACAGACTGTAAGGTAATGACTAGGTATCACACGTGTCCAGCCAAATTGCAGCATGGGTTTGTACAATCCATAACCTCCTAAAATCCAGGGCCTAGGGGAGTCTTCGTGCAGTAAACCTAGTCATCTCCAAGGATAGGAGAAGGGACAGCCCCGTGTTCAAGGACTGGGTCTCCAGGAACCCAGGTGCACACTTGTAAACACACACACACACACACACACACACACAGTGCCTGGGTTAGGTGCCCAGGCCCACACTCCCACAGCATTAATTGTTCACTTGTCCAACACCCCCACTCACCCCCACATCCCTCACCCAGCTGCTGTCAGCCCTTGGAGAGAAGAGATGTATAACATTTGCACCTGGATCCCAGCCCTCTGCACGGCCTGGCTCCAAACAGGAGTCCCGAATGTTGCCAAGGCAAACTGAGGTGTGGGGGGCAGTGCCATTCGGCCCCTTGAATGTCTTTTCCCTGCAGAAGCAGGGCAGATGTACCCTGGGTGGGCTTCATGCCGGCAGCACAGAGTGGGGTGCTCCGTGGCTCTTTTTTCTTTGGATCCAACAGCATGGGGAACTGGTGGGCAGGGAAGGGGGGGTCAGGGCAGGGAGAGGGGACTGCCTATCCTCCGGGGTTCTTAGCAGGAGGAGGGATCACAGCTGAACACCAAGCCCAGTGCCTGGCAGGTGGTAAATTCTCAGTGAGTGGCATTTGTGGTTGTCACTTTAGGTCCGCCCTGGAACACGCAGTATGCAAAGTCCTACTCCATCCCCCACACGCGGTACACAATTCCATCCTCGTCCCTCTGACCAGTTACTTGAGGGGCAAATTGGACCTTTTCGGATGCTCTGGAGGCACATGGAGCTTAGGGTTGCCAGATTCATCAAATAAAAACATAGGATGCCCCATTACCTTTGAATGTCAGGTAAACGATACAATAAATTTCTAGTGTAAGTATATCCCAAATATTTCATGGAACATACTTATACTAAAAAAGTTTTCATTGTTTGTCCGATACTCAAAGGTAACGGGGCACCCTGTATTTTACCCATCAATCCTGGTGAAGCTCTCATTTGATGGGATCTGACCTTCGCCAGGCCAACTGTACCTCATTTTGAAGGCTCTGACCCATTCTCCGTGACGAGAGCATCCTGAAGCTATGGTTGAGAGATTTCCCAACTCTTTTGTAACTGGTATAGGGGCAAATCAAAGAGCATGAAAGTGGGGCGCCTGGGTGGCTTAGTGGGTTGGGCGGCCAACTATAGCTCAGGTCATGATCTTGCAGTCTGTGAGTTCGAGCCCCACGTCAGGCTCTGTCCTGAGCACTCAGATCCTGGAGCCTGCTTCTGATTCTGTGTCTCTCTCTCTGCCCCTTCCCTGCTTGCTCTCAGTCTCTCTCTCTCTCTCTCTCTCTCTGTCAAAAATAATAAACAATAAAAAAAATTTTTTTTTTAATTCAAAGAGCATTAAAGTATAAACCAGAAGCTTTCACTTCCCGGTACCTGCCACTTGCTGGGCTCACTCACAACCTCACGGGCATTCCTGCTGGGGAGCAGATCCCATAATGACATCACAGCTGGACTCCATAATTTTGTGGTCATTTTCGGTTAATTAAAGCAATCTCATTCTGGCTTTTAAGGGTCTGTCCTATTCATCTTAGAACTTCAGTCTCATTTTCAATTCAAAGCACTCCCTGCCCCTCCAGCACGGGCCACGTTCGTGGACCTTGCAGCTGGGGAGGAGAGGGACAGGGAGGAGGTGCTGACCTCTTCTCCCACTTCCCAGTGTTTGTCCCTCCGGGTTTGGGGGGCGGGGCAGAGAAAGGAGGAAAACAGATGTCCCCTGCAGGACTTCCCCAGGAGGCTACTGTCCTCTCCCAGAGCCTAATGCCACTCCAGTTAGGAGGCGTGAAGTCCCTCGTGAGAGGCACCCCATCGTCCAGTTGAACCCCAACTATGGGCCTCCCTTCACCTTCCTCTCTGACAATGCCTCTGGCCCATGCTGCAAAGGTCCTGGCCAGCTAAGCCCGTTCCATTCACTCTGTGGGGCCTGTGGGCACAACTCCTGTTTCTTCCTGGTACTCAAAGGGGTCTTCTTTGCCCCCTGCCCACGGGCTACTCTCACCAAGCTCCCGTCTCAATATCCCGCAGCATCAGACTCCCCAGAAGCAGGCTCTAAAATGAGCATCTGTGAACAGGTGAATTATTAAGAATGCTCCCAGTAGGAACGTGTTACAGAGCTGGGGTTGGGGCAGCAGGGGGAAGACAGATAGGGAAGGAGAAAAGCCAAGAAAGGGTCTGATTTCACCTGGTAGGCCAGGAAATTATGGCTTCGGCAGCCAAGGCTGGCCCACCACCCATATCATGTGGTCTATGAGCTAAGAATGGTTTTGGATTTTTTTCATGTAAAATGTAAAGATCTTCAGCCTCAATAGATATTGTCTCTTGACCTGTAAAGCACACAATAGTTCTATCTAGCCCTTTATGGAAAAAGTTTGCTGATTCCTGGATAGTATGTACTCTTTGATTGGATCCTGGCTTGACAAACTGCCTGTGAAATGCATTTAGGGCATAATTAGAACATTTTTACTACGAACTGATGTTAGGTGATATTAGAAAATTTGTTAGAGATGTATGCTTAATTATTTAGGGTTGAAATACCATGATGATTATAATTTGCTAAATACTTCAATAAAGCAAATGAGGCACATATGGTAAAATGTTAATGATTCTGAAGTCCAGGTGATGGGTTTCATTATGCAGTTCTCATTACTATATGTTTGAAATTTGTATAATTAAATATTATGAAATTAATATACATCTTCCTTTTTTTCATCTTCCATATCTAAGCCATCAACTAAGTCCCGGCTATTTTACTGTCTACAATGCTTCCAGACCTGTCCCTCTCCTTCATCGCAGCGACCAGAGTTTCAGCCCAGGCCTTCATCAAAAACCACACAGTGGTGCAGAATCATGCAGGGAATTAAAAAAAAACAAATAGACCTATATATGATTCCTTCTTTCGGCAAATACAGTCGACCCTTGAACAACACAGGGGTTGGGGCACTGAACCCTCCCATGCAGTCACAAATCCGTGTATAAGTTTAACTCCCCCCCAAAACCTAACTACTAGTAAGCTTACTGTTGACCAGAAGCCTTAATGATAACATAAACAGCTGATTAACAGATACTGTGTGTGCTATATATGTATTACATACTGCATCCTTACAATAAAGGAAGTTAGAGAAAAGAGAATGTTCTTAAGAAAATCATGGAGCGCCTGGGTAGCTCATTCATTTGAGCACCTGACTTCAGCTCAGGTCATGATCTCACAGTCTGTGGGTTCGAGCCCCACGTCAGGCTCTGTGCTGACAGCTCAGAGCCTGGAGCCTGCTTCAGATTCTGTGCCTCCCTCTCTCTCTGTCCCTCCCCCGCTAGTGTTCTGTCTCTCTCTCTCTCTCTCAAAACTGAATAAAAAACGTTAAAAAAATTTTTTTTAAAAATCATCAGGAAGAGGAAATACACTGACAGTGTTGCACTGTATTTATCAAATGAAGCCCACATGTAAGGGGACGCGTGCCATTCTAACTGTGTTGGTCAAAGGCCACCTGTATTCATTAAGCACCTGCTCCATGTCAGGCCCTGGGGATGCAGCCATGACTCCTCAGGGCTGTGTCCTCCTAGATAGTCCCCAGGCCTCAGAACCACTCCCCCCCATCCCCTGCCCCAGCCCACGATCACCACTCCCCACAACCTCAGGTGTTCATGATGATGGTGCTGAACCATCAAGAATGAGTTTCATTATGTCTGGAATACCCCATGCAGAAAGACAGAGCCCATGTCACCCGCTCCAGCAAGATCCGTGACATCATTTTTCATTACTTTAACTTTGGCTACTAAGAGTGGTGCTTTCTCCCTGCCCTGAAAGGTTGCTCTCAGGGGTCATTCTGCCAGGGCTGAGCCCTCCCCAGCATTACCCCATGGTTCTACCCAGTGGTGTGCTGGAAGAATTTTATAAACCAGCTCTCTGGAAAGGAGACAAAAAGCTTGGATTTGTATGTTTGCCCATTTCCGTAGCATAGATACCCTACTGACACCAAGGTACCAAAATGTGATGTCTCTGAACACAAAACTGGGAGAGGTGCATGTTAGCACGTTATGCTGTATTTCTAGCACACAGTTACATCGGATGGATACAATCTCAAGAGCAGACTAATAACAAAATGTAGTAAAATAATTAGACAGTGATGAGTTTTAAGTATGTCTTACCTTTTTAAAATATAGCTTGTGTCACAAATGTGATACATAGTTTACTTTTTAATTTTTGTTATCATGTTTACTTATTTTGAGAGAGAGAGAGAGAGAGAGAGAGAGAGAGAGAGAGAGAACAGGCGGGGGAGGGGCAGAGAGAGGGGGAGCCACAGAATCCGAAGCAGGCTCCAGGCTCTGAGCGGTCAGCACAGAGCCCGATGCGGGGCTCGAACCCATAAACCGTGAGATCATAACCTGAGCCAAAGTCAGGCGCTCAATGGACTGAGCCACCCAGGTGCCCCTGCATGGTTTAATTTTTAACACTGGCTGGATTTCACAGCAGCTGGCTTGTAAAATTCTGAAAATGTAGCAATCGGTTCTCATGATCCAAGCCGGCTCCAGCCCCTTCTGCTCCAACCAAGGGCAGGAACTGAATGGTTTACAGTGGAATTGGCTGGAGCTGAGTTCATTTGAAGTTTCAAATTCAGCACCTTGGCCTCCCCATCTGAGCCAGCCTGAGGGCACAGCAACAGTGGGGTGGGGGGTGGGGGCCACTTGTGGCCACTTGCTTACGTGTAAGCACCTAGGTGACTTCCTTACCCAGCCCCAGCCCCTCATCTGCAGCCCGCAGGTGCACGCCTGCCTTCAGGGCTGTGTGAAGGAGTAGCCACAGTAATACACAGGAGCTGTGCAGATACCAGCATTTCTGCTTATAATGCGCTCCTAAAAAATCGTGGGTTCTGCAAAATTGCACACTAAGATGCGTTTTTCTTTAAAGCACAGTTTATGAGAAAACTAGGATTCAGGGCAGACAGACCACTCCAAACCTAGGAGTCGTCGTAATCAGAGCACTAATAAAAACAATAACAGCCTAATAAAAATACCCAGGGAGTTCAATCCCCAGCCAGCATCACTGCTCATGGAACCCTTAAGCCCTGAGACCTGAGCTTCCTGCTTGGAGGAATGCGTCCTTCCAGCATTTGCTTCCAAGAGAGACAGTGTGCATCAGAACTACAAGTCTGATCCAGGGCATAGGCTGCTTTGCCTAATATTTTTTAACACAATGGGAAAGTCTTTTCAGTCTCACCACTAGGCACTCACTCACAGCTTCACAGGCAGCTTAACTTCAAGGAAAGGGGAAGTTCTTCAAGCCACCAAAGCAGCCATGATTGCAGTAAAGGAAGCCCTTCTGTGGGATTTGCAGCTTCTTCTTGTCAAGATCTCCTACATGGCCGAGGCTCTCTTCCATTGTAAGAAAGCTTCCCCATCCACCTCCACCTGTCTTCGACCCTTAACGTATCGAGAAAGATCAAGTACGAGCCCACACATTTTACTGACATCATTCCCCTATTTACCAAGCTCACACGGATAATTCATATCATTGAAGTGAAGCTGGCTTCGGTGATGGGTTAGAAATAGTTAATCAAGGATGTCTGGCTGGCTCAGTCAGTAGAGCATGTGACTCTGGATCTCAGGATCAGGAGTTCAAGCCCCACACTGGGCATGAAAAAGAAAGAAAGAAAGAAAAAGAAGAAAAGAAAGAAAGAAAGAAAAGAAAGAAAGAAAGAAAGAAAGAAAGAAAGAAAGAAAGAAAAGAAGGAAGGAAGGAAGGGAGGCAGGAAGGAAGGGAAGGAGTTAATCAAAATAAAAACACTCCCCTCCTCAAAAGCCCATAATTCCTACTGAGCCCTCCAGCAGAGGAGGGCCGGGGTTTCAGGATTACGGAACCTACAACATGCCCTTCTTTACTTAGCAGGATTCATCCCTCATTAAGCAAACCTATATTTAGGATTGCACATTTCTTCAGGGTAAACACCTTCTCTGCACCTGCTTGGCATAAAGAAAGAGAAATGAGTCATTCGTTTCCAAGAGGCCACTCAGCACCATTTACCATTTCAGACCCCGCCATGTGCATTCACACAACCCTTCCAAAGCTACAGCTCTTCATCTGACTGAGAAAAGTCATAAAATCAAAACAAAAAGACCCAAACCTCAAATCCTGAAGAAGTCATGAAAATCCCCAATGCTCTTCAGGGATGTTTCCAGTCGTTGACTATTTCCACTTTGTAAAACCCTCTCTCCTCATTACCAATTCAATTTAACAAATACTGGTTGAATAATTACTGTGTCCAGCCCTGTGCAGGAAGCTGGAAACCCAAGGAAGAGATTCTGTTTAGAGAGACCGGAATCTGTAAAATTCAATTTAGATTTTCATTAACTTTGGTTTGGTTTGTTTTTTTAACTTTGGCTACCGAAAGTAGTGAGCACCCTGGCCTGTTCTCCCAAGGGCTTGGAGCTGCGTTTTCTTCTTCTCCTAGAGAACAAGGGAGGTAGACAGAAATGAATCGCTGTGCATCTTCAAGGCAGCGGCATCCAAAAATATTTGCGGGTAGAGAAGTAGCACAGAGAAGGGAGGAATTTCCTCTCATGGTCAGGTTTCTGAGAGGCCAGGGATGCCTTCCTAGGGAAGGTGGTACCTGAGACGGGTTTTAAAGGATGCATAGGAGTTTTCCAGCTGAACTGAGACTGACTGTCCATTACACGTAAAGAGATTACCAAGCCCTAGAGAGACGACTCAGAAGGCCACTGAAAGAACTTTACACAGGCCTGCACCGAGGAGGAGTCCCCAGGTGCTTCAGAGCAGGGCCTCTCAGCCTCAGCATTATTGACATCTTAGACTAGATAATTCTGTGTTGGGGGGTACCGCGTAGGATATTTAGCAGCATGCCGGCCTCTACTCACCAATAGCACGCACCCACAAATCGTAACAACCACAAACATCTCCAGACATTGCCAAATGTCCCCTAGAGGACAAAATCATCCCAGGATGAGAATCACTGTTGCAGACACTATTTCTACACGGACACTGGCATGGAAATGTGGGCAGAGGGGATGCTATGGAAAAGCAGCAGAGGGCGGGGGGGGGGGGGGGGCTGGGGCACACTTCTGTGGCTTTCCAAACAGCTCACAGCCCAGGGTGAGGACCGGCGCACGCTGGTCTGCGTGTATTCACTGGGTCAGGGAGATCGGCTGGGTCGTACACATCAAGGACAGGGTACACGAGCCAGGACAGGCCCAGGTACTGGGACTCCGTGACAACAGCCTCCTCTCCGTCCTCCTACTACGTCAACCCCCTGAGAACCTGCAAACGGCCCCAATTTGGAAAAACAGTGGTTTGGGGGGAGCGGCCCGGGACTTCCAGTGTGGGGGCCGCACCTGAGCTGCAAGGAGCAGTCCCAGTGTCCCCAGGCGCTTTGTGCTGTCTAAGGAAGGACGGTCACAGCCCTGGGCAGTGGCACAGCCTTCACAAAGGGGAAACGGCTTTGTAATTTCAGGGGCTCCCCTACATCTCTCGAGGGGCAACGAGGGCCCCTCTAAGGGCACCATCCTTGGACCAGTGTTGGGAAAGAAGTGTGGCTCTAGAAAAGAAGTGAACACCCTGTTCCCCGCAGCAGGAGAGGGGACGAGGCCTGCAGCCGTTATCAGCTCAACTTGACTCTGCAAGTCCTGAATCAAACATCAAGGGCGCCAGGTCTCCATGACCCAAGTGATCCGGTTTGAATCCCCTGGCTGAGTCTCCGGGGCCCTGGGCCTCCAGGTGTCTCTCCTCTCAACCCTTCATGGCCAAAGCTCTGCCCAACTACAAATACCGACTACAGTTCCCAGAAAGAACAACACTGCCACACCTTTGGCTGCGCTGCCCCCTCCGCCTGAACTCCCCTCCTGCCCTTCCTTCCTGCCTCTTTTTTAAAAAAAAATTTGGGGGGTATGTGGGTGGCTCTGTCGGTTGAGCATCCAACTTTGGCTCCCGGGGGTTCAAGCCCCGTGTCAGGCTCTGTGCTGACAGCTCAGAGCCTGGAGCCTGCTTCAGATTCTGTGTCTCCCTCTCTCTCTATCTCTTCCCTGCTCACAGTCTCTCTCTCCTCTCTCTCTCTCTCTCTCTTTCAAGAAACAAACATTAAAAATTTTTAACATTTATTCATTTTTGAGAGACAGAGTATAAGTGGGGGAGAGGCAGACACGGAATCGGAAGCAGGCTCCAGGTTCTGAGATGTCAGCACAGAACCCGACTCGGGGTTTGAACTCATGAACCACGAGATCATGACCTGAGCTGAAGTCAGACACTTAACCGACTGAACCACTCAGGCGCCTCTTACCGAATGGCCTAACGACTCCATCCAGAGGCCCTCTCTTGGTCCTTCCCTTCCGGTAAAACTGGCCCTTTCCACCACTCCCTGGGAGGCCTCCGTCAGTTCACCAGGCCTCTAACTGGAGCCCCCTGAGGGCCGGGGTCAGGTCTTCCTCCTCCTCCTGATTGCAGGACCCAGAAGGGGCCGGGCACCATCCCACCCACAGCTGGGCCCCCGTGTGTGTGTGTGTGTGTGTGTGTGTGTGTGTGTGTGTGGCTTCTCCCAGCTTCTGCTGCATCCTGATTTCCTAACTTCTTCCGGGTGGCTTTCCTCCAGGGCCAATGTAAGTGACTCTTTCTACCTGAGGTGTGAAAGGCTAACAGCTCACCCGCTGTTGCCCCAGGTACCAGAGGCGTCCTCCCGGGGCCTCGAGCACCTTCACCAGAGGAGGTGCCAGAGGCGTGGGTGAAATGTGGGGTTCTCTGGGCTGAAGCAAGGGATGGCTGGCTGCGACTTACTGTTCCCTACCCTACTCCCTGTTACAGGGAGTGAGTGGGCTGCTTCCTGCGGCAAGGAGGATCTGCACATACGCTAACAGCCTTGGGAAGACCAGTGCAGGTGTTTTCTTTCTGAGAATCTGGAGTGTTTGGGGACTAAGTCGGCAACTGTCAAATGGTGAAGGTCGAATGCTCCTTCTAAGCTTATGGAAGATTCAAGAAAGATTCAAGAAAATGTGAGATTTGCCCTGGAGTGACTGATGAAGTGACAAGACACGCTTAAAGGACTTTCAGCAAGACGCAGGTTCAGGTGGTGAACAATCTACAGATGTAGTGGTTTACGATTTGGGATTTTTTTAAAAAAACAATTGACCCTCTCTCTACTCTCATTATAAGAAATTATGAATGAAAAGCTATGAATTATATAAGAACGGTGACTGGGCGGCTCTGTCATTTAAGCGTCTGACTCTTGATTTCGGCTCAGGTCATGGTCTCATGGTGTGAGATTGAGCTCCACGTCTTCAGGTTCTCTCTCTCTTTCTCTGTCTCTGTCCCTCTGGCCCTCCCTTGCTTGCTCCTGTGCTCTCTCTCTCGCGCGCTCTCTCTCTGTCCCTCTGGCCTTCCCCTGCTTGCTCATGTGTGCTCTGTCTCTCTGAAAATGAATAAACATTGAAAAAAACACAAACTATGAATGAGAAGTATAGAGCCCCCTGGTAGGGCTGATATCGCTGGGAAGGAGGCAATGGAAATAAGGCAAAAGGGCCTAGTAATAACCCCAAGACGCAGTGTCAGAGCATAACCGATGAAAGCTATGGCATGAATGTCAAGGTGGTACCAGGATTCAGGGAGGCCTACTATGTATTCCACTGGCTCATACTTCCGAGGTCAGAGACCCCGTGTGCCTTACCCACTACCAGCATGGCACCTGTTTACATGTGTCAGTTAAAGTAATTCATCGGTGCTGTCTGTCTACCTACTCACTTATAACTAAAGCCCTTTCTGGCTGTGGGCAATGAGACGGGGAGGAGGACAGACCCTGTGAGTAGCTTGTAGCCGGAGGCCATCTCATCATGAATGGTCCTTGTCTGCACCACACCTAGTGGCTTCAGACAGGGACACATCTGAAGGCTGGTTGAATTTGCCTGCCTGATGCCCCACCCCTCAAGGTCAGGACCAAGGACAAAGTTCTGAGAGGCAAAGAAAAGGGGAAAGAATATTACAAAATGAGGAAGGGGACCATATCTATGCTTATATTTTCACTACTCAAAAGCAACAACACACTTTCTGAAGTTTTGGTCAAAGAACTGATCAAAGAATAGTACCTCCTATCATAAAACACCAAAGAATGCTGGATAGATATAATAAGCACCCTTCCAAACCATGACGAAACCCCTAAAGAAGGAATGGGATTCCTGAGAGGTGACCCTATGAAACCCGGTCAGGAGGATGGGGCCAGGAGGGGTAGCCAGCAACCAAAACTGGAGGAATGGGGATCTGGTGTCTGTATGGAGTGGAGATATGAAGAAAAAAAAAAAAAAAAGCAAGAAAGTACAAACTAAAAAAAATTTGTCACCAACTCAGCTTAACAATAAAGAAATCTTAACTGGATGGCTGGATGGATGGATGGATGGATAAAATTTTTCCCTGGAAATTCATAACCACAAACTTTTTTTCACACAGGTGTGGGGCTCAAGTTTATACAACCTAAGTTGACCCAGGACCCGCCAACGTATAAAAAGAATAATAACTCAAAAGTCGGTTCTAAGCTAACGATGCCCTGGGGGACTTGGCAGACGCAAATGCTCTGAAGGCCAATATATTATTGGAAAACCTAGTATTACAAACATGAGCATCCTCTCCAAGTACATTCATAGATTCAATGCAATACTAATCAAAACCCTAGAGGATATTTTTGTGAAAAGTGATAAGCTGATTCTAAAATTCACAAGGAATGCGAAGAACGAAAACGCTTTTGAAAAGGAAGAGCAAAGCTGAAGGTCTTACACTATAGACATAAAGACCTTTTGTAAAACCATAGCATTTAAGGGGCGCCTTCGTGGCTCAGTCGGTTGAGCATCCAACTTCGGCTCAGGTCATGATGTCATGGTTCGTGAATTTGAGCACCACATCAGGTACTGTGCTGACAGCTCAGAGCCTGGAGCCTGTTTCAGATTCTGTGTCTCCCTCTCTCTCTGCCCCTCCCCTGCTCATGCTCGGTCTCCCTCTGTCTCAAAAATAAGTAAACATTAAAAAAAATTAAAAAAAAAAACCCATAGCATTTAAGACAGGGCTGCACTGGTACAAGGACAGACCGATGGGGAAAGTCCAGAAGTAGACCTCCACATAAACAGTCACACCATTTATGAAAAAGGTGACACAGCAGTGCAAAAATAAAGCTTGACCCCTACGTCACACCATACCAAAAAAAGCAATTCCCAGTGGATTGTATATCTTGTTCGTAAAAGGTCAAACAACATTTCTAGTTACTAATATAGGAGAATGCCTTCGTGGTTTTGGGTAGGCAAAGATTTTATAAGCAGGACACTAAAAGCACTAACAACCATTAAGGGGGAAATTAATAAATTGGACTATATTACATTAAGAATTTATGGGGCACCTGGGTGGCTCAGTCGGTTAATGTCCAGCTCTTAATTTCAGTTCAGGTCATGATCTCACGGTTCATGAGATTGAGCCCCACATCAGGCTCTGTGCTGACAGTGTGGAGGCTGCTTGGGATTTTCTCTCTCCCCTCTCTCTTTCTCTGTCTCTCTGTCTCTCTGTCTCTCTCTCTCTCTCTCTCTCTCTCTCTCAAAATAAATAGACTTTAAAAAAAGAAAATGAGCACTGTTGCTATATACAGTGGCATAAATAAATCTCACAAGATAATGCTGAGGGGAAAAGCCAGGTACTGAAGGGTACACACTATGATTCTGTGTATCTAAAGTTCAAAAACAAGCAAAATGAATCTATGTTGTTAGAAGTCAGAATATTGCTTACCTTTGGGAAGTAGTGACTAGAAGAGGGTATAAAGGGGATTCTGGAAAGCTAATAATGTTTTTATTTCTTGATTTATGTGGTGATTACACACAGATCAAGAGTTTATTTTTTGAAAATTCATTAAGCTGTATACTTATAACGTGTACTTTTTGGTATGATGTTACACTTTAATAAAAAGTATACTTAACAAAATTGCTTAAATCTTTTGGAAGAGATATGCCCTTGACCCATACCACACAGGATTGCTATAAACAAAGCTCTAGTAAAGATCACTTGAGAATCCAAAGTTCCAAAATATGCAAGGAAATGATTTACCATGAGCAAGAGCCAGAAAATGCCAAAGAAATCCAAAAAAAAAAAAAAAACCAGGATTCGACTTCCAAGAACATCAGACAGCAGAGATTATGAAATTCCAGGCCAGTGGCTCCTAAATTGTGGTCCCAACCCAGCAACATCAGCATTAGCTGAGAACTTGTCAGAGATGCACTCTTTCCTCTGCCTCACACCAGCTAACACTGAGTTACCCAGTATCTTAACCTGTTTTCTTACTTCACGAGTGAGTCCACCTCCCCCAAAAAAGCCTGTAAGCTTCCAGACAGCAAGGGCTGAGTCAGCACTAATAGAGCCAGAGGGATCCAGGCTGGGGTGTCTCCTGGACAGAGCTGTGGTCCCACCTTCTCATTTTATAGGTGAGAGGGCAGAAGCCCCCAAGGCCACCTGATCCACCTGCAGCATGGTATCCAGAACGCGGACTGCCAGAACTCTTCCCACTATGTGTTCTACATAGGGGATATCTAGCCAATGTTGCACCTAAAACAGTACCCTTAGTGCCTGCTGAGATCACTGGCTGTGCTCTTCCCCTGACCCTGGGACATCCCAACACATCACCGGGTGGTGACGTCAGCCACTGACTGGGTGATGTTCCCACCCCCATCCAAACTGACCCTCTTGAAAGACACCAAACCCAGGGTCCTAAAGCCACACTGCTCCTTGGTGGTGCTTTCCAGAGTTTAAAAACAGCCCTCTGTTTCTCCTACATGAGTGATTCCCTAACAATGGGGAGAACGGAGTATAAAACAGAGAACAGCCTTCGGTTACTTCATTTCATTAACAATTATTTGAAATTCAATGCTATAAAATGAGAGGACCAAAAAAAATTAATGTTCCTCGATTGGAAGCTCGTGAATCTCTGGTGGTGTGAAAAACTATTTTAACTACTCTGGGCTTCAGTGAAAGAGAGCTATTGCCTTCAGAGCTGTGGGATCATGGAGCTCACAGGTGCAGCCAATGCCAGCCTGAGAGGCAGAGGTGGCCCATCTAAGAGTGGCTGTGAAATAGGCCATTAGTAAAACCGTGGGCACCAGATCCCATGAAGCTTTGGGATGGAATTATTCAAACAGTGTCATTGTGTATCCACCTTCTTCCTGGTGGAGAGCTCATTTTCCAGCTTGGATTCGCATCAGGGCTTTACTCTTCTGGCCAACTGGAAAAGAATAGAATACTAGCATCGTGCCACATCGCACCTTGACCACATCTGGAACGAAGGCATTAGACCCAGGCAGATGTGTAGGGCCTTAGAACAATGTAAAAAGGTGGAAACCTTGGGGCCCCTGAGTGGCTCGGTCGGTTAAACGTCCGACTTCGGCTCAGGTCATGATCTCTCAGTCCATGAGTTCGAGCCCCGCGTCAGGCTCTGTGCTGACAGCTCAGAGCCTGGAGCCTGCTGTGTCTTCCTCTCCTTCTGTCTCTCCCCCACTTGCGCGCTCTCTCTCTCTTTCTCTTAAAAGTCAATAAACATTTTTAAAATTTATTTTTAAAAAAGTGGAAACCATCCCCAGGTTGGTAGGAGAAGCACGTGCCCATCTCTGGGAAGCCTCCGGGGACCATGCCCAGCTGACTGCGGGCTCTCCCTCTCCTACAATCCCACAGTTCCAAAGATAACTCCATCATGGTCGTTAGCTGGTTACCTAAGGATGGTTGGCTTGAATGTGTCCTCCACAGACCATGAGCTTCCCCATCTCTAACCCCCAGGGTCCCAGTAGAGCTGGAAGAGGAAATGAAGTCAGATGGATCCCAACGCCATCACTTATGCCCTGTGACAAGTAGCAAGTTGCCTACCCTGCGCCACCTGAGCTCCCCAGTGGTGGGATAGGATTCACTCCGCGCTTGCCTCCTAGGTGGAAGCAAGTTCAGCAAAATTGTGTTTTTTTTAAGATTTTATTTTTAAGGACTCTCTACACGCAGCACGGAGCTCCCGCTCGCAACCTTGAGATCAGGAGTCACACGCTCCCCTGACTGATCCAGCCAGACACCCCCAAAACTGTCTTTTAAAAGCACTCAGAAAAAAATAAGAAAAGCACCTAGCACAATGCCTGATCTGTAGCAAGCACTCAATAAATGTTAACAATTATTAATAGGAGTTACTAGGAGCTCCATAAATGTTATTGTCGCTGCTGCTACTCGTAGGAGAAAATTACGGAGTATATCCGAAGGAGGAAACTTCCACAGGAATCAATAAAGATCACACTTCAAGAAATTTATGAGGGACGCCTGGGTGGCTCAGTCGGTTAATCGTCCGACTTCAGCTCAGGTCACCGTTTGTGGGTTCGAGCCCCACATTGGGTTCTGTGTGGGCAGCTGGGAGCCTGGAGCCTGCTTCAAATTCTGTGTCTCCCTCTCTCTCTGCCCCTCCCCGACTCACAGTCTGTCTCTCTCTCAAAAATAAATAAACATTCAAAAAAAAAAAAAAAGAAAAGAAATATTTGAGCATCCCCAGCACTATACCAAGTGGGGACTTGACACAAATTAGAAAAAGTGTCCCACAAGACACTTCATGGCCATCTGCCCCAAGATTGTTACAGTCACTCCCCAGATCTGCAATTCTTGGATTTCCAGAGCAGTCCCTGGAGGTCTGCGGCGGCTGCTGGAGGGAGTTCTCAGCCAGGAAACAAAGGTCAGGGTCTCTGGGAGTGGCCCTCCAGCTGGGCTGCCCATGCCACATGGACAGGAAGAACTGGGCCCACAGGGAGAGAGAGTGGTCAAGAAGTCCCCTAACAAAGGATCAGTCCCTTAGCAAAAGATTTTGCATTGTTCTCTTTGGATTGTGTAACTTCAAGGGAGCCAAAAAAAAAAAAAAAAAAAGGTGGGGGGGGGGGGTGCAGGTGTCACTCTGTGCACGTAGAATTTTCTTACCTAACATTTCATACATTTCTCTCCTTAGAAAAGCAGAAGAGAATTTCTGGTTCTGGGAAAATGGTGAAAAAAGCTAACGCAAAACCCTCCTATCACAAATACATAGAGATTCTAGATAAATTAATCCTAAAAATACGTTTTTAATCAACTATTTTTTTTTATTTTTCCCATAAGACAGATAAAACAGTAATTAGAAACCTCGCTCCCAAATGGTTCTTGGGAGGAAATACACCGGCAAGAGAGTAGCGGTTAGTACTCCCAGAGAAACAGGGCAAGAAAGCTGTGCTCTGAGCTAACAAACACCACGGGAAAAACACCCACCACGTGGGCAGAGGTAGGCTGTTGGCACCCACTTCCCTCCTGTCCATTACATCCACATAATGAGGCCTCTTTTTCTTTTCTTTTGTTTAATGTTTTATTATTTATTTTTGAGAGGGGAGACAAAGAGCGCAAGCAGGGCAGGGGCAGAGAGAGAGGGAGTCACAGAATCCGAAGCAGGCTCCAGGCTCCGAGCCATCAGCACAGAGCCCCACGCGGGGCTTGAACTCACGAACCGCAAGATCATGATCCGAGTCAAAGTCAGACACTTAGTCAACCAAGGTGCCCCGAGGCCTCTTCACTGGCCAGGTTATAGATAGAACTCAGCTTGGGTGTGCAAGGGAGGATGATTGACACAGATCATCTGCAAGTCTCCCAGGCTGGTCCAGCTGTTATTCCACAAACTGCCTGCCTCTCCCTGCCACGGAATGTGGCTTTAACAAACATTATTTCTATCAAAAGCAAAAAGGCAGCCACATAGAATGCTTAAACGCCTCCCTTCCCTTTGGGGTGCCTGGGTGGCTCAGTCGGTTGAGCATCAGACTTTTGATTTCAGATCAAAGTTCTAGTCCTGCATCAGGCTTCTGGCTCTGCGCTGACAGTGTGGAGCTTGCCTGGGATTCTGTCTCTCTCTTTCAAAAATAAATAAATAAACATTAAAAAAATAATAATAATAGAAAAAAAAAAAAAAAAGACCTCAGGCTTCAGGCTCTGCACTGACAGTGCAGACCCTGCCTGGGATTCTGTCTGTCTGTCTCTCTCTCTCTCTCTCTCTCTCTCTTTCTCAAAAATAAATAAATAAACATTTTTTTAATTAGTTTTAAAAGACCTCCCTGGCCAAAAATGTCTACTATTAGCCAAGAGTAGCCTGAAATTTCACCAACAAAGATTCATTGTTTGGAGTTAAACATTTCAAAGACTAGTGGAGACCGGGGGCCCAGGGAGGGGGAGGTCTTCATGGCCTCTGGGTTCTACAGGAGTGGGAGGGGGAGGGTCGTGAGAGGGGCCAGGGGGCCAATTCGGCAGGCTTGACCGCTTGACCGGGGCCTGCGGCGCAGACACACTTTGGAAACCCTTGAGACGGAAAGCCAGAGAGAGGCGTGTGAAGTCAAGGCCCAGAGTAAATCAGCAAAGAGAAAATTAAGAGGATCAATAAAAGAGTTTAATGAAACATAAACAGGTTCAGGGAGGGCTTAAATAAATTCGCGGTCAATCCATAGCAGGTTGTTAAGGAGCATCCCTGACTCGGGGGTTGATGCTGCAGGAAAACACCGGCCCCCTCCTTGCGGGTGCCCTGGGAGCCCTGCCAGGGGCTGAATTCCTGGCCTGAGCTGCAGACACCAGAAGGGGGGCATTTCCTTGTGAATTTGTAACCGAGGGTCCAGAATGAAGGGTGAGAGGATGTCCCCAAGCCATTGCAAGGCCAGCAACACTAGCCATTGGCTGGAGGCAACCGAGGGCCCTGAAATGGTAGGAGCAGAGCCACGACACCTGGCCTCTCACACTTCGCAGTGTCTCACCTGTCCCAGGCACCCCCCCCCCCCCCGCTCCCAGTGCGACAGGCCCTCCCACGGGGATGTAGGAACCTGAGGTCACCACCGTGCCCTGACCCAGAAGTGCCAGCTCAGGACCTCTCCCTGCCCCTGCACCACACGTCCTCCGATGCAGGCCCCCATGTTGATATGGGGACAGGGCGCCCCACAAGTAGATCCATGCTGGGGAGAAGGGTAAAGCCTCTCTTCCTTCCCGCTTCTTCACACTACCAACCCTCCGCCCTCTCGCCTCCCCCAGCATCTCCAGGGTTCCCCAGACTCTGCTCAGAGGGGAGAAACCAGGCCCCAATCTGGCAGCTTGCCTGCCTGCCTCTGACTCTCCTGCCAACCCCCGCTCCCTTCCCAGGTGGAAGGAAAAGGCCAGCCGCGTCTGCCTGTCTGGCTGACGCTCTTCTAGCAAATCCTCTACCCTCACCAGGACCTCAGGCCTCAGCGCCAACCATGCGAGATGAGAAGGCATTCTCTTCACAGGAGAGGAAACGCTTTGATCTGAGGCCATGGCGCTGGGCTTTAACTAGGAAGCCATAGAATAGAAACTACCTAACACAACCCCGCCACATTTTCCCGTAGGAAACTGTGTAGCCCACAAAGGACTACTACGCTTCCCTAGACGCCTTTGGCTTCCAAGAAAATGAGAGTGGAGTCTGCCCAGCCAAAATTCTCCAGGGTTGGCTGGGCACATCTGGATACTAGGTGAGGTCCCCAGCTCCTAAAACCAGAGGTTCATTCACCACAACCTTGCTTTCTGCCCATCGGTCTCAATCGATGCCACCCAACCCAACCAGGAAGCTTGGCCAGGTGGCCACGCAAAAGGTCCCCAGCCTTAGGGAATAGCCCCCTGGAAGGTCTTGCATCATAAGGCAGGGAGGCAGATGGAGAGCAGGCGTTTCTACTTAAAGGAAGTGGGATGCAGCCTGAACCCCCCATTCCCCAGAATCAGACCTGATTGCTCTAGGTTGACTGAGGCAGGAGACAGCATGACCCCTCTCCACAACCGCTGCACTGGGCCTTGGCTTTCACACTAACATCCTCTTACCGGAAAACTCAGGAGGCCCAGCCGTTCCTCCAAACATGCTCTCTCTGGCTCAGGTCACCATGTATGTGGCCTGACTTTCTTCTCTTCTTTGAGAAGAAATCAGGACCTTAAAATATCTTAAGCCCAGTGGTGCCTGGGTGGCTCAGCCGGTTAAGCGCCTGACTTCGGCTCAGGTCATGATCTCGCAGTTTGTGAGTTCGAGCCCCACGTCGGGCTCTGTGCTGACAGCTCAGAGCCTGGAGCCTGCTTCAGTTTCTGCATCTCCCCCTCTCTCTATCCCTCCCCAACTCATTCTCTCTCTCTCTCTGTCTCAAAAATAAATAAACATTCAAAATAAATAAATAAATAAATAAAATATTCCAAGCCTGAGTAGGGCCCTTTGATAGCTTTGATTGTTCCCCCACTTCCCTCCCTTCCTGGTGACTCCCCAGCACCTGCCCCTGCAACCTTTTCCCTCCCAGGCCCCTGCTCTGACTTCACAAAGGCCAGGCTCTCTGATGGCAGTCCAGGGTGGCAAGCAGCCCACAGGACACATAAAAACTTCCCCAGCTTCTAAGGGGTTCCCGGCAAGACTGCCAAATAAAATAGGTACAAGTTGAGCAGCTTCTGTTCAGCCAGGCGCCAGCCTGAAACTTTTCGTTTATGTTCACTGCTAGTAATTTTGCTGAGTACCCAACCCCTCCGCAGTAACAGAGAAGTCAGCTGCGGGAAGAGGGTAGTGGAGGGAAGAGAGCTTGGTCTTCCCAAATAAATGTGTCTTTGGCCCTCCTGATAATTTCTCAGCCACTTCTGGCCACAGCGGTGCAATTTCAGGTAAACGCGATCACAGATAGATACGGTTTTCTCAGTGCTAATGAGCTCATAGCCTGCATCTCAGAGCCCAGGCAGAGAGAGGGCGGCAGCCAGGCCTCACCCTCGGGGAGGGGCTGCAGTGTCTCGAGGGAGCCTCTTCCAGAATGTGCTCTTCTCTCCCCAGGGAGGCCTGCTGGCTCCTGCAGATACTGGATGGTGGGATCATAGAGCCTCCCAGGTGCCTTCATGGCCCTCCCCAAACCAAGAGATACTGATTGAAGGCTGTCCTGTCCGCCTCAGGAGGGTGGGCCCATCACGTCCCCATGCCATTAGAAACAGACACCTGGCCCATGACCCTGAGTCACCCTTGAACCTCATGGGCAATTCTCTTGAGGCTTCTCTCCCTACACACACACACACACACACACACACACGCACAGTGCTTGGCTGGCATGAGGAAAGCAAAGCGCAGAGGCAAACAGGCCCCTCCCGCAAGGAAAGGAGGAGAAAGGGAGGGTCCCTGCCATTCTAATTCTGCTCCACTCAGAAGACAGGCCCCTTCTCAAAGGCAAAGGAGAAGAACGCTAAGGAGGCCACTCCCCAGGAGTCCTGGGGAACACTTCAGACAGAGCACAGAGGACCCAGGCCTCTCTCGGCTGGCCCCAGCCGTGTCTCCTCACAGTGACCAGGCCATGACGGCATGGAAGATGAGTCTTCATTCATGACTAGAGCCAAATACGGCGAAACCTTGGGTGGGGAGTAGCTTGTTCTGCGAGCGTTCTACAAGACGAGCAAACATTTCTAATACATTTTAACTTGATAAATGAGCGAGCTCTCGTCATATGAGTAGCACGTGATGCCGAACATCACATGATCACAATGGTTCTTCTCCCTGTCTCTCCCTCTCCCTCTCGCTCTCACTCTACGGGATCGTGGGTGATCGTCTCCCATGCTTGGATGCTTCGTCTCAGGCCGTGGTGTTTGGCAGACATCAGTGATTTTTCAGAACGTTGGAAGGTGCCCACAACTGGCACTAGGGTATTTTTTGTCACTTCAAAGCACCTACGGACAGTCCTTTGCTCTTCCATCCAAGACTAAGCTTAGGAACGCTTTGCTTCATTCTAGGTCTGGCGGCCTGCAGATAGAGACCCTTTCCTCTGCTGCCGTATTGCCAGTTACATTAAATACAGTATATGACATGAGTTTATCAATACTGTAGTGTAGTCAACATCCGTTAGCGATAGTGAAAGTCGTCCTACACAATCACCCTCCTCTCTCTCGTCTCCCCTGCACCAGCCACGAAGGTTTTCAAAGGTCAGCGCAGGTTAACTTATTTTTCTTTATATTTTATACTTGTTTTATGATTTTGTATTATATTACTATATTGTAATCATTTTTATGTGAGTATTTTCAGGTTGTGGAACAAATCATCTGAGTTTCCATGACTTCTTTTTTTAAATTTTTTTTTAATGTTTTTATTTATTTTTGAGACAGAGAGACAGAGCATGAGCAGGGGAGGGGCAGAGAGAGAGGGGGACACAGAATGTGAAGCAGGCTCCAGGCTCTGAGCTGTCAGCACAGAGCCCGACACGGGGCTTGAACTCACAGACTGTGAGATCATGACCTGATGTGAAGTCGGACGGTTAACCGACTGAGCCACCCAGGCGCCCCATGAGTTTCCATGATTTCTTATTGGGAAATTCGCTTTGATATCCAAGTGCTTTGGATTACAAGCATGTTTCCGGAACAAATTGTGCTCCCAAACCAAGGTTTTACTGTATTTAGATTTTGCTCCCAAGCAGTGCATTCCTGGATAAGGAAAGGAAATTCCTTGTCCCAACCAAGATGCCAGGGTTCCATTGCATCAGCGCCTATCAGATGAGGAGGAGAGGGGGGTGGTCAGCCAGGGGGAAGCATGGGGCCCTGCGCAAAGGGCTGGACCAGAGGGCAGCTGTGGCCAAGTCACCACACAGGTTGAAGGCCAAGCAGGTCACCCTCTCCCAGGGCCTCTCCTCCCTCCCCTCCTCTCCTGGACTCACTGACAGAACACACCCCTACAAAAAAGCTCAAGGAAATTCACACCTCCTGTGAAAGTGTAGGAACCTGCTGTCCACACCCGCTGGGCACCAGTGACCATGGGCCTATCTCTGGGCCTCAGTTTCATCACCTGTAAGATGGAGATGACCGGAGAGGATGGCTGCAAGGCCAGAGGCTGTCTGTCCTCAGAGAGCGGCCATGGGGTCACCCACAAAATCCTCATGGGGCAGGGCAGCTTCCGGACCGTCAGGGGCCAGGGGCCACAGGCATCTCCATCCCCCACCAATTCGCCCCTCCCACTGGTGGGCGGGGCCTGCCGTGGGCAGGGAGAATCCAGGTTGGATGCAGCCCTTTGGCGGGCCAGGTGCTTTCCTGGAGGGAACAACCTGTCTCTCTAGTCTCCCTTGCTTCTCAGGCTTTTCTTCTTTCTTATCCCCCCACCAGCTGGCCTCAATCCCGCCTTACTTCAACATCCACCTGACCCTCACGGCCACCCCAGCCCTGTTGAGGTCATGGCCTCTCTCACAGACACCTGACAACCTCTCTCCCCATTTTTTAGTTCAAGTTCAAGTTGAGAGAATGCATCCAATTGGTCCAGCTCCACCTGTGGTGCGAGGCTATAATCACCAGTCCACCACGGCCTTGGCCCGCAGGACTGGCCGGCAAGCTACTCCCTGGGCAGAGGCGAGGGCCTCTGGGTAGTGACTGGCAGAGTCGTTCTTAGGTTTAAACGAGATGCGGAACAGGTACTCCTGGCTTTGAACTCGGTGCACGGCAGGTGCCCATTTCCCCCCTCACCTCCAGCCCTCTCGGTGGTGGGACAACCTTCCTAGTGGTCCTCCTCCCTGCACAGTATCCCTAACACCCTTCTCCCCCACCTTCGCACCTGGGCCTCCTCTCAGCCCTCACTGCTCAGCAGCACTTGCTGCCCAGAGTGGAGTCGATTAGTTGCAATGCTGGTGGTGTGTGGACAGCCACAGCCTCTTTCACTGGGGGAAGGGATGGGTGGAGTCTTCAAGAGAAGAAAGGGGGTGAACAGAAAGAGGACACAGCTGCCAAACTTTGCGACGTGCCGGGCGCTGACCGCTGAAAGCCAAGCCTCCCCCAACTGCAGAGAGACTTGGCTAACAACAGTTTCCATTTACTCTTCCCCATCTCTCCCCAGACCCCTCTCATGCCGGAGAATTTTTCTAAGCAAAACGGACCGTCCACCCCTCCTCTGGATGGTGGCCAGGTGGCCAAGGAAGAAGGTCAATGACAGCAGAAAGAATAGAGGGATACAGAAAGCATGGGGGGGAGGCAGGGAGTGGAGACAGTACTTACTTCCCCGAAACGTAAGAGCTTGGTTTTCTCTGGACCCAGGGACCCATGGACTTGAACATGAGCAACAAGATGCCACCTCAGTCATGAGAGCAGGAGGGTGTGGAGCATCTGCAGCTGAATCCCACCTTCTAATCAGAACCACCCACCAGTGTAGAAGGCTCCAGCACGTGACGGAACTCTGGGACGTCATCTGCAAAATGGGGGTAAGTAGAACCTAGCTCCTAGAGCTGATGCAATCTCTAAAGGAAGAGAGGTGTGTGCAAAACTCAGCACAGACCCTGACATTCACTAAATGGTCAGTGAGTGACGGCCATTATCTACTTGGTCAGAGAGAGACAAAGAGCGCCATCACATTCCCTGCGTCTTGACAACCCTGCCCAGTGCCTGAAGTGCCCTGCAGCGTCACAGGGACGGGGCTGGCCAGCTGGAGAAGCTGTGTGTGAAGCCGGACTGTTGTCTCTGGTCCCTCTGGTTAACATTCCACTCATCTGCAAGACGTAAGGAAAGAATTGCTTTACAGGACAGCTCTGCCCTTTTTTGCCCCCAAGGAAACTTCTGGTCTTTGAAAGCTAAGCTTTGTGCGCTTCTCCGGTTCATTTCCTTAGTGCTTCTCCCACTTCTGGGGAGTAGTCTCCCCGAACATCTGAAGATTTCCATTTTCTTTATTGCTTTGCCTCATCCTCCTCCGTTTTTCATATTCCTCTCCTCTTTTCGTGTCTAGCTAAAGCGAAGACTTGAGTCTTATTAACATTGCCGGCCCTGCACCTTCTCCACGGAGCACGTGGGTGTCAGAATATCACAACCCGGGTGTCACTCAAACCTTCTCTCCGCCTCAGGGTGTCACTCACACAGCACCGCGGACCTGAGCCGTAGTTGGTGGGAGTGAACATGAACCAGCGGCGTGCAAGGTGAGGAGGAGGGGTCTTAGAGAGGCGGTGGGGCGATGCCACCCTGGGCTCCAGCCAGTTCCACCACCCCCAGCCTTTGTCCAGCCCCGGATCTCTCCACAAGCACCCCCTTCCCTGGGGGAAGGAAGCGTTCCATCTCTTCAGGGTCAATACACCACCCACAGGGAAGGGACAGTGTCTACTGTGAGTGGCATTTTCAGACCGAGCCTGTGCCCTTCATCACTTCTGTTTAGCCAGGAAGCATTCCCTGCCACCCACCACCACCCCTTAGATCTCCGTCAAGGCAGGCATCGGCCTAACAGGTCACAAGTAGACCCGTCCAGATGTAGCCCTGCCTGACCCATCCGCTTAGGAGGAGAAGGGAGATCTGTGCTGTGCCCAGCAGGGATGGCCTTTCCAACCTCTGCAAGGCCATGTAGATCCACTCAGGAGAGAGGAAGGGAGAGAAGGGAAGGAGGGAAGCAAACAGAGAATTGAAGAGAGGCTCCTGGCGGCTAGAGTCAAAATCTGCAGGAGGTGCATGTACACGCGATTCTCCAGAAGCCCCAATGGTCAGGTGGGAAGGGGACTGACTCTCGCCGCTGCTCACATATGCGGCCCTCCAGATCACGTTCTGCCACTGCCTTGCCCCATCTGGAGCCCCACTGGTATTTGATCCATTCCACAGACATTTATGAGGTGCCAACACCGCAACAGTCACATCCCACCGTCCCACCTCTGTCAGCTTTGGGCCCACACACCGGAGGGCTCCCCAGATCTGACTCTTGTCAGCAATAAGCCAAGAGTGGCCAGACGGGTCCAGTGTACAGACGTGCCCTGGGGGGCTGGAGGCCCTTTGGGAAGATGGGTAGAGGAGACCAGGCCTGAGGCTGAGGGTGGCAAGCAGCTGGGTGAATGGGAATGCAGGGACAGGATATGAAGGCCAGGTGGGGGGCAGACCCGCAGGGGTGGGGAAGGCTCCAACAAAGGTGCCGCCAGGGCTGGAGACTGCAAAGTCTCAGGAGATCCTGAATGAAACTGTAGGCCACCACTCCCTACCCCTCTACCCAAGACCCCTGAATTAAGAACCTTACGGGCTGAGCTGGGGGAAGGTAAACGAGCTCCCCTGGTGCCAGCTGGGGGCGGGGGGGGGGGGGGGGGGCGGGCGATGCAGCCAGCCAGCCCTCTGACATTGCTAATGCAAGCATTTTATTCCTTTGGTCGGTGTTATCTTCCTTTCATTCTGTTTCTTTTCCCGTTTTTGGCTTCCTCATTAACATCATGTTCTACTAAGGATTATGTGCTTCAGAAGCTTAGGAAAAGGCCAGGAAGCCCGAGTAGGATATCGGGTTTAGGCAGCTGTGAAAGCGCCCTGGCCTTTCAGCTGGGTGGAATCATTTGTGTCTAGCGCCATCTTTTGGCCATTTCCCAAAACTGCAACTGACGGTACTAAAGTAAGGAGCCCGCTTGCCCTCAACGCTTGAAAACCTTTTTCTTTGCTGCCAGCTTAGGGAAAAGGCCAGCCCAACGTAGCAAAAAGTCTGAGCTGGAGAGCATTTCTTTATTTTTTTAAGTGGGCTCCGTGTCCGGTGTGGAGGAGCTTGAACTCACCACCCGAGGTCAAGAGTTGCATGTTCTGGGGCACCCAGGTGGCTCAGTTAAACGTCCTAGTTCATCTCAAGTCATGATCTCACAATTCACGAGTTGTAGTCCCGCATAGGACTCTGTGCTGACAGCGCGGAGGCTCAGAGCCTGGAGCCTGCTGCGAGTTCTGTGTCTCCCTCTCTGCCTTTCCCCTGTGCGCGCTCTCTCTCTCTCTCTCTCTCTCTCTCTCTCTCAAAAATAAACATTAAAAAGTTTTTTAAAAAGAAAGAAAAGAGTTACGTGTTCTACAAACGGAGCCAGCCCAGCCACCCTGGAGACCATGTCTGGGTGAAACAACGTTTTAAATTTTTCAAGAGGTTATAGTAACAGTTACTGGGCCAGGAGGCAGGGTCAGGAACTGGTTTAGTCTTCTGCAAAACTGAAAGTTCTTGATGGGTAAGATACAGCACGTAGCTCAATCTTCATGTTAGCAAACACCTGGATAAAATCGTTTTTTTACATGTGAAAGCAACTCTGGGTTTTGACCTTAAGAAGAACACGATGAGGAGGTTCCTGGGTGGCTCAGTGGGTTGAGCGTCCAACTCTTGATTTCAGCTCCAGTCACGATCCCAGAGTCGTGGGATGGAGCCCCCCAATGGGCTCCGCACTGAGCATGAAGCCTGCGTAAGATTCCCTCTCTCTTTCCCTCCCCCACTCTCCCCTGCTGGTGCGCTCTCGCTCTAAAATAAAAAAATTGATTAGTTAATTTTCAAAAAAAGATTTTGTAGAGTGAATGGTAATTACATACAACAGGTCCTTACGAAACTATTTTAGATTTCACCTTCCAGTGTGATTTGCTGGGAGGTGTCCGGGCCATTCTCACTAACCATGAAAAAACCATGAGCTGCGGCAGGATGGAATACTAGGTAGCCATAACAACAGGGAATGATGTGGAAAGATCTCCAAGCCCTATTGTCACATGCAAACGGTGCACAGTGCGCTGCCATACACAAGTGTGGGCACGTGTGTGTCGGTGTATGAAGTAGACACAATTGAAAATTTGTGAAAGAGCACACAAGAAAGAATACACAATAACACTGGAGCCTTTGGGGAGGAGATCAGAGTGGCTGTGGACAAGATTGAGAGGGAGACTTTTGTACTAACTTTTAACTTTAAACAAATTTATTTTAAGTAAGTGTTTATTTTTTCAAAAGTATTCCAAGAAACAGCACCTGGCGCATGGAGGCTGGCCAGGAGCTGGAAGGGAAGCATTCTGTGGTGGACTATACGCAGAAAATAAAACATATTTTGTAGCGAGATTAGCAGCTTTCATGCATGCCTCCGCATTTGCTTCTCTTGTTATTCCGGGGCTTTTGGTAAGGTACTGTTTGCGCATTCCAGGCTTCCGTCAGCCATGTGGCAGGATTCAGCTAGCAATACCGAAAATGCTAAGATGTGGGTCCTGCCTTCAAAGACTTTCCAGTTTCCTGAGGTCAAGAAATACATGTAACACCTTGCAATTAAAATTTTGTGATGAAAATTTTATCTATCGCGATGCGATAAACTGCCACCGAACCGAATGGCTTCAAACAATATTTTATTATTATCCCCTTATGTTCCAAGGGTTCACTGGGATCAGCTGGTGGTTGCAGTCTGAAGGTGGCTGGATTGGAGTCAGCTGAGGGTTCCCCTGGACTGGACATTGAAGATGATGTCTTCACTCACACGTCTGGCTCCACAGCTGGGTGCTGGCCCAACACCTCTCTCCATGTAGCCGCTCCAAAGGGCTAGTTTGGCTTCCTCACAGCATGGCTGTCATAGCTGGTGAATGGCTTCTCCCAGAAGCTGTGAGGCTTCTTAAAACTCAGAAGTCATGCAGAGTCTTCTGTATTGGTCAAAAGTGAGTCACGGGGCCAGCCCAGATTCAAAAGGAGGGGACTATCCAGGACATGAATAGTAGGAGGCCTGGTTTATTAGAGGGTCATCTTTGGAGAATAGCACAGCAAAATAAGATAAAGACAAGGTACAATAGGACCCAGAACTTGATCCTGCCTGACTGTCTCAGAGCTTATTCAAAACTAGAGCCTTTTCCAAACTATAAGAGAGTCTTAAATACAGAGAACAAACTGAGGGTTGATGGGGGTGGGCAGGGGAGAGGGGAAAATGGGTGATGGGCATTGAGGAGGGCACTTGTTGGGATGAGCACTGGGTGCTGTATGTAAGCAATGAATCATGGGAATCTACCCCCAAACCCAAGAGCACACTGTATACACTGTATGTTAGCCAACTTGACAATAAATTATATTTTTCCATGCTTTGGGGGGAGAAAAAAGCTTCTTGGAGGGTTATTATTCAGGACTTCAAATTTCACGCCTAGAAAAATTAGAAAACCAATCATTTAAACCTTGTTTCTCATTTACTGTATTAGAAAGACACCTGGCCCAAAAAAACTCACCTCAGAATCAACTTTATCCAGCTCAAAACTGAGGAACATCTGGAACATTAAGGAATCAAAATGCCCCTGGATAGCATGTGGCGGGCCTTCTGGGTATTGAAGCCACCACCCCCTCTTCTCTCCACAAAATGCAGACACGTATATACACACATCCTCTGGGAAAAGAATGGCTTTCTCGACCTGCTCCCTACCCCATTCACCCTGAAACAACACCATCACCCCTGCGGGGTTCTTGCTATATCCAGAAATGGACCCAAATAATCAACAAGGAAGTTATATTATAGTAAGCTTCATCCTTAGACTTCAGATATATATGATATAAACAGAATAGAATATAAATAGAATAACATCTTGTAGAACTAATTAAAATTACATCTTTTAGGGGTGCCTAGGTGGCTTAGTCGGTTAAGCATCTGACTCTTGGTTTCAGCTCAGGTCATGATCTCACAGCTTGTGGGTTCGAGCCCCACATTGAGCTCTGTGCTGACAGCACAGAGCCTGCTTGGGATTCTGTCTCCCTCTCTCCCTGCCCCTCCCCTGCTCGCTCATTCTCTCTCTCTCCTGCTCTCTCTCAAAAATAAACATTTAAAAATTTTTAAAAAGAGTAATAAAGTAATAACTTTTCAACAAGATTTAATGATGAGTAGGTGGTCACAATATGTTCCTAACTGAAGAAAGAAGGCACACAAAACTATCTACAGTATTTATAAACACAGGGGAAAAGATTAGTGGAAAATACACTGAAAACATTAACACTGATTCTCTCTGTTAAGACTATGGGAGACTTTTATTCTTTTTTTATTTTAAGTTCATTTCTTCATTTTGAGAGAGAGACAGTGCACGTGAGTGGAGGAGGGGCAGAGAGAGGGAGAAAGAGAGAATCTCAAGCAGGCTCTGCACTCACCGCACAAAGCCCAACACAGGGCTCGATCTCACGAACCATGAGATCATGACTTAAGCCAAAAATCAAGAATCGGAGGCTTAACCGACTGAATCACCTAGGCGCCCCATTCTTTTTTTTAAGATTTTATTTTTAAGTAACCTCTGTGCCCAACATGAGGCTCAGACTCACAACCCTCAGATCAAGAGTTGCACGCTCTACTGACTGAGCCAGCCAGGTGCCCCGGGAGACTTTTATTCTTTATACATTTCTGTATTTTGTACAATGAACATACAGTCCTCTTATAATCAGGAAGAAACTCCACATATGCATATGTATCCACTTTGATCTCTCCTCTCACAATCTCCTTTCTCAATTCTCCCATTAGAATGTCCCCATGGACTCCAGTTTGAAGTGACAGCTTGACCAGGAGCTGTTAGGGCAGGAAATGGGATGTTCCGAAGTCCTCCCCAGGCTGACAACAGTCCCCTATTTGGATTCTGCTCTGGTTCTCAGTGTTGGTATCAAGGGTATACAAATGTGAGCTACTCATGAACCCGTGGGAGGGGCTGGAGTAAAGTGGTGGCATGGTGAAGAAAGCTGTGAAGGTGGTAATTTGAACAAAAGACATTTGACTGCTAAGAACAAGGGCAAGGGAAGAACAGAAGACAACAGCAAAAATAGAAGACGTGTCCTTTAGGAAGGTTTGCAGGTCATTCCACTCCACAGACTCCCTCTCAATGTTTGTACACTGCTGACTTCCTGCACCTCACAATGGCATCTGCTATTGTCATCACCATCGTCACCAGCACCATCATCACCATCATCATCATCATCACCATCATCACTATCATCACCATCATCACCACCATCATCATCATCATCACCATCATCACCATCATCATCATCACTATCATCACCATCATCATCATCACTATCATCACCATCATCATCACCATCATCATCATCACCATCATCACCATCATCATCACCATCATCATCATCATCACCATCATCACCAGCACCATCATCACTATCACCATCACCATCATCATCACCATCATCATCATCATCACTATCATCACCATCATCATCACCATCATCATCATCATCACCATCATCATCATCATCATCATCACCATCATCACCATCATCATCACCATCATCACCAGCACCATCATCACTATCACCATCATCATCACCATCAACATCATCATCATCACCATCATCACCATCATCACCATCATCACCATCATATCATCACCATCATCACTATCACCATCACCATCATCACCATCATCACCATCATCACCAGCACCATCATCACCATCATCATTATCATCATCACCATCATCACCATCATCATCATCATCACCATCATCACCATCATCATCATCATCACCAGCACCATCATCATCATCACTATCATCACCATCATCACCAGCACTATCATCACCTTCATCACCAGCACCATCACCATCACCATCACTTCTTTAGCATGGCAGAGAATATCTATTTCAACCCAGCTGCCCACAGCATCCATCACAGTGAAATCCTAAAGCAGCACTTCCCAGAGTGTGTCCCTAGATCACCAATACATGACAGGCTCTGTCAAAAGGCGGTGGGGGAAGAAGAGGGTCCCTGCCTGCCACACCCATTTCCCGAAGATGTATGGTGAGCACTGTCACACCTAAAACTCAGAAGCGGTGCAGTAAAAAAAAACAAAAAAACTTTTTTTTTTTAACCAAATCTTACCCAAAACATCTTGGAAACTCAGAATCCTGTGGAACACATTTTAGGAAACACTACATTCTAAATAAAGTTATAGGCCTTGGGGCGTCTGGGTGGCTCAGTCAGTTGAGCATCTGACTTCGTGAGTTCGAGCCCCACATTGGGGTCTGCGCTAACAGCTCAGAGCATGAAGCCTGCTTCAGATTCTGTGTCCCTCTCTCTGTGTTCCTCTCCCCCTCGCACTCGCACTCTGTTTCTCTCTCTCTCTCTCTCTCTCTCAAATAAATATTCAAAAACAGGTTTTTTTTTAACTACAGGCCAGGGGCACCTGGGTAGCTCAGTCAGGTAAGCATTCAACTTCGGCTCAGGACATGATCTCGAAGTTCACAAGCTCAAGCCCCACATTGGTCTGTGCTGACAGCTCGGAGCCTGCAGCCTCCTTCAGATTCTTGTCTCCCTCTCTCTCTCTGCCCCTCCCCAGCTCATACTCTCTCTCTCTCAATAATAAATAAAACATTAAAAAAATTATTGGGTGCCTGGGTGTCTCAGTCGGTTAAGTGTCCGACTTCGGCTCAGGTCATGATCTCATAGTTCATGGGTTCGAGCCCCGCATCGGGCTCTGTGCTGACAGCTCAGAGCCTAGAGCCTGCTTTGATTCTGTGTCTCCCTCTCTCTCTGCCCCTCGCCTGCTCACACTCTGTCTCTCTCTCTCTCTCAAAAATAAATAAACATAAAAAAAATTTTTTAAAGAAATGAATATTTTTAAATAAATAAAATTTTTTAAATTCTTTAAAAAAATTACAGGCCAAACAAGACTAACCCTATGGCAATTATTATATATATACTTTTTCCATATTTTTTTGCCAATATTATACCACATGAAATGGAAATAAAAGTTAAAACTTTTAGGAAGATAGAGAGAGGAATCACACTGTTGGCCGATGTTTTGTTCATCGATATATTAGAAAAGAATAAGCTCTAAAACTATTAGAACTAGTAAGAATTCAGCAAAGTCACTAGGATGGAAGCTAAGTATTCAGAATAATGGATATAATAGCTCAGCAACAACAAATTAGAAAAATTAAGATATTGAATTCCAACAATAACGTTTTTAAATTATCTGGACATTGTTTTAAGTAAAAAAGTTAACATTTCCATTAGGAAGATGAGGCTGCATTTTTTGAGTAAATACGTAGTTCTTATTCATAAAACTATTAGCTTCTTATAATAACGTGAATTTAAGGGTAGAGCAAAATAAATTTTGGAGCTAGTTGGCCTTTCCCTGGAAAAATGCCCTGCCCCTTCCCTGTGGCCTCCAATGTTTCTTGTGAGAATATTTCTCTCATTCCAATCATTTTCTCTCACAGATAATGCCTCGCCTCTCTAGATGCTTTCAAGATTCTCTGGCTTTGTCTTTTTTCTTTGTGTTTAGTTTTTTATTGTGATGTATCATCATAGATTCTTTTAGGTTATGCTGTTTGGGACAGCTTCTAGAATCTGTAGGTTTATGTCTTTTGCCAAATTTGGACAGTTTTCCATCATTATTTTTCCAAATCTCTTTCATCTCCCACTTCTTCTCTCTCATTATAGGACCCCCCACAATACAATGTTAGATCTTTTGGGGGGTGCCTTGGTGGCTCCATCAGTTAAGTGTCTGACTATTGATTTCAGCTCAGGTCATGATCTCACAGTTGGTGACCCTCTCCCACCCCAGGTCTGCGTTGGCAGTGCAAACCCTGCTTGGGATTCTCTTTGCCCCTCCCCTGCTTGTTCTCTCTCTCTCTAAGTAAATAAATATTTAAAAACAACAACAAATGTTAGATCTTTTGTTACTGTCCCATAGGTCCCTGGGGTTCTTCTCATTTCCTTTCAGTTTTCTCTGTTGTTTTCTCTCTGTTGTTCAGATGAGGCAATTTCTATTGTTCTGTCTTCAAGCTCATTGATTCTTTCCTCTATCATATTTGTTCTGATGTGGAGCACATCCAATGAATTTTTTTAATTCTAATTAAATTTTGCAGCTCTTAAGTTTGTTCATTCTTCTTTATATCAATTTCCTTGTGAGACTTTCTATTTTTTCATTTGTTTCAAATATGTTTAAAATAGCTTGTTGAAGCATTTTAATAGTGGCTGCTTTAGAATCTAATTTCTGTATCATCTCTGTGATGGTGTCTATTGATTGTCTTTTCCTGTTCAAAATCAAATTTTCATGGTTCTTTGTATGAGGAGTGATTCTAATTGTATCTTAGACATTTGGGTTATTATTCTATGAGACTCTGGATCCTACTTAACCTTCTTATGCAGACCGTAACCTGTTTAGATGTAGTATTCAGGTCCAAGTGTAGTGGGATTTCCCTGCTAGGCCCTACTGACACCATCCCACCAAATGTACAGCATAGACTCACTCCACCCCATTGCCACTAGGTCAGGGTGGAAGCTCACTGCCAGAAGCCCACCAGCACTGCAGGGTGGGAGTGAGGAAATTCAGGGAAGTTCTTCCTTTGGTGTTTGGCTGCAATGGGGTAGGTACTGTCTGCTGTTCTGCTCTTTTCTCGGTCCTTTGACTAGAGTGAGGAGGCTCTCCATGGGGCTTTTTCTTTTCATGCCTGTTTATGGTTCCAGGTCACTGGCTTCTCCAGCCCCCCATCTGTGATACATGAGAGGCAAAATGAAAATCCTAGGAACCCATTGACAAGTTATTCCTCAAGCCCCAAGGTCCCTAACCAGTCCTAACCAGCCTAGGGAGGAAGACACTTATGAAAAGAGACAGCTGAGCAGTCTGAACACCATGAGAGGGGGAAGCTAGCACCTTGTACAAGAGAGGGGGCTTCCCCACACACAGCCAGAGGTACATATTCAGACACTAATATGTCCCAGGTGCCCTCAAAGACCTCCCTAAGAGCTCTAGGGTCTCAGAGTGAAATCATTCCGTCTTCCCTGAGGAAAGCACAGACTCTTTACTGACATTTTTATTTTTCTTTTTTAAAAAGAGTTATTGAAATATAGCTCACATGTCATACAATTTGTTCATTTAAAGTGTAAAATTCAATGGTTTTTAGTATATTCATAGACTTGTGCATCCCATCAATTTTAGGATATTTTCATTACCCCCCAAATAAATCTCCTACCACTTAGTTGTCATCCTCCAACTATTCCCCCAGCCCCTGCCCCAGGAAGCCACTAAACTACTTTCTGTCTCTACTTTCTGATTTGCCCATTTTGGACATTTCATATAAATGGAATCATAGGATACATGGCTTTTAATGGCTGCTTTCTTTCACTTAGCATAATATTTTCAAAATTCACCCATGCTGTACCATGAGTCACTACTTCATTCCTTTTTATGATTGAACAATATTTCATCGTATGAATATACTACATTGTGTTTATCCATCCATCAACTGATGAATGGTTTAACTGTGTGAGAAACTGTTAGACTATTTTACAAAATAGCTATACTATTTTTGCACTCCTGCCAGCAATGAATGAGGGTTCCAATTTCTCCACTTCTTTGGCAACACTTGTTATCATCTGTCTTTTTTATTATACCCATCCTAGTGGATATGAAGTGGTATCTCATTGTGGTTTTGATTTGCATTTCCCTGGTGGCTAATAATATTGAGCATCGTTTTATGTGCTTATTGGCCATTTGTATATCTCCTTTGGAGAAATGTCTATTCAGATACTTGGCCAATTTTTAATTGTATTGCCTTTTATTGTTCAGTTGTAAGAGTTTATTGTATATATTCTGGATACTAAACCCTTATCAGATATATGACTTGCAAATACTTCCTCCCAATCTGTGGATTGTCTTTTCACTCTATTGATGCCGTCCTTTGATGTGTAAAAGTCTTGCATTTTGAGGGTGTCCAGTGTATTTTTTCTTTTGTTGCTTGTGCTTTTGTATCATGTCTAAGAAACCACAGCCTAACCCAAGGTCATGAATATTTACTCCTGTGTTTTCTTCTAACAGTTTCATAGTTTTTGTTCCTATATTTAGAGTTTTGATCATTTTGAGTTAACTTTTGTATAGTGTGAGGTAGGGATCCAACTTCATTCTTTTGCTTGTGGCTATCCAGATGTTCCAGCACTATTTGTTGAAAACATTATTCCTTCCTCATATCATTATCTTTACACACTTGTCAGAAATCCATTGACCATCTACACAAAATGTCAAGCAATTTTTCTTCCTGGTCTGAGTGAAAAACCCAAACCAGGAATAGAAAGTCTTCCTAGAGAAGAAGATGCTTGACTTATGTCTTAAACAATGAACGACAGATTAAATGCAGAGATAGCAGGAGAACTCACATGGGAGAATCAAAAGGAGTGACGTCTTGGGCTAAGATCAAGAGCTACACTTTAGGATGTGAAGCAGAAGAAGGCCCTCGCTCTCCCCAAAGGCTTCACCACCAGTTTGAAGGCAGCAGAAAAGTGATCTTTCACAGAAAAAGAGAACAAAGAAGGAAAATGACAGAGAACGTAGCCATTTTAGATCTCCCAAGGACACCAGATGAGAAAAAATCATTAGTCTTAACATAATCTGCCCTCATCTTCCCCTCACCTATCTTTCAGCAGCAAGTGTCTTGATGATTACTAAACAGAACTAACCAGGAAGGAGTAAATAGCCTCACCTTCTAGACCAGGAATTTCTTTAGCCACCTCAACTGAAAAGTGGTTATTCTCATCACCTCCAGAAAATATTAGTATGAAAACTCCCCACAGGGCCCTTCATATTTGGAGAAGTCTCCCGGGGGGGGGGGGGGAGGGGGGAGAGTCCAGATCAAGTCCAGTGGGTTGGTCACTTGTCACAGAGGCAAATATCTTCTGAGAGGTGCAAAGCCTGCTCACAGGTCTATGTTGTGTACAACCAAGCAGCCTTGTGGCCAGAATCAGATCAACACCACTGTCCAGGAAATATCAGTTTAACTCCAAACATCTTTTTAAAATGAATAACTTCACCATAGATTTCTTGTGAAGCAGCTCAGGGACTTTAGAGAAAGCATACACAGCAGACCTTTGTTACAACCCCATGACATATGACATCCTCTCTCACAAGCTCCACCCTCCACCAACCTATAACCCTTCATGCAACCTCACCTCCTTACTGTGGTCCACGATTCTAACATATGACACACCCTGTCACTGGGCAGTGGAGCGTGTGTCCCATTCTGACTGCTCTTCTCACTGTGGGCAGCATCCCAGGAACTTTTGTGAATAAACTCTTCCATTTTGTTACATGGACAAATCTAACCATTGTTTCTAAAGCCCAAGAGATCAACTGAAACTTGGCATGACTTTCCCAGCCACAGAAAAGCAAGCGATGAGAGCTGAAAGTGTCCCTGAAGTCCCTTTTCCAAACATGAAAACACTCCCAACAAGAACCTTATCTCTCATTAAAATAAGTATGCATTATGGGTTCCAAGAGGCCCTTCACCCCAAATCTCTCCAGCATCAGGCTGACAATGCATGCCTCTGGAGTCACTAACGATTGGACACAAGGGCAGAAGATTTGATCCGTGAAAGGCCATTTAAATATATGAGCAATGGAATGCTGCCTGTGTCAATTATAACACAACTTTTTCCAAAAAAATTGCATGGCCAACGGAAAAGGATAGTGTAATGTAATAGGTGAACAGAAACCAGACTTCTAACAGTCCTACAGTGTGAATATATTTAATGCCCCTGAACTGTACACTTAAAAATGGGTAAAATAGTCAATTTTATGTTATGTGCATTTCACCACAATTTTTTAAAACTCCATAAAGAGAGTACATAGAGTTTTTTCCCTTTTCTTTCTACTTTTTAAATTTTCTATAGAAACTATACACATATGGTCTCTCTGTATCTACATCTATATATCAATATATACGCATATACATTCTATATATGATACATAAATATATATGGCATATATGTATATATAAATTAAATACATATACACAAATAAGCACGCATTACTTTTATGGGCAGCAACATAGTATATTCAACATACTACATCGATTATTGTGGAGTGGGCATGCCCTTCAGAACCAAACAGACCTGCATTTGAATACTTGTGTCATCATTCACGATCTTTGTACCTTCGGTTTCTAAATCTCATTTTTCTCATCTATAAAGTTGGCATCATACCGATCTTGCAGATTTCTTTTTTTTTTTTTTCAGGTTTATTTATTCTTGAGAGAGAGAGTGAGCAGGGGAGGGGCAGAGAGAGAGGGAGAAGGGGATCCCAAGTGCGCTCTGCGCTGACAGAAGGAGCCCCATGTGGGGCTCAAACTCATGAACCATGAGATCACGAACTGAGCTGAATTGCGACGCTCAATCCCCTGAGCCATCCAGGTGCCCCGCAGCGGATTTCTTAGGGAGACAAACAGGAACAAGCGCAAAGCACAAGATGCAGCGTCCAGAACGCAATTGAAGACCAGCTTGTGTTTGTTCTTATGAGGAGAGAAAAGCAGCTTTATTTTCAATTGATGAATAAACAAATATACAGTAAACATGAACATGTTGCTTGGTAATGGCTCCCATAGTCATTTCCTATTTGTTAATTCAATTAATGTCTACTTATGGAGTGCCGACTGTACGCCAGGCACCTTAGCCCAGATTAGGGGCTGAATGAATGTTCTGACACTTCCAGATGCCAAAAAGAGAACATTCAAGGCCAGCAAGATCCAGAGGAGCCGGTGCTTTGCAAGCACAAGCTCTGGGGGAGGGAGAGAGAAATGAAGAGCATCCGACCAGAGAGGTGGTATATCTGAGCCAGACACCTAAGATCCTGGAACCATTCTCAGGTGGGTTTTTGACTTAGGACCTAATTGCAGTCAGTCTTGGAGAACTTTCCTCACTGCCCTTTTAGCTGATCCTTGCCCCCGCTGAACCCAGATGGCCAGATCCCAAGCCGTGCTGTGTGAGTCAGGGCTGCATTCAGCCGAAAATCACTGCCGTAACAACATCACAGACAGGCTGGTGTTCACAACAACAGTTTATTTTCTCACAGCTCTGGAGGCTGGAAGTCCAAAATCAAGGTGTCATAAGATCTGGTTTCTTCATTAGACTCTCTCCTTAGCCTGTAGATACCTGTCTTCTCACTGGGCACTCATATGGCCTTTCCCACGTGCATGGGTCCCTGATATTTCTCTGTGTGTCCAAAGTTCCTCTTCTTACAAGGACACCACTAAGATTGGATTAGGGCCCCCATATGACCTCATTTAACCTTAATTACATCTCTAAAGGTCCTATCTCCAAATACAGTCACATTCTGAGATACTGGGTGTTAGAACTTCAACATATGAATTTGAAGGGACACAATTCAGCCCACAGCAGCCACCAAAAACCTACGTTAAAATAAGGAGTTATTTGTCGCGTGTAATGAGAATCTAGCAGTAGTTGCTCAGGGCTAGTGCTCAAAGATATGATCAAGGACCCTGCTTCTTATATTTTCCTGACTTCCATCCCTAATGTGGTTTTCAATCTCTAGGTCACAAAATTTTCACTGTGCTTTTACTCCACCCAGAATCTTCCTGCCAAGCAGATGGCAAAGGGCCAAAAGTTATGCTAATTAGAACATGTCCCTTTTCAGTATTTCCCCAAAAGGACCACAAGGCAACTTCCACTCCCAGCTTATTGGCCAGAATGTCACACAGCAACCTCTAGCTGCAAGGGACTCTTGGAAGATGAGTGTTTTTTTCACTGTGCTCATGGTTTCCCTGAAAGATCAGATTTCCACTGCTAAAGGAGAAAAGGAGAATGGCTGTTGTGTAAGGATTAAGCAGTGCCTTCCCCAGTAAGGTGGTGCAGGTGCTCGTGTTCTAATGGTGGACACTGGAAGTCCTGGAGACAGTGCTGGGTGACTGGGGAAATACTGTGAACGCCATTTTGGGAGGAAGCCAACGCCATGCTCTGGGCATCACCTAACATGTGGCCATTAGAGCAAGGGGGGAGCTATCCCTCATAATCCGGAGGAAGATACTTAGAGCTTCCAGAGACGATGAGAGGGGGAGAGGATGCAGCCAGAAATAGACTTTGGGGAGCAAGAGAGAAGGAGAAGAAAGTTAACGGGATCTGATAATCCAGGGCAAAGATGGGCAATTGAAAATTTAAAAAGGGGGGTGCCTGGGTGGCGCAGTCGGTTGAGCGTCCGACTTCAGCCAGGTCACGATCTCGCGGTCCGTGAGTTCGAGCCCCGCGTCAGGCTCTGGGCTGATGGCTCGGAGCCTGGAGCCTGTTTCCGATTCTGTGTCTCCCTCTCTCTCTGCCCCTCCCCCGTTCATGCTCTGTCTCTCTCTCTGTCCCAAAAATAAATAAAAAACGTTGAAAAAAAAAATTTAAAAAAAAAAAAAAAAAAAGAAAATTTAAAAAGGAAAAGCCTGGTCGTAGAAGGGCCAAGATGGGATCTGGGGAGAACAAAACAGCCAGAGAATAAAGGATGGTAGGGAAGAGTGCAAGGCAAACCCGTCCTCCTCTGACTCCTGGATCTTCTGCAAAGTCCACATTGCTCATGAATGTTTTGTTGGGCCAGGGAGAGAGGGCACTTTGAAGGGACAATGCGTTTCAAGTCAGAATTGGTGGTGGCTGCATAGAGACTGCTCACAGTCAAACCCAGGAGCTTCAAAAGAGAGCATACGAATCTCTGGGAATCCACAGAAATGAGGGGCATGTGTTGGGCTTGCACAGACCTAGACCTGGCAAAGGGTGCAGCCAAAGCGTATGAGGGCCCCAACCATCATCCAAGCTTCATAAGGGAAGGACAGCGGCTAGAAAAAACATGATTTCTTTCTGAGATCTCTCTTCCACTGGCACCCGACCTGGATAAGAGGAAGCCACCATATATAAAAAGATAGCCCCAAATCCGCCCTCCCCAGGTCACCTCTGTTTGTCCCAAGAGAGAATCTTCTAAGGATCTGCTCTCAGCCAACTGCCCCAGTAAGGAAGGATTCCACTAACCCTGCCCCCAGCTGCACACTCCCCCTCTCCCTTCCTTGCTCTATATTTTACATAGCATTTATCATCATGTATACTATGCATACTGTACGTTTTACATATTTATTTGCATATTGTTTATCTCCCTCAAGTCAAATAGAAACTCCATGAGGGCAGGAGTTTTGTTTGTTTTCTTCATAGCAAATTCCCAGCTCCCAGTACATAGGAGATGCTGAGTAAACACATTGTGTGAATCAGTGACATGAATACCCAATATAGTATTAGCTGAAAACTGGTAAAATCTGTACACTGTGTCCCTAAGGTATTTGCTTTTTAATATAGGAATCCAAGAGCTTATGTAACATGAACAGTCTATTGAGTCTTTAAGTGATGGAATCTCAGGGGCGCCCGGGGGGCTCAGTCGGTTAAGCCTCCAACTCTTGATTTCAGCTCAGGTCATGATCTCACCAGTTCGTGAGTTCAAGCCTCGTGTCTGAATGCTGACGGCACAGAGCCTGCTTGGGATTCTCTCTCTTTCCCTCTCTCCCTCTCTCTCTCTCTCTCTGCTCCTCCTTCACTCGCACGCTATCGCTTGCTCGTTCTCTCTCTCTCTCTCTCTCAAAAATAAATAAATAAACTTAAAAAATTGTTCAAGTGATGGAATCTCAGACAAAGTGACAGACTCATTTGTGGGAGATATTTGAAAGCAGACAGAACTTCCTGACCCACTTCTGGTCACCCCTTGGAATCAGCTGTTTTCTTCCTTGGAGTAAATCCCACAGGAGAGGTCTACAGGTGCCAGGTGAGCTGGGAGAGGGGGGAGTCAGGACCCGGGTCCAGCCTCCCCGGACAGGGCCGCAGCCACTTCTCCTTCCGAATATCACAAGCCAGCCCATGGCCCTGAGTCAGAGCCTCTGAGCTGCGAGGGGCCACAATGTCATTCTGGGGGAGTTTATGGCGTTATTAATATGGAAATAGACAACGGTGCTGCCGCGCTGCTCGCCCCTTTATTAATAACGGTTATTCACGGCCCAGGAGTCAAAGGCGTTTCTGCTTGGGTGCTCATTAAAACTGGCCCCATAAAGAGTAGGAGAAAGGCAATAAATCAGCACTGAATCCAATCATTTCGTGTCGCTGGGGGTAGGGGTCTTTGCCACCGGAAAGTGGGGTGACAGCCAGAGAAACCACCTCGGTGAGATCCTGCTCACCAAGCAGTCAACGGGACAGACCAGCCCACGATCATCACCTCTGTGCCACCCTGGGCCCGACCCCGCTCCTGAGGAGGCAGGTCTGGGACTAGGTGTGTCATCTTCAGAGACTCTCCAACAATGGAGAGGTGGGGAAAGACAGAGGGAAAACCTGGAAGCCCCGCGGACACCCAGACTCCCACAGCCCTTCCCACAAGATCCGGAGACCCTGGAACCGGAGGTTCCGGGTTATGACAGGAGGGTGAATACGGATCCAACACGTAGACGCTTCCTGAGGGAACGTGGGGGCACTTTTCCTTGACTTGTCTCAGAGCTGATGAAATAAATAATGTCCATGTGAGGTTCAGAGTTGACAAAAATGCGTTGTCACCGCATTTCACACTCCACGCGTGTTGTGTCTTAACTCTGTGTGCCATGATGTTTATTATTATGACCACTGCTTCTGTTACAGGGACTCCTCTAATCGCCAGAAACTTCAGCAAGGTTACTTAAAAAATTAATCTAGGAGCGCCTGGGTGGCTCAATCGGTTGAGCGTCCGACTTCAGCTCAGGTCATGATCTCACGGTTAGTGAGTTTGAGCCCCGGGTCGGGCTCTGTGCTGACAGCTCAGAGCCTGGAGCCTGTTTCGAATTCTGTGTCTCCCTCTCTCTCTGCCCCTCCCCCCCGCTCAAAAATAAATAAAATTTTCTTAAAAAGAAAAATAAATAAAAATAATAAAAATTTAAAAAATAAAACAAAGAAAATTAATCTAGGGCTCCTGGGTGGCTCAGTTAGCTGAGTTCAACTTCATCTCAGATCATGATCTCATCATTCATGAGTTCGAGCCCCGCATCAGGCTGTCTGCTGTCAGCACAGAGCTCTCTTCAGATCCTCTGTCCCCATCTCCCCAGCCCTTCCCTCACTGGTTCTCTCTCTCTTTCTCTCTTTCCCTCTCTCTCTCTCAAAAATAAATTTTAAAAAAGAAAAAGAAAACTAATCTAAAAAATGCATAAATGTTGGGGCACCTGGGTGGCTGTCAGTTAAGTGTCCAACTTCAGCTCAGGTCACGATCTCACAGTTCACAAGTTCGAGCCCCACTTTGGGCTCTGTGCTTACAGTTCAGAACCTGGAGCCTGCTTCACCTTCTGTGTCTCCCTCTCTCTCTGCCCCTTCCCTGCTCACGCTCTGTCTCTGTCTCTGTCTCTCTCTCTCTCTCTCAAAAATAAACATTAAAAAAAACTTTTTTTAATGGATAAATATTTCCAAATAATAGTTGAACATGACTTTCCGTTATCTATGGCTACTTAACAAACTACCCCAGAACTCAGTGGCTTAACACAATGATTTGTTACTTCCCATGATTCTGTGGGTTGCCTGGGCTCGGCTTCCTGACATAACAACTAGATCTAAGATGACTGGCACAGAAGCTACAAGACCTCTGAAGGTCTGGGCCAAGGAGTTACACTGTGTCCTTCCTACCATATGCAGTGGTCAAAGTCACAGGGCCAGCCTGGGTTCAATAGAAGAAGCAAACTCCCCCTTTTGATGGAAGGAGGGGCGTGCGTACAAGCTTGGCTATCCATATGCCACAGCCAAACACCCTTCAACAAGGCAGACCCACTTTCTCCCTGGGTGAGCATGTGCTCACCTCCTGGCCTACATGGGCCTTGACTTTCTCAACAGGAAAATGGGGATCCAGCGTCTGGTCTGACCAAAAGGAGCTGGGTAGGAGAACCTTCTAAAATTCCCTTTCAAGGGGCACCTGGGTGGCTCAGTTGGTTAAGTATCCAACGCTTGGTTTGGGCTCAGGCCATCATCTCGCGGTTCATGAGTTTGAGCCCTGCATTGGGCTCCACACTTACGGTGCTTTGGATTCTCTCTCTCTGCCTCTCTCTCTGCTCCTCCCCTGCTCATGCTCTCGTTTTCTCTCAAAATAAATAAATAAACTTCTTTAAAAATTTTTTAAGAAAAAAGATAGTAAAATTCCCTTCCAGAGCTGAATCTGTAGCTTCTGCTACCTCACAAATGCTTTCAGCTAAAAATGCTCCAATTTATTCTTAGAACTTTGAGACATTAAAAAAAAAGGTGAAAAATCTATCTTCCTTCTACCACCAAGTCTTTTTAAAGTTTAAACTATGTTTAGTGATCTTTTACTTCCACAGTGAGGTCAGAAACCACAGACTCGGCTGAAGTTGTTCCTTAAATTTCTCTTGGCCCACGTTTTTCTATCGTAAAGGAAAGACGACAATTTGGATCAGGAGTCAAATAAGAAGATCCTTTCTCGGTATTTCTGTGGGAGAGCATGAGATTGACAAATGAGAGGGAAAATTGCATCAGACTGTACGAAAAGAGGTATCAGCACAGGATTTTTGAACCAAACAAACACGAGTTATGCGAGATGATGGGGGGCTAACTGACCCACGCAAACAATAAGAAGGCTCTTCCTTGGAAAGTACCCTAGAATGGTCCAAGTGTGCAACCATAAAAAAAAAAATCTTCCTTTCTGAAAAAAGAAAAAATGTTAAAGTATCATAAACACAATTTCTCTTACACAAAATTCCAAATACTGTTGAATAAATTTACTCATGAAGCCAACCAAAACTCCCTCAAGGAGCGCCTGGGTAGCTCAGTTGATTGAGCATTCGACCTCGGCTCAGGCCATGATCTCATGGTTCGTGGGTTCAAGCCCCACATCGGGCTCTGTGCTGACAGCTCAGAGCCTGGAGTCTGCTTAGGATTCTGTGTCTCCCTCTCTCTCTGCCTCTCCCCTGCCTGTGCTCTCTCATGCTTGCTCGCGCTCGCTCTCTCTCTCTCTCTCTCTCTCTCCCAAAAATAAATAAATAAATAAGTAAGTAAATAAATAAATAAATAAATAAATAAATGTTTAAAAAATTAAAAAAAAAAGAAGTCCCTCAAAGTTCCAAAATTTACTTGTGTAAATCACTAGCCTCATGTTGGGGCGCCTGGGTGGCTCAGTCGGTTGGGCGTCCAACTTCGGCTCAGGTCACGATCTCGCGGTCCGTGAGTTCCAGCCCTGCGTCGGGCTCTGGGCTGATGGCTCAGCCTGGAGCCTGCTTCCGATTCTGTGTCTCTCTCTCTCTCTGCCCCTCCCCCATTCATGCTTTGCCTCTCTCTGTCTCAAAAATAAATAAAAAACGTTAAAAAAAAAATTTTTTTAAATCACTAGCCTCATGCTCCTCTGTACTATTGCTTGAGGTCCTTTTTTCTTTTCTTTCTTTTCTTTTCTTTTTTTTTTTTTTTTGGCTTTTGCTTTATCTGCATGCAAAATGTCATCAAAGCATCAAATAAATTTGATGTGTAAGTACAACATGTCTCACACCCACAACCCTGACCGTCTGCATATGGGCATCTCGACCTTCTGCTCTGAAGACGTCTCTAGAACAGGACCGAGAAGAGCTCTTAGCGTGGGATCCAGCGAAGACAACAAAAGATGAGTCATGGCTTAGCTGGACGCGCGCTAGAAAAACACAAACTACATGAATCTGAGCATCAGTAACACAAACTAAATCCATAACAGGATCCTGAGAGTAACTTTCAGTCCTTCCACCTAAGGGCTACAATTTCCCTGGGAAGAGTCATTTTGTGTTCTGCCCACACTCCACAGAAAAGAGGGAGAGTTTTGTCTTTCTAGTCAAAGGTGACTTCCGTAATCAGGATCCTCTCTTCCCCTCTCTTGCTATCTGCTCAGGCCTTCACGGACGTATTCACAGCTGCTGTCACACGTGCTACACAAGCACTGAAAGCCCAAGTCACGATTGTCTTAGAGAAGCCAGTGACTCTGGAGATCACCACTTCCCATCCCTCTCGTTGCAAAGATGAGGAAACTGAGACCCAGAGAAGAGAAGTCATTTATTAGTGTTTGCACAGAGGGAAAAGAATAGAACTTGAGTCTCCGAACTCCTGACCAATTCAAATGTGACCTACTCTGGATTCCAGACTAGCCACAGAGACTAGGCAGCGAATGGGGACCTCTTGATTCTCGGGCTCTCCTCCCAAGCCCAAGCCTTCCATCTGCCCCTGACTTCTGAGTGTCCTTCTGCCTCCCTTCCCTGGGCGTGGCTCACAGATGTCTAGCATAAGTGTCCACAAGAAAGCCAGCTTCATGGGGGCGGGACCAGTGTGGTCAGTGACTCAGAACCTTAAACCCACCCAGCTGGGTTTAAGGTTCTAATGCCACCATCTTGAAATTCTGCATAGTGTCTGGACACAGAGCCTGTCACTTTGCACTGGGCTGTCACTTTGCACTGGGCCCTGAAAGTTACGTAGCCAGTCCCATGCACAGTCCATACCAACGATGCAGCTCTGACTACCGGCAACACACCCAGAGCTTAGAACTCTCCTTCACATCGTGAGTGTGGGCAGAACACAGTGATTACAAAGCCACGGCGACCTCCCTCATATTTCTCATCCAAGGAGGATGAGCAAGGAGATCAACATGAATCATTGCTAAGAGTCTCCCCTCCCCGTGCTGTGGGCACAGGGGGACAACCCTTGTCCCAGGATCCCCGATCCTGTACAGCAAGTACAACCTTGGGCTAATTAACTAACCTCTCTGAGGCCCTGCTCTTGCTTCTCTCCAGTTATAAAAGTAATAAATGCTCATTATAGAAAATCTAAAAAGCGCAGGAAAACAGAAGGAAGAGCACCTATAACCTCATTATCTAAGTACCACCATTGTGAACACCTTTCCTCCAGCCTTCTCTCCAGGCCTGTTTCACACTTCACATGTGTAGGAGAAAGTCCACCCTCTTGCCCTTCCTCTCAAAAAAGAGGATCAGTAATCTCCAGGGGCTTCTGCTGCTCGTGGCCTAGACAGCCAATAGAAGGAGCAGAGAAGTGCTAGCTGGCTTCTGGAATGGTGACAGAAGGTGGGCACTGCCCAGCCACTGTGGCTCCCAGGGGCCTGTTCTTTCGAGATAGAGGTGGGGCCTGGGAGAAGAACAGGATAAGCAACCCAGCCCCCACAGGTGACAAAGACCCTCTGTCACCCAGGAGCACCCTGCTTCGCTGGTCTCCACAGCAACAAAGACAACCAGACAAGGGAGCAAAATAGGGAGGGCGAAATCTTCAGTTTGGGAGAAAGATGGTCAAGGGCTAAGCAGACATGGGTTGACGAGTCATGTCTTCCAAACCACAGCTCTCGAAGATTAACAGAAAAGATATTTGTTTCTAAGATCAGCATCACTCCATGACCGGTGGTGGGGATTTGCAGGGGGCTGCTGGGAGGACCAGGGTGGGGAGAAGGGAGGAAGAAGCTGCAGGTGGCCACCATTCCTGCTGCCTCCAAAGGCTAATGGCATCTGGGAAAGACCTGCTACTAAGGGGGGAATCACATTGCATGAATATATATATATATATATATATATATATATATATATATATATGTATATATACATATATATATACACACACATATATATGTATATAGTTGCATATATATATATATATAGTTGCATATCTTGTTTTTTCATGCAACATTACATCACAAGTGATTTTCTATCTTATTATTAAATTTCATAAACTTCATAATTTGCCGTTACATGAATGTACCACAATCTATTTGGTAACTGCAACGAACATGTTTGTAATTAAAGATTTTTCAATATTTAGGATTATTGCCTTAGGCTGTAATCCTAGGAAAAGAATAATTAGATGAAACATATTGTACATCTTGTACACTGCTTTCCAAATGACACCAATTTACGACCCACAGGATTAGGTGAGAGCCTTTTAAGGGCAAAAATGTGTAGACGATGTCTGTTCTCTCTTGGCCGCGCAGCCTCCAACTTTGCTTCCCACCCACACTGCTGGCACACGGTGAACCTGGCTAAATTTGGGGGGCGCCACCTCCCTTTGGTTCTTGCGCATTTTCCAAACCTGGTTCTCCGACTTCACAGTCAATTCCCAGTGGCCTTCCACGAAACATCTTTTCTGCTTAGGTTAACCAGAGTCTGTTCCTGATGCTTCCAAGCAAGAACCCTGAGTGATAAGCCCCCCGTGCGTGTCCTCTCCGCAGGACCCCTCAGAGACAAAACAGGCTCGCTCGGGGAGGCAAAAGTGCACCGGGAGAGTTGTGAGAAGTGAAGGAAAACCACAAGACACGTCTCACCCGCACCCCCACCCCCAGAAGGGAGCCGAGGATGACCTCTGCTGGGCCGGTGGCTGGGCGCTGGCTTTGCTGAGTGAAGCCTTAAGCACAGGCGAGGGGCTGAGTGAGCCAGCCCAAAGGGGTTTGGGGAAGCCAGGGAGGTAGAGGAGGAGAAAGAGAGAGTCCCGGCTGCAGAGAGCAGCAGAGACTGGCAGGAGAAAGAGATGGTGTTTGGAAACCAATTACAATTTGCTTCGAGGAGTGTCCTTTTTGTGATTCGCACCTTAGAAATGAGTCTTGTCTTACAGGAGCACCTGGGTGGCTCAGTTGGTTAAGCGTCCGACTTTGGCTCAGGTCATGATCTCGCACTCTGTGAGTTCGAGCCCCGTGTCAGGCATCTGTGCTGATGGCTCAGAGCCTGGAGCCTGCTTTGGATTCTGTGTCTCCCCCTCTCTGCCCCACCCCTGCTTGTGCTCTCTCTGTGTGTCTCTCTCAAAAATGAATAAGGTTAAAGAAAATTTTTTTAAGAAATGAGTCTTGGGGCGCCTGGGTGGCTCGGTCGGTTAAGTGTCCGACTTCAGCTCAGGTCATGATCTCACGGTCCGTGAGTTCGAGCCCCGCGTCGGGCTCTGTGCTGACAGCTCAGAGCCTGGAGCCCATTTCAGATTCTGTGTCTCTCTCTCTCTCTGCCCCTCCCCTGTTCATACTCTGTCTCTCTCTGTCTCAAAAATAAATAAATGTTAAAAAAAAATTTTTTTTTTAAATAAATAAAAAAAAAAAAGAAATGAGTCTTATCTTATTTCTGCAGAGAAGTGTCATCACCATTGTCTGTGTCCCACTCCTGTGCCTCTCAGACCCGGCCTGAGGCCTCCAACGCTCCTAGGAAGCAGAGTCCACGTTCAGTCCCCTCTTCTAGCCGGAAGCCCGTCGGACCCTCAGAGGCCACATCCCACCCTCAGAACAGCCCAGAGTAGCTGTGGAATTGCTCTTGGGGACAGAGGACCCAGGGAAGCTGGGGACTGGGACACTGTGTCTCTGTAACAAAGAGGGCATCTGGAAGGGCCTGGTCCTGCCAACCTGCAGGTTCTGCCCGATGGCCCCCAAGGGTGTTGTCACCCCTGCAGTGTTAGCTAGCACAGCATTTTTATCTGAAAGGTGCCAATATTCAAAACTTGCAGCTGCTCTCAAAAATCAGGAGACCTGAACTGAGAACAAACTGAGGGTTTATGGGGGGTGGGAGGGAGGGGTGGGTGGGTGATGGGTATTGAGGGCACCTGTTGGGATGAGCACTGGGTGTTGTATGGAAACCAATTTGACAATAAACTTCATAATAATAAATTAATTAATTAATTAAAAAAAAAAATCAGGAGACCTGAGGGGCACCTGGGTGGCTCAATCAGTTCAGCGTCTGACATCAGCTCAGGTCATGATCTCAGGGTCCCCATTAGTTCGGGCCCTGCGTCAGGCTCTGTGCTAACAGCTCGGCTTCAGATTTTGTATCTCCCTCTCTCTCTCTTCTCTCTCTCCCTCTCTCTCTCAAAAATAAATAAACATTTAAAAAAAAATTTTTTTTTAATCAGGAGGGGCGCCTGGATGGCTCAGTCGGTTAAGCCTCTGACTTCAGCTCAGGTCATGATATCACAGTTGGTGAGTTCAAGCCCCACATCAGGCTCTATGCTGAGCCTGTTTCGGATTCTGTGTCTCCCTCTCTCTGCTCCTTCCCCGCTCATGCTCTGTCTCTGTCTGTCAAAAATAAATAAACATTAAAAATAATTCTTTTTAATAAAAAATAAAATCAGGAGACCTGGCAATTCTAGACCCACATGTCCACATGGTGACAGCCATCTAGACACAGAGCCTATGTGCTGAGGCCCCTCCACCCTGGATCCTCAAGGACCTGAGGCTGAGGGCCAAGCCATCTGAGGGGCAGGCCCCTAACCTGCTCCTCAGCCCCCAGGCCTGCCTGCTGTGGGGAGCGCGGGGGTTCAGCGGCATGCAGGCCCAGGGGAGATGCTAAACAATGTTCCTATCTTTTATACCTATGCTTTCTATAGTCTACTCTTTTCACTGCCCGTCATCACAGAAGCAATTAGGAATGAAGGAAAGGCAACCGAAAAGCTATCAGCATTATCCCAATGGGAAATTCACCCAGGACCAGGGGCTGAGCTACTGTTAACCTGAACTTTGTTCGGTACTTCTTACCTAATAGTATCAAAGAGAGGTTCCCATGGCAATGAGGGCTTGGGGCTTGGTGTCAGTCTTGCTGGTGCTGACCACTCAGTGTTTAGAAAGCGGGGGCAGGGGGAGACGACAAAGCCAATGAGCGAACGTTGGCTACAAATGAGTTCTGTTGGCTACCTTAGTCTCGTCGTGAGCTCTCTTCTGTGGTCATCCATACGTTTGGCAACAGTGGACAGTTATGCTTCTGAATTGTGACCTCTAGATTTTGGGGGTAGCAAAGGCTCACTCACCCAGTTTTTCTTTCTTTTCTTTTCTTCCATTGTGTGTGGGAGCAGTCCCCCCTATATTGTTATGAGTAGCTCTCCACACATGTTTACCATTCACTCATTCATTCAATAAGCACCTACTGGGCTACCTGGGTGGCTCAGTCAGTTAGGCATCCAACTATTGATTTCAGCTCAGGTCATGATCCTAGGGCGGTGGGATTGAGCCCTGCATCAGGCTCCATGCTAAGTGTGGAGCCTGCTTAAGATTGTCTCTCTCTCCCCCTCTGCCCCTCTCCCAACTCATGCGCTCTCTCGCTCTCTCTCTCTCTCTAAAATAAAAAATAAGTGTTTTCAATAAGCACTTACTGAGCCTTTACTATGTGAACAAAACAGACATGGCCCCTTGCGGAGGTAAACCATAGACAGAAAATCACACTGTGATAATAGTGACCGCTGCTCTGAGGGGGTAATTTAGGCAGCGATAAAAAGCATAAGTGGAGGGACGCCTGGGTGGCTCAGTCGGTTAAGCGTCTGACTCTTGATTTCGGCTCAGGTCATGATCTCACAGTTCGTGGGGTTGAGCCCTGTGTCAGGCTCTGCACTGATGGCGTGGAGCCTGCTTGGGATCCTCTCTCTCTCTGCCCCTCCTTTGCTCAGGTTCTCTCTCCCACCCCTCTCTAAATAAGTAAACGTTAAAAAAAAGAAAACTATAAGGGCAAGCCTAGCTTACGATGGAAGGGCCTAGAAGTTCTCTCTGAGGAAGGGCCGTTTCCCTGAGACCAGAGGATGAACATGAAGAAGTCAGGCAACGAGCCTTCCCAGCAGAAGAGGAAGCACAAAGGCCCCAAACTGTGCAAAATACAGGCACATCCCAGGAACCGAGCAACCACTGTGACACACAGTAAACAAGGGGACAGTGGCCCACGGTGAACCTGGAGAGAGAGGCAGGGGCCAGCTTGAATGTGGCTGTGTAGTCCAGGCAATGATTTTATCCTAAAGACAATGAGCATTTGAAACAAAGTGGCTGTATGGAGAAGAGATTAGAAAAGAGATTAGAAAAGGGTTTCTGACAGATTGAATTAAGTAGTGGCCAGCAGGGTGAAGGGAAGGGAATGATTTAAGAAAATTTTTTAGGTAGCATTGACAAGCCTCTGTGATGGGGGTAAGGGGCCAAGGGAAAGAGTATCCAAGGCTGACTCACAGTAATTAATTTTTTAAAAGTGTAAAAGCCTCTTAAATATATGAAAAGATGCTCAACCAGGCTCACAATAAAGGAAATGCAAATTAAAACCACACAGGGATGCCTGCATGGCTCAGTTGAGCATTCAACTCTTATATAGGCTAGGGTCGTGATCCCAGGGTTGTGGGATGGAGCCCCCCACCCTCCGCCCCATGCTCAGCTCAGAGGCTGCTTGGGATTCTCTCTCTCTCTCGCTCGCTCGCTCTCTCTCTCTCTCTCAAACAAAACAAAACAAAAACAAAATGGAGGTACCAACTGTGCCTTACCAAATAGACAAAAATCTATAAACTTCACAAAACACACTGATGATAAAGCTATGGAGACACAGAAATTCTCTTACGCTGCTGACAGGAATGCAAAATGGTACAATCCCTATGAAAAGGAATTTGGCAACATCTGGCAGAATTACATACGCATCTGCCCTTTGTACCAGATATTCTTCTTCTGTCTCAAGGAAATACCAAAGAAATAAAGGGAAAAAAGATCTTTGCACAGAGCCCCATTAGTAATAGCAAAAGACAGAAAAAACCCAAATATCTACGAACAGTTAAACATGTACTTTCGTATCAGACAGCAATTCCATTCCCAGATATTTACTCAAGAGAAATAAAAGCGCATCTACAAAAAGGCCTGCATGGGATTGTTTATAGCAGCCTTAGTCATAATATCCAAAAACTGGAAACAATCTAAACACCCACCCACTAGTGAATGGACCGATTACAGCACGCCCATACGGTGGAATCTGCCCAGGAATAGAAAAGGAACAAACTACGGATATACATAAAACACAGATTAATCTCAAAGGCAGGATGTTAAGTGAAAGAAGTCAGACACAAAGGCTACATACTCTACAACTCCATTTACACGAAACTGTGGAAAAGGCAAGACTATAGTGACAAAGCAGACCAGTGGTTGCCAGGGGCCAGGATCAGGGGAGAGGCCTGACAACAAAGAGACACGATGGTTTAGGGTTGCTAGAAATGTTCTACATCTTGATAGTGATGGTGGTTACATGATTAAATTCAAAACTCGTTGAAATTGTATGCTTACAATTTGTGACTTTTATTTTAAAGTATACCTCACTAGGGGTGCCTAGGTGACGCAGTCAGTTAAGCATCCGACTCTGGATTTTGACCCTTGATTTCAGCTGGGGTCATGATCTCACGGTCTGTGAGTTTGAACGCCACGTCAGGCTCTGTGCTGACAGTGTGGAGCCTGCTTGGGATATTCTCTCTCTCTCTCTCTCTCTCTCTCCCCCTCCCTCCTTCTCTGCCCGTCCCCAACTCAAACTCTCCCTGTCTCTAGAATATAAAAAAATAAACTTAATGGGGCGTCTGGGTGGTTCAGTCGGTTAAGCGGCCGACTTCGGCTCAGGTCATGATCTCGAGGTCCGTGAGTTCGAGCCCCATGTCGGGCTCTGTGCTGACAGCTCAGAGCCTGGAGCCTGTTTCAGATTCTGTGTCTCCCTCTCTCTGACCCTCCCCCGTTCATGCTCTGTCTCTGTCTCAAAAATAAATAAACATTAAAAAAAATAATAAAATAAACTTAAAAAATTGTTTAAATAAGGGGCGCCTGGATGGCTCAGTAGATTAAGCAGCTGACTTCGGCTCAGGTCATGATCTCACCATCCGTGCATTCAAGCCCCGCGTCGGGCTCTGTGCTGACATCTCAGAGCCTGGAGTCTGTTTCGGATTCTGTGTCTCCCTCTCTCTCTCTCTGCCCCTCCCCGCTCGCACTCTCTCTCTCAAAAATAAACATTAAAAAAAAAAAGATTTAAAAAAAATTTTAAATAAATAAAATAAATAACTTACACTTCAATAAAGGCCAATTTTTTTTAAGAATAAGGAGAAAGGGGGAGGGGGATTCTAACTGGTGACTTTTGAAGGTTGTTGAAAAATTATAATTAAAGGGAAAGAATCAAGCAGTTTGCTTCCCATACAGACTGTATTTCAGGGTACAACCTCTACCGTGGTCCTTTCAGATTCTGCTAAACACCAAACTCACAAGCCAACAATGGGCCACTCTAGGGATCAGAGTCCCTGGAAGGTCATAGTGCAGGAACACAGATGGCCAGCAGGGGTGGCACCAGGTGCTCCTCTCCATGGACGTGTCCTCACAGAAGTCCATGCAGCAGCCCTCGGGCCATCCCAGGAGCTGTCCACTCTCCAGGGGACAGCTCAGTGCCAGGGAAGGAGACCTCTCTAGGGCTTGTGCAGGAGCCATACTGGCATAGAAGCCTTGTGTCCACAGGAAGAATTATCTCTGTCACAAGTCCATAGACAAGAGTTTCCAGGGCCTCCACAGGAGTCCCTGCACTCAGGGAATCTGTGGTTGATTTTCCAAGGCATTTTCCAAAAAGGGACCTAACAGTACTCTGAGTGGACCTGCCCCTCCCTCCATACCTCCATGGTGGATTAGGCTCTTTGATGGACACCATTCTGCCAGCTGGCTAGCAACTGACCAGGCTGGCTCTCTCACCCACAATTTAATTAACCCTACCTCACACCATACACAAAAAAATTAATTCTAGAAGGTCTGAAGGAAGACCTACAGGGAAAAGCAAAATAAAGCTCATAGGGGAATCTCTCATGAATCTCTAAATGTGGGCAAATACACTTAAACAGGGAACAAAAGGCATTAACCACAAAAGAAAAGATTGATACTTTTGATGACAGCAAAATTAAAGATTTCTGTTAAGAGTCACCATTAAAGAGTCACCATTGAGAGAGTGAAAAGACAAGTCAGAAAGACAAGTCACAGAATAGAAAAAGGTATTTGTGACACATTTATCTCTGAGAGGATTCCTATTGAAAATACACAAAGAACCGTTACAAATTACTAAGAAAAAGACAATCCAATTTTAAAAAGGACAAAAGACTGGCACCATTTCACAAAAGAGGGTATCCAAATAGCCAATAAATGTATGAAAAGGTGCTCAACATTACTACGTATCAGGTCAATGGAAAAAAATAGGGAGGAAAAAAAAAAAACCCAGTAAGACACCATGACTCACACACCAGGATGGCTTAAAATAAAAGGTCACCAGCAACAAGGATGGCGAGGATGTGGAGCTCCTAGGTCCCCAGGGTGCTGCGGGAGGCACAGTAAAACTGTACAACCGCTTTGGAAAACAATATGGCAGCAACCACTCAAGCCAAACTGACCTTTATGCTATGACCCAGAAACTCCCCTCCTAGGCCTAGCCCCGCCCCCAGAAATATACAAGAATATATAGCTTTGTTCATAGCAACCACACCTGGAAACTCAAACGCCCACGAAAGGAGGATGGATTTTAAAATCGGTGTATTCATGCTGTGAACAAAAGACAGCAAAAAAAACAGAGACAGAATTGTTGCCCCACACAGTGTCATGGCTGAAGCCCAGAGACATATGACCAAAAGAAGCCAGACACAAAAGAACACGTACTGTTTGATCCCATGTCTACAAAGTTCAGCAAAACAAATCTGCAGCGATGGAAATCAGAACAGGGAGAGGTTCTGGACCGGGAAGGAACATGAGAGCTTTCTGGAGAGCTGAAAGAACTCTCTTTCTTGATATCAGCTTCATCACGTGTAGAAATTCATCTGTAACACTCTACTATGTTAAATTTAGTACCTATGTTAAGTCTCATCTAATCTCTGTTAAATTTACACATGTTAAATCTTAACAAATAAACTCATCATTTAACTAACAGTGCATGAATCTGAAAACACACACAGGATAAGTGCCAGAGGAAGCCCAGAGCAGGCCCAGGTTCCAGGGAGAAGGGTAGGGCTTATGGCAAGGAAGCCAGCCCCAGAGCAGAGAACGGGGCACAAGGAGTATAGTGGGAAGAGGCTCCAGCTGGCCCCTGAGACTCAAAGGTCCCAGCCCGAGCTCCAAGTCCTGACTTCCTTTCAGTGAGACCTCAGCCTTCTGATAGCAAACTCCACTATTACTTGAGGTGACTGGCACGGATGGAACCCAAGCTTGTGATCTGCTACCCAGTCCATTAAGTTGTTTCCAAATGTAAAACCCACAGATGGGGAGAGTCTGGGCAAACAGATGATAGGAGTACAAATTGGTGTACATTTTCAGAAGACAGTTTTTGTAATATAAAGCAGAAGCTTTAAAAATGAACCATCCCTAGGAATCCTAGGACAATATTTGGATATTCCCAGAGATTTATTTAAAAAGCAAAAAAAGGAGGTGGCGGGGGGCGCACCTGGCTGGTTCAGTCAGAAGAGCATGCCAATCTTGATCTCAGAGTTGTAAGCTCCAGCCCCACATTGCGTATTGAGATTACTTAAATACATAAACATTTTTTTTAAAAGGAAAATAACCAAAATGTTTAACAATAGTATTAAACTATTTGTCCGTCCCATGATTTTTTAAGATTTTATTTTTAAGAGAGCTCTACACCCAACGTGGGGCTCAAACTCACAACCCCGAGATCAAGTGTGGCACATTCCACTAACTGGACAGCCAGGCACAACACACGGTTTCTTTTTAAAATATGTTAGGATATCAATAGAGCAGTATTTATAACAGAAAAATTCAAGACACCTTAATGTCTATGAAAGGGATGATGATTAAATTACATAGCCACACTATGGACTACCATGAAATTAAAAAGAAAAAAGAAAAAGAGGGGCTCTTGGGTGGCTCAGTCGGTTAAATGTCTGACTTCGGCCCAGGTCATGATCTCACAGTTTGTAAGTTTGAGCCCCGTGTCGGGCCCTGTGCTGACAGCTCAGAGCCTGGAGCCTGCTTCGGATTCTGTGTCTCCCTCTCTCTCTCTGCCCCTCCCCACTTGTGCTCTCTCAGTCTCTCAAAAATAAATAAATGGGAAAAAAAATTTTTTTTAAGAAAAAATTAGGCAAACCTGTATGTCCTGACATGTTGACTGATACAAAAAAGCAAATTGCAAATAAAATGTATAATATGAACAGATTTTGTGGAAAATAACAAATATAATGCTTATATATTTACATTTGCATTTGAAATATATTATTAAAGTATAATTATTTTTTAATTTCATACTCATGAACTATTTGGGTTTTTATAATGAGCACACTATTGATGTAATTTTTTAACTAATATAAATTTATTTTATTTTATTTTATTTTATTTTATTTTATTCTATTTTATTTTATTTATTTTAGAGAGAGAGAGCACACCCAAGCAGACGAAGGGCAGAAAGAGAGGGAGGGAGAGATTCCCAAGCAGGCTCCGTGCTGTCAGCACAGAGCCCAACGCGGGACCCAAACTCACAAAGCATGAGATCATGACCTGAGCCAAAATTAAGAATCAGACGCTTAACTGACAAGCCACCCAGGCGCCCCTGAACTCATGAAAATTTTTAAATAATAATAAAGTTGGTATAAAGAAAATATATGGAAACCAAGATTCACAATTAGTTTCTAAATTTAAAAGAAGAAATTTGTTAAAGAGAATGTAGAAAATGATGCTATTTTCTGCAAAATTTAGAAACACACCTATATTAACAGTGGATGATTCTAGAAGTTGGTGTTAAGGAAAAGATGAACAATAAAATGGTAACAAGATACTCTGGTAAAAGTAGGCAAAACTTTTAGACAAAAAATAAGCTATACTAATGACAATGTGTTGAGACAGTCACTTTCACACATAGCTGTGGAAGCATAAACTGGGACTTTTCTGGAAAACAATTTGAAATGCTATTATCCAGGGTCTTAAAACTATAATCTTAGTCCAAAAATATGATCTAGAACTCTATCCTCAGGAAATAATCTCAGAGATGCAGTCAGGGATTGTATCCCAAGATATTCATAACACTATTATTTGTAACATTGAAAAGCTGGAAACTGTACAGAGCTCCAATATGACTCTTTATAAAGACATAGGAAAAAAAATCGGAAGAATATGAACTAAAATTTTCACAATGGTTTCTTCTGGGTGGTGATAAAAGATTTTTAGTTTACTTTTTTACAGGTTCCTGTATTTTTTAAACTTACTAGTGACCCTCTACTGCTTTTTAAAGCTGTAAAGAGAAAATATTTTTCTAAAAACAATAGAGAAGCCAATAAATCAATGTTTGTTGTATGATTTCACTCATACGAGCGACCTGAAGTAGTCAAATTCATAGAGACAAAGTACAATGGTGGTTGCCAGAAGCTGGTGGGGAGGGAGAATGGGGGAGTTGTTTAATGGGTACAGAGTTTCAGCTGGGGAAGATGGCACAATTCTGGAAATGGATGGTGGTGATGCTTGTACAACAATGTAAATGTATTTAATGCCACAGAATCGTACACTTAAAATGGTTAAAATGGGTGGGGGGTGCTGGCTGGGCCAGCTGGAAGAACATGCGACTCTTGATCTCTGGGTTGTGAGTTCAAGCCCCACGTTGGGTATAGAGATTACTTAAAAATAAAATCTCAAAACACAAATGGTTAAAATGGTTAAAAAAAAAGGAAGAAGGAAGAAGAAAGGAAGAAGAAGAAAGGAAGAAGGAGGAGAAGGAGGAGGAGGTGGAGGGCACCTGCATGGCTTGGTTGAGCATCTGACTTCGGCTCAGGTCATGATCTCAAGGTTCATTAGTTTGAGCCCTGCATTCGAACCCTGCGTCAGGCTCGATGCTGTCAGCGTTGAGCCCGCTTTGGATCCTCTGTCCCCCTCTCTGCCTCTCCCCCACTCACGCTCTCAAAAATAAAATAAACATTTTTTTAAAAAGGGGGGGTGGGGTCCATAAGATTTTGAATAGCTACTAGCCTATTCCACATCTTTCCAAGAACTTCTTTCTTTAATGGTTTACAACTCTTACAAGTAAAGGTTTCTAACTAATCATAAGGAGTGATCAGATATACAATCTGCATGATACACCCAGGAAGAAAGCCACCGCAATGTGCCAAAAGATAGCAATAATCTTTGCACTACGGAATTTATGTGGATCTTTCCCATCAGTTCCCCGATGAATGAGAACAAAGCTACACACACACACACACACACACACACACACACACACACACACAGACTCCCAATGCCTTCAGTGTGGGGCCATGGTTGACCCCAGTCTAGACAATGAAATGGTCACATGCCCTCATCTGAACCTGCCACCCATGTTTCCTGATGGTACTGGATCCTTCAGCTCTTCCCTAGGGTCTTCTTTGCCTCTTCCCACCCATCTCCCTTTGGAAGCAACAGCCCACTGACAGCTGCAGCATCATAGAAGAGGCTCAAAGAGGGTGAGGCAAGATGCCAGACTGCTGTTCTCCGTGCTTAGAGAGAGGCTTACAGAAAGGTTTTTGACATCTGAGGGGTTAGCATGTTTTATCTAGTCTCCAAGCGCTAAAAAAGAAAAAAGTCCGCAAAGGCTAACACTTTTTCCCTTTGCTGAGATAAAATTTAAATTACGTACTTCCTCTTTCCAATTCAATTTCAAAAATACCTGTTGAGCTGTTTTACACGCCAGGCACTAGTACAAGAGCCTGGTATTCAATGATGAGCAAGGCAGCGAGCCTGCCCCCCAAAGAACTCAGATCCGGTGGAGAATACAGACAAGTAAATGGGCAAGGACCACACAATCATAACTCAATGTTGGACAAGCTATACTGCAATGAAGTGTCAGGCGTCATGGCGCTGGGGGAGGGGCCTGGAAGCGAGCATCACGTGCTAAGCGGAAGCCCAAACTCACCCTCTGCTCAGCCCCACGTCTCAATGTGGCCTTCCTGCGTTGCATTTGCTAATATGCAGAAATCTTTATGACACATTTGTAATCACTTAGTATTTTCATTTATTCTTTACTGTGTATCAACAGTAAAATTATTTGCTTTAGCTCATTGGTTTCTCAAACTTGGCACTACTTACATTTAGGACTTGACAATCCTTCGCTGTGCACCATCCTGTGCAGGACAGGATGTTGAAGCAGCATCCCTGGCTTCAACTCACTAGATGCCAGTAGCACTCCTTTGCCCAAGTCATGGTGATGATAAAAAAAAAAAAAAAAAAAAAAAAAAAAAAAAAAAAGTTTCTAGATGTTGCACAAGTCCCCTAGGGGACAAAACTGCCCCCAGTTGAAAATCACTGCTCCTCTCTTACTGACAGGCTGAGGAACCCAAAGGTCCCTGAATGTTTCCCCTTTGAGTTGTCAAAGTAGGATTCTCTCCTGAGTGGTCGGTAGAGCCTCTGCGAATTCCAACCCACTATGGCTGTGCTCCAAGAACACACAGTGAGTAGGGTTCCGGGGCATGCAGGGAGGCGTGGACAGGCAAGCAGAGAGCACTGCTGTCGTAAGCCTTGGATGCCAGCCTGAGGAGTGTGCACTGGGGCACAGGCAGCCATGGTTTTAGAGCAGGCGAGTGATCAGGCTTGAAAAATCAGATTTCACAATGTGGCAGCAGCAGAGTGCTGGGTAGATTAGGGGAATGACAGATTGCAAGACAGGAGACTAATGGGCTCTCGGAACAGGCCTGGCAACAAGTGACAGCATTCTAATCTAGGGATGTGGTATAGACTGGAAAGTAGAAAACAGGCACAAGAGGCACGGAGAAAATAAACTACTCAGGAACAGGTGGAGACGCAAGGGAGAAGAGCCAAAGTGGGCTCCCACGTGTTAGGCCTCAGTGGCCCAGAAGCGGAATGTAGAAGGGCTTGGGGCTGGTCAGGCTAAGCCAGGTGGGAACCACAGATGGGCTGGGGGATAGCAAGGAGTCACCCCTGTGCTCCCAACTTCAGTTTCTTCCTCTATAGATGGAGACAACAGCCAACACAAAATGCTGGCCAGATTAAATATTTCATGTGAGCACCCAGTGCCACCAGCAGAAACCACAAGCAGCAATTTGCAAAGATAAATGGCAAGATCAGTTTGGGCTTTTTATTAAGATACAATTTGCATACTACAAAATTCATCCTTTTTTAAAAGAGTACAGTTCACTGCTGCTTAGTATATTCATCACCACTATCTGCTTCCAGAACATGTTCGGCTTCCCAGAAAGGAACTCCATCCCCCTTAGCAGTCACTTCCTGTTCCCCCCACCACCCCCCACCCCCTCCCCATGGCAACCACTAATCTACTTTGTCACTATACATTTCCCCAGTCTGTGGACTTTCCTATAGGTGAAGCACACAGCACGTGGTCTTTGTGATGGCTTCTTTCATTTAGCATGTGTCCAAGGTCATCCATGCTGTGGCTTGTATCTGTACTTCATTCCTTTTTATTGCCAAGTAACATTCTATTGCAGGGATATACCACCTTTTGTTATCCATTCACTAGTTGATGGACATTTAGACTGTTTCCACTCGTAGGCTATTATTATAAGTAATGTTGCCAAGAATATTAACGTGTAAGTCTTTGTATAGACGGAAGTTCTAGCTCTCAAATATATATCCAGCACTGGAACTGCTAAGTCATGTGCTAACTCTAGGTTTAACTTTTTGAGGAACTGCCAGGTTGTTCCCAAAGCAGCACAAAGCGGAGATCAGAATTCAAGACTAGAGAATAAGCCGATCAGCTTGAGTGGATGGCGGCCCAGAGGAGACAGGCTAAGGAAGAAAGGAAAGTCCCTGGGAATACCTCCTCCTTCATTTGTCCGGGCCTCCTGAGTTGTCACAAGAATGTGGTAGGACAGCTTCGAAAGTCAGATGCGGTGATGAATGTAAAAATACTTTGACAAAGCAGAAAGGGACAAACATTCCTTTCTAACTTCATTGGAAATTATAAAATCCAATTATAAAACTGTAAAATGCAATTAGAGTATGTTTGTTTCGATGCCAGCAATGTGAAAGGTGCTGCTGAAGGACAGGGGAAGCTTGATCATGGCGCCTGAGTGTCTCCACGGAGCCTGGGGAGAAGACATCCATCTGTATCTCTGTGAAAGGAGCTCAGGAAAATGAACATTTACACAGCCGCTAGCTAAACAGTAATACTTCTGATCAAAAGTTACCAGCAGAATCCACAATCACCTCGAAAGAAAGTTTTTAAAGTCAGCAGTAAGTATATTTAGGATAAACCACAACACAAAAAATATATACGCACCTTTATGATTTTTGTCATTTCCCAATTTACCACAATGCTTACACAATTCTCTTGTAATCACAAAAGTAACACAAGTCCACAGTGAGAAAAATGTATGAAATGTATCATAAACCAATGGTGTGCACATTCACATATTCCCCAAAGTGTCCCCGTAGCCCCTATCGTATCACCTATTCCTTCCTTCTGATGTGTAAACAATACGTAATGATCAGAGCTTTTCTGCAGCCAGTTCAAAACAAGCCTGTGCCAATCCGATTTCCTTTTGTTTTTCCCCAGTGAGGATATTTTGGAAATGTTCCTATTTCCAGACTGTTCTGAGCTCAAGGCAAGGTTAGAGCTGCTTGATGCCACAAGGCAGGCCACAGCCCAATAATCTGGTGCCCCTTTGGCCAGTTTTCTTAAACAAGATGAAGTCGTGTCCTTGTCCTGTGACAGGTGGGACTGTAGGTGAGGAATGGAAAGGCTCACTAAGCCACACAACCCTGGATTCATGTTGTTTCCCTGCCAATGCCCACCCCCACGACTAGTCCCCAGAAGACTGACGGCCAAGTATTACCAGGCATGATTGAAGAAGAGAACGTAGGTCCATCCCTCTGATCCTCTGGGATGGAAAATTAACTTCTGGGTGCAAAAAGAAGAAGCCTTAAAGTTTATTAATGTTAGTCTTTTTTAACACTGATTATCGGTCTTTCTCTTAGTTGTGTCAGTTCTGGGTCCAATTAAATAGCGTCTTATTAAAGTAGAAGGGCCCAGCCCCCTGACGGATTCTGCTCCCCAAACCACCCCATCATGATTAAAACAATCTTGTAGCCTTCCCCAGAAAGCGAAAACAAACATCCTGCCCTTTGTTATCTCCCAACTGAGAAAAATAATCTGGCTTCACTTCAATTGCCAGAGTGAACGAAAAGTTCATCAATGAAAGCTTTGACAACAGGGACATGGCAGAGGAGGCTGAAGTCCCCCCTCGACTTCTGAACGGGTCTCAATAGCATGGCAGGTCCAGCTGGTACATCCACGTAGCAAGGCCAGCATTCTGTCACTGAAACACACAGCTGAAATGGATGAACGCAGAACTCAAGCCAGACCAGATGGCGGTGGGTAAATGTTAATTAATATTAAATGACACCAGATGATCATGAGTAATGATTTAAGAAACAGGGTAAATAAGGAGGAAAAAAACCAAAATCACAAAGTAACTAACAAGCCCAACTTTCTTGTCTGGGGATTCTACATATTTTCATAGGTTTATTTTGTTTTCTTTACAGTAAGTAAAGGATTACTATGGCAATGGGAGAGAGCAGGGAACATACATCACTTTTCTATTGGTCCCGGCTCCTGCTTGGGACAGACCTGAACTAGAGAGAAGGACAAGGGCCTCTGGCTCCTCTGCCATCTTCTCCTCGGGGTCTTCAACCGCCTCCAGGGACTCGCTGGGTTGATTATGGTCCAGAGCCCTACATTTCTCCCCCTTACCTCTCCCTGGCTTCAGGAGCTCCTCTGCAGTCAGTCAGATATCCACTCTACCCAATCTCAGGGACTCCCTCAGCTCCAGTCTTAGGGCCCCAAATTCTACTCCAGAAAGTACAGCCACGCCTGCACCATCTACCACAGTAAACTCAACACTTGCAAAACTAACCTTCTCATCTTCCCCCAGAAACTAGCTCCCCCTTTTCCACATTCATTTTTTCAGCTTAGGCATCTCTGATTCTTCTCAGTTGCTCTTCCCCTGTCTTGGTCTGTTCAGGCTGCTATAACAGAACTACCACCTTCCGGGTGGCTTCAACAACAGATCTACGAGCAAGGTGATCAGGCACCAGCTGATTCGGTGTCCGGTGGGGGCCCGAATCCTGGCTGTGTCATCCCATGGTGGAGGCATGAGGGAGCTCTGGGTCCCTTTTATTCAGGCACTAATCCCGTTCCTGAGAGCCCCACCTTCATGACCTAATTACCTCCGCAGGTCCCACCTCCAGTACCATCCAACTGAGGATCAGGCTTTACTGTATGAACATGGAGGGACACACACATTCAGTCCACAGCATCCCTCCTACCCCGGATTCCAAGCCTACCCAGTTTTTCCTTTATAGCACACTGCATCTGTGTCAGCCAGGACCGTGACCAGCTGCCCAAGCTGACCTTCACTACCTCAAAGACAGCAAGCACTTCCTCACAGGTCTCCCTGCCTTTGGTCTCTTCTATTGGTAACATGACAGCCAGGATTCAAAACTATGGCTGACTCCAAAGCTGCTCTCTCCCCTCTTCAAAATAAAAGGAAGGAAGGAAGGAAGGAAGGAAGAAGGGAAAGAAAGAAAAGAAAAGAAAAGAAAAGAAAAGAAAAGAAAAGAAAAGAAGAAAAAAGAGAAAAAGAAAGAAAGAAAGAAAGAAAGAAAGAAAGAAAGAAAGAAAGAAAGAAAGAAAGAAAGAAAGAAAAGAAAAGAAAAGAAACCATACAGCCCCCAATGCCTATCATTCTAAGTCCAAACTCCTTAACCTCCCAATTCAGGCTTTTCTAAACTTAACAGTCCGACCTCACCACGTTCTCTCCTGCCATCAAATGCATGATATCCCCATCCCTATGAAATTAAGACTGGCATGCCTCGTCTGACTGCACTTCACAGATACGGCGTCTTTTACAGATTGAAGGCTGTGCAACCCTGTGTCGAGCAAATCCGTCGGCCCCATTTTTCCAGTGGCATTTGCTCACTTCACATCTGTCACGTTTTGGTAATTCTCACAATATTCCAAACTTTTCCATTATCATATGTGTTATGGTGATCTGTGATGAATGATCACAACTCGCTGAAAGCACACATAGCATTTTTAGCAATAAAGTATTGTTTAACGACGGTATTTTTTTAGACATAATGTTATCGCACACCTCATACACTATGGTACAGCATAAACGTAACTTTTATCTGCACTGGGAAAAAACTCACTTGACCTGTTTCATTGCGATATTCACTTTACTGCTGTGATCTGGAACTGAATCCACCATATTTCCATGGCATGCCTGTACCATTCTGTTTTGGTTTCAATTCTGACGAAAAATGACCGTCTCCTAGTTCCATGCTTCTCTAAATCCTACCTCTTTCATGAACCATTCCATATAACACATCCCCAACTCCTACAGCAATCATTCACGACTTATTTAGCAATAAAGTTGTTATAACGTCCTGTCTAGGACTGTCTTGACTGTTAACTCATAGGTTGCTGAAAGGAAAACACGTCAAGTTTCTTCAAAAGCTAAACATAAAATCACCATTTTTACAACAGACTCCTGGGTATCTATGCAAAAGAAATGGCAATACCCATTCAGACACAGACTTGCACAAGGATGTTCATAGCAACATTAGTTAGAACAGCCAAAAAGTAGAAACTTAAATCTTCCTCATCTAATGAATGCATAACATGTGGAATACCCACAAAGGTATGCCACTCAGGAATACAAAGGAACAAACTACCAACACATGCTGTGCTGGGACATGGACAAACCTTATAAAACATTACGTTAAGCGATGAGACACAAAAGACCACAGACTTCATGATTCCGTATATAGGAAATATCCTGAAAAGGCAAATTTATGGAAACAAAGTAGATTAGTGGTGGCCTGGGGCTGGGATCTTTCTGGAAGATAATACATGAGGATTGTTGCACTACTTTATAAATCCCTTGATTTGAGTCATTTTATTTGTAAAACGTACTTCCATAAAGCTGTTAAGAATTCCAAAACATTACAGGAGGTGCTCAAATATTAGTTGAATGTTTCATCTCTTACCTGTTTATATCTTTCTCACCACCCTCTCCCCTGTAACTAGACCCTAAACTTCTGGAGGGCACAGACCTAGCTTCCCACTCGTTTTTTACGCTAAGTTCTAACAGAGACTGCACCCAACCCAAAGCTACGCATACACGGTGTTCGTAACTCTTGGTGGATTTGGGATTTTCCTGGTCAGGCTACAGAGGCCATCAAAAGCATCAGGGAAGAAGCGGCATATGTGGATGCAGGGGCAGAGTTAAGTGGGTCCGAATCACAGCCTTTCCGTTTCATCACTGTGAACTCAGGGCAAGCGGACTGCCCTAAGCCTGCTCCCAGTCTAAAACGGGGGAAATGGTGGTAGGCACCTCACAGGGTTATATGGGCAGGAAATCAGATGATCTGGATAAAATGTTTAACCCAGTGCGCGCAACATACAAAAACTCACTGAACGCTGGCCTAAAACACCCATATACAAACCGACACAAACGCACACACCAGAGAAATCTCTTTCAAACAGGAAACCACCTTCAACAGCAGAGGGGACTACTGACGGGCCCACCCTCTTCTCGTCATCTGACAGGTAAGAGCGGCCCCTCCCAAGCCCAGTGAAGTTCACGTGTGACCAGAAGTACTACTATTCATCCAACCGAAGGAAGTACCTATTGCTGAAGACTTTCAACATTTGGTTTGACCTTCCATCTGCAGACTCCCATCCTGCCAGGCCCCCTTGCACTCTGTTTAGCAGGAAGGCATATCCAGTCCTAACCAGTGAACTGTGAGAGGAAGTGACAGGTCACTTTGAAACCGGAACATGTGTTTGTAGAAGACCCTCCACAACTGTCTCCCTCTCCCACGGCAACGGGCAATGGGCCAGTTGATGGCTCCTGTCAGCTAGATGAGGACAACGTGGAGCACGTGCCCCAGCAAACCTGCAACGGACACACAGGGTCAGTGAAAAATAAACTCTGTACTATGCCTGTTGAGTTTTGGGGTTTATTAGCACAGCATAACCAAGACTCACCCGACAGTGTCACAGGGCTCTCAGGCTGTGGAGAAAGTTTATTTTGAAAGAGAGAGAGAGGGAGAACGCTCGCACGAGGGTGGGGCAGAGGGAGGGAGAGACAGAATCCCAAGCAGGCTCCTTACTGCCAGGGCAGAGCCCAACTTGGGGCTTGAACTCACAAACCGTGAGATCATGCCCTGAGCCAAAATCAAGAGTCAGACGCTTCACCGACAGCCACCCAGGTGCCCCTGAAAGTCTGTATTTTAAATCTCTTAAATCCCCCTCCCCCGAAAAAAGCCTTCTAGAGCCTCTTTATTCCCCTGGCTTCTGTGACAAGCCACTCTCACTGTTCTTTGTCTCTCTAACCCCTTCTCCGTTTCCTCATGGTCTCTCCCTCTGCCTAACTCACTAAACCCCATCAACCAGGGTTTTGTCCTTAGCCCCTTACTCTTCTCATTCTACACGCTCTCCTAGGGGGTCATACCCACTCTCCTGACCTACCTTCCACGAAAACACTAATGCTGCCCCAAACTATCGCAGGCTGGCTCCGAGCTTTCCTCACGCCCAAAGTCCTGCTGGCCATCTCCCCCTCAGGCTCAACTAGCATCATGAACCCAACACATTCAGAAGTCTTCCCATGTCAGCCCCCCACCCCCACCCCCACCCCAACCTCAGCTAACAGCACCTAAATCGACTTAGTCTCCCAGACTAGAAACCGGACCATGAAGTCAGATTCCCTCCTCTCCCCTCTCTCACCCTCGGCTCACTCAAACCATCAGTCCAGTCAATCCATTTAACCCTCTGTAGATGTTTCTTATTGTTGTTTGGAGCGGAGGGGTGATTTTTTTTTTTTTTTTTTTTTTTTTTTTTACTTGTTTACTGTTCATTACAGTGACTACTAAGAAAACAAATGACTTCAGGTTCAGGGAATACCTTATTTTGGCGTCAGGCAATGATGCTCTGCCTGAAGAGTACAGTCCGGTCCAGACCGCGAAACAAGAAAGCCATGATTTCTGAGTGCACGCCACGAACTTTGCCAGTGGCTTTCTGCATCTGTACCTCGACTGCAGCCACTTAAGTAAAGGACCCAAAACACTGCCAAAGAAGCTTTCGTTCTTTATTAAATTCTCTTAGGCATTACCAGTATTATTCAAGTTTAAGACAGGGCAAATCTTATGAAGTATTTAAGGGTTCTCTTCTTATAAATAAATTTATAAAGAAAACATCCACTAATTCATCTCTACTTTTTCTAACCCGCTCAATCTTCTAGAGTCGAAAAGAACAATTCTGGTGCACTAAAACCAGAGCCGAGGCTTTTCAATACCGTCAATTAAAATACTTTCAATTTAACTCTGAGCGGCTGGTGTCGTTCAATAATTTTAACTGTTACACAGCAGGATGTGCTTGTCACCCCTGGTCTTCTTCAGCCTCAACACACATTCAGAGTCCATTCTCCGCGTAGAAGAAAACTACTACTGAACTTACTGCATGTATTTGATCATGTAATTTGAAGCCTTTTGTGCTCAATCCGGGCAGTGCTATTACTGCATATCTTAGATGACCACCCTAGGCACTTCAAAGACCCAAACGCCTTTCTTCGTTCTACACACTCTTCCGCAGAAAGAGCTGTCAAGAAAGTTGTTTAAAACCCAAAAATGCATAGCGATTGATGCTTCATTTCTACTTGTCCTCCTCATGATGGAAAATCTGGTCGGTCCTTAACTTGGCCTGAGAACGGTTCTGATAGCAATGCCAAATATTCCACTGCACAAACGGAACGCCTAAACTGGTAGCAGGCAGGAGAGGATGACACTTCTAAATGCTTTCTGTTATTCTGGAAACACTAGCACCTTCCTTTCAGTGAGCTCCAGAAAACCGTGGATGACGTCACCATTTTAAACCGTTTCAATTCAACAGCAAAAATTACATGGCGAGTATTCTTAGCACTACCTGAAAACCAGGAGGGGGAGGAGGGTGCCAACAAGGTTTACAGGACTTGCCCAAAACTGTAAATCTAAAACCTGACCATTGGGATAGCTGCCAAAACCTGAAATTGCTTACTCTAAAAAACATTACCAAATCAGCTGATCTTCCTTTTTAAATCCAAGGTTTTCTCTTTTTTCCAGACAAAGCACAGCATTTTTCTCTCAGAACATACCAGTCAGGGTATTGCTAATTAACTTGACTGGGTGGCTTTGTAGTCTCAGACCAGACGGTCTAGCTGGCTGCTAGGAAAAAGGTTTCATAGCTTAAAAATATATTATATGAAGTGTTCAAGATGTGTGTGAAAACGATCTTTAAATTGCTGCAAGAGCAGAATGTTAAGGCAACATCAGAAAACAGAGGTGTTGTAAGACACTAAGCCCTACTCCCCACCTGGCAAAGAGAGCCAAATGATAAGATGTGACTCAATCCCTTAATACAAAAACGTCCCAAGATAATCTGAGCTTGACTTTGCAATTTTCTCTTTTATATTTTGATGGCAGTGAGAGAGACCCTGGGGCTGTAACTCCCTTGCAAAAAAATGTCAACATATGATTTACTCACGAGGCTTAAAATAAGGAAAGAAAATATAAAATAAGTTGTCCTTTGCTTGGCAACCATCCTTTTTAATTACTCATTTTTATCCTGTATCCAGGCTACACACACCTGGGTATGGATGGCTAATTTGGATATAGAAAACACCAAGGATCACTTCTGGAAGGAACACAAGACCATAAACTTCTCAATCAGTACATCAACAGCATCAGGGTGAGCAAGAAAAGGACTTTACCAAGAGACTGACATTTACACTTTCCGACAGAACTGAAATACACTGAATTACAGAGCAAATTCACTGAAACGACAAAGAAAGTCTGTCCTTGAAAAGGCTATTTTTTCACCCCCAGAAAAAAGCATTTCCATTTGGATATTTCCACCACACAACCAACCGGTTAAGAAAATAAAGCGCGGTGTTTAGCAACGGGGCAAGGCTAACTACCCGAGAGGCACGGGCTCCAGCCCCACCGGCGACCGCTGAGGTCAGCAGGGCCCGGCGCCAGCGGAGCCTCCGGCTTCACTTCTCGGCACACGCCGCGGCCGTCTCCTTGTTGAAGCCCCGGATGGAGAGATCGTAGACCACCTCCTCCACCTTCTTCACGTCATACTTCAAGCCGTCGTAGCGCTTCCTCAGGGAGTCGTTTTTCAGGTTGAGAAGGCGGAAGCCCGAATCCAGCTCGTTGATGAAGGTGGAGATGTGGAGCGGCCGGGAGTAGTCTCCGGCGGTCACGCTGTTGACGGACAGCCTCGACTACACGAGAGAAGGGAAACCGAGACACCTTACAACAGGCCTCGTGAGCACGTCTTCCTCCGCATCACAACCAAGAAACCCCCAAGGCCCCGCAACTTTCCCACGCTGCCTTTCGGAATTACATGTTGACCACCGCTTAACATTACGAAGTTACTTCAAGACTTAAGAGATCGTTCCCTTTCTGTTGGGGGTTTCTGTGGTCTACAAGTTTCCATCAATGCGAATCAAGACTAGTGGGAACACCTTTATGACAGCCTTTTTTTCTTCTTTAGAATTATCTCCATAGGACAATGTCTCAAGAGACAGATGAAGAGAATAAAAGAAAAATAACCTATATACAGTTAAATTAGTCCCCGAAGCAAGTATATGTATTGACACAGTTACTAGGGATGTATGTGTCTTGCCACCACTTTGAAAGGGAGAGGCATTACCATCTTTTAAAAACTCACACATTAGTCAGTTTATGAACAGCCCGCTCATTTTATGACTGGCTGATGACTCTGATGACTAGCAAAGCAGCACACACAGCACATGATGACAAACTGGTGACAGATAGAGGGCTTAGAAAAGACTTCCTGAATTTTTGTGCCCATTTTAAAAACTGACAGCGAGGTGGGAAGATCAAAAACGCAAATGGCAAATTACTAAGCTTCTTACCAATTCACTGGCAAGAATTAGAACTCCTGAGAGATAATCTTCCACATCCAGATGAAAGCCTTTCTCCCGATCTGGCTCAACTAAAAAATACACCAAAGTAAAAATAAGGTCATGATGTGAACAGAATGTGAGCCTAAGAATATAAAATACTATATATACACACACATACATATACACGCACACACATATTGTTTCTCTCAAAGGAAAAAAAAGAAGATCTTTTAAAACTATCTTTGGGGCGCCTGGGTGGCTCAGTCGGTTGAGTGTCCAACTTCGGCTCAGGTCATGATCTCGCGGTCCGCGAGTTCGAGCCCCACGTCGGGCTCTGTGCTGACAGCTCAGAGCCTGGAGCCTGTTTCGGATTCTGTGTCTCCCTCTCTCTGACCCTCCCCCATTCATGCTCTGTCTCTCTCTGTCTCAAAAATAAATAAACGTTAAAAAAAAAAAAATTTTTTTTTTTAAAAAATAAAATAAAACTATCTTTATGATGTGCTCATACTTTTGGCAACTAGGCCTCATTGTGGATTTTTGAGCTCTTAAGACTTCAATTTTTCCTTTCATTCTTCTCTCAGAAAGTACTATCACCCAGAACGTTATCTAGTTATATCAGAGAATACCTATGTTTTTGGACAAAGCATGTCGCAGCATTTAAAGGAGAAGCCATGACACCCTTAAGTGACATTCACATGGTTCACACGGGCACGCGAATGCATGAATGCACATGCACGTGCACAAAGTGAGAAGACCGCACAAATGTGGCAAAATGTTGGGGAGCCTAGGTGGCTCATTCGGTTGAACATCTGACTCTTAATTTCAGCTCAGGTCATGATCCCAGGGTTGTGGGATCGAGCCCCACAGTGAGCATGGAGCCGGCTCAGAGTTCTCTCTCCCTCTGCTCCCCACCCCCTTCACGCACACTAAAATAAAAACTAAAAATTAAAAATTAAAAATTTTGGGGGTGCCTGGGTGGCTCAGTCGGTTAAGCAACCAACTTCGGCTTGAGTCATGATCTCACGGTTCGTGAGTTCGAGCCGTCAGGCTCTGAGCTGTCAGCTTCAGATTCTGTGTCTCCCTCTCTCTCTGCCCCTCCCCAGCTTGCACTCTGTCTCTCTCAAAAATAAACAGTAAAAAAAATAATAATAAAATAAAATAAAATAAATTTTTAAAGACATGGCAAAATGTTAACAAGCAGAAAATCTAAGTGGTCTTCACTGTACTATTCTTTCAACTTTCTGTAGGCTTGAATTTTTAAAAACTAAATTTTAAAAACTAAAAGCAACAGCCAAGTACAAAAAGCAAGCCACTACATGTTCTTACTTTTTGTGTTTCCAAGTCACTATTTTTCCATTTAGTTCTCGTTTGTTCTAATAAGTAGGAAGTATAAGCAACAGCCTCCCCCACAACCAAAAATTAAGCGACCATGCCTGATTCTGCAGACCGACGCTAACGGAGACACTTACTGCCAAGAATTTCTGTAACCGCTTCTCGAGTCACTAGTGTTTCTGATTCCAAGTACACAACAAATGCTGCCAAGAAGACCAAACGCTGCAACACAAACCTCCAGTGCTCATGAAATCTGCACGGATAGAAGCTCATTTAGGTGGAAGGATTAGAGGCTTTATAAAAGATAAATTTAGTATAGTCGTAGTCAAACATTTTGGAAATACAATGCTTTTCCAAATCAAATCCATGTGAAACCCCAATATAAAAAACATGTAAAAACATGCCATTTAAGTATATTAGATGGATTTAATATAAGTTTTACAAGTTCACATTTATAGCAATTACGTATTAGAAGTTTAATAGACAAACGAGAAGCATGATCCAACTTCAACGAATATAAAGATATTTACAATCGAAGATTATGGACAAGGACAACTGTGCTTGTGAAGTTTAATCAGTAAAAACAATGATACTGCTCTGAGAAAAATTAAAACTGGCGACGGCAGATTGATGAGAACTGCACTGTACATCAGCCTCAATACCTAACTTACTCTCACGTTTTGAGTGTAGAATATTAAAAAAACTTTGATTTATACATATAATAACTACCATTTGGAATCACTAAACCGACACTTAAACCTTCAGGATCCTGCAGTTAAACTGAGCTAGAAGCCTGAAAAAAAAAATAGGAAATTTTATACCCCCAAATATTAATGCTATGCCTCCTGAATTTCAAATACGGCAAATTCAAAAAACATTTTCAATACAATACAGGTCAAATAAAACCCTCTAAGGGCCAAATCACCCAGAGGTCAGCCTCTGTGTGACCTCCAAACTACACGATCTCTCAAGATCCTGCCAATCCTATCGTTCAAGGTCTCTCTACATCCGTTATTACCTTACAGCAGGGTCAGCAAACTTTTTCTGCGAAGGGCCAGATAGTAACATTTTAGGCCTTGTGAGCCACATTCAGTCTCTGTCACATATTCTTATTTGGGTGTTTTTCTTTTTTTAACAACCCTTTAAAATACAAGCAATTCTCAGCTTCCAGAGGCGGCGGGCCACGGGCAGTGTGCCAACCCCTGCCTTAAATTATCCTGTGGAGCTGTATTACCCACTTCCCACATACATGTCTTGTTTTGTGCCCACGTGTGTCTTAACAGAACATCTTTTTCGGTAGAAAAGAGACACAAGTAGAGATTTTAGGTTCTTATTCACTATATTTCATCAATACTCAGATCCAGTTCTTTCCAATTCAACATCTGTGAGGCTGGGATGCTTTTTACAATCTATAAATTTCACAATTATGACTGGCAGCAAATTTTCTTCCCTAAATAATGGAGACTCTTAAAAATTAATGGTGCTATAGGTCAACAAGTTACAGAATATTAGCTAAACATGTTATTTAGCAGTATAATTCAAACTTTGAGGAAAAACTCAACTCCATTTATATAGTGCCATCTAATCCCACAACCTTAATAGCATAGACATGGTTCACCCAATTTCACAAGCAACTTAAATATACTAAAAAGATACTCTGTTCGACCTTAATACAACAAATATTTTTTAATTCCTTTTTCATTGTAAAAATTATGTTTTCCTTAGGAAAATTCTCAAAGGGAGGGGGAAAAAAATCCCCATCTCTGTCACCACTAAAATACCACCACTAATAATAGTCTGACTCTTTTTTGTTGTTTCTTCTACATAGGTTTTTACTTAGTTCTCAGCAATCATTCGGTACATATAATTTTTGTGCTGCCTTTATTTTTACTTGACATTACAAAGTAATACGACTTTTCTTACAAACCTGTAATACTGTTCAGCAGGGAACTTGGTCTTCAACGATGTTAGATGTGTTTTCACTGTACCAAAATGTTCTCGAGCTTTCAAACACCTCTTTGGAACTGATCACAAAAAGATAATCAAACACAGTAATGAGTAAGATTTACCAAATTTCAAATACAGTTCTGGCTTAATAATCTACACAGTCTCTCTGGAAATAAATCAACTCTTAAAAAAAAAAAAAAAATCTCACGACCAAATGCGGGGTATGCATCTCTACTTTCCAATCTGGCTCTCAAAATTCCAACTCTAGTTTCCCTACTCATTAACCAACACTGAAAAATAGACAAAAACTTGCTGAAAGGGAATAATATTTAGCAAACAAGTCAGTAAGCTGTCATAAATAATGTCATCCTTGGGGTGCCTGGGTGGCTCAGTTAGTTAAGCGTCCAACTCTTGGTTTCTGCTCGGTTCATGACCTAGCAGTTTGTGGGTTCGAGCCATGCATCAGACTGTGCACTGACAATGCAGAGCCTGCTTGGGGTTCTCTCTCTCCCTTTCTCTCTCTGCCCCCCCAATCCCATATCTCTCTAGCTCTCAAAATAAACTAACTTCAAAAAAAATTTAAAATATAATAACAATTGTGGGGCCATGCACCAGCTGTTATTCCAAAAGGATGCCTAAAATTGGACAGCTTCTACCTCCCACATTTGGTCAAAAAGCTGTATCAATTATACTCAGACTGACCGACTCCATATCACTGAGAAAAAAGACCTCCCTGTGACACCTGTAAGTTACACCATTGTATCATTCTCTACCTGAAAATATATTTCAGCTCTTTTAGTTGTGCTGGCTACATCCTACATTGAAGGTCCCATGTTTAAACTTATCATATGTGATTTCCATGAAAGGTGCTGACTATAAACCCACTAGGAACCTTTTACACTGAACATTTCTTACATACAAATGCATAGTAAGCCATATTCAATGAAGGAAAGACTGTGTTCATTTCTCTTTTAATGTTTATTTTGAGAGAGAGAGCAAGCAAGCAGGGGCAGAGAGAGACTCCCAAGCAGGCTTCATGCCATCAGTGCAGAGTCGGACATGGGGCTCAATCTCACTCTCTTGGATTGTGAGATCATGACCTGAGCTGAAATCAAGAGTCAGACACTTAACTGACTGAGCCAGCCAGGTGCCCCACGAAAGATTGGGTTTAAAAACAAGAGAGCCATATAAAAGATACACAAGAGAACTACAAACCTACAACAATTATCACATCAGAATCACATTATTACATTACTACGAGGAAGTGGAAAATCAACCGTAACACACAGAATTCCAGAATTCTGTAAACCTATAAAACACTCAACTCACCTACTTCTCCATAGGATATGAGGGACATTTTTCTTATAAAATGATAACAGACTTGAAATGTCTTCTGAATGGAAATTAACTCTTTTAAGTGAAAGACTCATAATTTGGACTCAAAAAATATTCAAAATCAATGGGGCACCAGAGTGGCTCAGTTAGGTGTACGACTCTTGATTTCGGCTCAGGTCATGACCTCGTGTTCGTGGGATCAAGCCCCACGTCGGGCTCTGTGCTAGCAGTGCAGAGCCTACTTGGGATTCTCTCTCTCCCTCACTCTCTGCCCCTCCCCTGCTCTCTTGTGTGCGCGCGCTCTCTCTCTCTCTCTCTCTCTCTCAAAAGAAATAAATAAACTTAAAAAAAAAATCTTCAAAATCAAAACAAAGAACTTACTGTCCTGAAAACCAGCACCCTGATGGACCCCTTGCAGTAAAGTTAAAATCTCTCGAGCTGTTTGTTCTAAACTCTGTACAACTTTTCGGATTTCCTAGAAAGAATTAAAAATTAAAGTATCAGATAAACTCAATGTAACTATTTTCATAACCTCAAACCAGATATATCAGACAGCACAGGTTAAGTACCTATGACGCCTTCACACACATTTAAAACTCCAACAATCTTTACAAGAACTGAACTGGTACAGAAAATATCCAGGTTTGAATCCCAACGTTGCCACTTACTTCCTCTGTGAGACCTTCAAGATGTCACTACAGGGCCTGAGATTTCTCATGCAGCCTTCAAAGGATAATCACCACCCACCCCAAATATCCCACTGAAACACTATAAACATCAAAAGAAATGAAATATCTGAATGCAATTTGTAAAAAAGAAAAATGCAATGCAATACTAAGACTGGGTGCTTTTCAATCACTTTATGAATATTCACAGCACATTTATGTGGGAAGCACTGTGTAAATACTGGTTCCCAATTAGTCCCTTCCTTCTTGCCGTTTAGAGCATAATAGGGTAGACATACGTTTAAAAAATACGTATCGCACAAAATTTTTTAACGTGAATTCTCTACTAAAAAACATGACAGATTGTGAGATCAAGAATATGAATACGAAGTAACCACCAGGAAAGGAGAGGAAAGATGCGAATTCCAGGAAAAGCATACAGTACACGCAAATATCCTGAGGCAAGAAACTCTCTGCGGAACTAGAAAAATAAAAAGATAACTAAACTGAACATAAAACACAACGGAAGATGGCGTAAAATGAGATGGAGGGAGGGGAGAAGACACCTGTGGGCTACAGTAGAATCTGGATTATTATTCTATGTGGAATAAGAAGCCATAAGAGTTTTAAAGAGAAGAGGCCACACGTGCTACAACAAACAGTGAAACGCGTGTTCTCTGAGTCCCAAGCGCTGAGCCTTCGACATAAACAAGTGCCAGAAAGCAGGAAGACTGACACTCAAACGAGGTGGGCGATGCCGAAGAGCCGAGACTCGAACACACAGAATCAGGACCGGAGAGCAGAATCGGGGGCGGGAGAGGAACGTGCCCTAAGCTGATACAAGAGGGGAAGCAACCCATCCCCGGAGGCTTCCCCACTGCTCGAGACAGAGCGACAGAGGAGGGCCGGGCGCGGTGGCCAAGCAAGAAAGGAAAGGGAAAGGGGAGGGGAAGAGGGGAGGCTCGCCTCTCGGATGTCCTGCTCGGCAGCCAAAAAACCCTGCAGCTCCACGAAGATCTCGCTCACAGACATGGCGCCGGCTGCACAACAATCGACCAGAGCGGCAAGTGCGGCCGCCGAAAAGCGTTTCAGAGCCCACCGGCGCAGTCAGTCGCAACGCCAGCCGCCGCCGCCGCGTCCACCCGGCCCCACGCTACGGACGTCGCTGGGGTCCTCCGAGGTCCGCGGCGCGCAGGATCCTGGGCTGTCCGCCGTGCTGCCTGATGTGTCGCGGCGGGAGCCGAGGCGCGCGCTAAGGGGGCGGGGCGGGAAATGCTGGGCGGGGCTTTCATCTGAAGAACTTCGAACAGGCAACGCCGGAAACCTTCCGCTAAGCAGGGAGGAGGGTGCCCGGGGGCCAGTGGGCCTGAAGGGGCGGGGCGGGCTTGGAGGCTGAGCAAACCAGCGCAACGCTTAACGTTGTTTTATGCTGTGGCGGGTGGGAGGAGAAATGCTTCAATACTGAAGAGTTTGCGTAAAAATACAGGTGCTGAAAAACGTAGAGAGAGTGCAATCTCCGTGTGGAAACATGCGTTCGTATTTGCAAAGAATAGACGGGAAATAAAAGGGGGGGGAGTAAGGGATGGATTGCGAGCGAAAAATTTTAATTCCTTCCCTGTATGACTGTATAACCTATTTAAATTATATGGATCTTTAAAGCGTGTATGGTGGGAAATTTCTCTTCTACTAAACTAACACCTCCTTATCCCGATTCCCTTGAGGCAAGCGCCTTAAGGACTTCTTGACGTTACAGAGTTATTCCATACATCTGTTCTACAAATAGAAATGTGTATGAATGCGTTGGGTCAACCTGAACATTAAAAGACACTATGAGAGCCAAACAAGTGTTTAAGATCTAAGAATTGCAATTCGGTGAGCACAGACTCCAGCAATAATCAAATAAGTGTCCCTCCTGCAGCGTGAAAGCAAGGGTGGGGGGGGCGGGTGGGAAGGCGGGAAGAACCACATGACTTTGATAAAAGAAAAAAAAGATAATTTATGCTAACAGGCTAAGGGCTAATACGCTTTTGGTTACACACTGATAACTATTCTGTTGACAAACGAAGCTATTCTTGGTATATATTACTCTTATGATTGGGAAGAGTCTTATGTTTGGGAAGCCTGTGGTCCTGTTGATTTTAGGAGCAATTGCTTGTGAAACAATGGCTTCTAGACCAGTCCTTTTGTCCAGTTCAAGGGTTAATTAGCCATTTGTTATAGAACGGGAAATGGAGCTTTTCTCGAAATAGGTAGGGTCTCTCATGTCTAGAAATTACATATTTATATACATAATTGTACACGATTCCACAGTAGAATGCACTCTCCAAATGATTTAAAATGATTACTTATTTCAACTAGATGGGGGTTGTTTGCTTTGTGTGAGAGGTTATTCTAAAACTTACAAGAAAGACGTAACTTCATTATACTTTTGTAAAGTGGATATTAGTGTTACCTTATAAATGAAATAACTATAGTAACAGATTAATTGACTTGCGTAAGGTCGTATGCAGCTGGTAAATGTTGAAGCTGGAATCCAAATGCTTTGTCTTAATTTCTATGTTATTTTTCGTCTATGTACCATTTAACAATAATATTTGCAAGAGGCTTCAAATGCCTTATCTAACTTGACCCCTACAACTTTAAAATGTGACAGGCTAGAAAAGCTGTTTTGACAAATTGCTCAAACCCAATATTTTTATTTTATTTTTATTTTATTCTTATTTTTTGCCTGTGTTCCTCTGACATCAGATGCCATTTTGTGATGTAACATAAGCAGTAGAATCTCCTAATTCACAAAAAAGAATGAATATAGGAACAGAAGCTCATTTTTATTTAGACTTGGTACTTGCCAAACACGTTCTTAGCACCACTTTTTGTGTATTGACTGACTTCATATAAATCCGAAATCATTTTTCAAATCCTGCAACATTTCTCTCTATTCCCACTCAAAATAAAGATCATGAGTTTTGAAACTAGCAGACAGAAGAGTCTGCCAAATCTCTTTTTTTCTAAAAATCTAAATGATTTAAGCATCCCCTAGGGGTGTCTTTTCTCAATTGTCAGATCAGCATTCAATAACACCTATCTCTAAAAGTTTGGAGAACTATAAATGTGCACAAGAGTGGTATCTGTCTTTTTGTAACTGGCTTATTACACATAGGATAATGATCTCAGAGTTCATCTGTGTTGTACCATGTCAGAATTTCATTCCTTCTTGAGGCTGAATAATATTCTATTTTATGTGTATACCACATGTTATTTATCCATTCATCCTTCAATAGAAATTTTGGTTGTTTCCACCTTTTGGCTGTTGTGAAGAATGCCGTTATGAGCATAGCTATGCAAATATCCCTTGAAGTTCCTGTTTTCAATGGTTTGAGGTATATAATGTTAACCTGAGAAATAAAACAGACAGTTATTTTACCAGGAAAAGGTGTTGTTTGTTGGGGAATAACAGAGAATTGCAATTCAGGTCAAACAAACCGTGGCAAAATTATAGCGGGGGGGGGGGGGGGGGGACAAAGGGGAGGAATCCTCTTGTAGAGAGGGCAGTGGGAAGTTGGGAGGCTGTTATAAACAGAAAGTTCATGGAAGTAAACTGGAAGTTCCAAGTGTAGTGATTTTTCATTGGCTGGCCTGTGACTGTTTCTCCGTTGGCTGGGCTATTGCTGGGGCCAGGGAGGAGGAAAGCCTTTCTTCTTCCTGCTGGGGGAGTAAGGTGGTATCCGAGGGGGAAGTCAGTCTCTTTCCGCTGGAAGTGCAATTGACCACAGTGGTGGGACCCGGAAGCTTTCCCAGCCAAAGTTCCCAACCCCATTTTAGTGAGGTTTCCCTTTCGCCCATCCCCCCACAGCTCAAATGGAAACATCATGAGATTATAACTCTTAGGATAGTGTTTTATAGATGTACATTATAGAAATGATCTTACTTATTTCTACATAGGGAAAGCAGAGTGTGCTCCTGAAGGGGCTGAATTACCGATCACCTGACCCTCCTCAGAACTTTTCTCAGTGTCTGTCAAACACTCAATAGACACGCGGTGAGTGAATCCGCTTTACCAAATTGCCCTGCCGTGTAGTTGTGACAATCACACTCTGTTTTAATGTGTAAATATCTTCTAAGTGCTACAATCTGACCAGGGAGTAAGGGAGCCTCCCTTAAATTTGTAATGTGTGTTTAAACTTTTGTTATTATATTGACATTTCTTTGGGACATTCCCGATTTATGTGTTTTACACATATTTCTATTAAAGTTTTCATTTGGCGGGGGGGGGGGGGGGGGGGGGGGGGGGGGCGCCTGGGTGCCCCCAACTGACCTCAGTCAGTTGAGCGTCTGACTTTGGCTCAGGTCATGATCTCCAAGTTCATGAGTTTGAGCCCCACATCGGACTCACTGCCATCAGTACCGGAAGCTATCAGCACGGAGCCCACTTTGGATCCTCTGTCCCCCTCTCTCTTTGTCCCTCCCCCACTTGTGCACACACTCTCTCTCAAAAATAAATAAAAAAATAAAGTTTTCACTTTTGTCTTACTCATTTCTAATAAATTTTGTCACTTAAAATTAATATTTCTCACTTTTCTTAATGTTTATTTATGGTGAAGGAGAGAGACAGCATGAATGGGGAAGAGCAGAGAGAGGGAGACACAGTATCCAAAGCAAGCTCCAGGCTCTGAGCTATCAGCACAGAGCCCAACACAGAGTCTCGAACTGTGAGATCATAACCTGAGCTGAAGTTGGATGCTTTGCCGAGTGAGCCACGCAGGTGCCCCAATATTTCTCACTTTTATGTAATTTTTGAAATAATCTTTTAAATGGAGACAGTGTTAATGTGGTTTTATTTGTGGAACAAAGATGCCATATTCATTAACTCATTCAGTCTTTTATCAAAGGCTATTTTGTTCGGTTCCAGTTTTTCCCATTATAAATAGCATTGTGATAAACGTCTTTGTAAGCCCTTCTCAAGATTTCAAGCCATTTTTAATAGGTCCTATTTTTAAAATTCTTGATATGTTTTTCCAAATCACTATCCAGAGAGATTAAACTAATTTCCACTCCCCTGCCCACCACAGCCTGAAAAAGCCAACTTGGCTACACTCTTCCCAGCGTGAATATTAACACCGCAAACATTCCAGGCTAATTTCAGGGTGAAATTATACCTCTTTTAATAGCATGGAAAACTATGTAACTGGTGATGCACTTCTGCAAGGCTCTTTGAAGGGCAAAAGAGTAGAAACAGAAGACAGTTTGGGTGTCATTGCCTGCAATCAGAGAGCAGGAAGAAGGGGTTAGGGAATCAGCAAAAGAGGGAGAATAGGAGACAGGCCTCAGGTTCTGTCTCATTTGTGCCCATGGGATTTTATAATAGATAACAGAGTGACAACATGGAGAGGTCAGTGTCATTGAAAGAAGAATGTATCACATTTCCCAAGAGGACAGGGCATACCATGCCCTGCAGGGGACCGCATGGGGAAGCTCCAGGTTTGGTCTGGAGGCAGAAGCAGGACTGAGGGAAAACCTGAACCAGATGCCTTTACTGGGGTTTCTGCAGGAAAGGCAAGGCAGGGCAAGGTAACTAGCCTAGGACTGGCCAGCCTGAATAATCCTCATGGGCTCTACGCTGGTATCTGGTCATGGCATGATTTAAGACCAGGGAAATCTTGACTTGCCATAAGAGTTGGGTAAGGAAGTGGCATAAGAAAGACATACCCCAGGGGCTCCTGGGTGTCTCAGTCAGTTGAGCGTCCAACTGGGGCTTAGGTCGTGATCTCGTAGTTTGTGGGTTTGAGCCCCCTGCTATCAGTGCAGAGTCTGCTTCGGATCCTCTGTCTCCCTCTCTCTCTGCCCCTCCCCTGCACTCTCCCCCTCTTTCTCTCTCTCTCAAAAATAAATAAACATTAAAAAATAAATAAAAAGTAGTGTCCCTACTGCACCAGAGGGCACAGACTCCCCCAAGAGATCGACCTTCACAATCATGTCACCCAAACTCTTCCTTATGGATGAAAAAGCTGGGGATTTCCCCCAGCACAGGGCTCAGGGGTTAACGGTTCCCAGGCTCTCTGAACAGGATGCCACATCAACTCCTGTGACCACCTGTCCAGGTCCCAGAGTGACCCTTGGGTCCTGGGCAGCAGAGGCACAGCCCAATGAGATGTTACCCAACAGGGCCAGGGTAAACATCACCAGCAGTCACTGTTAACGGAGAGTGACTGACAAAGGTTTGGAAGGGGAAAAAAAAAAAAAGCCGGTGAAGTCTGGGCTGCAGTGAGAACCTGGGGTCAGAAATCCAAATTCGAGATGTTGGCACGGCCATTGTCTCTCTGAAGACTAGGAGAGAGTCCTTCTTTACCTCTCCTAGCTTCTGCTGGTTGCCAGGCATCTTTCACGTTCCTCGGCTTGCAAACACATCACTCCAGTCTCTGCCTCTGTTATCAAGTGGCATTGTGTGTGTGTACGTGTGTGTGTGTGTCCAAATTTCTCTCTTCATGTAAAGACACTAGCTATTGGAATAGGGCCCATCCTACTCCAGCATGACCTTGTCTTGATGACACCTGCAAGGGCTCTGTTTCCATCACATGTATGGTGGCAGAGGGGAGACTTAAATTTATCTTGGGGAGGACACAATTCACCCAGTACAGTGATCGATCCCCAAATCTCTGCTTCTGTTACCCAAAGTGAGATCTATGGAGCATATGAATTGCCCGGTGGGCAAAGGGGGTTTGTTTCTAAGCAGATTCTGATTCATAGGTCTGGGATGGGGCCCCGGATTCTGTGTTTCTACTGTACAGGCTTACTGTACGCTCTTCCCACACATACACCTGGGCGCCAGCCAAACTTGGCCGTCCCGGGTGCCAGAACACCTGCCACCACGATCCCCCCGCACCAGCTCTGTTTGGATTGCTGCTGTCGCCTCCACTCCACTCCACACCCTACTCTCCCTGTGTTAAAGAACAAAATCCAGGGGCACCTGTCTGGCTCAGTTGGTAGAGCATCCAACTCTTGATCTCAGAAACTCTTGATCTTAGAAAACTACTAGCCCCCAATGCAGTCATTTATGTTAAGGACCCATGTAAGTAAACGAAGACTTAATACCTAACTGGACTATAGTTCACACCCCACCCCCACCCCCGTAAACTTTAATCTGCCAAACTGGAGGTCATTCTGATAGATCCCTTCCCTCTGCCTTAGGAGGGTGACAGGTGACAATGCATTATTTTCTAATAATTCCCCTCCCATCCCCTTTGCCTTTAAAAACCTTTCCTTTTCTGCAGCTCCATGGAGTTCCTTTCTACTTGGTAGATAGGATGCCGCCTGGTTCATGAGTCATTTAATAAAGCGATTTAGATCTTCAAATTTACTTGGTTGTGTTTTATTTGTTTTTAAAGATTTTATTTTTAAGGAATCTACACCCAACGTGGGGCTCGAACCTCTCTTTGAAATTGGTTGGCCGCAACGTAGACGGGAACAAGTTAGCGTCTGCTATTTTAGACAGATGGCCGGAAAGAGAGCAAGGCCAAGCGGGGCCCGGCCAGCAGTGGGCGCCCGTGTTCGCTCGGGCCCCTCCCGGCTCCGCCCCATCCCTCGCTTTATGCCCCGCCCCCCGCGCCTCGCCGCGCAGGTCTCCTGCCTCCACTTCCGCTTTGGAGGAGCTGACTGCTCGGCGTTTCCGGGGCCGCCTCGTGGAGCTCTTCGGCTTGGAAGCTGTCGCCATGGCGGTCTTTGCAGGCCCGGCTAAGCCGTTCCTGTCACTGAACCCGCAGGAGGAGGCCAAGTTTCAGAAGGAGGTGGCGCAGTCTCGCCGGCGCGCAACCCAGGTGAGCAGCCACCGCGGGCCGAACTGAGAGGGGAGGCGGCAGGCCGGGTCTGGGGGTCTCCGGGACAGCGCGGAAGCCCGTGCGGTTCCCTGCCCCCGCGCTCCTCGCCTTGCTCGCGCCAGCGTCTCTCGGGGTGGCCCGCCGGCCTTAACGAGCTTGGAGGCCAAGGCCTCCCCGAGACCGGAAGAGGTATGCCGATCGAGAGATGGAATTTGGCCGTGTAGGCCTTAGGGGTCTCCTATGGAAATACGCGGGAGGTAATCGGGGTGATGCCAGGGGAGAAAGCCAGCTGTTGGGAATGGAATCAACCCCAGGTTAGAGTTGTCACGCCTCCGCCTTGCCCCCGAATTTGAGAGTTTTGTTTGCCCAGTTGGTGATTTTGGAGTTCTTAAAAGACAGTGTTTGCCGAGTTTCATTGGCTGACTAGGGCCCGTGACATCAAGTTGTATTTGCCTTGGTTTTTAAGCATAAAACACACATTTGACAAAAGTGAAAGTTCTTGCTTATAGAAAGCAAGGGCATGACTGAGGTGCTAGAAGGTTGTTCGGGATTGTGAAAGTCAGTGTCTTCAAATTGTTCAGTTCAGTGGGTGTGAGTAAACGGTGAACTGCAAGCAAAATTGAAGGGTATATTTGTGTGGAGTTTGGCCAGAAGATTTAAAATGATGTGTGCAAATATTGCTTATCCATCGATTCAGCATATACTTACGGAACGTTTACAGGGCGCTGGGTGCTGCGATACTGGAGGCTAAGACTACCTACCTACCACTAGACCGCTGCCCTCTTGGGGAAGTAGACGTTAAACACCAAAGTTTTTAATTACTACTCTGTCATTGGAAATGCAGGGCAAGTCTTTTGTCTTCGACTGAAAGCCAGCAGTCTTGAAGTTGTGTTGCAATGTGATTTTTTTTAATTAAAAGTTTTGTTTACCTGGTCTTTACGTCTTCAGCGAAAGGAGAAAGAGAAACTTACTCCTGGAGTAATCTATGTGGGCCACTTACCTCCAGCGCTTTACGAAACCCAGATCCGAGCATATTTCTCCCAGTTTGGTACTGTTACGAGATTCAGACTGTCCAGAAGTAAACGGGTAAGATTAGATCGTTTTATATCTTAAAAGTAGGTTTTGACACTTTACAATGCACGTTTATATACTATTGTTTATCACAGTTCATATCAGAAAGGGGAGGGTAAGATTTAGAACCGGCAACAGGCAAAGGCACAATCAGTATTAATGTAAATGTTTGTTTTGCTATTTTTTTTTAAATTGCTCCAAATCCTCAATTTAAATTGATAATCCTGATAAATGAATCCTATTTATTCTATGGTTACTAGGCCACGGGTACATGAACTTCAGTTTGAGGAACAAGTATGAGTATCTTTTTTTTTTTTTTTTTATGTTTATTTTTGAGAGATAGGACATGAGCAGACAAGGGGCAGAGAGAGAGAGGGAGACACAGAATCCGAAGCAGGCTCCAGGCTCTGAGCCGTCAGCACAGAGCCTGATTCGGGGCTTGAACTCAGGACAAGCAAGATCATGAACTAGGCTGAAGTCAGACACTCCACTGACTGAGCCACCCAGGCACCCCAAAAATATTTGTTTGTTTATTTATTTAATGTTTATTTATTTTTGAGAGGGACAGAGACAGAATGCGAGTGGGTTAGGGGCAGAGAGAGAGGGAGACACAGAATCCGACGCAGACTCCAGTCTCTGAGCTGTCAGCACAGAGCCCGACACGGGGCTCAAACTCACGAGCTGTGAGATCATGACCTGAGCCGAAGTCAGGCACTCAACCGACTGAACCACCCAGGCGCCCCAAGAATATTTATTTTTAATGTTTATTTTGAGAGAGAGAGACAGCACAAGTGGGGGAGGGGCAGAAAAAGGGGAACAGAGGATCCGGGGTGGGCTCTTTGCTGACAGCAGTGAGCCCAATGTGGGGCTCGAACTCACACACCTGATCATGACGTGAGTCAAAGTCAGACATGCAAACAACTGAGCCACCCAGGTGCCTCAAGTACGAATGTCTTGTATTAGCCTCTGGCACAGGCATCCCTATGATAGCAAAGGGCTGTATACTGAGTAGTTAAGTATAAGGACACTGAAGCCAGACCACCTAGGTTTGAACCCTGGTTGTACAGGTCACTCATTGTATGACCTTGGACCAGTTATGTAATTTCTCCATGCTTCAATTTTCTTGTCTGTAAAATGTGAATAAAATAAAATAGCAAACACCTCCTAGAAGAATATGATGAAAAATTAAACAAGGTAGTGAATGTAAAGTTTTAGAACAGTGACTGATACCGGCAGTAAATCCTTTATAAATGTTGCTGTTACATTTCCTAATAGAGGAGCGGCCACTGTATTTTCTTCCCTGCACACATCCGCTTTGGGTTATTAACCATAGACCTCTCACTGTTGGAATCTGTTTTTTCTTGATACACTTTTTCCACATTTTATCAAAGTTAACTTTTATATTCGATTTGGTGTGTGAGGGGAGAGAGATGCACCTGTCATCTGCTGATTGTCATAAAAGCATAGATCCGAAGTTTTTTGTTGTCAAAGCAACATCTCGACATTAAAGAGGATTTTAACCTTAAAATGCCCTAGTGTCTCCCATCCTGAGCAAAATAACATTTGTCTGTATTCCTCCCCTTGTTTTTCCATTTGCCTCTTTGTAAGGGTTGTGTATTATGTGGGTGAGGTATTTTAAACATCCTAAAGTCTGCTGGCATATTTGATGACTATTCAGTGATCCACCATTCACTTTCATCAGGTGTCAGCTATATCTCATACTTGTTTCAGATCTTTGTTCTTTAAGAAATAAATTATAGGTAGACTTGAGGTCCCCTTTTGTACCCTTCCCCAATCCTTTTCATTTTCTCCCCAAGTCCAGGGAATTACTATTCATGAATCCAGTTCTTCTCATTACTCTTTTTTTTTTTTTTTTGAGAGCAAGAGAGAATCCCAATCAGGCTCCATGCTCAGCACAGAGCCCTACGTGGGGCTCAGCCCCGCCACCATGAGATCATGACCTGAGCCGAAACCAAGAGCCAGACGCATAACCTACTAAGCTAGCACCAGGAACCCCTTTATATGTTTCATGTTCATGTATGAATGAACATACATGTCATATTTGTTTCAAGTTTATATTTTATTCTTTAGCTCAATTTTTTCAGTTAATAATCAGATTATTTTTCCCCTACCCGTTCTGAAATCCAATCAAGGTTCATGCATTGTGTTTGGTTCTAGCTCTTTAGCATATCTAGAGCAGTCTTCTTGCCCTTTTGGCTTAATTGTTTTTGCTTTTCTTGACATTGGCTTTTTTGAAGAAGAGTTCAGGTCAGTTTTCTTTTAGAAAGCTCGCTCCTTAAGGAGATGCACTAAAATGTACCATTTTCAGCATTGTTGCATAATAAAGCTGCCACCTTCCCCACTCACCCCAATTTTGACTGTTTGCACAGTACTTCCAACATTCTGATACTACTAGGTAAAAGCTTGGCGCTTTTTTTTTTTTTTTCCTTTTAGTTTATTTTGAGAGCTCACAGGTAAGCAGGGGAGAGACAGGGAGAAAGGAAGGATGGGAGAAGGTGAAAGAATCTCAATCTCAAGCAGGCTCCATGCTGTCAGAGCAGAGCCCAACACAGGGCTCAATCCCACAAACCAGGAGATCATGACCTGAACCAAAATCAAGAGTCAGACACTTAATGACTGAACTCTAGGCGCCCCTACAGATTTTATTTGTAAGTAATTTCTACACCCAATGTAGGGCTCAGACTCACAACCCTAAGATCAGAAGTCACATGCTCTACCAACTGAGCCCACCAGGTACCCCTGGCTTTTTTTGGTTTTTTATTTGTTTCTTTTTTTAGACACTTGACATGTATTTTCGAGTCACTTTTCAGAAGGTTTATGCCTGTTTACAATGTGGTACAGTAAGTTGGAATCAGTGTGTGTCTTCCACTCCACCATCTTCCCCCTCCCTGTTAAGAGTTGGGATTATAGGGGGCACCTGGATGGCTCAGTCAGTTAAGCATCCAGCGCACCTCCGCACATATCATGATCTCTCAGTTTTGGGATCAAGCCCCGCATAGGGTTCTGGACTGATGGTGTGGAGTCTGCTTGGGATTGTGTCTCTGCCCCTCCCCTGCTTACACCCACCTTCCCTCCTTCCCTGCCTCTTAATAAATAAACAAACAAACAAACTTTAAAAAAAAAAAAAAAAGAGGTGGTATTATGAGGGATTTTCAGACATACAAAGTTTTACCACAATCTTGCTGCAGGTAACTGACAGCTGACGCACCCAGAGCTGCTGGTTAGCGGCACCGCTGTGTTACAAACGAGCCTCCTGCTCATTTCCTTAATTTCGTCACCAATTTTGATCCGTAGCCAAAGATATGTTTAATGCAAAATTGTGAAATAGTTATCGTTACTGATAATTGGAGCCGTAAGGGAAGAAAGATTGGCTTTCACCTACACTCCTACATTTTCTGGCCGGAACCCTGTAAATTCGTGTCCTGCTCTTAGGCAAATGGAGGACGGCAAACGGCTTTTTCGTCATCCACTACTTCCCGGTTGCCTTCAGCTCAAAATAATCCTTATGCCGGGGTAGCATATTTGGGGATGGCATCCTCTGCCACTCTAAAGAACATTCAAATGCCTGACTAACATCCCCTGGAGCGCTTACAGATTATTTCTTCATAGCAGCCCCGCGAGAGTGCTTATTCTTTCCCCATTTAATAGAATGAAACACTGAGGCTTAACATTACTTGCCTAACTGTCACAGCTAGGATCCAGACTTGGGCATTTGGACTCTAGAACCCGTGCTCTTGTTATTAAGACAAGTGAGAGGACACACTATGTTGTGTGGAGAGCAGGAACCCAGGATGTGCATTTCAGGAGATGTTGGCAGCATCCCTTTACCATCAGTCATGAAGACGACCGGTCGCTAGAAAACGTGAAAAGGAACACAATATTTATTTGTTTATTTATTTATTTGGTGCCATGCTGGGTGTGGAGTCCAACACGGGGCTTGAACTCACAACCTTGAGGTCAAGACCTGAGCTCAGATCAAGAGCTGGCTGCCAGCGGAGTCACCCAGGTGCCCCGAAAATGAACACAGTATTTTATTGATTAGCTTGGTGACACTGAGGGGTTAGTGTCTTCCCAGTTCTTATGTGTAGAATGAAAATTATATTACCTGCTTTCTCTGTGAACCACCACGCTATCTGCTGAGCGTTGTTTTGGGTTTTGTTTTGTTTTTTAAATATTAACTTATTTGGGGTGCCTGGGTGGCTCAGTCAGCTAAGCGACCGACTCTTGATTTCAGCTCAGGTCACAGTCTCACAGTTCTCCAGTTCGAGCCCCAGATCAGGCTCCGCACACTGACAGTGCAGAGTCAGCTTGGGATTCCCTGCCCCCCTCCCCCCACCTTCGAAATAAATCAATACACTTCAGGGAAAAAAAAAACAACCTAAGTATTTATTTATTTTGAGAGGGAGAGAGAATCCCAAGCAGGTTCTGCACCGTCAGTGCAGAGCCCAACACAGAACTTGAACCCACAAACCATGAGATCTTAACCTGAGCCAAAGTCAGGAGTCAGACGCTTAACCGACTGAGCCACCCAGACGCCTGTTTTGTTTTGTTTTGTTTTGTTTTGTTTTGTTTTGTCTTGTTTTGAGTAGGCTCCACTCCGAGCGTGCGGTCGTGGGGCTAGACCTTACAGCCCTGAGACCAAGAGTCCCATGTTCTACAGACTGAGCCAGCCAGGCACCCCTCTGCTGGGCATTGTTAATACACGAATAAAGTGACTACCGTTGAAACTGGTGATGAGTAAAGGACTGTGAGCCCTACCAGATTTCCTTTATGCAGTAAATTCCAGTTGTACTAGTAGTGTATTTATCACGTGATCAGAATCTCAGGTATACCTCAGGGGCGCGTGGGTGGCTCAGTCCAAGCGTCTGACTCTTGTTTCAACTCAGGTCATGATCTCACATTTCACGGATTCAAGTCCTGAGTTGGGCTTGGCACTAACAGTGTGGAGCCTGCTTGAGATTCTCTCTCTCCCTCTATCTGCCCCTCCCCTGTTTGCTCACTTGCTCTCAAAATAAGCAAATGAGATGAAAAATACAAAAAGAAATCCCAGGAACAACTCAAGATAGTTCAGACTATTTTGGATTTTTTCTTTTCCCGTAACAATCCCCACACCGTGCATTGAAGTTAGAATTAAAGGTGTCGTAATGTTATTTAGTAATGGGGCTTACGTACGTTATTTAAATTAATGGCATTTTAAGAGTTTCAGTACTGGTAAGAATTTGATTGTTCTACTTTTGTTGGTGGGTGTTCCATTGCAGACTGGAAATAGTAAAGGCTACGCGTTTGTGGAGTTTGCGTCTGAAGATGTTGCCAAGATAGTTGCTGAAACAATGAACAACTACCTTTTTGGTGAAAGACTCTTGAAGTGTAAGTGCTCTTCTCTCGCATTCTGTGGGGATGCATTGTGAGGACTTAAGTGCAGAGATAGGAGTGCATTTTCTAGACAGATTTCCAGTTGGGATTTTAAAATCTGCTAGAGTGAGAGCCGTGTGTGCCGAGATGGAAGTAGGACGAGTCACTAGGAGTGCATGGAAGGGCAGGTGCCCGATCACTCATGGGATGTGGAAGGCTCCCCCCGAGGAAGGGTCTTTAGGTGGAAACCTGAAGATTGAATGGGAGTGCGCCAGGGGACAGCACGTGCAAAGCGAGAGGTGACTGATGGTACTTACTTGCCTGTGAAGGAATGTGAGGGGAGCCAGGAGATGAGAGGAGGTCAGGTTACCGATGGCCGGGCATGTAAATCTGGGAGTTGAGAAGATATCCTGAGGGCAAGGGGAAGCCATTAATGGGTCCTAGAGGGGATAAGGTTAAAGGCAAGAAGTCCCGGGGCGCCTGGGTGGCTCAGTCGGTCAAGCGGCCAACTTCAGCTCAGGTCACGATCTCACAGTCCGTGAGTTCGAGCCCTGCATCGGGCTCTGTGCTGACCGCTCAGAGCCTGGAGCCTGTTTCAGATTCTGTGTCTCCCTCTCTCTCTGACCGTCCTCTGTTCATGCTCTGTCTCTCTCTGTCTCAAAAATAAATAAACGTTAAAAAAAAAAAAAAATTTAAAAGGCAAGAAGTCCCATCTGAGAGTCGTGTGAATGACGGTGGCCGCGGCTCGTCCACAAGAGAGGAGCAGAAGGGGGCGACACCAGCTCAGTGCGGCCCACAGAGAGTGGGGCTGCCAGCTCTGCATTCGCAGAGCACCCCTGTCCGGAGCCCAGTGCCTCTGGAGGCAGAGTCTAAGTTTTGGCTTCTCTGCACTGATGGTGGATTGTGTGACCATCCCAGGTGCCGGAGCCACACACGCGGCTGACGACCTGCCCAGGCAGCATCACCCTCCCTCGGTTCCCGTCGCTGGGAGAGAGAATCCCAGCAGCCTCGTCGAGGTCATGGATTCATTTCGCACATAAAAAGCATGGCTCTTGCCGGGAGGAGATGGGCCCAAGAGGCGACCGAAAACATGTCGGGACGGCATGTGTAGGATCAGTGCTGTGCTGGGTCTTACTTCGAAAGATCACACGAGAGGTTCTGAACTCTGATAGGAGTTCAAATGGAGGATTAGCCGCGTTGTCTCTCTTTTTTTTTTTTTTTGAGTGGAAGTAGTGTGTTTTGGAGGTGAGCCAAGGAAAATACTTGTAGGGAGTAGAGAAGTCCGGGGACAAGGAAGTCACTGAGGGTGAGCTGGCAAGCACCGTAGTGCGTAGGCGGCTGGGCTCCATCCTGCTGGGTAGCACGGGGAGACCGAGTTACCCCAACCCCCAGGCGAGGGAACTGGGGTACTTACCAACTCACCACGTGTCGGTTGAAAGTCGATGTCGAGGGTTGGGCCTGCCTTTGCGAACAGTCCCGGTGTGCCGCCACGGCCTGCAAAGGGCCCGTAAGCAGAGAGATGGAGATCAGGGGAAGCTGGCTTAGTCCTGGAGAGGTAGGTACGCAGAGATGAGCTGAACGGGATCTTTCTGCTACGGCAGGTCACAGTCTGAGATCCTGCGAGCTTTAAGGACCCCTGCCCCCAGGCTTGATGCCACCACGACATGCCCTTCTATGACTCCTCTTGTTCACTTACGTATTCCTGGCTCCTGGATTAGTTCTTGGCGTTTAACAATAATTGTTGGCTGTGTGCCTTTCCTTTAGCCGCCCTCCCCCCCCCCCCGCCCCCGTATTCTTTCACTCTTGCTCTTGAAAACGGGAGACCCATTATCTTGACAAAAACATTGAATCCTCTCCGTCCCGTTGGTTTGGAAACACTTTTCTTTCTTTCTCTTACATCTAGGTCATTTTATACCACCTGAAAAGGTACACGAAGAACTTTTTAGAGAGTGGCATATTCCATTTAAAAAGCCATCCTTTCCAGCAGTGAAACGGTATAATCAGAATCGGACACTTCTTCAAAAGCTACAGATGGAGGAGCGATTTAAAAAGAAAGAAAAGTTACTCAGGAAGAGATTAGCCAAAAAAGGAATTGATTATGATTTTCCTCCACTGGTAAATATTCTTTCACAAAATGTTTTTCATAGTTTTTCACGGGGTGAGCTTTGTTCCTCAATAATTACAGCCTGTTTATGGTTTTATACATAAAGTGTCTAGCCCAGTGTTGAGGCTTTGTCTAAGTTTTTGAAACCTTGCACTGTAGGTTTCTTCTAAAAGTTTGTTAGCGTAGATCCCGTTATTTCCATTATACAGAAGAGGAGACTCTTGAAAGGGATTAGGTCATTTGCAAAATTTTTATGATCTGTTTTTAAGTTACTGAAGTTAAACCACTGTTTAACCAAAAACTATAATGCTTATAGAAAACTATTGAAGATGTCATTCAGAATGAAATGTTTGGTTTATTATATGCTCTCCTTAAACATCAAGGCTGTGAATCAACGATCTTTCTTATTGCCATTCTGATTTTGGAATTAGAAATATTTCTTCTTAACATATAGATTGGAATTAACCAATAAGCGTCAGTTCTGCAAATTAAATGAGCCAGGGGTTGAAATATACGAGACAACTTAATGAAAATGAGTTAGCACGGATTTTCAAATTCCTGGCTGTTCACTTCTTGCTCGAATCCTAAACACACACTTTCCCAGTAGGTGTTAAAATAGCGTGTCACCGTCCCAGGGCCCTGGCGCTCGTGGGAACCGTGTGGGAGCCGGGACAGTGAAGCTGCAAAACAGGCCTGCAAAAAATGACTCTCCCATAGCCTGTTTGCTGGTTTTTGCAAGAGCAGCCCTGTTTCGTTGCCCAATCCTGAACTGGGCTAAGACGGGGCCCGCCTTTTCGCATTCTTCCAGTTCACGTTTCTTTTTTTTTTTTTTTAAATATATATATTTGTGTGTGTATATATATATATATTTTGTTTGTTTTGTTTTTTTTGAGAGAGAGAATCCCAAGCAGGCTCCACACTGTCAACGCGGAGCCCAGTTGACATCACAACCCAAGCCAATATCAAGAGTCGGACTTTAACCAACTGTAGCTTTTGTTGTTACCATTCCTCTGGTTCACATCTGACTCGGGTTTCTGTATGGCCAACTTCAGGTTTGGCCCTACTTCAACCTCCACAGCTGTGCCCATTCCTTAGTGAGGGTCTCTCTCCCAGTTTTGCCTTAAGATCATGAGTTTTGGTTTTTAAATTGAAATGCTTTGTCATTTGGAGAGGATTTACTGATTATGCGTGTAAGGATCTAATAAGTTAAGCATGTAAATGGCATACATATGTGACATTGCCAGTTCATTTCTTTATTTAAGGTTTTATGTAAAAAGAAAAAAAGAAGTGCTTCAGACACTGGTCTTCAGAAATCTACAAATAGCCAGGTAAAATTTTTTTTATCATGTTATCTGCCAGGTATAAGGGAAAGATAAATGGGGAAATACATATTCAAGACTACTGTTGCTGATAAATATGCAGATTGGTGAAGTCTCTTAAAATTTGTTGAAGGTCTTATCAAAGAAGAAGAAGAAAAAAGCTCCGTGTACTCCTGGCACCCCTGAGCAGACTGTGGATAGCCAGGTAAAATTGTGTTCACTGTTCTGGAAATGGGGTATTATAGAAATGATTTGAAAGAGGAAAAGCAGGGGCACCTGGCTGGCTCAGTTGGTGGAGCGTGTGACTCTTAATCTCAGGGTCGTGAGTTGTAGCCCCATGATGGGTGTAGAGATTACTTTAAAAAGATAAAAGAGGAAAAGCAGTCCATGCTGCTGTCACTTTATTAAAATTTCAAATTTAACCTTGTGATTGTTTTAGTAAATCCTGGTGATTTGGCAGATGCAGTGAGCTTAGCAAAAGTTACTGTGAGCGTATGGCACTGTTTACCTTTTCGGCAAAGTGACTGAGTCAGTAGGGAGAAATGAGGCTACCATCTTTACAAATGTGAGACTCGTTTTCTCCCTAATACCCTATAATGGAGCACGTTCTATTCCAGTTAATTGTGAGCTTGACACTAACTTTGGTAAGGGCCTAGGCTGTGTTATGTGCACTTGTATCACCAAAAGGTATAAACAGGCCTAAAATAACACGGGGAACTTGTAAAAATATAGGGCAAGGAGTATGGGGGGGGGGGGTAAAGTCATTCCTAATATCTTCCTTTATTTCTCTATTACAATTTTTTACTCATTGAATCCAGGGCCCCACACCAGTTTGCACACCAACATTTTTGGAGAAGCGAAAATCGGAAGTGGCTAAAATGAACGTTGACGATAAAGATAACGAAATAGTTTTCAAACAGCCTGTACCTGGTGTAAAAGAAGAAACACAGCAGACTCAAACACCTACACGCTCAAGGAAAAAAAGACGAAGAAAAGGCAATCAGTGATTCTAAATGTATTATATTTCTTCTGAAAAATGTGATTTTATTGTGAGGGCTAATTCTTTGTATTTAACTACGTGCAGTGAAATGCAGCCATTGACAGGGTTCTTGGAGGACAAACTGTCAGTAAGGAAAACGGTCAGTAACCGGCTTACCTGCCCTTGCTGGCATTGCAGCGTGCAGTAGCTGGGCTCACGCTGCCTCTTTGTCCTGGTCTCTAGTTTTCTTTGCACATTTCATAGCTGTCTTTAGTTTCTCTTCCTGGATAGAAAAGTCCCCACTTACTGCAGCTTTTATTGTTACCATCAGATAAAGAATACAGACTCTTGCTTGACCATCTACATGGTTCTCTGTTAGACTGTGCACGGCTAACCCATAAGAGCACTTGAACATCATGTGATGGAAACTGGAAGTTAAATTACTTGGAGAGTGAGAAAGCCCTTCAAGTATATGTACGTGAGTGCTTTTACCAAGTTAAGTCTTTTGGGGGCTAGCAAGGTTTAATGACTGTCATTTTGTGTTCGTATCATCAATGTGGAATTGTATCTCAAGAATCAGTGACCAGCAAATAAACTTTTTCTACAATTCATTTATATGCAAGTGGGATTTGGGTGTCTTTTCCTTTTTAAGTGCTTATTTAAATTCCAGTGTAGTTACCGTAGAGTGCTATATTGGTTTCAGGTGTGCAGTATAGTGACCCCCCCCCCCCCCCCCCCCCCCCCCACACACACACACACACTTCATACAACACCCGGTGCTCATCACAAGTGTCCTCCTTAATCCCCATCACCAGTTTCACCCATCCCCCACCCACCTCCCCTCTGGGGACCATCAGTTCTCCATAGTTAAGAGTCTGTTTCAGGGCTCCTGGGGGGCTCAGTCGGTGAAGCATCCAACTTCAGCTCAGGTCACGATGTCAGCGTGTGAGTTCGAGCCCTGCATCGGGCTCTGTGCCGACAGCCAGGAGCCTGCTTCAGATTCTGTCTCACTCAAATGTAAATATTTTTCTTTAAAAAACAGTATTTCTTGGTTTGCCTTTTTTTTTTTCATTTTTTCTCTTTGTTTCTTAAATTCCACGTCTGAGTGAAATCATGGTATTTGTCTTTCTCTGGCTGACGTTTTGCTTAGTGTAATACTCCAGCTCCATCCATGTCGTTGCAAATGGCAAGATTTTTTTTTTTACGGTTGACTAGTATTCCATCATAAGGACCTGGGTGTTGTGAAGTAAACAAGTAGGTTTTCGCCTTCTCAATTATTTTAAAGTTTCTGATACTCTTGAAATTTGCTTTTGTTTAGCTAATCCAGATTTACTAAAAATGCCCGTTGCCAGCAAACATTTTTTCATCTGGTATTTGTTAAGTCTTTAATAATGAGACACTGAGCTAGGTGTTCTGACATAAAATGGAAATAAGGATTTGTTTCAAGTGTATGCAAAGAGCAGATTTTTACGTCTAGAATGGTAGCTGGCCTAGAATACACTCAAGTATTTTTGCTTTTTTATTTTTTTAAATTTACATCCAAATCAGCATGTAGTACAACAATGATTTCAGGAGTAGATTCCTTAATGCCCCTTACCCATTTAGCCCATCCCCCCTCCTGCAGCCCCTCCCATAACCCTCAGTTTGTTCTCCATATTTATGAGTCTCTTCTGTTTTGTCCCCCTCCCTGTTTTTATATTGTTTTGTTTCCCTTCCCTTGTGTTCATGTTTTGTCTCTTAAAGTCCTCATATGAGTGAAGTCATATGATTTCTGTCTTTCTCTGACTAATTTCACTTAGCGTAATTTCGCTTCTCTAGTTACATCCATGTCGTTGCAAATGGCAAGATTTCATTCTTTTTGATTGCCGAGTAATATTCCATTATATATATATATATATATATATATACACACACCACATCTTTATCCATTCATCCATCAATGGACATTTGGGCTCTTTCCATACTTTGGCGCTATAAACATGGGGGTGCATGTGTCCCTTCAAAACAGCACACCTGTATCCCTTGGGTAAATACCTAGTAGTGCAATTGCTGGGTTGTAGGGCAGTTTTAGTTTTTTGAGGAACCTCCATACTGTTTTCCAGAGTGGCTGCACCAGCTTGCATTCCCATCAATACGTATTTGATGCGTAACATCTTGCTCCCCTTTTTGAACCACTTCTCAGCCTTGTGGATCTGGATGTCCGTCTGGTTCCCCTCCTGGGAAAGCTCCGGGAAGCGCGTCATTGCACCTTCACCTCCCAGCGGGCATATGCACTGTGAAGCTCACACGTGTACATTGCAAGAGGAGTTGAATACTTCCTTCTTCCCAGCCTGCCACCCATCCACCCCGTTGAGGCTGGCACCATTCATCATCATTTAATGTGCAAATTATTTTTTTAAATGTGCCCTGGAGCTAGGGGATTCCATCTCTAGCATGTCGTGGCCATGGGTATTTTTTGTAAGAAATAGAAATTCTGTGCTTCTAAAGAATATCTTCCTGTGGACTAGATTAGGGTCTTCAAGAAAATCCATCAAGCTGGTGTTTTGATTTTCAAGTTTTGTAGTGAGAAAAACAGACGAGAATTGAATGGAAATTCTCAGGCAGTAAAACATAAAATTTTGCAGTGATACGGAGCAAACGAGGGTACGATTCAAAACTACAATCAGTATGACCAGGACTGTAAAAATGTAGTTTTTTGAAGTGAGAAGATAAGCATTTAAATAATGTGGAAGCAAAAGTATGTGTTGTTATTATAAAGTGAGCAAAAAGCTAAAGGAAGAAGAATCAATCCACATACTAGGTTCAACGAGAAACATGACAGACTGCATGTTTGCTGTAAAATGGGGTGGCCAGTGAGCAAACCAGTGTAAAGTGAGGCTTTCTGTATTTTGCCGGTAGTATCTGCAATATTGTGTGACCACATCCAAGGCAACTGATCGTTATGTTCCAGAAACCGGAACCCTGGCTGATTGGTGGCATGAGATGGAAATTCAGATCAGCTGTGCTGGTAGGAATTCCAAAGTCAACTGTCCACTGCAAAGGCTGTCTCTTGTTCAAGGACTGACCCAGGTTAGGGAACCCAGGACAGCTGTCCTCCCATACAGTGGCTGTGATGCAGATGGCTGCTATCCTTTAACCCAGAAGTGGGTGTGTATGCACACACACACACACACACACACACACACAATTATTTTACACTTGAGGCAGAAATAGTCCCGTGGCCCAAAGTGAACTATGTCATGGGGCATCCTGTGTGGTGGCCAAGTCAGATGCTGCCTGTTGTGATTTTACATTTTTAAAGGTTTAAAAAGTCAAAGTTACAGCAGATGAAAATTCTATGAAGTGCAAAGCTCAGTGTTCCTAAGTAAAGGTTGGAACACAACTATATATATATGTATATACACATGTATATATATATATATGTATATACACATGTATATACACATGTATATACACATGTATATACACATGTATATATGTGTATATATATATATATGTATATATGTATGTATATGTATATATATATATATAAGTTTATTTATTTTGAGAGAGCGCATGAACACACAAGAAGGAGAGGGGCACAGAGAAGGGGAGACAGAATGCCAATCCTAGGCTCTGCACCATCAGAAACCCAGTGCGGGGCTTGAACTCACGAACTGTGAGATCCTGAGCTGAGCTAAGAGTCAGATGCTTAACCGACTGAGCCACCCAGGCGCCCCAGCTCAATGTACTTTGCCCCATGTTATTGGGATGCCATGAATTTTATGTATTTTTGTTACCAGTTAGTACCCATCAGGTCAAAACAAGAAAAGCAGACTTCGAATGTCACACGTAGGCTCACCGTGCAGAGTGGATTATTTTCTTATCAAATTAGATGGCACAGAATTGTGCCCGTTGGGCGGTGATGCTCCGGCTGTGCTTTTTTTCTCTTCACCATCTTTCCTTCTCGTGGCCGCTGCAGCCACGAAGTTCAAGCTGTCAGTTTCTCTAGGTACAAAATCTACCCTGGACATGGGAGGCCCTATGCCAGGACTGAGGGGAAGGTTTTCTAATTTCTTAATGAAAATGCAAGTCAGCATTCCTTTCCAAGAGGAATCCTCAGCAGAGAAACTGGACTTTACAGAAGAAACACAAAAAGGGACAGAAGAAATTCAAAAGGAAAGAACCCGCCTGTACAGTCCAATTCCAGAGGGCTGTCACTGGTGCATCTCATGCTGGTAAAATGGCCAAGAGGGGTCAGAAACCTGACGTCAGGAAGGCTCGAGAATAAGCCATCAGGGCTACCAAGGAAGCAAAAAAGGCTAAGCAAGCACCTGTAGACAGCAATGGCGGCTGCTGAGGCTCCCACGAAGGCAGCACCTAAGCAAAAGACGGTAAAGCCTGGGAGGGTTTCTTCACCCTGAGTTGGCAGAAAACGCTAAGTTGGTGGATCAGATTTTATTTTATTATTGTTTATTTTTTTTTAAGTTTATTTATTTTGAGAGACAGAGCACAAGCAGGAGAGGGGCAGAGAGAGAGGGGAGAGAGAATCCCAAGCAGGCTCAGTGCTGTCAGCACAGAGCCTGACGCAGAGCTTGATGCAGAGCTCGATCCCACGAACCGTGAGATCATGACCTGACGCTTAACTGACTGAGCCACCCGGGCACCCTGACAGATCAGATTTTTAAATAAACATCTGACTATTAAAGAATCCAGGGGCACCTGGCTGGCTCAGTCAGTTGAGGGTCTGACTTCGGCTCAGGTCATGATCTCACGCTTCATGAGTTCAAGCCCTACATTGGACTCTCTGTTCCTCCCCCACTTGTGCATGCACACTCTCTCTAAAAAAAAGAAGATATATATATATTTATATATCTATATATATCTATATTTATATGTATATAAATATAGATATATCTATATTTATATGTATATAAATATAGATATATCTATATTTATATACATATAAATATAGATATATATTATATATATATTATATATTTATATGTATATAAATATAGATATATCTATATTTATATGTATATAAATATAGATATATATTATATATATATTATATATATTTATATGTATATAAATATAGATATATATATCTATATTTAGAGTTTACAGAGTTTTTTTAGAGTTTATATATATATAGAGAGAGAGAGAGAGAGAGAGAGAGAGAATGTGTTGACATTGGCACACTAAGCATTTATTACAATATCCCCGGCTCACAGGAAAGCAACAGCCAGGAGAGTTAGAATACTTTGAATGGAGTATCTCAGGATATGATTTCTTGTCTAAAAAAATAAGGAGGCAGTAACTAAATTTCCCAAGTGGCCCATTTGTTAGCCACACAAGAAAAGCCATTTACCAATGATGAAGAAATTAAACTGTGTTTGTAGATGCTAAATAAATGTGTCCAGATAAAATATGCTTTTTAGGGGCGCCTGGGTGGCTCAGTCGGCTGAGCGTCTGACTTCAGCTCAGGTCATGATCTCACAGCCTGTGAGTTCGAACCCCACGTCGGGCTCTGTGCTGACAGCTCAGAGCCTGGAGCCTGCTTCGGATTCTGTGTCTCCCTCTCTCTCTGCCCCTCCCCTGCTCATGCTCTGTCTCTCTCTGTCTCAAAAATAAATCAAAACATTAAACAAAATTTTTTTAATTAAAAAAATATGCTTTTTAAAACTATTAGCCTTTTCTGGTGCCTGGCTGGCTCAGTCAGTACAGCATGCAACTCTTGATCTTGGGGTTGTGAGTTTGAGCCCCACGTTGGGTGTAGAGTTTATTTAAAATAAGTACAATAAAAAATAAATAAGACTATTGGCCATTCAGTGAGAACAGCTGCATGAAGAGTTAGGGAAGCAACATCAGTAAATTTAAATAATTTTTTTAATGTTTGTATTTATTTTTGAGACAATGAGAGAGCATGAGTGGAAGAGAGGCAGAGAGAGAGGGAGACACAGAATCTGAAGCAGGCTCCAGGCTCTGGGCTGTCAGCACAGAGCCCGACACGGGGCTTGAACTTGTCAACCGAGAGGTCATGACCTGAGCCAAAGTCCGACATTCAACCGACTGAGCCACCCAGGTAGGCGTCCCACAACATCAGTAAATTTAAAAGCAAGGCAAATGATTTCAAATGTTTTTCCCGGGCTCTTGATGACTTAATCAATGTTGCCAATATTGCTCAGTTGATGATTCAAGAAGTCAATGCCAAGTTTGAAGTGCTAGAGTGACCAATTCATCCCAGTTTGCCCAGAACATTTCTAGGCTTAACACTGGAGGTCCCGTGTTGCAGAATCCTCCCTAGTTCCGGGTGAATTGGGATGATTTCTCGCCCTAGAAATGACTGAAAAATTAGGCTCTTATGAGTAGTTTGTGTGCAGCAAGTATACGCAAAAATATTTTCAAAGTTGAGAAAAAATCAAATCAGTACAACCCGAAGTGGAATCTTCCAAGATGTGCACAACCAACGGCGGTAAAAATATGTGTGGAACAGAAAAAGGTTTTGTTGACAAACTTACAGTTTGTGAAACTGTAAGGTATTTAAAGCCTATTCACTGTATTATTCATCAGCACGTACTTATCAGGAAATACACGAACCCATCATGTGTTACTGAACCAATAGCATCCCTGACGTATTTCATTTATTCTTGTGGACTCAGCAGCCATCGTCGGGTCTGGGAATTTTTGACAGAAGCTAAACATCCTGACTTGCCCTGCCACACAGAAGCTGGACGGATCAGCGGTGATAAAGTTTTCTTGACACTTTCTGAGTTCAGGGCCAAGGTTGCAAATTTCTGAATGAAAAGAACCTCCCTCAGCCATGACTAAACACTGAATACCTTTGGAAAGTAGCTTTTGCTGCAGACTTGATGAATTTTATTTTTAATTTTTTAAATGTTTATTTACTTTTGAGAGAGAGGGAGAGCATAAGTCGGGGAGAGGGGCACAGAGAGAGAGAGAGGGGGAGACACAGAATCGTAAGCAGGCCCCAGGCTCCGAGCTATCAGCACAGAGCTCGACGCAGGGCTCAAGCCCCAAAACCGCGAGATCATGACCTGAGCAGAAGTCAGACACTGAACCAACTGAGCCACCCAGGCACCCCCAGACTTAATGAATTAAACTTATAGTCCCAAGTCAAAGCACCACCTGTACTTAAAACCTACATGGCACTTACGTCATTTTGATGATTCACATGAATGCAAGAAATGGCACACTGCTATCTTTATGTGCTTGCTGTGTTGCCAAAAGTTCAAACGAGAAATGCTATCTCCATTCCCACACAAATTTGAAGCAGATATATTTTCAAACCTCAAACTACAGTGCCAGCAGTGTCTTTCAGACCTTGATACAAGTGCAATGGAGATGTCCATATTTCAAAATTCATTTCCTTGTGGGATCGCAAAGCTTCCACCCGTCAACCACAGGTGGTTAACTGAAATGTGATGAATGACATTCGAAAAGGCAAACATCAAAACGAGAAGCTAACAGAGTTCTTTCTACAAATGCCTTCTGGGGCGCCTGGGTGGCTCAGTCGGTTAAGCGGCCGACTTCGGCTCAGGTCATGATCTCACGGTCCACGAGTTCGAGCCCCGCGTCGGGCTCTGTGCTGACAGCTCAGAGCCTGGAGCCCATTTCAGATTCTGTGTCTTCCTCTCTCTCTGCCCCTCCCCTGTTCATGCTCTCTCTCTGTCTCAAAAATAAATAAACATTAAAAAAAAATTAAAAAAAAAAACAAATGCCTTCTAAGTGAGGGATATACTCAGAATCATGTTTGAGGATTGACATCAGCAGTTGACAGTACCTGTGTGCAAAGACATTTCAAAAAATGAAATACAAGAGCGCCTGGCTAGCTCAGTCGGTGGAGCACGTGACTCTTGATCTCAGGGTCATGAGGTCGAGCCCATGTTGGGTATAGAGAGTATTAATAAGGTTTAAAAAAATGAAATAGACAAAATCTCATCCCATATCGTTAACAAATGAATATTCGCACATGACTTTGATGGTAGGAAACACTAATTTCACACTTTCTACAAAAAATTCATTCAGAATGGATGATAGACCTAAATGTAAAACATAAAACTAAACCATTTTTAGAAGAAGGCATAGGACAGGGCGCCTGGGGGTCTCAGTCAGTTAAGTGTCCAACTCTTGGTTTCGGCTCAGGTCACGATCTCATGGTTTGGTGAGTTTGAACATGGAGCCTGCTTGGGATTCTCTCTCTCTCTTCCCTCTCTGACTCTCCCCTACTGTTCTCTCTCTCTCTCTCTCTCTCTCTCAAAATAAATAAACTTAAAAAAAAGAAGAAGAAAACAGGACAAAATCTTTATGATCTGGTTTAGGCAGAGTTCTTAGGCATGACATCAGAACCATGATCCATAAAAGAATTGATACATTGGACTTGATCAAAATTTGGAATTTAGTTAAGACACTGTTGAGAGAATGGAAAGACAGGTACAGAGGTACAGTCTGGCTGAAAATGTTTTTAAAGAACTTCTAATTCAGAATAGTCCTGTCGAAACAATCCCCCCAAACTGTCCTAGGCAAACCCAACTTCTGCCAAATGGAAAGTAATTTAGGGTATTTTCAACACGATGTGAGGTATGTGATAATACCTAACTTTTACTCAATATTTCCATGTGTCAGATATCATTGTAAGCATTTTAAATATATTAACTTATTGAATCAGAAAAACCCTATGAAGTACATATTTCTTTTCTTTTTTTTTTTTTAGAGAGAGTGAGCTGGGAAGAGGGGCAGACAAAGAGATAGAGAGTGAATCTCTTCTTTTTAATGTTTATTTTTGAGAAAGAGAGAGCAAGGAAGAGGCAGAGAGGGAGGGGGAGAGGGTGTGAAGTGATCTCTGTGCTGACAGAGAGAGCTCGATGCAGGGCTCAAACTCACAAACCATCTAGGCACCCGTAATTATTTCTTTATTTTTTAAAGTTCATTTATTTATTTTGAGACAGAGAGAGAGAGAGACAGAGACACACAGAGAGAGGGAGCACAAGCAAGAGAGGGGCAGAGAGAAGGAGAGACAGATCTCAAGCAGGCTCCACACCATCAATGTGCGGCTCAATCCGATGTGGGGCTCGAACTCACAAGCTGCGAGCTCGTGACCTGAGTCGAGATCAAGAGTCGGATGCTTAACCGATTGCACCACCCAGGCACCCCGAGATATTTCTTTTCCATCTAAAGAGGAAACGGAAGCCCAGAGAGGTTACCTAACTTGCCCAAAGATTGCATATGGTGAGCGAATTAATAATGCGGACTCAGGCTCTGACGGTTCCCCTCCCACAGGATGAATGCGAATGCGAGATCGTTGGTGGCGGTGGAAAAAGGGAAATGTGCAAAAACCTTGCACCGACAAGGACTGCTGACTTTTTGAAATGGAGGCAGAAATGGGGCCCCGGGGCAGGCACGAGAGGAGGAGGCAAATCAGCGCTCCATTCTTGTGTCCCCAGCTTTACACTGAAAACAACTGACACTAGGTGGCAGTAGATCCCAGGCACTTAAAATCTGCAGTCCACTCCTTTCACGGAAAGCGACGGGCAAAACGCAAGATTGTTGAAGGCATTTCTACACTGATGTTGGCATTTTTTTTAAAGACCTCCCTGAGAGGCACCCTTTCACACACACACATCCACCACCACCACCATCAATTTCCAGAAAGCTGGAGGACACAAACTGCCACTATGAAAGGACTCTTCAGCAACTGGGTGTTAATAATGTCCTTTGGATAATTGGTTATTATTACATGAAAGTGCATGCAGTTATGAATAAGTATAGCTTAGGGTAATTTGTGGGCAAATTTTTTTTATATATAATTTTTGCATTTATATATTTTTTAATGTTTATTTATTTATTTATTTATTTTTAATTTTTTAAAAATGTTTATTTTTGAGACACAGAGAGACAGAGCATGAACGGAGGAGGGTCAGAGAGAGGGAGATACAGAATCTGAAGCAGGCTCCAGGCTCTGAGCTGTCAGCGCAGAGCCCAAGGCGAGGCTCGAACTCGCGGACCGCGAGATCACGACCTGCGCTGAAGTTGGCCGCTTAACCGACTGAGCCACCCAGACGCCCCTATTTATTTTTGAGAGAGAGAGAGAGCAGGGCAGGAGCAGAGAGAGAGGGAGGCAGAATCCCAAGCAGGCTCCACGCTGTCAGCACAGAGCCTGAGGCAGGGCTTGAACTCACAAACTCATGTGAGATCACGACCTGAGCCTAAATTGAGTCAGAGGCTTAACTGACTGAGCCTCCCAGGGGCCCTTCATACTTTTTGTTTTGGAGAGAGACAGCACAAGGAAGGGAGAGGGGCCGAGGGAAAGGGAGAGAATTTCAAGCAGGCTCCACTCTCAGCACGGAGCCCGATGCAGGGCCGTGACCCTAGGACCATGACTTGAGCCAAAATTAAAAGTCGGATGCTCAACCCACTGAGCCACCCAAGCGCCCTGCAAATAGTTTTATAATTTGGTGTTCCACAAGGTATATGAGAAATTGATGGCTCTATTGAAAAAGGAAATTTCATGCAAGAGAACTTTGCTTCACTACCATAATCACTCTAGATCCAACCTTGAGCCCATGGTGTTCAGAGTATTTCCTATTTTCTACTCTCTGTGCTCATTTCGGCTTTATTTTTTGTTCATGAGGCCTGAATTATAAGCACGAAGTAAACACTGGACTTAGAATGTGGAGCGTTTTTCTATTTCAGTTAGTAAATCTCAGCATTTGGGATGATTTTTCAAGTTATATCTAAGTGATATATTTCTGGCCTTTTCCCTCTGTTTAACAAACAAAAGTGAAAACCCAAAACTGTTTAGGCAGTCAGGGCCTCAGGTGGGTCTGGAGTTCAATCCCATTGATCCAATTAGAGAATGTTTCACATACCTATCTACCAACTCTTCCTGTTCCAGTCGCCCGGTCTGTTTTATAATTAAATTGCTTACCAAGAACCTCGGTGGCCTGATCTGCTTCTATTTGTGTTAACAGAAAGAAGGAAATGAATTTGCAGCAGTATTATGGAAGTTACTTTTCTGTGTTGATAAGTGGCCAATTTTAGAATCTCCCCTGTTATAAATAAGTCCTGTCAACTCTAGGATGCCCAGGAAAAGAAATTCAGACATTTGATACTTGCCAAACATAGTTTCCGCAGCAAATGTGCCATGAGTAATGCTGCTGTCCTCCCGGCGGCTTCATTCACAGGTCCTGCTGTGATTTGAGTACTCCAGAGGGAAGTGTTTGTAATGCCAGTTTTGGGGGAAGCAGGACCTTTGCAAGAAGAACCAAGGAATCATCCTAATTATCCTTCTAAAAGAGAAACCATTCAGATGTTTTTCGGCAGTGATGGCTGGTAATCACTGGCATTTTTTTTCCTCTGAAGGAGTGTGTCTGTTTTTTCTATTTCTGCTTTAGCAGTTAGAGAGATGATAAATATTGTGGTGTTTTTTTCTAATTAGCTTTTTAAAAAAAATATATCACTGCCAGTACATGCCTGGTATAATAACAAATGCAAACAAGTAGTTCAGTAAATGCAAATTGTCTGTTTCTGACCTTGCAAATTTGTGCTTAGCCAGTTATCTGATGTGATGTTAACGTAGAAGCAGCCATATAAAGTCACCAGTTGCTCAGCGGGCTCATTATGGATGATCTTCTAGTGACTTTTTCCTTTTAGTTTTTCAGCCTAATTGATTACCTGAAGAGGTAACATATAAAAAGGTACAAAAACTCAAAAGATCCCAACAAGTATAGGGTGAAAAGTCAGTCTCTTTCCTTGCCCGCACAGCTAGCTACTTACTGGGCTCCAGCCCACTGGTCGGTTGGGCGTCCGACTTCGGCTCAGGTCAGGATCTCCCAGTTGATGGGTTCAAGCCCCACATCGGGCTCTGTGCGGACAGCTCGGAGCCTGGAGCCTGCTTCGGATTCTGTGTCTCCCTCTCTCTCTGTCCCTCCTCCGCTCTGTTTCTCTCCGTCTCTCAAAAATAAATTTAAAAATGTTAAAAAAAAAATGTTTTTAAAGGATAACCTGGGCTGCTATACTGAGACTGGACTGAAGACACACAGGAGGAAGTTGATGCTATGGCAATAATCCGTGGTGGTGGGACCAGGGTGGTAGCAACTCAAAGGAGGTGAGAAGTGCTCCCCTTAGGGATATGTTCTGAAGGCGGCCAACAGGGTCTGCTGATAATTTTGATATGGGTGTGAGAGAAATGGAAAGGAGTCAGGTTTGGCACCAAGGATTTTGGCCGAAGCACCTGGAAGAACAGAGAGGTATACACTGAGATGACGACGATGTGTATAAGAAAGGTGGTGCTGAGGAGTTACATTTGGGCCAGGATGGGCTGGAGGTGCCTATTAGACAGGTGGACATCCAAGTCTGAAGTCCAGAGGAAAGTTCTAGCTGGAGATAGAAATGCAAGCTATAGCCCTGAGACTAAATGGGCTGGAGGTGCCTATGAGACATCCAGGTGGAGATCCGAGTGTGAGGTTCAGAGGAAAGTTCTAGCTGGAGGTAGAAATGCAGGCTATAGCCCTGAGACTAAATGGGCTTGCACGGGAGCAAGTTCCCTGGAACATTCCAGTGTTTAGTGCTCTGGGCAGCAAGCAGGAACCAGCAAAAGAAGGAGAAATAGAGAGGTGGAAGGAAGCCAGAGCAAAGGGGTCCCAGATGTCAAGAGAAAAGAGTGTTATCGAGGAGAGAGGGTGATCATCTGGGTCCCATACTGCTGGACAGGTCATGTAAGATGAAGCCCGAGATGGACCATTGGCTTTAGCAACATGGCAGTGACCTTGCAAAAGGACTTCTAAGCTCATTTCTAGTCCCAAGATTCTATAAATATCCTTTTCGTTTATGCAAGTTATTATATTTAGAATTAAACAATTAAATAATGAAGGAAGAGTCCAATCAGGCTAAAGCAGTCCCCTCATCAGCGGTAACTTGACACTTCCCATATGGTAGAGCCAAGTGTAGAAAAGCCTGAAGCCCTCCCTCCACCTGTTTTCTGTGCTTATTTGCCTTCTGGACATTGACTCTGCTTAGAGTCTGGCTTTAAGATTGGAGTCAAGGGGCGCCTGGGTGGCCCAGTCGGTTAACTGTCCAACTTCGGCTCAGGTCATGATCTCACAGCTCGTGAGTTCGTGATGTCACGGCTCGTGAGTTCAAGCCCCACGTCGGGCTCTGTGCTGACAGCTCAGAGTCTGGAACCTGTTTCAGATTCTGTGTCTCCCTCTCTCTCTCTGACCCTCCCCCGTTCATCCTCTGTCTCTCTCTGTTTCAAAAGTAAATAAACGTTAAAAAAAAAAATTAAGATTGGAGTCAAGATTCAAACCCAGTTTAGCCGAGTTTCGTCTTTCTCCTCATTACCTTTTTTGTTTCTTTTTAGAGCAAGATGTTTCCGGCACTAAAACTTCTGGAAATTACAAATCAGTTCCTTCTTCATCTTTCACTCTGCTTTACAAAAATTTGACCCTGTCCTATAGGATGTTCTTCTGATTCTTCTCCACGTATTTTTGTGCTGCTGATTGGTCTGAAGGCATCATTCCTCTAATTCTATATTTGAGACATTCATGGACAGGTCAAGAAAGAGGATCTGTTTGGAGAGAACAAGGCAACAAGGACCCAGACTCCTAGAACACCATCAATTTGTTGTGGATGTTTACAGAGACTGTCTCAAACTTCTGCTGGGATACTCAGCGTTCCAACTTGTGTAACCTACACGATTTCTCCTATTTCAGTCCTTGGCCTGCCCTTAGCCATGCACCCTCTATCCATCCTTGGCCCTATTCTTCCTACTCTTCCTTGGGGAGATCTGTCTACAGGCCATGAATTTGACCACAGATATCAATGGTGTATCAGAGTTTAATCCGAGTGTTTTCTTTCTTTCCTTTTTTAAAATTTTTTTTGTGTTTATTTATTTTTGAGAGACAGAGAGACAGAGCATGAGCAGGGGAGGAGCAGAGAGAGAGGGAGACACAGAATCTGAAGCAGGCTGCAGGCTCCGAGCTGTCCGCACAGAGCCCGATGCGGGGCTCGAACTCACGAACCGAGAGATAATGACCTGAGCCGAAGTCGGATGCTCAGCCGACTGAGGCACCCAGGTGCCCTGCTTTATTTTTTTTAAGTTTATTTATTTATTTTGAGAGAGAGAGAGAGAATGAATGAGAGGCAGAGAGAGAGAGAATCCCAAGCAGGCTCTACACCCCTCGCTGAGACTGATGCAGGCTCGGTCTCAGGACCATAGGATCATTACCTGAGCCCAAATCAAGAGTCAGATGCTTAACCCACTGAGCCACCCAGGTGCCCCCAGAGTGTTTTCTTTCTTAATAGTACATAAAATAGTACATAGGTGTCTCAGGTTCAAGGATCCATGATACTGGCCACGTGCAAACTATCCATGTCCCTTGGTCCCTGCTTATCTCTATCTCCTGTCTTAGCTCTCAGCACACCATTTTTCCCAACAGTATTAGCTACTTACTATGTTCTCATTTCCTGTTTGTACAATGGAAATATTCTGTAGGAACTCATCTTTCCTATTTGGAAATGCTACTCTGTAAACTAAAAGCATTGACTTTTGTTTCTTTTCTCACTTAATTCTTTTCCTTCCCAGGAAATGCAATTGACATGCTCTACGTAAAGCCAGGGCCCCTGTGGTGGTGGGGACAGGAGACCTGGGGAGGAAGTCAGGGATCTGGGTGTTCTTCTGGCTGTTCAGGAACTCGCTGGTTGCCATGGTGCAGCCCCTTCCTCCTCACTGAGCCTGGCTGTTTGGATTAGGGAAAGGAGGCACCGAGTTAGCCAATCTCTGAGGTCCTTCTTGCCTAACTTCTAGAGTTCTTCATTTGAGTTGGCCAGAAATCCTCACAGGAAAAGAAGTTCTCACCTAGCCCCACCTGCCCCGGTGAGGGAGGGCGCTGAGATCACACAGGCCTCCTCTGTGGTGTGGAGCAGAACCTCACCTCCCACCCTCTACCACCCGGGTCTCCCGGTCACAGATCAGTGTCTAACATCCAGGGAGCTATTCTGAGGTGCATATACTGGGAGCATGAACTACAAGAAGCCGAGGGCCACACCTCACTGTAATGACAGTTTACCTGTCTGTCGTGCTAGGACGTGTTCAATCTTGTGCCCACCCTCACTCCTCCACACTCAGCAGTCAACAGCGTAGAACAGGTACCCAGGAAATGCCCAGGGACTGAAGAGTCCACATGTGGGTGACTCACGACAGGGTAAGTGGGAGAAATGCCCAGTCAGCTCATTGGGCAGGAGTAGAGCAAACGAGGAAATTATCTGATGCCACTGTGGATGTTGGGGAAGACCTAAGATTCAGAACACCAAAGGCCAACATGGTGGGAAGTCATTAAGAAACAGAAAAAAGGACTGGCCGATGCATGTTGTTTTCCCAGCATCTTTCCCTTGTGCATCGTCCCCCGTTTTCCTTGAGTTAACCAGTTCTCCCCAGTGTCAACCCATGTCATTTGAATGGAATGACTCCATCCTGAGATCTGGAGGGGACCACAAGACCCGGGCCCCAGGAAAAGGCACGCTGAAAAATTTGAGCGCCCGCCCTGAGACACTTGTGGAGTGACTGAGAATAGGTGCTTCTTCCACGGGGCCTCTGAGTTCCCGGAATGCCATCCCAGAGCCGCTGGTGGCCCCTTTGTCACCACAGGGAGCTCCAGCCTGAGCATATAGCCAGCCCAAAAGGAAGCTCACTCGAATGTCTTGATCCAGCCAAGCCCAACTTTTTGTAAGTCGTGCCAATAATTTTCTTTATTCCCCTTTTTAAACTGGTTTGAGTCAGGTTTCTGTCACAGACGACCCAAATCGCACTAATAAGAGCAACAGATTTTCTTTTTTTAAAACTGGCAGATTTGAGGGGCGCCTGGGTGGCTCAGTGGGTTGAGTCAGCTCAGGTCATGATCTCAGGGCTTGTGAGTTCGAGCCCCGCATCAGGCTCTGTGCTGACAGCTCAGAGCCTAGAGCCTGCTTCGGATTCTGTGTCTCCCTCTCTCTGTGCCCCCCCCCCCTGCCTGTCCCCCACATGTGCTCTCTCTCTCTCTCAAAAATAAATAAATAAACATTTAAAAAAGTCAACTGGCATAAAAAAAATTTTTTTTTAATTTAAAAAATTAAAAAAAAAATCAACTAGCAGATTTGAAACAGTGCAGGCTTAAAAGAGTAAAGTCTTGTCATAACAAATAGGGAAGTTCTATAGCAGAACTTGCACAGCCACCCCAGGCCTGGCGTGGCTCATGTGGCCGGGAACAGGGGCCATGGGGGCGGGGGGGGGGGGGGGAGGGCTGACGAACATTCCTCTCATCCCAGTGAACTCAGGAAATAGAAACCTCACCGTGTGTCAGCAGGTGTTGCTGCCTTCAAACAGGCCCCCCCAAAAGTCCGAGCAAACTGACAGCTTTCCGAAGCCCAGGGGGTGGTTGACACCTGTTTGGCCAGTAAAACTCAAAGAAGTACGCTTGCCACCCCCAGTGTGACCAGTGGGGGAGCTCCCCCCTTCCCCCCCACCCCATTTACATTGTAAACGTGTCTTGCATAATTTAGCGCCTCTTTTTCTGGTTAAACATTACACACAGCTGCCCACTAGATGGAAAATATGGGCAACAAATCACCGCAGGTATGTGTCAGGGAAGAATTTCCCGCTGGCCAGCAGGGATGCTGACCCTCCAGTTGAACGGCCTGCGGCCTGCGGGTGGGAGGCCATAAAAGTCACTTGTGCAGGGTGTGGGGGCTGGGGTCAACCGACCCTCCCAGGTGCTACACGTGTCAGGAAGCGGGGCTCTCTCTGCCGTCACCGTGAACTCACGTTCATTCAGCGGGCGGCCGCTGGGAGCAGGCAACACGGGCCCAGGGGCAAAGATTTTATTTGTTTTTCCTTCCAAAAGCCATGTTTTCAGAGCCGATTAAAGTTTGCCTCCTGCTTTCCAGCATTCCTTAGAGACAAAACAGGACTGCCCGTCACTTTGTTTATGGCACTTGTTGGGTGGGCTGACGCTATTTAAACTACATTCCAGGTACTGGGAGAAGATTTCCACATACTTACCTCATACATGGATGCATAAAACATGTATGTGTGCCTCGGAGTTTTATTTATTTATTTTTTTAATTTTTTTTAACGTTTATTTATTTTTGAGACAGAGAGAGACAGAGCATGAACGGGGGAGGGTCAGAGAGAGAGGGAGACACAGAATCTGAAACAGGCTCCAGGCTCTGAGCTGTCAGCACAGAGCCCGACGCGGGGCTCGAACTCACGGACCGCGAGATCATGACCTGAGCCGAAGTTGGCTGCTCAACCGACTGAGCCACCCAGGCGCCCCAAGTTTTATTATTTTTATTTATTTTATTTTATTTTTTTAATGCCACAGTATCATACAGACAGGCAAACTTAGACGGGCTAAGCAACTGGACCAAGGTCACAAAGCTTGTATACAGATGCGAGAGTGCTCCCTGAGCCTGTTGGACCGCAAATCTTATGTTCTGTCCACTTTCTGCCACCTCCAACCATATAAATAAAAGAATGGCAAGTTTTGGATTTAAGTGAGGAACAAAGCCTTAAACTGATTTTCCCCTTCTTGGCATTCTAAAAGCACGTACTGTTATTCATTTTTAGTAAGGGTTTTTTTGTTTGTTTGTTTTGTTTTGCTTTGTTTTTTGAGAGAGAGAGAGAGAGAGAGAGAGAGAGAATCCCAAGCAGGCTCTGTGCTGTCAGCTCAGAGCCCAATGTGGGGCTCGAACTCACAAACCGTGAGATCATGACCCGAGCCAAAACCAAGAAGTGGACACTTAACTGAGCCACCCAGGCACCCCACTGTTCCTCATTTTTAGAAAATAAGCTTTATTGAGATATAATTTACATACACTAACATTTATTTTATTTTAAAAAGTTTAAGCGTGCAGTTCGAAGAATTTGGACAAATGCATCTACTTGTACAACCAGCACCACAATCAAGATACAGAATATTTCTGTCACCCCAAAAGTTCCCTCTGCCAGTCTTTGCTGCCAGTCTCCTCCCCCTGCCCCTGGCTCCCAGCAACCACTGCTCTCATTTCTGACCCCACAGTTTGCCTGTGCTATAATTGTATATGAATGGAATCACGAACACACCCTCATCTTTGCTTGTTTCACAGAACCTAATGCATTCAAGATCACCCGTGTCCCAGTAGTTAGTCCCTTGTATCCTGGGTGGTATCCTGCTGTGTGAAGGAAGACTGTCCCTTTACGAGCTGGTGGGCATTTGGATGGTTTCCAGTTTTGTACGATCGTTAATAAAGCCGCTCTAGAGACAGACCCAAATATACAGAGAGCAAACTGATGCTTCCCAGAGGGGAGGAGGTGGAGAATGGGCAAAATGGGTGAGGGGGAGTGGGAGGCACGGGTTTCCAGTTATGGAATGATTAAGTCATGGAATAAAAGGCACAGCGTAAGGAACATGGCCAATGGTATTATAATCACGTTGTAAGCGACAGACGGTAGGTACGCTATAAACTATAGACCTATGGAATCGCTATGTTGAAACTAATGTAACATTGTGTGTGACTATATTTCAATTTTTTTTTAATGTTTATTTACTTTTGACAGAGAGACAGAGCATGAGTGGGGGGGCGGGGTGGGGAGGGGCGGCCAGAGAGAGAGGGAGACACAGAATCCGAAACAGGCTCCAGGCTCTGAGCTGTTCGCACAGAACCCAACTTGAGACTTGAACCCACAGACTGAGAGATCATGACCTGAGCTGAAGTCAGACACTTAACTGACTGAGGCACCCAGGTGCCCCAACCGTATTTCAATTTTTAAAAAACAGTAAAAATGATAAACAAATTGGGGTACCTGGGTGGCTCAGTCAATGAAGCATCCCACTCTTGATTTTGGCTCAGGTCATGATCTCACAGTTCGTGAGATCAAGCCCCCCATCAGGGGCTCCCCACTCCTCAAAATAAAGAAATAAACTTAAAAAAAATTAAAATTAAAAAAAATCAAACTGTTCTTTTTTTAATATAATTTTTTATTTTTTTAAATTTCCATCCAAATTAGTTAGCATATAGTGCAACAATGACTTCAGGAGTAGATTCCTTAGTGCCCCTTACCCATTTAGCCCATCCCCCCTCCCACAACCCCTCCAGTAACCCTCAGTTTGTTCTCCATATTTATGAGTCTCTTGTGTTTTGTCCCCCTCCCTGTTTTTATATTATTTTTGTTTCCCTTCCCTTATGTTCATCTGTTCTGTCTCTTAAAGTCTTCATATGAGTGAAGTCATATGATTTTTGTCTTTCTCTGACTGACTAATTTCACTTAGCATATTACCCTCCAGTTCCATCCATGTAGTTGCAAATGGCAAGATTTCATTCTTTTTGATTGCCGAGTAACACTCCACTGTGTGTGTGTGTGTGTGTGTGTGTGTGTGTGTGTGTGTATACCACATCTTCTTTATCCATTCATCCATCGATAGACATTTGGGCTCTTTCCATACTTTGGCTGTTGTTGATAGTGCTGCTATAAACATGGGGGTGCACGTGTCCCTTTGAAACAACACATTTGTATGCCGTGGATAAATGCCTAGTAGTGCGATTGCTGGGTCGTAGGGTAGTTCTATTTTTAGTTTTTTGAGGAACCTCCATACTGTTTTCCAGAGTAGCTGCACCAGCTTGCATTCCCCCAAAATTAAACTGTTCTAAACATTCATGTACCAGGCTTTGAATGAGCATGTCTTCATTTCACTTGGGTAAATACCAAAGTGGGATCTCTGGGTATATGATACATGTATTTTAGCTTTATAGGAACCTGCCAAACGATTTCCGAAGCAGTTTTATATTTCCAGCAGCATTGTGCGAGGTTCTCAGTTGCTCCACACCCTTGCCAGTACTTGGCATAGTCAGTCTTTTTAATTTCAGCCATTCCAGTGGGTGTTTAGAGATATCGCATTGTAGTTTTATAAAATTTTTTTTTAACGTTTATTTATTTTTGAGACAGGGAGAGACAGAGCATGAACAGGGGAGGGTCAGAGAGAGGGAGACACAGAATATGAAGCAGGCTCCAGGCTCTGAGCTGTCAGCACAGAGCCTGACGCGGGGCTCGAACTCACAGACCGCGAGATCATGACCTGAGCCGAAGTCAGCCGCTTAACCGACTGAGTCACACAGGCGCCCCTCATTGTAGTTTTAATTTCTGCCCCTTGTTTTCACAGAGAACCATAGGCTGGAGGGTCAGAGCTTAGGACACCACACTTGTTGGTTTACCTAAGGCCACAGCTGGGGTCGGGGGGCAACTCCCATGGACCCACGTCAAAACACGTGGAGATGGGGTGCCTGAGGGGCTCAGTCAGTTGAGCATCCAACTTTTGATTCCAGCTCAGGTCATGACCTCATGGTCAGATCGAGCCCAATGTTGAGCCTTCTTGGAATGCTCTCTCTCCCTCTCTCTCTCTCTGTCCCTCCTCTGCTCGTGAGCTCTCTCTCTAAATAAACTTAAAAAAAAAAAAAAACTGGGGCACCTGGGTGGCTCAGTCGTTTAAGCGTCCGACTTCAGCTCAGGTCATGATCTCGCAGTTTGTGAGTTCGAGCCCCGTGTGGGGCTCTGGGCTGATGGCTCAGAGCCTGGAGCCTGCTTCCGATTCTGTGTCTCCTTTTCTCTCTGCCCCTCCCCCGTTCATGCTCTGTCTCTCTCTGTCCCAAAAATAAATAAACGTTAAAAAAAAAAAATTTAAAAAAAACAACATATGGAGAAAAGCCTACACTTCAGAAGACAAAGCCCACACCAGGATTTGTTTCAAAGTTTAGTTTACCAAGGAAACCCTTTATTCACCTGTTCTGTTACCAAGACTTGTCTAAACATGAAGCCCCTCTGGTTTTGAAAGGAGGGGGGTGACTTAGCTCTACTCCCTGGGCCTCCCTGAGCCCCCTGGGCATCTCCTCAGGACCCTGGCCAAAGAACAGATATATTGGGACACCTGGCTGGCTCAGTCGGTAGAGCATGTGACTCTTGATCTTGGGGTTGTGAGTGCCAGCCCCAATTTGGATGTAAAGATTACTTAAAAAAAATAAAACCTTAGCGGTGCCTGGGTGGCTCAACCTGTTAAGTGTCCAGCTCTTGGTTTCAGCTCAGGTTATGGTCTCGCTGCTCGTGAGTTTGAGCCCAAGAACAGGCTCTCTGCTCTCAGTGCAGAGCCTGCTTTGGATCCTCTTTCTCCCTCCCTCTCTGCCCCTCCCCCACTTGCTCACTTGCTCTCTTTCAAAAATAAACATTCTACATAAATAAATAAATAAATAAATAAATAAAATCTTAAAAGAAAAGAAATTACCACACTCTTTCCTAGAGTGGCCATTTTGTATTCCCAGCCAAAGCGTTCGAGGATGCCAGTCGCACCACGGCCATGTCAACCCTTGGTACATCAGTGTTTTTGAACGCGGCCACTTCAAGTTGTGATTTAGTACAATCACTCTTGCTGCAGGAAGGAAAAGGAGGTGAAGGGGACAAAAGGCCAGTTGGGTGGCCGGTGCAGTGGTCCAGGGGGCAGGCTTTGAGGGCCTTAGCAAACCTCTGGCCCCCTCTCTCGTCAGTAGACACAGGGGCTGCAGGAAGGGGCTGGTAAAGATGGATTTACTTTGAGCCTCCCGGCCACACTGGGGGCCCAGAGGAGATGCGGGCTTGGTCAGGGTTGAGCAGCGAGGGAGTCGAAGAGCCAGGAGGAAACGCTTGTCCTGCCCAAGACGTGCCCCCGACCCTGCTTTGGGGGCTCGGGACCCTCCCGTAGAGGGCTTGGTGGGCAGGGCAGAGAGATCGTTTCTGTGTCCTTGGCTGAGGGGATAAAAGTAAGCACTCACAGGAAGGGAGTTATAAGGACCAGTTAGCTTCGTGTTGAAATAATTCTGTGTTACAACATCACTCAGTTAATTCAATATTAACTTACAAAGTCGCTGCTCTTGTGTCTCATCTGGGGGCGCAGAGCCTCCCCCCAAGTTGCTCACAGTTGAGCAAGGGAAGGGAGCTGACCAATTTCTAACACTGTGTCCACGGGAAACTGTTTCCTTGACCCTCTCTCGGGTCCCAATCTATTTATTTTTAGTTTTTAGTTTGTTTTTTTTTTTTAATTTTTTTTTTCAACGTTTTTTATTTATTTTTGGGACAGAGAGAGACAGACAGAGCATGAACGGGGGAGGGGCAGAGAGAGAGGGAGACACAGAATCGGAAACAGGCTCCAGGCTCCGAGCCATCAGCCCAGAGCCCGACGCGGGGCTCGAACTCACGGACCGCGAGATCGTGACCTGGCTGAAGTCGGACGCTTAACCGACTGCGCCACCCAGGCGCCCCTTTAGTTTTTAGTTTTTTAATTTAATGTTTATTTATTTTTGAGAGAGAGAGAGAGAGAGAGAGAATACGAACAGGGGAAAGGAAGAGAGAGAAGGAGACACAGAATCCTAAGCAGGCTCCAGGCTCCCAGCTGTCAGCACAGAGCCCGGTGTGGGGCTCGAACCCACCAACCGCAAGACCATGACCTGAGCGGAAGTCAGATACTCAACTGGCTGAGCCACCCAGGCACCCCACCAATCTATTTATTTGTAGCCTCCTCCCAAGTGGGCCCAGGACGGCGAAAGGGCATAAAAACACAGCCAGCGTCGCTGCAACTTTGTCGACAAAGTGAAGTTCATGGCACTATCTGTGCATGGACCGATTAACATGGTCTCCATCTTGGGGGATGGTGGCAGGACCGCTGCCGGGGCCTCAGGTCCTGAGTGGCTCCCTGCTCGGCTGTCCCCCAGAAGCCCCGCGAGCAGGCGCGTTCACCCCCACTCTCAGGGCGGACTCAGACGGGGGTGGCCGCGGCAAGCACACCGGGAAGACGCAGTGGTCACCAAAGCGTGCCAATCAACCGCGCGGCTCCCAGCTCACCAGATGTGTCAAGAGGCCAATCAGCTCTGCGTGTTCCCGAGGAGAAAAATGTTCATTATGAGGAGAGCAGAGAGTGGAGCCCTGGCTAAAACCACTTTGCCTTCAACAGCAACTTTTTAATCCCTTTGTCTGGTGCATGAAATCAGTTCCCAGAACACAGGGGTTATTAATAACTGTGGGACCTTTTCCCAGTCTCCGGATCAATTGGCAGAAGCCTCTGGTTACTTCCTTCTGGATGCTTCTACGATTCAGAGGTGGGCAGTGGCCTCCCCCCTGCAACCTCTACAGTGTTTTAGCTGGCTGGGGAGTTGCACGGCGCCCCCTAGGCCCCCACCCAGCACACCAAATGCACCAGGAGGCCTTGCCTGCCCCTGCGCCTTCCCCAGCGGGCTCAGGGTGGCTGGCACCTTTGCTTCCGGGGAGACGCTCCTGCTCCTGCTGTCTGGGAGGAGTGCAGCGTGTACCCTCTCCTCCTGGCTGGCTCCTCGCTGGCAAGTGCGGTCCAGAGTGTTGACAACGATTGAGATCACTTTGCTTCCTCTCCTTGTGGCTGGTGAAGGCCCGGGCTCAGCGGCCGGGCGCGGGCACAACAAGGCCCAGGTCTTAACCCAGGGACCCTGGGGGTGGACACTTCTGCGGGAGGAGTGGTAATCACAGCAGCCCCGCGGCCAGGGGGCACGGTCATGAACGTAGGACCGCCCCCAGAGCTTGCCTTCTGCTCTCCTTCACCCTTCCCCGGCGCCTCGCCGCACCGGTGGCCTTACCAGGACCTCCGCTCAGGAAAATGCCTCTCCGATTCTCGTCCTCCAAGCTCCGCGCCACCCCCAGAATGGCACGGTGGGACCGACCGGCCTGGGGTCACCTGGCCCCGAGCCCGTGAGCCCATCTGTGAAGAAATTAAAACAAGCACACCTGCCTTGGGGAGGATTGGAGATGCTGAGAACAAAGGACCGCCCAGCCGCAGTGCACGGCAGGCACGCGCGACCTGACCGCCAGGAGCTGACTCTGTTTCCCCACAAACCTGCTCACCCTCCCCTCCTGCCTGTCTCCGTTAATGGCCTCATCACTCTTAGTCACTCAGACTGGATGACACGGCAGTATTCTTGTACGTCTTTCACTGGTCTGTTGTTTTTTTTTTTTTAAATCGTGGTGAAGCAGACATAACTTAACATTGACCATCTTAACTGTCTGTAAGGGTAGTTCGGTGGCATTCACATTGCTGTGCATGTCTCTCTGGTACTTTTCCATCCTTCCAAACGGAAACTCCGTACCCATCAAACAACTCCCTGTTCCTCCCTCCTCTCAGTCCCTGGCAACGCCCTTCTACTGTCATCTGTCTCTGCGAAGTTGACTACTCTCAGTGCCTCATCCAAGGGGAATCATAAAGTATTTGTGCTTTTGGGTTGGGCATAATGTCCTCAAGTTTCACTCAGGTTGTAGAGCATGTCAGGATTTCCTTCTGAATAATAGTGAAGACTGAATAATATTCCATTCTACGTGTAAACCACAGTTAAGCAATCCACTCATTGGTCTATTTTCCAAAAGGGGTTTTGGAGGGGAAATTAATGCACAGAGTTTTAAAACATTAAAATATAGGGGCGCCTGGGTGGCTCAGTTGGTTAAGCGTTGCACTCTTGATTTCGGCCAGGGTCATGATCCCAGGGTGGTGGGGTGGGGCCGTCCATCAGCTCACAGTGAGGAGCCTATTTAAGATCCTCTCTCTCCCTTTGCCCCTCTCCCCCACTCACACTCTTTCTAAAATAAAATTAAAAACAAAACAAAAAAACGTAAACACACATCACAGAAGAGTATACAGAAACTTGTCTCCTCCGAGCCCCTCAGTACCCAGCCCCCTGAATCTCCTTCAGTGGTGACCTTCCAATTCTCCTTCCTTTACGTGCCCACTGCCCAGACTCTGCCTTCTGGAAGCCGTCCTGCACACACTACCAGAGGAGCTGTCCTAAGGCAAGCCCCCCCTCCCTTCATTGCAAGTGGCCTCCGAGAAGGTCCGACAGCTGGTTCCGGCTGACCAATATAGCATATGTCCCCAACGCTGAGGCTGCTTTCTCCCCAAAATGCCTGAAGAGACCTTTTTCTCACCCTCACCAGAGTTGGTACTAATGTCTCCTTCCTTAGAAAGGTGTCTGAGGGCACCTGGGTGTTTCAGTCTGTTAAGCGTCTGACTGTGGCTCAGGTCATGATCTCACAGTTCGTGGGTTCAGGCCCTGCATCGGGCTCTGTGCTGCCAGCTCACAGCCTGGAGCCTGCTTCGGATTCTGTGTCTCCCTCACTCTCTGCCCCTCCCTTGCTCACACTCTGTCTCTCTCTTTCTCAAAAGTAAATAAACATAAAAAAATTTTTTTTAACAAAAAGGAAAGTTGGGGTGCCTGGGTGGCTCAGTCAGTTAAGCGTGAGACCTCAGCTCAGGTCATGATCCAGCAGCTCGTGAGTTTGAGCCCCAAGTTGGGCTCTGTGCTGACAGCTCAGAGCCTGGAGCCTGCTTTGGATTCTGGGTCTCCCTCTCTCTCAGTCTTTCTGCCCCTTCCCCACTTGTGCTCTCTCCCTCTCTTAAAAATACACACATAAACTTAAAAAAAAAAAAAAAAAAAAAAAAAAAGGAAATCGACTCTTTTACCATTCACCCATTCAGTAACAATGTTTATTTTTTTAATTTTTAAGAAATTGTTTTATTCATTTTTGAGAGAGAGCGAGAGACAGTGTGAGTGGGGGATAGGCTGAGAGGGAGACTCAGAATCCAAAGCAGGCTCCAGGCTCTGAGCTGTCAGCAGAGAGCCCAACACGGGGCTTGAACCCACCAACCATGAGATCATGACCTGAGGCAAAGTCGGACGCTTAACTGACTGAGCCACCAGGCGCCCCAATAACAATGTTTATGAAACACCAGATGTCAGGCACTGTCCTGTGGGGTATCGCCTGCTGTTACACAGACACAACCCATCCCGTTGCCAAGACCATCCAACCCTCCCCCTTGTCTGGTGCCTCCCGAGCCTAGATGCTCCTATTCCCTCAACCAGCAGCCCCTCTCTCCAGAGTTTAGATTCTAGCTTTCTCTAGGTGATAACGCCAGTTCTCTTTGGTCTCTTGCTTTTTGCCTTCCTAAATCTTGTGGACGTCTCTGATCTACAGTCACGTTCTTTCCCCATTTCTTTGTCTTTTAGATTTATGCTTATTTTGATCCTTTCATTAACTTTTGGTGGTGTTTCCAGTAGGAAGTAGACAGAAATTCTGCTGTTGCAGCTGCCATATTTAACTAGAATTTCCTTCCAAATAAGTGTTCCCTTGGAATATTTTTGCAACGACTTAAGGATTTGGGGTATTTTGAGTTATGAGATAGTATTTGTTTTTAGAAATTTGGAAAAATATAGAAGCATTCAGAAGAATGTAAAGATCACTCATAATTGCCAAAATGCAGAAATAACCACCCTTAACATTTCGCCACATGTATATATATTCTTTAAAGGAGAAAAAGTCACCTCTCTCCTGCTTTCTTGAATTTGATGCTGACACTTCGGGGCTACTGGCTCTACCAAAAGCTTTTATTATTGGGAGGCACTTGCCAAGCCTTGCTCAGACACCCCAAATATCCACTGTTACAATGACTGGTGCCTCTCTCCATCACACCCCATTTCCCTTCGTATGCACTGTCCAATTCCATATGAAGTCATTTACAAGAGTCAAAATCACGGTTCTCACCTCAGTGCCAGGAAGAGGGTGATAAGCGTGAGGAGTGTCCTTCCCAACCCTGTCATCCCCAGGGAATGTTCTGCCGGGGGAGAGAGAACCCAGAGAAAACCACCTGCAGTGACCTCATGGCATTCCACAGTCGCCTGCCAGCGCCCCTGGCCCTTGTCTGGCCCTTGGGGATCCCTAATGGGTAATTTGGGGATTCTTTGGGAGTCACTGGTTTGGGAGAAGGTGGGTCGTCTTATGAATGGACGGCTGTTTAATCCACCGAGCCAAAAAGGACCCACCACCTGAGTCTTAACACAATGAAGCTCTGGATTCAGACCTTGGGCCAAATATGGAAAATGTTTACACTGAAAGTCAAAGAGATGCGAATTGGAAAAATGAGGAGATGTATCCTCATATATTATATTGCTGTTGGGGTTGTACACTGGCAAGATGCTTTTGGAAAGTAGTTTTTCAGTAGCATTAAGAAGCTGAAAATGTTTATACTTTCCGATCTAGTAATTTTACTTACGGGACTTCAACGCAAGAAAAGAAAGCTAAATGTAATCAAGGGTTCTGCACCAGAATGTTGGTTGCAGCATTATGGTAATGTCAGAAATGGTAACAATATGATCCAAAAGGCCCAACAATAAGGGAATGGTGTCACGAATACTGTTTGTGAGAAGTTTATTGCTATATGACCAAAATGATTGCTACTGAAATTAGTGAAAACAGATAAACCCAATATTTAATGTATAAATATTTGATAATATATAAAGTTTGATGATGGCTGTCAAGACAAAAGTAATATAATACCGAGAAAAGGGGAAGAACACACTAACATTTTATACTAGTTATCTTTTTTTTTAATGCTTTATTTTTAAGCGATCTCTACACCCAACATGGGGCTCAAACTTATAACCCCGAGATCAAGAGTCACATGCTCTACCAACTGAGCCAGCCAGGAGTCCCCAATACTAGTTATCTTTGAATGAATGGGGACAGAAAAGACTTTTTCCTCTCTTTTTTTCTGTATTTTACAAATTGTCTATTATTCAGGATTATTTTTAGAATTGGAAAAATAACAGTAGGTCTACTTAAAAAAATTGTTAATGTTTATTTATTTATTTATTTATTTAAAAAATTTTTTTTAACGTTTTATTTATTTTTGAGACAGAGAGAGACAGAGCATGAACGGGGGAGGGGCAGAGAGAGAGGGAGACACAGAATCGGAAGCAGGCTCCAGGCTCTGAGCCATCAGCCCAGAGCCCGACGCGGGGCTTGAACTCACGGACCGCGAGATCGTGGCCTGAGCTGAAGTCGGACGTTTAACCGACTGAGCCACCCAGGTGCCCCTATTTATTTTTGAGAGAGACAGAGTGCACATCGGGGAGGGGCAGAGAGAGAGGAAGACAGATCTGAAGCAGGCTCCAGGCTCTGAGCTGTCAGCAAAGCCCAATGAGGGGCTCAAACCCACGGACCGTGGGATCATGACCTGAGCTGAAGTCGGACGATTAGCCAACTGAGCCATCCAGGTGCGCCAATAAGCCTACATTTTAAGGAAAAAATAAGCCAGTTAAGTCCTTTTCAGTTAAGTGCTTTAGTTAAGTGCTACTGTATATTCAGACCACAGATTTATTTTTTATTGAAAAAAAATTTTTAATGTTCAGTTATTTTTGAGAGAGAGAGACAGAGTGCAAGTGGGGGAGGGGCAGAGAGAGAGAGAGGGAGACACAGAATCCAAAGCAGGCTCCAGGCTCTGAGCTGTCAGCACAGAGTCTGATGTGGGGCTCGAACCCACGAACCATGAGATCATGACCTGAGCCAAAGTCAGACACTTAAAACTGACTGAGCCACCCAGGCACCCCCTGATTTTTCTTATATGCACATCAATAGCTTGAGCTAAGCCTTGTAGCTCTTGGAGCCAAACTAATACCTAAGAGGAATATGTTGTGTGGTTGGGTATTATGTGATGTTTTCTTTACAAGAGTATCTTGTAAAAAAGTTTTCTTGAGGTTGGCTTGAGGTTGGTTGAGGTTTTCTTGAGGTTTCTTGAGGTTGGCAGGTTGACCTGGTGTCAGCTCCATAACCAACTTATCCTAACTTGGGAGTCTTTGGGTTAGGGGGTGAGCACTCTAACAGCCTTTAAATGCCTGACCTGTGTCCACCCATTTTGTGGCTTTGGCTTGCAAGATGCCCTTTAGCAACAGCCTTTACCTCATGTGCACGTTAACCCACAGCAAAGTTTGTCTAAACAGACACCGATCTGGTGAGAACTGTGAGATCACCACTCTGTGAGCCTGGCTCAAACAACAGGCTTGTAGGACCTATGCCTATGTCCTGCCCTATCACCTTGTTTTTTTTTTTTTAATTTTTTTCCAACATTTATTTCCTTTTGAGAGATGGAGAGACAGAGCAAGAATGGGGGAGGGGCAGAGAGAGAGGGAGACACAGAATCCCGACGCAGAGCCCGACGCAGGGCTTGAACCCACAAACCGTGAGATCAGGACCTGAGCCAAAGTCGGAGGCTTAACGGACTGAGCCACCCAGGTGCCCCTCATCTTGCTTTTTATGGCAAACAACACAACAAAGAAAAACAGTGACTATCTTTGGTAAGAAAAGGAACCATAGGGGCGCCTGGGTGGCTCAGTCGGTTAAGCGGCCGACTTCGGCTCAGGTCATGATCTCATGGTCCGTGAGTTTGGGCCCCGCGTTGGGCTCTGTGCTGCCAGCTCAGAGCCTGGAGCCTGTTTCAGATTCTGTGTCTCCCTCTCTCTGACCCTCCCCCGTTCATACTCTGTCTCTCTCTGTCTCAAAAATAAATAAACGTTAAAAAAAAAATTAAAAAAAAAAAAAGGAACCATAAAGTGCAAAATGCAGCTTTCATGGGATCTAGAAAGTTCATTCCCAAACTTAACCTAAGAAAGATTTAGCAGCAAATGGTGTGACCCACATTTCTGTCCAGCCATATCTAGCCACAAATGAGATGTAACCCATATTTACAGTGAAAGTTGAGGTGACAAACGTCCCTTATGGACCAGGACCCCTTATGGCAAATTCCCCTGAGAGCTGGTACAGTTGGACAAAGAGAGCAAAGTGTGTTTAAATAGATAACTCTTGGATCCACAGCCTCTTTGGCTGTCTGCCAGACGCATGCCGGTCGGTACATGCATCCTCTGGATGGCAGAGTCCAAAAAGAATATTCTCACTGGTCATAAAGCCACACTCTTAAGACACAGAACAAGATGAAAGGAAAACCTAATGAGCCCTATTGTTCTCCATGTTTCATGAGAAATGACACAAAAGACAAAGACAAAAGAAAACAATGACCATCTCTGGGAGGAAAAGGATCAACATGAAACAAGAATACTCATAACAAATTTTTACCAAAGTTGCTATACCCAAGAAACTAGTGTACAAATATTTTTTTTTCCTGCAATTTTAAATTTAGAGGAGAAAAGGACTCTCACCACTTTCATTTCCATCAGACCCCATAGACAGAGATCTGGGAGGCCAATGTGGTAAGAAATGTTATTTTCTGCCAGCTTTTATCAGATATCCCAATATCTTTCAGCTGCAGTGCCTCAAAATGAACAGTGTCCAGCCTGGGAAGTTCATCCTGTGGACTATACCAACTGTTGGGGAGGAAAAAGTTTCCTCTATCCTTCAAGATTCTAGCTGTCCTAACAATTAAACTGACATGAGATGGATTAACAAAAGAAAATAAAATTTAATTATGTATGTACAGGGAATCCACATAAACGTAAGATATTCAAAGACAGTCAGGCACAATGAGGTATATATGCCATTTTGGACTAAGGAGAAGGGGTAGGGGTCCAGGGGCTCAAAGGGAAGGAAGGTAATTCACAGGAAGAATGGAAAGAATAAATGTGTGGTAAACAAATGTTTGCTGGGCCACCCAGAAACAATGGTACATAATATTTTTCCTAAGCCTTCTGTTTTTAAAAAATAATCAGCCTAAAATAATCCACATGCCAAAGATATGTTTTGGGGTGGAAAATTTTGCTCTCCTGCATCCCTCAGTCTAAACACCTCTGTTCCCGTAAACTCAGGCTCAGCCTGAGCTGAGAAGGGAGCTCAGCAGCTCCCTTCTGGGAAGTCTTCCTTGACCCCCAGACCAGATTATGCTCTCTTTGTTCTTTTCCTCCATAGAGAGATCATCACTGTAACAAATAATCATCTACCTATTATGTGTTACTATTATGTGTCTCCTCCTCCAGACCACAGGTCTCCTCCACAGACCCCACATAATAATGTGGGATTATTCACCTAACATCTCTGGCAACGAATTGCGTTGGCAGATAGTGAGTGCTCATATTAGATGAATAAATGAAAGTAATTGATTCTGCCTGCTCAACCTGGGGACAGGGGCTGTGGGTGCCTTTTCCGGTAAGCTCCCTGGGACTGCTAAAAACCATCTGCTCTCATGGCAATGGAGAAAGCTAGCATAGCCTTACTAGTGTCTTTATGCTTTCATTTGTTCAATAAGTATTCATTGAGAGGCTCCCATGTGCCAGCACTATTCTAGGCATTTGGGATTTGCATAGGCAGTGAACATACACTCAAAATCCTGCCCTCATGAGATTACATTCTATACTGAGGGAGACAGAGACCGAGCAAATAAACAGGAAACATTGTTTTAAGTTGGTGGTAGAGCCAAAGGGATTTTGGGGAGCAGTGGAGGTGGGCTGTGATTTGAAATAAAATGGTTGGGAAAGACCTTCATGAGAAAGTGATGGTTGAGCAAAGACGACCTGCATGTGGTTAATAGGGCAAGCTATGTGGCAATCCGGTGGAGGCGTGTGCCAGATCAAATACAGGCTGCTCAGGTACATTTGAATTTGAGATGAACGTTCAATACCTTTTTTGGTATAAATATGTCCCACATTTCGTATGGGACACACATCAAAATTATTCATTGGTTGTCTGAAACCCAAATATTTACAGTGAATCATTTCACTTGTTATAGTAATAATGTGTTACGATTGTTAATTTGAAAAGCATCAAATAAACTTTTAAGATAAAGAAATATGAACCACCCTTTAAGGAGTCTTTGTGCCCAAATATAAAGGTAAAGCTAAAAATCTATACCCAACCAAATGCCCTCTGAGGTAACCACTCCTCTGAGGTAACCATTAGTAATTTCCTGAATACAGCCCTCTTCCTCCTCCTCTGCTACATGTAAACATGTGTATTAGCGTCCTAGGGGTGTTGTAAAAACGTTTCTACAGACTGGGTGTCTTTTTTTTTTTTAATGTTTATTTTATTTATTTTGAGAGAGTGAGAGAAAGAGGGAGCATGAGCAGGGGAAGGACAGAGAGAGAGAGAGAGAGAGAGCACGAGCAGGGGAAGGGCAGAGAGAGAGAGAGAGAGAGAGAGAGAGAGCACGAGCAGGGGAAGGGCAGAGAGAGAGAGAGAGAGGGAGAAAGAATCCCAAGCAGGCTCCACATTCAGCAGGGAGCGGACACAGTGCTTGATTCTACAAACCATGAGATCGTGACCTGAGCCAAAATCAAGAGTTGGACGCTCCACCTATTGAGCCACCCAGGCGCACCACCCCCCCCCCCCCTCCACCCCGGGTGTCTTAAAGAACAGACATCTATTTTTACGGTTCTGGAGTCTGGATGTCCAAGATCAAGGTGTCAGCAGGACCATGCTCTCTCTCTGATGACTGTAGGGGAAGACCCTTCTTTGCCTTTTCCAACCTCTGAGAGCCCCGGGACATTTCTTGGTTTATGGCAGCATGACGTCTATTTCTGATTTCATCTTTATGTCTTATTCTTTCTCTTCCAAATTTCTCTCTTCTTAAAAAGATACTGTCATTGGGTTAGGGCCCACCCTAATCCAGGCTGACTTCATCTTAATTACATCTGAAAAAACCCCTGTTTCCAAAGAGGATCACACATTCACAGGTACTAGGGATTAGGACTTCAACATACCTTTTCGGAGGACACAATTCACCCACAACACTCAGCTTCAAGGACTCCAAACCATCCTAGGTTGTTGAATTTTTTGGTGGCAAGGGGGTAACTTAAGAATTGCTGTAGGGGCACCTGGGTGGCTCAGTCGGTTAAGCATCTGGCTCTTGATCTTGGCTCAGGTCATGATCTTGCTATTCATGAGTTCGAGCCCCCCATCAGGCTCTGAGCTGACGTCATGGAGCCTGCCTGTGATTCTTTGTTTCCCTCTCTCTCTGCCCTTCCCCTATTTGTGCTCTGTCAAAAAAAAAGACAAAGACAAAGACAAAGACAAAGACAAAGACACCATTCCCCAGATCAAACTACAGAACATTTCTAGCACTCCAGAAGGCAGTGCAGTGTTCCATCCCAGTCATTCACTGCAGCGTTGGGGAATCAAGACCACCCTCACATCTGACACTAGTTGCAAGTTTGGAGGTCCTTAAGACAACCCTCAGTTTCAATAAATCACTAGGAGGACTCACAGAAATCACTGAAAGGTGTTATATTCGTGGGTACGGTTTACTACAGCCAACAGACACGGATTACAATCAGCCAAAGGGAGAGGGACATGGGGCAGAGTCCAGGAGAGTTCCATGTATGGCAAGTTCCAGCTGTCTTCTCCCTAAAGAGTCACGGGCAGTGCTAACTTCTCCCAGGGACAATGGGCAACACTACACACTGAGTTTCACGAACCAGAGAATCTTACCTGAGCCTTGGTGTCCAGAGAGTTTGTATAGGGGATTGGTCATGTTGTTATGACTGACTGACCACCTGCATGGCTGACCTTAGCCTCCAGTCCCTCCCAAGGTCAATCTGATATTGCACAGCCAAAAGCCCCCAGCATAAATCACATCGTTAGAGTATGCCAGTATGGCTTAGCCCAAGGCTCCCCCAAGATAAACAAATATGCTTTTACTAGGCAGGACATTCTAAGAGTTTAGAGATCACCTCCCAGGAGCTAAGGGCCAAGGCCAGATCTCTCCTTAGGTAAGGTTAGTTCTTTATTACATATTAACCTTCCCAAAGGGAACTACAATTCTGACCTCTATTTCCATAGGTTTTCCTGTTTTTTGTTTTTTTTTTTTATATTTATTTTTGAGAGAGAGGGAGAGAGAGAGAGCACGGGAGGGGACAGAGAATCTGAAGTGGGCTCTGAGCTGAGAGCAGAGAGCCTGATGTGGGGCTCAAAGTCATGAACTGTGAGATCATGACCTGAGCCAAAGTCGGACACTTAACTGACTGAGCCACCCATATTACATAGTGTATTCATGTAATAAAAAAAAAAAAGGATTAGTGCTGGCGCTTTGGTAGAGCACTCGTTGGTAGGGCACGCTACTCTTGATTTCCAGGTTGTGAGTTTGAGCCTCATGTTGGGCATAGAGTTTCTTTTTTTAAAGTAAAAACAAAAAAGGACTCGTTCTCACTCTGCCCGTTGTTGCAACAATCATCGCTCGTCTGGATCCCAGCAACTGCATCCAGTTCGACCCCTACTCCACCTATAGTTAGTCTAGTCTCAGTACAGAAAACAAAGTGGTCCTGAGTCAGGGCATAACACTTTTTGGTTCAAAATCCTCTAATGGCTTCCTATTTCATTCAGAGTAAAAGGCAAGGACGGTACTATGGCTTATAAGGCCCCAGGTGGTAGGACCCTCACCTGTCTCTAGGACCCCATTTCCTGCAGTTTTTTTTTTTTTTTTTTCTAATTCACACCACTCTAGTCACACAATCTCTGTGGTTATGTCTCCTTCCTCATTCCTGTTCTTGCTTATTTTTACATGTGCTCTTTTTTTTTCCCCCTTAATTGGGCTCATAAAAAGTTAACCTATTTTATTGGTCTTTTCATAGTTGTAGCTTAGATTTATTGATCACTGATTTCCTCCTTCTCCTCCTCCTCTTTCTCCTCCTTTTCCTTCTTTGGTTTGTTTTCTGCTCTATTCTCAGCCTATTATTTATTAATCCTTTCCTCCTTCTTTTTCCTTCTTTTTTTTTCTTAATATGATTGTTATGGAAGGTGGTCTGGATCACCCGGTGGAAGAACCAAGCGGCACTTGGAGATCTTGGAAGGCAGGAGGTTTAGTTTACAATGGTGGGCTCAGAGAAGATCAATTTCCAGAGGTCTGAGCCCAAAGCATCAACAGAGGGGACAATTTATAATCTGTTACTTCCGCATTCCTCATTTTAGTAGTAATTTGGGACTAGTGGAAAGCAGGGTGGGAAGAAGAACCCGGAAGGGGAGTCTTCAGGCAAGGACTGGAATTTCCCTATCAGTACTGATTGGCCATTTTATAACAGATTTTTTTCCCCCTATCATGATAGTTATTTTCCATGTGATTTTTCTTCTTTGTCATTTTCTTTAGCAATGAAATAAATTTAACTTAGAGCCTGATGTGGGGCTTGAACTCATGAGCCATGAGATCATGACCTGAGCTGCAGTTGGATGCTTAACCAACTGAGCCACCAAGGCATCCCTACTCCAATCCACTTTTGGTGCGTCCTACAAGTTTTGATAAAGGTATTCTCCTTGCATATTACTTACAATGTAATTTATAATTTCACAGTTGATACATTGTAGAGGAGGGAAAAAAACTCTTCCTCTAACCTCTTAGGTTCAGTAGGTGGGGCCAGTAAATCAAACTGATAAAAGACAGGGGCGCCTGGGTGGCTCAGTCGGTTAAGCGGCCGACTTCGGCTGAGGTCGTGATCTCTCAGTCCGTGAGTTCGAGCCCCGCGTCGGGCTCTGTGCTGACAGCTCAGAGCCTGGAGCCTGTTTCAGATTCTGTGTCTCCCTCTCTCTGACCCTCCCCCGTTCATGCTCTGTCTCTCTCCGTCTCAAAAATAAATAAGGATTAAAAAAAATAAAAAAACCAAACTGATAAAAGACAGATTGGGCGCCTGGGTGGCTCAGTCGGTTAAGCGTCCGACTTCAGCTCAGGTCATGATCTCACAGTCCGTGAGTTCGAGCCCCGCGTCGGGGTCTGTGCTGACAGCTCAGAACCTGGAGCCAGCTTTGGATTCTGTGTCTCCCTCTCTCTCAGCCCCTCTGCTGTTCATGCTCTGTCTCTGTCTCAAAAATAAATTAAAAAACATTAAAAAAAAAACAGATTAATATGGGGGGGGGGAACAGATTTAATTACATACCTACACACAGAAGTCCACAAGGAAACATGACTCAAGGTGCTACGGAATCAGGCTGGAACACTGGTGGAAAAACCAAGTGGTACTCAGAGACCTTGGTGGATTGAAGATTTATTTAACACCGGTGGCCTCAGAGGAGACCGTTTCTCCAAAGATCTGAGCCCTGAATGCGAGCAGGAAGGGTAATTTATAGTTATCAGCCTCCATATTTGTGTGTGTGTGTGTGGGGGGGGGTGGTTTTCATGTGGCAGCAAACAAAGGAAGAAGAACCCGGAGGAGGGGTCTCTAAGCTAGAGACCAGAGTTTGTTTTAGTCCAATCAGCCATCTTTGGTATACTTTATCCACTTCTCCAACAAAGGAGGCAGTTATAATTTGGACCTTATATATCATCTTTACAAAAGGTGATAAAGTGTGGAGAAGAGGCTAAACCAAGAAAAAGTGGTTTAGGGCTTCTGAGGGTAAGTTATAGGGAAGTGACTAGACAATGTGTGGTAAATAAAGGTTGATTAGTAAGGTTTGTTATGCAAATAAGAGTCATCTCAGATGATAAGAGTTGCCTCATGGGGCGCCTGGGTGGCTCAGTCGGTTAAGCAGCCGGCTTTGGCTCAGGTCATGATATCGCGGTCCGTGAGTTCGAGCCCCTCGTCGGGCTCTGTGCTGACAGCTCAGAGCCTGGAGCCTGTTTCAGATTCTGTGTCTCCCTCTCTCTCTGACCCTCCCCCGTTCATGCTCTGTCTCTCTCTGTCTCAAAAATAAATAAACGTTAAAAAAAAAAATTAAAAAAAAAAAAAAGAGTTGCCTCTTAGGAGTAGTTCTCTTCCCCCCATAGGAGAGGGAGACACCCTTACAAATGGAAATTTGTGTTACCCTCCCAAAGGGAAACTTACACCCTGCTCTCTGACCGAAGGATGGAGGGCAGGAAGCTATTTGCCTTCAATTCAAAACAATCCTTATGCCAAAGGGGCATATTTTGGAGTGACAAGGCTGATCCCCTTCATGTCCTTTGATCTAATAATTATTGGGGAGTGTATGTCTTAATTTCCAAGTAGTTAAGATTTTCTGTTTTTTTTTTTAATGTTTTTTAATTATTTTTGAGAGAGAAACAGAGCATGAGTGGGGGAGGGGCAGAAAGAGAGGAAGACACAGAATCCAAAGCAGGCTCCAGGCTCTGAGCTGTCAGCATAGAACCGATCCCGGGGCTCAAACCCACAAACCGTGAGATCATGACCTGAGCTGAAGTCAGAAGCTTAACCGACTGAGCCACCCAGGCGCCCCTAGATTTTCTGTTTATGTATTATTTTTACCATGTTGGATTATCATCAGAAAAATAAGGCTGCTGCCTTTTAAAATTTGTTACTATTATTATACTTTTTTTTTTGCCAAAGACATGATCAATTTTTGGAAATGCTCCATGGACATATGATTTTTTCTACATGAGGGACATTTCTCCATACTTCTGTTAAATTGTATATAAATTGTATTATCTACTTTCTCTACATGGTTCACTAATTTTTATCTATTAGGCATATCTTTAGTTTTATTTATTTATTTGAGAGAGACATTGAGTGCAAGTGGGGTGAGGGGCATAGGGAGAAACAGAGAATATTAAGCAGGCTCCACACTCAGTGCAGCATCCAACATGGGGCTTAATCCCCCCACCCTGGGATCTTGACCTGAGCTGAATTAAGAGTGGGACTCTCAAATGACTGAGCCACTTGGATACCCCAGGCATATTTTTAGTTTTTAAATTTTTAAAACTAAAAATATTTTTAGTTTTCGACTCTTTAAGTTGTGTAGTGTGTACAGGTTTATTACTATTAGATTGCCTTCATTAATTGTGCCTTTTATCATTACATAACACCCCTCTCTTTAGGTTGATGTTTTTTTACCTTAATTTTTACTAATTTTGCTTTATTTGCTTGTAGTTTCTTGGTGCCTCTTTGTCCCTTTAATTTCAACATTTATTGCCTTGTTTTATCCTTACTCGTTATCAGCATATAGCTAGGTTTGGTTTTTAACGCAATTTGACTTTTTGTCTTTCTTTGGGAGAATTCAGTCTGTTTCCTTTTCATCCTCCGGATTTTATTAACGTGCTCTTTATCTCCCCCCTCCACCCCCCCACCCCCGTTTTAATTGGTGATTTATATCTACTTTTTAAAGTTCTGCTGATTAGTATCCACATTTCTCTGATAACTATTCTCACCTCTGAAATTTACCTTCTCTACAGCTTTACTCTTCCCCAAAATAACTTGTTTAAATCAGTATTTTTCAAACATTGAGTTCCAACCCACCAAAGGGTTGCAAAATTAATTTAGTGAATTGTGACTGAGATAGGGAAACTGAAGGGACCCCATGAAGAACTGCCTTTTTTGCTCCTTTTCCTCTTCTATTCTTGCCAAGACCCCTACCCCCACTCTACACACACCTTACAGTATGTCCTCCTTGGAAAGGTCAAGGAGTTAATGATGTCTTTGGAGTTTTCCAGCCCAATGGCATCTAAGGAGTGACCAGGTGGGGTTGTCATGAACATTTTCCCAGACCACTGTGTAATAGGTCAACTTGTAAGATATCAGAAAGCTTATTGTATATAAGTTCGGCTTAAACTCACCTTTCATGAATAGTTGAGATAAAAGGCTTATGTAGTTCCCTATTAGGGTTATCAGAAATTGCTAACCGCCCTATCTCACTTCTGTGACCTCGCCTGCTTGCTAAATAGATAACTTAGGATGCAAAACGCTCCCCCACCCCCTCTACCAAGATCTGGCCTAGGCAAGACCAACATGTAAAAAGTCGTGTACTCACTGCCCTACAGCATCTCAGGTATCTAACTATGATTGGTCATTTTAAACCCTCTTAGGACAAAGGCCTTTAAAATTTATGGGTTCCCGGCAAAACTAACATCTGTGTGTCACAATATAATTGGCTACCATGAAATGCTGTAGATTGTAATTGGTTAACCAAAAAATGATGTATTCTGACTTGCTAAAATCCATATAAGCCCACTGTTGCCTTTGTTTGGGGCCATTCTCTGCACTTTTCTCCTTAACATCAGGAGATCAGGTTTGGCCCGGCCGTGAATAAAATCTTGCCTCGCTTCTATTCGGCATCTGGTGGGGTTTTTTTTTGATATCACCCTGTTTCACACTGATTGACCAAGACCTCTGGCTCCAGGGCATAAGTGACAGAGGGACACCAGCACACTTAACTTTGTACCTGGATGCCTGAGAAGACACATCACGGGCACCGAACCACAATCCTCAGTAAAAACCCCAGACCCCAAGCAAAGATGAGATGAGACTCCTTCTTCTTTCCTTTCCTGGACACTCTGTCTGTATTTACACATTCTCTCTATGTCTTCAATGAAGTCGGCTGTTGCTTCCTACTGGCTTGAGTTTGATTTCTATCCTGCCAGTCAGCATGCATCATGATCACTTTTCAAAGAAAAAAAAAAGGAATTATGATAGAAAAATGTCAGAGAGCATTAAACATAGTAAGATACCTTGTTTCAAAAAAACCCGCGCCTTTGATTAAATGTATGGTGTATGTGTGCATGCACTTGTGTGCTGGATTAGGATATAAAATGCATTTCTTTTCTTTTACTTTTTTAACATTTATTTATTCTTGAGAGACAGAACACAAGCAGGGGAGGGGCAGAGAGAGAGGGAGACACAGAATCCGAAGCAGGCTCCAGGCTCTGAGCTGTCAGCACAGAGCCCAAAGCAGGGCTTGAGCTCACAAACCGTGAGCATGACCTGAGCTGAAGTCAGATGCTCAACCAACTGAGCCACCCAGGTGCTCCTAAAATGCATTTCTTCTTCTTCTTCTTCTTTTTTTTTTTTTTTTAATGTTTATTTATTTTTGAGACAGAGGGAAACAGAGCATGAGTGGGGGAGGGGAAGAGAGAGAGGGAGACACAATCCGAAGCAGGCTTCAAGCTCTGAGCTGTCAACACAGAGCCCAACGTGGGGCTTGAACTCACGAGCTGTGAGATCATGACCTGAGCCGAAGTTGGATGCTTAACTGAGCCACTCAGGCGCCCCGAGTTTCTACTTTTTTTTTTTAAGTTTTTTTTTTTAACGTTTATTAATTTTTGAGACAGAGAGAGACAGAGCATGAATGGGGGAGGGTCAGAGAGAGAGAGAAGGAGACACAGAATCTGAAACAGGCTCCAGGCTCTGAGCTGTCAACACAGAGCCCAACGCGGGGCTCGAACTCACAGACCACGAGATCATGACCTGAGCCTAAGTCGGCCGCTTAACCGACTGAGCCACCCAGGCGCCCCTCTACTTTTTAAAATTAAGTGTTGAATTCCAGTAGCTAATATTTTATATTGGATGTTCAAATATGTGTTCAGATATGACAGCAAATTGACATTAAAATTTTTTTTTAAGGTTTATTTATTTTTGAGATAGAGATAGAGAGTGAGCAGGGGAGGGGCACAGAGATAGGGAAAGACAGAATCCAAAACAGGCTCTAGGCTCTGAGCTTCCAGCACAGAGTCTGATGTGGGGCTTGAACTCAGGAACGTGATGTCATGACCCGAGCTGAAGTCAGATGCTTAACCAACCGAGCCACCCAGGTGCCCCTTGACATTTTTAATAATGTCGCTATTCAGTTTTTGGATTCAGAGTTATACTAGCCTAAGAAAATGAACTTGGCAAACTTTGCTTATTCTCTGTTTTCTAAAACAAATAATATATAAGAGTTAACTATCCCTTGACAATTTAGTAAAACTCCCTTATAAAACTGTTTGGGCAAGTGCTTTTTTGGAAGAAGTGTTTAGTTGCAGTTTCATTTTCTTTAATGTTTATTGGTCTATTCCGATTTTCTCTTTCTACTTTCATCAACCTTAGAACTTTTTTATTTTTCTAGAAATTTATTCATTTTTTGTGGGTTTTAAAATATTGGGGTATATTTGTTATAAAATTATTGTATAATTTAAACTTTTAGGGGCGCCTGGGTGGCTTAGTCAGTTAAGCGTCCGACTTTGGCTCAGGTCATGATCTCACTGTCCGTGGGTTCGAGCCCCGCGTCGGGCTCTGTGCTGACTGCTCAGAGCCTGGAGCCTGTTTCAGATTCTGTGTCTCCCTCTCTCTCTGACCCTCCCCCGTTCATGCTCTGTCTCTCTCTGTCTCAAAAATAAATAAATGTTAAAAAAAAAAAAAACTTTTAAAAAGTATTTATTTTGAGGGGTGCCTGGGTGGCTCAGTCGGTTACGTGTCTGACTTTGGCTCAAGTCATGATCTAGTGTGCAGTTTGTGAGTTCGAGCTCCACATCGAGCTCTAGGCTGTCAGCACAGAGCCTGCTTCAGATCATCTGTCCCATCTCTCTCTGCCCCTGCCCTGCTTGTGCACTCTCTTTCTCTCAAAAACAAATAAAAACATTAAGTGCACGCAGGGGAAGGGCAGAGAGAGAATCCCAAGCAGGCCCCATGCTGTCAGTGCAAAGCCCCACATGGAGCTCAATCCCACGAACTGAGAGATCATGGCCTGAGCTGGTGTCAAGAGTTAGATGCTTAACTAACCAGCCACCCTCGTGCCCCAAATTATTTAATAATTTACATCTCATTTTTATCTTCAGTTATTTCTCCTTTCCCATTTTGTTTTTGTCTACTTGCTTTTTTCCTTGTCTTTTTTTTTTTAATATCTTGACAAAAGTCTTAGTCTTTTTGAAGAGCCAATTTTGGTTTTATTCATTTTCTCATCATTTTTGTTCTTAACTTTGTTTTCTACTCATTCTTAAGTGATAGAGGGTAGACAAGGGACTTATGTTTCTGCATTATTTGAGTCTTAAAACTGTATCATGTTATAAAAATTCAATGAGTTATAAAAATTTAAAAAAGAACTGATAGGGGAAACCTAATAGAACACTAAAAAATTTTAAGTCAATGAAATAAGAAGTCGTGATGTTTTGCTTCCTAACACACAGTTATACCTTTTTACTTCTTTTTTTTTTTTAATTTTTTAATGTTTATTTATTTTTGAGAGAGACAGAGACAGAATGCGAGTGAGTTGGGACAGAGAGAGAGGGAGACGAATCCGAAACAGTCTCTGGGCTCTGAGCTGTCAGCATAGAGCCCGACGCGGGGCTCGAACTCATGAGCTGCGAGATCATGACCTGAGCTGAAGTCGGACGCTCAACCGACTGAGCCACCCAGGTGCCCCCTTTTTACTTCTTAATGTATTATTTGTACAAGCATAGTAATCACATTTTGAATCAATTAGCATAATGTACTAAGTGTTTAGATCACAGGAAAAAGAACAGAGCAGATGATACAAAATTTAAGGTTAACTGTTGGGGAGGACTGAAGAATTAAAGATGGCCTCCGAGAGAGGTTTTATAGTTGTTTCAGGTCCCTATTTTTATTTTCCTTAAAAAATTTTTATTATGAAAATTTTCAAGCACATAGAAAAGAAGAGTATAATGAACACTCATGAAACTAACACTTAAGATTTCACAGGTAACGTTTGGACACCATGCTTCATCTCTTTTTGTTGTTGTTGAAATACTTTAAGTAAGTTACAGGTATAATTTCTTTAAATAGTCTAGCAAGCATCTCCAAAAAATAAAGATCTTTACTATACAACCATAATAAAATTGTTCCACTTAACACATTTAACAAGAATTAAAGGGATGCCTGGGTGGCTCAGTTGGTTAAGTGGCCGACTTCGGCTCAGGTCATGATCTTGCGGTCCGTGAGTTCAAGCCCTGCATCGGGCTCTGTGCTGACAGCTCAGAGCCTGGACCCTGCTTTGGATTCTGTGTCTCCCTCTGTCTCTAGCCCTCCCCCATTTGCGCTCTGTCTCTCTCTGTCTTTCAAAAATGAATAAATGTTAAGAAAAAAAAATATTTTTAAAGAATTAAAAAACTACACTGCACGGGGTGCCTGGATCGCTCTGTCAGTTAAGCCTCTGACTTTGATTTTGGCTCGGATCATGATCTCACGGTTCCTGGGTCCAAGCCCCACATCAGGCTCTGTGCTGATAGTGTGGAACCTGCTCAGGATTCTCTCCCTCCCTCTCTCTCTCTGCCCCTCCCCTGTTGTGCTCTCTCTCTCAAAAATAAATATTTAAAAAATTAAAAAAAATATACTGCTTGGTCCATATTCAGAATACTGTAATATTCCTGATATGGCTTCTAGAGTTGTTTGATTTTTTTTATTATTATTTTTAAAGTTTATTTATTTAAGTAATCTCTATACTCAACGTGGGGCTCAAACTCATGACCCCAAGATCAGCAGTTGCAGGACTATGACTTGTTGAAGAGGTCAGGACAGTTATCTTACAGAATTTCTCAACTTCTAGGTTCATCTGATTGTTTCCTCTTGATAATATCTATCTTGGTCCTTTCCCCCTGTAAATTGGAAGTTAGATTGAAATCTTGATTGGGCTTGATTTTAAATATTTTGACAAGAATTGTTTCATAGGTCATGCTGTTTGCTACATATTACATACCACATTGGTGTGTGGTTGTTGCCCCTTTTTACTGACAACGATTCTTGTGCAAAGGGTGGTAATAGTGTCCATTGGACAATTATGTGTAGGATGGGATCATAGTTTGACACCATGCAAATACAAAGTTTTCCATCAGACTTTTTAAACTAATAGTTTTGGTATCTGCTGATAATTGTGTGAATTAACCATTTCATAAAAGCTGACAAAACGTAAACTTCATTTGCTCTAAATTAATTAGGTGGCATTGTTCTCCAAAGAGCTTTCCCTCATCACGTGGGAACGTGGGAACGTTCATTACCCAGAGATACATTTCTTACTGGGAAGGCAGGGTAAATGCTTAATTCTTTCCCTTTAATTAACAATTTTCTAATAATGGATTAATGGCAATCATCTCAACTTCGGGTGGTGGGGGCCCCTTTCAGTTTGCTCCTGGGTCCCTCTGACGTAACCCCGTCTTTGAAGGCTTCTTTGCTTTTTTTCAATATAAGTATTCCCAAGCGTGCCTTGTAGGTTCCCAGCTCCAAACCTGGAACCAGCCATTTCTCCAAGAGTCCCTGGTTTCTTTTTGTAAGCAATGGTATCTAGGTGTGGCTTGCTCTTTGACCTCTCATTCTTTTGGTGCGCTCATTCCATCTCTCCAAACAAGAAGAGCAGTTATAACTTTCGTTTATTTAGTGTTGCTTACACACAAGGAATTCTACACGCGTTAGTGTAACTAGTTTATGGAGAAGTTTCACACACGAATTACGTGAAATGATTTTATTTCTTGCGTCATCCCCACCTTCCGCTGTGCCCTGATAAGCCTTCCCTCTCGTGCCTAAATGATGTTTGAGGCACCTATCATTATATTTCCATCACTTTTGGTCAGTGAAACAACCCAGTCTGGTTTAACTCTTTTATTTTTCATATCTAATTCAAAGCAACCTTCCTCTTCATAGAGTAGGCTACTGGGACCTTGTGTGAAGCATGGTCTGCTAATTGACTTTCTCCTCCTTGTCCCACTTTTGGTTCTAGCTCTTTGGGTATTGGAGATGGAAAATAGAGGGTAAAAAGATGCAAACATCTTTTTTGAGGTAATTTCTTTCTTTATTGAGTTATAATTCACAGGTCATTAACTCTCCGTTTTAAAGTGTGCAATTCAGTAGTTTTTGGTATATTCACAAGGTTGCAACCATCACCCCTCATTCCAGAACATTTTCATCATGCCCCAAAGGAATGCCTCCAGTCCCCCAACCCTCCCTCTACCCTAGCCCTAGGCAACCAGTAATCTACCGTTTTCTGGACATTACATAGAAAGGAAATCATACAACATGTGGCCTTTTATTTCTGCCTATTTTCAGTTAGCATAATGTTTTCACAGTTTTCTATTCATGGCTCAATAATATTCCATTGTAATGATACATCACATCTTACTTGTCTATTCATTAGCTGGGGTGTTTCCGCTCCTTAGCTACTATGCATACCGCTGCTACAAACCTTAGTGTACAATATTTTGTGTAGATAAATGCTTAACATTCTCTTGTGTATATACATAGGGCTAGAACTGCTGGATCATATGCCGACTCTCTGTTTAACTTTTGAGAAACTGCCATGCTGAGCGCTATTCAAAGCAATTGCATCATTTTACATGCCCAGGGGTTCCAATTCTCCACATCCTTACCAGTTCTTGGTATTGTCTGTTGCTTTGTTTTGTTTTGAAATTACAGCCATTCTAGTGAGTGTAGTATCTCAATATGGTTTTCATTTGCATTTCCCTAACGACTATTATCTTTTCCTGGGCTCATTGGCCATTTGCACATTTCTTTGGAGAAATGTCTATTCAGATCATTTGCCCATTTTTAAATTAGGTTACTTGTCTTTTTATTATTGAATTATAAGAGTTCCTTACATATTCTGGATACTAGACATTTATCAGACCTATGATTTGCGAATATTTGTTTACCATTCTCTGGGTTACCTTTTTTTTTTTCCTTTCTAGTGTCCTATGAAGCACAAAAGTTTAACATTTTAATGTAATTCAATTTATCTGTTTTTCCTTTTCTTGCCTGTTTTTGGTGTCATATCCAATAAACCATTGCTTAATCTGAGGAAAAGCAAATTAAGATTTATTCTTGGGGCACCTGGGTGGCTCAGTCGGTTAAGCATCTGACTCTTGACTTGTCTCAGGTCATGATCTCACGGTTCATGAGTTCGACCCCTCATAGGGCTCTCTGCTATCAACATAGAGTCTGCTTCGGAACCTCTGTGCATCCCCCCCCCCCCCCCCCCCACGCTCTCTCTCTCTCTCTCTCTCTCGAACACAAATAAACATTAAAAAAAAAAAGATTTATTCTTGTGCTTTCCTTGGAGAGTTTTTGTTTTTGTTTAGAGAGAGAGAGAGAGAGAGCACAAGTGGGGGAGAGGGACAGAGGGAGGGAGAGAGAGAATCTCAAGGATCAATGCTCAGCATGGAGCCCAACGCAGGGCTCGATCTCACAACCCCAGGATCACGACCTGAGCTGAAATCAAGAGTTGGATGCTCAACCAACTGATCCCCCCAGGTGCTCCTCCTTGTAGGGTTTTATAGTTTAGATCTTACATGTAGGTTTTCAACCTACTTAGAGTCCTTTTTTTTTTTTTTTTAAGTTTATTTATTTTTGAGATAGAGGGAGAGAATCCCAAGCAGGCTCCATGCTGTCAGCGCAGAACCCGATGTGGGGCTTGATCCCACAACAGCGAGATCATGACTTGAGCTGAAATCAAGAGTCACTTAACTGACTCATCTACCCAGGGGCCCCAGGTTTTCCTTAATTTCTTTCAACAACGTTCAGTATTCGGAGTTCCCTCTGTCAGTGTGGAGCCTGCTTGGGATTCTTTCTCCCTCTGTCTCTCTGCCCCTCCCATGTTCTTTCTCTCTCTCAAAATAAGTAAAAGAAACTTAAAAATACCAAAACAATGTTCAGTATACAAATCTACTTCTTTTGTTAAATCAGTTCTTAAGTATTTTATTTTTTTAATGTTTATCTTTAGTTTTGAGACAGAGAGAGACAGAGCATGAGTGGGGGAGGGCAGAGAGAGAGGGAGACACAGAATCCGAAGCAGGGTCCAGGCTCTGAGCTGTCAGCACAGAGCCCGACGCGGGGCTCGAACTCGTCAACTGCAAGATCATGACCTGAGCCAAAGTCGGATGCTCAACAGACTGAGCCAGCCAGGCTCCCCTTAAGTATTTTATTCTTGATGCTATTATAAATGGAATTGTTTTCTACTTAATTTTCACAACAAATGTCTTTTTACTTCACTAGGAGCAACTGGAATTCTCTGTCGGTTGCTGTTGCTGTACTTAGTAACGCTGACCGACCACAAGGCCTTCTGTGGGCAGTTATCCAAAGTGCGGATCTGTCATGGGACGCACGTGTGAGCTCTGTGACATGTGTGTGTCATACTTGTGCAGGGGCCGTGCTAATCTCTGTATCGTTCTGGTTTTGCTATGTGTGCCATTGAAGTGCGCACTGTGTGAGTTCTCTGAAGGGCCCCACAGGTCTCCACAGAGCATGGTCTCTTGGTACAGGATATCAATCTCCAGTTCAGGGTTCCAACTTCGCCACTCACTACCCAGTGGCAGGCCCCACTACCCCACTGCCTCTTTCTGGGTTTTCCTTCTTGCAGTATGCATCCTCTTTGGGGGGGGGGGGAGGGTTCCAGAGAGATGGCTCAAATACTGGTAGCTGCCACTGTGTTTACTTGACGGTGGGGGTTTATTTTCCAGACGATGTAACTTAGCAACAAGGTATAGTAATTAAGATGTGCATTAAGGCACAGGGATGAAAGAATAACCTAACAGAACGAAAAGAGAATCCAGAATGTGTATCAAACGTAGCGTTACTCACCTTTGGGAAAAGGATAGCATTGTCGATAAAAGGTTTCAAAACAATTGGTTGTCAATTTGGGAAAAAATAAAATTAGTTTCCTACCTCACACCAGATATAAAAGTAAATTCTATGTGAAGGGGTTGCCTGGCCGGCTCAGTTGATAGAGCATGTGAAGCTTGATCTCAGGGTTATGAGTTCAAACCCTACATTGGGTGTGGAGTTTACTTAAAAACAAAAACATATCCAAAAAACACAAAGTAAATTCTACGTGTGTAAAAGGCCTGAAGGTTGTAAAACCAACCAACCAAACAAAAAACCCCACCCACACTTAAAAAAAACTAGAGGAAACCAAAGGAGAATATCTTTAAGACCTTAGAATGGGGACAGATTTGTTTTTAGAAGAACAAACAATAGGGGCACCTGGATGGCTCAGTCAGTTGAATGTCTGACTCTTGATTTCTGCTTAGGTCAGGATCCCAGAGTCGTGGGATTGAGCCCTGCGTCAGGCTCCACACTGAGGGGGAGATTCTCTCTCTTTCTCTCTCTGCCTCTCTTCCCGGCTTGTGCTCGCGCTCTCTCTCTCTCTAAAAACAAAACAAAACAAACAACAAAACAGTAAGTGTATACCAAAAAGAAAGGATTGATAAACCTGCTCATAAAAAGATACCATGATAAAAAAGTAAAAAATCAAATTCCAGATGGAGAGAAGAAATTGGCTGCATATAACCATGAAAGATTTATATCCTGACTATGGAAGAATTTCTAAAAATCAACAACAAAAAAACAAAGCTCGCCTGAAAAGTGGTTCAGGCAGAAAAGGAGACCCAAATCACCAGTGAACACGTGGAAAGACGCTCAGCCCCATGAGGACTCAGGGAAACAATTTAACACCATTAAGGAAATACCATTTGAGACTCTTAAAAATTCATAAAACATTAAAAACTCTGAAAATACATAGTGCGAGTATTGGACACGCTCATATTCTGCTGGTTATTTTTGAGACATGTTTGTCAGGTTGAAGACATGCATATGGTAAGACCTCATAAATGTCACTAGAGAAACTTTTGCATATAAGCATCAATAGAGGGGTTTATAAAAATGTTTATATAGCAAGGTTAAAAAAAAACAAAACCCATGAAGCGCCTGGGTGGCTCAGTAGGTAAAGCGTCTGAGTTCGGCTCAGGTCATGATCTCGAGGTCCACGAGTTCAAGCCCCACGACGGGCTCTGTGCTGACCGCTCAGAGCCTGGAGCCTGTTTCAGATTCTGTGTCTCCCTCTCTCTCTGACCCTCCCCTGTTCATGCTCTGTCTCTCTCTGTCTCAAAAATAAACGTTAAAAAAAAAATAAAAAAAAAAAACCCAGCAAATAAAACAAAACTAAAATCCTGCAAACGCACTAGATGTCCATTAATAGGAGATTAGAGAAATGTCAAAACATTCATATAGTAGAATACCATAGAGTAGTTAAAATAACCTAACACTCCAGCTATCCTATTTATCCATAAGATATATCTCAAAAACACAGTGTTGAGAAGGGGGGGGGGTGAGTTGCAGAAAGATATATACAATATGATAGCATTTATATAAAACTTAAAATATGAAAATAATACTTACAGATGTTAGTATTAGTATCACTTATGGATATGTTCATATGTAGGAAAAACACAAGAACAGGTATGAACATGTAAGTGCCAAATTCAGGAGGGAGAGGTAGAAATGGGGTCAGGTGGGGCAACACGAGAAATTCATCATAGTTTCTATTCTTTTTTGTATGCCCGATAGTTCATTAAATGCAAACAGTTACAAAATAACTCCCAGTGTTGTGAGATAGCCCTGAATTCAAGTTCTGTAAACTGCTTTCTTCTGTTCTAATTTTAGTGTACTGCTTCTAAAAAAGGTTGTCAGCTCTCAGGCTGGAGACACAATCAGTTTTGAACTTTAACCTCATGACTAAGACTCTCCTTCGTCTTGGGGAAGCCAATGACTTGCTTCTAGTTAGCAAGTCTGTACAGGAATTTCTTCCCACTTTATAAATCAGTGTTTTCTTTTCAAAATATTTCAGCCTGTTTGCCCAATTTTCAGAGAAAGGGGTATTCAGTAGCTGGCTATAGGCTACGTTCTGGAAGAGGGTCCAAATGTTCTTGTCTGCCAGCTGTAAGCCTACTGAAATGGGGTCAGGATCACCCAGATCTAGTTCTGAATCTGCCACTAACCAGGACTGCAAGACTGTAAGTGAGTCTCCGGTTTTCTGTGGCCTCCGGTTTTCTCAGTCAAATAAGGGTGGTTGATGAAATGATCTGTAAGGTACCTTCTCCATCCAACCTTCTGTGATTCTCGGGCAGATTCTGAGGCTTTGTCAAAAAATTCCTTGGCTCTAAAATTTTTCTCTTCTATCATTTCCACCAAGCTGGTTGGATAAATACTGATGAACTCAAATCTCTGGACAGCTTTTAGGGATGCTAGATTTTTCATTTGCCCAAGTTGAAAGTTCAGGGTTAGATTACCCCACTTGCCATTAGGCAAATGTCCTGGCTTCTCATCTAGGTACAGATGAGCCTTATCTTTGTAATTTATACCAGTAGTTGTCTGGTAAATCCCTTAGAAGTGGTTGGTAATCTCTTTGTAGTAAAATTTTCCTTCTTTCCCCCTGCTTGGCACCAAGAGGAATCTAATTTATTCTCTGAGGTATGGTGCAAATACTTTTTGTTTAAATTGAGATACTGTGTTATCGATGAACAAAGAGTCCTGATTGATAAGGTATGATCTTGCCTTCTTAATTTATATAAGTGTAAAATATTAAGTTCTGTGAGATTTAAGAACTGTCGGCTTCTAGTCAAACCTGTTAGTTTCAAGAGTTGGCAACTACCTGTGGCAATCAGGAATTACAGGTTGAAAGCAACTACCGTCAGTTTAATTCACGTGGTGTTTGAATTCAAAAGAAGACTGGTAAGTGCAATTTAAATATTACACAGTTAATAGCAGGGAGGGTGCCTAACCCCAGATGACTCAGAATGCCAGTGCAGTGTGGTAGATGACCAGAGAAGTGCAGTCAAGTGCATGAGACAGAGGAGTTCGTAGAAGAGTTCTATACCTAAATCACACACACGCAAAGGCAGATTTTGGGAACTGAGAAAATCAAAATACATTTGAGGATATTGGTTTAGTGACTGTGAACAACTCGTATTGTGTATGCTATGATTTACTTAGAAATTAGATGAAGCAATAAGGAAAACTAGAACACATGGCATGAATAGAAGGAGATTATCTGAAAAGGAGAAAAAGGACTTGAATCACTGCAAACATCTGAAGGCAAGATGAAATTATCCAGGAACAGGAAAACTCTAAATAAATAACACCAGCTAGGAAATATGGCAAACACAAATCTTATAATTTAAAAACTTGCTGATTTCTTAATGCGTCACTTAAATTTTATTTATTTTTTATCTTAGAGAGAGAGAGAGAGAGAGAGAGAGAGAACATGAGCAGGGGAGAGGGCAGAGGGAGAGAGAGACAGAATCTCAAGCAGGCTCCACACTCAGCACACTCAGCTCCACACTGACATGGGGCTCAATCCCACGACCCTGGGATCATGACCAGAGCCAAAATCAGGAGTCAGTCGCCCAACCAACTGAGCCACCTAGGGCGCCCCTACATCATTTAACTCTTAAATTGCCAGCTGGCAGAGTGACAGACTCCACCTCTATTTCAAGTACTACATGATATAATCAGTGTGGCAAAAACAAAACGAGAAGAAACACAATTGTGCAATTTGGGGGTAGTAAAGATTCCCATGCATGACAACCAGGCATACCCTGCAATTTACAAGAGATAGTTGGAATTATTTAATCCTTAATACAAATGAACAAATGTAGGCAGGGAGCTGTTATTCTGTTAAAGCAGACGTAGTGGGGCGGCTTCACTGACACATTCTGATCTAGCTAATGAACTCTGTTCTCACTTTGCTGCCATGACCGAGAAGTGTGTATATGTATGTGATGGTCCACGTGTCAAAACAGGCCCATTTTTGGAAACTTTATCTGTGAAACTCTAAACGACCTTGTTAAAATGGAAAGATTTAGAGTGGCTCAAAATTAGTATTATTTATTTTGAGAGAGGGAGCAGCCGAGGGGCAGAGAGAGGGGGAGACAGAGAATCCCAAGCAGGCTCTGTACCACCAGCACAGAGTCCAATGCAGGGCTCAATCCCATGGACCATGAGATCATGACCTGAGCTGAAATCAAGAGTGGAATGTTCAACCGACTGGGCTACCTGGGCACCCCGAGTTGCTTGAAATTATTAGAATAAATAAACCCTGTCCAAGTGGGAACTGGTCGAAATCATCATTGTAGCTCTGAGATTCTGAGTGTCAAAATGGTGAGTTTCAATGTTTTGTTTGGTATAGCTCAAGCACATTCCCCTCATTCCTCCTTAGCTTTGACCCATCCACACTTGCTAAGTGCCCCCTTTTATGTTCCATCATTGTAGTAATTATATAGTCTAGTAATTTCTTTTCCTTACTAAACTGACTTCTTAGACTGTAAAAGTTGTATCTTTTCAGCTATGTATACCCAAGGGCAGGTCAAGTTCTGGCAAAGGAGAGGCTATTAGATAATGTAAAAATAAAGGCACTTCACTTGGTTTTGAAAGTCTGTAAAAGGCTCTTATTTGGATGGGTTGATTAGGCCACTGGCACAGGAGTCCATCTGAGAACTGGCACGGACGAATGTTGCTTGAGAGATCTCACTGATGGCAGTTGAAATCCCAAAACTGTCAACTTACTGACAAATATGTCTGGTTACTTACTTTTTGGCATTTGCCCTTTGTTCTTATGAAGTGTGAGGAATAGTCTCCAAAAAGCCTGAGCAAATCCAGATTATGACATATTGGACAATGGGATAATGTTTAAAGGGCTATTTAATCATTTGTTTTGCATCAGAGCCATCATTGAACCACCTGGATTTGTCATGCTTCTGATGGTAAGTACACAGGCTTTCATACTGCCATTGTTATTGACAAGTGGGTTTTTCTAATGTCAATTTCACTAGCTATGATAATATTGGAAACTAGGACTGTCCTCTTCATTAAAGATGAAGTGTCCTTGGTGCTTGTGACTAGGCTAAGTGACTTGTCTAGGTCACACAGTGAGTTCGATGGCCATAGGGCAGTTCTCTAGAAACTGCCACTATGGTGTCTAATGATGGGCATATGGGCAGCATTCGGGTGCCTGGGTTGGTTAAGCATCCGACTCTGGTCTTAGCTCAGGTCTTGATCTCAGGATCGTGAGTTCAAGCCCTGTGTTGGGTCCCATACTGGGTGTGGTGCCTACTTAAAAAAAAAGGGGGGGCAGCCTGGGTGGATTAGTCGGTAAAGCATCTGTCTCTAGATTTTAGCTCAGGTCATATCTCAGGGTTTGTGAGATGGGGCCCTGCATGGGGTTCTGTGCTCACAGCATGGAGTCTACTTGAAGTTCTCTCTTCCTCTTTCTCTGCCCCTCCCCTGCGCTCCTGCACTCTCTCTCTCAAAATAAATAAGTGAACATTAATTTAAAAAAAGATGGGCATATGACAGCATAAGACCTTGCCAGGTGAGGAAACCCATGAGAGGGAAGTCAGACACCTGTATTGCCTCCTTTAGGTGGGCGGTACTTAGCAGGTAAGTCAAATACTGAGACAGGGAGTGGTTATGAACAGTTTAGCAAACTAGTTTCTGATCTCCTGTTTTCATCACATACAAAAGACACACCCTGCCTTTGCCCAAATATTTCTGTAACACTCGCTACTTCTCTAGCCAAGAGACTGTCTGTTTCCCAAGTGCAAATTCAGATTCCATATGGGTGATGGCAGATGATAACAATATGCATTGTTGCTATTCTTGAATTTTAATTTCTGTCGGCATAAAAACCTTTTTTTTTCCACTGAGATTATCAAAGAAGATTAAGTAAAGCCATCCAATTAAATGTAAGTACCTATTACTAAAGTATTTAGGCTAACCTACAATGGAGGTACTGCCTAATGGAATCATAGGAAGAGAAAGAAATCTTCTTACCCAGGGTCTGGTGATTTGTTCATTAGGGCATGCTATCAAATCTTTTAAGAATGACTTTCGAAAAATTGCAAAAATGTATGCTGATAGAACAAAATGAAGAACATAGACATAAATTTTAAAAATGACCAACAATTTTACCACCCACAGACAACCACTTGCTAATAATATTTGAATGTATTCACTTCCAAAAAGTTTTCTATGTCAAAGATGCACTTCACACACGAATTGACACCTAGGGCAGGCACCTGTCAATCAGTTGCTCAGTGGAATATAAAACAGATAAAAACAGGGAGGGCCTGGGGTGCCTGGGTGACTCAGTCGGTTAAGCGCCTGACTCTTGATTTTGGCTCAGGTCATGATCTCTTGGTTTGTGAGACGGAGTCCCACGTTGGGCTCTGTGCTGACAGCACGGAGCCTGCTTGGGATTCTCTCTCCCTCTCTCTCTGTCCCTCCCCTACTCATGCATACATGTTCTCTCTCTCAAAATAAGTAAATAAACATTAAAAAAAAAAGGGCAGGGCTGAAGATATTAATAAAAATATCATCCTCAAAAACTGTGGGGGAAAATTTTAAAAAGGACATAACACCATAAAGCTTGTACACCTTTAGAGAACACTAGCATAATCTTTTATTTTGTGGATAGGACACTAAGGGAGAATGTGACCCGCTGAGAGCAGGCACAGCCCGACCTAGAATCCAGGAACCAAGGCTTCTGACAGTCTCCCTACTCTCACAATGATTTTACCTGACTTTGTTATATAGATGATTGGATTTAATGATTGATAAACTTAGGCTTTGATGGGAAGTGGTTTGATGGGAAGAATAATACAATGTTACCGGATCCTTTTTAACCCACCGAAATTGTATCTGCTAGGGATTAAGTTCACTACTCAAGCGTTTAGTCAGAGTGTATTAGAATAGCAAGATACCTTAGAGGTCTCTTATAGTTTATATCCCCATTCTCTCTCTTAAAAAAATTTTTTTTTTGAAAATTTTTTAGAAAGAGCAAGCGGCGGAGGGGCAGAGGGAGAGAGGGAGAAAGGATCTTAAGCAGGCTCCACGCTCAGCACAGAGCTTGACACAGGGCTTGATCCCACACCCCTGGGATCATGATCTGAGCTGAAATCAAGAATCAGTTTTGGTTTGACTGACAGAGCCACCCAGGCGCTCCCCCATTCTATAGATAAGAACACTGAGGCCAAAGGGGAAACATAATTTACTAAAGATGTTTACCTAGGATCCCATATACTCTGGATTGATGGGTATCCACTTACTCTGACTTCAGTTGAACTATTCAGTTGTAACAAGGAACTTAGGCAACGGTCATTAATTACTGCCAACTTCACAAAGAGAGACAATGAGAAATTAGGTGCCTTCTGATGGATGCATGAGGGAGTTCTGCCAAAAAAACTCAAACTTGAATCAGAATAAGGCATACAGCACTATCAAGCATCTAGGGGGTAGAAGAGCATGTTAGAGACTCCCAGGAACACAATCAGGAGAATCTAGAATGTGGGAAATATGTAAGGTAAACAACTAGGTTTCTGCAATTAATAAGTATCAAGGAAAAATGAGATGGGGTGGGGGGGATCTAAAGAGACCTAAGAGAGAAATAACTTAAATGACATGTATTGGTATTTGGATCCTGATATAATAAATAATTATAAGACAGGTACATTAATACCAAACTTACAGAAATAAAAAAAGATTGTAACAGTCTGAACAATTGAATGCCAACAAATAAGACAACTTAAATGAAGTGGATTCATTCATAGACAGACACAAAGTACTGAAACTGACTCAAGAAGAAACAGAAAGGAACTCTCTTACCCTGTTGGTGGGAATGCAAACTGGTGCAGCTGCTATGGAAAATAGTGCGGAGGTTCCCCAAGATATTAAAAACAGAACTACCCTACGACCCGGCAATAGCACTGCTAGGAATTTATTCAAGGGATACAGGAGTGCTGATGCATACGGGCACGTGTACCCCAATGTTTAGAGCAGCGCTTTCAACAATAGCCAAATTATGCAAAGAGCCTAAATGTCCACCAACTGACGAATGGATAAAGATGTGGTTTATATATACAATGGAATACTACTTGGCAATAAGAAAGAATGAAATCTGGCCAATTGCAGCAACGTGGATGGAATTGGAGGGTATTATGCTAAGGGAAATAAGTCAGAGAAAGACAGATACCGTATGTTTTCACTCATATGTGGATCTTGAGAAACTTAACAGAAGACCATGGGGGAGGGGAAGGGAAAAAAAAAGTTACAGAGAGGGAGGGAGGCAAACCATAAGACACTCTTGGATACTGAGAACAAACAGAGCACTCGCTTCGGCAGCACATATACTGAGAACAAACTGAGGGTGGATGGGGGGGGGTGGGGGAGAGGGGAAAGTGGGTGATAGGCATTGAGGAGGGCACTTGTTGGGATGAGCACTGGGTGTTGTATGGAACCCAATTTGACAATAAATTATCTTACAAAAAAAAGAAACAGAAAACCTGAACAGATCTATAACAAGAGATTAGTAAGAAAAGAACAAAGCAAAATAAAACAAAACTACCCACAAAGAAAATCCAAGGCCCAGATGGCTTCACTGGTGAATTCTACAAGACGTTTAAGAAAGAATGGATGTTGGGGTGCCTCTGTGGCTCAGTCAGCTAAGCATCTGACTTTGGCTCAGGTCATGATCTTGTGGTTCATGAGTTCAAGCCCCACATCAGGCTCTTTGCTGACAGCATAGCAAAGATTTATCTCCCTCTCTCTGCCTCTCCTCTGCCTCGCACATGCTCTCTCTCTCTCAAAAACAAATACACTTAAAAAAAAAAAAAGGAAAAAAAAAGGACCATATATGAAAAACGCACAGCTAACATCATATTTAATGGTAAAAAACTGAATGCTTTCCCAAGATCAGGGACAAGGATGTCCACTCTCACCACTTCTTTTCAACATTGTATTAGAGGTTCTAGCTGGAAAAAAATCAGTCAAGAAAATGAAATAAAAGGGATGCAGACTGGAAAGGAAGAAGGAAAAACAATCTGTATTTGCAGATGACATGATTTTGTATACAGAAAATGCTCAGGAATTCACTAATAATCAATGAGTTTGGCAAGGTTGCAAGATACAAGATCAATATACAAAAATTAATTGTATTTCTATACACTTGCAATGAATAATCTGAAAATGAAATGGATAATTCCATTTACAATTATATCAAAAAGAAAATATACAGGAATAGTTTTAATAAACGAAATGTAAAACTTATACTAGGAAAACTACAAAACATTGTTGAAAGCAATTAAAGATCTAAATGAATGGAAAGGCATTCTATGGTCTTGAACCAAAAGACTTCATATTAATAAGATGGCAACAATCTTCAAATTGATTGTTGTTACAGATTCAGTAAATTCCTACCAAAATCACAACGAAATTTTTTTTTTTTTTGCAGAAATGGACAAACTGATTGGAAAATTCATATGGAATTTCAAAGAGTTCTAAATAGCCAAAACAACTGGAAAAGAAAAACAAAGTTGGAGGACTCACATTGCCCAATTTCATAAACTACAACGCTATAGTAATTGAAACAGTGTGTACTGGCATAAAAATAGACATATACATTGATGGAAAATAGATTTAGAGTCCAAAAATAAACCCATATATTTATAGTCCATTGGTTTTGGACAAGGGTGCCCAGGCAGGGCAATGGAGAAAGAATAGGTTTTTCAACAAATGATGGCGGGACAACTGGAAAGCTACATGTAAAAAATTTTTTAGTTTATTTTTGAGGCAGAATGCAAGTGAGGGAGGGGCAGAGAGAGAGGGAGACACAGAAACTGAAGCAGGCTCCAGGCTTTGAGCTGTCAGCACAGAGCCTGATATGCGACTGGAACCCATGAACTGTGAGATCCTGACCTGAGCTGAAGTTGGATGCTTAACCGACTGAGCCACCCAGGGTGCCCTAGAATTATATACTTTAAGTGGATGAATTATATAGTATATGAATTATATCTCAATAAACCTTATAGCAAAAAAAATTATGAGGCAATTCGGGAAATCTGAAGATTGACCAGGTAGATCATGAGACTAGGTACTAATAAATTTTTAGGTGTGATGGTGGTATTGAGGTTATATTTAAAAAAAATTTAATGTTTATTTATTTTTGAGAGAGAGAGAGAGAGAGCACAAGCCTGCGAGGGGCAGAGAGAGAGGGGGGGAACAGAGAATCTGAAGCAGGCTCTGTACTAACAACGGAGAGGTTATATTTAAAAAATAATCCTGGGGCACCTGGGTGGCTCAGTTGGTTGTGTCCAACTCTTTTTATTTTTTTTAATGTTTATTTATTTTTGACAGAGAGAGAGAGAGAGAGAGAGAGAGAGAGAGACAACGAGTGGGGGAAGGGCAGAGAGGGAGACAGAATCCAAAGCCGATTCCAGGCTCTGAACTGTCAGCACAGAGCCCGACACGGGGCTTGAACCTACCAGCTGCAAGATCACAATCTGAGCAGAAGTTCACTGCTTAACCAACTGAGGCACCCAGGCGTCCCTGGAGTGTCCCAACTCTTGATTTCACCTCAGGTCATGCTCTCAAGGTTGGTGAGTTCAGGCCCCACATTTGGCTGTGCACTGAGTGCAAAGGCTGCTTGGGAATCTCTCCTCTCTCTGTCCCTCTCCTGCTCATGCGCTCTCCTTAAACATTTAAAAAAAATTAAAAAGAATCTTATCTTTTAGGAATACTAAAATATTTTGGATGAAATAATTTCTTTTGGCCCACCTGTCCCTTAAAAGTATCACTCCCCTTTTCTGCTTCCCTACCCTTACAATCAAACTCCTCCTCCAAATGATCTCTCCCCCTTCTTTCCAGTTCTGTTCCCACCATTCTTTTTTGAACCCGTTCCAATCAGGCTTCCATCCTCACCACTCCAATATTGTGGCCAACAGTCAATTCTAGCCCATTAGCAATTGACTTGGTTGCTCTTCCCAGTTTACTTTCTTGGTTTCCCCTTACTTCAGTGGCTGCCCTTTCTATCTCCTTTGCTAGTTTCATTACTGTCTCAATCCCTAAATGCTAGAATGGAATGCTTCAGGGCTCAGTCTTTAGATAACTCTTACAAATTTTTGTCTACGCTTTTTGTCCAGATGATCTCATGGCTTTTAAAACTCTCTACATGCCAGTGTCTCCCAAATCCAGCCTAGACTTTTCTTCTCAACTCCAGACTCAAATATCTGCCTTGATATTTTCATATGGTAATAAGCATTTCAAACTTAACGTCTCCCATCCTGAATTTCGTAGCGCTTTCAATTCCCAACCTGCCCGTCCCAGGCTTTGCCATTTCAGTAAATGACAACTCTATTCTTTAAATTGCGCAGTCCAAAAATCTTGGAGCCCCCTAATTCCTTTTGCTTATACCGTGTATCAATCAACTCAAATCCTGGGTGCCATCCTGTCTGATTATACCCAGACACCTCATCAATCTACTGCTTGCACTTTTCCCAAGCCACCATTGTCTCTCATTTGCAGAATTGCAATGGCCTTCTAAATTGTCCCTCTCGCTTCCCTATAATCTATTCTCAAAACTCCCTTACTCCCCAACAGAATATTCTCAAAATTGAAGCTAAAGTGATCTTTAAAAATATTAGTCATTTTACTTCTCAAAATCTTTCAATGGTTTTCCCTCTCAGTAGAAGCCCAAATTCTTACAATACCCTGTAAATCCCTACACAACTTGTCATCCTGTCACCTCTGACCTCATTTCCTACTTTTCCCCTCCCACACTCTGCTTCTTTTGCTCTGACCTCCTTTCTGCTCTTAGAATGTAGTAGACATCTTTCTGGAGGCTCAGAATTTCTGCACTTGCCATTCTTACTACCTGGAATGTTCTCCCAGATAAAGGACATTTCTTGCTCCCTTCCTCCTTCAGATCAGTGCTTAGAGTTGGTTTCTCAGTGCCTCTCCCCGCCCCCCCCCCCCCCAAGGCCTATTTAAAAAGAAATCTCTTTCCCTTCCTTAGCACTCATTATTTCTCCTTTACTGCTTCATTTTCCCCCCATAATACTTACCGTACCTGACATAGTTTATATTTTACTTACTACTTTATTTTCTATCTAAGTACAGGGATTCTTTCCCCCTGCTTTGCTAAGTGTTTGGCACATAGTTGGTACCCAGTATTTTTGAGTGTATGAATGCTACTTAAAATGCACTTATATTCTCTGCTTCATTGTTTAACTGGCGCTAGCTTCTTAAGTTTGCGTATGTATCTCTGAGGAAGATGAGACTGATTGAATAGAAACACTATCCACTCACTCAAGACTATGCTATCTATCTCTGCAAGGGTGATCAAAGCAGAAACGTTCACATTTTAGTTGCAGCCTTGGTACTAAGCAGCCAGGTGGCATAGGGCAAATCATTTTTCCTTTCTGGCCATTAATTTCCTCAGCTGCCAAATAGATCATTGCTTTGAATGATCCATAGGATTTTTGAGAATGTAAAATGAAAGATGAAATGTTGAGTAGGACATGATAGGTCTTATTAATTTCTCCAGTACATGCAAAGATATACTTACCTGGGATTTTTTTTTTTTTTTTTAAAGGCCACGAACATACCTGGAATCAAACCTCTGAGTTCTTTTAGGGACCTTGGATGATGCAGTTTTGCTGTGTTAAGCCCTTACACATACCAGTAATTTGAGTGATAGTTCTTGATGTCCCCTGTTCTTTCTTCTTAACAACTGAATTGTTTTCTTTCATTCCCATGTCCAAATCAGTGAGTAGTCAGTGCCCAAGGGTGCCCAGCTCCCATGGGAATTTTGTTTCCTAATCATTTGTGTGTATGTGTGGTTGGTGAGTCTCTCCACAGCCCATTTGTAACCCAGAGCCTTGATTTTCTCACTGGCAAATGTGGTGACTAACAAGCAGGTCATGTTTATTTTGATGGATTCAATGGCATACCAATACTTTACATAAAGTAGGACAATGCCTGGGAGATCTCTGTAAATGCTCTGCATAAATAGGGTATGTATTGAGCTTCTACCGCCAGGGTCACTTTCTAAAACAGTTCTTTTTGATGGCTTTCTCTACTTAGTTTCTAAGTCTTCCCCATCTTACTGAAAGCAGGGTCTCAGAGATATCTGCACACCCACGTTCACAGCAGCATTCTTCGCCATAATCAAAAGATGTTGGTAACCCACGTAACCATCCTGGTATATACACACAATGGAAGAGAATTCGGCCTTAAAAAGGAAGGAAATTCTGACACATGTTACAACATGGAAGCGCCTTGACATTTATGCTGAGTGAAATAAGCCAGTCACAAAGAGACAAATACTGTATGATTCCACTTATATGAGGTATTTGAGGGGTCAAGTTCAGAGACATATGGTAGACTGGTGGTTGCCAGGACTTGGGGGAGTGGGGATTGAGGAGCTGTTTAAAAGGTACAGAATTCCAGTTTTATAAGATGAAAGGAGTTCTGGAGATGGTTGCACAGCAATGCGATGGTACGTCATTGATCTGCGCAGTTTAAGAGTGGTTAAAACGGTAAATTTTGTTATGTGTACCTTCCCATAATTAAAAGTTAAAAAAAATTCCCCATCCTATTTTTCTTTTTTTTTTTAAATTTTTTTTAATGTTTATTTATTTTTGAGACAGAGCATGAACGGGGGAGGGGCAGAGAGAGAGGGAGACACAGAATCCGAAACAGGCTCCAGGCTCTGAGCTGTCAGCACGGAGCCCGATGCGGGGCTCCAACCCAGGAACTGTGAGATCATGACCTGAGCCAAAGTCGGACGTTTAACCCACTGAGCCACCCAGACGCCCCCCCCCCATCCTATTTTTCAAACCTTACTTTCCACTCTTCCCCTGTATCCCCCACTACCGCCTTTCAGTTAGACTGCTGCCTTCATTGTACTCCCAGTAAAACACTCCCTTTTCAGCCTTCGCTCCAAGGAGTTTCCTCTCCGGAATGCTTTCATCAACACCCATCCATTTGGGCGGTGCTTTCGCCTCCAAAGATGCTAGTTCTTCTAGATGCAACCAGGAGTCACATCCTCCAGGTATCCTTACTTACACCTTCAGACCACGGTCCTTCTTCTTTCCCGCACTGCACACAGGAGCGAACACGTGCCTTTGTTTCCGCTTAGTCTCGCCGACCCTTAACATTTAAGCCCTGAGCATCAGGGGCGTTACCTCACCGTTCTTCCGCACCCGTCTTCTAACAGAACACTCCACCACCGCGGAGCTCGGCATTCAAGAGCTCCCGGTGAAAACTCAACGCACTGGACATCGAGAGGGGAGGGAAGTCAACTCCCACTCCCACGGGGTGATCTCATTGAGGCAGTGTGTTAATTTCACACACAAGCTCTCAGTGTCAAATTACCTGCGAACATAGGGTCCTGCAGGATCCTTAATGGCAGCCCTATCATTTGCACAGCTTTGTACCCTCCGAAACACCTTCTCACGTGTCAGCCGAAAGTCACGCGAGAGTGAGGTCAGAGGCAGCGTTATTTGTTCAGGCGCTCACGTAAAAAAGGGGTTGTGGCTGGCCGTCTCGAGTCTCCGAGGCCTCAACCGGGCCGATTTCGCTTCAAGAACGCCAGAGAACCGTTAAAAAGTTGTGCTTCCGGCTCAAGTGTCCGCGCCCTGTCGAAAAGGGAAGGGGGAACCAACGCAAGCCCGGGTACGGAAAGTCACAGGGCCCAATTTCCTTCATCTGAGTCGCCCGACGGTCGGGCGGGACGCGCGTAACCCAGAAGTGAAAGCTCGTTTCCTTCAGGTATTAGACCCCGACCGCAGGAAGTCCCGGCCAGATGACTTTTATCCAGGCTTTCGCGACTCCCCCCTCAGCTCTATTCACTACACTCCCTGCTTTGTGGTGCCTTGTCGCCGTGGCCACTGCATCCGACCCTCCTGGCCTAGCCTGAGTTTCGCCGCAACTTCGCAGCACCTTCGCCGTCCTTCCCTTAAAGAACCTTTATTCTACGGGTCCCTATCGGGGTCAACTGACGTTCTCGGAGGAGGCAAAAGCTCCTGGGACTTGCAGCTCCAGAAGCCCAGTACAGGCCGGCTGGCGCCTGCGCGGGGCGTTACCATAGAGAGCAGCCGCCTCTCTGGTCTCGGTTTACATTCTCTATGGTCCAGCCGGGTCGGTGGCGGTAAAAGGGAGACTGCACTGCGCAGGCGCTCTCGGCTTCTATTTTTTTTTTTTTTTTTTTTTTTTTTAATCCCCGCACCAAGCGCTTAACCTCATTGGGGTGGAGGAGAAGGCGGCGGCTGTCTGGTCCGCAGCGGCAACAGTAGCGAATAATACGGCTGTAAGTACCCGGTTGGGGAGAGGAGATTTAGATCCAGCCCTCCGAGGCCCTTGCCCCTTCGCCTTGCGGTAGCAGACGCCGGGTCTGGGTGAGGGCGATGTCCAGCGCTGTCATCGGCTCTTGGGTGCACTTTGGGGGGAGGGGGCGGCCCTTAGGTGGGAGCCGGGCGGGGAGCGGGATGGGAGGGTGGGTTGTTTATCCCACCGGTAGGTCGCTGATCCCAGGCTGCTTTGCAGAGGGAGGAGGGGGCGACTATGGGGTCAGCCTGGCTTTGTGTGCCCCTCTCTCTTTTCCTCTCCCAGACCCCACCCCGGGCCCCCTTCCTGACCCGAGTCTTACCGGCCCGGTGGGAGAAGCCAGCGAACAGCCAGTCGCGTTTGAAAAGAGCCCGGGATTGCGAGGGGAGGGGGCGAGGGAGAGAAACCCATAACAACTAGTCATCGGCGAGTGATGGGTGTGGAGAAAGATCCAGAGGGAAGGGGTGCCGGGGAGGCGGGCGGCCGGGGCTCCCAGCCGGGCTAGACAAAAGCTGAGCGAGCGGCGCCGAGCCGAGCCGGGGACCGGGCGGGATGCAGAGGGTCCCTTGGTCCCTGAGGCCCGCAGAGAGCTTCTTTCCGAAGCTGGGAAAGCGGACAAGTGCTGAGTTAAGCCTTGTGCAGCCTCCTCAACTTGCCTTTGTTGTTCTTTGGTATTGGCAGAGCCGCTCTGACGAAGAGGAGTGCACGTTAGCCTGGTTGGGTACAATGGAGCTAATCGAATTTTGCTTTCCATTTTTCGAGCCGCTCAGATGAATATGGGGTTTTCCAGGGTCTAACTTATTACATAATGTTATTAAAATAGTTGTGTTTATTTCTAAGATTAAAAAAAAAAACTAGGTAGGTCCTTGAAGCATGTTTTGTTGCATCTGGATGAATTTCTCTGTTGCGGGGTTCGATGATTAAATAGTGACCGTTCGTAGAACCTGCGAGCTCTTTAATCGTGATACTTTAATTTGTAGATGTGGCAGTGAGAGATTCGGATTCTCTATTCCTTTGGGAGGCAGTGATGCAGAAGAGTCAGAAGGGAGAAATAGTTGCAGGCTGCCATGTGCCTTGTCCCCTATTCTGGTGCCACAGTCCGGTATAAATTCTAGCTTTAGAGATTGTTGCTTTTATTTCTATTATTATTTGTGACATTTACTGAACTCTTGGTAAGAGGGATCCTGGACAGTGGGCTCCTTTTACTCAAAGGGAGTTGGGAGAATAGTAACATTGATGCAGAGACCTTATAGATAAAAACAAAACCACAATGTCCCAGAGTTACTGAATATTGTGTATCTTCTCCATTTGCTAAGAAAGATTTAAATTTTTGTGAGCTGCTGACTTACTCATTTTTGTAAAATCATGCAATTGCACTTTTTTTTTTAAAATCTGTTTCTGTAATTTATAGTTTATCAGCTAACGTGCAGCACTATTTCCGGATTTTAAGTTTTAATTTTTACCGAAGAGCTTTCAACCCTAGCTTTATATCTTCTCGACTAAAGTAACCAAAGTCAGAAATCCTTTGAAGTGGCAGTTGGTGGTGAAGGTGTCAAATATTGTATCTCCATGTTACAATCTAAGTGGTAAATAGAGAAAAGGCCTTTGCTAACCTTACACCTTAAATTAGTGTTGGAACTGAAAACCTGGATCTCCCTGTAAGTCAGGATTTTGGCCACAGACTCAATCTTATGTAAAAGAGGCAAGCATTTTTTGTGCTAATGGGAAGCAAAAATCTGAAGCTTGGTGTTTATGCTTCAGTAACCACTGTGATAGAATCTCTTAAGTGTAGTTCGGATGATGGGAACTTACTTTTTATAGAGCAAGATTTCAGATCCTTAAAATAGTTTGACAGGGATGTTGAGAAATGATTGGCCAGAAGAACGTTAGGTTTATTGTTCATATGTGTTAGGTTTCGTTCATTGGTTTGGATTTAGATTTTTTTGCTTCAGTAGTCTGTTAACTCTATTTTCTTGAGTGGCTCAGTCTCACAATTTATAAGTTGAGTGAGAGATAGTTTCTTGGATCTGAGACTTAAATTTATCTTTGAGACTCCGTTTCTTCTTAACAATCCTCTTTATAAAATCATAGTTCTTAGAGTATACTTTTAATTTAGTACTATTAGCAAATATTATGACCATTTAAGGGATTGTAAATATTAGAGCTGAGTTATTAAAACTGGAAGTTTTAACAACTGCAAGAAAAACAGAATCATCTAAAAGATTTCCTAAAAAATAAGAGAAGGATCTATTAGTCTTAAAAAAAAAAACAAACAAAAAACCCAACACAAAACTAAGCAAAGAACAAGTCATTGATGATAGAGTTTTTGGTTTGTAAAATGTAATAGAAGAAAGTAAATGAACCTTTTTTTTTTTGTAATGTTTATTTATTATTTTTGAGAGGCAAAGTGAGACAGAGCATGAGCGGGGAAGGGGCAGAGAGAGAGAGAGAGAGAGAGAGAGACAAAGAATCCAAAGCAGGCTTCAGGCTGTGGGCTGTCAGCACAGAGCCCGATGTGGGGCTGGATCCCACAAGCTGTGAGATCATGACCTGAGTCGAAGTCGGATGCTCAACCAACTGAGCCACCCAGGCACCCTGTAAATGAATTTTTCTTAACCCAGTGCGATCAGGGCAACATCCATAAAATGTGTGTGTTTGACTAAATGACCTCTAAAGGCCTTTTCTTTTTAAGCTCCGGAGTTTACTATTTCTGGTAGGTCTTCATTGCCCCAGGGCTTTCCTGCCTACTCTGTGCTCAGACCATTACTGCCATACTGAATGCTTTTCTTCCCCAGATTGTTGTGGCAGCCCCAATCCACCTCCCCCCATGGGTCCCTAAAGTTGTGGCTCAGATGACGGCCTTTCTTTCATAATGCCTGTGTTGACTTCCCTCTTGTTTCCTGCCTGGAAATCTCCTCACTCCTTGCTGATTCCTGTTTTATCCACTACCTTCCTCTTTGGAAGATTCACGCCTCTGCTTTTAGTCTCCTCTAGATCCTTGAGGGCCCTGGAAGTTTGTAGAACACTGTGGTATCCTCTGTACTTAGCTACCAGGACTTGTGTAACTAGGGACTTGTGTAGCTAGTCATGGTTAATGTATGAAATATGAAAGATAACTTAGAATAGTAGAATTTGAGTTTGGGCAGAGCTCTTAGAGGCTCCATTGACCATTCTCCTACCTTTTGTCTACTGTATTCTGGTCCTCAGCCTTACACTGCAAATCTGCTTTTCTGTTCCTGGACAGGTCTTGGTTGCTAGAAAGCTAGTTGAGACCGTTCCAGAATCTGCCCCTTCCCTGTTGCCTGTTTTTCTTGGGCATAACCCTGAAGCAACATGTATTAAGTCTGTTTCTTCTCCATGTAATACACGTAATAGCTTTTCATTTCCTAGGACAGTCATCAAGCCTTCTCTAGATTTATTGGTGAATTAATTTATTAAACCCTTTCTTTAGCTCGGTACCACGGGGTACAGTTGAAAAGACTGCGTGGTCCCCACATTTCAAACGCTCACAGTCTAATAAGGAAGACAGACAAAATGTTACACATTGATGCCACTTAGGCTGTAAGTAAGTAAATAAATAACCCTGCCCTAGATCCTTTGTCCCCTCCTGTGTTGTTTTTATTTTTTTTTTCTTTCAAGGTTTTATTTTTTTTTTTAAATTTATTTATTTATTTATTTATTTTTTTTTTGGGACAGAGAGAGACAGAGCATGAACAGGGGAGGGGTAGAGAGAGAGGGAGACACAGAATCGGAAACAGGCTCCAGGCTCCGAGCCATCAGCCCAGAGCCTGACGCGGGGCTCGAACTCACGGACCGCGAGATCGTGACCTGGCTGAAGTCGGACGCTTAACCGACTGCGCCACCCAGGCGCCCCAAGGTTTTATTTTTTTAAAGTATCTCTACACCCAGTATGGGTCTGGAACTCACAAGCCCTAGATCAAGAGTCTCATGCTCTACAGACTGAGCCAGCCAGGTGCCCTGTTCCCTCATGGTTTAATCAGATTTCCCCATCTTTCTTTAGGCAATTCTGTTTTGTTAGTGTTCTTTCTTTCTTTCTAAAGTTTATTTATTTTGAGAGAGAGTGTGAGTGTGAGAAGTGAGCGGGGAGGGACAAGACAGAGAAGGAAAGAGAAAGAGAGAGAATCCCAAGCATTTCTGCCCTGTCAGCGCAGAGCCCAGGGCGGGGTTCCATCTCACAAACCAGATCATGACCTGAGCTGAAATCAAGAGTCCATCGCCTAACTGACTGAGCCACCCGGGCACCCCCATTAGTGTCCTTTAAATGCAGTGTCTGAAATGAAACAACTTGCAGTGACCTGACCAGAGCATACAGCTGTTGTCTTAGGTTAGGAGCTGTATCAAGGGTTCAGACTTTGTTGTACATTCTGACTGTGCCACTTGCTAGCCCTGTGACTTTGGGCCGTGGGCCCGTTAAATCATCTCTTCATGTTTTAATGAATTCACCTATAAAACAAATGTGAGGGGAAGGGAAGGCAGTGTTAAAAGTAATATCTACTGGGGCGCCTGGGTGGCTCAGTCGGTTAAGCGTCCGACTTCAGCTCAGGTCACGATCTCGCGGTCCGTGAGTTCGAGCCCCGCGTCGGGCTCTGTGCTGACAGCTCAGAGCCTGGAGCCTGCTTCCGATTCTGTGTCTCCCTCTCTCTCTGCCCCTCCCCTGTTCATGCTCTGTCTCTCTCTGTCCCAAAAATAAATAAACGTTAAAAAAAAAATTAAAAAAAAAAGTAATATCTACTTACAGGGTTGTAAGGATTAAATGAGATATGTCAAGTGCTGAGAATAGTGATTGGCATATAGTAAGTGGCTATATACATGGTATTCCCACTATGTATTTGTGGTAGGAGTTGATAATATTAATGACAAGGTAGCATACATAGCACTAATCAAGTCACCAGAGTCATTTGAGGAGCTTGTTAAAATACAAATGGTCTGACCTTATTTATTCCCCATCTACCCAGAGATTTTTGGTCAGTTAAGCCTACGAGGCCTGGGTAGACACAGTTCTAACAGTCCCCTGGTGAGTCTTTAAAACAAAACCCTAATGAAAACCTTGCGCTTTATGTTAATTTTGTCAGTGATTGCGTTTGCTCTTACAAATTAGAAAAATCCCCCAAGTAATAGATGAGTAGATGCTCCTGACAGATACAAACAATGCAGATAAGGGAAAGGCTTGGCCCCAGACCTCAGGCCCCCTAGGAGGCGTATTCACTTATCAGTGTGAAATGTATCCTTCTAAACAGTGTTGCCTGTTTTGGTAGCTACGTGTATGTGAGTGTCTTCATAATAATAAATAATAGCCAGATTTAAGGGAAAAACCCCTCGATTTTTAAATCACTTTTGCATTCATAATCTTCTTTGCTCCCTTCAGAATCCTGTTAGGTAGACGGGGAAGATAATGTTGCTATCTTCTCAATTTACAAATGAGAAACTAAGACCTGCAGGTTAAATCCCAGTCCGAGATAGAGCTGGGATGAGAGCAGGACCTTCTGTTTCCAAACTTAAGTGTTCTTTTCTTGTCAGCTGCCTCTTAGCTACATAATTTTGTTGACTTACTGAAGTTATGGTTCATGAAATCCTCTGATCTTTTTGCCATGTCAATAAGCTGCCAAACCAGGTTCCCTCCTGAGTTTTAGTGTGTTTATACTTGCTTTTAAAAAAATGTAAATTCAAGGTTTAATAGTTAACATGTATCTGGGAAGGTTGATTGTTTTGTGAAAAACACCTAGAACTGGCCTTGTAGCTGTCTTTTACTCTGGCACATTTGGGTGAGTTTATGTTTCTTCAGGATAGCCGAATCCACTTTGCACCTGTCTCTGTAAGTGTTACCCTATTAACTTTCCAAGCGGAATCAGTTAAATTTATTTATAGTCTTATTATAATAATATAGCGATAGCACAGAAACTTGAGGGACCAGAGGGGAAAAGCCACATCAAACCATCCTAACACAAGGTATCATTGCTTAATGTATCACCCTGTCTGTATGTTTGTACTTTTCAGTAAGTAATGTTAGGTTTTGCATGTTTTGTGAATACTTTCTGTGTAATGACATATTATGCATCATTTAAATTTTTAATAGCTTTGTCATATATGAGTTGACATGGCGAATTTTGGTAAACTGGGATCCTTGACAAGTAGGTGTGTGTGTGTGTGTATATATATACATATGTATACATATGTATATATATATATATTTTAGAGTTTATTTATTTATTTGAGTAATCTCTACACCCAGCTTGGGGCTTGAACTCATGGCCCTGAGATCAAGAGTTGCGTGCTCTTCTAACTGAGCCAGCCAGGCTCACCCCCTTTCTTTAAATTACATATACTGTAATGGTGACTGTGTTTTTGCACATAGTTTGCTTCTTTGGTGTTGTTTCCTTAGGATAAATTCAAAGAAGTGAGATTATTGGGTGACTTTTGATACATACTGCCTGATTGCTGACCACAAAGTTGTACCAGTTAATAATTTTCCCAGCACCCTAAGAATGTATCACTTTCACAGAAATTTTACCAACTTCTGGCAATATATTTTAAATGTTTTTTTTTGTTGTTGTTACAGTGAGAGACATGGAATCGTACATTATTTTTATTTTTCATTTATTTTAAAAAAGAGCAAGGAATAATGATGGGCTTTTATATGAACCAACTGTATGCAATTTGTATTGGACATTACATGCAGGTGCTCTGTCTTACTTGCTTAGTTTTCACTCCTGTCCTGTGTGGCTACAGCTATTGCATTTCCAGATCGATGTGGAGGAAAATGCAGCCTTTGCTTTGTGGGACAGAATAGTCTATTTGTCAACATCAGAATGTAATCTTATTCCATTTTTGTGGCCTACCTTTAAGCATTGTGTGTGTGTGTGTGTGTGTGTGTGTGTGTGTGTGCGCGCGCGCATGCTCAAGGGCCCTGCCTGAAATATTTAGTAATCAGAATGTCTGGTGGTGGGGGCGAGTTAGCTGCTTTTTACACAGATTTCCCAAGTGATTCTGAAGCCACCAGAGTTTGAGAGCTGCCTCGGGACTACCTTCCAGCTAATTTTTTGCTCGGTTTCTCCGCAGTGTGTCTTTCCTGTGGGTAGAGGCAGACTCTGTTATGAAGGGTTGCTCAGACATGTTAACAGAGGCCTGCTGTATAGAGAGAATGAATTGTGTAGCAGTGTCCTTCCTAACGTAGAGTAGCTGGGTTCATTCTAGGAACAATAAGCCAGTCTTTCTAAGAGTAGTTGAACTGCATAAAAACAGCTCCTTCTCTGAAGCCTCCTTGTGGTGCTGGTGGCTGTGTTTTGTTTCAGTTCTGGTAAGTCCTAGAGCTTTCCAGACCCAAGCCATGAGGACATGGCTTTGGTTGGCCCGAGGATGGTAGGTAGACCTAGCATCCCAATGGCAATGGCCACCATGGATTGAACACCCAACTTCTTGTAGGTATGCTTTTGCCAGTTTTTAAAGCAGCATTTATTAAAAAAAAATATTTTTTATGTTTATTTATTTGTTTTGAGAGAGAGAGAGAACAGGTGGGGGGTGGGGCGGACAGAGGATCTGAAGCAGGCTCTGCACTGACAGTGGAGAGCCTGATGAGGTGCTCAGACTCACAAACCGTGAGATTCCGACCTAAGCTGGAGTCAGATACTTAACCAACTGAGCCGCCCAGGCACCCTTTCTTACAGCAGTATTTAAAGACAGATGCTGTCTTCATTTTTAATGAGAGGAAGCGGGGGAACTTACTCGAAAAGTTGAATAATTTGTCCACAGTCATGCAGCTGGAAAGTGGTAGAGTCGGTTCTCAGATTCTTCAGCTTCCTTTCCATTTATTTCTGTTTTTTGCACACAGGCTATTCCTCATTCATGAAAGGTCGGTGGGGATGTCTTGGGAGAAAGTCTGCTCCCGGCGTCTGGTGGCATCTGGAGTTGCCTCCTCACTAGTCAGGAAGGACATAGAGATGCAGGTTGGCACTGGCATTTCCATGAGGGTTAGATCAGGTGATATACAGTCTCTTTTAGATTTGATTCCCCGATTTGAAATCTACCCTTGGACAATCCAGGTCACTAAAGACATGATATAAACCTTTTTAATTTATTTTTTATTGTGGTTAAGATATATATAGCATAAAACATGCCATTTTAACCAGTTTTAAGATTATAATTCAGTGGCATTAGTTACATTCACACTATTGTACAACCATCATCAGAGTCACCTTCCAAATCTTTTCCATCACCCCAAACAGAAACCCTATAACCATTGAGCCATAAATCCCTGTTCCTCCCTCTTCCTCAGTCTCTGATAATTTAGAATCTACTTTCAGTCTAAGTAGACTAGGCAAGTCTAGATAATTCTAGATAACTCTAGGCATGCCTAGTCTAGATAATTCATGTAAGTGGAATCATAATATCTGTCCTATGACTTATTCACTTAGCATAATGTTTCCAAGGTTCATTCATGTTATTCCTTTCTAATTGGTGAATAATATTCCATTGTATGTATATAGTAACATTTGTTTATCCACTCATCTGTTGATAGAACTTGAGTTGTTTCTACTTTTTGACTGTTGTCAATAATGCTGTCTTACAAATTTGTCTTACAAATTTCTGTTTGAGTCTCTGTTCTCAGTTCTTTTGGGGATATACCTAGGACTAGAATACTAGGTTGTGTGGTAATTCTACGTTTGGCTTTTTGAGGAATTGTTGAACTCTCCCACAGTGACTGTATATTTATACCCCTAATGGCAATGTACAAGGGTTTCAGTTTCTCCATATCTTTTTTTTTTTTTTTTTTTTTTTTTACGTTTATTGATTTGAGAGAGTGGAAGAGAGAGAATCCCAAGCAGGCTCCACATTGTCAGCCCAGAGCCCGATGCGGGGCTCAAACCCACGAACCATGAAATCATGACCTGAGCTGAAGTTGGACGCTTAACTGAATGAGCCACCCAGGTGCCCCTATGTTTCTTGATAATGTTCTTTGATGCACAAACGTTTTGAATTTTGATGGAACCCAACTAATCTGTTTCTTTTGCTCTTATGCTTTTGGTGTCATAGCTAAGAATCCATTATCATCTGAGGTTGTGAAGATTTACTCCTATGTTTTTACAATTTTATAGTTTTAGCTCTTACATTCAGGCTGTTAATACATTTAAAGTTATTATTATTATTTTTATATGGTGTGAGGTAGGGATCCAACTTCGTTGTTTTGCATGTGGATATCCAGTTGTCCGAGTAACATTTGTTGAAGACTGATGTAAATGTTTTAATTACTTATTTTCTGTGTCATTCACTGGCATTTATATTTTGCTTTAGGTATTTGATTTCACTGCCTACCCTCCTTCATTCTTACTCCATACCCCTACCCTGTTTTCTTCCTTTGAAACAGGATGCATGTATATTTTGTGTGAGTTACAGCTTTGCTGTTTGACATATGAGAGACACTTAATAAATGTGAGTTCCCTTTGTTCCTTTTAATTTTGTATAGTTCAAAAAATTTTTTTAATGTTTATTTATTTTTGAGAGAGACACAGTGTGAGGGGGGAAGGGCAGGGAGAGAGGGAGACACAGAACAGGGTCCGGGCTCTGACCTGTCAGCACAGAGCCCAACATAGGGCTCGAATTCATGAACCCAGAGATCATGACCTGAGCCAAAGTTGGACACTTAAACTGACTAGACCACCCAGGCGCCCCTAATTTTGTATAGTTACTTTCTTTTTTCAAAGTTTATTTTTTTATTTTGAGATAGAGACAGCACAAATTGGGGAGGGTCAGAGAAAGGCGGGGGGGGGGAGAGAGAGAGAAAGAATCCCAAGCAGGGTTTGTGCTTCCAGTGCAGAGCCTGATGTGGGGCTTGAACTCATGAAAGTGTGGGGTCATGACCTGAGCTGAAATCAAGAGTTAGGACACTTAACCGAGTCACCCAGATGCCCTTGTATAGTTGCTTGTGGTTTGTGTTTCAAAATAGATTGTGAGGACCTTCAGGGTAGGGTGTATATTATATATTTTTTTGTTTACCCATGTCAGCCTCTCTCTTGTCCCCCGCTGCCCCCATTACTCTAGTGTCCAGTTTTGGGCAAATGATGCAAGTGATGTCCTTACCTTTTATTGGCTGAATTGTGAAGCTGAATATAGATCTTTGTGGATACAGTTAGGTAATTGTGGAAAATTCTTTTTTTTTTTTTTTTTTTTTTAATTTTAAAGTTTATTTATTTTGAGAGACAACGATCATGCAAGTGTAGGGGAGGAACAGAGAGAGAGAGGGAATCCCAAGCAGGCTCTCCATCACCGGCACAGAGCCTGATGCGGGATTTGAACTCACGAACTGTGAGTTGGTGACCTGAGCTGAAGTTGGATGCTTAACTGACTAAGCCACCCAGACCCCCAATTGTGGATAATTCTTGAAAGATCAATAATCAGTATATTATAAGGTTCTTCAAGGTTTTTAATTCAGGTCCTTTTAAGCAATTTTTTCACATGTGAGGATTGATATAGCATCTAAGCCTTGAAACTTCCTTGGGAGTTTTTTTGTATGTGACATAAGATATTTTGATAAACCTCAGTTAGGTTGCATAATACAGAGTTCATTTCATGGATGACTGGAAAATTTTTAACTCATTATTTAAGATTATGGTAAATTTTGTATCCGGAATTTTACTCCTTTTAGGGGTGATTTTTATATATCTAGTTTTATAGTGTTAGCTGATTTATTTAGATTGAGCCATTTTGACTTACAGTTTTTAAAAAATGTGTATTCATTTTTGAGAGAGAGAGAGCACGAGTCGGGGAGTGTCAGAGAGAGAGGGGGACAGAGGATCTGAAGCAGGCTCTGAGCTGACAGCAGTGAGCCTGGTGTGGGACTTGAAGTCACGAATTGTGAGGTGATCACCTGAGCCAGAGTCAGACACTCAACCAACTGAGCCAAAGCCGAGTGCCCCTTGATTTGCATTTTTGACAAATGTTTAATTTAAAAAATTAAAAAAATTATTTGGAGTTTTGCAGTAGCGTGTATTATTTTTCTAACAAAAATATTAAATCTCATTAAAAAGCTCTTTTGCCTAGAAATCCCCAAAATTAACTAGTGCAGAGTTATCTGATCTTTCTGGGTTTGTATTATCAGATTTCCTTCCATCACACTCTTTAGTGTTCCTTAGGGTCTAATATTACTTGTGCTAAGTGATCAGACCTCCTGTAAGAGTCCATTTTGTAACCTACCATCCAGATGTCAGCGAAGGGAAGGTTCAGTTTGAAGGCTGGCCTTCGGTGTTTTGTTTCCTACTAGGTTTTGACTCTTAGTATCTTGTTATATAAACACTTTCATCGTATGAGATACTGGCTTCCACTGTTTATTTTATCAGTTCCTTATTATTAATAGTGAAAACAGAAAAGGAGTTATTTTGTTCTTTTATTTTCTATTTCAAGCAACATAACAACATGAGAGGTCAGAGCAAATCCAGTATTTGACTTGCTTTCAGGTAATTGTCAACCAGTGAAATGATTCACGAAGAGCTTGAACTCCCTTAGTTGGAATAACGGTTTATTGCAGGGAGAGTAGGAAGAAGATAATGCAGACTGTTTTCCTTAACTGCCCCTGGCAAAATTGGCCTGGTAAGAATCTGAATCTGTGGCCATGCATCTGTGTGCACAAAGATGGACCCAACTTCTTCGTAAATAAGGCCAGAGGTAGCATATAGCTGTATCCTTATACACAAAATTTGATTCAAGAAGTGTTTTTGTTATTTAGTAGATCACCCTTCAGACTTGGGATCCCATGCTGAGAGGGGTGGCTCTTTAAAAACAAATGTTCTCAGTGCCCGGGTGCCCTCTGTGCACTGATTTGGGCTAATGGGTGTGGTATTTTAGCCAGATGCCGGTTGTGTTTACCTGTTGGCATGCCAAGTAGATTTCCTATGGCCTGTGACTGGGGTTTTATTTTTTTATTATTTAAAAAAAGATTTCTGTCTATTTGTTTATTTTGAGAGAGAGAGAGAGAGATTGCAAGCAGGGGAAGGGCAGAGAGAGGGAGAAAGAATCCTAAGCAGGCTCTGCATTGACAGCATAGAGCCCGACCTGGGGCTCGAACCCACGAACCGCGAGATCATGACCTGAGCCAAAACCAAGAAGTCGGTCACTCAACTGACTGAGACCCCCCAGCACCACTGTGACTGCATTCTTAAAAGTGAACATGGTGGGAAAAACTTTCCATTCTCTCATGGTTTTTAGAACTTGGAGGAAGTTTCTGAAATTGCCAAAGGAACATTTGTTTGGACAAAGTAACGGTATTTAGCCTAATTATGTAGTAATGATTTTACAGAATCACAAAAGGATGACAGCTGGGGAAGATAAAGAACATCTTACAATCACTTGATTGGTAGACCTCTTTTGGGGTGGGGTAAGGTGAATGGAGGGGATCCAGAAAGGGTATATAAGTAGATGTTCATGAGAAATGGACCTGAAAGCACAGAGCCTTCATGAGAACTGCTCCCATTTAATTAAGAGAGTTATTCTAGGGTGTATCCTGGGTAATTAGTAAAGAATGCACAAACTATGTGCTTTGATCAGAATTTTTGCTCAACACACGTTAACTGTTGTGCCACAGGACTGAGAGAGAGGCTCTTTTTAAAATAATTTTTTTAATGTTTAATTTTGAAAAAGAGAGAGCGTGTGAACGCAGGCGTATAAAAGGGGGAGGGGCAGAGAGAGAGAGACAGACAGACAGACAGACAGAGACAGAATCTGAAGCAGGCTCCAGGCTCTGAGCTGTCAGCAAAGAGCCTGACGCAGCGCTTGAACCCACAAACCGTGAGATCATGACCTGAACCAAAATTTGTCACTTAACCGACTAAGCCACCTAGACGCTCCTGAAAGAAAGGCTCTTAGCCCTGTTCCCAAAGAGCTCCACCCCTAAGAGGGAAGTCAGACAAGTAAGGAGACAGGATTCCTGAGTTAAGCGCACTACTGTGGGAGGACTGAAGAGGGAAGGGCTCTTAATCTGGGGGTAGGAGAAGAGCTGTGTCCTTACCCTGTTTTAACCCAAAGTTATGTAAGGCCCTGAACCAGGTCCGCATGCCTGGTTGGGTACTCTGGGGCCTGCTTGTTACCTTCTATTTATGAGAGCTCTGTTGGCTGGGGACCTAGCTTGTGACCTTGGGGCGAAGACCCGGACTCTTGGCCATGTTAATGCCATGGTCTAACTTTGTGAAGTGGCCACAGACAATGGCCAAGAAAGCACCCTTGCTGAGAGAAGACTGTTTAAAACTAGAATCTTTCGAGAGCCCTAAGTCTCCATAAAATCAGGATTATTTTCAGATCTTTACTTGAATCATCAACAGATCAGCGATACAATTTTGGAATTTTGGGGGGCGGGGGTTAGACATTGTGCTTTTGGGAGATTGGTTGCTATTGAGATTGCTTCTGGAGAGTGATGGCATTATTAAAAATATGTTATTTTTATTGTAGTCACAAGCTTATTGCATGCATTATTGGCTGTAAAATTTTTTTTAAAAATGCCTAGGGGATAGTCTGTGCCCCTCTTTTACTCGTAAAAATTTTATTTTTAACTAATCTCTACACCCAACGTGGGGCCCAAATTTACAACCCTGAGATCAGAAGTTGCACATTCTAGTGACTGAACCAGCCAGGCGCCCCAGTGTCCCTTTTTATTATGAGCGAGTTTAAATCTGTTGTGGCTTTGTATGAAGGTCCTTTTCATCTTGTTTAAATTCCCTAGAAAGGAGAAATAGAACTGCTAGTTAAATGCATTAGTTTTTTTAAATTATAAAGTATTTATTTTTTGAGCAGGTACTATATACACATGGTTTAAAAATTAAGTTTTCCTCTTCTCTTGTTTGCCACCCACCCAGTCCCCTTCCCTGGAAGCAACAGTGGTACTAAATATATATGTGAAAAAAAATGCATATGTATAGACACACCTTCCTCTCCTATTTTGTACAGATGGTATCCTGCTACAGACCACCGTGTATTTTGCCTTTTTTTTTTTTTTTTTAACTTTATGTATCTTGGAAATCATTCTGTGTGAGTACATGTAAAGTGTTCCCCATTTTTTTAAAACGAAGAGTATGGCTGAATAGGATGCCATAATTTATTTAGCCATCTATTGAGGAACATTTAGTTTTTTCTAGTCTTTTGCTTTTATAAATAATGCTAGAAAGATTAATCCTGTAATTTATTTTGCACTTGTATGACTAAATTCCCATACGTTGAGATTTGGGGTTGAAAGTTATGTACCTTTAAAATTTTGAGAGATATTGCTAAATTATCCGTCTTAGAGGTTTAAAAAAAACCTAGCCTGCAGTATGAGAGTTCCTGTAGTTAATACACTTAAAAATATAATTTTGTAAAAGCATATGACGCTGTTTTGTCATATGTATTGTTCAGTTAAAACGTGGCTATAGTTCAGTGATAAAAAAGCAATCCAACACTAATTCTCATCGTCTGTTTTTCTGTTTTTGACTTTGCACGTATTACATGGCTGGATGAGGTTTAGAAATTAGCTTTGTTTCCTTATACACGTTACCAAGGCTCCTTCTAGAGAGGAGTGCCAGAAATGGGTGGGCAATTTGCTGAGTAACTGCCTCTTTTTATAGTTTTCAATTTTTCTTTTTTTTAAGCGAGAGGGAAAGTGGGGGAGAGAGAATCCCAAGCAGGCTCCCCGCTGTCAGCACAAGGCTCAATCCCATGAACCGAACCGTGAGATCATGACCTGAGCCAAAATGAGTCAGATGCTTAACCAGCTGAGCTGAGCCATCCCAGGCACCCCTCCGGTTTTTTTTTTTTTTTAAAGTAAGGTCTATGTAGGGCTTGAACTCCTGACCTTGAGATCAAGAGTTGCATGCTCTCCCAACTAAGCCAGCCAGGAGTCCCTGTAGTTCTCAGTTCTTGTAATAACTGGTGATGCCTGTGGTTTCATGATGGTAATTAAATTTGACTTTATAAACAGCTTTTTGGTATTTATTGTATAAACTGTGGTTCAACTAGAAAGAATATTGTCATTCTTTTTATTTTTTTTTAAATTTATATTTCCTTTGACTAGATAATATGTACATGGTCAAAAAGTTCAAAATGTGTGCACAGCTAGAGCGTGAAATGTAAGTCTTCCTCCACCTTTCCTCCACATTCTTCCACAACCTATTCCCAGAGCAACCACTGTTTCTGGTTTCTTAGATGGTCTTCTATATATTCTGTGCATATATAAGCCTTTATATGTATGAATGGGTTACAGCATTGTTCTGCAACTAATACCACTATTATTATTATTATATTATTATTATTTAGTTTCACTCTTAGTTTTAACATGTACTTTTTAAATTATGTAAATAGTATATTTTAATTTTAGAAAAGAGTGTTAACATCTTGGTATGCTGTTTCCCTGCATACTTTCTCTGTGCATGCAGAATGTGACTATTTTGTATTTTGTAAACAAACGTGATGTCATAAACATGCTATTTTCTAGCTTGCTTGAAAAAAATTTTTTGGGGGGCGTCTGGGTGGCTCAGTCAGTTAAACATCTGACTTCGGCACAAGTCAGCATCTCACAGTTCCTGGGATCGAGCTCCACATCAGGCTCTATGCTGACAGTGCAGAGCCTGTTGGGGATTTTCTCTCTTTGCTGCTTTCTGCCTCTCTGCCACTTGTGCTCTCTTTTTTCTCTCAAAATAAATAAATAAGCTTAAAAATTTTTTTTTCTTAAAGTAAGCTCCACACCCAACATGGGGCTTAAACTCATGACTCTGAGATCAAGGGTCACATGCTCTACTCACTGCGCCAGCTAGGTGCCCCTCTAGCTTGCTTTTTTCACTAAATTGACCATAGATATTTTCCTAGGCCACGAAGAACATATTTTTACTATAGAGTGACTGTATGGTACGCTATTGTTTGGATATATGGTAATTTCTTTCCTAATTCCTTGTTCTTGTACATTTAAGGTTATTTTCATTTAAAAAGATTTTCTTGGGGGTTCCTGGCTGGCTCAGTTGGTGGAGCATGTGACTCTTGATCCTGAGGTTGTGAGTTTGGCCCCATGTTGGCTACAGAGATTACTTAAAAATAAAATCTTAAAAAATAAACATAAGTTTTGCATGAACAGTCACAAGGAACAACTTTGTATGCACATTTCAGTGGACTTGACAAATTATTTCCTTATGTGAATTCTTGGATTTGTACTTGTGGGATCAAAACATCTGTTTGGATAGATAACCTTTCCAAATTGTCCTGGATAGTTATGGATTTCATTCTCATCAGCATATTAAAGTGTGTTTGTGTGATTATATACAGTTACATTCTCAAGTGATCTTTTTGTTTAAATGGAAGATTAGATCTTCTGATATTTTGGAGAAAACCATGTTAGTGATGGGTGGGAATAAGTCACGTTGGAAAAATACAGAGGCAGTAACAACTCGGATTGGAAACTAGGTATGATTCAGTATATACTAACATGGTTAATGCACAGATCTCTTTTTATGTTTTTCTTATGGATTTTTTCCCTGAATCTGTAAAATATGAATGTAAAAATATCATTTTAGTAATAGCAGTGTTCTAATTGACCTGAGAAATACAGAGAATTTTCCCTAGTTTTATGTGTAAGCTTTGTGGAAAGTACAGATTTAAAAGTCTGTATGCTTCAACTATGGTTTCAGTGGGGTGGGTAGGAAGCTGTATATGAGCCTTTGCAGTAGTCTTTGTCATTGCTTGATTGATGTTCCACATTGTCTTTCTTTGCCACTTCACTTTACTGCATTGAAAAGATGTGAAGTTAAACCTAATACCATCTGATTTGTCAATGAATAAATGAATCTCTAAAGCCCTCTGTTCAGTTCTCTATCTTCAGCAAGCACAAGACTCCTTATCATTGAAGCCTCTGTGACTATGTGAGATTTCCTAGTCGATCAGATTCTGTGTCTTCAGTATGAATCTTGCTGGAGCCAGGAATGGAAGCAAGGGAAATGATTTGGAGGGTGAGAGTAATGAGCAAAGCATGTGTTTTCATGCCAGCCCTGAAGACAGAGGTTTGCCCTTACATTTGTTTCATTGTTGCAGTCTTTCTTTTTTCCCCTGTTTACTAGGGAGTCGTCAGAAAAGTAGATAGTCTTCCAGGAAAGCACCTTGATGTACTGTGTTAGAATAGAGTGCTCACTTTTATTTCTTTCCCTGGTGAATCTGTAACTTGTTGAAGGCAGAGCCTGGCAGATTGGCTGGCATAGTATGTATTTAGTGAATTTAGGAACTGAGCACCACGAGCCTGTCCACATTGTGTGTAGCTTTTCACTTGTTTCTTCTTTACATTTTCAAATACTTACAGATTCACAAGAGGTTGAAAGAATAGTAGAGTTTCTGTTTATCCTTTACCTAGTTTCCCCCTGGTTATGCACTACCCTTTTTTTCTCTTTTTCCTTTTTCGATCATGCCTTTGGCTTGCCATCAGCATCTGTGGGAAATACTAAACCCTCTGAACTAAAGATTGCTGATTACTCTCCTAGGGTTACTTGTGGGAATGCATATGGTTCTTCCTCTTTGTTTGTTCTTGATGGAGCACTTGCTTAGTGTGTGGTGCTGTGCCAGTTTCTAGTTGGTTCTCTTGATTTAGGCTCTTGTGCTCTTAGTTTGGTAACAATAAGCATGGTGGATATATCCTTCCTTTGTGGATCTTCTTCCTAAATTGTATATATATGTACATGTCTAAAGCACCCAGTGACCTGTGGGTTTTACAATGAGAAGCAGGAGCTGTGACTTGGTGGAAATAGCCCTGGATTTGGAGTTAGAAGCCAAGGTTCGAATCCTGATTCTGTTTCATACTTGCTGGGTGACCCTGGGAGTCACTTTGCTTCTGAATCTGACTCCTCTTCTGTAAAATAGTGTGAGAGTAACAGTTACTTACAGAGGTTTTGTGGGTGGATAAAGAAAGTAGCATTTGTACCATCACTTGGAAAGTGCTGTTTCAAATGTGAAGTGGTCTTGCTTTTTCTAAATTGCTGAAATGAAAGCCAAATTTTAAACTACTGCTGTGTTACTTCTTTAGAGCTTGACTTTATGCAGTAACAGGAAAAACTCTCCCTGCTTCTGTATCCCAAGCCTTCTTACACCCTGAATACCCAGTACTTCTGTCTTCACACTGAATACCCAGTACTTAATAGGGTTTTCTTTTTTCAACTGGGTGTAACCCAGCTCCCTTGAGAAATTTGGGATGGCCCTGTCAGCTGTCATGCTATCAAATGACATATCAAATGCTTGCCCCTCTTCTTATTCACCTAAGTCTGGGGATTTCATGTTAAGAAGCCTCTTTAAAAAATCTCTCATGCAAATATCTTTTTGGCTTACCATTTTCATAGGTTTTGCTCTTAGAAACTAACTCTTAATATGGTTCTAGAGCTGAGATTTTTATTTTTAAAGGGAGACCTGATGTTTTTAAATATGTAAATACAGGATATGTAGCCAGATTAAAAGGTAGGGGATACCATGAAAAATCTAAGGTTTAGATCATGGAGAATTTTTTTTCTTAAACCTGGTTGGTCTAGGTGCAGACAGACTCTTAAATCATTAAGGTACAGACATATATAGAATACTGTACCTAATAGTAACACTGTTCTCAAGTGCATGTGGAACATTCTCTAGGATAGATCGTATGTTATGCCATAAAACAAGACTCAAATTTAAAAGGATGAAATCACACAAAGTATTTTCTCTCTCTGACCATAATAGAATGAAGTTAGAGATCGATAATAGAGAGAGGAACCAGCAAATTCACAAATTTGTTGAAATTAACACCCTCCTAAGTCATCAGTAAGTGAAAGAGGAAATTACAAAGAAAATTAGAAAATATCCTGAGATGATTGAAAACAAAAACACACCATACTGTGGTGGCCGTGGTTGCACAACAGTGTGAATGCACTTAATACCTCTGTACTCTGCACTTAAAAGTGGTAAAAATACTAAATCTTATGTATGTCTTACCACAAATTAAAAAAAAAAAAAAGACTGTCACTCATTCATTGTTCCACAATAATACTGAGCACCTACTGTACATACTCCATGCCAAAAATATAACAATGTACCATAACCTAGGGAATGCAGTGAAAGCAATGCTCAGAGGGAAATTTATAGCTTTAAATGCTCTTATTAACAAAGAAGGATCTTTAATCAGTAACCAAAACTTCCATCTTAAGAGACTAGTGAGAGAACATACTTAACCAGAAGTAGGCAGAAGGAAAAAAAGAAAAGACTAGATTAGTCTTTGGATTTCAGCTCAGGTCATGATCTCACTGTTTGTGGGTTGGAGCTCTGCGTTGGGCTCCATGCTCACAGTGTGGAGCCTGCTTGGGATTCTTTCTCTCTCTCCCTCTCTGCCCCTCCCCTGCTCGAGTTCTCTCTCTCTCTTTCTCTCTCTCAAAATAAATAAATTAACGTGGATGGAATTATGCATTCCTGAAAAGACTCTACTGTGATTGGCTGAAGAAAAAACAGACAATATGGATAAACCAATAGCAAGTAACAGGTTAACAGTCAAAAAACATCCCACAAAAAAGAGCCCGGCTCAGATGACTTCACATTCATTGATTCTACCATAGCTACCAAATGCAAATTCTTCACAGACTTTTTCAGAATAAAGAGGACCATGAAATGTTTTGAGCATGTTATTACTCTGTTAACCAAAGGCATACAAAGACATCACAAGAAAATTACAGACCAGTCTGTTTTACGAATATAGATGTCAAAAATCAATAAAATACTAGCAAACTGAATCCAGCACCGTATCAGAAGGATTATATACTATGACCGAGTAGGATTTATATCAGAAATACAAGGTTGGTCTAATATCTGAAAATGAATATAATACTCCATATTAATAGAATAAAGGATAAAAACCACATCATCGTCTCAATAGCTGAAGGAAAAGCATTTGACAAAATCCAGCACCTTTTTGTGATTAAAAACCCTCAACAAACTAGGAATAGAAGAGAACTTCCTTAATGTGATAAAGGCCATATACCCATAGCTAATGTCATAGTACTAAAAGATTGAGTGTGTTCTCAAGATCAGGAACAAGAAAAGGATGTCCTTTTATGCCCCTTCTAGTCAGCATTGTACTGGAGGCTCTAACCAGGGCAGTTAGGCAAGAAAAAGAAATAAAATGAGGGGCGCCTGGGTGGCGCAGTCAGTTAAGCGTCCGACTTCAGCCAAGTCACGATCTCGCGGTCCGTGAGTTAGAGCCCCGCGTCAGGCTCTGGGCTGATGGCTCGGAGCCTGGAGCCTGTTTCCGATTCTGTGTCTCCCTCTCTCTCTGCCCCTCCCCCGTTCATGCTCTGTCTCTCTCTGTCCCAAAAATAAATAAAAAACGTTGAAAAAAAAAAAATTAAAAAAAAAAAAAGAAATAAAATGCATCCGATTGGAAAAGAAGTAAAACTGTATTTGCAGATGACATGATCTTGTGTGTAGAACATCCTAAGGATTCTGCTCTAGAACTATTAGAACTAATAAGGGAGTTCAGCCAGGTTGCAGGATATAAGATCAATAAACAAAAATCAGTTGTATTCCTGTATACTTGCAATGAAGAGTCCAAAAACGAAACTAAGAAACAATCCCATTCACAATAGCTACAAAAAGAATAAAAAAAACCTTAGAATAAAGTTAACAAAAATTGTAAAACTTATAGTCTGAAAACTATAAAGCACCATTGAAAGAAATTAAAGATCTAAATAAATGGAAAGAAAATAAAGATCTATATAAATGGGAAGGGGTGCTTGGGTGGCTCAGTCCGTTAAGAGTCCGACTCTTGGTTTCGGCTCAGGTCATGATCTCACGGTTTGTGAGTTTGAGCCCCGCGTTGGGCTCTGCACTGGCAGTGCAGAGCCTGCTTGGGATTCTCTTTCTCCCTCTCTGCTCCTCCCTTGCTAGTGTGTGTGCGCATGCTCTCTCTCTCTCTCTCTGTCTCTCTCTGTCTCTCTCAAAATAAACATACATAAAAAAATGAAATAAATGGAAAGATATTTTATGTTCATGGATCAGATTACCTAATAATGTTAAAGATGGCAATATTCCCCAAATTTTCTACAGATTTGGTACCCTGACTTAAAATCCTAGCTGCCTGTTCTGTAGCAATTGACAGGCTGATGTTAAAACTCATACGGAAGTACCAGGGACCCAGAATAGCCAAAATAATCTTGAAAAAGAACAAAGTTGGAAGACTTTCATAACTTACTACAAAGCTATAGTAATCACAACAGCTTGGTACTGATCATAAGAATAAACATATACATCAGTGGAATAGAATGTAAGTCCAGAAATAAAACCTTACATTTATAGTCAGTTGATTTTCAATGAAGGTGTTAAGACAATTCAGTGGGGGAAAGAATGGTCTTTTCAACAAATGGTGCTTGGACAAGTGGATATCCACATGCAAAAGAATGAATTTGGACCCTTTCCTCACTTGTATGTATAAATGAATTCAGAATTATTCCTAGACCTAAATGTAAGATCTGAAATGTAGATGTAAATCTTTATGACCTTGCATTAGGCAGTAGTTTTTTTTTCTTTTTTTATTGTGGTAAAATAGACAATGATTTCTTCGGTATGATATAAGCCACAAAAGACAAAAACATAAAGTGGACTTCATCGAAATTGAGATCTTTATGTTTCAAATGACACCCATCAAGAAAATGAAAGCACACTCCACAGAATGAGAGAAAATACTCAGAAATCATATATATGATAAAGGACCTTTATCCGTGACATATAAAAACTCTTAAGAGTCAGCAGTAAAAAAACAAATAACCCAATTAAAAGATAAACAAAAGATTTGATTAAACATTTCTCCAAAGAAGATGTCCAAGTGGCCACGCCCATGAACAGAAGCTCAGTATCCTTAGTCTTCAGGGAAATGCAAGTCTAAACCACAGTGAAATGCCATTCTGCACCCCCTAGGATGGCTGAAATAGACATTGAGTGTTGCTGAAGATGTAGGGAGATTGGAACCCTCATATACTGCTTGTGGTGGGGCACCTGGGGGCCTCAGTTGGTTAAGCATCCAAGTCCTGATTTTGGATCCGGTCATGATCTCATGGTTTGTGAGTTTGAGCCCTGCAGTGGGGCTCTGCACTGACAGCAAGGAGCCTGCTTGGGATTTTCTCTCCCTCTCTCTCAGCCCCTCCCCTACTCATGCTGTCTCTCAAAATAAATATGTTGCTTGTGGGAATGTAAAATGGTGTATTTTGGAAAATAGTTTGACAGTTCTTCAAAGAGTTAAAACAGTACCATATCCTATATTCTAGTAAATTAAAAACATACCTGAACAAAACTTGTTCAGAAATGTTCATAGTAGCAGATTTATAATAGCCAAAAAGTAGAAATGATCCAAATGTCCATCAACAGGTGAGTTTATAAACAAAATGTGATATATCTGTGTAATGGAATATTATTCAGCCATAAAAAGGAGTGTTATACATGGTACAACATGGATAAGCCTTGAAAATAGTATGTTGAGTGAAAGCCAGACAAAAAGGCATGTATTTTATGACTCTACTTATGTGAAATGTCCAGCATAGGCAAATCCATTCAGTCAGAAAGTAGATTATTGGTTTTCATGGGTTTAGGGAAAGGGGTTTGGGGAGGGACTGCTAAAGGACATAAGGTTTTATTTTGAGATAATAAAAATGTTCTTGACTTAAATAGTGGTGATGGTTGCACAGCCTTGTGAGTATAATAAAAACTGCTGAATTACACCCAGTATAAAAGGGTGAACTTAATGGTAAGTGAATTAGATCTCAGGAAAGCGGTTACTAAAAAGTCATGTAAGCAGCTTAGCTTCAGTGATCTATTTTGTGTTAGCGTAGTAAACACATGAGAAAAGAAATACTATTTGACCAGGACTGTGAGTGAAACTATAAATGAAACTCTCTGAAAAATATTATAGAAGTCAAGTGTTGCTAGGTTGAGTGGAAATTTAGATCCCCTCTTTCTAGATGAGCCAACGTTACCAGTCACACTCTGTCTTTCATAAGGCTCCTCACCCCAATAAGCTGGTCCTTTACTCAGGTGTCTTGTCTTCATGTAAGATCCTTCTGTGGAAAGCTGTGATCTGTATTATTATCCTCTCCTATCTGGGGTCACTGCCTTGGTAAGGTAACAGTGTGGTATGCTAATGCTGAGAGCCAGTCTTGTGTATACATTAAGTAATTTGCGTTGAGAGAGGAAAAAAGTCAGCAGTGAATAAAGAGTGAGAGGTTAGTTTTAGTCTTACAGTTCTTGAATGAATAAAATTGGGTGCTGTTCTGTTTTTCTCTTCAGAGACTTTTAAAATCTTTATCTCTTCTTTTTCTTTTTTCTTTCATGTTTTTATTTTAGCAGGAGAGAGAGAGTGCGAACAGGGGAGAAGGGCAGAGGGAGAAAGAGAGAATCTTAAGCAGGCTTCATGCCCAGCTCAGAGCTTGATGCGGGGCTCGATCCCACGACCCCGGGGTCGTGACCTGAGCTGAAATCAAGAGATATTCAAGCAACCGAGCCACCCAGCCACCCCAATCTTTTCTGTTTCACAAATACAAAAAGTAGAATTAAAAAATGTTTATTTTTGAGACAGAGAGAGACAGAGCAGGAGCTGGGGAGGGGCAGAGAGAGAGGGAGACACAGAATCCGAAGCCAGGCTCCGGGCTCTGGGCTGTCAGAACAGAGTCCGAGGTGGGAGTCCAACGCATGAGCTGTGAGATCATGACCTGAGCCAGAGTTGGACTGCCAACCAAGTGGGCCACCCAGGTGCCCCAAAAAGAAATTTTTAAGAAGTAGGACAGAAGCTCACACATTAATATTTTATATACTCTGTTTTTTTATATACTCTGTAGTTTTCTCCACATTTAGGCTATACTGTACTATATATGTGTGTACTTTAATACAGTTTCACATTCTAATTTGTTTAGTTAATGGACAGTTTTATTACAGGTAATTCATAGTTTTTTCCACCAAGTGGACTGAAGCTTTATAGTACCTTAAAAAAATGATGTACAATTTTCAACACCTACAAAAGTAAAGAGAATATTATAACAACCCTCATGTGATAATCACTGAATTTCAGCGGTTCTCAGTGCTTATCTGTCTTGTTTCATTTTTGAGGAAGTTTGAGGAGCAGAATAAAAATAGAAGCCATTCCTCCTACTTTAAACCTGCTGCAGGAGAAGCAGAAACAGAGCTATCTCCTATTTTTACAGTTCACAGTTAGAGAAAACAGAGAGAAAACATTAAAATGCTAGTGAAGGCAGGTATTGACTGCTATGAATCACTTATTCGGTGCCGGTGCAGTACATGCTGTCCTTTTCTCACAGTCTGCGCACTGTAATGTGGCGGTGCTGGGTTTGTGTGTGTGTTTTTTTCTTTTCTTTGCACTTATTTTTCTTCACCAGCATGTGGTTTTTCACCACGTGTTTTGTGGAAGTAATTGGTGCATACTTCCATCTTCTTATCAATTTGAGACTTTGTTGTTCTACGCTTCACTGACAGTTACACATTATATTCCATGATACTGGAAGGGAGATTTTCCTCCATTATGAAATGGTAGTGCCTGATTTTTGAATAGTACTTACCTGTTTGTAATTACGAAAGTAGCATATATTCATTATAGAAAATACTTCGAGGGGCGCCTGGTTGGCTCAGTCTGTTAAGCATCCAGCTTCAGCTCAGGTCATGATCTCGCGGTTCAGAAGTTCAAGCCATGCCTCAGGCTCACGGCTGTCAGTGCAGAGCCCGCTTTGGATCCTCTGTCTCTCTCTGTCTCTCTCTGTATTTCCCCTGCTTGCGCTCTCTCTGTTAAAAATAAACACTAAGAAAAAAATATTTCTGGAATATAGAAAATTGCAACGAAAAATCTATAATCTGATCACCAGAAATTAACCAATGTTAATGATTTTTTCCCCCCTATTCATATGGTCTGGCCTTTTAATATAATATGGTGAACCTCCTTTTATTCATTTTTGGGGATTTGCATTATATAACTGTTTTTTTTCTTGACTTCACTGTATTTAATTATTGTTCATCTATATATGTATAGACTGTATATATAGACACTATATATATATAGACTGTATATATATATATATGTGTGTGTGTGTGTGTGTGTGTGTGTGTGTATTCACTCTCTCTCAGAGAGAGAGATTGATTAACTCTGATTTTTTTCCTCCTTACCACAGAATCTTATGATCTTGTGATCACTTGTATAATTCCAGATTTTAATGATCTTTTCCAGGTAAATTATATGCCCACCCTAAGTCTGATTCTGTTGTTCATAGATAACTTGTAAAGAGCTCCCTGAAGGCCTGTTGACTTTTAGGGCTGGAAATAGACTCTTGGGCACTGTGTCTAGTCTTCCTGCTCTATGCCTGACTGATTGTTTCCAGAGTTTTTGAGGCTAGTGTCCAAATCACAGAGCTCTACAGAAGTGGAATTTCTAGTATCTGTTAATTGAGAAAAATTGTCAAACTAAAAGAAAGAATTTAGAATTGCTTTTTACATTACCATCACATTGAACAATTCAGTGTGTATGTGAGTTTGAAAAATGTGGACATGAGGACATCTGGACAGTGTTTGGTGTGTGTATGGAAGAATTCTCCGACATTCTTGTAATAACCGTCCACTCTCATCATGGGGGTGGGGTCAGTGTTTACCGGCTGGGAGCCAGTGCCCTGGCCTTTCCAAATCGCTGCCTTTCCTCTGGTGAGCCAGTCTCTCGTGTTTGTGCTTTGTTCATACGTATTCGCACAATCCTTTCACCTGGAATGTTTTTCACATTCTTCTTACCCACCCCATTCCTCCCACTCGTCAAGAAGATAATGAACTCAGTTAATGATCGCCAGTGACTTTTGATTTTCAGCTCAGACTTGAATCATTCAACAGACGCTTCTCAAGTGCCTTGTGTGTGATATGGTTACAGGCTTCAGGTGAACACAACAAACGAGATCCCCTCCTGTGCCAGACTGACAGTCCTGGGGAAAACGGCCAGCAAATAGTGAAACATGCAGTAGAATTATGACTTGTCACAAGTGATTTGAAGGAAGGGAATGGGATGCCGTGACGAGGGGCTTCCTGTGAGTGGTCTTTGAAGGACTTGTTGAGGAGGTGAATTTTAAGCTGAAGCCCTGAGGCCCATAGCCAGACCACTGTAGGCACATGGAGAGGGTTTAAGGCAGAAGAAGGAAGAGCAGGAGTCAGGGTGTACAACGGGAGTCCACAAATACTTGGCCTGGAGATGCCAATTTGGAAGTCGTCAGTTCACGGGAAGCTTTTAAACTCCTGGGAACGGATGTTGAGTGTTCTGCAGTGAGCAAGGTTAGAGCATGAGAGGCATCGATCTGAGCCCAACAGCAGCTCTGGAAGCAGAGCAGAGATGGTTAGAGAGATTCGAGTAGGTGTGCCCAGAAAAGTGGCAGGAAGGCACGACTGTTTATTTTCACGGAAATGGGAAATTTTTTATGAAGGATGGAGGGGCCAGCTTTGGAATGCTCCCGAGAGATGGAGTTAGAAAGTCTAGAAAGGGTATTGCTTGGATTTGCCGGCATGGAGGTTATCCGTGACCCTGACGAGAGCAGCTCCGGTGGGGCAGGGGCCAGTGAAGCTGCATCAGAGGGGCTTCAGGGTGAGCAGGAAGCACGTCAGTGCAGCTGGTTGACATCCGAAGAGGCCGGCGGGTGTAGGCTGCAGGACAGGGTACATGGGCGCTTGGGGAGAAGATGGGAAATTGGTTTTGGAGAGAAGGGTGGGCCAGCTTACTGGAGAACATGAATTAGGATGCTGGTTTGGAATACTTTGTGAAGTTTGAGGTGATCAGTGTAAAATGATACCCATCGGGCACGTGCGTGTGTTCCCTTCCGCGTGATGGACTGTTTGCCGCAGGCGTGAGAAGGCAGCTGGTTAAGTGTGTCCGGTTCTTCCAGGGTGCAGATTTACGAGGCAGCTATCACAGGAGAGAAAGTCGAAAGTTTCAAGCCCTTAAAATCCCCACAGAATTGAATCCAGACTAAGGAAGGTCAGATTGGGAAGGCGTTTTATGGAATTGAGGCTGGAGCCAGGGGCTTGAGCCTAAGGGCTGGAAGGATGGTCAGTTGTGGTTGGAAAGTGGGATTGCAGAACACGTCAGGGGGGCTGAGAGACAAAGAGGGGTTGCTGACACCTGAGAACAGACACCTGGAAGGGTAGAGGTCTGAGGTGGCTGAAGAGAGAGGCCATTGCAGGATGTTGAGGCAGGGAAGGAGGGAGGGAGACAGGGAGGCTGGAGGCGGAGGGGCCGTGAGCCAGTGACCGCAGGCTGACAAGTGAAAAGGTGGGGATGGCTGGGAGAGTGGGTGCTCTACCGGCATGGTGTGAGCTGCCCTGCCTGCCCCGTCCCTGAAATTCCCACTTGAATTTCCTCAGGCGCCATCTTGTCTCCTTTCTCTGCTACCTGCAGCACCTGCTACAAACATCCTGCTTAAGACTCCTACTGAGGGGCGCCTGGGTGGCTCAGTCGGTTGAGCGTCTGACTTCAGCTCAGGTCATGATCTCACAGTCCGTGAGTTAGAGCCCCGCGTCAGGCTCTGTGCTGACTGCTCGGAGCCTGGAGCCTGTTTCGGATTCTGTGTCTTCCTCTCTCTCTGACCCTCCCCTGTTCATGCTCTGTCTCTCTCTGTCTCAAAAATAAATAAACGTTAAAAAAATTTTTTTTTAATTAAAAAAAGAATACAAACCTTAAAAGGGGCGTGTGGGTGGCTCAGTTGGTTAAGTGTCCGACTCTTGATTTTGGCTCAGGTCATGATCTTGATTTTTCGTGGGATCAAGCCCCACGTCGGGCTCTGTGCTGACAGAGCACAGCCTGCTTGGGATTCTCTCTCTCTCTGCCCCTCCCCTGCTCATGCTCTCTCTCTCTCTCAAAATAAATAAAGTTAAAAAAAAAAAGAATACAAGCCTTAAGGCTAGGCAGCTCTGGTTTTTGACTACTGCCTGACATTATTAGCTTTAAAACTGTGGGCAGGTGTTTGTATTTTTTACCTAACCTTTCTGAGCTTTCATTTCTTTGTCTTTGAAATGGGCATAATGAGGCCTATGTACCTCACAGGGTTTCACTGTCTCTGCCTTACCACACGTCTTCCCTCACCTGTTCACAAGTATCTCCCGCCCTCATTTGCTTATGCTTTTCTTCCCTGTTAAGTGTTTTTATTTTTTTAAGTTTATTTATTTATTTTCAGAGCCAGAGAGAGCACGCGCGCGAGTGTGGGAGCATGAGTGCATGTGAGCAGGGCTCAGCTCCACAAACCATGAGATCATGACCTGAGCCGCTGAACCCGCTGAGCCACCCAGGCGCCCCTCCCATTAAGGTTTTCTTTTGGTTTGTTTTTTTAAATGTTTATTTATTTATTTTGACAGAGGCAGAGAGTGTGAGTGGGGGAGGGGCAGAGAGGATCCCAAGCAGGCTCTGCGCTATCAGTGCATGGAGCCTTGACTCGGGCCTCTGTCCCACAGACCGTGAGATCATGATCTGAGCTGAAATCAAGAGTCGGACACTGAACTGTCTGAGCCACCCAGGTGCTCCTCTCCCATTAAGTTTTATCATTTCTCCTATTAAGTGCACCCGATTACCTAATGAGCATATATAGTTTTAACTTGGTCATTCCACGCCTTCTGAGTTACCCCTCTGAATTACCACAGAACTTATTTATATCCCTTACTTTTTCATTTTTTATATATTTTTAAACGTTTATTTATTTTTGAGAGACAGAGACAGAGTGGGGAGGGTCAGAGAGAGAGGAAGACACAGAATCTGAAACAGGCTCCAGGCTCTGAGCTGTCAGCACAGAGCCCGACGCGGGGCTTGAGCTCACGAACCACGAGATCATGACCTGAGCTGAAGTCGGACGCTCAAGCGACTGAGCCACCCAGGCGCCCCTTCATATGCCTTATTTTGCAGGTGTAACATTCCAGCTGTGAACTGTAATGTGCATCTTATGTTTGTATTGACTTCTTACATTGATAAGCTTTTTGTGAGTGCATTTCATTCTCTTCAAGTAAGTTGGAAGCATTTTCAACTCATGGATTATAGTAACTTCTCTTGTATTTTCTGTGGTGAGATGTGATATATGATAAATTGAATCAATGCAAGTAATTGAGATTAGCCTGGTAATGGATAAACAGTACAAATGTATTCATCCCATCTATTTATCCATTTATTTATTCTGCAAATACCCATTGAATACATCCGTGTTAGACTGAAAAACATGGCCAAAATACTTTGTAGCTCCTCCTATAAATTTGTAGAATTGATTTCCTCATACTTATCTAGGCTGGCCTTGTGACTTGCTTTCACTAGCCGGATGGAGCAGAAGTGATTTACAGGTTCTGGATTCTGGGCCTTGAGAGGCTCGGCAGTTTCCCCCTTTGCTACCTCGAAACGCTCTAGCCACTCTGTAGTGAGGTGCAGGCTCTGTCACCGAATGGTTGGAGATCATATGTGGCAGGCGGTCCAGCCAGCAGCTAGCCTCAGTTTCTCAGCCATGTGAGTGATGCTGTTGTGTACTCGCACCCAGGTGAAGCTGGCATGGATGCTCCCAGGCGAGATTAGTAGAAGAGCCTTCTAGGTGGGCCCAGCCAACCCAAAGACTCATGAGAAGTATTAACTTGTTTTGAGCCACTAGGTAAAAATGGTCCTGCTTGTAACTTCTCTTATGGAGAAGTCTACGGAGCAGAGCTTAGAGTTGGTTCGGTTCTCTGCCATCCCTGCCCACCGGTCCTCCATTGTTAATACACCTCCATGGTTGTGTATGCAGGTGCTGTAGAGTAGTTATGATAATTAAGGGGATAGAGATAACTAATTTTTTAAAGGTTATTTATTTATTTTGAGAGAGAGAGAGAGAGAGAGACAGTGGACACAAGCAGGGGAGGGGCAGAGAGAGAGAGAGAGAGAGAGAGAGAGAGAGAATCCCAAGCAGGCTCTGCACTGCCAGTGCAGAAACCGATGTGGGACTCGAACCCATGAACCGTGAGATCATGGCTTGAGCCGAAGACAAGAGCTGGACATTTACCTGACTGAGCCACCCAGGCGCCGCACAGAGATAGGAGCCAGTTTTTAAAAATTTCCCGTGCAAACCTTTTCCATTTTTAATTTTATTTAATGAGTGAGGAGCCATCATTCTCCCCAGTGCCACTCAGGAAGTGGCAGTCAAGACTAGAGGCTGGAATTTTAAACTTTGTTGCTCTTTTCATTACCTCAGGCTGTCTAATTGTGTGTTTCTTCATTCTTGTTGAAGCTGGTATTTTTTAACTTCTTCCTGTTAGTCCCTGGCAGAGTTGGGCTCACAGTTGGGCTATTGTTCTGATAAACATTGCTCTGTTAATTTCCACTTTCCTGGCTACTGCAAAGGAGAATGGCTGTAGGGCCATGGGCTTCTCCTCTTATTGTTACTACCCCCCCCCCCCCCCCCCCCCCCCCCCCCCCCCGTCCCCGGTATAGACCAAGATGATGCGGCAGGAAAAGGTTGAGATGCTTATACCATAGCGGGGGCAGAGAAGGGTGATGCTGGGGAATGGAAGAGCCCTTTGCAGTTGGGGAGGAGGAGTTTAAGAGGAGTTGGGGCATTTTTTCGGAAACACCTGGCATGTGTCCCTTTTCCCAGGGACTGATACAGTAAGGTCTAGTGGCCCCATGGCTTTCGTGGTGAGATCTTGCTCAAGGAGAGCACTTAGCGTGATACATCAAGAGGAGGAAAGGTAGTTGGCCATTCTAACCTCACCTGCCTTTTCTTTTGTATCATTTTTACATTCTCTTATTATTTTGGAAAATGTGTGCAAGTGGGACTTTTTTTTAAACTTACAAATAGTGTTACATTCTGAGTCATTTTGTTTTTGGTTTTTTTTGTTTTGTTTTTTTTAAACATTTATTTATTTTTGAGACAGAGAGAGACAGAGCATGAACGGGGGAGGGTCAGAGAGAGAGGGAGACACAGAATCGGAAGCAGGCTCCAGGCTCCGAGCTGTCAGCATAGAGCCCGACACGGGGCTCGAACTCACAGACCGCGAGATCATGACCTGAGCTGAAGTCGGCCGCTCAACCGACTGAGCCACCCAGGCGCCCCTTGTTTTTGTTTTTAATTGAAGTACAGTTGACGCGCAATGTTAAATCGGTTTCAGGTGTATAACATAGTGATTGCATAAGTCTGTACATTATGCTGGTGCTCCCCACAAGGGTAGCCACCGTCTGTCTCCACACAGTGCTGCTGACTGTATTCCCTGCGCTGTCACTTTCATCCCCGTGACTTACTCATTCCAACAGTCTGAGTAATTCCTAACACTAGCACTGCTGTCAGGTAGTCCTCTGTGCGACACCGCACCCTCAAATGATGATTTCAGAACTGATGACCCATCGTGAACAGACGCTGTGCCAGTTCGTAAGGTCTTTCTGGGCAAGTGCTGAGTCCTGTTTATCGCATCCCCGTGCCTTCCAGCAATGCCTTGCGCATAACAGACCTGGTTTTTATTTGGTCTAACCATGGGTCACCTCTGGGACTGCAGGTTCTGGGTTAACTTGAGACGTGTTTCCTTGTTGGGCTTTTCCCTGGTAGAGAGCCTGGACAGGATGTGGGTGGAAGGAAGAGATGTCTTACCTCCTCCTCCCCCCGTTTGTTTATATTCTATTTTCTGCATCTTTTAATATAACGTGTTGTTTTTTTTTTAAGAATGTTTTTGTATAAGTCTGTTGCTGTATGAAGTTTTGCTGGTGTTTTTGTTGGTTTAGAAAATTCCCAGGGGGTACAGGGAGAAAGGCACATATTTATTTACCTGGGTCACTAAAAATATCTCTGCAAGGGTACACAGGAAACTGGTGACATTATTTGCTGTTAGGGAAACTAGGTGGCTGGGGGGCAGGAGTGGGAGGGAGGTTTTATACTTTTGTACCTTGTGAATTTGGGACTATGTGATTGATATTCCCTGAATGCTTCCGAAAGCAGAGATGGAGAAAATGCTTGAGAGTATCAGTTACTTTAAAAAAAAATTTTTTTTTAATGTTTATTTACTTTTGACAGAGAAACAGCATGAGCGGGGGAGGGTCAGAGAAAGAGGGAGACACAGAATCCAAAGCAGGCTCCAGGCTCTGAGCTGTCAGCACAGAGCCCGATGCGGGGCTCGAACTCACAGACCGAGAGATCATGACCTGAGCCAAAGTCGGACACTCAACCGACTGAGCCACCCAGGCGCCCCCCCCCCTTTTTTTTTAAGTTAAGGAGAAAAAGAGTAGAGAGGACCCAATCTGCTTAACGCTTAGGGACTAACAGTGTCTTTCATTCTGTGGGTTTTGTACATAGGAGTTTGTGACCTACTTTTGACTGTCTTAAGCCTTTATTGCATAATTACCCTCAAGAAGCATATACTTTTATTTGTTGGAAATCCTATACAATTCTTAGGGCAGGGGAGCTTTTTATATATAATATGTATTTTAAAAATTATAGAGAGGCTGAAATGAACAGAATCATTCCTCTCCCAGCAATGGAGACCGCATTCTCTTGCCTGTTACTTCCTAGCTGAGCATGATGTCTGACCTCCTTTCCCTGAGTGAGAACAGAACTAGGCCACGCTTGTAATCACAAGGGTTTGAAGCTGGGGAGAGGAAACTAAGTGGCCATGTGGCCTTAGAAATTTACTTACCTGTACTTTTACTCAGTTTCCTCAGTAAAATAGGGATGCTAATACGTACTTTTTACAGTTGGTTGGAGAATTAAAGGCAGTCCATATACATCATCTGGTATTGAACTTGACACCTCAAGTAGAGGCTTCAAAGTTGTGTGATCATTATCATTATTGGTTAGTGTCCGTTGATTTTAGGCCCTCGGAGGAGTAAAGGATAGGAGATTGTTTTCACTGAGAAGGAAAGATAGATGTTTGGGGGAGGGCAGAGTGCATCTGATATCTACTGGTGTGTAACAAACCACTGCAGACCTGTGGCTTACAGCAACAACGAGATGTTACCTCTTAGAATCTGTGGTTTGGCTGGGTGGTTTTTTGCTTGTCTCCTCAGACTTGTGTAGCTGCAGTCAGATGATGACTGAAATGGCTAAGTGGTCCCTGACGGACTCACTCCCACGTCTGGCGGCTGCTTCTGACCGTCGGCTGGAGCGTGCTGCTTGCCTTCCACATGGCCTCTCGGGTTCCAGGAGCTTCCTCCCAGCATGGCGGGCCCTGGGCAGCATTCTAAGGGTGGGCGGCCGCACTTGCCTCTCAAATCTCTGCTTCCTTTTGCAGCAGCTGGTTCCCCACGGGCCAAAGTAAGTCACAGGGCCAACCCCAGAGTCACTGTGGGAGAGGACTTAGGCCCCACCTTGATGAGGGAGGAGAAGCAAAGAATTTGTGGCCATTTTTAATCCACCACAAGCCCAATCTTGTTTGATTTGCTTCTTGGGCTGATATTGGACTGAGAAAGAAAAGGTTCTGTTTGTCCAGTTTTCCTGTATCACTGATGCCTCCTTTATAAAGCTCAACATAGCTGATTAAGGAGCTGTGGTTATTTTGTTTGGCTTAAAAATTGGAATAAAGGGTAATAGACGCTTTTATGTATTTGAAGGTCCTTCTTATGAAGGAGGGATCAGTACCACGGTGTGGAAGTGATGGAGAGCGGCTGTCTCCTCTGCCGTATGAAGCAGGGTCTTCTCGAGGGCCGTCCTGCCCCCAGCACCATGCATGTAGAAGATGGGTAATCAGTCATGTGTCAGGGACTTTGAAGGAGGGTCTTCCTCATTGAATGACTCGACTTGAATGATTACTGCCGGTGTCAGAAGTCTCTGATTCTAGAACTCAGAAAGTGCATTGTGCTGTTTTTTTGTTTTTGTTTTTTAAATGTTTGTTTATTCTTGAGAGAGACAGAGCATGAGCAGGGGAGGGGCAGAGTGAGAGGGAGACACAGAATCCGAAGCAGGGTCCAGGCTCCGAGCTGTCAGCACAGAGCCCAACGTGGGGCTCGAACCCACGAGCCATGAGAACATGACTTGAGCTGAAGTCGGACACTTAACCGACTGAGCCACTCAGGCAGGCGCCCCATCGCATTGTGCTTTTTATACCGAGGGTAGGGACGGATTAGGTGATGTCAGAAAGGGAAAGAATCGCTGTGCTCAGACTGGAAGAATTATTCTGTGCAGAATTTTAATTTTACTTGATTTATAAGTCCATATTTACCTGCTAGAACCCCTGGGAGCTGGGACTTACTGCTGATGTGCGGATCACTTCTCGTTCCTGCAGCGTCAGGGAGGTGCTGCATCTGGAAGACAGGTTTTCTGTGGCTCTTGTTAGGTTGGAAGGCAAGGAGAAACTGCATGAGAAATAAATGTGTACAGTTGCTGCAGCAGCTATAGATTCACTGTTCAACTTGTTCAGTCTGATGAAAACAGTGCTAGTGTAACTTTTCTCGAATCATGTGTTTTGCCCTCAAACATGATTTTGAGATCTCCTGATTTATAAAAACACCAGGCCCAAATGGTGCTGTTGTCAGCTGAGGATACTGTCCGTAAGTGATCAGAATGTGAGCCTGTTCCCTCTTCTCCTCTCCCTGTCCCCCCACGCCCATCACTCCCTTTTCTTTCTTGGAGGGAGGATGACAAGGCAAGGATGACTGCTCACCCTGTTGTAAAGCTCCTGAGCAAGAAGTTTGATGGAGATGCTGTCTTTGGTTCCCATTACCAGGCCAGCCACTTTGGTCAGTGGTCTTTCTATGGCGCCCACCCCATTTCCGGCAGTGGGTTTTTTAGAAAACTCAGAGTAAGGCAGTAAGAGTAAGCTACGGTACCTACAGTGATTCACACGCAGAGTGGGGTTAAGTTTTTGGTGGGAAGCAAAATTGAAGCCACGAATAAATATGCTAGCTGAAGCAGAAGACTGCTTTCCTGACTGGCGTATTTACAAGCTGGAAAATTGTGAAAAACGTCAACCTACCAACTGTGTAGCTCATTGGCTTTGGGTTTCCATGTTCTTCCTGATAAAAATAATAATGATGTTATTCTGATATGGTTGCCAAACGTTCATGCTTCTCACTCCACTTGTGATTGTAAATGATTCTGCAGCGCGAATTGCTTTGTCTGTGGTTTAATGTTTCAAAACATTTGAATGTTACGTTATCTGTGCTGATTTGTTGCTCTCTTTTACTTTTCAGAATGGACTGCTGAATTATGAAGAATTTCAGACCCAAGAGTAGAACCTCGCTCTGCCACTCACTCCTTTATCTCCTGCTAGTTATTTAAATTGGACTTTTAATATCCTACCAGCTGCTCTTCAGACACACATGGTGCATTGTTGCCATTCCCCGGATTGCATCTTTGAAACACAGGCTCTTAGTAACCCTCAGCGAACAAAGAGGCAACCTCCCGGGTACGTTTACTGGGAGGGTGTCACCCTGACTGCCCTCTAGCTTCTGCTGGATCTGGATTTGAATTCCACCATGGAGCCTCGCATGGAGTCCTGCCTGGCACAGGTGTTGCAGAAGGATGTGGGGAAACGACTGCAGGTTGGCCAAGAACTTATAGACTATTTCTCAGACAAACAGAAGTCTGCTGACCTTGAGCATGACCAGACCATGTTAGATAAACTTGTGGATGGGCTCGCTACCTCTTGGGTGAACTCTAGCAATTACAAGGTAAGTCGTGCTCTGGGAGGCACTTGTATAGGTGGCCGGGCTGCCTTGGTGGGTCCGAATTGGTCCTTAGGAGAAAGGATTCCTCTGGGAGAGATGAGCAGGATTCTTTGGCCTCCAGTAAGACACTCTGGTTGTGGCTTTTGGACATTTCATTCTGAAGCAAGTAGAGTTTACTCTGATTCTTGTTGGAGATTGAAAGAATCCTTATGCTTTAGCACTTCGAGAGAAGGCCAAGTGAACACGTAAAGAGAGGCTCTTGTGTTGGAAAGTTTACAGGCATTTGCAGCCTTGAAGTTAAAGCGAATGCTGTATCTTGCAGTGAATGGGTCATGAGATGTTGGTGAGTGGCCCTTCAGGAAAAGCAAATGTATTCACTGGTTTCCTGTGGGGGATAGAATTGGCTATAGTACGTGGAGCATTTTACCTTCAGGTCACTGTGTTGAAGTTGGCCTAGGTACCTGGCCAGAAATAGTATGGGTTGCCAAGGACTCTTCTGCAACCTGTATGCAATGGCCTGGAGGCAATCCTTCAGCTTCTAAAGATCAAGGTGGGCATGTGCCTTTGGTGGGTAGTGGGTGGAGGCAGGGGTCCGAAGACCCAAATGACCGTTTTACCCGTTCAAGGACTGAGCTTTCATGAATAAAGACGGGACTTGAAGCACTGAAGAGATGTCATTCTCTCTACCTGTCCCCTCCCCCTTCCTCTCTCTTTCAGTTTGACCCTTTGGGTCAAGATTGGGGTGGAAGACTGGGGCGTCGGCATGACTCCTAACAAGTGCTATAAACATTGTGAAGGGAGCCCATGAGAAACAGAATCTCTTGTGCCTTTTTCATTGACCCGGTTTTCTGAGATTGGTTTGGACCTGGAAACTGGTGTTTACAGACTCTTGTTTTCCAAATGCATTAAACCTTGGTCTCCTTTAAGAGTCAGTAGGCTTTATACTCATTAAGGGACCTAGGACCCTAATATTTTACTTACAACTGCACATAAAAGTTATCCTGTCTCTGAAAGGTGAGCTTAACTTCTATTTCATTCACCTGTTTCTTCATTTAGCTGAAGTTACACGTGCTGCTTATGTGCTCAGCCTTGGTGCTGGATGGTGGGAGTGTTACAGGAGAGGTGTGGAGGGTCTAGTCTAGAGACACCTTATCTGTGTTTGGATCACAGTTCTGCTGCTTTGTGTGCACATTATGATGCTTTTGGGTGAGAGTAACTGAAGTCTGACTCATTGGCTTAAAGCCACTGTATGGACGTCGGGTGATTTTCTGTAAGAATTTAAGAAGCCTGCAGTAGCTAAAGCAATGTCCAGGGAAGGAGAGTGTCTGCTTGTGTCTTTCTCAGAAGCTCCCAGCAGACTCTTATACATCAAATTGGCCAGAATGGCTTTGCCTGCCCACCCCAGCGTCACTGGAAAGTGGATGGGTGTCCATGATTATTGTCTACCATCATGCTTGACCTCCTGATCTTAAGAGTCCAGCCTCCTTGGAGTGAAGCATGTGGCCATGTGAAGGAGGGGGGATATTTGAGCCCTGTCAGACTCCTGCTCAACAAGTACTGGGTCGGTGAGTGAACAAGCACTCCCTAAGTGTTCAGTTCCATAAAGGCAGACAGTGAAACACAGATTGGCTCCAACCGCACTATACTGACTGTGCAATAGCAGACTGCTGTTGGTGTACAAAACTCAGGTTTTATATATATTATGGATTGAAGGAGGAAGTTGGGGATGGGACTGAGGTAATATGACTATTAAATAAGTAGCCCACAGAGTCTGCTGTACTGTGTGAGCTCTTAACCTCTCGGGCTCCGGTTCCCTCATCTACGGTGTTGGGATAACGGAATTATTATAAGCACTAAATGAAGGAGTGTATAAAGTTGTCCCGCTCCTGCCCCATAACAAGCACTCAGACGTTAGCAGTCGGTGTCAAGACTGGATCCTGCCTCTGAGGAGCTCATAGTCTGGCACTGATCAACAAGCAAAGGGTTTTACAGTACAGTAGATTGGGAGCAGTACAGTACAGGTGGGAGACCCACCGGACTGGGTGGGAAGCCAGAAGAACATGGTAACACTGCCTGGAGGAATCCAAGGTGCTTGAAGGTTGGGTAGTTTTTTCAGAATAGCGTCTTCCGGGTCACAAAAGCTTGAAAGATTAAGACTTGACCTTTCACAAAGGAATTTTTAAGAAAGACAGCTTGGTGGGAAGAAGTCAGCGAGATGACATTTGCTACTGACTTGCATGTAATCATGGACAAATCACTTTACCTGTCTCTGCAGTGCAGGTGTTTGACTAGGTAATCGGGACTCCAAGCTCTAATACCTTATATGACTTCATACCGATGGCTTTGTGGTCTGGGCCATGTCATATGGTTCTAATGTTACATGGTAGTGAGCACCCCCTTTCTTTATAAACTGTCTGAGTGTGATGACACTGCCCTTTGCACACCTGGTGCCCGGAGCTTGGAACACAGTAGGTGCTCAATGAATACTGGTTTCTTGGGTGAACCCGGGAGCTTAGACTGTTCTGCAAGTACTCCTGGGGGCTTTACCAAAATCTGGAAACTTACCTTTTAGACCTCTCCCCCACCCTTTTAAAATTATAGATCAGGATTTCTCAGAGCCTGATGTGCATTTTCAGTTTTATTTGATATGTTTTTTTAAAAAAAGTTTTAATGTTTATTTATTTTTAAGAGAGAGAGAGAGAGAGAGAGAGAGAGAGAGAGAGACAGAGCATGAGCCGGGGAGGGGCAGAGAGAGAGGGAGACAGAATCTGAAGCAGGTCCCAGGCTCTAAGCTGGTAGCATAGAGCCTGACATGAGGCTCGAACCCACGGGTCGTGAGATCATGACCTGAGCTGAGATTGGACCCTTAACTGACTGAGCCATCCAGGTGTCCCTTGACATGTTTTATATATTATGGATTGAAAGGATTCACTTTACATTAAAATTTTGCAGTTTGGCTTCTTGACTTTTTTTTTTTTTAAGTTAAGGACTAAAAGGATAGGAGAAAAGGGAAACTATTTTAGTCTTTTAAAACAATAGTACTTGAGTATTGTTATTTCTTAAAATAAATTTTTTTTTAATGTTTATTCTTGAGAGAGAGAGAGAGAGAGAGAGAGAGAAATACATAGTGTGAGTGGGGGAAGGGCAGAGAGAGAGGGAGACACAGAATCTGAAGCAGGATCCGGGCTCCGAGCTGTCAGCACAGAGCCCAACGCGGGGCTCGAACTCACGACACTTGAGATCATGCCCTGAACTGAAGTCGGATGCCCAACTGACTGAGCCACCCAGGCGCCCCGGGTATTATTGTTCCTTAATAGAGAATGTAGTTGAATGTCAGCACAGTGTCTCACTTAAAAAAAATAGTTGGCTGGTGCTTGAATCACTTTATATTTGATTCTTTCTTTCCTTTTTAAAAAAAAAATTTTTTTTTTTAATGTTTTTATTTATTTTTGAGACAGAGCATGAGCAGGGGAGGGGCAGAGAGAGGGGGAGACACAGAATCTGAAGCAGGCTCCAGGCTCTGAGCTGTCAGCACAGAGCCGGACGCGGGGCTCGAACTCACGGACCGTGAGATCATGACCTGAGCTGAAGTCGGACGCTTAACCGACTGAGCCACCTAGGCTCCCTGACATTTGATTATTTCTTAAAGTGGTAAGCAAATTTGTATTTGGCATTAATTGCAGTTTAATAGCTGCTATTTATTGCTCAGTTACCGTATGTCTGGGATGTTACCTATTTAATTTTCACAGCATCCCTGCAAGGTAGGTGGTGGTACCCTGATTTTGTACATGAAGTAACTGAGGTACCCTGATTTTGTACATGAATTTTGAGGTATAATTTCTACTAGCGATTTTGGAACTGGGGCTTCACTGTAGGTCTTCCTGATTCCTAGCCTCTGCCGCTCTCATAAGAACACAGTCAGCAAATTTTCTTAAAGGCCATGTAGTAAATACTTAAGGCTCTGTGGGCCAAATGGTCTTCTCACAAATATGTAAATAGTTTGGGTCCGTATAGTGTGAGAGCAGCCACAGGCAACACGCAGATGAATGGATATGGCTGTGTTCCAATAAAACTTAATTTACAGAAACTGATGGAGGGCCAGTTTGGCCCATGGACCGTAATTTGCCAGCCCCCAAACTAAACATCAAGCCCCTACTATGTATAAATGCTTTTTCTTTACTGGTGAGAACCATTCATGATTCATCTGAGGAAAGAGTAAGGTTTATGATTTGCATGTGATTTTTGGAATGGGGAGAGCATTCTTACAGGTTTGTTTTTGAAGCGCTGTATCTGAATTTTGAGAAAACTTGCCCTTTGTAGCCTTCTCTCACTCAGACTCCTGTTATGATCAGTTTGCATTCTGTTAGCCTATCACTGATCATTTTTTTGTGAGTTGGCCTTGGACTTTCTTTGGTAATAGAAGTCATCCTGGGGATTGAGGAATTGGTTATCCGAATAAGGCCCTCATACATCCAGAACACCAGGGCTACACCGTGGGGTGCTGTTCAACCTGGAAGCATTTACTAAGTGTCCTTTGTTGTCACAGTGACTGTGGGAGACACAGAAGGAGAGGAGAGACTCTTGTTTGTTTTCTAGATTACTCGGACATTAAAAATAAATCCCCAAACTTTGAATACGGCCGCCCTCTTTGATCTGGTCTCTTCCTTTAGTAAAACTTGAAGAACGAGGAAGATGGCAGAGTAGATTTTTGCCCGAACCTCCAGCCACTGTTGAGTTTTCCTTCCCCTTCTCTCTTGTGTAGGTGAGAAGGGATGAAAAGAAAGAGCTATCTGACCCAGAGAGGCTGCCTGGGCTCCGGCAGCTGGGGAGAATGAGGGAGCACGATGCTGTGCACCCCTCCCCGGTGCTGACACCTTCCATTCAGCCGGGCAGCCCCACACACTACATTTGCGGGCACCTGCACGTTTAGTGGGCTTGGTGGGGACCACGTGCTTTTTGTGAGTACAGTCCCGCAGTTCTTTCTCCACAGTTCCCAAATCCCTGAAGCCCCAAACGTAGTGATTTTCATTTGTTGTTTGACCCAAAATCAACTGACCTGAAACTACGTGCAGTCTTGATTCACCTGCTCAGGGTGTGTTTCACAGCAGAAATACTCATGTTTGATTGTGGGCTGCCCTACATACTGTTTAATATATATATATATTTATATATATTCTCTGCCTACCTTATACATTCTATATATATTTCCTGTCTTGTATGTGTAGCTGTGTGTATTACCTTACCCATGTAAAACCTGAAAAATTTTGTATTCCAGAGCACCCCTGGCAGCCAGAGTTTTGGATAAGTGATTTGTGGACCTGTATATATTATTGTAGACTAATAATGGTAACCTATGATTATGGGACATTTACTGCGTACCAGAAATTGTGTTAAATATGTATTCATTTTTACCTTCTAGTTACCATATGAGTTAGATACTGTTGATTACATTCTCCAGATGAGGAGACTGATGCTCAAGGAAGTCAAATCACTTGTTCAAGGTGACAGAGCTAGTAACCAAGGTTTTTGGGACTTGACCCCAGGTGCTCATGCAACAGCGGAAGTTAATTAAGCACTTATGATGTGCCAGATACTGCGGTGGGGGCTGGGTGTCCGGTGGGGACCATCGGGCTCTGTCTGTACCCTGACCGTGCTACCGGTGCCTGGGCAGTCTTGCTCTAAGTTTGGGACATGCGGACTTCATCCCAGTGCACTCTTGTCTCAAGGCCCATGCCAGACTGCTTTGTATTTGAAATTTTAGGTTCTCTGTTAACCTAGGACTTCTTTTGTCTCTGCCCTGATATGGTCTTTATGGTCTAACTGGGGACCAGGGGTAAGGCAGGTGAGAAGACAATGGACAGTGTAGGATAAGATATCATTAGGATATCTTAGGAGTGTCTATCATAGGAGTGTCTATAAATGCTGTAGGGTGGAGAAGAAAAGAAATGTTAGGGCTTGCTTAGTTGGAGAGCCCATGATGGTGAGGTAGAATTACACAGGGCTATGAAGAATCAAAAATAATGTGTTTTCTTTCTTTCTTTTTTTTTATAATTAAAAAAAAAATTATTTTGAGAGAGAGAAAGCACAGTTGGGGAGGGGCAGAGAGAGAGGGAGGGAGAGAATCCCATGGAGGCTCCACACTCAGCATGACCTGTGAGATCATGGCCTGAGCCAGAATGGAGTCAGACGCTGAACCGACTGAGCCACTCAGGCGCCCCTAAAAGAAAGGAACGTGTTTCTAGCGTTCAGAGAAGCCTCACTTCCTTTCTTGTTCCTCCTCTCTGGGCAGCACCATCTCTGTAGACCATGGAAGATTTAGTCTTGCCTTAAGCTTCTTTACCTCTGCCCTGGATCAGGTGCCCTTGATAGGCGTGAGGGAAGGAAGGTGTTGACAGATAAGGGAGATTCCTCTCGTTTCCCTGGCCTCTGTCGCTACAACCTTGGCTTTCATTGAGGTTTTTACTTCCCCCTGTGTGTCCTTGAGGGGAGAGCCAGAAAAGATTATTGGATTCAGATGAAGTGACTTCTGTTTCTTTTTCTGGCAGTCTGCTGGGTGCTGCCATTAAGCCATGCCTCCGTTCAGAGGCTGTTCATTTCTCCCAGAGTTTGTCCCTGCAAGTGTTGTTCATTGGTTGTAAGATCTACATTTCTCGGGGCGGCCTCCCTCCCTTCTCTCCTTCCTTCCTTCCTTCCTTCCTTCCTTCCTTCCTTCCTTCCTTCCTTCCAGCATTTACGTTTTATGAAACATTTATTAAAAAAATCTGGGGAGCCTGGGTGACTCGTTGGTTGGCACCTGACTCTTGATTTCAGCTCAGGTTGTGATTCCAGGGTTGTGGGACTGAGCCCTGCGCCTGCTTGATTCCCTTACGATCTCTCCCTCTGCCCTTCTCTCCCACTTGCGCTCTCTCTCTGTCTCTCTCAAAAATAAAAAAAAAGTATAGTTGGTGCACAATGTTATCTTAATTTCGGGTGCACAACATGGTGATTAAACTTCTCTATACGCTATGCTGTACTCTTGACAAGTGTAGCTACACTGTCCTCCTACAACACTATTACAACATCATGGATTATATTCCCCATGAATACATTTTATTCCCATGATTTATTCATTCCACTACTGGAAACCTTCACCTCCTACTCCCCTTCACCCATTTTGCTCCCACGCTTCTGGCAGTCATTCATTCATTTATTATTTTTGTTCCAGTGTAATTAACATAGTGTTACATTAGTTTCAGGTGTACAATATAGTGATTCAGCAGTTCATGTATTACTCAGCGCTTATCAAGATAAGTGTACTCTTAATCCTCTTGGGGTATGTTTTAAAAAGACAGATGTCTCGGGGCGCCTGGGTGGCTTCAGGCGGTTAAGCTTCCAACTTCAGCTCAGGTCATGATCTCATGGTTCGTGAGTTTGAGCCCTGCATCGGGCTCTGTGCTGACAGCTTGGAACCTGGAACCCTCTTTGGATTTTGTGTCTGTCTCTTTCTCTGCCCCTCCCCTGCTCACATTCTGTCTCTGTCTCTGTCTCTGTCTCTGTCTCTGTCTCTGTCTCTCTCTCTCTCAAAAATAAATAATAAACATTAAAACAAAATGAAAAGGTAGATGGCTCTGGTGTTGTAAGTAGAAAAGCTATAGTGAGCAGTACTAAGCAAAAGCAGAAACATGTCAGGAAAAGTTATTTCAAGAAAATTTCGTGGATCGTCAAGTAAAAATGGTACGTTTGATGTATGTAATTAATGCACTTCTTTCGAAATACGTGTTTATATTATATGCAAGAGCATCAGAGTGTGTCGGAAATACTTCAGATTTGACTGTGAATAGTCTGGATTCCTGTGCTGGCTCTGCAGCTTTGACTTCTGAGCAGGTAACCTCCCTCATGTACACAGCGTTATGTGGATTCAGTGAGCCAGTGTACATAAGGTGCCGGTAGTGATTAGTGTGTAGCATGTGGTCAGTGAAAGGAAGACAGTGCAGACATTATGTAGTTATGGAGAGAAAATATGTAGAAAGTGGACTTGCTCATGGGGCTGAGGTTGCCTACCTTCCCGTAGTCCTTGCCGGCCTTGGATCTTTCGTAGTAAAGAGCTGTGCACTATTGATAACCAAGAGCAGAGCAGCAGCTGTTGGAGAAATCCAAGGGTGAGTTTACAGCCTACTGGTGGGGGCACCTGGGTGGCTCAGTTGGTTAAGTACCCAGTTCTTGATTCTGGTGCAGGTCATGGTCTCGTGGTTCGTGGGTTCGAGCCCTGTATTGGGCCCTGTGCTCAGTGCGGTCAGAATCCCCCTGCTTGGGACTGTCTCTCTCCCTCACTCTCTGCCCCTCCCCGGCCGGCTTTCTTGGTCTCTCTCAAAAGAAATAAATAAACATTAAAAAAAAAAACAAAACACAACTTTAAAACCTACCGGTTGAGGACCCCTTTTAGGAGGGTTTAGCAGGGTTGTTTTTATTTTTATTTACAATACTTTGCCTTGCTAATTTAGAAAGCTAAAATTTAAATAAGGATATGTATAATAGAAGAAATCTTAAATTGAATGTCACAGCAGAAAGAAAAAGAAACAGCTGGGGTGAGAAAATGGAGCCAAAAATGAGGCGGATGAATCCATACATGACAGCTAGTGTTTACTAATAGCTAACATTTATTTATTTATTTATCCATTTATTTATTCACTTATTTATAAGGTTTATTTATTTTTGAGACAGAGAGAGTGCAAGCAGGGAAGGGGCAGAGAGAGGGGGGACAGAGGATCTGAAGCAGGTTCTGTGCTGACAGCAGTGAGCCCAGTGTGGGGCTCGAACTCATGAACTGTGAGATCATGACCAGAGCCGAAGATGGACGTTCAACTGACTGAGCCACCCAGGCACTGCAATAGCTAACATTTCTTAAGTGCCCATTATGGGCCAGAAACCGTTAAATGCTTCGCATCTGCTGCCTCATCAAATTATGACGTAGGTACTACGTGAAAAGTCTTGTGATTAGTCCTATTCTGCAGTTGTTGGGGAAACTGCCTAAGAGAGTGAAGAGAGTCACATAACTAGAAAGTGTGAGAGGCAGATTTTAATTTGAGTAGTTTGACTTAGAGCCCACATCTGAATCCATGTGCAATGCCACTTTTTTGTAATGTTGCAGCAGTATTAATAATTTCTACTGGAGCGTAAAGAATAGAGTGTAAGGACTCACCCTGGAGTTCACGGTGATTGCTTTAGGAGACTGGGTCCTGGGTGAGAGATAAGCAACTCATTTTGTACTTTAATGAGAAACCCAAATATTTAAGGTTAATATTTAAAACAGTTCTTTGGTCCTAGTAGACTCATGACCATAAATAAATACTCTTTTATTTTGGAAAATATTCAGACGTATAGGAAGGTTTCAGAAAACAGTGCAGAGAACTTTCATGTAGTTTCGCCCAGATCCCAGTGTTAACCCTTCACATTTGTTTTGTCTTTCTGTCTGTGTATGCACGCATATTATCATCATTTGTGGACCGTTGGAATGTGAGTTGTAGACACAGTGCTCAGTTGCTCTTAAACACTTGCATGTATTTCCTAAAAACAAGGACATTTGCTTATGTCATCTTAGCACAGTTATCTTAAGTCAGTAGTAGGATCAGTAGAGGAAGATCTGTCTCATCTGTGAGCCTTATTCACATCTCACCTGTTGTCTTCCTAACGTCCTGTGTAGCAAAGGCAAGAACAGTTTTCTTGTCCACAATCCAGTCTAGAACCACAGTTGAATTTGGTTCTCATCTGGATAGTCTTCTTAAATCTGAGGTGGTTCATCATCGGTCTTGCCTTTGTCTCTCTTAATACTTTGGAAGAGCACATTTATTTTGTACAGCCCTTCGATTTGAGCTTGAATGTTTCTCATGATTAGATTGAGGTTGTGCCTTTGGGGCCGAATACCATGCAGGTGTACTCTGTGCATCATATCAGGAGAGACACGGTGTCTTTCTCTTCCCTGGTGAAAGAGGTCTTTGCCAGGTAGCTTCCGAAAGTTGCTATTTTTATTTTTGATTTGTCTTTTATAATGAATAGGTATCTTATGGGGAGGTCCTTTGCGACTATGTAAATACCCTGTTTTTGACCAAACTTTCACCTACCAGTTTTAGCATCCATTGATATATTTTGCCAAAAGTAATTATTACTGTGTTGTCTGCCATAGGGTGACTTTCTGATTCCATCATTTCTTCATTTATTAGTTGGCTCCAAATATTTTTGAAATACACATCCTATGTCTGTTTATATAGCAGGAATTAAGCGTATATTTTGATAGTTATCCCCAAAAGGAACTACTGTGAAGAAAGAAAAACTTTTTCAAATTAGTCTCATTTAGATACATTTATACTCGTAAAGAATTTAAGGTAGTCTAATGATTTGTGAACCTATAAGACGCATGATGTGATGAAGTTTGGTTTGGGTTAGCAGTAATGGAGAGATGGTCGGCTCTACGTTTTCATAACGATTGTGCACGGGATACAGAAAGGCAGATAATAGCAAGACGTCTTCCTGGATTTAGGATATTAAACGACACTTTGCAGGAGAGGGAAAAAGCAGAGCATAGAAAACATGAAACAGAAGACAGTACTGAGTGAGATCTAGGTTATTTTGCTGTACTTCCTGTGGACAGAATCCACCAGCTTGTGCTTTGGACTAAGGGGGAAAATGTCATAAATGGGGAGGAAGTGCTTCATGCCAAGTTCAGTGGCTGGTAGGAGTCTGTTTAATCATCCTTTAAAAAAAAATTATTCTGAGAGAGATAGTGCGAGTGGAGGGGGGGGCAGTGCAGAGAGAGAGGGAGAGAGGTCGAGAATCCCAAGTAGGCTCCACACTGTCAGTGCAGAGCCTGACTCAGGGCTTGAACTCATGAACTGTGAGACCACGATCTGGGCCGAAACCAAGAGCCGAACACATAACCACCCATCTCTGGCATCCGCCCCATCTCTGTTTAATCATCCTTAAGCGCTTTGTGGAAGAATGGCCCTTAGGATTCTTTGTTTAAAAAATAGGTATTGGTACATATTCATATTACAATATATATTTGTAAGGTGTATTTTAATATATATTGATCCCTGAGATCAGGGGTCTCACGCTCTACCGACTGAACCAGCCAGGCATCTCTTAGGACTCTTGTGTGAGGGAAGAGAGATGGCTCAGTGGGCTCCACGAGGAAGCATGTTGCAGGTGACATTAATGGAGGTAGTGTTCTGAGATCCTACACTAGTGGGGCTGAGCAAGGTCCTGGGTAGAGGAGCCTGGAGAGATAGTGGGACCTTGGGACTGACTCTAGGGGCAGTGGAAGACATCAAAGGACTGCTGGGTGCTAACGACTGCCTTAGCAGTTAGGGGTGTAATGAAAGTGGCGTGGGCTAATACCAGGGGGAGAGGGGAGAAGCAAACTGGAGTAAGGGCATTAGAGAGGAGGACAGGGTCAGGGGGTTTTGCTGTTAGCTTGGGTATATGAAGGACTGGGGTGAATTTGAGAAGTCCTCAAGGTTTCAGGCTTCAGGATGCAATTTATTGACTGTGGGTAACCTTATGGAAAAAGGTTCTTTTCCTGCATGATGCATTTTTTTTTTTTTTTTTTTTTTTTTTAATTAGAGAGGACATTTTGGGGCGCCTGGGTGGCTCAAGTCGATTAAGTGTCTGACTTCAGCTCAGGTCTGATCTTGCAGTTTGTGAGTTTGAGCCCCTCATCGGGCTCTGTGCTGACAGCTCGGAGCCTGGAGCCTGCTTTGGATTTTGTGTCTCCCTCTCTCTCTGCGCCTCCCCTGCTCACGCTCTCGCTCTCTGTCTCAAGAATAAATAAACATTAAAGAAATTTAATTGGAGAAGACATTTTAAGAAAAAAATACCAAATAATTTGGAGGAACATTTAGGAAAATTTTTGTCTTTGACTTACTTTGGCAGAGGGTCTTAAGCCTTGTATGCTTTGATACATTTACATATGTATCTTGGGAACATCTTTTTTTCAAACACTTTTTTTTAATTTAATTTCTTATTTTTTAAAATTTACATCCAAATTAGTTAGCATATAGTGAAACAATGATTTCAGGAGTAGATTCCTTAATGCCCTTTACCCATTTAGCCCATCCCCCCCCCCCCAACCCCTCCAGTGACCCTCAGTTTGTTCTCCATATTTATGAATCTCTTCTGTCAAACACTTTTCTTTTTTTTTTCTTTAAGTTTTTTTTTCTAATGTTTATTTTTGTGAGAGAGAAAGAGAGAGAGGGGGGAGGGGTGGGGGGAGAGAGAAGGAGACACAGAATCTGAAGGAGGCTCCAGGCTCTGAGCTGTCAGCACAGAGCCCAACGCGGGGCTTGAACTCACAAACCATGAGATCATGACCTGAGCCGAAGTCAGACGCTTAACCAACTGAGCCACCCAGGCGCCCCTGTCAAACACTTTTCTTGAGGCTGCCTAATTGAAGTATTTGCAAATGCTGATTTAGAAAAATAATTTTGTTTTTCTTATAGTAAAAGTGATATGTGCCTGTTATATGAACAAGAACCAACTAATAAAACTTCTGAATATAAAGTTAAAATGAAAAAATTGAAGATCAGTCACAGTCTATTGCCATAACTAGTTTATTTTTATATTGGTAGAAAAAAGATGGAAAAAAATATTTATGTAAGGCTGCTCATACTATACATGTTCTGTATGCGTGTGTGTGTGTTTTGTGTCTAGTTTCTTTCATTTAGTCTACACATGCTATTTTGTGAGCTTTTTTTTTGGTTATGTGTATGTCACGATGATTTTTTCACATCAGTAAAATAGATCACTTATGAGTTAATATAACTTTAATGTATTACTCTCTTCTGTGAATGGTTAGCCATCATTTCTTTATCCATGGTTGGTTGCTAACACAGGCAGTTTCTAGGTTTGTTTTTTGTTTGTTTGTTATAAGCACTGAACATCATTGAGTGTACATATGTTCACGCTCGTGAGTGTGTGTGCGCGTGCGTGCATGCGTGTGTGTTGACCGTCCTGAAAACCTTTCAGCCTGAATTGCTGGGTCAGAGTGGGCCAGATTGCGCGCCCAGCAGTGGTGCAAGAGTGCGTGCTTCAGTACCACCCGTGGGTATTACCGTTTCTTTGGACAGCCTTCCGTTTTCATGGGCAGAATATCTCTGTGTAGCTAGAGCAGCACTTGATAGAGAGGATGTGAAGCACATCATTTTATTTTTGTTAATCTCATTTCCCCTCTATTTATTTTTTAAAGTTTTATTTATGTAAGCACTCTCTACTCCCAGTGTGGGGCTTACACTCAGGACCCCGAGATCAAGAGTCGTGTGATCTTCCGATTGAGCCAGCCAGGCACCCCAATCTCATTTCCCCTTTAAAAGATTGACGGAAAAAGGTTTTGTCTTCTTAAACATGAGCAGAGAAGAAAATGTCTGTAGTTCGGTGAAGGAAACCCTGATACCTTGACAAAGTCCACTTTGTTGGATTAAAGAAATTAGGTCTCTCTGTCATTTTATTCCCATTAGGTTATCTTTTTTCTACACAGAATGAGAACAATATTGATTTATCTCCCAAGAGAGTTGTGGGGTGGGGGGAACCATCATAGTCCATTTTTTGGAATGTTCCTCTCCTTTTCCCAAGTGCTTTCACACCTCTTGTAACCTAAATGTCAGCTCATCTTAACTGTTCTGTGTTGGGAGACACTAAGTAATGCCAAGTAGATGGTAATTTTGGTTTTGTTGGGCAGCGAGGGATAGGTGTGTGATCTTATTTGATTCTTCATATGATTCTAAGGCATTTTTTTTTTTTTTAAACAGCTTTGCAAAGAAAAGGACTGATATTAACCTTTCTGATCATGGGAAGGGAGTCAGATAAACTTTATGTTGAACAGGATTTGAGTTCAAAGCAGTTTAGGCTGAAAAGGTGCATTATTGGGGCAAGTCACACCCACAGTGGTGGTTGAGATTACTGTGGAGACAGCACTGGTGACTCGGGTGGGGGAGGTCTCTGCTTCTGTCTGGCCAGTGGCTTCTTTTCTGTGTTGCACTCATGTCCCACTGTGGGTCCAGTTCACATCTTGTAGCTTCACCATCAGAAGAAAGAGTCTCTCTTTCTCCAGCTTGGATTACAACCACACCCCTCCCCTCCCCTCCCCAGCTTGAGTCCCCAAACCCTTGACCCACTCATGGTGGCCAGGTAGTTGTGGCAGTGTACGAAAATGGTGGCCCCCACTCAGTAAACCTCATGTCAAGGGATGGAGTAAGGAGGACAGGTTGCCCTAAAGGAATGAAGCTTGGCTCAGGGCAGGTGGCTTGGGTGTGACCACTGGGGGAATTATGAAGTTTGTCAGAGAAATTCATATTTTACAGTTTATTTATTTGAGAGAGAGAGAAAGAGAGAGAGAGAGAGCACGAGCAGGGGAGGGGCAGAGAGAGAGAATCCCAACCAGGCTTCCTGCTGTCAGTGCAGAGCCTGATGTGAGGCTGGATCCCACGAACCACAAGATCAGGATCTGAGCTGAAATCAAGAGCCAGATGCTTAACCGACTGAGCCACCCAGGCGCTCCAGAAGTTTCTATTTTAGATTGCTTGAAAGGCTGCAGGGCTCTACTGAAGTCTCAGACATTGGGATCAGAGGCCCGAGTTTGTATCACAGCTCCTTTTACCATTTGTGTGGATTAGCCCCGCCATTGAGGCTGTGCTTCCTGAGATCAGGTGTGAATAACCTGAGTGTGCGACGTGTTCCACAGTGCTTGGCAGAATTCTCTGTCTGCGTATGTACCTCGCTTTGCTTCTTTTCTCTCCGAAGACCTGTGTTATTTGAGCTTTTAGACCTGTCTTCAAGCGAGAGGTTTTCTATCTTTCCCGACCCCTTTAAACTGAGCACTTTACCCTTTGTGATTGTCATTGTGGGTTTTGGAATCACAGTGCCAAAATGCCCATGATGTTAGGGGTATAATGCCATTCTTTCTGTATTTTAAAAACCTGAAGTCCGAATCATTTATGTGTGATGTACATAGTGATATGCTGCATTTAACATTTCACGTGTGCTCTTACCACCACCTGCCTGTCCTGTTTAAAACCTTTCTTGGGGTCTCCTATAGTAACTAAGGAAATGGGACTTTAAAACAGCTAGTGAAGTTGTGCCTTTAAGTCTGTTCATCACTTATATTTTCCTGAGACCCACTTTGGGGCATTTACCTCTGTTAGAGCTCCTAAGTCGTTTGAAACTTAGGAGGGAAGTCTACGGCCATACCACCCTGAACGCGCCCCATCTCATCTGATCTCGGAAGCTAAGCAGGGTCGGGCCTGGTTAGTACTTGGATGGGAGGTGGGAGGGGTAGACGCTGAGCGTATTGAGAGGAGGAGGTGGAGAAAGCTCCAGGCCTCGTTCCAGCCCTCACCTGGATCTGGACCACTTCCTTGTTCTCAGGACTAGATCCCCTGCCCCCTTCTTGTCCCTTCAGGTCCAGATCTGTTCTCTCACGGCCAGAACTCTCCTCCTCTTGGGTAACTTGATGTTAGCCAGAATCAGCCTTCTTGCCCAATGATGCCGCTTTGGGAGCAGTGTGTTCGGAGCAGGTGGGCGAAAGCCAGTGTTCCTCACACTAAGTACTGCTTGGGGACTAACTGTGCCGCACGCTACCAACCCAGCCCCGAGGGGCCGCCCGTACTGACTGTGTTTGTGACTCTACTGCTTTACTCTGCAGCTCTTCATGTAAAATGGATGAGGACGATTTAGACTCACGGGGCCCCAGAGCACAGGTGGTATGGGCACAATGGAAACATGCACACACACTGAAGACAGCTGACAAAAGATGGGCTTCTTTTCCTTAATGCTTCCTAAGCCTGCTTTAGTTCAAGAAAACCTTATGTATGTGCACCATTTATATATTGATGTTACATAGAGAGCTATATGCTGCTTTAACATTTATGCTTTTACTCTGTATCTACATTAATACATCAGTAGCTCAGACTTCACATTTTTAAAATACAGAAAGGATGGTATTACACCATAAAAACACTGGCATTTTGATGCTAGAATTCCAAGGAAAAATCCAGTATGACATGTGCCAGACTATTAATAGAGTATTTTTAAGGGGGAGGGGAAGTGTTATAAGCGAATGTGTACTTACTACTTATGTTTTTCATTGTTGGAATTTTTTTTATATATACAACTAGCATTAAAATTATTATTTTTTCTTTTTTAGGAATACTGTAGGGCCCTCAAAAAAAAAAAATGCTGTAGGGCCTCGAAAGGGCTCGTTCTCTATGCATGTCATCTTTATTTGTATTAGGTACATGACTGTTTACTTTCTGCCCAAGACTTTTACCCTTTTTTTTTTTAAATTAAGTGTTTTATTTTTTATTTTTGAGAGAGAGAGAGAGCGAGTGAGCGCAAGCACGAACGAACCGAGGAGGGACAAAGAGAGAGAGGGAGACACAGAATCCGAAGCAGGCTCCAGGTTCTCAGCTGTCAGAACAGAGCCCAACGTGGGGCTTGAACCACAAACTGTGAGATCATGATCTGAGGCCAAGTTGGATGCGTTAACCAACTGAGCCACCCAGGTGCCCTAAGACTGTTACCCTTGACAGAGGAGGAAGTGGAACGATCAGGTTGAAGGTGGCAGAACAGGAAGCCATCTGGAACTCCTCATGTTTTTCTGTGCTCTGAAGAGAAACCTTGGTGGAAGGATTTATTTTTGTAGAATGAGATCCTGATCCACCCCACCTTTTTTTTTTTTTGATTCCTTTCTTTAGGGAAAATGGATCTTTTTCTTTTGCCATCCCCCAAACTAGGTATACCCTGTTAGGGCAAGGGATGCCCTTCTGGAAATAGGAACACTGACAAAGGAGAGCTGACGGGCTTAGTCTCTGGGGAGTTGTGCTCTAGAATCCTACTTTGGCGCTTGCTTTCATATACCTCTGGCTGTTCCAGCCACTGCTTTTTTGTTAACTTGTGGGCAGATGCTCCCAAGCTGTGGGATGCTTAGGAAGCCCTTGGTAATGTTGGGGCTCCCACGTATCGGTCCCTTCTTCAGAGGGGTGGCTCCAAGTCTGTAACACAATAGGCAGTTTTTCATGGAAAAGTTAAGAGCCTGGAATCTGGGGCCACATTGCTTGGGTTAGGGCTCCTCTCGCTAGCTGTGTGATGCTGGGTAAGTCACTTAACCTCTCTAGGTCTCAGTTTTCACCTGCAAAATGGGGACAATACTGATCTCACAGGGTTATCATGAGGGTGAAGGAGTTTATACATGACTGCAGACTTGTTAGCTTTGTGATCATTTCATAGCATCCAGTGGGGTACTCTTTCTTCATTTCTTTGTGGTTGATCCGGCACTACCCCTGCCTGCCTTTGGTTACTGTTAAAGATTTAACTTGTCCAGACAGTGGCAGCAAGAGAGGCCATAGAGGAGTCTGTCAGGTTGCAGAGCAGCTTCATTCCAGCAGACTTTAGAGGGAGCACTGGCTGAAGGGGGGGGGGGGGGCGGGGGAGGAGGAGGAGGAAGCAGGAGGAGTACCGCGGAAAGTTTACTGCCCAGGTCTCTTCTTTGCCTTCAAAACACTAAAATGGATTGTGGGGTGTACGCCCTACCTTCCCTACCTTTTCTCTCTTTCTTTCTTTGTAAAACTGTTTTGGAAGCAAATAAACAATCATCTTAAGGGTGGGGGGAGTCACATTCACCGTGGGGTTATTTATCCACATCCCTCCGGAGAAAAACCACGGGGTTAGAGTGTGACTTCAGGTGTTTGCTTCCGTACCAGGCTGCGGTGAGGGAGAAGTTTCAAGTCGTGTGCACGCAGTTTGACTGGCTGTGTGTCAGGGAGCCATGGAAGGCCGTGGACTGGCTGTGTGTCAGGGAGCCGTGGAAGGCCGTGGAGAGTTTCCAGTGTTGGAGGAAATTGCACTCAGACGTGCACGAATCAGATCACAGTGAAGGGCATGAGTATACATGGTAGCAAGAATGGGAAGGGGTTTGGGTGGGATGATACTAGCCTGGTGGGCACTTGAGAAAAGAGGAAGGCGATTTTGCTTGCGTGAAGTCAAAAGTGAACTAGAGAAGTGTGGGCTTTTCATATTTTGCCCAAAGGAATAAATGCTGGTGGAGATTGTTGGAAAAGATTGTCACCAGACATCTGCTCTCCCACTGAAGAGTTAGAGGTAATAATAGGTTTTTCTCTGCATTATTCTTAAATCTTAACCCCACTTCCCAGAGGTTAGTTAGCCCTGAGACACCTCAAGGTGAAGTAATATCCCCTTTAGGCACATAGTCAGCTTTTGACTAGAATTTGAGTGGAAGTCTGTAGAACATCAAGGCTTTTAGGCCCATTCAGCCTATGGCTGGTAGGTTTAACTTTTTTGCCCTGTTGTCATGTTGTTTCGGGAGTATGGTAGGAAAAATAAAACAAGTCTTGGATTTCCTGCTGGGCTAATAGTAGTGGGTAGTGAGTTTAAATTTTCAGTGGAAGGAATAAAAAAAAAAATTCAGCAGGTGCTTAGAAGAACATCATCTCTTATCGTAGTGGATGGGAACTGGCTTGGTGTCCACAGGTGAATAAAAAGAACCCACAATAAAGACTATAGGTTGACTAGCATTCTACTCTTAACAGCCAGAACAATGTCGATAATCTTAGGTCCAAGAAAGAAAACACGGATTTCTTACTAAAAACAATAAGGGCTTTTGGGGAGGGAGAGAAATGATTTTTAGGCACTAGTTAATAGTACCGTGCATCAGAAGGAAATCTAGCTGGATATGGTCGAGCAGCAGATGAGGTAAAGTCAATAAGCAATCTTATTTTTTAAATGAGGGGCAGTCAGGATCAAAGTCATTTTCCTTTTTGGCTGGTTTTGTTTTAATATTTGATTTGGAGTCTCTGAAAGTTTTCAGTGGAGCGTTTTAATGTTCAAAAGTAGCATGCTCTTGGACTGAGGCAAAGAATTGCAAGTTTCTGCTCATATTTATTGGCCCAGGAAGTAATTGCAAATGGGCCCTGTAGGTCTTTGGTTCTATTTTGCATCCTGCCCTGCGGTCCTGAGGGCTTGGCTGGCCGTCCTGGAGTTGCGGCAGCCTTCTTTCTGAAGCGGATCCTTTGCTCCGAGGTCACCTTTATGTGATGCTGGTCTGCCTGAGAAGAGAGTCAAAAGTGGAAATTCAAGGTCAGCTATGTAAGATAGCCATTGCCAGAGTGACACACAAGCACACAAAATGAATCTTCCCTCCTCCCATTCTTGGTATTAGAGGTCAGCGCAGGGGTCTCATTGCAAGTTTAGGGTAGGAGAGAATGCTTTTTGACTGATTGAGGGCATGGCCTCTCATTTCTAAATGGTTTAAAGAGTTTATGCCCCATTGTTTGTTCATTCCAAAGTCCTAATGATATGGGTGATATTTTTTTCTCAGACGGGAATGTGGCTTTTGGCAGTGACTCTGCATCACAATTGCTTGAAAATAAACAAGTCCTTTGGTGCCAATAACCAAGGCCTCTGTGCATGTGATGTGTGTCCATGAAAGAAAAGTGTGGCCGTCGATTAAAAAAAAAAAAAAAATCACTTGAAATTAGAACTGGAGGCTTTCAAACTGGGAAAATCTCAACTGTCCAGCATTGGAATAAAAGATACATGCGTGTAAATGTTTCCACACATTTGTCCAGAAGATGGTGTGCTTTGCAGCAAGTATGGTTATAAAGTGTTTTCAGTGACACGGGGAAATGCTGATGGAATAATGTAAAATGAAAAAAGGTAGGTGCAGAATTTATATACACTGAGAGCTATGTACAAATGTATAGAAAAAGTGATCTGAAAGGAGATAATGAAAATTTTAATGGTATTAATCTATATGATGAAATTATAGAGGATAGGGTTTCTTTCTGTGTTCTTCTATTTTCTAAATTTTCTACAGGAGGCACATATTATTTTTATAAACAGGAATTTAAAACTTTTCTTCTATACCTGCTTTTGAGAAGGTGTACTAGTCAGGAAATTATAGGGATGAGATGATCTATTCTCTCTGTTACATGAGGAAATAAACAGAACTTAGATTTGTTGCAGAAAGCACTGCCTTTTTAACTTAGAGTGATTCCTTCATTTTTCTCTTGGAATTAAGGCAGCAACAAAAGTAACTCTTCAAATTTAAAATACATGATGCCCAAACAATACTGCAGTCAGGATCAAGAAACCACTGAGCATATTCAACTGCTTCAGCCCCACTTTCCCCATAAATGTGCTTATAGTTGCTCTAAAAAGAAGTAAAACTCTGTAGAAAATCTGTTGCTGCATTTAATACATGAGTTGTTTTGATAAGTTTTGCCAGCTAAGTGAGCAAACATTGGTATAAATTTAGCTTATCTTAATGATTTACTGCTTTTTTTATATACATTTTTGTGGTAATTGCTAGGTGTTTTTTTTTTTTTTTCCTTTTTTCTTTTGCCTCAATTTCGAGATAGGAGATGGTGAAATATGTCATGGCCAAATGTTCAGAGTTGATTAGCAATGCAGTCAGAGTAAGCCAAATCTGGGTGATTTGATTTCTGTTTTATAATAGAAGGAGCACTAATTCAAGAGGAGAATGCTTATTTATCTTCCCTGATACCTAATGATGGCGTGAGTGGAGTTGAAGCGTGCTCTGAATATATTGCAAACCTCGTAGAATGGAGATCTTTTGGTTTAGAAGGAATGTATTAAATCTTATCCTTTTCACTAACAAAAAACAGCCTTAGTAAGAGTTATAATTGCATTAGTGGCTGTCAGGGACCGAGGAGAGAGGCCCAGGGCTTGGGGAGTGACTGCTAATGGGTAATGGCATTCTTTGTGGGGTGATGAAGATGTTCTGGAATTAGGCAGTGGTGATACAGATGCAAAATCTTGCATATACTGGAAATTAGTGAATTGGAAACTTGAAAAGGATGATTTCCATGGCGTGTTTACAGTATCTTAATTTTTACAAAAGGGGGAGAGGATAATGGAGTCCATATGTGAAGAAGTCCCATATACGTCCCACCAACCCTGTCAGTACTCTTTAATAGGAAGTTACAGAGATGGCTAGTTCTGAGAGAATGTTGAATTTTCACAGGCTTTTGACATGAGAGTAAAAAACCCTCTGTGATTCAATGATCCATCACCTCTAAAATGTTAACTATGCAAAGACAATCTAAGGATATGGATAATGGTGTAGTTAACAAAAGATCTGTTTCAAAAGTAACATTATGGGGATGTGTTAGTGTAGACTGAACTGTTTTAAACTTTGAAATGAAACAAACGTGTGTTAGGTGTCAACAAATAATTACATGAAGGAAAAGGAGGGAAGTAGGTAGGTTTTCTAAAGGCTCACAAAAGTGAGGGTTTTATTTTATTTTATTTTTTTATTTTTTGTTTTAAGAAGCAATTGCTTTCTTACGATTTTTAAATGAAAAAAAAAAACTAAAAAGAAGAACTCTTAACATATTTTGAATGTCTGGTTATACATTAGATCCTTTGATCATTGCTTTCCATATCTTACGCCATGTGATTACCAGAAGAGCCATATTTCCAACCCATTTTAAATTTGGAAAACTAACAACTAACATTCCTCACTCCCTCCCCCCATTGAGAAATTAAAATTATATGAGTGAATGCCTTCCTAAGAAGTTCCCAAAGAACAGTGAGGAAAATAACTTACCTGATAACTTACCACCCAGAGATGCCCCGCACCTCGGTGAGCTTCCTCCTGGCCATTTCCCTTTGCATATATCACATTTCTACAGCCTGTTGGTTCTTTGTTACTTTGTTTTACTCAATGTGAAAAATGAGTCGTGTAGCCTGGGCGCAGGGCTGCAAGAACACCTGGCCCTGGGGGTTCCAAACAGACCAGGTTTGGCCACTTGTCGCAGACAACATCTAAAGACAGAGAGGAGCAGTGGTGATACAAGAAAGGAATTTATTTCAGAGAGGCCACCACCAGGAAGACTGCAGACTAGCATCCCCAAAACTGTCAAGTGCTGAAAATACTTCCAGGTTTATGTAAGGAAAGTGTGGGCCAAAGGTCTGTTACTGCATGCAGGTGGCCAGTACCTGCCCAGTCTGCCTGTCTTGGGGTCAGTCACGTGGGGTTGTCAGGCCAGTCCCTGTTGTTTGAAGGCATAGTTTTGGTTCCCATCAGGGATGCTTTGCCCTTAGGGACTTTTGCCTGAGTTCAGACATAAGCTGGAAAGAGGAACTTAATTAGAAAGTTCGATGTCAAAATGCAGGTAGGTACAGTAAAACCTTGGTTTGGGAGCATAATTTGTTCTGGAGACATGCTTGTAGTCCGAAGCACTTGTCTATCAAAGTAGATTTCCCCATAAGAAATCATGGGAACTCAGATGATTTGTTCCACCACCCAAAAATATTCATATAAAAATGATTACAATACTGTAATATAATACATAGAAAGTAATTAAGAAATACACAATATAAAGAAAAATGAATTAACCTACACTTACCTCTGAAAACCTTCGTGACTGGTGTGAGGGAGACAAGAGAGAGGAGGGTTATTGTGTAGATGACTTACACTATCCCTAACGGAATCACTTCTGTTGGCTCAATGGAATCTTTTTCTTTTCATGCACCTTTAGCAAGAAACCTTTCCAATGACACTTGCTTTTGCCTCCTTTTGAGGATTTTGCGGAAATGTGACGTTGCATTGTCATTAAACAGATTCCTTGCCAGCACTGCTACAGCCTTATTCGGGTGGTGCTTTTCTACAAAATTTTGTGCTGTTTGCCACATTTTACACATCTCCCTAATCTCATTTGTAATGAGGGATTCCTCCACCTTTTCCTCCTCCTCTGCAGATGAGATGAGGACGTAGACTTCTTACAAAATCTTGGAAAATCGGCCACCTGCATTACTTGTTCATACTTCTTGATTTCCTTCTTAACTTCCACCATAGTCATCTCCTTCTTTTTACCTCATTTCTTTTCAACCTTTTTCAGCATGGGGGCCATTACATACACTCACATGAATGTTGACTACAGTACAGTATTAATAAACTCTTGTCATATACTGTATTTTTTTAATGTTGATTTATTTTTGAGAGAGAGAGAGGGGAGAAGATCCATTGGCTCATTTGTGATCATGTGACATTAGGCGTCATGTACAATCCATTGTAAGACATTGCTTGTTTATCAAGTTAAAATTTATTAGAAACGTTTGCTCATCTTCTCGAACACTCACAGAACAAGTTACTCGCAATCCAAGGTTTTACTGTAGTAGAAACCCTCTTTCAGTAGAATTTTTTTTTTGTTATTAGAAGATGGTCATTTCTATAGCCTTATGATATTCCTTTTTACGTGTGCTGTGATTTGCTCTTAACTGTTAGTGATTTAGGCTGTTGGCAAACTTTTTTTAAGTTTTTTTTTTTTTTAATAACAGCAACTGATGTTTATAGAGTACTTAACTTTTTTCAGGCACTGTGCTAATAACACAATACATGCATTGTCTTATCCTTCAGAACCTTATGAGAGAAATGGAATTATTCGTTCTTTTTTACAGATAAGAAAACTTGTCCTAAGTCATTTCAAGTTTTTATTTAAATTCCAGTTAGTTAACATACAGTATAATATTAATTGCAGGTGTACAATATAGTGATTGCAAGTTTTTGCCATTTAAACAATATCGTGATGATTATGCATAAGGGTTGTGTCTAATTTTCTAACCTTTTGTCATGGAATTTTTTCAAGTATACATGAAAGTAAAGAGACTAAAACAGTGAATCCCCTTATACCCACCATCCAGTTTCAACAGCTATTGGCATGCTACTGTTCTTATCTGTTCTCCCTTCACTTTCTCCCCCTGGAGGATTTTAAAGCATGCTCCACACGTCGTATCATTTTGCCTATAAAGATTTCAGTATGCATCTCGAGTAAATAAGGGCTTAAAAAAATACCCACAATACCATTATCACACCCAGCAAAATTACCCCAAATTCCTTAATATCATCTAATAGCCACTCTGTTCAGTTATCCTCCATTATTCTGAAAATAGCTTTTTATAGGAGATTTGTTTGAAGCTGTATCCAGACGATGTCCCGTTACATTTAAGTTTTTGTTAAAATTGGCAATGGTTTCTCCCTGACCAACTTTTTTCCCATACAGTTTATTTGTTGGAGGAACTATATTATTTGCCCCGTAGAGTCTCCCTTATTCAGGATTTAAATGATTGCATTTTTTATTGCACTGCGTCATCTAGCACATTCTTCTGTTTCCGGAAAGCTGGTAGTTCGATCTGATTCTAGAAGCTCTATTAGCTTCAGTTTTTCTTTTTGTAACCAATGCTGCTTAGGTAGTATGTTCATCCATTGGCATCACATTAGCAGGCCTGTATTGTCTGTTTGTCCCACTTTTCGGTGATGCTCAGATTGACCAGTGGGTTCAGGTGTCCTCACCGATCCTTCTGTTACATGATGTTACACTTAAAGTTTTAGTAGAAATTGATGATTGCTGCCAAGATTATTTTATTAGATGGCAACAGGACAGTTTTCTAATTCTGCATTCCTTTTAATTGTATTATTTATTAATAGATTCTTGTGATTCTCCCATAAAGAAGAACTTTGACTCATCAACTAGTTGCTTACTCTGAACTACATTCTGCATAGGAAAGCAGTTAGACTGCTTTGTTCTTTCCTTTGGTTTATCAATTTTCAGATCATGAGGTGGTACCTACCAGCTTCCAAAGATGACCAAGGAGGGTCTTTTTAGTATTAATATAACCAAGGGATTTAAACATATTTGTTTTACACTTGACCATCTTCTTGATGTCCCCTGCTTGACCAGCAGGAGCCCTTTCAAGTTGTGTCAAAGGGCACAGAGCCAGTTCCAAAGGAACTTTTCCAGTAAAAGGAATTGGGATACCTTAGAGAAGTGGCTAATTGCAGGTCTAGGCAGGAATTGTCCACAATATGCCTGGGACAACTTGTCAGATTTGAAAACGGGGAAGCATTTTATCTGGTTTCACACTATATCAAAGTCACCTGTTCACATGTGGGCTCCCCCCACTCGATTATGAGCTTCTGGAGGGCAGGGGCTGTGTTTTGTTTTGGGGTCTAATAATTCAGATCTGTCCCTGCCGGAGGTTCTGCATCCTGCCCCCGCCTCAGCACATACTTTTTGTTCAATAGAATTTGCCTAATGAATGAAAAAAAACCCTGACCCTTCCTGTGCATGGTGTTCCATGTGATTTTGTGGTAGTCAAGTGAGAATAATGGATGTGAACCAGATTCCATAATACCTTGCCGTTATAGAGACCTGTCTGTCAGGGCCTCAGGGCTTTGTCTTGGCTCGTGGTAGCTCTTAAGTAGGCCATTTTTCTATTGTTGGTGGGAATTTGCACCTTCCGGTGTTGGGCAGGGTTTTAGCTGTGTCTCTTTCTCCATAGCTCATAACGTGAAGAGGCTCAGTAGGTCGTGCACCTTGGCTTACTCATCTCGGTACTGCTGGGATACTGCACGGTTATTATCAGTTTGGGTGCATGTAACTAACCTTCCACGTTCCTTTCTCTTTCCTCCCCCTCCACCCCCACTCCTCTGGAAGTAGGAACTAAGACTTTTCCTTTGGCATTTTTATGCTGAGCTGGGAACACTTGATTTCGCTCAGCTCCACTCTGGTGTGTAGTCCGGAGGAGATCGTGTTCCCTCTGAGCCGTGGCTTCCCAAGGAAGATGGGTGAAATGGAGAGCAATGATGGTCCCGGACTCGCTTACTGTATATAAAGCTGGGGACAGAGGATTGGTATTCACAATTTTCCTCTTACTGTCTCCCTTTTACTTTGTGGCCACTTGAGATTTAGAATCTGACGCATCTGTATGCTCTTACCTATAAGCACTAAGCACTTAGCTCTAAAACTTCTTTTTTGTTTTTAGTCTATTGTGTGGTCAAAATAAATAGCATTTCACAGGACAGAGCTGCCCCTGGGTTTTTTTTTTTCTTAAAAAGATCCCTGTTTTAAAAACTGAGATAATTATAAATTCATATGAGAAATAATACAGAGATCCCTTGCATAGATGTTGTTTCCCAAAAATGGTTACTTTTTTCCAGGCTGTGGTTGAATATAACCAGGATATGGACATGGATACAACCCAACATCAGACTCACAATATCCAGCTTTATTTGTACTCATTTTTGTGTATCCTTTGCTTACAACCTGAAAAGTTTTTTTTTAATCCAGCATTTCAGGTTTGTGATGCCAGGGTAATAGAGAGATACATCACACTTAATATGAGAGAATTCATTTATAGATTAAGATGACATATGATATCCTTCCTTTTAATTCTACTGAATGTAGGAATATAGACCATGATAGTTTTGGGCCAAATAGTACAATAATATTATCCAGCTGATGTTTTAAAGAGTAGATAGCTGAGTGCCTGGGTGGCTCAGTCGGTTGAGTGTCCGACTTTGGCTCGTATCATGATTTCACAGTTTCATGAGTTTGAGCCCCGTGCCGGGTGCTGACAGCTCAGAGCTTGGAGCCTGCTTCAGATTCTGTGCCTCCCTCCCTCCCTCTCTGCCCTCCCTGACTCACGCTCTGTCTCTCTCCCAAAAATAAATAAAAGCACTAAAAAAATTTTTTTTTCAAGAGTAGACAACTAACTTATTGCATGTGCATTCTTGCATATCAAGCACACTTCGAAAATGACTTAACACATACTTGAAAACTATGGGGCGCCTGGGTGGCTCAGTCAGTTAAGCGTCCGACTTCGGCTCAGGTCATGATCTCATGGTTGTGGGTTCGAACCCCACATCGGGCTCTATGCTGGCAGCTTGGAGCCTGGAGCCTGTTTTCCATTCTGTGTCTCCCTCTCTCTCCGCCCCTCCTCCCACTTGCACTCTGTCTCTCTCAAAAGTGAATAAATGTTAAAAAATGTTTTTGGAATACATACTTGAAAACTGATGATCAATATCCAATTTTCACTTTGTTTACACTGTCCTTTGTGTACATTGTTCCTCTGCTTTGAAAACCATGTTTTCCTGAGCACCATAGAGTACTTTACCTGCGTCCAGCCCTGGGTTAGTGGAACCTGAACTAGATTTAATATGTTTGTGCTCCCTCTTTCTGTTTTAATTAATTGGAAGAAGATGGTGGACAAACCTTACAGGACTGCTCCTTAGAGGACCTTTCCTCCTCTGTTCTTGTTCAGGTTGGAGGCATGACCAGACACCATCCGTGGAGGTCTGGGGCTGACTCTTACTCCTTAGGTCTCAAATGCCCCCTGCCCCAACACACCCGACCCAATTATCGATCAATTGTGGTAGTGTTTTTCTGAAGTAATCCTTTTTGTATTTCCCTCCATATTTAAGAATATGTGCCTGCTGGAAAATAGAAAAGCATAAAGAAAATGTTAGCAATTATTTAACCTGAAGTATCTTCCCAAGCTTTTGCTTTCTTTTCATTGTAGTCTGTCTCTAACACAGGGCTCAGACACCACTTTCCTCTTTCCTTGGCTGTTGAAGGAGCTTTCTGACGGATCTGCTTGTCTGGGCCAAGTAAGCTTTCTAAAACACAGATCTGTTGTGTCCCTCCCTGCTCGGAAGCCTTGAGTTGTCTGCTGTCTGCAGAGAAAGCTTGAACACCAGGGCACAGTGATCAAAACCTTGCAATATTTTTTGTCCCAAACATGCCTTTCTTTGCTTTCCTTCCACCCTTTTCCCTCCACACTGTGGCCACACTGACTTGGTATCTCTCTTACCTTTGCTCGGTATGGATCACCTCTTCTTGGCCTTGCCAAACTCCTTTACATGGTTGAAGGCTCAGCTTCAATGCCGTGACCTCTGTAAAGTCTGTGCTGATTTTCCCCAGTTGAGAATACTACAATGGCTGGTGCCCCCAGAGCCCTTGGACCACATGGCACTTTTGCCAGACCATGTTGTGCCTTACATTGTGTCCCTTTGCCCACTTGTTTTAACTGTATAGTCTGTATTCTTGCAGGTGAGGACCACATTTTATCTGTCAAGGGGTGTCTCTGATTCCCTTGTTTGCACAGAAGGACCAGCATATAGTAATGGCTTACTAAATGCAATTATATTCAGCTGTGTAATAAGTAGTTCCTGCTTGCTTGTATTTGAGATGGCTTTTTCTTTTTCTTTGTATTTTCTGTTAATCTGCCTTGTCATTTAATAAATGTCACCGTGACAACTTGCTCTCTTATAGTTGTGTCCTAACATAGTGTAGTTTTATGAGAGGGGCTAGCTTTGGGATGAATTTGTAGAAATGCTCCATGTAAGGTACGAGGATTCTGATGGGCCTCCAAATCCCATGGGTGACTTTGATCTCTCAGGAGGATAAAGTGAGGTGGGGTGTAGGGCAGTGGGAGTAGATACCTGGGTATCAGCCAGGAATATTCCTTGTTTCCTTCCTAGCCAATAAATTTGGAAAATGGGTTAGTTGGATGAATGCCTTGGCATCCATCCCAACCTTTGTTAGTAATTTAAGATGTTGATTTTAAATTATGATTTGTTCCCAGAAAGTTACAAATAGAAAAATCATGAGTGTCGTAACATTTAAGATCCTAGTGAAGAAAATCTAGACATACAAAGTGTAGTTTTGACGTTGTAAAAGAAATCGAAATATTCATCCTGTCCCCTTCCCCCTACCCCCCTCCCGGAAGGGGGAAGCTGGGCTTTCTGATTATACTGAAAACTACGTAGGCTCTGTGACAGAGGATGCCTGGCAGGCGGAAGCCTCTTGGATCATTAAGAGTTCATTAGATTCTGTCTGCAGCTGTTAGAAAATGAACAATCAGGCATGTGGGACTCTATCATGTTGCTCAGATGCTCAGCGTGAATAACTGTAGCCACAGAGCTGTTTTTCATGGAGAGAAGGAAAACCTTTTCTAGACAAGAGAAGATTGTCTTTATCTTTAAGAAACAATGTCCTACTGCGTGGTGCATTGAATTCTAGTTCATGTTTGGGGATACTCCTTCCCCCACCGTAGTAGTACCTTCTGACAGTGAAAAGGAGGGACACTGGAGCGCCCGGAGGGGCTCAGCTGGTTAAGCATCTGACTTCCACTCAGGTCATGATTTCATGGTTCATGAGTTCGAGCCCCACGTCAGGCTTTCTGCTGTCAGTGCAGAGCCTGCTTCTGATCTTCTGTCCCGCCCCCCTCTGCCCCTCCCCCACTCGCCCTCTCCCACTCTCAAAAATAAATAAACGTTAAAATAATAATAAAAAGTAAAATGTTAAAAAAGAAAAGGAAGGAGGACACTTTTTCCTTTGTGAACAAGACGGTATGAACCATCCGTTTCCTCTTTCAGAGAGAGAGTGTGTGTGTGAAGACTGAGATTCTAGAGGCTGCTTGGTCATAAGTGCTTGCATTATCAGGGACTTTAGACACTTGATACCTTTTTGTTTTGCCTTTGTCCTTACAACTGAAACTGGAGCAATAATTATGAGATATTCATGTGTATCTCCATTCTACATGTAAGGAAACTGAGGCATACAGAGGAAATAATTTGCTCAAAGTTACCAGTAAGTGTCAGAGTCTGGGTCCAGAATCTGTATGCTTAAGTATAGTGTTGTCGTGTCAACACAGTTTTAAAAACAAGATTGGCTATGGTCAGCCTCCAGTGTATACAGCATTCTGAGTAATTTTTTAAAATCATAATTCAGATTTTCTCATTTTTCAGCCCGTCTCCAGTGTCTTCCCAATTTACTTAGAATAAAGCTAAAACTTGGCCTCATAGTGTAAATGACCTTGTGCCCATGGCCTGGCCCTGTCTGTCTCTTGGCCTTTTTCCCCCTTCCTGCTGACTTTGCCTCTTACTGTGCTCGGGCCATCCTGGTCTTTCTGCCTTTAAAACATGCTTTTGAGGCCTTTCAGATGGCAGGTCAGCTTTCCCCCGGTTCTTTGTGTTGTGACCCGTATCTTACCATTCAGCCCTCTCTGACTTCCCTAAGTAGTTTCTACCCTCACCGTTACCTTTACCCTATCTGAAATCCCCCCTCCCCCCACTTGAGTGTATGTTTCCAGACTGGAGGGCACTTGCCTGTCTTGTTTAACCATGGAATATCCATTTCCTAGAACAACAGTGCTTGGGATGTGGTGGCCACTCAGATATTTATTGAGTAAATGAACATCATGAGAGGTTGGACAGATGTCTCTGGAAGGCCCATGACTTAAGGGATAGGTGACACCATCCCAGGACAGCTAGAGACTGCTTTATCAACTCTGTCCCTCCAAACTCCACCACCTCCCAAAAGAAAACTTGTGGAGAGAGGTTTTCTCCTCCAGTGTCTCAGTGAAGGTAGGAGAAGGCCAGCAAGGGCCTGAATGGCACAGAAGACTTCCTCGGATTTGTTGCTGGGCCTTGTAAAGATCCTGGATAGAAACTCTTGGACTTTCTCACAGTGACTGTGTTTGTAATGGTGACCCTGAGACATCATGAAAGGCTCAGTTCCTGAATATTCTCTGTAATATACATGTCCAGTCCATTTTCTGAGCTTTCTGGAAGCTAAATGGAAAGTTCAGATACTTGGGATCAGCCTTAGCTATTTAGCAAAACTTCTCTCCAGGCAGGCTCACCCTTCCATCCTTCTGTGGGCTTCTTACTTGCTTGGTGCTGGGGAGCCTTCTCTGAGGTTGTGTTATAATTATTTAAAGTTTGTTTTTTTGAGAGAAAGAGCGAGAGAGAGAGCAGGCACAAGTGGGGAAGGGGCAGAGAGAGAGAGAGAGAGAGAGAGAGAGAGAGAGAGAGAGGGAGAGAGAGAATCCCAAGCAGGCTTCAAGCTGTCAGTGCAGAGCCCATCTCAGGGCTTGACCCCATGAACTGTGAGCTCATGACCTGGGCTGAAATCAAGAATCAGACGCTTAACTGACTGAGCCACCCAGGCTCCCTGGTTGCGTTTTGATTATTAAGCAAATGTCTCTTTCATATGTTCTCCTGTCGGTCTAGAATACAACATGTTCCTTATCTGAAATCAAAGGCACTTTGAGTTTTTTATGGGTCATTTGGTATCTGATTGGACTGTCCCAGCACGAGGGCCCAGAGGCTCTGAAGGCCACTTAGAGCCCCACTCTGGTGCATTGGTCACCCCTGCCCCTCTCACGAGGGAGGGAAGCTGGGAGGTCTCACGAGGGAGGAAAACTGGGACTTAGTGAGCCTGCTGGGCAGAGACTGGACCTGACCAGATTCAGGCTGGGCTTCATGAGCCACCCCTCTCCTGTTGCCAGTTGGCCCTGAGCCGGATAGCATGCTCCACATTGGTCTGAAGTCCTCTGGACAGGTGTATAAATCCTTCTGTTCTGTACTGGGACTTTCTCCCTCTCAGCTTTCAGTGAGCATTTACTGCTAAGAAAAGGAAGGCCTTAATCTTTCTCTTTTGTTTCACTGGTGTAAAAGCAGGCAAGTCGTAGAAGTTACCAGTCCACAGAAACTTTTCCAGCTTACCAACCCCATGTGAGAAGACACAGGTAGTCACGTAAGGGAAGAGACACTGTAACTCTCAGCCACGATAATTGAACTCTGAGTCTTGTGGGCCTCTAAAGGTATTTCTTTTCTTTCCTAATACCTTTTTACCATCACATTTCTCTTTAGGTTCCCTGACTTAGTCACAGATGACCGCAGGGTAATTAAGTTGGAAATTTCTTTGTTAATTTCCCAGTTTTTTTTCTATTTTTTGGGAAGGTAAGAAGTGCCAGTTGTTGAGAGAAAAAGGATATTTCTGCCTTCAAACAGGATTGTAACAGAGTAGATGAGATTTGTGTACGAGGACCCCATGTTTTATGTCACAACCGACCTGTTGGAAACAGTGCTTGACTGTAGGTTTCCTTTCAGGTGGGCAGAGACAACCAAAAGCGTCCCAGAAGTGGTGGCCTGGGAGCTGGGTCTTAAAAGATGTCAGGATTTGGGCAGGGAGGAGCGCACATTTATGGGGGAAACTGTCTGAGCAAAGTGGTGGTGGCCGCAGCAGGCTGGGGAAGGTCCCACTTTGACTGGGTCGGTCAATGAAGCCATGGGCACTGTCCTGCCCCATGCATCCACGCAGAAGCTCCAGGAAGGCAGGACTGTATTTGGTTCACTCTGTAAGCCTGGCACTCAGCACAGGGCCTGGCCTACAGTAGTACTCAAATATTTGTTCAGGGAATGAAGGAGGCTGGGGATAATGAAAATAGCTCACCTTCATTCACCAGCTCTGTGTATCAGGCATGTGCTGGGCTCGTAAGCAAATCAGCACCTAACCCTCATGACCATCTTTGTTAGTTACTGTTACAGTTCCCCTTTAGTAAGTGAAGATAAGTGGTAGAGCTGGCGTCTGAAATGGGTCATCTGGGTTCCGAACCCAAACCCTCCTCCTGAACTTTGCTCTCTAGAAAGACCGATTGGGGCCAGGCCTTGGAGAGGATGGATGCCACGCCAAGGCAGTGAAGTTGTTTCTTCACAGGCCTTGAGGAGGCTCTGAAGATGTTTGAGCAGCCCCCGAGAGTGTTCTTTGAGAAGTTAGAAAATTGTGATGGTGTCTGAGCTCACTTGGGGATGAATAGGAGGTAACCAGAAGCTAGTCCAGTGCGATGAGAGGTAGTGAGACTGGGGGTGGATTGTTGGGATGTTGAGGGAAAGTTGGGGAATGATACGAGCATTTCCTATGGTGTCTGAGAGTAATCTAAGACTAAGTAAATCCTCAATAAAATAAATCGATTGCCTTTTCTCAACAATGCCTGCTGTTTTGGAACTCTGAGTCTCCCCGACCTAAGGAACTTCTGGCTGCAGACATCAGAGGCATAGGCTTCTACACGACACCTCTTTTTTTTCTTTTCTTTCTTTTTTTCTTTCTTTTTTTTTTTTTTTTTAGCTGTCATCGTTTTACTTGAAAACAGAGCCTTTCAGGAAAAGAAAGAGGCCCAGGTCATTTCCATGAAATACTTAACATTGATGATACTAGTTTTTTTTGAAACACAAAGTATAGTGGAACCTGGAACATGTTACACTGCAGTAGAATTGTGTTGTTTTATAACATAATTTCAGGATTTATAAAAATGAGAATTCATATCATACCTTTGGCATGTGATAATGGGATCCGAGAAATGCAAGGCCTTTGAGACCTGGCCAGAGTTTCCCCTGGGGAAATGGGGTTTTTTCCCCTTTTCTTGCACCCCCCCCCCCCCCACCTCCTAGCCCCCTGTTGTGGGAGAACCTTGAAACAGTTGCTTCAGAGGCACCTGAATAGCTTATGGGCTGGTCTCAATTAGTTGGTAGCTTGGATTAAACCAGTGAAATCTAAGAGGAGTGCTAGAGATCCATTAATAGGAATCACAGCTGTCAATCTCCAAGAGAAGTGAAGGCCCAGAGCCCCGTGCTAACTCCCACCAGCTTGTTTGTGGCCTTCCCCGAAACCTTTCCCCTGCAGGAAATCTTCACTTGTCTTTCTTGGTGTTTTCTTCTCAGAAAAGAAGCAGATTCCAGGGCTCCTGTTAACCTTCCTGGTGGATGACTTATGGCAAACTGACTCAAAAAGGGAAGAAAGGAACTTAGAACACGTTTTAGAATCTTTCTTTTTTTTTTTTTTTTTTTCATATTGTGTCTCTTGGTATTGCCATAAACACGTAGGCCAGAGCGTGTGAGTCTGCTGGTCACGACTGATGACCTTTGTTTGGAGTTACTAAGCCAGAGAGTGGTTAAAGGGGGAGCTGCCCTGCTGGAAAAAGGCTCTGTGCCCCGGGCATGGGGCATCAGCTGTCGTGGCAGCTCCCAGGGCTCTGACAGCCTTTCCCAGCCTGGGACAGGGTGAACGTGCAAGGTCACAGTGAATTCAGTGGGCAGGCAGCTTTAAGGCAGGAATTTGGTTGGCGGTGGATACGGAGGAGGTTCATTTCAAAGATCATTGAGTTTCTTTTGCTTTTTTAATTAAAAATGTGTATGCTAAGTAAATAAAGCAGAGAAAGGCAAATTACCATTATGATTTGACTTATATGTGGAGTCTACAAGAGAAAACAAACGGAAAAACAGACTCTTCAGTACAAACTGGTGATTGCCAGAGGGAGGGGGCGGGGAATGGGCAAAATATGTGAAGGGGAGCATATAACTTCCAGTTATAAAATAAATCAGCCACAGAGATGAAAAGTACAGGATGGGGCATTAGAGTCAGTAATATTGTAATCACGTATGGTGACAGATGAGCGTTGAGTAATGTATAGACTTGTCAAGTCGCCGTGCTACACACCTGAAACTAACATAACCCTGTACGTCAGCTGTACTTCAATAATGTAAACAGTGTGTGTCTCCTTTTAGAGGAGCGCACCTGCTGCGGAGGACTTGGACGGGGCCTCCTGCAGTTTGCAACAAGGAGGCCCGGGTAGCAGTAACACTCAAGTTGCTTTTGGCAAATTTGGAGTTGAAGCAAGTAGTCAGGTCAGTTGTGCAGTCATCATTGACCGAGGGCCTATTTGGTCTTGTGAATACAGAGCAGAGTAAGACATGATTCCTGCCCTTGGGGACTCATGCCTTCTGAGACAGCCTGTCCTTTTTGCCTGGGATGTCGCAGTTTATGCCTGTAGTCCTGGTATAATTACTAGTAGCCCTCCCTTTGAACCTCAGAATTCCCCAGTGAGGATGATAAATTATTTGGTTACCTTACCTTACCAGGGAAACATGTGAGCACTTACCAGAGAATTATCACGGACTTGAGCCTGATGTGCAAAGGGGACCCAGCCTGGCCTGTTCCTAGATGCTCCTTCCCTGCCCTCCTTCCCTGTTGACACCCCTCCTCTTCCCTCCTCTTCCCTCGGCAGCCCCTCACCTGCCTGCGTTCCCCTGCTCCATCCTGGCATCCTAGTCCCTTGGTGCCTCACAGCTGCACTCAGGAGCCCTGAGCCCACTTGCTATCCGGTGGCTGAGCTTTCATTCTCCCTGCAGCCCCCTTGGAGCATATTCTGGGGTGTGGCTTCCCTTCTCCCAGAATTGGGTTTGCGGAAAAATGGCATTTACATGGCCACCTGAGTTCTGCCCCCACCCCAAGTTGTCTGGGTTGTTTTGGAAAGAATCTTCTGTGCTTCTGTACTATCATTTTCATGGGCCGTCAGGAGGAAAGGTTGATGATGTAAATGTGTGCTTGTTTCCTATCTGCAACCGGCATGCCTCTGGACTCTGGATTCGGGACTTCTCTGCACCCCGGGAGGAAGACTACTCTATTGAGAGTGCTGGGTTTTGGAGACCTTCACACTTGGATGTGAGGCTGGGTGACAAGGCCGTCACTAAGATGGAAACATTACACGCAGGGTCATATCCAAGGCCCTTTCTGTCCAGGGCCTCTTCCATAATTCCATAATTCCTCTTCAGTTGGTTTTGAGTTAGGGAGAAGCCCAAACTGCAGAAGTCAAACCACTTTCGGGGTTGACAGATCATCCACTGCTAGGCTTGAGAGATGAAGTGACAGCACAGAGCAGAGTGGGGTCCTAATGGGCACGTATGGAGGAATGGGTAAATGTTAGCTTTTCTCTTTCTTTTGCTTTCCAGCATTGCTCTGGACTAGCTAGTGAATTCCTCATTTGAAATAACTACACTGTGGGGCACCTGTGTGGCCCCGTCGGTTAAGTGTCCGACTTCTGCTCAGGTCATGATCTCGCGGTTCATGGGTTCAGGCCCTGCGTTGGGCTCTGTGCTGACAGCTCGGAGCCTGGAGCCTGCTTGGATTCTGTGTCTCCCTCTCTCTCTGCCCCTCCCCCATTCATGCTCGCTCACTCTCTCTCGCTCTCAAAAATAAAGATTATGAAATAACTCTGTCTTGAACTTTCATTTTCATCCCATGCTCCGTCTTATTTCTTTCAAATGCAGTCTTGCATACTTTTGAGATTTGAGGTCAGAATTAGATTGAATAGGAAGTAGTACAGGAAAGGCTGGCTTCCCCATAGCTGAGAATTTATTCCCAGTTCACAGGGCCTTTTTGTTTTCCAAGGGGCTGGAAGTTAGAAGAAATCAGAACAGCAAATTTATTTTGATCTCTCTGTTCTGCCTTTAAGCTTTCTGTGCTGGAACAAGTTGGCTATTTTTCCTAAGTGAATTCATTGAGTGTGTAGGCGTGTATGATGTTCTTCATTTCTGGCAAGGCGACCATGCATTGTGTGTTTGAAAGCATGAATGAACTTCTGGATTGGAAGAGGAGAGGCTCAGCCCACGACAGAGGTTTTTGCGGATTCTGCCTGCCTCCTCTTCAAACTGTTACTTGCTCCCTTTGATAAAACCACATTGCTTTTCCCTGCCTCGGTGTTTTCAGTGTGATGTAGCCGCTTCCCCCAAACCATCATGCAGGCGTTGTACAGATGAAGGCACAGAGACTAGAAGGGACTGATGACTCCCTTTCCAGATCAAAGAGAACAAAGTCAAACAAAGGCAGGGAGGATCTCCTGTACCCAGCCACCTTGTTGAAAGACAGAACTTAAAAAACGTGAGCAAAACCCCAGAGGAGAAAGCCCAGCTTAAACAAAACCTGCCTGCTGTGTTTCGGTGCTGGTGTTTGATCTTCTCGTCAATAATTGAAGAGTTTGGGATGGCTCCAGAGCTGAAAAGTTTCCAAATTGTATTTATCTGAAAGTGTTTGGAAGAGCTGTCCAGTTGATTTTTAGTAGAGGGGAAAAAAGGACTCCCTTGGTGTTCGGGCACCTCGGTTGTGTTCTAGCCTGATGGGGCTTTGGAGTTCTTTATTCATTGCTGGATGACTAGGGAGATCAGTGAAAGGCAGAATATAGCATGAGGGAGGAGAGATGTAGTTGGGAGAACCGAATACTGTATTGAATGCCTTCTCTGAGGCTGTGTGCTGGCTGGCTGCCCTGAGTCATCCCCACTCACTCCCCCCCCCCCCCCCCCCCCCCCCCCAGCTCCCAGGAACTCGATGTCAGCAAATGTGTCTTCAGCATACACTCAGGCCCTTGAAGGTAGACTCTCTGCCTGGGTTTCTGTGCTTTGTTCAGCACTGGGCTTTGCTCTAAAGAGACAGAAGGCGATCGGCCTGTCAGGCTCTTTCGCTCAGGTCCATAGTAAAGAAATCTATTTTACGTGCAACTCACAGGAACACGTTACTGCCGCGGTCAGAGGAAAAAATTTTGTCTCCAGAGAAACCACGGAACACAAGAACACCTTGTCCGACATTAAGTCCTAATATAAATGAAACCTTGAGCCCCTTCCTGTGAGTTGCTGGCTCCCTTTACCTCCGGTTTTAGCATCCTGGTGCCCGCAGACCTGTAACGGCCCTTGTAGGTAGGCTGGCTGTGGGAGGAAACTGATGGTTTTCCACAAGAGAGAAGAGTGAACGTACTAATTTTAACTGGTTTTTAAAAACCCTTTAGGAAGTCCAGTTGCCCTCCCCTCAACTCTAAATACTTGTCTTACTGTTTCATATCACGGGAGTTTTCCTTTGATAGCGGTTGTCTGATATCGGTGTACTGCAAGATGCTGTTCCGAGTCACTGCAGCATGCGGGGTGAGGGACAGAGGACCTCAGGATACAGTTAGATAGTGAGTGATTCATTGATCCCGAACCCTGACTACTAGTTAAGGAGAGCTGGGCCCTGAAGATCAAAGATCTAGGCACCCGTATTTTTCTTTCACTTTGTACTGTGAAAAATTTCACACCCGCGTGGAAGTAGAGAGAATGTGTAACGAACCCACGTTCACCTTGTCGCTTCAGTGGTCGTCAGTCACTGGCTGCTCTTAGAATACCTGTCACTGAAGTGACACTCTTCTGTCAGAGGTGGAATAACCTGGCGCAGAGGGGCGTTCTTGGATGTGGATTCCTTCTCCCCTGTGCAGACCAATCCTGGACCGAAGGCGCCTTCCATTCCTTCCTGGCAGGCGGCCTGTCAGGGAATTGAAATTTATTTGTTTAAAACTTAAACAGTTTTTCATTGTGATTTTCTTACACTATGAAATTACATGTGCTTGTTGTGCAAATACAGACACGTATGAGGCAGGGTAAAAGGCCTTTTCCTCACAATGCAGACTTACCCACACATAAAAACTGCATGTAAGTTTAAAAAAAAAACCAAAAAACCAGAGAGGGTCACACTCTACATATTATAGTGCTGCAGCTTGGCTTTTCTCCCTTCCTTCCTTCCTCCTTCCCTCTCTCTCTTGCTTTCTCTCTCTCTCTCTCTCCACAGCGTGGCTTGTCAATTTCTGCAGAAAAAGGCAGCTGGAATTTTAATAGCAAATGCATTGAATCTGTAGATTAGTTTAGGGAGTATCGCCACCTTAGCAATGTCGTCTTCTGTTCCATGAACAAAGGATCTCTTTCCATTTATTTAGGTCTTGAACTTCTTTCAACAACAGTATTTTGTAGTTTTCAGTGTGCAAGTCTTGCACTTTTTTCTTGTTAAACTTACTCCTAAGCATTTTTTTCTTTTTGGTGCTGTTGTAAATGGAATTGGTTTCTAATTTTATTTTGGGATTGTTCATTGAAAATGTATTTGTTATTGTTTTTAATTATTCAGACAGCACACAACCACATATAACTATATACACACACCCAGTTACCTGTTGATGGATATTATTATTATTATTTATTTTTTTAAAGTAAGCTCTGCACCCATTTTAGGGCTTGAACTCATGACCCCGAGATCAAGAGTCACATGTTCCACTGACTGAGCCAGCCAAGCGCCCCCAGAATTATTTTTAATGTTTTTCTTTCACAAAATAATGCTGTAGTGATCACTGTTGTATGCACACTGTATTGTTTTGCATACTTGTGTTAATGTTTCTGAAATGGATTCCTAGATGAACTTGCTGGGTCAAAGTTTATACATATTAAAAATTTCATAGCCATCAAATGTGTGCCCAAATCCTGTATCAGTTAAACTTACCAAGGTTGTGAGCAGCTTATGCTAGTGTCTATTTTCCAGAACCTTCCAAACACATAGGCCATTACTAATCTTTTAAAACATATCTCAACCCAGTAGGTTGTACATGGTGTATCGTGACTTACAGTTCTTTGGATGTAAATGAGACTGAATAAGTTTGTATGTTTATTGATGTTTTATAGGATGAATTGTCCATTTAAAAAAATGTTTATTTTAAAAAATTATTTGTAGGTTTTTTTTTTTTTTAAGTCATGGATGTGATACTTCACTACGTATTTTACAGATTTTCTTTTTGTCCAGTTTGTTATTTCTCTTTTATTTGTGTGTGTTCTTGTTTTTTTCCTTTAGGAATATGACATTTCTCTTCATATATTTGTACTTTCTTTATATCCATTAGTAAAATTTTTGTAATTTCTTCACATAGGTCTTATGGTTCAGTCCTCATTACTATGTGTTTTTTGTTGTTGTTGTTGGAATTGTAAATCTGATTTTTTTTTCCTTTAGACTTTCTTCCTGGTTCTGATTGATACAGTGAAAAGGCATAGATTTTTCTATATATGCATGAGATTTGGCCAGCTTACTCTCTTGTTGCTTCTAATTTTCAAGTGTTTGCCTTGGATTTTCTTAGTAGACAATTATTATTTGCAAGTAATGGTAATAATGCCTTTTCTTTTTTAGTTCTCTTATCTCTTTATTCTTTCTCTTTTCTTACTGTACTGCTAAGGCTTGTCAGAATGCGAATCAGAATATTTCTGTGTTCCCACCCTATTTGACTATGGTAATGCCCTGGTGTTTCCAGTCTGCTGGATGGCTGTTGGTTTCTAGTAGGATACTTCTGATCTTTTGTGGCATGCCCTTACTGGGGAACTCATCCATATATACGGTTCTTAGACTGGTATCTGCATCTCAGATGCAGCAGGGTTTGGCCAGCAGACATCTGCCTACAGGATATTTCTATTTTGAGGTCCCATAAAGCCCCAAAGCTTAACATGCTAGGGCCATGGTTACTGTGTGTGTGGCTCACAGTGCCAGGTAATTGAAATAGATTGCTTCAGTAATTCTCCCAGTCACCCGCAGAAGGGCATATTAGGTATCCCATTTTACAGATACATACGTGGACTTCGAGATGTTAACTTTCTTGGGGTCCTGTAGCTAGTAAGAATGGTGGTCGGTGGTGTCACGTTCTGAACCCATTTTGTCTGCCTCCAAAGACTATTCTCCATCTGCTGCTTGGACCTTTCTCCTCCCCGCGTCCTCAGGTACTGGGTTTCTGAAGATTGAGCATTCTGCTGGTTTGTCTTACGCTGTGTGGTTTACACCTCTCACCGGATGTGGTCCACACCTTGCCTGCCTTCATCACAGTGACCTTCAGTAAGGCTTTCTCCTTGAGTTCAGACAAAGGATGACTCTGTATATTCTGCAGTAGTTTTTTGCTGATTGCTGCAGTTCAGTGGATTGATTTTTCATAAAATGTTCTTAAAGTACCCAAGCCATGTTGAAAGCTTTGGTTTGCAAGATCATTCTCGTGAACTATCTGAACAGAGTGAGCCAGAATTTCGCTAGCTCTGAAATTCGTTCTAATTTGGAGTCTGAGGGACTTGGGGTTATAATGTTTCCCCTTATTGGCAGTGAGTTGCTTCCTAGGAAGGGGGACCCTGGAGGATTTCTTTTTGTTGTGATGATGTTCTCTCCTTTCCACTTGGGCTCAGTACAACTTCACAGCTAATGCTGTTTCACCTGTAAGTGGGCTTCCTGGTGGGGCTGGGGCAGGCCATCGAGCCAAGTTAGAGCCCCTGTTAAATTCATTTTTAATTCTGTTCTTTACTTTTTAAATTTGTTATTTTTTTATTAGAGAGAGAGAGAGAGAGAGAGAGAGAGAGAGAGAACATGAGCAGGGAAGAGAGAGAGTAGCCAGAGCAGGCTCCGCGTTCAGTACAGAACCTGACACAGCGCTTGATCCCATGACCCTGGGATCATGACCTTAGCCGAAATCAATAGTCAGACGCTCAACTGACTGAGCCACCCAGGTGCCCCTAATTTTGTTCTTTGAAAGTATTGTATTTTCCATGTTATTTTAGAATTTTACGGTAAATCCGCCTTAACAGTATTTTATTATTGATACATATGAGGTATTCTAATAAGGATGTTCAATTAAGAAAGTAGAGGGGCCGCTGCTCTAAGGTATCGGCTAAGATGGGCACCAACAGAATTTATTACCTGCACTGAGAACCGGGACAGAGTCCGTTCCGGCACCCGCTCTTGAGGGCTGGGGGAAGGCCCAGCATCCACAGTGAGCACCACTTCAGAAGAGGGTGAACGAAGAACAGACTTCAGACCGTGGGGTTTGCAGGGCCTTGGGGGTCACTAGTTTTAGTTTTGTAGACAGGGCCCAGAGAGAATTGACACAGTCACTTGGTGGCACAACTAGAATGCAGGTTTGTGACCCGGTGCAGGACTTGTTACATGGGGTCAACACTTTCCTGATGCTTCAGTTGTACTAGTTTCCACTTAATTATGTTTTAGCCTCACTTTTTAGCATCAAGAAGTATAAAAGGAGCAAGTTATGTCCAATTATTTGTTCTTTTTTAAAAAAATTTTTCTTCTAATGTTTATTCACTTTTGAGAGAGAGAGAGAGAGAGAGCGCGGGCACGAGCGAGGGAGGGGCAGAGAGTGAGGGAAACAGAATCTGAAGCAGGCCCCAGGCTCTGAGCCGTCAGCACAGAGCCCGACATGGGGCTGGAACCCACAAACTGTGGAATCATGGCCTGAGCCGAAGTCAGACGCTTAACCAACTGAGCCACCCAGGCACCCCAGTTTGTTCATTTTTTTTTTTTTTTTAAGTTTATTTATTTGGAGAGACAGAGCTGGAGAGGGGCAGAGTGAGAGAGGGAGAAAGAGAATCCGAGGCAGGCTCCGTGCTGTCAGTACAGAGCCCGATGCAGGGCTTGAGCTCATGAACTGTGAGATAGTGACCTGAGCTGAAACCAAGGGTCAGATGCTTAACTGACCAAGCCACCCAGGTGCCCCAGTTTGTTTATTTTCAATGTAATTTTGAATTTATTTATTTATTTAGTTTTTAGTTTTTAATGTTTATTATTTATTGAGAGAGAGAGAGAGCACAAGCAGGGGAGGGTTAGAGAGGGTTAGAGAGAGGGAGACACAGAATCCGAAGCAGCTCCAGGCACCGAGCTGTCAGCACAGAGCCCGATGCGGGACTCGAACTCATGAACTGTGAGATCATGACCTGGGCTGAAGTCGAATTGCTTAACTGACTGAGCCACCCAGGCACCCCTGTAATTTTGAAGTTAGAGGAAAGACACTTTTCCAGGTGAGCATTAAGGCATATCAAATGGGATTCATGTATTTATTTAACAAATGAGGTTCTAGAAAACAGCAATGAATAATTAGATAAAAATGCCTTTCTTCACAGAACTTGTGTTCTACTTGGGGAAAAGAGCAAGTTAACTGAGTGAGTGAATTTTCTAGAATGCTGGAAAGTGATAAACACTTTGGAGAGAAATGAAGCCGAGTGGGTGGAGGGGCGCACGTCGGACAGCACGCCCACATACGCCCACGGTATTGTGTAGGGTGGTCGCAGCTGGCCTGGCTGAGAAGATGACTGTTTGCAAAGACAGGAATCATGTGCCGGGACAGGCAAGATGAATATCCTGGGGAAGAGCATTCCAGAGACAGAGCCTCAGGGGTGAGGAGGGAACGTTCGAGGAATAGCCAGGAGGCCACTTGAAAGTGAGAGGGGCAGCAGTGAGCTCAGAGAGGGAATGGGTCAGGCTCTGAGGGCTTGTAGGCCATTGTGAAGACCAGCTCTTACTCAGCGTGGGAAGCCATTGGAGGCTTTGGGACAGAGGAGTGACATTACAGGAGTCACATTTTAAAAGGGCCTTCTGATTGTGTGGTGGAAATGGATGGAATGAGGACAAGTGTGGAAGCAAGAGTACAAGTAGGGGACAGTGAGAGTGTCTTCACGCCGGTGATTGTATCTGGGACTGTTAATCCGAACGCCCAGTGCAAACATGACCTAAACAACAGTTTACACTATTATTACTGTCTCATCCAGCCACTTCCCATCCACCCGCAGGCCCTCAAATTTGCTGGCAGTATGGTTGATGCTGACAAAGGGATGGGGAAGATCTGGAGCCTGCCTTACAGAAGCTTAGAGGCTAGACTCTAGGTACTAGGCAAATAGATGATCCGGAAATGAATGTGACAGCTAGAAGAACTGGGTATGGTGGGCATGCTGGAAACACAGCTTTCTGTCTACGCCCAGGGGATATATACGGGCAGGCACTGGAGTTCATGCAAGGGGAGAAGATCAGGCAGAAGAGGGAAGGCAAAATGTACGTAAGGAAGAACACAGCACATTCAGGAAAACCACAGGTGGACGGTGGGCCACAAGCGGAACTGTTGAGGTGTGTGCACCCCGTGAGCTCTTCAGAGAGTTCTCGGGGGAGCCGGGAGGACTCCTGGTCCACACAAGCTCCGGCCCGACCCCGGGCCTTGCTCTCCTTCTACACCCGGCACTGTTTCCGGATAGATGAATATAACCAGTACCTGCCTTTGGCAGATGCTGTCAATTCTTTGGGGTCCAGTCGCTGGAAAGATCAGAGTTTTGTTTAGCCTAATAACTGATTTTTTTTTTTAAACAGCATTACTGAGATATAATTTACATACCATATAATTTACCTGTTAGTGTATATAATTCAGTTATTTTTAGTAAACTCACCAAGTTGTGCATTTGTCCATCACTCTGAAAAGACCCCTTACGCCCATTTGCAGTCGGGCCCCTTCCAGCCCCCAGCTGTAGGCAATCATTTACTTCCTATCCCTGTAGATTTGCCTTTTCTGGACATTTTGTATAAGTATATTCATACAATATGTCGTGTTTTGTGTCTGACTTTGGTTTCTTGGCATCATGTTTTCAAGGTTCATCTATATTGTAGCATGTATTCGTACTTTGTTCAACAGCTTTTAATTGTTGAATGGTATTTAATTTTATGGATATACCACATTTTGTTGATCTGTTCACCAGTTGATGGCTGTTTGGATTCTTACTACTTTTTGGCTGTTAGGAATAATGTCCACTTTTTACCAGAAGGGCAGCCAGTGGGCAGATGGTTCTCTGTGATAAGCACAGAAGAGTAACCAACTTTGTCATTACAGTCTTGGTGTTCTTTTTTGCCCCTTTTGTAAGGCTGATTGATTAATGGATATTATTTGAGCCACTTAATAGCTGAGTGACTTTGCCCAGTTGCCTGCTTCCTTATCTGTAAAGTAGGGGGGTATTTATAGGTGTGGTACTTGGCGCAAGGTGTCGTTGTAAGGATTAAGTAATATTATAAAGAGGAGGATATATGCAAGGTAACAGTTGATTGGCCCTGTGCCTCCTCCCTCCCCCACCCCGCTACCTCTGGGTAAGTGGGTGGGACTGAGAAAGGGCATAAGGAACTGGCCTGCTTTGGGTGTTTAGTGCTCATTTTGGAGAGTTGCACGTTCAGGTCTTGGCCTGGGTGGACTTGGAGGCTGGAAGGCCTCCTAGACTGGGCCAGCTGGGGAGACCCACGGGAGAGTCGGGGGCAGGGGCCACAGCTGTAAGCCTTGCTGGCTGGCTGGGGCTGCGTGGCCCCGGAGGGGAACTGGGGTCTTGGTTTCGTCCCGCAGACAACCGTGAATGTTCTGGTGCCTGTCTCCCATTGATGAGTTGTATCTGGAAGAGAGAAGTGGCAGATTTAGGGATCTTTGGCTGGATTTGAGCCACAACGTGTTTTCTTTGGGCTCCTCAGACCCTTAAGATTCATTCAGTAAGTTGCGAGTGTTTAACATCTGGAGATGTGGTGTGCGCACGTGCGCTCTCTCTCTCTCACAAAATAAATAAATAAATGTTTAAAAAAACCTTTAAAAAAACTGAAAGGGGGCCCCCTGGGTGGCTTAGTCGGTTGAGCGTCTGACTCTTGATTTCAGCCCAGGTCATGATCTCACGGTTCGTGGGGCTCTGAGTCGGCCTCTAAGCCTCCTTGGGATTCTCTCTCTCCCTCTCTCTTGGCCCTTTCCCCTTGCTCTCTCTCTCTTTCTCAAGATAAATAAATAAACATTAAAAAAAAAAAAAAGCTTTTGAATCTGGAGATCTGACCACAGGGACCTTCTTACATGGTGTCAAGTGAGCAGAGCTTACGAGGTGGTCCCTTGCCCCTCTACACGCTGGCCTGGGTTTTTACCTCTTGTGTTTGCAACCACTGGTGTAGAGCTGTGCTGGCCAACAGCATAGCCGTGAGCCTCCTGTGGCTTATTTAAAATTAAATAACTTCATGTTTGTTTGTTTAATTTTTTTTTAAATGTTTTTATTTATTTTTGAGACAGAGAGAGACAGAGCACGAGCAGGGGAGGGGCAGAGAGAGAGGGAGACACAGAATCCGAAGCAGGCTCCAGGCTCTAAGCTGTCAACACAGAGCCTGACGCGGGGCTCGAACTCACGGACCGTGAGATCATGACCCGAGCCAAAGTCGGACGCTTAACTGACTGAGCCACCCAGGCGCCCCGAGTAACTTCATGTTCTAAGTAAAATTTAAAGTTCTGTTTCTCATTCACACTCCTATTTCAGTTGCTCTCTAGGCACGTGTGGCTAGCGGCTGCTGATCGATCGCACAGACACAGAACGTTTCTGTGACCCCTGAAAGTTGTAGTAGACTAGTTTAGATCTGTAGCTGTTACCAACTGCCTCTGTCTGTATTCAGACCTTGCCTCCTAGCCTCATCTGACCTATTGCGGCCCATGTGTAGAACCAAGTGGTTGGGTGGTGTGATGGCTCGAAGTTCCTTTCTAACAGTAAAATCCTTGTATATGGGCAACGACAGGTAACACGCGAGAACTTGGTTAGTCCCATTAATCTCTGGATTATTGATGTTTTAACAGACTTCCATCCTTTAACAGGCCGGAGGCCCTTCCAGAGGAATACCCAGTGACATTATCCTTGGGATGAGTGTCGCAGGGACTCCCTCGGTGACTACTTTGAAGGACAGCCAGTTTGGGTGAATAATTCTCCCATTCTATATGTCCGTACACAAAAGTCACTGACTTTATCATACTCTTTTTTGGTATTTGTGTTGTGCTGTTATTCTTGGGATTAAAAGTGAGTGCAGCGTAGAGTGCTAATGAACTTCTTCCTTACTTAATAAGGTTGCAACGTGGAGTCTTTTAAAATAACCAACAAATTTGTAGAAGTCAGCAGCCTGTAGCCCCACAGGGCACCAAGTGCATTATGTTAAAAATAGAGCTCATCTAGTATACAGTGTGTGTTCTCTTTGACCCAGCAGTTTGTCCTTTTCAGAATTTGTCCTAAGGAGATAGCCGTCCATGTGTGGAATTGGGCACCCATCACAGTATTGTTTGAAGTAATGAAAAATTCTAACCAACCCTGAGTGCCAGCATCGGTTTGGAAGATTGGATCAGTAGTTATGGTACTTGGATACAGTAGGGTATCAGATAGCCACTGAAAATGAGGGTATAGACCTTGTCTGTTCATTTAGGAAGACTTCGTGGCATATTGGTGGCATATTGAGTGAAACCGCCCCCCCCCATTTATGTAAAATTCACATGCAGATATGCTCCTGCAGAGATGTCCTGTGGGGACAGCCATCAAAGTGTTAATAAGGTTATTATCTAGTGATGGGATTTGGGGCAACCTTAGTTTCTTCTTCACACTTCTGGTCCTCTTTCCCCCTAGTAATCTAGGCTTGTTTCATTTTTGTTTGTTGGTTGGTTGGTTGGTTGGTTGGTTGGTTTCATTTTTTATTTTTTAACATGGTGCTCTCATCACTTACTGAGTACCTACTGTATTCCAGGCATTTTCTTAAGACTCTTCACCCTCAGGTGTATTCTTTAAGGTATTATTGTCGTGATCTTACTGATAAAGCATGTGAAGCCTGGAGACGGAGCCGTCCAGCTGGCCAGTAGGGTTGGTAGAGCAGGTATTGAGTCCCAGATCTGTGTGACAAAGCCCTGCACTTTATCCTGTTGTGGGCGCTGTCAGGGCAGCAGAGAAGTTTGAGCCAAGGCTCACCCGAGAGGTTTTCTGGTATAACTGGCAGAGAAGTACTGTGTCTTGCTTGAGGTCATACATAAGCTAGCTCAAGAGAGATGAGAAAGACAATAAACATGGGGTTCTGGATACTGGGAGTTTGTTCACAAATCTGAAGATGGTCTTGATGAAGTCAGGAGGCTTGGGTTTGTTTCCAGTTCAGCCACTGCTCAAACTTCGTGACTTTGGGTAAATCTTTTGGCAAACTCTTTGGTCTTTATTTTCCTCATTTGCAAATTCAGGATAGTATAGTCTGCATCTCAGGTTACTGTGAGATTATTCAGATTCACCCCAAAGTGCCTTAAAAACAATAAAGTACAACACGAGTGCAAAATATTATATTTACTGAAGCCAGTCCAGTCTTCTGAGGCTTAAGGAATGTAGTGGTCTTCCTACCTAGCTTGTCCCTTACGGACTTTTTTGGAGAAAAGAATTTAATATTTCATACAGATGTCACGCTCTAGGACGAAAACTGTGGTGGTTTCTGTTTTGGTGCTTTTTTTACTGGTGGTTTGGAAAGTAAGGGAGGCAGAGACTAGTCACAGACTTACAGGTCAAGGGGTCCAAGGAGCACTGCCACTTTTTTAGTTTTTAAACTTAATAAAAATTGCAAACTATCTGTAGAAAGTGCATGGAACACAAAGACACAGTTTTATAAGTTGTGATAAAACTAATAGTTGTTAACTGCCACTCTGGAACAGATGTAGAACATTGCCAGCGTTCCCCAAAGTAACCACTCTCCTGACTTTTATGGTAATCGCTTTTCTTTTCTTTTCCTTTCTTTTCTTTTCTTTTCTGTTCTTCTCTTCTCTTCTCTTCTCTTCTCTTCTCTTCTCTTCTCTTTCTTTTCTCTTTTCTTTTCTTTTCTTTTCTTTTCTTTTCTTTTCTTTTCTTTTCTTTTCTTTTCTTTTCTTTTCTGTCTTATCACCTAAATATGCACTTTAAAATTATAGTTTATGTTTGCTTGTTTTTGAACTTCATACAAAAGTTTCATTACTTAGTGTCTGGCCTTTTCACTCGTTGTTACGAGATTTATCTATACCATTGAGCATAGTTGTGATTCATTCATTTTTGTTCTTGGGTATGAAAACCACAACCATACATTCTACAGTAGATGGACACATGGATTTATAGATTTAGGCTATTATAAATAGTGTTGCTTTGATGAATTTTGTATATTTCACCTGTTATATATGTGCAGGTATGTCTATTGGGCATATTCCTAGTGGTGGAATTGCTGCAAATTTTGTAGATAATACCAGGGTGTTTTCTTTTCTTTTTAAATGTTTATTTATTTTGAGAGAGAGAGAGCACGTGTGTGCGGTGGGGGGGGGGGGGGCAGAGAGAGGGAGAGAGAGAAGCCCAAGCAGGCTCCACACTCAAAGCAGAGTCCGACACAGAGCTTGATGACACAGAGCTTGATACCATGATTGTGAGATCATGACCTGAGCCAAAATCAAGAATCGGAAGCTTAACTGACTGAGCCACCCAGGTGCCCCCAAAGATGTTTTCTGAAGTGTTGTTTGTACCAATTTACATTCCAACCAGCACGTATGAGAGTTTGCATGTTCTTGTCACACTTGGTATTGTCAGTCTTTAATTTTAGCCATTCTGGGGAGTATGTATCAGTGTCTCTTTATAATTTTACTTTCCATTTGTCTGATGATTAATGGAGGCTTAACAACTTTTCATATACTTCTGACCATTGCTGTCTTTTATGAAGTGTCTGTTCAGCTATTTTGCCCATTTTTGTTCTGGGTTGCCTATTGATTGGTTTGTAGAAGATCTCTATATATGTACTGTATATTCTGGAATCAGGCCTGTGGTTGCTTATTTGTTTTATAAATACCTTCTTTCAGTGTGACTTGCCTTTTACTTTCTTACAGTGTTTGATATGCCAAAGTTCTTAATTTTAGTTTGATCCAGTTCATCAGTCTTTTCCTTTAGGGTTTGTGTTTATTGTGCCCTGCTATTTTCTTATGTCAATTTCTAAAAGCTTTATGGTTTTGCCTTTCCACACTTACATCTGTTACTGGGAATTCATTTTTCTGTATGGTGTGAGGTAGGAGTCAGTTTCTTTCTTATTCCGTATATTCAGTTGACTCAGGGCATTTATTTAAAAGAACAACCCTGTTCTCACTGGTCTGTAGTACCCACTTTCTCATAAGTTAAGTGCCCATATATGTGTGAGTCTGTTTCTTTATTCTGTCCTTTTAATACAGTTTTTCTCTCCTTGACCTGATAGCACATTGCCTTAATCATTACCATTTTGTAATAAATCTTGATATCCAGTGGAAGCAAGTTTTATCACCTCTTGTCTCACCATTTACATTTCCGCATAGATTTTGGAATCAATTTGTGGACTTCTTAAAAAAAATACACAGTTGGAATTTTGAGTGAAATTTTACTGAATGTAGATCAATTGAGGAAAAATGAGAATTTCACTGTACTGAATATTCCAACCTATAGTTTATCTTTCCATTTATTTTAGTGCTCTTTAATTTTTTAAAATTGTTCCATAGCTTTTTGGGTAGATATTTATCTTGGCTAGCTTTATTCCAGGTGTTTATTTTTATGCAATTACATATGGAAACTTAAAAAAAATCCCTTTTTGGCTTGTTGGTATGGAAATGTAGTTGATTCTTTTATATATTGACTTTGGATTATTCAGTCTTGCTTAGCTAACTTTTTAATTTTATAATATACCTGTACATCTTCTAGATCTTCTATTTATATAGTTTCCATTAATAATGGCAGTTTTGCTTCTTTATGAGTTTTATACCTCCAGTTTTGTTTTTTTTTTCCCCTCAGTATTTCATCATGAAGTATGCTTGATTTGACACTTGGATCAAGATTTGGCTCTATCCACGTTTGGCTGTTTTGAATAATGCTGTTAGGAACATAGTTGTACAAGTATCTTTTGGAATCCTGCTTTCACTCCTTTTGAGTATATACCCAGAAGTGGAGTTGCTGGATCATATGGTAATTTTGTGTTTAATTATTTGAGGACCCACTGTATCATTTTCCATTGTTTTATATTCTTACCAGCAGTGTATCAAGAGTTCTGATGTCCCCATGTCCTCACCAGCACTTATTTTCTTTCTTTATTTTCGTTTTCATTTAAAAAGGATGTTTATTATTTATTTTGAGAGAGAGAGCAGGGGAGGGCAGAGAGAGAGAAGGGAAGGGGGGAGAGAGAATCCTAAGCAGGCTCTGCACTGCCAGCACAGAGCCTGATGCAGGGCTCAAACTCAGAAACCGTGAGATCATCACCAGAGCTGAAATCCAACCAACTGAGCCACCCAGGTGCCCCCTTTTGCTTGTTTTCTGTTTTTTTTTTTTAAGCAGGCTTTACTCACAACCTTGAGTTCATGACCTGATGTGAGATGCTGGATGCCTAACGGATTGAGCCACCCAGGCACCCCTCTTCCTCCCTTCCTCCTTTCCTCCCTTCTGTTATAATAGTGATCCAAATGGGTCACAGCTATTGCTTTTTACCTGCTGTTGCTGACTGTCCTTTTTGAACTCCATTTGAACTTATGTTCGTTCTTTTCTATTCTTTGTCTCTTACCTATTTTTTTTGAATATTTCATCCTTTTGCCTTTTCACTGTGGATTTCTTTCTGCAGACTTAGTGTCCAGTGTGCTTTTAAACCCATCCATTGAATACTGAATTTTGGATATTGTATTATTTGGTGCTTTTGAAAATTGATGTCACTTTTTAAAGTTCGTAATTTCTCTCCCCCAAATTTTAATCGTGTTTTATCTTCTTACGTATAGTAAGAATTACTATTATTATTATTATCATCATTATTATTATAAGTAAGCTTTATATCCAACATGGGGCTTGAACTCATGACTCTGAGATCAAGAATCACATGCTCTACTGACTGAGCCAGCCAGTTGCCCCAGAATTATTATTTTAATATCTAATTATTTTCACGCGCATAGTTCAGTGTGTCTGTGTTTCTGTCAGTTTTCATTTCTAGTTATCATGTGTGCCTGGTTATCTTTGGTTGTATTTTGGACATTGTATTTGCAAATTGTTTAAAGAAGTAAAATGAGGGGGTGCCTCAATGGCTTAATTGGTTAAGCGTTTGACTCTTGATCTTGCCTCACATCATGGTCTCACAGTTCATGAGTTCGAGCCCTGAGTCAGGCTCTGTGCTGATAGTGTGGAGCGTGCTTGGGATTCTCTGTCTTCCTTTCTCTCTGCCCCTCCCCAGCTTACATTTTCTCTCCCTAAAATAAATAAACATTAAAAAAAGAAGTAAATTGAAGACTAGATTGGATGATGTTCTCTTCATCCAGAAGTGCTTTGTGTTTTCATCTGCCCAGGGCTTTAGGGCACTACTAAGCCAAGATCATTTCCATCTGATGTCAAGGATTGCTATTTTTGGGGGCCACCCAGATTCTTAGAAGCTAATCTGTGGTTGTTTAGGCTGTTTTACTTTCAGTTCACTCTTCTAAGGTCTAGCCATTTGGATTTCTAACTCAAGTTGTAGGGGGCTATACAAGCCACCAACCTTTGGGGGCTCTGGAATCCAGTCTGTTCTCCTGGACCCAAATGGATATTGAGAGTGATTCTCAGTGTTTTGGTTGCCCCTTCCCGGTGTCTAAATGGCCTGAGGGCAGAAGCGGGGCATTTGCTGCAGGCTCCTCCCTCTGGATTTTACTTTATTTATGTTTCATGACCTGGTAACTACTCTTTGCCTTCTTAGTTCTTTGATGTTTCCAACCAGATGTTCTTTTATAATTTAGCTAGCAATTTTAGTTGTTTTCAGCATGAGGGTGAGTCTGAGTTACTTTGCAATTATTACCTGCTTTTAAAATCTTTTTTTTTTTTTAATGTGTATTTATTTTTGAGACAGAGGGAGACAGAACATGAGTTGGGGAAGGGCATAGAGAGAGGGAGACACAGAATCTGAAACAGGCTCCGGGCTCTGAGCTGTCAGCACAGAGCCCGATGCGGGGCTTGAACCCACGAACTGTGAGATCATGACCCAAGCCGAAGTCAGACGCTTAACCGACTGAGCCACCCAGGAGCACCTAAAAGCATGTTTTTAAAGTTGTAGGATAAAGGAATTGTGTTGGACCTTGAGAACTCCTCTGTTCTCATCTGTTCAATGAATTCATTACTAAGTTAGTCAAGTAGCTTGTGTTTTGTTTTTGCTTTTGGTAAAGTAGGGGTTGATTGACCACCCACCACGTACCCACTACTGTGCCGTGTGTGTGTGTGTGTGTGTGTGTGTGTGTGTGTGCGTGTAATGGAAAGTTTGAAAAAATAACAAGGCATAATATTCCTTACATGTTGTAAGGAGTTTAGTTGTGAAAACAAGCATAAACTCAGAAAATTGAATAGAATATTAAAGGAGGTGCTCAAAGGTAATGCAGAATCACTGGCTTAGTGAACACTAAGGCATTAAGTCCTGGGTGTGAGCCCGACCTCCTCCTTGCCTCTGCCCTCTCTCTCCCAGGCTGCCTTCCTCATGCTGGTCACTGTGCCCCCTGTTCCAGCCCCCTGTCACCCCTTCTTTGCCATTACAACTATTCAGGGGCTGTCCCATCGTCTCCAAGACGTATCTGAAGCCCTTGAGGAGCTGCTTCCCCTGCGACTTCTCGGCCCTGTCGTGTGCTTAAGCTGTCCCCATCGTGGCAGCCGTCTGTCTGCATGCTCGCTTCCCTTGGCCTGCTTCCTTTGGTGCAAGGCTGGTTTTTCAAAACTTAGCTTCACACCGCGTGACTTTTTCTGGGAAGCCTTCTTTGCTGTCTGAGTCCCTTGCTGTCGGGAATCACAAACCTCTGCTGGACCACTGGTCAGTGTCTGTTGCCCATGGTAATGGCAGTGACAGTGAGCTGGCTATAACAGCCAGCACCTGTGCGTGGTCTAGCCCTGACCATGCACCAAGCACTATTTCAAGCACTTGACATACACAAAGCAACCTATGAGGGAGCTGTTACTGTTGTCCCCATTTTACAGCTAGGAAACTGAGGTACAGAGAGGCTTCACGGCTAATAATTGTGGTCTTCCAGGCAGTGGCTTTATTCATGTATCCCCTTCTTCAGTAGGGAAATGGAAACACAGGAGCAAGGCCTGAGCTGCGAAGATAAATGTTTGTGGGTGACGATTCCCTTTCTTGCCTGCTGGGGCTGTGACTCAGGGTGAACTAGACAACTATATATGAACCCCCCCTCCCCCACCCTACCCCACTTCCTTCCCAAGTTTAGTTGTTGATCCTGTTCTGTCCTCTCCTGTCCTATTTCCCTGGGTCTTAGCTGCCAAGCCAGGCTTCTTGGGGAGTCTCTGGACTTCCCAGTCCATCTGGGCTAGACTTTTTGAAATTTACTCTGTAGGGTTTAGCTAGGCGTGATCTGGTCCAACCTACCAAGTAAACCTCCATCTTGGAAAGGATTGAAGTCTGTGCTCCCTCCAATTCTACAGGTAGCTTAACTGATGATACGTGCTGTGATATCTGACAGAATTTTGAATCCTTTGAATAAGGATTATTATACTTTAGTGTTGAATGAGTGACGAAGGGATGTGGTGAGAACTCGAAGGTGGCAACATTTAGTACTTCTGTAATGAATAATGCTCCCACCTCCAACAAGTTATGCAACCATACTCATGCTTAGGATTCATCAGGGAAAAGCCAATTCCGTTTAATTAATGGGCTGCTCTTTTAAAAATACAAGCATTAATGTTTGGCACAGTTTTGGATTTACAGGAAAATTACAGGATGGTACAGAGATTTCCAGTGTACCTCCCACTCAGACTCTCCGTTAATATTAACATTAGTACGGTATTGTTGTTATGATTAATAAAGCAATATTGATGCATTTTTATTAACTCAAGTCCAAAGTTTATTCAGAGTTCCTCACCCCCCCCCCCCCCCTGTCTTTTATCTGTTCCTGGATCCCACCCAGGGTACGGTACACACTACAGTTAGTTGTCATGTGTCCCCAGACTCCTTCTCTAGGTTAGGACAGTTTCTTGGACTTCCGTGTTTTTGATGACTTTATCAGTACTGGTCAGGCATATTGTAAGATGTCCCTCTATGGGAATTTGATGTTTTCCTCATGATTAAATGGGCTTATGGATTTTGAGGATGTAAAGTGTCATTTTAATCACACCATCACAAGCATAGATATGTCAACATGATTTGTGACTGTTGTTATTGACCCTGATCATCTGGTTGAGGTGATGTTTGTCAGGTTTCTCCACTGTAAAGTTATTCCCCTCTGCTTTCATACTGTACTCTTTGGAAGGAAGTCAGAGTGTAATACCTAATCCTCTTTAGCCCCGCGAGTAAAGCCACCATTTTAAAATGTATTGTACCATGACGTATTTAAAAAAGAAAAAATAATATCTCCAAGGTGCCAGCCCCTTTCATAGGGCATGTAGTAGACATGTTTGTGTCCTGATTAATGGGCAGTTTGAAGCAGTGAATTCCAAGCTGAATAGAAAAGCCTGCGGTCTTTGCTTTTTCAAGCTGCTGCGGGCAGGGGCAGGGGCAGACAGATGAGAATTCGGAATCATAATTATATTGCCTGATGTTAGGATTATTATCTTTGCCTCAGTCTTACGTGGTCCGTAAGATACTGGACTTCGTTTTTGTTTTTTGTTTTTTTTGTTTTTTTTTTTAAGAGAGGCAAACCATAAGATAGACTTTTTTTTAATGTTTATTTTTGAGAGAGAACGTGTGAGTGGAGGAGGGGCAGACACACACACACACACACACACACACACACACACACACACACACACACACAGAATCCAAGGCAGGCTCCAGCCTATCAGCACGGAGTCTGACACGGTGCTTGAACTCAAACAGCAAGATCATGGCCTGAAATCGGGCACTTAGCCGACTGAACCCCCTAGGTGCTCCTGGTTTGTTTTTAAAGCTCTTGTAACAAGGCAACACTGCTTTCTACGGAGCAGGGAGGCTTATATCCGATCATGTATTGAAGCACAGAAGCGGATTTCGTGAATTAAGCTTGCGTTTTGGGGAGCATTTATGGTCTACACCGATAGGTCTGTGAAGTGACCTTTGGTGCGGTTGAGTTGAATTAAATGTGAATGTTATTATGAAAGTGTAAAGAAACTAAGGAAACGAAAGGGGCAGGGAGCGAGCGCCGTTTGTAGGCTGAGAGGAGCGTTACAACCGGCAATGTACGTTCAACATAGCTCTCATTTGAACTCAAAAGTCGTGGAAAAGAGGTTTTTCGTTTTTCCAAAAATTGCACCAAGGTAAAGCAGAGCTCTAGCTGATGCGGGTGTGTTGTGCAGGCGTTAGCAGTACTGTCCTCACTATACGTTCATTGGACAGTAGCGCAACCCCAAGAAAAGGATGGTTGGCGAGAACTGTGCGTGCGCTGCTAGCAGGAAGCGCCAATACCGGGTTGGGTTGGGGTGACTAATTCTCAACTGGCCTTGCAGCCTGGTAGCTAGTGTCTCTTTATACTGAGCACAGCTTCCGAAGGAAACCACCAACTCCTTGTTCCCTGAGGCTTCTGAAGGTCGCGACGTGGCCGCTTAGTTTTACCCAGAAGGCCACGCGCCAGATGCGGGTAATTTGCATACGTATTCCTCGTCGGGGCGGGGCTGTAGGGGGCGGGGCAGCGGCGCCGGTTTACACGCTGGTCTGCTCGCGTTCTGCATACGGACCCGCCGTGGCTTTTTATTTCCTTTCAAGTGACCGGTTGTTTTCTGTTTAAGCTGTGAACAGCTCTTTGCGTACCACAGCAGCCCTCTTGATAACCAGTTTATTCTGCCGTCGACATGCACTCTCCGGGCTCACGGACGGCATTTGAGCCAGGAATGGGGGGGCATCCCGGCAGCTGGTGGGCGCGAGCTCAGGCCCCGAGGCCGGCAGCTAACGGGTTCCCGCTGTTTTCCCTTGCAGGTGGTTCTTCTCGGCATGGACATCCTGTCTGCGCTGGTCACCCGGCTGCAGGATCGGTTCAAGGCGCAGATTGGCACAGGTGAGCTGTGGGTAGGTGTGGAGCGGGCCCCCACATTCTCCACCGTCCAGCCCCCAGCCTTCCCTCCGTCTCCCCAGCGCCTCCACTTAGCTGTATCCAACCCTTAGAGCTGGAGCCCCCCACCTCCCGCTGTCCTAGCCAAACCCCCTCCCAGCCAACCAACCCTCGTCTCTCCTTCAGTCTCCCCCTGCTGGCGCGGCACCACTGCTCCCTCTCCCCTCCTGAGCTCACCCCACAACCGCTGGCCTCACCGCACCTGCTGGCATGTTCACTGTTTCTGGTTTTACCATACCTTTCCGCTGGCTTCTTTCTGTGTTCGTGTTTTCATACACAGTGTCACTGCCTGTTCTTTCTTCTACAGATTAGCTGTCACATTTTAGTGCCAACCAAATCATATTTGCCCCTTTTGAGGGGCATTGTGTTTTCTCACTTGGAGAAGGCCTGCAAATCTAATACGGTTATATTCTTTCCAGGTCATTATCGTTGGTGTTAGTGTGTTCCCTTTGATCGTAAATGTCACAAGTGCATGTTAAATGACCACTTTTTATTTTGGAGGGAAAACAGTATGTCAGAAAAATGAAATAAAAAATAAGCACAGGTTTCATTTTCGAGATGACACAGTCATTTCTCAATTCCTGACCTCTGGGATTTCATGGTAGTATAAGCACCAAGCAGCTCTGTTTGTACACACATTTCCTTATAGAACTTCTCCCTTTCAGTTGCTGCATGTGTATTTGTTATTATTATTATTACTATTTTTTTTGCTAACTTCCTGGTCAGCATGCTCTTTCAGACAAGGTCAAGAACTCTTTCCCACTCTGGCACTAACTGTCCATCTATAAATAAAAACTTCCCTTTTATTTATTTGTTTGTTTTTAAAAAACTTTTTTAAAAAATGTTTGTTTTTTTGAGAGAGAGAGAAACAGAGCTCGAGCAGAGGAGGGGCAGAGAGAGAAGGAGACATAGAATCCAAAGCAGGCTCCACGTTCTGAACTGTCAGCACAGAGTCCGACGAGGCTTAAACTGTGAAATCATGACCTGAGCCAAAGTCAGACGCTTAACTGACTGACCCACCCAGGCACCCCAAAACCTCCCTTACTTTTAGACAGTTCATATTTTATAGCATTATATTTTCCTCCTAAATTAACAGAATTATTCAGGGATAGCTCTCGTAAAAGAAAAGTTTATGGGAGAAGCAAAATAAGCTGATTTCTGTTAGGTGAATGCTCTTGGAGTGCTAGCAGGTGGCCCACACCTGGGTGTGTGGAGGATGGGTGGGGACCTTGACTCCCTCTAGAGCACGTGCATGTACATTATGTAGAATTCACAAGTGTAGATGAAAGAAGGATGGAGTCTTGAGTGCCCGCTCCTTTTACCTCCGGTGAATATGCTGGACCCCCTCCTTTACCTAGATTTCCATTCGTGTTGACTCTTTCCTGCCAGAATCTGCCACTGACATCCATTTTAATTTTTTGCCAGCTTAAAAATGTGTTGAGAGCTAGCTGGAGGAGGGTGGGCTAAGGAAGAAGACTGGTATAGGATGTCCGAGCAAAGGACTTCCGGATTCTCAGACCAGCTCCTGTGGATTTTAGTGAGGAAAGTAGAACCTTGCGGATCCATGGGTTTGGATTGGCGCACATCATTTAGGCCAGGATTTTGTCTTCCTGGGGATTGAAATACCCAGATGGTGACTGCAGGACCTGACCTCCCCCACCCCACCCCCCACCCCGCCCAGCCCCACCCCACCCCCACAGGCTTTCATTTGATGAATTTGCATTTTGATTTTCAGTGTTGCCAAGTTTAATAGACAGACTGGGAGATGCTAAAGACTCTGTGCGGGAGCAAGACCAGACTCTGCTGCTGAAGATCATGGATCAAGCTGCTAATCCCCAGGTAGGGCGGGGAGGTGCGTCTGCCTCACTCAGCATCCCTGGTGACTCCATATAAAAATAATTTCATTTAAAGCTGTTGTCTTTCACGTGAAAAATTCTGTAGCATTTAAGCCGCACCCGCACGCCCCCATACAGGATGGTTAAATAAGTAATAAGTAGCAAAGGGTATACTTTGAATAAATTAGTGGATTTAACATGAGTCTCGAGTGCTTGGTTGAATCCATTAGATTCTTGAGCTTGTGTAACTGACTCGGTTTCTCTGAAAAGAGGCGGTTGTGGTGTCTGGAGGGTCAGGAGCCGTGGCTGGAGCCCTCATTCCGATCTGCTAGTGAGCTGGGGCTGCGGGGACAGGTGGACAGAGAGACACAGCCCTGCCTTCCAGGCTTCAGTTGTGTCATGTTCAGGGGGTGGGGTGGGGCGGGGTGGTGGAGGGATCAGAAAAAGCCATCCAGAGAGGGTAGAACCCAGAATGTGTTACGAGGTGAATGGATGTGTGGCTTGCAGATACAGTGGGGACCACTGTTGTGGACCGGGAGAGCGGTAGGAGTATGTGATCTTTTGCATGCCACCCAAACCTCTCTTGGCTTTCATTTCCTCACCCACGAAACGGGGGCTGGTTACACCTTTGTTTCAGAGCTTTGGGGATAATCACATGCAGTTATATAAAGGAATGTGTTTGGAAAAGCTGTGTGTTGATATACGAATATAAGTCACTATTTTTCAGTGTGCTCTGGAGAGGACGAAATGGGTGAGTCGAGGCTGGGCTGACTTGGCACCTGCTGAGAGGTCCCTCTCCTGTTGGCCCTGTATTAAATGAAGGCTCCTCTTCTCCTCTCCTCTTCTGTCCTTTGTTGCCTACAGTATGTGTGGGACCGGATGCTGGGAGGCTTCAAGCACAAGAATTTCCGGACTCGGGAAGGCACGTGCCTCTGCCTTGTTGCCACACTCAATGCGTAAGTCTGGGTGGGGCCTAAGGGTTTCCCTGGCCAAGCATGTTTATTTTCGTTTTATTTTTTTTTAAGTTTATTTATTTATTTTTAGAGAGAGAGAGAGAGGAGGAGGGGTGGAGAGAGAGAAGGAGAGAAGAGAGAGAGAGAGGGAGGAGGGGGTAGAGAGGGAGAGAGAGAATCCCACGCGGGCTCTGCATGGAGCTTGAACCATGTGTTCGTGAGACCACAAGATCATGACCTGAGCTGAAATCAAGAGTCGGATGCTTAACCGACTGAGCCACCCAGGTGCCCCAGGTGCCCCAGGATTTTTATTTTTAACTTTGTGTTTTGAGATAACTATAGGTTTCAGGAGGTTGCAGAGAAACATCCTGGGAAGTTCCGTGGACCCCTCCCCATAGTCCTTCAGTGTTAACATCTTACATCTTGTGTAGCACAGTGCCAGCACCTGGAAACCAATCGATGCAGTGCACAGGGCTCCTACAGATTCCTCTGGTTACACACAGGCATGGTGGGTGCCGACCTGTCCATTTCTGTCACGTGTGTGGCTCTGGGGAGCCAGCCCTCCAGCAAGGTACAGACCTGCACAGCACCCCCGGCTCCCTCACGCTAGCCACCCCCGGCAACCACTAATCTCTTCGCCATCTCTGTGATTGTGTCGCTTCAAGAGTGTTATACAAATGGAATCATACAGAATGAGCATGTAACCCTTTGAGATTGACTTCTTCCACTGAACATAATTCTTTTGAGGTTGCGTATGGGGTATCGCCTACACAGCAGTTCCTTTCTTTTTATCGCCCAGCAGAATTCCACGCTACAGACTTAGCCACTCGCGTCACCATTCACCTGTTGAAGGCTATTTGAATAGTTTCTGCCTTCTGGCTAGTACAAATACAGGTGCTGTGAGCGTGTACGTACACGTCCCGCCATCAATATAAGCTTTCCTTTCTCTTGGATCAGTGTCCAAGAGGGCCATTGCTGGGTCGTTTGGTAGGTTTAATTTTAAAGAAGCTGCCAGACTTTTTTTAGTTTTAAAAGGAACTGCCAAACTGTTTTCCAGAGTCGTCTGTACCATTTTACATCCCCAGCAGCCAGTGTATGAACGATTTAGTTTCTTCGTACCTCTGTTAGCAGTGAATGTTCTCATTGTTTTTTATCTGACCCACGTTCTTAGGTGTATGGTGATATCTCACTGTAGTCTTAGTTTGTACTTTCCTAACGACGAGTGACATGGAATATTTTTTCATGTGCTTATTTGTAGGAGAGGCAAAGATTTTTAAAACAGAAAAGTTACACGTCACTCCTTCTGATTATAAAAGTGACACTGTATATGTCCGAAAACGTGCAACGGGAAGAAAATAATGATTACATACCTTTCTGCCACCTTCGTGCAATCACTGTCACCTCATGGCGCATTGTAGTCCAGCCTGTAAAGTTATATTATTTTCAAAAAGAAAACTGGGATGACATGTCACCTCGTAAAATTTTCCCCTTCTCATTACCCTTTTCAGTGCCGTTAAGTTTGCCCAAACGTGTCTGGAGTTTTTAAAAAAAGCATTTCTTGGTTTGGATCACAGTAGTTTCACTTCTGAGAATGTGCGCTAAGGAAGACATGAGCTTACCGGAGAGTTGTATTCGCAAGGGCTATTTGGGGCCGTGTCTGTGATGGTGGAAAGCGGTCAGGGACTTCAGTGCTGCCCAGCTGGGCGGTGTTCAGCTGGAACCCTCCGCGGCCACTGTGTCTTTCCGTCCAGCGGTCATCAACCGAACGTCAGCCTGGGCAGGTGGAGAGTTAAATGAGGACCCTCTAGGGACTTGCGGTTTCGTTGAGAACATGGAGTTGGGCAGAATAGGAAGTGCGTGATAGGATAATAACACAGGGCAGCCGTGTGGGAGGCAGGCAGTGCTGTGGGAAAGGCTGGCAGGCAGATCGGGGAGAGCCCTGAGTGCCAGGGAGAAGGTGCGTCAGCGAGCAGCACGGACGGCTTTGAACTCTGTGCAGAGGAGGCCTTTGTGGTGCGCCGATTTTGGAACCAGGTGGGCGGAAGATTGGAAGATGGGAAGGAGGGAGAGCCTAGGTGTGAGGGGGCGATAGGGCCCTGGGGAGGGAGAGGGAGGGGGGGAGCGTTTCTTCCCTTTGTTCTCACCAGCAGTAAAACACTCCTTTTGTTTTCAGCTCTGGAGCACACACTTTAACACTAAGCAAGATTGTGCCACATATATGTAACTTACTTGGAGACCCCAACAGCCAGGTGAGTATATTTTGGTGAGAAAGAAGTATCCTGCTTATAGACCATCAGGATGCATTTTGGTGTCCTGTGTATACCTGGTAGGCGGGTGGGACTTCATTCCTGTTTGTAATGCTCTGATTATCGTTCCAGATATTAGCATTAGAGCCCGTTAGCATTAATAAGGTATCACTGGTGAATGTGGTGGCCCCTCTGCTCTGTTCTGTGTGTGGCTGAGGCCTCACTGCCTGTGAAGTGACGTCCTCTGTGCCGGCCTCCAAGATAATGTTGCTGGAGTCACTCCCTCTCCAGCCAAGAGGGGGTGAGCTCGGGGGAGAGCGATCAGTGCTGATTGAAGTCAGATAGGGATTGACTCTTGGGGGAAGGGGGATTAGATGGAAAGGGCCTGAGCAGTATGTTCTGAGGGGATGGAAACTTCCCTTATTCTGTGTGGGTGGTGACCCCTTTAGTATATGTAGCTGCAAATTCCTTGATCCCGGACAAACTCTGGATGGTGTTTTATGTAAATCTTCCGTAAATTCAAAAACCAGACTCCAGAGCACCACCTCGTTTGTGTAAGGGAAGGAGAAGAGTTGGCAATCTGGGCAGTCACCAGGCAGGTCCCAGAACTTTCCAAGCCTGGGCTTCAGAAGTGCCAGTTTTCCCACCAGTCAGTTCTGTTTGTCACCGAGAGTCCTTTGTGTTACATTAGTTCGCTCGTACGGGCTCATCAGAAAAACACCTCAATAGATAAAGGGGCCGAAAATTGCAACAGTTCACCAAAGAAATACACGTGGTAAGCAGGCCTCTCATTTTAGGCTGTGACTGGTGATCGCTCACGTGCCCCCCAGAGAGGTCGTGCCAGCTTGTCCTCCACCTCCCACCCCACCCCTGCTCCAGCCCTCTCCCACTCTTCTGGCTTTGCCTTTTCTCACCTCCAGGCCTTCACTCCGCCACGCAGCGCTGCTTCCGTTCAGGTGCCCAGCCCCTCCTCTGGGCATGTGTGCTGACCTGCTGACCGCTCCCCCCGCCCTCACCTGCTTTCTTCTTGCCACTCCCTCCTTTGTCCAGCTTCACTGAAAGTATATGACACTGGAAGTGGGATTTTTGGATTTTTTTTTTTTTTTAAATGTTTGTTTATTTTGAGAGAGAGAGAGAAGGCATGCAAGCAGTGGAGGGGCAGAGAGAGAGAGAGAGAGAGAGAGAGAGAGAGAATCCCAAGCAGGCTCCACCCCATCAGCACAGAGTTCATCTGGGGAATTGAACTCAGGAACCTGTGAGACGGTGACCCGAGCCAAAATCAAGGGTCAGTTGCTTCACACGCTGAGCCACCCAGGCGCCCCTGGGATTTTTAGACGTTTTAATTTACTGAATCATGCTTTCTGTTTCAACATTAATTTGAAAAGAAACTTTAAAAAAAAAAAAAAAAGTTCTAAGTACCAAAATGGGTTATTTTGTCTTTTCTGTCTTTTTGGTTTTCTTTACATTTTTGTTTCCCGTGGGGAGAAAAGTCCATCATTGATCACTGCTATCACACGGTATCCTTTAGTCCAGCAGAAAAGCCAGCCTGGCTGGCGGAATTTCCTTGTTCCTAACTCAGGCGCTGCCACGGGTGACGTGGAATATGCGCGCTGGGCCTCCGGGACACCTGGCCCTGGGGCAGAATGAGGTTGGCGCTCAGTGGGCAGGTTTCGGCGGTCTGCCTCAGAGCCAGATAGAGCCACAGTGCTGAAACCACACTCGGGTGACCAGCTGCAGCCTCACGTCTGCCTTGGCAATGGCCATCTGCACCGTGCGCCCACAGACACGCACGGTCCACGTCTCCCAGAACCCTCCCGCCGGGAGACTTTAACCACCCGCTTCTCTGCACCGCCGCACTCCATCAGTCCTGCTCCTGGGGTGTGGGAGTATGCTGCAGGTGCCTGTGTTCTTGCCCTTACTTTAACCTTCACATCGGGCTTTCCTGCTGTGGGCCCCGCAGGTGGCCCGCCCCCTCTGTGTCCCAGTAAACAGTGGTCCAGTGAGGGAGGGTCATAGATCTGAAAGACCTCAGATTCCATAAAGCATTCAGCGTGGGCCTGCCAGGCAGCGTTTAATATATGGGGCTCTTGGAGTCCCAGCGGCCCCAGATGTCGGGGTTCCTTTTTTCTGGTGAGCCTAAGGGTGGGCAGAAGCCGTAGGGGACCCATTCGCTTGCGTGTACAAGTGAGCACTACGTTGTGCCTTCATCCTGAGCGAGTTACTTTTACAGAACTTGCTTCTCGTTTGGAGCACAGTACTTTGTAGTGCCACAGAAAACGTGTGTCTCTGTATCTCTTGCATCCGGGGTGCTTTAGACCCTCAAATGCTGTCTGACCCTGTAGCTTTGTGGGCCTGAGGAATGATGGTTTCGAAGGCTTAGCATGTTGGTTTCGAACGTGTAGATAGCTCCACTTCCACTAGCCATTGTGTTGTGTTTTGTACACACAGAGTGTGGGTCACAGACTGCTGGCCTGAAACCGAATTGCATTCTAACAGACTGGCATGTGTCTGTGTACACGTGTCTGCACAATGTTTTAGCTTTACATTTAGCATTTTAGTGTTTTTTTTCCTTAAATGTTTATTTTTGAGCGAGGGAGAGGGCGCACACACGTGACTGGGGAAGAGGCAGCGAGAGACGAAGACAGAGGAGCCAAAGCAGGCTCCACACTGTCAGCACAGAGCCCGACACGGTGCCCGAACTCACAAACCGTGCCATCACGACCTGAGCCAAAGTCGGGCGCTTAACCGACTGAGCCACCCAGGCGCCCCTAGAGTCTTGGTGTTTTTACATTTGTCGTATTTCCGACTTCCCTTGAGAGATGAGGAGATGTGACAGAGCTGCCCTGTATTCCTCCAAGGCTGGGTGATGGCAGCCTGTGTGCCCGACCCTCCATATTCCCTTCTCTCTCTGCCAGTGGGGCCCCGGCCGGTGCCATTTGTCGTTACACACCCACCCTGCTGCGCTCGGTTATCGTGCTCCCTGCCTGGGCCATGTAGGCACTTTAGCTGGGCATCTAGCAGGCACTCAAATCTGTTGAGTGAGTTTGTTACTTCCTGTGGCCTTCAAAGCAGCCTTCAGCTCACAGAGGAGAACTTTGGGACTAAAATAGTTTACGTATTTTATGCAGGATGACTCAGCCCCTAAAAGGCCAAGCAGGTACCCAGATCTACGTTGACTCTCAGGCTAGTATTTCCACTAAATCTGTTGATGGTCCAGACTTTCTAAGTAGGACAAGATCTTGCTTGCTCATTAAGGTGATTGGCTGTGAACAAATGCCATCGTTAGAAAGTGAGCCAAGCAATGTGCTTACTAGTGATCCTCAGGACACAGTGGCATTAACTATTTGTGTGATACATACGTGTCTCCATATAAAACTGCTGCCTGACATCAGAAGGTATTTCTTTTCCCAAATAAACTGATAGTCTGTTTTAGTCAGCTTGGGCCGCCATAGCAAAATACCATGGACCCGGTGGCCTGCACAGAAATTGATTTCTCACCGTTCTGAAGGCCGGTAGTTGGAGATCAGGGTGCCGGCGTGGTCTGGTTCTGGTGAGGGGCCTCTTCCGGGTGTGCAGACTGCTCCCGCCCTGTGTGCTCACCTGACCTCTTCGTACACGAGTGGAGAGTGGAGCCAGCTCGTGGATGTCTTTTCTTACGAAGACACCAATGCTGTTGTGCCAAGGCCCTACTCTTAGGACTTCATTTAACCTTAATTATCCTCTTACATAGGTTCTGTCTCTAAATGCAGTCATACTGAGGGTCGGGGCTTCAGCATACAGTGGGGGGTGGGGGGGGGGGACACACAGACATTCGGTCCATAGCATGAGGTTTCCCTTTTCCACCATAAAGGGAAAAGTTCTCAGTGAGGTTCCCTGTCCTGTAACACTGTTCAGGAGTAGTGTGCAGGATCGAGGACTGTACATTGTTCTTTGTGTCCCTACTTCCTTCCTCTGTCTTTTCTCTGTTATTTTGATTTTCATTGCTTGAGACCCAGTCCAAAATCATGTTGCTCCCCTGTCTGGGCCCGCTGGAGTAAGGACACATCTCCCCTCCTCCCCAACCCTCACAGGTTGGCCTTGGTTCCAGGGCACAGCATACTAAAAATTTTTTCCCCATGTTTTTATTTGCAAAATGTTCAATCTAAAGAAAAATGGTAGGGCCAGTAGTAACCTCCGTATTTACCAGTTAACGTTGGTTTTCTCTCTCTCCGTGTGCGTACACACACCCACTGCAGAAATGCACTCTTTTTTTCCTGAGCCATTTGAAAGTATCTTACACGTGTGATAGTTTGACGCTGAGATACTTCAGTGGGTATCTCTCAATAGCAAGGGTATTTTGTCATGCAACTGCCTGCTATTTTCTCATTCAAGAAATTTCAACATTGCTACAGTGATCATGTTTGACGGACAGACAGTCCACATTCAAATTTCCCTGTTTCTGTTTGTTTTCAATCTGTTCTGTTTCTTAAGCCTTGCTTATTGCTGCTTTCTGAGTTCATGTTTGTGTTTGGCCAGCCACTCACCTGCTCTTCCTGAAGCACGTGCCCTGCATCTCTGCTCTCATACCTTTGCACACAGGCTGTACCTTGTTTGGAACCTGTCTCATTCCGTCTTTACCTGGTAAAACGCTGGTCCCCAAGCACATTTTAAGTGGTTCCTTCCTCTTCCAGGAAATGTTTCTTGGTATCTTCTGTGTGCTTCCTCCCTTCCCTAAACTGTGGGAGCTCTTTGTACTCTTATATAATGTTCACAGTATCGTGCTCCGTATTAAATATAGAATTTATGGACTCCCCGTGACCCCCCAACCCCTGTCTCCTTTCAGGACTGTTAGCTTCTTGAATACAGGGCTCTGTGTAGACTTTACTACCCATTTTTGTTGCTCACTAAGTATTTATTTTATTGAGTTAAATCTAGAATGCTTTTTACATGGTATTTTGTTTTTTGTATAATTCACTTATTTGTAGTGTTTTCTGTTTGGGGAGGATGGTCTGAAAATTCTGGTTTCCTGACATCATCTGAAAGAATTGAAAGAACTAAGGGATGTGGACTTTACATGTCTACCGGGATGGGACCTGAATTTACTCACTGGAATTGTACAGCGACGTCAGCCTGTCAAACATGGCTCTGTCTAGTCAAATGTCTATAAGGGATTGTATCACAGTCACCTTGGTAGATCGGTGATACACTCGGGGTGGTGTATAGTCTGTTGTGTCCCAGCAGCGAGTGCTGTGGATTGACACAGAGCAGCTGTAAGATCTCTTCTTTTACATCTAGGTTCGAGATGCAGCAATAAACAGCTTAGTGGAAATTTACAGACATGTAGGAGAACGTGTGAGGGCAGATCTCAGTAAAAAAGGATTACCACAGTCCCGGTGAGTTCAGACTTTTTTCCTTTCTTCTGCTCGTCTTCCCCTATTCTTTTTTTCAGTTAACATCTTGGTTTGCGCTACTTAATTTGTTGTAATTTTATGCAAAGAATATATGGTTGGAGGATTGGTGGTTGGGGATCTTGTCCAGATCCTGTGTCCTGGCCCCTCCCATTCTACTTCTTCAAAAGGAGGATTATCACCCAGACACCTAGCCATGCTTCATGCTGTGTGTTGATTTTAGAAGTATATTTAAAATCGAGTGGTGTTGAAAAATTCACCATTCTTGTGGTTCCTGTAGTTCTATATCTTGTATGCACAAAGCACCTCATGTACTAGGTGCTTAAAATATATTTGTTTGAATTAATGAAGCCTTTGCAGAATGAGTCCGGATAGAAATAGAGAAGTAATTCTTTGAAATGGTAGTATTCTGTCAATCTCAGTACATCGAGACCAATGCCAGGAGCTCAGCATCTCATCAGGTCCAAGACAGCCTGAGTCCACAGATGTCTCTGTTGTAGTCAAAACTGTAAAAAATAATGAACAACTGGATATCCATAATTTTAAGTGTGATGGACAAACCTTCAACCTTTTGGTGCCCCGTTACTTTAAGTGAGAGAGTAATGCGTGAGTCCTGGGAAGCTGGACGTGGCCTCGGCTTATGGAGTAGCTTATCCGAGCCTGTCACTGTGTCCCTGGAGATGACGGAAACGTGAAAGCCCAGAAACGTGAAGTGACTTGGGAGAGTACACAGAAGCCCTGTCTCCTGACCCCCCTTTTAATTTTCTGTACCCTGTTTCACAAGAGGTTAGAGAGTCTTGGGAGTCCAAATATGGAATGGGACTTTGAAATATACAGGAGTCCTTTGTCTTGATGTCCCTTGATTGGATGTGATGGAAGTGGACCTTTTACCCTAAAGTAGGAGTTCCAGGAGCAGTCGAGTGGGGCTCTACTGTGTTGTCGTGAGTCCTGTCTGACCCCAGGTTGCTCACCATGGCACCTGAGCTGCGTGCAAGATAATTAGGTGGGGATAAAACTATTTTCATGTTTTTGTATAACATGTCAGCTGTGAGAATAGACTTTTTTGTTACTGTGTTTTATGAGCCTCAGCTTTCTGGTCTTTGCGTATATGGGAGAACATTTAGGAGAAAGACGAACCCAAAGATTAAAGCACTGCACAGTGTCCCAGGGAAAATTGGAGGGCCCGGGTGAGCAGGGAGAGCAGGGCTGGAGGGAGAGGGCTTCTTACTGAAGCCCTGACGTCAGCATCACCGTTGGGAGACAGGCTGTGAGCACTGAAGCCCTTCCCTGCTCTCCAGGGATGGCTTCACCAGGCTATGTAGCTTGCGGTGGTCCCAGGCCACGAGCACGCCATCTCACCCAGTGGGACTTCCTGCATCCTGTCTAAAGGCTGCTCCTGGGTCCAGGAGGTGACAAGGGAACACGGAGCTCTCGAGAGGCGAAGGTGCAGAGGAGACTACTGTCCTTGGGGAGGCCTTCTCGCAAGGCTGGCTTTGGGCTGGCAGCTGGGAGCTACTATCTGGGGGGCTTCCCACCATTCCCAAAGAGTGGGCAAGAGTGGGTCACTGTGCCCCAGCAGTGGGTGTTATGCCGAACACCTGCTTTCCTTCTGGGTGTCCGGCATTTTGGTAAGTGCTACGCAGGGGGTGTCTGCGTGACCAGCCCGGCAGAGAGCGGGGAGACAGCACGGCACACACGTTGTCACAGCTCGCTGCTGGGGCATTTAGCGCATCTCCTGTGACTCCACTCCACTGGGAGGGGCTCTAGGAAGCTTGTGCCTGGTTTCCTCCAGACCTCACCCCGCGTACCTTCTCCCGTTGCTGGTTTCTCAGAGAGTCCTTAAGTATGGTAGTGATTGCTCTGAGTGTGACTGTGTGCCGAGTCCTGAGTCCTTCCAGTCCATCGTTAAACCTGGGGCTGGTCTTGGCGACCCCAACACAGAGAGCGATTTAGGTAAGGTTCTAGGGGCATTTAATGCTAGCCAGAGCTGGGGCTAGAACCTTTTTGTCCAGACACCCAGTACTGGTTTTTTTCCACTACCACCCTCCTTTTTTTTTTTTTTTTTTTTTTTTTAATATTGAAAAGCTACAGAAGAGCTTGGGCCTCCGAATGAGAATGAGGTTTGCCGATATTTCGTGTGACCTAAATTACTTCCTACAAATTGTAGACCACACGGAGAGGGCAGTCCTAGGGAAACGGGCCCACATCCTTCACGGCTGTCGTCGTAAAACTGGTGGACACAGTGCCTGGAGAGGGAGGCTGTTGGTGCTTCAACGGCATCATTCCGGTGAAAGAAGCCAAAACTTCATGTTTCTTTGTATTGATTACAAGACCCTTCACTAGCACTGTGACGGTCTGAGGCCCCGGCTGCCACCTTTATTTCGATTTTGCTGGTGATACATACAAATGGAATGAAATTCCGCTCTTTTAAAAAATCCTCTGGTTGTTCAGAAAATTCATTGTCTGCTATATGTGGCTCCAAGGGGCTGACGGGAGTACTTGAACGTTCTAGACTTCTGGTACATCGTTTACATACACCTGTTTTGCTGTTATGTGAGCATCGTTGATTTTCAGCCTAGCAAGACACCACAAGACTAATAAAATACTGTGGGATGTGCGCAGTGCTTTCTGACACTTGGATTTAATCCTGCAATAGAAATGCTGTACTCTTAAGAGTTTGTCCATTGAGTACGTGTTGTATTTGAGAAGATTAATTCGATCTCTAAGAAATACGTGATGAAACAGATGCCTTCACATCAGCTGAGTGACTTAAATGATAAGAGCCATAATGTGCTTTGAGGTGCGGTTTCTTTTTCCATTTCACAGCTGGGCAGACGCTTGGCCTTTCGTCAGCTTCACGTTGGGGGGACTGGACCTTCGCTTTTGGGTCACGTATTCAGTTATGATTTGGGTCTCGTTATCTATCTGGTGGCTAAAATCACATGCAACCAGATAACGTGGAGATAGTCAACAACATCTTCTGCACATCAGAAGGTCTCCGCATAGTTGAGTTTGGTCAGTATAGCATTTTACAGTCTTACACACACTGTCTTCGCAGTTCGTGCACATGGTGTGGTCGGAAAGTAACGTGATGAATTTCTGCCTGACTTTGTAAGATGCCATGGTGTCGTGCGGTATTTGTGAGACATGTGTGGCACACCTGTAGTTCCTTGTGGCTTCTTTCCTAGACACAGGCTTTTAGCCCACTGTGACATTCACTGTCACCCCATGGCACATTCCAGAAAATATCTTTATCCACCATGACAGATTTTAGTTCACGAAGTTTATGGTGTTAAATTGCTTCTGAGACCGTCATTTGGGAACCAGACTCCTCAAACAGTAGCTGCTTTAAACCTGAAGGTCCTTTAATTCGTAGATGGAGCTGTGGCCTGGTCCTCTGATGCATTTGTTAGCACTGGCCTCTCACACCTATAGTTTTGCATGGCTCTGTCAGTGTATTTGTTTTGCTACCTCAACTTAAAAAATTTATGAACATCCACTAGTCATTACTAACAGTTGTGTCGCTAAGGGAAGAATTGAAACTTATTTTTAAGTTGCTTGTGTAAGCTTTAGCGGTATAGAGAGGGCCCAAGGCAAAAGCAGAGGAGAAATGTGTTCTGTGATGTTCCTTCATTTTTAACTTTTACATGCGAGGCGTTTACACAGAGTTGACTCAATTTATAAGATACACGGAAGAAAGGCAGTCCCTTACCCTTCTGCCATCTCCCCACAGAGGCAAACACTGGGTGCTGACTGCCCTGTCTCTGTGGTTGTAAATACCGTGCACGTGTTGTCCTGTGTGGTTTCTGTCGCTGTAAGAATTGTACTTTGCATGACGGAGGATGAATTTCAGCTCCTCCTGACCATGCCAAGCCATTTGACATCTCCTTGTCCACCAGTTGTAGCTATGTTTTACTTGTGGTTATGACAGCATTTTGTTTATATTATGACCGTGTGTGCTATTTACAGCCCACTGTACCCGGGGAACTGATGGCTTTACCCTTTTTTTCTGCACAACATTTTGTTTTCCCTGGGTTAATGATGGTCTTACTTTCATTTGAGTAGTTGTCTCCATGCTTACCGTGTGCTAGTACCGTCTACATACTGCCCTTGAACCTGCTCCAGTCTGGACTGGCTGCCCTCACCATCTCTTCCTTTATCGTCCTGATGTCTCTCTCTTGTCATCATCCTGGGGCTTCACTTCTGTCTTCTTAGCCGGTGCACCTGTTTCTCAAAGACCACATCTTCTCTTTCCTGGTTTTCTTTCTCACTTGAGTTGTGCATATTCTTCAGTAGCTGTCCGAGAAGAGACATGGAGAAGGAAAACTTTTTTGACTTTGAGGAGTCTTTGTTCTATCTTGATATTAATAGTGTGCTGCGGTTTAGAACTCCAGATTGGAAGGCTTTTTCCAGAATGTTAAAGCCAGTGCCCCATTGTGTCCAGCTTTCAGTGTTTCTACTGAGAACTCCAAAGTCCTTCTGATTCTTCATCCTATGTAGATAACTTTGGTTCTCTTTGCACCCAGAGTTTGTCTGAAACTTTATGTCAATGGGGCTTTTACGAGACTATACTCATTTTTTTGTGCAGTGCCCTTGGAGGGCCTTTCAGTCTGGGCGGGGACTTGGACCAGTCCTCTGATTTCATTTTTTCCTCCCATTTCTGTCTTGATAATTTTGCTCCACCTTCTGGGAGATTTTCTCAAATTTATCTTCCAACCATTCCATTATTGGATATTTGATTTAAAATTTTTTCCTTTTTTGTTACAATTGTACGTTCCCTTTTTATAGCATTGTTTCGGGTTTTCTAAAATAAGAGCCTTCTTGAAATATTCTTATACCATAACTTTCATATTTTTCATAATTTACCGTTTCCCCTTTAGAGTGAACAGTTCAGTTTTCACTGTATTTAGAAAGTTATGTAGCCATCACTGCTATCAAGTTTTAGAACATTTGAAAAGAATCCCTGTTTCCATTAGCAGTCACTCTCCATTCCTTCCTTCCACCCAGACTGGCAACCACTCGTCTATTTTTTATTCCTATGGATTTGCCTGTTTTGAGATTTGCAGGTAAAATCACACAAAGTGTGATTAAATGACCTTGTGACAGCAGGAATACCAAATGAAGCCATTTAATGCTCTAATTAAAACATTAATATAATTTTATTGCCTTGAATGATTTAATATTGCATCTTAAAACATATAGTCCCTATGGGCATGTGCTGCTGATATGCTTAAAATGCTGAATATGCAGTAATGCAAAATGTTACAATTTGCTGAGAGTAGTTTAGATGGTACGTCTGGAATTCTCCAGTAAGGGTGGGACAATAATTAGTGATATATGTACTCTTGGAGTAATTTTAAAAACTTGATTTCAAATGTAAATGTTAACACAATTCCATGATGTATTCAAACACGAAATCAAGATAATCAAGGTATATATAAATCTAAATAACATAGAGAGTTAGTTTAGGGAGTGATTGATCTTGAAGAATACCCACTAAACAGCCTGAAAGATATATGACACATGTAAGTCAATTTGTTAATCAGCAGCTCATATGGAAAATGTAATTATTTTTATAAGTCATCTTTTTATTTTGTAAATTTTTACAAATACATGGGTTTAATCAAACAAAACAAAACAAAACAAAACAAAACAAAATAAATAAAATCACACAAAGTGTAACTTTTCCCTGACTGCCTTCTTTCACCTACCACGGTGTGTTCAGAGTTCAGTCACACTGTAGCATGAGTCATTCCCTCGTATCGCTGAATACAATTTCACTGTGTGTCCTTATCCATTCCTCTGTTGTTTATCCATTCCTCTGTTGATGGGCACTCGTTTCCACCTTTTGGCTATTGTGAATAATGCTGCTATGAAAATGGATGCGCAGGTAGCTCCTACGTTCCTTGCATCCAGTTCTTTTGGTTAGATTTTAGAAGTGGACTTGCTGGATCGTATCCTGTTAGGTTTAAGTTGTTGAGAAACCGCCATACCGTTTTCCAGAGGTGTTGTACCATTTTGCATTCCTACCAGCAGTGCCAAAGGTGGTGGTTTTGTGTTTTTGTGTTGTTTTATTTTTGATAATAGCCATCCCAAGGCGTACCTCATTGTGGTTTTTAGAAATTTTCTTTACCTTTCTTGAAGATCACTTGACCGTTAATGTAAGGATTTCTTTTTGTAATTTCGTTGATCTGTATGTCTGTCCTCCTGGTACCTCACTGTACCAGCTTTGTAGTAAATTTTGAAATCCAAGTTTGTTCTTCTCAAGATTGTTTTGGTTATTCTGGGTGCCTTGCAGGTCTACGTGAATTTTAGGATGTACTTGTCAATTTCTGGGAAAAGGGCAGCTAGGAATTCGGTAGAAACTGAATTCACATTGAGTTTGGGGAATACTGCCCAGAGATCAAGAGTCGCATGCTCTTCCAGCTGAGCCAGCCGGACACCCCTAGGTGTTATAATCCAGTCTCTTTACTTGGTTATAGGCCTGTTCAGATTTTGTCTCCTTTTGAGTCCCTTTTGGTAGTTTGTGACTGTCTAGGAATTTGTCCACTTAAGGTTATCTAATTTTTAACACACAGTTCATAGGCTTTTTTTTTGTTTGTTTTTATTTTTGTAAGGATAGTTGTACTGTGCCTTCCTTTATCTTTTAAGTTTAGTAATCTGTGTCTTTTTTTTTTTTTCTGATCAGATTAAAGATTTGTCAAATTTGTTTTTTTTTTTTTTCCAAAGAACTAAGTTTTGACTTCTTGATTGTTATTGTTTTTCTGGTTCCTATTTCATATATTTCTGCTTTAATCTTTATTTTTTCCTTCCTTTTGCCTGGTTTGAGTTCCCAGTTTTTTAAGATAGAAAGTTAGGTTATTGATTTAATACCTTCTTTAAAAAAATTTTTTTAAGGTTTATTTCTTTTTGAGAGAGACACACATACATAGAGTGTGAGTGGGGGAGGGGCACAGAGAGAGGGAGACAACAGAATCTGAAGCGGGCTCCAGGCTCTGAGCCGTTAGCACAGAGTCTGATATGGGGCTCGAACTCAGGAACTGTGAGATCCTGACCTGAGCCAAAGTTGGACGCTTAACTGACTGAGCCACCCAGGCACCCCTAATATCTTCTGTTTTAATGTAGGCAATTACACCTGTCAGTTTCTTTGTAAGTACTACTAAAGCTGCATACTGTGTTGTGCATATTGTGTCCGTTTTTATTCGTATTGGAGTATTTTTTAATTTGCTGTTTGCTTTTATCTTTGACCTCTTTGTTATTAAGTGTTATGTTAGTGTTTTGAGTGCTATTTAACTGTTATTTAAGTGCTGTTGTGTTATTTGTGTTTTATTAAATTTTTACATTATTTGTGATTTTCTCATTTTTACTTGTCATTGATTTCTAATTTTATCTTAACTGCGGTTATAGATCATAATTTCTATGTTCTGTGATTTCATTTCTTTGAATTTTGTTTTAGGCTTGTTTTGTGTTCTGGCGTGTGATCTTCCCTGGAGAAAGTTCCAGGTGCATTTGAGAAGTATCTGTATTTTGTTAATTATTGAAATGTGTGATATTGAAGTCTCCAATTAATACCACTAAATTATTTATTTCTCTCTTCAGTTCTGTCACCTTTTGCTTCATATATTTTGGGGCTCTGTTCTTAGGTACATAAAATTACTATATCTTCATGATGTGTTGACCCTTTTGTCATTGTAAAATGTCCTTGTCGCTGGTAGCAATTTTTGTCTTCAAGTCTATGCTGTCTAATAATAGTATAGCCACTCCAGACCTCTTTTGAGCACTGTTTGCATGGAGTATGTTTTTCTGTCCTATTATTTTCTGTCTCTGTCTTTGTATCTAACCTGAATCTCTTGTAGGTAGCATATAGTTGAGTGTTATTTATTCAGTCTGATCATCTTTGCCTTTTCAATGGAGTGTTTAATTCATTCATATTTAATGTAGTATCAATGAGATTTTATTTCTGCTATTTTGCTGTTTGTGTTTTGTATGTCATGACCCCTTTGTTTCTTCTCTGTTACTCCCTTATTTTATGTGAAAAATATTTTTTTGTGTACCATTTTAATTTTCTTGTTTCTTTTACTATTCTTTTTTGGAATTATTTTCTTAGTGTTTGCTCTGGGGATTTCAGTTGACATCTGAATTTATAGAAGCTTAGTTAGAATTATTACCCTTAATTAATTTCAGTATTAAAAACTTTACTTTTCTGTTTTCTCCCTTCCTTTCTTCTGTCGTGTTTATTTATATGTCTTTATATATTACAGCTCACCAACACACACAGTTTTATAATTATGGCTTTATGTAGTTTCCCGTTAAGTTATGTAGGAGACGAGAAGAGTTAAAAACAAAAAATATATATATTTATACTGTCTGTTATGTTTACCTAAGTTTTATGTTTACCTTTGTAGTTATTTTTACTGGTGTTTTTTATATCTCCATGTGGATTTGGGCTAATGTATGGTCTCTTTTCATTTCAGTCTGAAGGACTCCTCTGGTTTTTTTTGTTTATCTAGGAATGTCTTAAATTCTTCATTTTCCCCTACCCAGAGCCTAAAATTCGTTCATGTAAAGACTGAAATATCATTGGTCCAGAGAGGATTCTCTGCTTCATTTTTGAAGGATAATTTTGTTGGATACAGAATTCTTGGTTGAGATTTTTAGGTTTGTTGTTGTTTTTTAATGTGCGTATGTATTTATTTTCAAATTATTGAGGTATACTTGGTTCAGATTTAAAATTTTAAGACTTTGAAATCACTGCCACTTGATCTCCACTGTTTTTCCTTTTTTTTTATGAGAAATTATTTATTTATTTTTTAATTTTTTTTTTTTAACGTTTTATTTATTTTTGAGACAGAGAGAGACAGAGCATGAACGGGGGAGGGGCAGAGAGAGAGGGAGACACAGAATCGGAAGCAGGCTCCAGGCTCTGAGCCATCAGGCCAGAGCCCGACGCGGGGCTCGAACTCACGGACCGCGAGATCGTGACCTGAGCTGAAGTCGGCCGCTTAACCGACTGAGCCACCCAGGCGCCCCTTATTTATTTATTTTATTGAGGATTCGTTGTACACAAAGAGTGCCTTCCCTGTTGTTGCTTTCAAGATTTTGTCTTTTCTTCCAGCAGTTTGTTTCTCATGTGTGTTGGTTAGGATCTCTTTAAGTTTATTCTATTTGGAGTTTGTTGAGCTTCTTGAATATGTAGGTTAAAATTTTATATAAAATGTGAGAAGTTTTTGGCCATTATTTCTCCATATATTCTGTCCTTTTTTTCTTTCTTCCGGTATTTCATTATATGTTTTGTTGGTACGTATATATGTATATATGTTGGTACATTATAAGAACATGAACTCTTAGGCTCTGGTTTGTTTGTTTGTTTGTTTGTGCCCTGTTCCTTTTCTTTTGTTTCTCAGACAGAATATTGTCAACTGACTCCTCTTCAAGGTTGCAGCTTTTTTCTTCTCTCAACTCAAATTTGTTGTTGAGCCCTCTTGTGAATTTTTTTTTTTTTTAAGATTTTGTTTTTTTAAAGTAATCTCTATGCCCAACGTGGGGCTCAAACCCACAACCCAGAGATCAGGATTTGCATGCTCTATCAACCAGTCCAGTGAGGCACCCATCTAGTGAATTTTTTATTTCAGTTTTATACTTTTCATTTGTAGAATCTCTATAGGATTCTTATGTTTTCTGTCTCTTCAGTGATATTCTCTATTTGGTGAGACGTTCTTATACTTACCTTCAGTTCTTTAGAAATAATCTCCTTTACTTATTTTCAACATACTTATAATAGTTGATTTCAAATATTCATCCAATAAGTTCAGTCTCTGGGCTTCCTTTAAGGATAGTTCTGATGACTGATTTTTGTGTTTTTTTTCTCCTTATGGGCCATATTTTCTTGCTTCTTTACATGTATAAATTTTTTGTTGAAACAGGTCATTTAAAATAATATATTGTGCACCTTTGGACATCACAGTCTGTTTTTCTCTGCAGATTTGTTGTTCTTGGTGTTTGTTCCTCCCTGCTTGTTTAGTAATTTTCCTGAACTAATTCCATAAAGTCTATATTTTTTTCTTATGTGTATGGCTACTGAAGTCTCTACTTGGTTAGCATAGTGTCTAGCTAATGATTTGATAGACATTTCCTTGGATGCCTTAAACCAACCAGTCAGCCTCGCAGCCTTTGCTGAAGTGCTGTCTGTGTATGTTGGGGAATGTTTTCCGTGTTCTGGTGGGCAGTTTATGCATCTCTGCCTTCCCCTTTTCTGTCTGCTTGTGCAGAGCGTCAAGGTCAGCCAGCGATGAGACATTAGTGTGTTCTCAGGTCTTAGACTTTCCTACAGTCTTGCACCTATGCATAGTCTTTCAGATTCCCAGGAATGTGTCAGATTTTTTTTCAAAGTCCCCTGTGGACATCTCATTCTCCATTTTTCTTTGTAAGCTTTTTGGTCAGTGTCTTTGCCCCAGTTGTCATCATCTTAGGCAGTTGCCATGTTAAGCAGTTATTGCTGATTCTTTTTGATCTTGGCTTCAGGCGTAAGAGTCTCTCCTACTGAATGTGCTGTGAATCATGTAAAATAAAACCCTGCGAATGGGGATTCTAGGATATGCCAGACAGGTCAAATCATTACAGTTCTCCTGGAATGGGGATTTTTATGGTGCTCCAGACTTGCTCAGCTCTTCCCAGTGGCTTTGAGGCTGCTGGTTTTCAAACTATTATGATTGTGAGGTTGTTGATTTTCAGCTGGTGAGTTGGTGATGGAAATAAGACACAGCAAAACAGTGAAAAGCTTGCTGTCCTTACCAAGATTGAGCAGTTTTTCTTGAAGAGGGCTCCTTGGACTGTAGCAAACCTTTGTTTAATTTCCAGAGCTTTGAAAAACTTGATTTTGACATATTTTGCGAATGTTTGCTTTGTTCTTTGGAGGAGCAGATTTTCTGTCATTTTGAAGGTCTCCTTCCCTGTTTGCTTTTATAATCGCACTATTTTCTTTATCTCTTTGGGAGTATTAATGATATATTTTAAAAACTTCTCATTCTTCTTCTTTCCTCTGAATTGGGATTCTGGGGTATACGTTTGTTCATCTTGGGACTCCCTTTTTCACTTTAGAAGCTTTGCTCACGCATCTTTGAATTGGTTTGTCTGCTCACATTTAAGAGTAGTAGACTAAAAAGTCACTTAGCTCTGAGTGTATGAGTGGAGCTTGTTGACTGTGAGCTTACTAGTGCTTTTAGGAAATTATTTTAAATTTATATTGTAGGATATTCTAGGAAGGAATAACTAGATCTCACGCTAAAAAAAAAAGCAATGCCAGTTGGGATTGAGGAGTTGGATATAAATTTTGAATTCAGAAAAACCAGGAAGAAATGGTACTAGTTATTTGTGAGAATAGTAAAGAAATTTAATTCAGATTTGAGATCCAGAGATTTCACAGACAAAAATGAAAAACACTTGGTGGCTTCAGAGGGTAATCGTTACTTCGACACATCATTCAGTGTCTCTGAATGTATAAAACTCACCCTGTTTGGCTTGTGCAAATTCGCTGGTCCCAGGGAGGCGTTGTGTATTGCTGTGTTCAGAGCTAGCAGACAAAAGCCATTCCTAAGGAATGCTCTGTTGGGGTTAGACTGTCCTGAAGCCAGGTTACTGGTCTCTTGAGGTGGTAGCCTTCTTAGGAGCCGCCGTATAGGCATCGCTGAGTAGAGAATGAGGTGCACCTACTGAGACGGGTGTGGGTAGAGGGAAAGGCATGCCTTCCCGAGGGATTTCTGCATGAAAGTGCAGGTACCGAAAAGGCAGCAATCATTTTAGCCTTCTCATCCCTAGTTGTTTGGGCCTGCTAGTTGGGGGTAATGTGGCCCCAGTGAGTAGACATTACCCCAGATGGAGTCTACAGTCTTGTTCTCAGTTGCCATTGACAAGGTGACTACTCTACCAGGAACGGATGAAATACTTGCCCCTCGCAGTAATTTTAGGACCAGCGAGGCTAGAGGTATGCCTTGTCCCTACCTTGCAAACTTGCAGGCATGCTCACGTCAGAGGGTGTAGTTGTGACACAATAAAGTGGTAAGTTGGTCAGGGCATGCCCTGGCAACCTGTGTAGTGATATTATTTATGTGCTTTTTTATGCCACTGGAGATCTTTGGTGCTCATAAAAGGGAAGGTGATGGAAACATCATAGGAAATTGATTCTAAGACATTTTTCCAGATCTTTAGTAGCCTCTGGATTTGAAAGTGAGTTTTACTCATATCTGGTCCTCAGGTGACACAAGTTTTTTGTAATTCAGTGGTGCCAACTTTGATTAATTGGTAATGGCTGTCTGGAGCAGGTCGGGGAAGGATTTTGAGGCTACATCTGGGCTTAGATGGAAAGATGGGCCAAGAAGATTGATCTCTGCCATGGTGTGGGAAGGGGGAGAGGCAGTATGTCAGGCCCCTTTATCCCCTCCATTTTACCTCTCTTTGCTGATATGTAGTTTTGGCTCCCCTGTGACTTAGAATGTAGCATCCTAAGTAGGAAAGAATGAAGTAGAAGCTGTAGAAATTAGGGACTTTACACACCTCAGCGTCTGGCCAGCTCAGTACTAGACTCAGTGAATGAACTCTGAAGGAACGGAGGCCAGAATGTGTGCAGTTTCTGTAGTGAGGGCAGGAACAGTCTTCACGCCGTGATGTAACTCTCCTGCGTGACGTACAGAATACCAAAAGTACATGGTTCCCATCCCTGTCCTGAAGAAGAGCCCATTCTAGTTGCGAAGAAAAGACAAACATGTTTGAAATGATTAGAGCTTGTATGACAGAATGGTTTGTAAGCAAGTGCTAAAATTTCTAGTCTGGTCCCTGGAATTGGTGGTGTAGGTTTGAACGCAAAAATATATTGCTTTCGAATCTCTGCCTTTACACTTATTCCAGTGTATCTGTTTTGGCTTGGGAAAGCCTAGTTTTTTCTTGACTTTTTCTACCAGGCGAGATTAGCACCCATCTACCCCACCCCGTTTTCCTCTCATTATTGGTGTCACTAGGATGGAATATTTTGACTGGTTTAAGGGATTTTGTTTCAATTAAAGTGTCAAGGTGAAAATGATCCATTAATAGAAAATGTCATGTAGATTTTTTTTTCAATTAAAGATTACCTAGTCACTGTTTGTTTCTGGAGAAATTACTTAAGCATTTCTGAATTAAGTGTAAGTCACAGAAAAGCCTGTATATTGTAATGTTGGTGCATTTGAACAGTAACAGTCTGTGCTTAGAAATAGGAGAAATACAGGCTTTTCATAATGTATACATTTTGTGTCGAGTAGTCAGTTTAATGCAGTGTCTGAGATCACGGGCTGTGGATTCTTACTCTCCGGGCTAGCATCTTCTACCCTGACTGTGTTACCCTAAGCAAGTTACTGGGTCTTGATTTCTTCATCTGTAAAATGGGGATGATAATCTCATACATGGCTGTGGTAAGGATTAAACAAGATTTTTCAGAGAGAGCCCTAAGTCAGTGCTTGGTCTGTAAGTGCTTGATTATTATTGGATGTTATTAATGTTATTAATGTAGTTGCTGTTTTTGTTATTAAGTGGGTTTATATCATTGACTTTTTTTTGGAGTGTGATTCAGTTTCACATTAGTGTTTTAATATAATTGACTGTGAACAGTGATTAACAGTCTTTACATATATGTGTGCTTTTTTTTCATACAGGTTGAATGTAATTTTTACAAAATTTGATGAAGTTCAAAAATCTGGAAACATGATCCAATCAGCAAACGGTGAGTAGAAAAAGCAGTTGTTCTATTTTTGCCTTTTCAGTTTTAGGTCCGAAATGCTCGTGCTATTTCTGAACAGCTGAATTTGATACCTTGAGAACAGTTTCTAGGTCTGAAGACTTAACCTCCATTGACCCTCCCCCTTTCCCAGGCCAGAAGCTGTGAGGTTGTTGGCTTTCTTTTGTAGCTCGCACTGAATTCGGGAACTAATCCTGTTGGCTTTACTGTTACAAGCACATTTGGACTCCCTGGGCCTCTGCCGCAGTCGTTGCCCTTCTCCTGCTACCGAGCTGTCGTGCTCTTTTCCCTGTGCTCTCACGGTAGACACGCAACCACTGTCCTTGCTGTTACTCTCTCCCGCCGCCCACGGGCTGTTTTCCATACAGCCATCAGAGGGATCCTTCTGTTTTTATTATTTTTCAATTTTTGAAATTTAAGTAGGCTCCACGCCCATCGTAAGGCTCGAACTCACGACCCTGAGACGGAGTCACACGCTCTGCCAGCTGAGCCAGCCAGGCGCCCCCAGAGTAATCCTTTTAGAATGTAACTCGAGTGGTGTTAATCCCCTGTTCAGAATCCTCCAGAGGTTTTCCATCACACAGAGACTGCAGTTCGGTGGCTCACCATGGCCCACCAGGCCCTGACACGATCTGACGCTGGCTACCATTCTGATATCGTGATGTTCTTCTCCAAGGTTCTCTTGGCTCTACTTCCATTGGCCTCCTTACTAATTTTGAACATTCCATGCTTCTCCTGCTTCAGGGCCTCTGTGCTTACAGTTCTTTCTGCTTGAAACATTTGTCCCCTGGGTGTCCCCGTGGCTCTCCTTCTCATTCCATCCAGATCTCGGCTGCAGACACACTCCATTACCGAGGTCAGCCAGTATAGCATATCCAGTGTTCGAAGGGTACTCTGTGCCTTCATCCTGTTTAATGTTCCTTCTTACTGCGTATCACTGCAAAATGTTTGTTCACGAGGGCAAGGACTTTGTATTATTCCTTTCTTTACCTTTAGTGCCTCAAAAGTTCCCTGGCATGTGGTATAGGTGTGCAATAAATATTGTGGAATAAATAAACAAAATAACTTAGATTTGAACTGTGACTTACTGTTTCTGGTACCTGTATTCATTTTACTATACCTTGTGAGGATGTTTGAGGACAAGTGGATATTTCTTGTGATTCCAGAAGGGGAAGAAAAGACAAGTGAATCACTGTATGAGTGAAGTCCTCATAAGGCAGTTGCCAACAAGGACTTTTTCTAACTCTCAGATAGCTCATTGCATCATGGTGATTTCAGGGCTCTTAGATCACCACATAGCTTTCACGTTTTGAATATCTTGAGGTTGTAAAAAAGAGTTTGTCACTTTCAGGAAAGTTCCTCCTAGTACATAAAGGCAGAGCAGAAACAGGATCCCGGTCTTTGGACCTCTGCTCAGCTGTGTACCTACCATATCAGTAGGGAATTTGTCATTGGATAGTATGTTTCTTATAAAATGCTTAAAGACCTCTAAACATACTTTCATTAATCTCTCTTAACTTCTCTTTCGTATGTTTGTAAAAACATAATATTAAGAGGGGAAAAAGAATATTTACTATAATTATGCTATCACCAACAAATCAGTTTTCATTTATTGCATATTCACTTGTAGTTCATTTTCTGTAACTATATAATTTGTATGTAATCTTATTGCATAATTTCTGTACATTGCCCCCTACTTTTTTTTTTTTTTTAAAGAACTTATTTATTTATTTATTTTGAGAGAGGGAAGGGCAGAGAGAGAGGGAGGGAGAGAATCCCAAGCAGGCCCAGCACTGTCAGTGCAGAGCCTGACATGGGACTCCATCTCAATGAAACGCAAAATCATGACTGAGCTGAAATCAAGAGTCAGATGTGTAACCAGCTGAACCACTCAGGCACGCCTATTCATTTTTCTTTTAAAGTTTACTTATTTGAGAGAAAGAGCACATGTGCGCAAGCAGGAGAGGGGCAGAGAGAGAATCCCAAACACTCTCAACCCTGTCAGTGCCAAGCTCAATGTGGGGCTCGATCCCATGAACCATGAGATCGTGACCTGAGCTGAAATCAAGAGTTGGATGCTTAACTGACTGAGGCCCCCAGGTGCCCCTGAAGATTTTCTTTTTGAGTAATCTCTCGTCAACATGGGGCTTGAACTTAAAATCCCAAGATCGAGAGTTGCCTGACCTCCCGACTGAGCCAGCCAGATGTCCCATCCCCTGCTTTTGTATATACTTTTATATGTGCTTTACAACATATCTATGGTGGAGCTGGGACCAGGACTCCACAGATATCCAGTGATGAGTGGCACTGCTGGTGTAGGCAGGGCAGCCCAGCCAGTTGCAAGACACGGGCTCCTAAGTGTGTGTGTGTGTGTGCGTGCACGTAGTTGGTGTGTTTTCCCAGTTTAAAACTTGTTGGTACCAAGATAGAAAGTACCAGGTAAAGAGGTAAGGGCGGTGGCTGAAAAGTGAGTTTGTGCTTTATAGCCTGTGTTATAAATTATAGCTATGAAACAGAATCCCATTATGCTGCTGGCACAGGGAGAAGGACCACACCCATGCTGGAGGCTTGTCTGGGAAAGTGTGTATATACTGAGTTTTAATGAACATGACACACAGGATTTAATCGTCAAGAATACTAAAATCCTGTGGTATTGGGTGCATCATAGCAACATTTTATTCTAAACGTCCACATGTAAATACTGCCCCTGCATATCCCTATATGTGTGTATATGTGGTAAAGCGGTAAGCACTGAGAATGAAAACAGTACTTTTAGGCATTTGTGTTAAAAATAATAGATGGTAAGGAAATTTTAATTCAAAACTTCCTGAAGGCCTTAAAATTTCAGCTTTCTTCTGAATATATGTAGTATTATTTTTTAATTGTTAGGGCCAAAACAGAATAAGGCATATATATAAAGATTTTAGAATTCTTAACCCAGAGAAGTTTAGTCTCTTTACTGTAACTTTGAGAGACTTAGGTAAGATGTTCAGTAGCTGTCAAAAGCAAACCACTTAATTTCTTTCTTTTCTTGAGTCATTGAACATCCTGATAGCATAGAGAAACCATAGTCAGAACATAATAAAACCCATCCCCCCTTCTAATTTTGGGGGTTTTTTGCCCATTGATTCCCAGTGGAACCAGTTTTTTAATTGCTCTGGACATCAGACCATTGACTGCTCTGCTTACTGCTTTCTCCAGTTTGCTCCTTATATAGGTAGACTCTGACTTTTCTGAACTCTTCTATTGGTTCTTAGAATTTTTGTAGATTCCTTGGCATTTTCTGCGTAAACAAATCATCTGCAAATAGGAATAGTTTTATCTCTTTGAGATCTGTATACTTTTTCTTTTTCTTGCCTTATTGCATTGGCTAGAATTTCTTCCACTACATTAAGTACAAGTGGTGAGAGTAGACATCCTTACATTGTTCCCAGTCTTAGGTCCTTCACAACTAAGCATGATGTTAGTTGTAGTTGTTTTTGTAGATATTCTTGAGCAAGATGAGGCAGTTCTCATCTATTCCTATTTAAGTTTTTATCACAAGCAGGTGTTGGATTATTTTTGGAGGGGAAATCATCAGCTTATTTTAAATATTGAGATATAATGGGGGTGCCTGGGTAGCTCAGTTGGTTAAGCGTCCGACTTTGGCTCAGGTCATGATCTCACACTCTTGGGTTTGAGCCCCACGGCAGGATCTGTGCTGACAGCTCAGAGCCTGGAGTCTGCTTCGGACTCTGTGTCTCCTCTCTCTCTGTCCCTCCCCGGCTCATGCTTTATCTTTCTCTTTAAAATAAACAAACATTTTTTAAAACGTAATAAATACTGAGATATAATCTATAGACAAAAATTTACTTTTTTAAAGTGTATACTTCTGTGTTGTTTTGTATATTTAGAAAACTGTGCAGTTATCTAATTCCATAATATTTTTATCACCTCCAAGGAGACCTATGATCATTAGCACTCCCTGTTTTCTTCTCCCAGTCCCTGACAGCCTGCTTTCTGTCTCTAGGGAGTTGCTTATTCAGGACATTTTATATAAGTGCAGTCATAGATTTTATGGCTTTTTGTATATGACTTCTTTCACTTAGCATAATGTTTTCAGGGTTTACCCATGGAGTAGCATGTATCTGTATTTCATTCCTTTTTATGGCTGAATAATATTTCACTGCTGTATAGATACGACCTTATGTTATCCCTTCATCAGTTGATGGACATTTGGGTTGTTTCCACTTTTTGACTATTGTGAGGAATGCTACTGTGAATAATTTGTCTGAATGTTTTTATGTGGAGATGTTTTATGTGGGAATTGAAATTCCCTTGCTGTGGAATTGCTGGGTCATGTGGTAACTCTGTGTTTAACTTTTTGCCTAACTGGCACATAATTTTCTAAATGTGTCCCATTTTACATTCCCACCAGCAACGTATAAGAGTTGTAATTTATTCACATTTAAGTCAATACTTGTTATTGTCTGTCTCTTTGATTATAGTCATCGTAGTGGGTATGAAGTGTCATTGTGGTTTTGATTTGCATTTCCCTAATGACTAACAGTGTTGAGTGTTTTTTCATGTGCTCATTTGTAGATCTTCTATAGAAAAATCTCTATTGAAGTCTTTTGCCCTCCCTTTTTTTCTCTTAAGTGTTGTTTGTGTTTTTATTTTCTTTGATTGAAAGTATCATTCAACACAATGTCACATTAGTTTTGGATCCACAACATAGTGATTCAACAACTCTATAGGTTATGCTGTGCTCACCACAGGTGTAGCCACCCTATGTCATCATACAGTGCTTTTGCAGTTAATACTGTATTCCTTATGCTATACCTTTCATCCATGAGACTTACTCATTCCATAACTGGAAGCCTGTGCCTTCCATTCCCCTTCACCCATTTTGGCTGTTTTTCTACCCTTCTCCCCTTGGCAACCATCAGTTTATTCTCTATGGCTTTGTTTCTGCTTTTTGTCTCTTCATTCATTCATTTGTGTTTTAGATTCCACATGTAAGTAAGATATGATATTTGTCTTTTTCTGTCTGGCTTGTTTCACTTAGCATAGTACCGTTTGGGTCCATCCACGTTGTTACAGATGGCAAGATCTCACTCCTTTTTATGGCTGAGTATTATTCCATTATGTGGAATATTCATGCGCGTGCGCGCGCGCACACACACACACACACACACACACCTCATCTTTATCCATTCATCTATTAATGGACACTTGGATTGCTTTCATATCTTGGCTATTGTAAATAATGCTGCAATAAACCTATGGGTGCATGTATCTTTTAAAATTAGTGTTTTTGTTTTCTCTCGGTAAATACTCTAGGATCATATGGTGTTTCTGATTTTTTGAGGAACCTCCATAGTGTTTTCTACAGTGGTTGCACAAATTTACATTCCTGTGAACAGTGCACAAGGGTTCCTTTTTCTCTGCAACACTTGCCAACACTTATTATTTCTTTTTGATTCTGTCTATATGACAGGTGTAAGGTGATATCTAATTATGGTTTTGATTTGCATTTCCCTGATGATTAGTGATGTTGAGCATCTTTTCATATGTCTGATGACCATCTGTATGTCTTTGGGAAAATGGCTATTCAGGTTCTCTGTCCATATTTTTATTGGATTGACTGTTTTCTTGGTGTTTAGTTGTGTAAGTTCTTTATATATGTTGGATATTAACTCTGTGTTGGATATAGCATTTGCAAATATCTTCTCTTCAGTAAATTGCCTTTTCATTTTGTCAGTGGTTTCCTTTATTGTGCAAAAGTTTTTTATTTTGATGTAGTCCTAATAGTTTATTTTTGCTTTTGTTTCTCTTGCTTAAGGAGACAATACAGATACTGCTAAGGTTGAGGTCCAAGAAATTACTGCCTCTGTTTTCTTTTACGAGTTTTAGGTATCACTTTTAGGTCTTTAATCCATTTTGAGTTTATTTTTGTGTATGGTGTAAGAACGTGGTCCAGTTTTGTGTGTAGCTGTCAGGTTTTCCCAATATCATTTATTGAAAAGATAGTCTTTTCCCCATTGTATATTCTTCCTTTGTCAGAGATTAATTGACTATACAAACATGGATTTATTTCTAGGCCCTCTATTCTGTTCCATGGATCTGTATGTCGGTTTTTGTGCCAGTACTGTGCTGTTTTGATTATCGTAGTTTTGTAGTATATCTTGAAATCTGGAATTGTGATATCTCCAGCTTTGTTCTTCTTTCCCAAGATTGCTTTGGCATTTAAGATCTTTGTTCCATACAAACCTTAAGATAATTCTGATTTTATGAAAAATGCTATTGGTATTTTGGTAGGGGTTGCATTGAATCTGACATTTTAATAATTAATTTTTCAATCCATGAGCATGGTATATCTTTCCATTTGTTTGTGTTGTCTTCAGTTTCTCCCTTCCCTTCCCTTCCCTTCCCTTCCCTTCCCTTCCCTTCCCTTCCCTACCCTACCCTACCCTACCCTACCCTATCCTATCCTATCCTATCCTATCCTTTTTCCTTCTTTCATGAGGTTTAAACCCATGACCCTGAGACCAAGTGTCACATACTGCCCTGACCACACCAGCCAGGTAGCCCTTTAGTTTCTTTTATCAATGTTTTATAGTTTTCAGAGTACAGGTCTCTTACCTCTGTAATTTTATTCCTAGGCATTTTTTTCTTTTTGGTGTAATTTTAAATGAAATTGTTTTCATATTTCATTTTCTGCTACTGTGTTGTTGGTGTATGGAAGTGCAACAGATTTCTGTATCCTAATTTTGTATCTTGCAACTTTACTGAATTCATTTAGAAGTTCTAATAGTTTTTTGGGAGGACTCTTTAGAGTTTTCTATGTATAGTATCATGTCTGTAAACAGTGACAGCATTACTTCTTCCTTATCAATTTGGATGCCTTTTTTTTTTTTTTCCCTCTTGTCTGATTGCTGTGCTTTGCCCATTTTTAAATTGGTATTTGTCTTTTTGTTGTTGGGCTATAAGAATTTTTTGTATGTTCTGGATATAAGACTCTTATCAGATATATGATTTGCAAATATTTCCCCCCATTCTGTGGGGCTTTTTTGTTTTTTGTTTCTTGGTGTGTTTTTTTTCTTTGTTTGGGTTTTTTTGCTTTCTTGTGTTTAAATTTTGATGAAATTTATCATCTTTTTTTTGTTAACTGTGAATAATAATGCTCTTTTGAGTAAGAAATAAAAACTCTGGATTTGAGCTAAGGTAAAAGAAGCTATTAATGTAATAGCAGTACTTGTAGAGAAGAGATGGGTTTCATCTTGGGTTCTCTTTCTTGACATGTTCAAAAGTAGGTTGTTCTAAGATACGTAATTGAGTGTGTTTATGTAAAACCCATGGACTTAATTTTTTTTAAGTGCAGAATTGTGACTAAAACAGTAATGGAAAAGCAGCTGAGTAACAATTGGAAAGGAGTGTCCTATCTCTTAATAGAACATTTCATCTTTGTAGGATTCTTTTTTGTTGCTAGGTTACTCGAAGGCCATTCAGCTTTGAATGGCAGGAGTATGGGAGTTAAAAATATGTTGTTTTATAGATGTTTCTTTTTCTTTTTTTCCATCTCCATATAATTAGCAAACCCCTTGAAGCAAAAATTACAGTTTTGTCTCCCATGGGTTTCAAAAAGCAAATTATTTTCTATGTAAGTTTTTCTCTTAATCATGCAGATGTGCTTATGCTCATGGGAGAATTGGATTTTAAGCATGAAAGAGCCAGTAATTATAGACTAGTCAGTGTCCTTTATCTGTGGCCACTTAATGATCTTTAATTGGATTTGATTGAAGCGAGGCCCATGGACAATAATTTGGTTAAAAATGTGCATGCCTTTGAGTTTCTTGAGCAAAGCTAACATTGTTTATAAGGAGAAAATGAAAGTACCATGTTGATTAAATCCATGACGATTCCATAATGAATCTGCAGCTAGAGAAAGAGACAAAATATTGGTTGCTAACAAACTGTAAACCAGATAACAGATGATCATAAAATTTCATGAAATTATCGGCTCTTACACATGCACGTATCTAGGGCACCATTTTGCTGCCAAATGCATCCTGCTTTTTTTTTTTTTTTTTTTTTTACTAAAACAATGTATAATTTGCAAAATGTTCGATATCTCTTCTAAGTTGTTGGAAATGAGAAATACCTGTGCAAATCTGAAAGTGAAAAGACCAACGTTGAGTTGTTAGGTAAGATTTGAATTGTTGCCCAGAGGAGCTAGGACAAAGCATGCATTTAAAGCTGAACTGAGTGTCTTCTTTCTTAAGAAGCCAAGCCATTATTATCTTGTGTAGCCTTTCAAAACAGTGATTGTGAATAAGTGTATCCGGTGCTGGTGATGGGTTCCCATCCTCTCACCTGCCTGTTTATTAGACTCTGTATATGACAAGGTTTGGGATTCTGGTTAAGTGTCTTAGGAAAGTGCTTCCATAGTCATAGGTCCAGGGATAACATGTTACAAGACTAGCAAGTATGCTGTGCTGTTATAAGGACAAGACCACCTAAAATAGCCTGGAAGAGACTGTTCCTGATACCAGTTCAAGCAGCTTATGCTGCACCTGACAGCTCCTCTGTGTGGAAATAAGATTGCTTTTTGACATTATTTTTAAGGTTTGTGCTAGGAATGTTCTTCCCTGTTTTTTTCAAGGGGAAAATTCAGATAGTTAAAGAGAAATTTAATAACAGCTTTAAAGAAAGCTCTCTTACATGAGTAAAGTCAGATGGAGAAGGTTCACCTCCTACACAGTCCCCCTTTTAAAATAATCACTTATATATAGTCCAGGCTTTTATTTTGGAATAGGGTGGCAGTTGCCATTGGTGCAGATCACACTGGAGTCGTGTGGGTGGGGAGTTGGCTGATGCTTAAGTTGCTGTGAGTAGGTATAGCTTTCAGAGCAGTGTTTGTATTTATTGTACCAAGATCCCTGACGATCATGACTACTGGGAAAGGTAGGCTATTCTTATATATTTTGAAATGCATTTGTAATTATTACTGCTTTGCTAGGAAGTAAATAACATATTTAAGATATTTTACAGTTTCTTTGATAACTAAAAATTTGTTGGTGAAACTTAGGGAAAAAAATTGCTGTGAACATTTGGGCAGGGAAAAAATTGTGAAACCTATAGATGTATTAGCCTTAATGTTGACCCTCAATAACTAGGAGAGGGCTTCAAAGGATGAGGTTAGATGCATTTCATCAGCCTCTTTCTTTCTTTCTTTCTTTCTTTCTTTCTTTCTTTCTTTCTTTCTTTCTAAAGCCTTTGTTTATTTCATGTGCTTTAAATTTTTTTCTGCAGCTCTTGTATTCACAGTACGTGGGTTATGAAAATAAATTATTTTGCAGTTACAAGACATTTGTTACTGAGTATAAGCCCTGTCTCGAAAGGAATCTGCTGGCCAGAAATTTCTAAGATTTTTCAACAGTGGATAGAGAAAAAGCATAGAACTCATTCATAGTAGATCAGGGATGCTGCCTCTGTCTTGAGAATCATTATTTCAGATTTTTCCTTTCCTGTTAAAGACTGCATTTTAAGGATGCAGAAAAGGAACTGAAAAACTACAAAAGAATTATTTTATTAAAGTGTTACTAATTAGCCTTCAGTCTTTGCACAGAGATTTTACCCAGGTTTTGGCAGCATTGAAATGATTTTGAGAGAACTCTATGTGCACAGGTTTGTGTTTGAAGAAAGTGTAATTTATGTGATAGGAACAGCCTGAATGCTTGCCTGCCTTCCTGTGAGATGGTCTTGCTGATGAGCTTTTAATTTGTTGTCTCTGAAGGATATTTCCCAAACCCTTCAGCTGAAACAGGTATTAACACAGAGTAAAACTGTGCATGATAACAGGTGTTCGTTTGCCTCCCACTCCAGGGAAACTGGCACACATCCAGCTCACTCATTCTGTGTTTATTTTGTAGTGGACGGTCGCGTTGTGTACATGTGTCTATCTGAAGCTAAATTTGGTTAAGTTTGTTGAAAAATTTCTGCTTGCTCTATTTTAAAATTGAGAATTTAAAGTATACAGGGCCGGTATTCCTTTTCATTTTGTCCCTCATTATAGTACTCTATATTCAGGTTAAGCCGCTGTGGGAAATCAATACCTGTGCAGGAGAGTTAAATAATTCATGTTCTGAAGTGACCTTTTCTAGTTCCCTTCATTTGAGGATTTGAAAGCGTGTTTCTTGCAAGTAGCATTTATCTTAGGACATTGTATTTTGGATTATTTTTTTAACAGGACGAAATAATTACGGGATGGGATTTGACTGTGTTACATTAAAGGCCACGGAGAAAGCCTGTGGATCTGAGTTTAAAATAAGATTGTTCTTTTGCTTGATAATTCCTTTCAAGTTGCCTGCTTCTTGTTACCAGAAATGCAGCCTTAAAGGATTGGTAACTTCGACCTTACGAGAAACTGTAAAGGCAGTAGGAGATAAGGACCTACTACAAGCTGCCTCTTGGAGCTGTGGCTTGTTTGAATTTTCCTGTGTTGATCCACGAATAATAAAGGGCCCGTTAACAGGCTGCAAAACAGAGTACCAGCCATTTTACCACAATTGTGTATAGAGTATTTTAGTATTTTCAGAGCACTTTCCTGAAGGTTTTTTGGTGGTTTTTATGATCTTCGTGAAGCTCCTTAACAAGTACTAGGCAGGGTGGCTTTCCAGCCTGGATACATGAGGGTTAGGGTTGGCTATAATTGGCTTGGTGGCAGGCGGACAGCAGAGCCCTGGATTTTGCCCTCTTAGACCACTCTTCCTCCTGCAAACTCAGTGCTTCCTTCCTGCCGTCAGGATATAACGTTGGCTTTGTGTTTTTCTTTGATCCTCAGATTGTGCAGTTTCCAATAGTTGTCTTAGGAAATAATTTAAAAGTGAAAGCATTCAAGGAGATCTTAAAACAGGCATTAGCACTCCATCACCAAGCTTTAGATGCCTCGGAAATGTGACGTTCCTAATCATTTTTTTTTTGCCCAGTGAGGGGATGAGGGAAGAAATTCTGGGAGATGAAATTATACAACGAACATGATGAGTTTTTTTTTTTTTTTTTAAAGCAGTTCGGTATGCTGGGGTCTCTGGGGGAAGACCCAGGAGAAGATGGACAGGTGCCTTGTATGCTGAGCCGAGAAACTGAGATTTTTAGTGAAGGCCATTTACTGCTTGCTCAGAGTTAAATTTTAAAAATTGGGTTGTGGGGAGAGAGACTAATGACAGGGCGACCAATTTTAACTTTACAAAATAGAACATAGGATTTAAGCCAATCCTTTTCATCTTGTGGTATCTCATAAAATCAGGGCCAGCACAGCAATAAGGAAAATAAATGTAATTTCGAATAAAGGATAGTTCTTTAAGTGACAAAAATGAAGCTCTGTGAGTTTATAAGTGTCCCTTGTAGTTGTCAGTTTGGTGCAGACTAGTGTGAATTATCCAGAAGTGTCACCGGTCCTTGAAGTGGCTTTGGGGACTACTGGTCAAGGTGACCGGACTGTAAGTGCACAAGTGACTTTGGGGCAGGAATGAGTAAGCCCGTGGACACTGGAATCCCTCGGACCAAGCGTGAATGCTGCGTCTGAGCTGTGTGACCCGGGGCAGACTCCCTGTGTGTCAGCCTCGATTGCCTCCTGTGTGAGTTGGGAGAATACCACTTCCTGCAGCAGCGGGAGGAGAAAGCGAGATGGATAGCTTGGTGCAGGACCTGGCCCAGAAATACTGTGCCGTGTGGTATAGGGACACCGTCCACTGTGTGATCTAATGGGAGATAGAAGTTGGATTTAGGTTTAAAATGATATGCTTGATCCTTTTGCATTTATAGGGAAAACTCTGAAACAAAACAAGATGTGGAATCAGATGTATAATAAGATCTTTTTAAAGGAGAGTGCCATCCAGTGCCATCCAGTGCCCAGATCTTAGTTTCCACCGCCACTGGGGCTCTTCGGGAAATGGCCGATTCTCGGGCTGGAGCAGGGGCTATGCAGGATGAGCCTGTTGCGTGTTGTAGTGCCAGAAAGTGAGAAAGCGCTCGAAAAGCAAAAGTAAAACGATGATGGGGTTATGACAAAAGGACCTAGGAGTCAACGGAAAGATTTCTACTGGCCACAGCTGGGACACTGAGCAATAAAATAATGTAGTGTTGGATGATAGTTCACAGTATAAAATGAGTGCATACTGATAAAAAAAGGGAATGACTGAATAAATAGGTAAATGGAGGAGAAGAGACAAATCTCCTCGGCACAGTTGCTCCGTACCGTCCGTGCAGCCCTGCCGTGCTAGAGGAAGAAAGCCTGCTTCCTGCTCAGCGTGGGCGTGCAGAGTGACTTCCTTCCAGAGAGCACAGTGTGCACAAAGGGAGGAGAGGAGCCTGACAGTGGGGAGACCTGGCCTCCGCTGGGTGATCAGGGTCCACATCGGCAGGCCTGTTGAGAGCACGTACTTGGATACCATGTGGTAGGAATGGCATTTGACCTCTGTGGTCTCCCTCCCCCAAACCCATAAGCTATGTCCGGACATGACAGAAACCCCAGGTAAACCCAGATTGAAGGCTATGCTGTCAACTACAGAACGAGGGCTCCTCAAAACTGTCAAGGTCATGTAAAACAAGGGGGGTGGAAGAAACCGTGGTAACCTAGAGGGGCCCGGAGACACATAATGACTAACTGTAGTGTGGTGTCCTGGGTGGGATCTGGAACAGATAAGGGATATGGGGAAAGTAAAGAACTCGGAATAAACTATGGGCTCGTGTTAATAATAATGTGTCAGTATTGATGCATTAATTATACATACACTAATGTTAAGTGTTAATAATAGGGAGATTGAATGTGGGGTATTGGGACCTCTCTGTACGGTCTTCACAACTTTTCTGCAACCCTGATACCATTCCAAAATAAAAACTTGATTAAAAACCAGAAACCCACGGGCGTCTGGGTGACTCAGTTGGTTAAGCATCCAACTCTTGATTTCACCTCAGCTCATGATCCCAGAGTCATGGGATTGAGCCCCATGTTGGGCTCGGTGCTGAGTGTGTCTCTGTCCTGTGTGTTCTCTCTCTCTCTCTCAACAAAACAAAACAAAACAAAACAAAACACCCAGAAACCAGTGAAGGAGTTGGAAGAGAAACTTTTTGTTCTTATTCTGTTTTCTTCTGGTGATATTTGAATTATTTAACCATGCTTCTGCATGCATTAATACTGTTCTCTGCAAAAGGTTACATAATTTACTTGGGCAGTGGAATTATTGCTTTTATTATGTTTTTAATGTTCTGTATATTTAGAACACCTAATGTTATTTATTAAAAAACAAAATCGGAGGCAGAGAGACCAGTTAGAGGACTATGTCGGCAACAGAAATCCACCTAAGAGATGAGGAAGACCTGAATTGGGGACAGCCTCGGTAGGACCAGAGAGAGTGCAGTGACAGATGGTCGGATGCAGCCCTGGCCACACTGGGGATTATTTGGGTGGTAGGTGAGAAGGACGCGGCGGGAGATGGGAAGGGCAGAGGAAAAGCAGAGTAGAATGCCGTGTTTTGGCGTGGCCGACTGGCTGAATGGTGGCAGGAGGACCAGCGGAAGGAGGGGACTTGCACGGTCGCAGGTTTTGAGAGTAGGCAGAGGATTATAGTTTTGGATGTTTTGAATTAGAATTTTGATTTGCGCGTGGCTTTGATTCAAGTGGGTTTATATCTTGGAGTAGACATGGGGCTGGTATCCAGAGTAAGATTAGAATAGGTGTTTATTCTCCACTGCCATTTTGTTTCTCTGCCTTATGCAGAAATAGGATAATTTGCCTCTGTTGTGTTGTTGAGAATGAAGTCATTAGAGCAGGGAATGGTTGATTTGAAGGGTTATTGCACGAGAGTCACAAATAGCTCTTGGGGCAGTCACATTGTGGTGGGGAACTTCCAAATTTGGCTCTGAATATTTCCAGCTGGTTCACTTTTGTGCCTTTGGTCACAAAGAAGAATTGGGGCACAATTCACACAGTGGTAATATGACGTTTTGTAAGAATGCAGAGTGTGGATCCAATATCTGACCTTTATTACGTATATTGCCCTTTTAGGGCAAGTTCAAGGGCAAAGTAAATACTGCCATGGAAAAGAGAAAAGAGTATTTCACCAGTAAAAGGATACATTATGATTTTTGTTACTGAGACACTCAGAGATTTTTCTAAGGTATTGAAATACTAGTTGTTGATTCATAAATGTTCAGTTTTCACTTTCATCACCAACATACAGACTTTGTTCACAGCTCTTAGAGTTGCTTAAAACTCCCCTTTCCTGTGAGAGAGTAAAATTTTAAGTCTAAGTGTCCGTGTGTTCGTGTCCCGTGTCGGGCTCTGTGCTGACAGCTCGGAGCCTGGAGCCTGCTTCAGATTCTGTGTCTCCCTCTCTTCTGCCCCTCCCCTGCTCATGCTCTATCTCTGTCTCTCAAAAATGAATAAACATTAAAAAAATTTTTTTTTAATTTTTTTAAGTCTTGAGTATGTTCACTTAAAATAAGCGTCTGCACTGTACCTTTTGAGTACTTGCGTGAGAAGTAAGTAACAGTTTAGATGCCTTACTTTTCTCTAACTTAACTACTGCACGGACGTTTGGGCTAACCCCAATAATACTAATATTACAGTTGGTGTTATTAACAGGGACCAGTTCCTGGTAGGCACGTCTGTGTACGGGTACTAGAGCGGTGCCAGTCCTTACCGCTGCGTCCTTTCTTGGTTCACAGTCTTCAGATACATTGATCCTCCTGGACTACACTTTACTCATCACCCCACTTCCTGTGTCAGTTTGCAGGCACCATTTTTCCTGATGCACTAGCGTCCCCAGGAACGCCTTCTCTGGACGGCTGGGGCGTCTAGGAGTTTACTTTCCGAAGGCTCCCCGTGCTGCCCGGCTGTCAGCTCAGAGAGTAGGGAGGAGGCTCTGCTCTGTTCTCTGACTTGTCAGCATCCCGCTCAGGGCCTGGCACAGGGTGAGCATTTAACACACACCTTCTGAATACACAGATAAGAGTTACATGAATGATCCTCATTGTACGAATGAGAAACAGGCTCAGAGAAGTTCAGTGACTTGTCTAGACTGAGAAATCTGGCCAGGACTTTTGAAGCGTGGAGAGTGTTTTTGAGTCTGTTATACGTTGCACCACTCTCCATGCTGCCTCCCAAGGTTATAGTCTCATGTGGAAGATTGAACTCCAATTACTGTTTCATTTTCTTAGGGAGACTGCACACAAATTGATTTACCCCCAGTGCTCGAAATGCCGAAACGTTTATTCAGCATGAGTGAGGACAGCCCTGAGAGCAGGAGGCTTTCATTGGTCTGTCCCCCATGATGCACATGCATAGAGGCTGCTCCCAGGATCCACCCACACAGGAACTGAGGCGGCTCCATAACCCAGCCACACGCCATGTGACCACTTACCTACAGGGTCCCATTTGGCATGGTGCCCAGTCATTGAGACCAGATCTTTAAGAGAACTGATCGAGCAAGGCAGATGAAAAGTTCTTGTAACATAGTTAGAATGGGCTTCATGAATTCTTATAACCAGGTTCAAGGTTGAATAGGCATATACATTTGATTTTTAAAAAAATGAAATTGGGGGAAAAGCCACAATTGAAAGGCCCTCTTTTGTATCCTAAAAATTCATTTTAGCGGCTACTTGGGCTTATTTGTCCATAAATGAAAACCGCGCTTCATACTGTATTCAGTTATCCGCAGGTCAGGCCATAATAACAAGCGACAGAGCCCCTGCCTGTGTATGTCAGAGGCCTTGAGGCTGGTTATAAGGGTCATGAATTTGTGGCACCTTTTCAAAGAGGAAGCGTAACTTCATGGGAGGGCCCCTTTTCCTGCTCAAAGAGTGACATCAACCCTAGTGTCTAATCAAAGGCATTCTTTTGCTTCATTGTTCATAGTAAATTGGAACCTTCCTTCTACCCTTTCCCCAACTCCTACTCTTGAATTCCCAGTCTCTGACAGAGATGCCTGAGTAATCCTCCTCCCCTTTGTAGATGAACGTCATGGCTTTGGTGAAAGCCCTACGGAATGATTTGGCCTTCCCTGAACCACCCTGTCCAAAAGGTCTCTCACCACCCCATCTTTTTCCTTCTTCTGTTCCAGGACACTGTTCTTCTCCTGCATCCCCCTTTTCACGGGTTTGTTGTTATATTTGTGTTAACAAAATCGCTCTTTGTGCTGGAAGTTCCCTGTGGGCAGTTAGCATGCGTGTTTTGTTCCTGCTGTGTTCCCAGGCCCTCGCAAAGTACCTGAAAGGTAGTAGATCCTCATGCATTTATTGAATGAATAGACAAAGGAAGGAGGTAGTTACCCAAGACAGGTGGCAACTAGCCTTCTGTTCGTTCTATAAATTACCATGGCTGTTCTTTCTTCAAGCAAATTAATACTTTGCTCCCGAACTTAGAGCTTCAGAAAGAGAATCTGTTGTTTTCCCATTCTGTTTTCATCCCTTTCTTTCTGCCTCTTTTCTTCCCTGCTCCCCACGATTTCCTCCTATAACTTTCCCTTTTCCCCTCCTACTTCTTTTAAGGGGCCCATTATCTACTGGAAGAGAACCCTTGTCTCTTAGGTAAGAGCATGGTTTTGAGCTGGACTTAGGGTCTGTGATGGGTTATGGGGTTCAGGACTCGAGCCCTGTCTGGTGTGCTCACCAGTGCCCCATCAGGTAGAGTTTGTGCCCAACAAGGCCGACTTTGACAGGCAGACAGAGGGGAGTGTAGGATGTCAATGCTCAGTGAAATAAACACTGGTCTTCTTTGGTATAAGTTGGACAATGTGATTATTATATGGGGAGTGCGGTGGAGAGCTGAAGGTGATGGTGAGTGGGCCTCAGAGGTTGGCCAAGGTAATGGAGATGTGGAGTGTGGTGTAGTCAGTTGACCTTATTCTTAGGGCTAGAAAATAAGCAAGTGATCAGTGTGAAAAGACAGTTATCAAACACATAATTTCAGTCATACTCCTATAATTTACAAAAAACTCTTTGAGGATATCCTGTATGTTACGTAGCATAACTACTTCCCTGCACTTTCTCCCTTTAGAAATACACTTGCTCCCAACCTCCTGTGATACTGATACCTCCCTAAGCTTTTCTTTGCTTGTTTCCTGTCTTGAGCCTATAGTTGTGTGGGCTCTACACATGGCCATGGGTGAGAATGTCTTAGAAGCTCTTAGCTGGCGGATACTCAATCTGCATCATTCTCTAGACAAATAACAACACACCTGAGTACGATTTGCAGTTCACGGTACTCAACTGTAATTAAAAGAATTTTAGAAAGCTAACTACTTTGAAATTTTGAAACAAGTTATTCTTGACTTCTGTTTCTTTTTGCTTTGTAATTATGTAAATAATTACAGCAACCTGAACTCCAGGTAGCTGTTGGAGCAGGCTTAATAAAAGACACTACTGCCTTAGCAGTAGATCTGTTTGAAGTGTGTGTGTGTTGTAGTTATCCAAAAGCCCTATTTTTTATGGACGTAGGAAACCATCAGCTGTAATACGTGACTTCTCACTTTTCAAATTATAAGACTGGAATTGTTTAGACTTGAATGAATGTTGGACTAAAGAAACAAAGAAGCAGTAATAATTGGAGAAAATAAAACAGACCCAAATTCTTGATGCATTTACTCAGAGGTATTTGCTAGGAGAGATCTCTTTTTCTTTAAACAATTATTTCTTCACACAGTGGTTAATTTTTCCTTAGCATCTCTTCTGAGGTCTCCTGAGCTTGACTGATCCATGTTTCATAGGATATGGTAGAGATTTTGATAACCTTGTTTCGGAGGAGAAAAGTGGCTAAAAGCTCATGGTCAGAGAGTACGAGTCAGTAGTGAATTGATTAGGGGTGAAGACTTTTCCCAGAACACCTTTGACATCTAGAGGAGAAAGTTCTACAAATGACCACTTATTGAAGCCTCCTTTCCCCTCCTTCTCTTCCTCCAGCCAACAAACTTCAGGTTAGGTGACTTGTGGAGGGGCAAAAGGATGGTCCCAGCTCTGAGAACCTGTCAGACAGTAGCAGCAGGAGAAGCTCTCTGGGGGAAGGCTCGTTCTGCTTTTGTCTGAAGCCTGGACCTTTCCAGAGTTTAAGGCACTAACACACAGGTGTCTGGGAATGATGGCCCTTAATAGCCATGTAAAACCAGGTTTTCAGTCTGCCTAAGAGTTCCTGTGGTTCACCCAAAGATATTAATATGGAGTCAGGTCAGGTGTTCACAGACCTCAGTGGCTCGCTGTTCCAGCAGTAAGGATGGCTCATTCCCATGTTTCCCAATGCCCCTTCTGGCGATATCTTTGATGCTCAGGGTATTAAAGTAGAAGTCTCTTTGTGTTCCCTTCCTTTTGGTTTAGTTCCGAGGGTGAGCTCATAGTCTTTCTGAGGTGTGTTCGGAGATACTCTTCCTCAAGGTTTTTCTGTACCTGATTATTGTTGTGTTGTTAACAGGTTCTTTTCTCTTGAGAAGTTATAGTATTAACAGGGTTTTTGTTTAAATTGGACTTTCAGATTAGTCAAGAGGTGCTAACTTCTAATTCTAACTTCTAATAACCCTAACTGCTGGGTATGCCTTGGGGACTTTGCCTTCAATCCTCTGCTCCTTGGTGCCCAAGATGGGACAGTCCCAGAGTAGTGGGGCTTCTAAACCCCTGTGTGTGCAGAAAGCAGCTGGCCAGCTGTTTCATTATTCCTGTCAGGAATTCCTTGCCTGTCCTACTTCTGCCTAGGAGTCATCTTTGGAATTTGTTCTTTCTCATTGTAGATTCACTCTGTATAGTAGCCCAAGGTGTTCCTGAATTATGTCTGATGTGTGCACATTTAAAACATCTCACATCTGAAGTCATTGTTAAATTGCTCAGTATTGGACACCAGTAATAGAGTGAGTCATGTTCGTAGGAGGGCACAGTGGATCCTTTCTGAGTTTATTTGGCCCTCTGCTGTTTACTCGTATTCTCTATTCATGTGGCATATCCCGTGTGTGCCTTTAGCAAAACATCACACTGAGTCATAACGGCTGCTGGTTCTATATGTCTGTTCCCTGTGCTGGACTGTGGGCTCCAGAGTGAGAACCGTGACTTTTCTGTCTGCATCTCCGCTCCCGGCAGAACACCTGCACACAGTTGTGCTTGGCGAATAACTGCTGAAGAGGTGAAGGAAGGAGAACGCGCATGCTGTGTTCTCCGTGTTCGGGGGAGGCGTCCTCTCCAGTAGCCTCCAGCGAGAGGAGGCTGATGCTTCTGGGCATCCGTCCAACTTTATTCTGGAAGTGACAAAGGGATTACTTTGAGACCAAACCACCTCTCGGCTGACCCTGTGCCCTGGACTTGAACTTCTAAGTTACAGAGAGGCTGTAGAGGACTTAGGGAGATTTTTAAAAACTGATACCACTCAGTGGAAGCATATCCCTAATTAGCTTTTTTTCTTTTCCTTGTAAATGCTGAATTTCTTTCCTGTGACCCTGAGAACACCGTTGTCGAGACCATCCCCAAGTCATCTTGACAAGGGGGCAGGTGAATCCTTTTGGAACGAACTCTAGGGAAGGTGATTTGGTTGGGCCTTGCCTTTCTCAGAAATGCCCATACAGTTTTTTCTGCTGTGTAACCTGAATTGTTGTATGCCTCTGAATAGCATTAAAAAAAAAAAAAAAAAATCTACTCCTGGGGTACCTGGTTGGCTCAGTCAGAAGAGCATGTGGCTCTTGATCTCAGGGTCATGAGTTCATGCCCCACGGTGGGTGTAGAGATTACCTACGTAAATAAATTCAAAAATCGATTCCTGATTCTTTAGCCCCATCCATATGTTTTTGCAGGGCTTACTTTTTGTACTCCGGCATAACACAAACAACGACGGTGTAAATAGCTGCCTTTTGTTGTGTACCTGTGGTTTTTCTGTCTTTACATATATTGCCTGACCTGCATGAGATCCTTTAATCTAGCACAGGGACCCCGTGAGCTGCAAGGACAGGTGAAGCAGGCCCCTCTCCGATTGTGTGGACAGGGAGACCAGCTGGCTCATGTCACTGGGTGTGCTCTGGGAGGGCTCGCTGTGGCCTCCGGGGCACAGGCTCGGTGGTGCCCTCTCTGCCATCCCTCCGCCTCTTGCCCTGCTTTCTTCTGGTCTGCCTCACGGATAGGCAGGTTCCTCCATTCCGTTGGCCCCGGCACCTCTGGGCTTGCATCTACACAGCCCCGGTCCAGGAGAGGGAGGCTCTAGAATTCATTTACTGCGAAGGCCCCGGGCAGAGCCCTGAAGCTTTGGCCAGACCCGGGTCCGGCCTGCTCCCTGAGGCAGGGGTGAGGTCACTCTGGGGGGGGGGGGCGGGGGCGGGAGAAGGGTGAGCACCTTCTGTACAAGAAGGAGGTTGTACTGGGCAGGCAACACTTGGGATGCTCCCTGTAGGTGGGCAGTATTATCCCTTTTTTTCCAGACGGGAAAACAGAAGCATGTGTCCATTTTCTTTACAAACCTTGAAGTTTGTCTTAATGAAAGTGCAGGCCGGTCACTGATAGCCCCGCCTTTGGACGGGCTCACTGCCAGCGGTGCCTTTCCGCTCCCACAAAATCATCCTGGGGCCTCTCTGTGGTCCCCATACCTGCGTCTGTTGTGAGCTCATTATCACCGTATAGACCAGAGAGCGGCGGCCAGACCGCTTTCCATCCGAGACCCAAGGAAAAATGGGCCTTCATCTGAATCTGCAGAAGGCACGTGTCACTTACACCGCGTGAACGTTTCACTTCTGCCAGGGCCTCTAAGGAGCAGGTTTGCGCCATGACCTCCTTACGTTGTTTCCCTTTCCGGTTTCCAATGGTGTTTTCTTCGCCTGCCTTCTCCCCGCTTTTTCCCTTTTTTAGCTCTTTGTAAAGGATTAGTAAAACTAAACAAATTTTTGCCTCTTCATCCTGCCTGTTCTTGCTTTAACTGCACTAGATGTGTTATGGCTGAGATAGTCTTAAATGCCAGCCTAGCTTTCTGGCAGAATGTTCTTGGCTGAAGGAGTGGAAACGATCTCTTGCCATGAAGCATGATTGTGTTTCAGGTTCGCCTTTTCTGTGGTAGCGAATGGGTTACCGGTGCCAGAAGGGCAGAAGTGGCCCTTGTTAGCACCCTTGTAGCTTCCATTATGCCATTTCCATTTTTTAAATGTTTGTTTATTTAACGAGTGCCAGCGGGGGAGGGGCAGAGAGAGCGAATCCCAAGCAGGCTCCGCACTGTCAGCGCAGAGCCCGACGTAGGGCTCCAACCCACGAACTGTGAGATCACGACCTGAGCTGAAACCAAGAGTTGGACGCTTAACTGACTGAGCCACTTGGGTGCCCCCTGCCATTTCCATTTTGTACTGTGAATTAGGCCAGTGTTTCCAGTCAGGTTCAGGCTTATTATATCCCTTTTGCTCTGACAAAAGCATTTGTTAACTATTAACAGTGGAGAGGAATGGCATTTTGGGTTCAGGATATGGATATTGAAGGGTGTTTTCAGAGAGCATTATTAAAGGCCTGATCCTATTTAATAGGATACATACTGACTGGACTTGGAGGGTACCCGTACCACACTTGCCATATTTTGAAGGGAAGGGAATGTAGAAACTTGGAAGGAAAGCAGTCTTTTGCCCTGCTACCCGGTTCGGACAGTGTGGCTTGTATTTCTGTGCCTCCCTAGGCATCATCCAACTTTGTTTAAAATTAAAAGCTAGTGAGGACAAATGGGCAAGAACTATAGTTTGGATAATGAGCAAAGTAACTTTTTATAAGTCTTCTGATCCCTCAACGTGGGATGTCTTTTCATTTATTAGGTCTTTAGTTTCTCATAACAATGTTATGTAGTTTCCAGCCTACATGTCTTGTTACTGTTTTTAATTGAATTGTTTTATTTCATTTTTGGATCATTCATTGTTGATGTACAGAAATACAATTCATTTTTCTGTATTGGTCTTGTATCCTGGCACCTTGCTGAGCTTATTTATTAATTCTGATAGTTTTTTTAAATAAATTCACCAAAACTTTCTTTTTAAATTTTTTTTCATTTTGAGAGAGAGAGCATGCGAGTGGGGGACAGTGGAAGAGGAGGGGAGAAAGAGAGACTCTTAAGCAGGTTCTGTGCTCCGTGTGGAGCCCAACATGGGGCTCGATCCCACGACCCTGGGATCATGACTGGAGTTGGACACTCAACTGCCTGAACTATCCAGGCAACACTTTAGAACTTTCTGTATACAAGATCATGTTATCTCTGGCGGTGCTGGGTGGCTTAGTCGGTGAAGCGTCTGACTTTGGCTCAGGTCATGATCTCATGGTTCATGGGTTTGAGCCCCGCATCAGGCTCTGTGCTGATGGTTCAGAGCCTGGAGCCTGCCTTGTTTGGGTTCTGTGTCTTCATCTCTCTCTGCCCCTCCCCAACTCATGCTATCTCTGTCTCTCAAAAAAAAAATAAAAAAATTAAAAATTAAAAAAAAAAAAAAAGATGTCATCTGTGAATTGAGATAGTTTTAGTTCTTTCTGTGTAATCTTGAGGTTTTTTCTTTCTTTCCTGATTGCCCCGGCTAGAACCTTTAGTACAGCGTTGAATAAAAATGGCAAGAGTAGGCATCTTGTCTTGTTCCTGATCTTGGGGGTAAAGTATCTAGTCTTCTGCCATTAGATACGATGTTAATAGTGTGTTTTGTGTGATTTCCCTTCTAATCTTTGTTGTGTTTTTAGCTTGAAAGGGTTTCATTTTGGTTATTGTCAAATACTTTATTACATCTACTGAGCATGTGGTTTCGTCTTTTATTCCATTAATACAATGTATTAAACTGATTTATTTTTGTAATTTACATTCCTGAGATAAATTCCACTTGGCTATGATGATAATTCTTTTTGTGTTGCTGGATTTGGTTTGCCTAGTACTTTGTGGAGGATTTTTATGTGGATATTTGTAAGAGATATTAATGATTCTGTGTTTAAGAAATTGTCTTAAGTGAATAACTTTTTTAAGTAAGCAAACGTCTGTTATAAGAATTAAAATAATGCACAGAAAGCACTTAGCACAGTGCTCAGCACATAGTAAGTGGCCAGTTTATATGAATTGCCTTTTTTTTTTTGGTTGATTGTCATTTATTATCGTGACTCCGATCATAGGATTTTGAGTCAGACAGACATGGGCTTATTCCTCCTTCTAGTTAGCCATGTGACTTTGGGCCCGTTATGCCTGGATGCTTTAAGTTTTTTCACTTTCAAGAGTGGAGTGATGATAGTCTGAGAGTTGTCAGGAGGATTTGATGAGAATGTGCAAAGTAGCAAACGCAGGGCCTGGCACGCACTTGTGCACATAGCCAGTAACAGGGTGAGATGGGGTGAAAGACACACGGCCACGTAGCATGGAGAAGGGCATGGTTGGCTCTTCCTGGATGGAGCTGGGCAAGAACCCAGAGCATCAGCCAGCAGCAGACGAGTGTTTTCAGGAGTAACCTAGGAATATATCAGGCACATCAAGCAAGACTGCAGAAAGCAAAGCCTTGGATCTGTGAAAGATCAAGGAGCAAGAAATTTTGGGATATTTGCAATAGCAGCCAGCCTTTGGGCTTATTATCAGGTCTCTGTGCAGCCTCTTTTGGGAATGCTAATTATATTCTAGTTACTAGGCTGCCACATTTCTTACTCCCTTGGAGGAGAATTTCCGTAACAAGGGAGTGGGTGAAAATGCAAGCCTGTCAGGAATATGAGCTTCCACAAAGTGACCCTGATTCAGTGAAACAGAGAGTTAGTTGTCTTTGCTTTCGAAAATGAGACGCTTCCTTCCCATCAGGCTTCCAGTAGTCAAAGCCTGCCTCTGGAGAGAAGTGGTTTAGGTCCTAGCCTTCCTGGCAGGTGGACAATGGAACAGACATTCCTTAGTTTCTGTGACATTTTGTTTGTCCTCATAGGTGAGTGTATAAATTTTCTAAATGGGCCATGTAATCCAAAGCTTGTAATTCTAGGTTCCAGACACTAAACTTGAAGTCTTGTCTTTAGACTGAGAGTTTCTCTGCCACTCCTGTTCCCAAACCTGTAGTCACAGTTGTGCATATACTGGTCTTTCTGATCATTTTTGACCCCTAGAATCTGTGGCTCGGCCGCTTGATGCCTTTCCCTATCCAGCGTGATTCAAGTTCAATTCTGAGGCAGCTGCGGCTCTACTTGGGCTTCTTCAGGGATTTCAGAACCTGAGTCCCTGAGGCTCATTGGACTGCTTCTGCCTTCCAGGCCGGCCACAGCCACCCTCCACCCTCCACCCTCCACCCTCCACCCTCCACCCTCCACCCTCCACCCTCCACCCTCCACCCAGCCCCTTGACCACAGTTCAAGATTCATGCAAAACAAGTTCACAGACATGTTTAGAAATCTGCTGGTTTCCTTTTGGGTACATGGATGACTGTGTTTGTTCTCTGGCCTTTTGTTTCTTCAAAGGGTCCTGTCTCTCCTGTGTTCTAAAATCTCTTTGGTGCCAGTGGCCCTTCTGGGCGTGTTGTTTTGCTGCTGTCTTTCACTCCACTGTGCCTACTAACTGGGTTGCCAGGGATGCGGTGATAGAGTTAGATGAAAATTGCACTGTCACTCCGTAAGAACTTGATGAGTCATTTAAAAACGTCTTGTCCCAGTGCTGTAAAAGGGGGGGTGCGGGGTGGCGGGGAATGGAGCCCAGGTGATAGAAAGGATTAAAAGGCTAGGAACTGAAGGCCCAATTAGCCTGTTCCAGGTTTCTGCCGCAGACTGTCCAGTGACAATAGTGACCCTCAGATGATACTCTCTGCAGTGGAGGCTAGAGGTAGAATCAGTTAGTTACTCCTTCGGGCTCAGGGAGACCATTTTCCTGTGTAACATATGTTGTCATAACAGTGTGAAAAAATTTTAAACTAATGTAAGTGGCACAGGCTAGCATAGCTAAAAATACTCATTTTCACATGTTTTTTGTCTTAAAGGTAGGAAAAAAGGTTGTATCCTAACGTTTGTCTGCTCAGCTGAAACCCTAACAAAAAGGGGGTTTAAATGACAAGTAGAGTTCGCTATGGGTTGCTTAGTTGTTGAGAAAGCACTCTGTCGGAACCTGGCCCTTAGAGGCTCCTCCGGGGCTGTATCCAGAGTGGATCCGCTCTGTGACCACAGCCAGACACAGATACGAGTACAGCTTCTCTGTCCAGTTAAGGAAGAACGTGTTCTGTAGAAGAGAATTTCCTAGTTAATTGGAATTGGTACTTTTCCGAGGGCCTAACCTCGTTTTTAATTTGACTTTAATTTCTGGGTGTTCAAAACTCTGGGAAGCATAGGGCAGACTTATTTTGTGTTGGTTTTCAAATGAGAGGCCCAGCTGGCTGTTATTCTCCAAACACCTTTTCGGGTGAAGTATCTCAGTGTAAAGCAGTGTGTCCAGCTGCTAATCTGGAAAACGAATACATTCTTTTCCCTTTCCCCCTGGATTTCTAATTCCAATAGAACATGTGAATTACTTTCTCCGTTAGTACACAGGTCACATGGAGACCATTGAATCTTGATGGTACAGGCTTGCGGTTGGGAGCAGCCGCTGCTGTGCTCTCAGGCTGCGTGACTGTGATTCGACCTCTGTGCTGACGCTGGCATTCGGAGCAGTTTGGGTTCAGGGGTTTTTCTAGTCGCGTGTTTGCTTTTTTTACCTTCTGTGTAGCTATCGGGCTTTCAACTGTCACTTGTCATTAACATCACTGTGCTTAACACCCCATGCCCCCTTCTCACTGTTCCTATACTTAGTTGCTTCTAATCTGGTTGGGGGTGGGGGGAGGGGAACGACGATAAGAAAGTGTGCTAGATTTTATTTCCAAAGGGAGTAAATAAAAAGACTGATTGGGACTCTTAAAGCTCATTTAAAAAAAAACTCAACACTGGCTGCTCGGTGACCCTTTCCCCCACCTCCCTTCCTAGGGAGGCGTTTCCATGCAGACATTAGTGAGGAAACACACTCCTCCTCGGGGCATCACATCATTATGTGACCTCTTGAGTACATTGGGCCAAGTTATAATTCACTGTTAGAAATACAAGCCCGCTGAGGGCCGAATCTGCACTGCTTCCGTTCTCTTCGCGCTTTGCCAGTGTCCGCGTGACATCCCCCTACTGCAGCCCGTAGCCCAAGCCCCGCGTTCCTTTGCCAACAGGCGTCCTTCCTCTGGCTGCCAGGTTACCTGCCCAGGACAGGAGGATGTCACAAGAATAGAAACTAAATGTTGAGGGCTTTTATGTTTGCTTTACACAGCCAGTTGTCCCTCACAGATATTAAAATATGAGGAGAAAGTCTTCTTATCCACCTGATTACAATCTCCCGTGCTCTTCATTCTGTTGTAGATCCACGTGTTCAGTTGGTATCATTTTCCCTTTGCCTGAAGATCTCCCTTGAACATTTCTTAGGAGTGCAGGTCTCGTGGTGATGAATTCTTTTTTTTTTTGGTTTTGTCTGAGTACATTTTTATTTAGCCTTTTTAAAAATTTATTTATTTTTAATTTTTTAAAATGTTTATTTATTTTTGAGAGAAGGAGAGACAGAGCGTGAGCAGGGGAGGGGCAGAGAGAGAAGGAGACACAGAATTGGAAGCAGGCTCCAGGCTCTGAGCTGTCAGTACACAGCCCGACGCGGGGCTCAAACTCACAAACTGTGAGATCATGACCTGAACCGAACAACTGAGCCACCAGGATGCCCCTAGCCTTTATTTTTAGAAGATAAGTTTTTGGTGGATAGAGAATTCTAGGTTAATACTTTCTTGTCACCATTTTCAAGATGCTGTTCCTTTGTCTTTTGGCACACACAGTTTCTGATGAAGCCCACTGTCATTTTGTTCCTGTGTAAGTATTGTGTCTTTTTTTCTCTCTGGCTCCTGTGGGAAGTACAATTTCATGTGTGTTTGATGCTTGTTACTATCCCACAGGTCTGAGTTTCTATTCTTATTTTTCTCAGGCTTTCTTCTTTTCTTAATTTTGGTTAAATTTTATTGCTAGGTGTTTAAATTCCCTGTTTTTTTTTTTTTTTTTTCCAGCTGATTGTGTCTAATCTGCATTTATCCCATTCAGTGAAATTTTCATTTCAGATACTGTGTTTTCTTAATTTCCAGAAGTTCCATTTGGTCCTTTTAATAAAAAACCTTAGGAGCGCCTGGGTGGCTTAGTTAAGCGCCCAACTTCAGCTCAGGTCACGATTCCGCAGTTTGTGGGTTTGGGCCCTGCATCAGGCTCTGTGCTGACAGCTCAGAGCCTGGAGCCTGCTTTGGATTCTGTGTCTCCCTCTTTCTTTGCCCTTCCCCGGCTAGTGCTCTGTGTCTGTCTCTCAAAAATGAATAAAAATGTTTAAAAATTTTTTTTAAAAAAACCTTCTTTCTCATTATACCTATTTGTTCTTTTAATATTTGGACACGGTTGTAGCAGTTTTAATATTCCCAACTGCTCATTCCATCATCTTTGTCATTTCTTAATTGGTTACTATTTTCTGATGTTTTTTTCCCTCCTGATTGTGTGCCACATTTTTCTGTTTCTCCTTCTCTTGATGAAATTTTGATTAGGTGTTGTGTATTGTGAATGCTGTATTGTCAAGTGTCTGCATTTGTTATGTTCCTTTAAAGAATGTTCTGCTTTGCTTTGGCAGAGCAGTTTTTTTTCGTTTGTTTGTTCGTTTGTTTTAAGAGAAAGCATTCGCATGCACGTGGGCATGTGGTAGGAAGGGGCAGAGGGAGAGAGAGCAAGAGAGAAAGAGAGATAGAGAGAGAGAGATAGAGAAAATCCCAAGTAGGCTCCACACTCAGCATGTAGCCCTACATGGGGCTGGATCCCACAAACCTGGGATCTCATGACCTGAGGTGAAATCAAGAGTCAGACCTCAATTGGCTGAGCCACGTAGGCGCCCCTGGCAGAGCGGTTTTAAGTTACTTGCACGTCTAACCCCCTTGAGGCCTGTTTTTAAACTTTAATAGGGTAGGCTTAATGTAACCTTCCCTCCAGAAATAGTTCAGCCCTACTATTAAGGCCTGCCCTTGCAGGGTCTCACTGAGTGCCTTGGGTGAGTCTCCAAGAACATTCTACTCTGGTGCTGGAACACTGTCCTACTTTGTGCAGACATTGGGAATTGTTCAGTTTATAGCTTCCTGGTCATTTTTCGCCTTCCCTTGTGTGTGGAATTGTACTCCCACATGATGGCCTAGAACTTGGTACATTTCTAGAGCTCTCATTTTGTGTAGCTTCCTGTTTCCTAGCACTCTGCCTGTACCTTACGGCCCGGCCCCCTCAGCGTCCCTGAGCTCTGATTTCCGTTTTCTCAACTTGCCGAGGCTTCTAGGTTCAATTTAGGGTCTCGTTCCTTGTACTTGGTGGTCTGGGAATTATCTCCAGGCGGGAAGTTGGGTAACTATGTAGCTCACCTTGTTTGTTTCCCTCTCAGGGCTCACAGTTCTGCACTGTCCCTTGTCCCATCTGAAATAGTTGTTTTATGTACCCTGTCTGGTTTCTGGCTATTTGCTGAAAGAGGTTGAGTTTGGTCCTTGAAAATCCATCATTGCTTCAATAGAGAAATCCCAGGAAATCCAGTGACATGGGCCCTCTGAAAAGAATTTCCACTAAGTGAATATAGTTCTCAGTGGAGTGCCTGCCCATGTTAGAAAAATTACACAGACTTTACATGAATTTCTGAGTGAAGCATGACGGTGTCTTCACTTCCCCTGTTCATTATGCACCTTTCCCACAGACTGGAACTGTTCCTGTAGTAATTAGAGCTCCCCTGAGGGCAGATGGGCTGAGAACAGGTCTTGTCACTGCTAATACTGGCAGTGCTCAGTGGTTGACCTTCCCTTTGGGTTGTTTTCATTCTTTACGTCAGACTCAGTTTTACTCTTGGAAAGGACCTTGTTAATGTGCTTGCAGTCCAAGAATCACCTTTTGAATCCACATAGGTAAGTTGATAACTAATAGACCAGTGAGCATCTGAATCAGTGGGAAAGTGATGTGTGTATTAAAGGAACCATCTGTGAAAGAGGATTGCTTGATAAGGTGATCTAGGAAATTTAAAGGAATGTTGAAGGCAGGTAATTTGCGCAAGGATATGCGTTTAGAAGGATGGATCAGCTCCCAACGGTGTCGAATAAAAGAAGGCGTGTAGTTTGAAGTGGATTGTTGGTGAGTTGTGAGAAACAGTAGGGTCATGATTAGACACCGGACTTGACTGTTGATAGTTGAACCAAGCAGCCAACAGGTCAAGAAAACAGGCTTGTATTTGTGTTTTCTGTTCGACAGTTATTTACTTCAGATGTATTGGAAAAGATCTAGCTCCCTTATTCAGAAATCGTGAATATTGCCAGCTACAGATGCTTCCTTTATTTTAAATTACTCTTGGTTCTCTGTTTAGGCCTCCTGAATGACTCACAGTTGCTGTATAAGCCCATGGTACTCTGTATAAGTGCACCATGATAGCGTTAATTGTGTCATCCGAATGTTGTTCCTAAATATGTTGATTATCTTAAAAGCCCAAAGATGTTTTTTTTCTTTTTCTTTCTTTTTTTAAAGGTCTGTTTATTTTGAGAGAGAGAGTGTGCGCAAGCAGGAGAGGGGCAGAGAGAGAGGGAGAGAGGGAGAATCCCAAGCAGGTTCAGTGTGGTCAGTGTGCAGAGCTTGAACTCAGGAAACCAGGAGCTCATGGCCTGAGCCGAAATCCAGAGTTGGATGCTTAACCGACTGAGCCATGCAGGCGCCCTTTTCTTTTTTCTTTTTAATTTTAAATGCAACCTAAGGAATATTCCTTGGATCCACTAATGCTTAGAAAATTTAGGAATTAATATGAAGAAACAGTGCTCAACTCCAAAAAAAGAGAAATGAAACATTGACGAGGAAGCATTTATTTCCACCTGTCAAACTGGTTGACATTTAAAAATGGTCATATTGTGTTGGCAGAGGTGTGACCAGTTGGGCACTTCTTTGAACTTCCAGGGGAAAAAAAAAATACATGACCTCTCTGAAAATAAATTTGGCAGTGTGTACTAAAAATTTTAATATTCTTTGACCCAGTAGGTATTGCTTCTAGGTTTTGGCTTTTTTCTTAAAATTGTGATAAATTTAAACAGAAATGCCAGTGGGAAGGTGTTTGTTGCAATGTTATTTCTAATGGTGACGTATTGGAACTACCCTGAATGCCTAACAAGACCATTTCAGTTGTGATATTTTCTCATCACAGAGTACCATGCAACCACTAAGACAGCATTTACAAAGAATATTTTATCACCTGGGAAAATGCGCATATTTGAAATAAGCAAAATGCCAAATGATGTATAGTCTCGCATCAGCTGTTATTAAAAAAAATGCATGCAAGAAAGGTCAGAAATATGCCAAAATGTTGAAGTAATTGTATGAGGTGGTGGTTTTATGAGAGGTTGTTTTCTTCTTTATGTTTTCTCTGTTTTCCAAAATTGGAGCAGGAGAGCATTCTAGATATGTGAAAACAAACATGATGTTTGTATCTGCATTCTGGACTTACCTAAGGCCTTTCTAGACCCCGGACTGGCACCTCACATCCCAAGAGTAGGCACACCGTTCATCTCTAAGGCTAGTTTGTTGTTTTACATTCGGGTGGAAAAAGTACCTTTTTTTTTTTTTTTTTTTTTTTTTTTTAAACAATGATTTCTCTGCTTACTCTTCAGATAAAAATTTTGATGATGAAGATTCTGTGGATGGTAATAGACCTTCCTCTGCTAGTTCTACATCATCCAAAGCTCCACCCAGCTCAAGGAGAAACGTTGGAATGGGGACCACCCGCCGGCTTGGTTCCTCCTCTCTTGGATCCAAGTCTTCAGGTAAGACCACCGTGTGGGGTGCTGTAGAGTCAGCTCTGCCAGCTCTTAAAACCAGATGTACTGCCTTCCATGTCTGTCCTTCAGGGATGAAGTGGTCCTGTTTGCAGTATGTTTCTACTCACTGTGATTTATGTTAGCACTGTGCTGTCCATGCTGATAGGGTAGAAGTTTGAGCCGCTGTGTTGCCACGGGTTGGTAAGGGGGGAGCCGGTAGGAGAATATGGCTAGCTCAGAGGCCAGCATAGCTAGGAGCCAGGGCAGGAGTGCACCCTGATGGCTTTATTCGTCCATGAGGCTCCAGCGATGGCCTACAATTACCATGGGGACTTTTTTTGTCAGTTTCTGTCTACCAACACTGAGACTTCCCAGAAGTCAGATGGTGTGCCTTCTGTGTTTTGTTCCTACGAGTAGCATTATTCCTTGTGAAACCGGAATGGATGTTGACCTAAGTAAATGGTAGGGCTCAGCTCCCTAAAGCTTTGAACATTGATTTACAAAGATACCTTAGTCTCAGTCTCTCCTCTGCCACTCCCCAATGCAGACGATTTGAGTCCTTGTTATATACAACTTGCATTTTGCTGTCACATGTTAAATTGACACACAGATCTCTTTTCGCTTTACATTGTCTGGCCTCTGCCTTTAGAACTGGTTGTTAGCGTAGGGCTTTTGAGCTTGGCTGGATGAGCTAAGTTAAAACAGGGGGAAGGATTGACTTAGAATGCCGCCTCCTGGTGTTCTTTCTGGCCTGCTGAACTGGCCCTAGAGTGTTGGGGTCGTGCCTCTGTCAGCTTGGTGCCTCTGCTGCCAGCTTCTCTCTCCATGTTAAGTAGCTGTGCTGATGGCTGACACGGGTGTTCACACCACAGATGGCAGGAGGAAAAAGCTGTGCCTTTGTTGGTGTTCTTAGTCCTTTCTATCTGTGTTTTTGTTTATGTTTTTGTTTGTTTTTGGTGCGTTAAAAATTTTTTTTGTAATTGACTTTAAATTCACAAAACATCAAATTAACCATTTATTTATTTTTAATAAGTTTCTAAAAGTTTACTTATTTATTTTTGAGAGAGAGAGGCATGCCGGCAGGGGAGGGGCAGAGAGAGGAAGAGGGAGAATACCAAGCAGACTCTGCAGGGTTGGCATGGAGCCTGATACGGGGCTGGAACTCATGAAACTGCGAGATCACAACCTGAGCGGAAATCAAAAGTCAGATGCTCAACTGACTGAGCCACTCAGGTGCCCCAAATTAACCATTTTAAAGGTAACCATCCAGTGGCATTTCATGTATTCACAGTGTTGTGCAGCCACCACCTGTGTCTAGTTCCAGAAAAGCTTTTCCACTCCTGAAAGGAAGCCCCAGACCCTTTAAACAGTCGCTCCCCATTTCTTCCTTCCCCCAGCCCCTGGTGATCAGCAGTCTGCATTTTGCCTCTAGGCACTTGCCTATTCTAGGTATTTCAGAGAAATGGAGTCATGTAAATGTGATCTTTTGTGTCTGGCTCCTTTCATGTAGGGTAATGTTTTTACAGTTCATCTGTGTTACAGCATGTACCCAGTATTTCATTCCTCTATGACTGAACCGCCTTTCTCATCTTTCATTGGAAAAATCTATTCTTGGGAGGCATCAGTTCCGCAAATGAGGCTTAGAAATTTCTACATCATTAGACCCCTTTGATTTCCTTCCCATCCCGCACCCATACCCCTTCCAAAAAGTCCCAGCTCTAGATTATGTAGAGATCTTGGCCCTGCTCTTACCCTTTTTTCTATTTTGTTTAAACACCGCAGTCATGAATTTCCTAGTTGACTCCTCCTTGTCTGATTCTGGGGCTCATGGACCATGGTTGGTCTCTGAGTCCCTTTACGTATATGGGTACGTGATGCAGCACTTACCCAGGGCAGCGCTCCGGACCTGTCTGCTCAGGGGGATTCAGTCTTTGTACCAAAACAGGTACTGAGCACCAAGTGACAGTGTGATGTTACTGTCATCTGACCACAGCTGTGAACTCGGTGTGAGGAATCTTCATTGAAAGTGAGGACACGCATTTATTGCTCCCAGAATCGTCTTTAAAGCCTTGTCTACGTGTGAGGACCCTAAACACCAGATAACTTGTCTGCAAAGAAACACTAGAAAAGCACTCAGACTAATCAGTGTAATTCATTTTTTTAAATATGGAATTTATTGTCAAATTGGTTTCCATCAGTGTGAATCATTAACAATGAGGGTTTCAAGGGTGATCTTAAACCCCAATTTTAAAACCTTTGAAAAAACAAAAAAAGATTTGACAAAATGTCACATGATCTTCATGTGTGAAGTAGAGTTCATGTTAGCGAAAGAAAAAACTCTCTCTCAAATGATAGCAATTAATCTTTAAGTGTACAGAGCATCTTACAACACCTTTAGGAGGGAAAATTCTTACTAGTGCATAAGTAAAAATTGACCCAGTTACCATGTGTTCAAGGAAATGGAAATGTTTTGAGAGTAATACAAAGTTGAAATGAAATGTTAAATTCTTGAGCACTTATTTGAATATTTCACAAATTTGTTATACTAGATGCCTAAAAATAACATAACCTAATTTATTCCCCGAAGGATTAAATTTTCTATTATTTACCTGTTTATTAGATTAATATACGACTGCAGTATAATTGATATGTCGCTTAAAGGCTCAATGTTCTCCTTAACACGTAGTGTCTTTAAGTGACTTTATACTAACGTATGTAGTATTGTAGAATCATGACATTTCATGTCTATATTCAGAGTTAGTAATGTTTGTCAGTTCCACAACACTCTAAATTTTTATTAAGGCTTGTAAAAAAGCCACAAATCTTCCATAATGTAATGGGGATTGTGTGTGTTCAGACTACCCCTGCGCACACCGTTCACGTTTTGAAAATCAATCTTATTTATAGCTGCAAAAGAAGGAGCTGGTGCTGTTGATGAAGAGGACTTTATTAAAGCATTTGATGACGTACCTGTAGTACAGGTGAGTGAGAATATTCGAGTTTGATTAAAAACAGGTAGGCTTACTCGTCAAATTTTAGTTTTCAGATACATGATATGTGAGGCCCCCTTCTAGGTGAGGTATTTTTACCTCTTAAGACCTACTGCAGGTCTGCACCTGCAGATGAGAGGACATCGGTGCCTTGTATCGCTAAAATGCACAGCAGAAGTGAAGTGATCTTTCAGTAGGGACTGGAGAGAAGTTGCTTGCTTGATCTAGTAGTACGTTTGTGGCTTAGGTCACGTAAATGAAAAAGAAAATCAATGACTAGGTGTGAGAACAAAGAAGCATGCCTAGAAAAATTTGTAAATTTCAAGGACTGCGATGTCTGAAAAGCTATAAAGAACAGATTAATAAAAGCTCAAGTTTATGCCACCTTGATGCTTCATTTAAGTGCCTAACAGACGAAGCAGGGATTACTTATACGTTTGGAGTATGCACATTTTAAGTGCTTTGTGCCTCAGTGTCCTTTGTTGTTGACTGGGGGCTAATAACACTTGTCCTCAGCCTGCATCGAATGTGGTGCTCTGCCTGCGTGAGTCATTTGTTACCTGTTGCCTGGTTGCCATAAGTACCATAAGTCAGATAACCGGCACCATAGGCTCAGCTTGGGTTCAGCCTTACCTTAAGTCCTTGACCTTCCAAGCTTGCATCACTGTTGGTTGATTATTCCCCTACCTACCTTATTAGTAAGATGTAAGCGTAAATGAGAAAGAAGATTTGAAGAGAGTGTTGAAGTTACGTGTAAAATGTGGTGTTCTAAATAATACTAAGAGTAATAAAGGCCTTGTGCATCACTGACAATTCCCCAGTCGGCTCCTTTCTCTTCTGTACATGAGATCATCTGTTAAGTTTACGGTGAAGCTGTGCTCAAAGCATGGTTATCTGTACTTGAGCATCAAATCTAGTGGGTATATATTCCCAATGGGAAGGAAGCTCATTCGAAGACAGATGTATCTGGAGGTTATCTCATAAGTCCTTCTGAAAAATGAAATTACTAAGTATTCTTGACTTTCTGTAATTAAAAACTAATCTTTGTTGATTCTGTAAATTTTCTTACATTGGTTGTAAATTAATTTTGCTTACAGATTTATTCCAGCCGAGACCTGGAGGAGTCCATAAACAAGATTAGGGAAATATTATCTGATGACAAGCATGATTGGGAGCAAAGAGTAAATGCTGTAAGCCGTTGACTTCATGTGATTACATTTTCATTAGATTTATTTCAATGTTCTAAATACTGAATTATGCAATTGGGGTATAGCTCTGATGAATTTTAAGTAGTAAATGTTTTAAATATACATCACCATATTTACACTTACCCTTTTAGTAGAGTACCTCATTTCTCTTCCTGTTTCTAAAACGGGCCAACCTGTGCCTTTAAGTATATCCTGTACTTTTAAAAAAGATGTAATGTAGAACGTCTGGAGACAGCCTCCACTCTTGCCTTAGTCCAGATTTAATTGTGACTGTTGGCCAGTAAGTTGGCTTTTCTTAGTGGCATTTTCAGGGTGTGTCCGTCTCTTCCTTTCTTTCTTCCTGTCACTTGTTGGAAAGTTCTCTCCCTCTGTTTAAAAAAGTGGATTAATGAAATGTGAGGGGAGCATTACAGTGAAGGTATATCTTATCTGAGGAAAGCTGTTTTACAGCGTTGGCTGGGCAGGAAGCAAGGCTGTGAAATGACTGCTACGTCCCATTCAAACTCAGACTAACCTTTTAGTAATGATACACTGGAGGATACTATATAAAAGACTGTAGGATCGCTTCTTCCTTCGAGTCATTTAATGGATAGCAGTTGGAGTTGGGTATTGGGGAAGGTAAGCTTTAGGGGAGGAGCAAAACTGTTTACAAGTAAAATATCTATTTTGTAGAATTGTGAGATATACTACATTTAAAACTTCTTACTTGTGATATGTAGATTTGTTCAGTATGGTAGCAGGTACTGAATTGGCTGAATTCTTCTGGGAAGACTTTTGAGATCAGTTAACTTTGATGTTGACTTCTCACAGTTCTTGGCTTCAGTTGTTTTATATATGCTGTTTTAAGGATTGTTGTGTGTACCTCTTAATTTTTTCCGTTCCACCAGCTGAAAAAGATCAGATCTTTACTTTTGGCTGGTGCCGCCGAGTACGATAACTTCTTTCAACATCTGCGTCTTTTGGACGGAGCCTTTAAACTATCTGCTAAGGACCTGCGGTCTCAGGTAGTGCGGGAAGCTTGCATCACATTGGGGTAAGGACTGCCACGCTTCAGATTCTCACACATCCTAAAATAGTCTCATTGCAGCGCTTCAGAGATGGTTCGTTGAATGTGCCCAGCAGGTCCCTTTAATGTACCTTCTGACTAGTCTCCAGGACCTATTCCATTTATTCTTCTGTTGGTGCTTTTATAGTATTACAATATTTCCTGCCCAATTACATAAAGTTTGACAGATTTTAAATGTTATTCAGTGACTTGGCTCTGAAGCCTCTATTTTAAACTCGAAGCAATTATTATTAATAATTTTAGTATATGTGCTGCCGAAGCGAGCACAATTATTATTAATAATACAGAAAAAAGAAATAATATAAACTTCTGTCTCTTGGCTTTTTCATTGATTTTGCTGGCAGGATATAGCATGATTATCAAAGTTTTTGTTTGTTTCTAGAAGAGTACTGTATCTATAAAGTTACAAGTCAAAGGCAGATAGGACAGTAAAGTTTTACCCTAGCTAAAACTGTATCAGTGTTTGCAGCTGGAACTTCTGTGTTGAAAAGTATGTCAGAATGTCAAAGAAGCAGCAACAGCAAGGAGGTACTGCAGCTGTCTACAGTTTTGGCTGGGATCAGATATGGAAGCGTGTATAATACATGTGAAAGGTTTTTAACAGGGCAAAAGGAAAAGAGGGTGAGGGAGCTCTCTCAGTTCTACACTTAATTGGCATATGACCAATTTGTCTTTTGCTGTTTTTTAAAGAAATTTTTAACATATTTATTTTTGAGAGAGAGAGCGTGCTCACGTGGCGGGAGGGCATCGAGGGGGGAGGTGGACAGAGGATCCAAAGCAGGCTCCACACTGACGGCAGTGAGCCCGATGCGGGGCTCGAACTCACGAACTGCGAGTGATCGTGACCTGAGTCAAAGTCCGGACCTCAACCGACTGAGCCACCCAGGCGCCCCTGTCTTTTGCTGTTTTAACACTAATTAGTTGGAAATGATTTATTTGAAAGAAATGAAAGGAACGAGCTCATGGGCTAATGTCTGTTGGCCAAGTCCACAGCATGCACACGGGAAGTGTTTTTAAAGTGTCTTACGTAGACACTTGCCTTTTATCTCTAGATAACTTTAAAGGAAAGCCTTACAGAATGTTAAGAGGTTTATATTGTTTCACTGTTTGCAAGGGATACAGCTACAGTGCAGTGTTCATTTCTTGTTGTAGGCATCTGTCATCAGTTCTGGGAAATAAATTTGACCATGGAGCTGAAGCCATTATGCCAACTATCTTTAATTTAATTCCAAACAGTGCCAAAATTATGGCCACTTCCGGTGTTGTAGCTGTTAGGTTAATCATTCGGGTAAGTATATTTTGGGGCCATACATAGAATAAGCAAGTGGTAATAAATGATGGTTGATAAGCAGTACTACAGGCATTTTTTATTAGCAACATTATATACAGTTGGAACCATGTTGTATATATGAATCAGCCTCCCCCCTCCTTAATTATCTATAGGAGTCTTTGTTTTTTAATACTCCATAATGTGAATTATGAATATGGTGTATACCTACTCATGTGTTGATTATTTACTCATGGTTGGCTTTAAATATTTGAATATTTGTATCTGCTTCTGGGGTTACACTTGGTTCTTTACTCCCAGTCATTCCACTTTAGGTATTTGTGTTTGTGGCTTTGTTATTCACCTAAAGTTTTTATTTAATTACTTGTGTTTAAGCCCAGGAACAAAATACTCTTTTCAGGTTTCTAAACACTCATTTATTTAAATTTAAATAATTATCCAAGTAATTTATATACACGTTCCCAGTAAAACCTAATAGCTTACAAAGGCTTAAAATGAACATTCTCCACATCACCTTCTCCCCACCTTCAAGTCCCTTTTTCCCAGAGGCAACCCTTGAAACTGGGACGTGGTGATGCTAAAACCTGTCCAGAATATTCCTGATTAAATCATTGTGGGTTACTTATTTGTATTATTTTTAGTTCTGTTTGCACTGCCTACTTGAAATATTAAACCCAAAGCCATCATCGAACATTCCCATTGAAACAGTATCACAACACGTTGCTCTGCTGACCGCTATTGAACTCACTTAGATCTCCACTGCCGGATTATTTAGACTTCCCACCAGTCATTTGTTTTGCTGTTAGATTTATTTACATATCATCGGCTGGTCTGTTCAGGCTCTGTGAATTTTGTCATGGCCTTTGGCAATATCCAGTGAAATTTTTTTCCTTTCTAAGCTCAGTGACATTCTAATCTGAATATTTATGTGCTTTAGGTAGTTTAGTAATGAAGTGGTTGTCTTAGTTTTTAGTTTTGTATTTTCAGGTGTTCACCTCCGTTTCTGTTCTTCTCTGCAGCACACACACATCCCTAGGCTAATACCTGTCATAACAAGCAACTGTACCTCTAAGTCTGTCGCAGTTAGAAGGTAAATTTTTAAACAGCTTCCTCATTATTTTTGAATTAAGTTCCAAAATAAGTTCCAAACTTCCGTCCATGGAAACAAATTCATGTTTGAGATGTTAAAATTATTTTAATATCACTGCAATAAATGTCTTTGGATTGAGGGATCATGATCTAAATAGTCTGGAAAATAAATTTGGACAACCTCCATTATTTTGTGTGTATGTGAGAAAGAGAGGAGAGAGAGAGAGAGAACACGTGTGTCTGTCTGTGAGTTTATGAAAGGGGGCTCTGGAGAGAGTGGGGTAGAAGATGGCCTGTACATTTTTTCTAAGATAGTCCCTCTACTTAAATTGTTGGTATACCCCTTCTCTGAATGAAAGTGGTAATTGCACACAAGGAAAAAAAAAACATTATAAAAATTAACGGTAGTTCTTTACTATTGACATGGGTAGGAGGAGGTATATGTTGTCTCTGTCTTCTGACAGTGATTTCTGAGATTCTGAATCCCAACCAAGAGAGAGACCAAGTATCCAGGAGATACCGTAGCTAGCTAGCCCTTTGTTCCCAAGTCTCTGCCTAGTCTTGTGCCCACATGAGCTGCCATAGATCACATCCCAGGAGTAGGGCCTCTTCTAGCTGGGATCTGTGGTTCTTGACTGTTGAGAATCTAATAAAATCTGTGGCCCCTCTTCCCAAGAAAATGTAAACACACAGAATATTTTATGTAGATTTTGAAGGGATTCATGGACACCAGTGGATATTCAGTGGACCGTATCAGGAGCTTCCTAGGGTAAATTCATGGTTGGCCTGGGCAGCAGTCTCTTGACCACATTCCTGGAGTTCTTTGTCCAATCCTAGCCCAGTGAAAGAGCCCTTCAGTCTAAGCTTGGAACCCAGCTTACTTTTGCTGCCCGCCATTTCCCTCCTTTTCTGGCATGTCACGTTGGTCCTCCTGGGTTTCCACAGTAGGGGAGCCTGCTAAGCGTGAGGCGGCCCCATAGCCATCTTATTAACAGCTCTGTGAAAGTCATGAGGGAGGAGGGGAATCATCCACCTTTGTAAAGCCAGGAAGGAAGAAATTGGCACCTTCCACTGAAAAAGCTTCATCTCTAACCGCATGGCTCACTTGTATATCACTGAGGAATGCAATCTACCCTTGACCTGCAGTCCAGCGTCTCCTTCTAGAGATGAGAGGGTGAAGTCAGCAGAGGAGACGGATGGTAGTGAACTTCAGAACCTGGCAGACTGCAGCTGAAGCATTACCTCTTCCCACTGACTAATCCTCTGACCCGCTGGGAACGAGAGCACCCCTGGGGCAGAGCTGTTCTGGGAGTTCAGTCATTGGGTAAAGGAGTTTGACATCTAGTGTAAGCTTAATAAACGATGCCAGCTGTTAGAATTTGTTGCTGCTGCTGATGTTATTGTCACTATTGTTTTAGGTTTCCAGGAGAAATTCAGAATGTATAAGGCCAAGGTCCTCTGATGAGGTGAAACGGATGTTTGTTGTAGGATGTTTAGTGTATTAACTGGCAACAACATACCATATACTGCGTGCTTAAACAGCAGAAGTGTATTTTCTCACAGTTCTGGAGGCTGGAAGTCTGAGATCAGGGTGCCAGCATGGTTGAGTTCTACCGAGGGTCACTTGCAGCTGGCCGACTTCTTGCTGTGTCTTCACGTGGCGGAGAGAGATCTCATGCTCTCTGGGGTTTCTTCTTGGAAGGGCACCAGCCCGATCATTAGAGCCCCCATCTCATGAACTCCCCACCTCCAGATATTATCATGTGGGCATTGGAACATAGGAATTTGGGGAGAACACTGTTCAGTCCACAGAATTGAGCAATTCTGGCCTTTGCTGCTAAACGGATAGTAACCTACATTCACTGTGACAGTAGAAGTGTCTCCCCCTTTACCACTTTCTGAGTCACACACTCAGATTACTGTTCTTACATTTAGTCATAGTGGGTATCAGTCAGAACCATGGGTCTTAATGCTGAAAGAAGTAATAGGGACCATCTCGTCCCTTTGCCTTCAGAAAGGTTAGGTCCTTCTGTTAGGTCCTCAGCCTGTACCTAGCTCGGCTTCGTAGAATTTGTAAGAAATGGATCGTACAGTCTCCTTGCCTTTGAGAAATTTATATCATTTAGATAGGGAGATTAAAAACAGTAATGCAGAGCAGTGTAAGAGTGAGTTAACAACACCTGTATTGTGGATTTAGGAATTCAGAGAGCAGTGATTAAAACCAACTGGTATATTCCAGTGACACTTGATAGGCAGGTTGAAAATTGAGTTGCATTTTGAATGATGAGTAGGAGTTGGTAAAGAAAAGAGACGAGTTCTAACCTGATGTGTTTAAATAATGATGTGTTAAACAATGCCAACATTGATATACTTCTTTGAATGTTAGTCTGAAAAGTGAAAAATAAAACCTAACTTAAAGGTCATATTTTTGATTAAATAGATTGTTCTAACATGCATTTAAGACCAAAATTAGCACCAAAGATGGCTGTATTCGCTAAGAGATAAATGTAAACATATACACACATGTTAAAGAAAAAAAGAGAGACAAGAAAAATCAGACCAGGAAATGACATGAAGAACGGAGGAGAAGTAGAATAAACATGGCCTAGGTTGGGGCCAGTGTGGGGAGAGTGACAGAGGAGAGAGGATGCAGGGATGGGTAAGTGTCCTTCCTTGGAGAAAGTTTGCTTCACAACCAACATGCACACACGCGCAGACACGCACACTGTTGGCAGCCCCAGGACTGGGTTGAATAGCTCTGTGTGGTTCTAAGAAGAGCCCCCTTGTGCTCGTGGCGCATGGGAACTGTCCTTTGTCTGTCTTGTTTGCTGGTTTATGTCTTGGTTACCGTTGTTATCTCTAACATCGAGGGTAGGTTTATTAAAGATTTATTGAGTAATTAATTATATGGGTTATTGAGGTTGTGAATTGAGAGGATCATGGGAACGACAGTCTGGTCATTAGAGAAAAATTACCCTCTTACTCGTTTCCTTGAATGAGTTCCTAAGACTACTAAGATTTACCCCCACGGAGATAAAGACCCTGGGCTTTTGACAAGTTCTAAAGAGGTAGGACCCAAAGCAGTGATGTAATCCAAAGGAGATGAGACCAGAGTTGTTTTCGTGCACAAATCAGACCAAGAAAGATTACAAAGGTGAAAAGGCTTGACAAGAAGGGATGTTGAAAGATTAAAGAGAGGAAAATAGATTAGTAGATTAGGGAAAAATCCATTTTAAGCACTGCCTAGGATCTTCTTAGGAAAATTTGGAAAGCACTTGGTTTTTCAGGGTATTTTTTACTTTTTTTTCTTTTGTACAAGGCATTCTGTGAAATTAATGCAAGGAGCAATCGCCTGGTTCTGTAATAATGTACGCTGATTTTTTTTTTTTTTGCCCTCGTACATCTTATATTAACATATTATTTGAGGTGGTATAAACATAAATGACAGCGAAAGGCCCTTTTGGTAATGTTGCCACAAGTCTGCGGTTCCTGATTTGAGGGGAACTTTTGTATCCTGTCTCTTCTGTGCCTTGTGTATTTACTTTCTGATCACCATTGATGCTTGATTACTTTTACTTGCTTAGGTTTTCAGTCACTGTTGATTCCAACTCGATGTTCCATTTTTTGAAGCCTATTAATTAGAAGGAATTTGCCAGTTCTAAAAAGTAGCAGGGGAAGAAGAAAAGCTTTTATTTTCACTAACATAAAAATGACCAAATTACATATTTTTTTCTTTACAATCTTTAGGCGCTGTTTTGAATTTTTAGATTTACTTTTACAAGAATGGCAGACACATTCACTGGAACGGTAAGCATTTCATTGGCTATTTTTTCCCCTCTGAATTGAATCTTGAGATTTAATGTCTCAACAAGTGGTCCAACCTGCTTTTTTGTAGGAATCAAAGGAATCTAAGCATTTGTTTGCATGGCTACATTTGTTATTTCTACTGATGCGAGGCACTTAATATTGGCAGAAACTTTTAGTGAATTTCATTGATTACAATATTGTGTGCCTAGAGATGTGGACCAGTGTGCACCATACCAACTACAAAGCCACAATTAACTTTTTTTTTTTTAATTATTTTTTTAATTCCTGTGTAGGTAACATACTGTTACATTAGTTTCAGGTGTACAACATAGTGATTCAGTGATTCTATACATTATTCAGTGCTCATCATGATGAGTGTCCTCTTAATCCCCTTCATCTATTTCCCCCATCTCCCCATCTACCTCCCCTCTGACAACCATCAATTTGTTCTCTCTAGTTAAAGAGTCTGTTTTTTAGGGGTGCCTGGGTGGCTCAGTCGGTTAGGCATCTGACTCTTGGTTTCGGTTCAGGTCATGATCTCATGGTTTCATGAGTTCGAGCCCCACATCCAGCTGGCAGTGCACAGCCTGCTTGGGATTCTCTCTCTCTCTCTCTCTCTCTGTCTCTCTCTCTCTGTCTCTCTCTCTCTCATTCTCACTCTCACTCTCACTCTCTCTCCCTTCTCTCTCTGCCCTTCCCCCACTCGTGTTGTCTCTGTTGCTCTCAAAAATAAATAAACTTAAAAATTTTTTTAAAAAGAGTCTGTTTTTTAGTTTGTCTCTTCTTTTCTTTGTTTTGTTTCTTAAATTTCACATCTGAGTGAAATCATATGGTATTTGTCTTTCTGTGACTGACTTAATTTCACTTAGCATTATTATGCCCTCTAGATATCTAGATCTAGATCCGTCCACATTGTCACATATGGCAAAATCTCACTCTTTATGGCTGAGTAATAATATTCCATTGTATATCTTTTATCATGACTGGATGTTGTACTTTGTCAAATGCTTTTTTCTGGATCCATTGAAATGATCATATGGCTTTTTATCCTTTCTCTTGTCGATGTGATGTATCACATTCATTGATTTGTGAATATTGAACCACCCTTGCATCCTAGGAATCCTACTTGCTGGTGGTGAATGATTTTTTTAATATATTGAATTAAGTTTGCTGATATTTTGTTGAGGATTTTTGCATCTGTGTTCGTCAGAGTATTGGCCTGTAGTTCTCTTTTTTTGTAGTCTTTATTTGGTTTTGATATCAGGTTAACGCTGGCTTCATACAATGAGTTTGGAAGCTTTCCTTCCTCTTCTGTTTTTTAGAATAGTTTGAGAAGAATGGGTATTAACTCTAATTTAAATGTTTCGTAGAATCCACCTGTGAAGCTGTGTGGTTTCTGGACTTTGGTTTCTTGGGAGTTTTTGGTTTACTGATTCAGTTTCATTGCTGATAATCAGTGTATTCAAATTTTCTATTTCTTCTTGTTTTAGTTTTGGGGAGTTATATATTTCTAGGAATATATCTGTTTTTTAGAGGTTGCCCAATTTGTTGGCATGTAATTTTTCATAATATTCTCATAATCTTTTGTATTTCTGTGGTGTCAGTTATTATTTTTCTTCTTTTGTTTCTGGTGTTGTTTATTTGGGTCCTCTTTTTCTTTTGATGAGGCAAGCTAAAGGTTGATCAGTTTTGTTGATTTTTTCAGAGTACTAGCTCCTGGTTTCAGTGATCTGTTCTGTTGTTTTTTTAGTTTTTATTTTCTTTCTTTCTGCTCTAATCTTTATTATGTCCATCCTTCAACTAGTTCTGGATTTTGTTTGCTTTTCTAGCTCCTTTAGGTGTAAGGTTAGGTTGATTATTTTAGATTTTTCTTGCTTCTTGAGGTAGACCTGCATTGGTATAAACTTCCCTCTTAGAATAGCTTTTACTGCATCCTAAAGATTTTGAACTGTGGTGTTTTCAGTTTAACTTGTCTCCATGTATTTTTTAATTTCCTCTTTGATTTCTTGGTTGACCCATTCATTGTTTAGGAGCATATTCTTTAACTTCCATGTGTTTGTACTCTTTCCTGGGTCTTCTTGTGGTTGATTTCTGGTTTCATAGAAACCAGGTTGGAAAAGATGCATTGTATAACCTGGATCTTTTACAACTTGTCAAGACTTGTTTTGTGGCCTAATGTGTGATATACTCTGGAGAATGTTCTGTGTGCACTTGAAGAGAATGTGTATTCTGCTGTTTTAGGATGGAATGTTCTGAATATATATGTTAGGTCCATCTGATCCAATGAGCCATTTAAAGCCACTGTTTCCTTGTTGATTTTCTGTTTGGATGGTCTCTCCATTGATATAAATGGGTTGTTAAAGTCCTTTACAATTGTATTATTATTGATTACTTCCCTTATGTTTCTTATTTCCTGCTTTATGTATTGGGTATTTTGTTGATACCCATGTTTGGTGCATAAATATTTGTAATTGTTATATCTTTTTGTTGGATTGATCCCTTTGTGATATATGCTGTTTTAAAATCTATTTTGGGGGCGCCTGGGTGGCGCAGTCGGTTAAGCGTCCGACTTCAGCCAGGTCACGATCTCGCGGTCCGTGAGTTCGAGCCCCGCGTCAGGCTCTGGGCTGACAGCTCGGAGCCTGGAGCCTGTTTCCGATTCTGTGTCTCCCTCTCTCTCTGCCCCTCCCCCGTTCATGCTCTGTCTCTCTCTGTCCCAAAAATAAAATAAAAAACGTTGAAAAAAAAAATTTAAAAAAAAAAAAAAATCTATTTTGTCCATTATAAATATTGCTATTCCAGCTTTCTTTTCACTTCCATTTGCGGGAGGGATGCTTTTCCATCCCTTCACTTTTCTGTGTATATGTGTCTTTAGATCTGAAATGAGTCTCTTGTAGGCAGCGTATAGATGGGTCTTGCTTTTTTATCTGTTCTGTCACCCTGTGTCTTTCGATTAGAGCGGTTAGTCCATTTGCATTCAAAGTAATTATTGATAGGTATGTATTTATTGCCATTTTGTTACTTATTTTAGTGTTGTTTATGTACTGATTCTCTGTTCCTTTTTTTTGTTGGTCTCTTCTCACAGTTTGCTGATTTTCTTTAGTAATATACTTGGCTTCCTTTATCTTTATTGTTTGTGTACGTATTACTAGTTTTTGATTTGTGGTTACCATTAGGTTTGTAGATAACATTTTATGCATATAGCAGTCTAGAGTTGCTGATTGCTTAAGTTTTTAAGTCTCTACTCCTCTCTCTCCACACTTTAGGTATGTGGTGTTATACGTTATATCCTTTAATTTTGTGAATCGCTTGATGGATTTTCATAGATGCAATTAATTTTACTGCTTTTGTGCTTCCTACTTTTCTTGCTCCTGCTTATGGTCTTTCCATTCAAAGAGTTCACTGGTTTAGGGGTTATGAATTTCTTTAACTTTTGTTTGTCTGGGAAACTCTTTATGCAGCAAGGCTATCATTAAGAAGAGAAAAGAAGAGAGAGAGTATTCTTGGCTGAAGAATTTTTTCTGTCATCACTTTGAATATATCATGCCACTCCTTTTGGCTTGCCAAGTTTCTGCTGAAAAATCAACAGATAGCCTTAAGGAGTCTCCCTTGTATGTAACTGTTTTCTTTTATCTTGCTACTTCTAAAATACACTCTTTATCACTTCTTTTTGACTTTTTAATTACTGTGTCTTGATGTGAACCCCCTTATGTTGTTTTATTGGGGGCTCTTGATACCTCCTGTATCTAGATTTCTGTTTTCTTCCCCAGATTTGGGCAATTTTCAGCTATTATTTCTTCAAATAAATTTTCTAACCCCTTTTCTCTCTTTTTCTCCTCTGGGATTCCCTATCATGCAAATGTTACTATGCTTGATGGTGCCCTAAGTCTTTTCATTTTTTTTCTCTCTCCTTTTCAGCTTGATTGCTTCCCATTATTGTGTCCCCAGTTGCTGATTCATTCTTTTGCTCCATCTATTCTATTTATTCCCTGTGGTGTATTTTTTAATTCAGTTTTTTGAGCTCTTCATTTCTGATGGGTTCTTTTTAATGTTTTCTCTCTCTTTGTTAATGGTCTCACTGACTTCCTCCACTCTTTTCTCAAGTCCAGTGAGTATCTTTATGACCATTACTTTAAATTCTCTGTTAGGCAGATTACTTACCTCCATTGTGCTTATGTCTCTTGCTGTGATTTTGTCTTGTTCTTACACTGGGGACATAGTCCTTTCTCTCCTCATTTTGTCTAACTCTGTGTCTGTTTCTTTGTGTTAAGGAAGTCAGCTGCATCTTCTGCTTTTGAAGGTAGTGGCCTTATGAGGAAGAGGTCCCGTAGTGCCCTGCAGTGCCATGTCCCCAGTTCACCAGAACCTGGCACTTCAAGGGTGTCTCCATGTGTGTTGTGTGTGCCCCGCTCTTGGGACTGAACCACTTTTCCTTTCAGTCCAGTCGTCTGCATTGGCTCTCTGCCTGTTGTGGGCAGCATTTGATTGCTGTGTTGTTAATGGGCCGGTCCAGGGCCACCTGGGCTTGAGTCACGTCGGACTGGGCATCTGCCAGAGAGGTGGTGGTACCGAGCTGCCGGGCACTTTCCTTGTGTTCTCCCATGAGAAGCTTTCATTAGCGGGTTCATTAGACCAGCTGACTCCAGCCCACTGCTGGGGCCGCAGTCTGGCTGGGTGTGTGCTTATCTTCCTTCTTCCCCTCCTTCCCCAGGACAGGAGTCACGTTGCAGAGGTGCTGATCCCTGTCGGGGCTGCTTTCCTCCTGCCTGGCTTATGGTACAAGTTTTGCATAGGTTTGCTGTGGGGAGAGACCTGGAACCAAAGGCTTGGCTGGACAGGGTGTGTCCACAGGAGAAGGCAGACATGCTGTGAGCAAGCTGGGTGGAACATGTTGGTGCTGAGCTGGTTCCCCCAAGTGTTGGTGTGTCTAGGCAGGGGACCCACTAGCTCCTTTGTGCCTAAGGATTCCTGCCCCCCAGCACATGCTTAGAGATTAGAAAAGAAACGTCCCTCTTGTATACCCCAGGCATTTTTCAAAGTGTTGCTTCTGTGCTGTATCTCTGAGGGGCTGCTGTACTCTTTAAGGGTGGTGCCTCAGTTTCCTGTTTACCTCCTGCTGATTTTTAAAGTTTCAGGTGGTAAGCCCCATGATTGTAAGAACTCAAGAAATTGTGCTCCTCTGGTTTTCATGTGGGTTCTCGTGCCTGGGGTGCTTGGCGTCAGGGTTTGGTCCTCTCCCTTGCGCGTGTCTTGAGTGTCTCTCCTTTTTGGGGAAAGCCAGTGAGCTCGTTTAGCTCCTACCACATCTGTGCCCTTCCTGCCCTCTTCAGGGTGGCCTCCTCTCTACATGTAGCTGTGGAGAGTCTGTCTGCCAATCTACAGGTGGTTTTCTGGGTTATTTCCACAGATGTGGGTGTTACCTAGTTACATCTGTGGGAGGAGGTGATCGTGGGGTCCTCTACTCTGCCATCTTCCCGAGAAGTCAGCCACAATTAACTCCTTATTGGCTCTCAGCCAGCTGCCTGACATTCGTGTCAGTTCCAACCAAGTAAATGTTCCAAGCTGCTCTTTGTAGGCCAGGTGTAACTCTTAGGTCCTTAAAGGAGTTCCACTCATCTGAAGGTTTTCTTTTTGATCCCCCTGTATCAGACACTTAGCAGTTTTCTCTTTATTCAGGTTGATGTGTGGTAAGTTTCACATCATGAAGATAAAAGGTAGGATTATGGCAGAATTCTTAAGAAGCAGGTCTCTTAATTTTAAGATTCATTCTTTCCCATTTTTAGTTCCTTTGAATTTCAGGTGCCTGTTACTCTTTCTGAGTTACACTTGGAGAGAATAGATGACGATGTTTTGCCACCCATGTTTTCATGTTACTTAGTTTGTCAAGAAGCTTACAGCATACTAATCATTTTACTAGTGGAATTTTAATGAAGTGAGTACTTACGGGAGTCCCATTCTGTACTGCAGGGGTCAGAGAGGAAACAAAGCCATCCCTCCCAGAGGTAAAATTTCATCTGCAAAGTTCTTGAATCTAGAGGATAGTCACACATTTTTTCAGTACTTTCTTGTTCTTTAATCTCTTGATAGGCAGTGATAGTTCTAGAATTGAGAGGTGGAAATCGGAATGAGGGATCTGATGTGAGGACCTGTGAGTAGAACAGTCACGTGTGAAGAACTCAGATCTGGCCTTGTGTATTCGTTCATTCCCCTCCTTGCTTAGTACCCACCACTTAGCAGACACTCGCCAAATACTTACTGAATGAATGAGGCACGAGGCAGATTGGTAACTACTCTTTGTTCTAGGAGACTAATTCATTCCAGCCTTTTTTTCTTTTCTTAAAAAGCTGTTAGACATTCAAAGAGATACTTTACTAATTTCTTCTCTGCTAGGGCAGAATGTAACTAAAGAAAATACCTATTTATAACATTGTTGCATGATTTTATAAAATTGTTCATGTTACACAGTGGAACTTGAAGAAAACATTGTGTTTATAGAAATGTGATGCAGGTAGCCTCCTCATATTAAGGTTATTATTACCTCATGATTTCCGTAGAAACTAGTTCTGACCGTGGAAAAGTAGAGTCTTACTGGTTGGGTTCATAAAAGATGGAGCTAAATAAGTGTGGTGTGAAAAAAGTCAGCCATTGTTTAACAAACTCTCCCACAGGGTAGGTAGATAGGGGCAGCTGGTGGAGGGTGGAGGTGGGGGGACCGGGACAGAGGTAGAGGTTAGAGCTGCCGAGAAGGGAGTGCTTGGATTTTCTATTCTGCGTGATAGTTGGCTAACTGGGCACAAAGCCACGATGCCATTTTGTAATTTTCACACCTGATTTCATCTGCATAAAACCACATGTTAATGACGATCACTGCTTTCTCTCCTAAATGTCTAGACACATATCAGTATTAGCCGAAACAATAAAGAAGGGAATACACGATGCCGATTCCGAAGCAAGGATAGAAGCCAGAAAGTAAGTGTTTGTTGTATACCATTTGTTTTTAATTCACTATTTCTATGTTTCAGATGTGTTGTTTAGATTGCCTTATTTTTTTAAAAAATTTTTATGTATTTTTGAGAGAGAGACAGACACAGCACAAGCTGAGAGGTGGTGTGGTGCAGAGAGAGAGGGAGACACAGAATCCGAAGCAGGCTCCAGGCTCTGAGCTGTCGGCACCGAGCCTGACGTGGGGCTCCAACCCGTGAACTTTGGGATCATGACCTGAACCAGAGTCAGATGCTTAACCGGCTGAGCCACCCAGGAGCCCCTAGATTGCCTTATTAAAAGTTCGTTAAATGGGGCGCCTGGGTTGCTCACTTGTTTAAGAGTCTGACTCTTGATTTTGGCTCAGGTCATAATCTCACAGTTTGTGATATCGAGCCCCACGTCAGACTCTGCACTGACATCCCGGACCCTACTTAGGATCCTCTCCCTTCTTCTCTCTCTGTCTCTCCTCTGCTAGTGCTCTCCCTCTCAAAATAAATAAATAAAAACTTCAAAAAACATTTGTTAAGTTACATGAATAATGTTTTGTTATTCATGACTGTTAAATATGACCCCAAAAGCCGTTTCACAATATTTCTCTATTTTTCTGCTTGGAAGGTTGCTCGGTGCCCAGACCTAAGAGACTGAGTGATATTATTTGAGTATAAACAGGACTGAGGCACACAATAAAATGCTCCTTTTTAAATTTATGAGAAATTATTACATGAATCTGAAAAGCACTTGTTTGCATGCTCAGACTTACTCATTAGGCTCTGTTAAAAGCCAGGTCATAATCCCCAGGGACCTTTTGATTTCCCATGAAAAATTATGGGCCCTGGGACCCTTCCCCTGAGAGGGCATCTTTGCAGGTGTCAGGTGGCTGCTCTGGAAGTGTGAGCGTGGTGAGGGGCAGGCGGGTGATGGGACGCAGTGGGGACACACACTCACCATCCCATGATTGAGGCAGTTTTGCCATTAGGGCTGGTAATGCTCCCGTCCTGTGGCTGTGGCCGTGCATTCCATGCTCCCCTGGGCAGAATTGTGTCCTTGTGACCCACAAGATGCTGAGACTTCCTGTGTCTCGGGCAGTGTGTAGGTGAGTGCTGTGAATTTTGCACCCGTGGAGTTTTCTCTGTGCCTTCACAGTGCCCGGCTCTTCTCCTTGACACAGGCAGTCTGTTATTCCTCACCTGGAACATTACTGTTCTATTTAGTTGCACTCATACATCCTCCTCAAGTCTGTGTTGCTCCGTGACTGCTCCCTCGGTCACGTTCCATTCTCCTGGTTTCTGAGGTCTTCGGAGGACCTCCTTGAATCACTGAAGCGCTTACCATAATCTCAGCTTGGGTAGTTCTTGCCAAAATAAGGGCCCTCGTTAATAGTTGCTCACAACTATTAGGAATGGATTTGTTAGTCACCCGCTTCAGCGGCTTTTATCCTGGCACGTATACTCCCTCCTTGGTTTTTTCTGGTTCTTCAGTCACACTGCAATACAGATTTCAAGTAGCTGCGGGCATCTCTGCGCCTCTCTGTTATACGTCATCTGAGGCAACTGTAAACACCTCCAGTCGATGAGTGTCGAGCGGCGTGTGGAAAAGCTGCCACTGATGAGTGCCCTCCATGTTCTGGGTCTAGTTCTGGGTGTTTAAGCTCCATCTTCTCTAAGGTTCAGCCCTTTAGTTTGCATTTTGTAAATGAGACTCGATTCAGAGAAGTCAGGTAACTTGTCCAGTGTCAGAAGAGCCAGTAAGTTGTGCGGGTAGGATCCATACCCGGCCCCCTTTGTTCACTCTCCCTTCCTGGTCCTGTGTCGCTCCTGGTAGCAGCGACCCGAGGATTCTAGTCCTTGACCGCGTCACGTGGTGGGCTGCAGAGCTGGGCGCAAGCCCCACGTGATCCTGACCGTGCGGCACGCTGCGTGTCTTCCCTAGGTGCTACTGGGGTTTCCACAGTCACTTCAGCAGAGAAGCAGAGCATTTGTACCACACCTTGGAGTCCTCCTACCAGAAAGCCCTGCAGTCCCACCTGAAGAACTCGGACAGCATCGTGTCTCTGCCGCAGTCCGACCGCTCGTCCTCAAGCTCTCAAGAGAGTCTAAAGTAAGCACTTCAGCCGTGCTTCTCGTTAGTGTGAGCTTTTAGGTTTAAAGGTTTGCTACATGAGAACACAAATGCCAGCTGTGTTTTTACATATACGTGCCTGTGCTAATCTCCCCTTACTTCAGACGGGTTCTGCTACGTAAGATACCAGAGGAACGGTAAGGAGTAGGGCGCCTCGGTCTCTGCCATAGCCATGTTTAGTGAAATTTATATGGCAGTCCCAGAATACGGTTTTGGAGTCGAATAAGTGAATTCTTGAAAGCGTCTTCTAAGGGAATGTGAATGTTAACTTGGAGACAAGTCTGGAAAGGGAGGGCGTTCAGCACTTGGGAGTGAATGTATTACCGTCCTCGCGCTGTGTTTCTGACTTCTGTCTCTAACCACGACTTCTCTCTGTATGTCTGGAAGATAGTCCAGTCTGTAATGCTAAAGCTTTGTTCAAAATTGGGGATTGATAAGATTGTGGTCCCAGTTACCTGAGAAATCCTGAAAAGTCTGCAATGATTCCTTCATCCTCCTAGTCTCCTGTCATAGACTGTACTTGTGTGAACGCAGATGGAGTGCTCATTGGATAATAATAAATGCATGTATACTTTTCAGTCGGCCACTCTCTGCCAAAAGAAGTCCTACCGGGAGCACCACCTCTAGAGGTAAGACTGATGGCCGTGGAGAAGGTGGTCTCGGGGAGGCCTGTTTCTGTGCGGCTCCCAGAGGCTGCTTGGTTGCTGGAAGCCGGTGACCTGCTTGCAGGTGCCCCTCAGGTTTGCACAGGGCACTCTCACGGCGCTCCTGCTGGACTGAGTAGTGCCGCGCTGTCCCAGGGGCTGAGGGCTGTGAGGAACCCACGCTGAGGATGCCTTGGGCAGGCGGAAGTGGAGCCCTGTGACCTTTCCTCTCCCACCTCCCTCCAGCATATGGATCCCTCCCCCAATAGTGCTGCTGCTTTGCTCTGGTCACTTGACAGGAGACTGGGGACAATGGGTGAAGATTTGAGCAACAGCAGCGGGATAGCGGCTGTTTGAGGTGGGAGAGTGGAATGTTCCCCGGGAGCGGGAGGGTGTCTGAGAGTGCACGGCTAGTTCACAGCGTGCGGGAACTGTCCACGTGTGGGCGCTTCTTCATGGTCCCACTTCTCACATTACCCAGAGATAGGGTCCATTTCTTTGGGGTTTATAGTCGATCACAAGAAAATAAATGTAATGGGTGTGTGTGTGCTTGTGGTTCTTCAGCGGTGGCTGAATTCTGTCTTCGGTGACCAGGAGAAACTGTGGTCAGTGTGCACGCACTCCAGCCTTCCTTAAAATTTGATAGGAAAAGCCAAACAAGTTGTGACGATGTATGTTTACAGTTCTCGTGTGGTCCTTACTGTTGTTTCCTCCTTCACCACTCAAGCTTCTACGGTCAGCACCAAATCCGTATCAACGACCGGGTCCCTCCAGCGGTCTCGAAGCGATATTGACGTGAACGCAGCAGCCAGTGCCAAGTCCAAGGTCTCATCGGCCTCGGGTGCTACGCCTTTCAGCTCTGCAGCGGCCTTGCCTCCGGGGTCCTACGCATCCTTAGGTAACCAGACCCCCACCACCTTTCCCCCGGTTTTGCTGTTTGAGATGACACTTAGCCCTGCTCAGATTTGCTTATTAGCAAATTACAAAACACCATCATTGAGGAAATTCTCACTGTTGCAGGCCTGAGTTTTGAGTATAAGTAACTCTGTGCATTTCCTGCTGGTTACCAGCCACCCTTTGTTGAGTGTTCCCTTTCTCTGGACGAGTAAGTACCTAGGTGCTCACGTGGTGCGTCACACAGAGCCACCCCTCAGCTTCACTTTCCCCTTCATGGCAGCCCAGCCAGCGCCTTGTCACCTCCCACATTGCCTCATGACGTGGGTGGGGCAGAGCCAGAACGGTTTCCTGAGGGATTCGCTGAAGACAGTCACTGTGATTCGGTATTTCCCAGTTCGGGAATCTGACCGGAGTGGCCGAGGTGCAGGATTGGGGGGCGAGAGCAAGGGGCATCTCTAGAGAAATGTGGTGGACTTACTGGCCAGCGTAACCATATTCCTCAGAAGAGTGCCAGGAGGAGACTGTACCTACTCTTAACAATAGCCCAAAGGACTTTTTGAAACATTATTAAATTTATATCTGGCAGAATGGTAGGTCAGTTTCTCAGTTTTTTCAGCAAATGAACACCTGTGTGTAGGGCTGATAGTTGACTTCATGTTATTTTTGTTAGAGCAAAGTCGTTCAAGCCAGAACCTGGGGACTCTGGTGGAGACTGAATACGTACAATTAAAATTTCATGAAACATTGAGACTGAATTGGTTCACAAACCGATTCCAAAGTCTGTTCCAAAACTGACGTTCTCAAGGTGTTCCGAGCACGGAGTCCCAGGCTAGAGCGCCAAGGGGAGATTACTGGGCTGCCGTTTATTAGCTTGCTGACCTTGAACAGGCCATGCAGTCTCTGCATCTGGTTTCTCTACCTAATTAGTTGTGGAGATCATCACCCAGCTCAGACACACGAGAGGGATAAATTAAATAATTTAATAAAAGTCCTTTGTAAGCGATTACCCTGTAAGGTGAAAAAAACGGATTGTGCTAAGCACGTGAGAACGTGAAAGGAGTGTGTTCTGGAATGTTTGTTAAGTTGGTCTTGTTTTCTCTCGGCAAACCCCTCAAACACGGGTACTTTTGATTGGAAAGAAGCCCAGTAAGTGCTCTCCCTGCCCATCGCTTCACTACTGTAATATTACATTGGAGTGTTTATGACATTAGGTTGGTACGTAGTCATCCAGTAAGGGGGACGTCAGAACAGCTCTCTCCCAGGGTGGGGTAGCTCTGTTCATTTGAGTTCTGTTTTTAAATATGTACCCGTGTTTCAATACATTTGATCCACCTTGAGTATCTGTAGTTAGTATCTGTTTCGCTGCTTGAGAACTTGAGTAAAAACTGTCTTTTAGAGGACTCTGTAGTCTTTGTTTTTTTGTGCATACCTTGGATATTTTAATATGGACCATGTAGACTTCCCTCAGTGCTAGCAAAAGCACCCAGGTCTTTTGGTCTGACGATACAAATGGACCTTTTACAAGCAACTGAGGATACATTTTCAGCCCAGCATTAGCTCTTCAGGTAACAGGACCGGAATATTCCCACTCTCTCAGCATTTCCGAGAACCCTGCCTCCACTTGCTTCGTGTCCAAAACCACACACAACAAAAAACCTGGGAAGTTGAGCATAATCCTACTGAGAAATTGTTAACGATGACTACTTAGGTCGGCACATTATATCCGTGCGGAAGTGTAGCATTAAAGCTGACGATCCTTTTCCGAACTTCTAGAGTCCAGACACATGAGGGAAGATATGGAGTCCGTAGGCCATGACTCAGGTACCCTGCTGTACAGCTTCTGCCGCTCACCGTGTAGTTGGGTAGGCGTCATTGCTAGAGCTAGCTTCTCTCAGCTTCCTATCTGCCTCTGTTCTTTGGGGGACTCTTCAGTACTTTAGCTTTTGGTTTCCCCCCCTTATTCTGCTGGTACTTGGTTCTAAGAAAAAGAAACTCTGAGAGGATGAGGGTTGGCTAAAACAAAAGCCCAACAGTGTATCAACTGAGGCGCTACCCTGGGTTGACATTTTTTAGCTTGTTTTCCAAAAGCAAAAGCAACCTTCTACTAAGCCGATTTTAATCGGAGGCACACGTACTTGCTTCAGAATCTGCTTTGCTGTTGAACTTGTTTCTTTTTTGATTTTATTTTAAATTGTACTTCTGCTTTTTTAGTAGCTAATAACATTCTGCTTTTTAATTTTTTTTTTTTTTTTTAATGTTACTAACTGTTCCCTGTTATCCCCTCCCTTGTTTTTTAATTTGCTTAAAGACGGTACTTCCACTAAAGCGGAGGGTAAGCGGTTTGTTTCTGTGACTGGGGTGTGTCTCGCCTTCACCCGTCCTCTGTGCTCACTGAGTGTTGCCTGGTGCCCACTCGCCCCCACTGAGGTCCCTGCATGACGCATTGCACGCTCCCTCCGCTCTTCTTCATTCTGTCTCCCTGCTTCTCTGCCTTCCCCCTACCTGAGTTCTCCTCGCCCTCCTTGTCCTGTCGTGGTTCTGGTGAATCTGTCACTTGTGTGCTGTCCGTGGTTTCCAGCGCCCGGCCTGCCCCAGGGAGGAGCCTTGTCCGGGTGCTGGGTGCTGCCGTGCCCGGGGGCTACTGCTCTCAGATCTTGGTATTCCCGAAGCACCCCCTTCGCAGCTTTCGTTCCCTTCTCTTTCTTCCTCTCTTTACCTTTGTGCTTCTGTGGGCCTCTCCTGTTTTGAAAATAAATTCAGTGTCATTTACTTAGGTTAAAAGGCCGGTAAAGGTTTTCTACCAGGTAATTGATCGAAATTTTTGAAAAATAACTTTTCTCTTTCCTATAGATGCTACTGAGTCACGTGATGTCATTTTTATTTGTATCACTGACACATACCTGTTCATTCGTTGACCCTCAGTCTTCCCCTCATCCCGTGTATTAAATGCCTTCCATGTATTAAATGTGTCACGTTCTGCGCTCCACACGGGCTCTGGCATGGTGAACGAAACACACACATCCAGATCCCCTTTGGTTTCTTTTTATGCCATTCTCCGGAAGTTTTCTCCTGATTTTGCATTGTCTTTTGACTTTAAGACATAACCATTTTGGCCTGTATAGCTCTTGGATTAGCACATGCTAGGCTAGACCGTCCCTTTTGTGCAGCCTCTACCCGGAGAGCAGGATAATGCCTCAAATCATTGAAATTTAGAGGAACCTCATGTGCTTAAGATAGTGGCTTAGGCCCACCAACCCTCAGCCTGAGATTTAACACTTAGCAGTTGCTAGTTTACTGTCATACCTTATTTAGCAGCTCCAAAAGGCTAGCCTGCAGTGGGCTGGCTTTTATCCTTATGTGTGCAGCTCAGAGCACTTTTAATCAATACACTACTTCTTCAGGGACTCATAAAGGAAAAACTCGGAATGGAATTTTTTTAAAGATGGGCATAGTCCCAAGGTCAGTGTTCTTCAAACTTACCTCATAAAAATTACCTGCAACGTACTAAAGAAACAGAGTCCTGGGTCCTTCCCCCTGAAAATTCGGATCAAGTTTGGAAGGGGCAACAGAATCTGAATTTTCAGAAGTAAGCCCCAGTCAGTGGTGGTTCTTTGGGTTGGACAAGTGTGTGAGGTGAAAAGTTTCCCAGGTGAAAGTGGACAAGAAGCCTGTGTCACAGTGAGGACTTCCTTTGTGAGAGCAGACGACAGAGGGCTGGCGGTGACTGCATTTTTTAGCCTGTAACGAGTGATCTTACATTTCTCCTTCCCAGCGACATGATCATACGTATTTCCTCGGCCTAGGTGGAAGAGAGGCGGAGAGTGGAATTCTGTAATGTAGATGAAGTGGAAAGTGAAGATGTTCCAAGGGGGTTGTATTTTTTTCCAGATGCTCTAATTTTATATGCCTGTGTGATAAGACTTGAAATCAGCCTGCTGTTCTCCCCAGCGCTAGGAATTTTTCACTTTTATTTCTTTTTATCAGTTTTCTTTTTACCAGTGCAGAGCAAGGTCAGAAGATTACCTACTCCGTTATTGTGCAGGAGACCAAGAACGAGGAGTCTCCTTCTGGTTCCCCTTCCGGTAGAAGTGGGAGAATGAGATGGGGCCCTTCGTTGTAGACGAATCTGACGGAAGACAAGCTTAGTGAGGGGAGCCGGTGAGCCTTTCTCTCTGTGTCCCAGGGCTGTGCAGGCTGTTGAGAGCCGGACATCAGTGCCTCGGGCTTGGAGTGCCCGTGAGACGGAAAGGACACAGTGCTGGTGGGCCGTAGACTCCAGCGCTACAGATGCCCTGGCTGTTTGAGCAGTGAGGCCTAGTGGTGGTTCTCAAAAGAGCTGCACACAGATATTAGAAAAAGGCAGCAGTAAATATCACGCTGGGCCTGAGTTTCCTATCTGAACTTTTAGAATCATTGCGGTCCTTTTTAAAGTTTGTTAATAAGCCTATGAAATTATTTTCCTGTCTAGCTCCCAGAGCAAGAAGGGACAAGTGCTTTCATCATTAGGAGACAAAGCTATGACTTAGAATCAATAGTTAGATGCTCTAAATTCAAAATTCAGATAATGCATTTGAATTCCGGCAACTTTGTTAGTATGGGAATGGAGAAAAATACATCTACTTGGGAGTTTTTTTTTTAATCATACACATCAAGTAGCCTTTCTCACGTTTATAACTAGTCAGAAAACATTTTTGGGGAAGAGCCCACAGAACCTCATCTTCTGGACAAAAGTTTATTTCCCCGTCACGTTTGAATAATCTGGGGGATTTTAGAAAGAAGCATTCATGTCATTGGTTTTGGTGCTCGTGGGATGAGTCTGTGATGAGATGCTACACTTGTGGTAAATGAGTACATTCCCATCTACTACTGTTTTTTGTGGTTGTTTGTTTTTGGGTTTTGGGGGGCCTTTTTGTTTTAGCTATTGTACTTAGGAAATGCCTTGTTCATATTTTTTTTCCCAGAACACATACCTTTAAATGAAAAGTTACCAGGCTCCAATGGCTCCAATGAGTGGGAGCTGATGACTTCTTGATCGTTTCAGAGGATAGATGATCCTATGTTATTAAGTCCAAGGCCATGCTTAACTACCGGTGATTTTAAGATTATGGAATAAAAGCGATGTAGCCTTGTTTGCTCTTTAGGAAAGGGACTTTAAATTTTAGTTCAGTTTCATTGGGAAATCAAACATTTGGTATCGCTTATATATTTATTCCAAGAACTCTGACTTCCAAGTGATTGGCTTTTTTACACAATGAAAAAAATATGTGTTTGTCTATTGGAGTAAAAGAGCGCGAAGATTCTTTTAGTTTTATCGGTAAAAAATATGAGGAGAGTTGTTCCTTTGGGAGAAGTGCTTGTAGGTAAGAGAATTTCGAAGTGGTCAACTTCCCAAATTTTGATTTTATCAAAAATACCACTTATGAATAAGTTGAGGTCGGTTTAATTATGCCTGGAAGCTGTGAGTTGTAAAATGGACACATATGCCAGAATGCCCCTGTGTGATGATGGAGATTTACCTAGAAGACCTTTCAATCTGGATAACCTCTAAATTGAGAATTGCCTGGAATTTTGCAACTATCATAAGGGGGACAGAAACCCTAGTGACATGAGACTATCTGATAGGTGATTTTTTTTTTTAAATGTTTGTTTACTTTGAGGAAGAGCGTGTGTGAAGTGCACGCATGCAAGCAGGGTGAGAGAGAGAGAGAGGGAGAGAGAGAATCCCAAGCAGGCTCTGTGCTCAGAGTGCACACAGACACGGGGCTCCATCTCACAATCCATGAAATCACCACTTGAGCTGAAATCAGGAGTCGGAGTCCCAACCGACTAAGCCACACAGACCCCCCCCCCCCACCATGATTGTTTAATTGCCTTGGACTAAATGTAGGAAAACCATGCCTGCAAGTTAAACCGGGTGCACAGGTTTTGTTTCCCATTTTGAGGGCTCTTCTGGAAGAATGGAAGTGTGATGGAAAGGAATTCTCCAGCAGCTTTATTAAAAAGCCACTCAGTATGGCTGTTCTGTTTCACATATTCCATGAAAGTCAAAGGCTGTCCTCCTCCAATTCTTTGTTTTCTTCTAGGTCTGCTTTTCTTGGGGTGGGTGAGTTTGTTTGTTGTCCAGCTCCAGAACTTTTTTTCTGTTGGACAGTTCTCTTCTTTTTCATTTTATTTAAAATTATTATTCTTATTATTTTATTTTAGAGAGAGTGCAGGAGAGGGAGAGGGGCAGACACATACACACACACACACACACACAGAGGAGAAAGAGCGAGAGAGAGAGAGAGGGAGAGAGAGAGAGAGGGAGAGGGAATCTCAACCAGGCTTCATGCTCAGCACAGAGCCCAACACGGGGCTTGATCCCACAACCCTGGGTTCATGACCTGAGCTGAAATCAAGAGCCGGATGATGGACTGACTGAGGCACCTGGGTGCCTCTATCTCTTATTTCTGTTTATTTTACATTATTTTTCTTCCATGTCTATTCACTCTCTGTCTCTGTCATAACACAGTATGAATGAACATGAATGTCAATAGCAGGTCATAATGTAGAAGTGAAGTATAGTTTTACTCTACGTTGCATTTATTGAATAGACTTTGTTTTTCTTAAAGACCAAAGGGTATTTTGTATCATCTTTATAATACCATCAATTAATACAGTGAACCAAACGAACCGACAGCCTTCTCTTTACAAAAGAAATCTGTATCTGAATACAACACAAAAAAGGCCCTTTTAATTCCCTGAAATTGATTTTAAGGGTGCCCTGAGGTCTTAGTGACTCATGTGAGTCCCTGGGGCAGATGGAATCAAGCCGCTGTGTTCCCCCAGGTGACAGGTAAGGTTGATGTCGAGGCAGCATTGTCAAGGTGCTATAAATCCATGACAAGGTGGGCTAGGAGCAAAACCTCTTTATCTTCAGGTTGACACGGTAGCTCTTGACTCTGCTTTAGGTAGGGGAAAAAAACCAGCCCCCCAATTTGTAACTGAGCTCTGTTCTCCTGCAAGCTGTACCTTCAGTTTTTATTATCTGTGGTGTCTGATGAAGTAAAGTGGTCTGCGTTTCTAGCCCTCAAGGGCGCCTGACAGGAGCAGTGAACTTCTACAGAGGAAGACCCTCAAATCTGGTTCCTTGGGGTTCCCACAGATTAAAATCTGCCAAGTGTGAGCTCTTAAGCTATAAGTGCATCTATAATGAGTGAGAAGCAGCAGAGAAAAAGAATACAAACATACTTAAAACAAAATTTTTTTTAATTTAATTTTTTATTTTTTTAAATTTACATCCAAATTAGTATATAGTGCAACAATGATTTCAGGAGTAGATTCTTTAGTGCCCCTTACCCATAAAAAAATTTTTTTTTCTTAATGTTTATATATTTTTGAGAGAGAGAGGGAAACAGAGTACGAAAGGGAGAGGGGCAGAGAGAGAGGGAGATACAGAATCCAAAGCAGGCTCCAAGCTCTGAGCTGTCAGCACAGAGCCCGATGCGGGGCTCGAACCCACAGACTGACCTGAGCCAAAGCCAGGCACTCAACTGACTGAGCCACACAGGCACCCCAAGAATACAAACATATTCAGTCCTTCAAGACTTAAGGACCTTTTATGTAATATGAAATAATTAAATGTTTAAGAGAAATAAGAAATTTTTTTTTAGCATTATGTAGAATTGAGTAGTCTGAACGATCCTCCTTGTTGAGGACACATCACTGATATGGAATAAAAACAGTGAATCCCCAGACCTAAGCAGAAACAGAAACCCTAGCAGGTGAGGGTCCAAGCTGGCTTGTACCCTGAGGTCTTTGACTGAATGTCAGAGATTTGGGGCATTTCCTGCAATGGGTATGCAGGACATGGGAGGACAGGAGGTGAAGGACAGACCCAAGACCTGATCATCACTGGTGTCCAGGAAGTTAACTCAACCTTTATACTGGGTACGGGGGGGAAAGTAATCTTCCCTGATAATTTGCAACCATAAATTACACCTTCACACAGTTTTTTGATCAGAATTTACACTGTGGTCTTTGTGATCCGAAAAACCCAAATAGATAAATGATATTAAAGTGGCTGTGGATTGCTTGTGTCCACAGGACACTAGCAGGAGTAAACATTAATCCTCTTTGGAAGAATTCAACTTCAATCTGGATCTTAAAGAATTCCTATAAGGTTCCAAGAAAAGGAATCCTTTCATTTCATGAAATAAAATCTGGAAAGACAAGCAAAAGGAGCTGTAGACTATAAAGAATGACCAAGTAGGTTTTGAAGAACAGTTGGGTCTTCTGAAAATGAAAATATAGTAAACTGTTAAAACTAACAACTCAGTGGATAAGTTGAGCAGCAGAATCCATGTAGATGAAGGGAGAACTCCTGAACTCAAGACAGGAAGTGCTGTCCAGAGCACAGTGCAGAAGGGGAGAGTTGTGAAATGTGACAGAGACATCAAGTCACGTGGAAGACGGTAAAGACATTTAACAGAGAACGGGACAGAGGCATCTGAAGAGGTGGTAGCTGAGAGTTCTTCAGAATCGGTGAAAGACACTAAACCATAGACTCACATAACCCAGCAAATCCCAAGCAAGGCAGATGGTGACACCACAGCTTGAGGAAGAAGGTAATAGAAGCAGCCAGAGGGACCAAGAGACTACCCACAAAAGAAAGCCAGGGTTTACATACAAATAAAACTGGGAACATCTGGGTGAGATGGATGGAGCATGTCACTGTCCATGTCCTGCTTCTGATTGTCCCCCGCAGTTTTGCAAGATGCTACCATGGCGGGAAACTGGGCCAAGAGCACACGGGCTCTTTTTGTATTCCATTTTATAGCTGCATGTGAGGCTACAATTGCCTCAAAGTAAAAAGTTTAATTTGAAAAGGGACGGCTTTTAAAACTCCCATCTCCCCAAAAGTATGATTTAATTGAAGTTGTGTTTTTAGTAATGTTATTTTAATCTATGAGACCATTATCTTAGGAGATAGTAAATCATATCCTTAAAAAATTAAGACAAAAGATGGGGAGCCTGGGTGGCTCAGTCGGTTGAGCGTCTGACTTCAGCTTAGGTTGTGATCTCACAGCTTGTGAGTTTGAGCCCTGTGTCAGGCTCTGAGCTGAGCCTGTTTCAGATTCTGTGTCTCCCTCTCTCTCTGTCCCTCCCCCAGCTCGTACTCGGTCTCTCTCAGAACTAAATAAACATAAAAAAAAATTTTTTTAATTAAGGCAAAAGAAGGAAACAACAGACTTAAAGGAAAATGAAAAATCAAAACAAGTAACCATGCATATAAAATAGTAAAAATAAGCTCAGATCAGCTAAACTTTCCAGTTAAAATAGAAGGTTTGTTAGACTCAGTTGTTGTTGTTGTTGTTGTTGTTGTTGTTTTAAATGTTTATTTTTGAGAGAGAGTGTGTGTGCAGACAGGGGAGGGGCAGAGAGAAACGGGGACAGGATCTGAAGTGGGCTCAGCACTGAAAGCAGAGAGCCTGATGCAGGGCTCAAACGCACAAACTGTGAGATCATGACCTGAACCAAAGTCAGCCGCTTAACTGACTGAGCCACCCAGGCACCCCAGGCTGGATTTTTTTTATTTTATTCACTTGAAAAAAAATTTTTTTAATGTTTATTTATTTTTAAGAGAGAGAGACAGAGCATGATCAGGGGAGGGGCAGACAGAGAGGGAGACACAGAATCTGAAGCAGGCTCCAGGCTCTGAGCTGTCAGCACAGAGCCCGACGCGGGGCTCGAACTCACGGACCACAAGATCATGACATGAGCTGAAGTCAGATGCTTAACCGACTGAGCCACTCAGGCATCCCAACTTGATTGTTTTTAAAGATCCAGCTATGTGATAATTAAAGGGACAAATCTAAAATACAAGGCTGCACATAGAGTAAAAGACAAAGAATAAGAAATACGTAAAAGAAAGCTGTTGATCTATTAATAACAGAAAATAAAGCAAAACCTTTACAAAGGTGGATTGCTATGTAATAAAAAATGAGTAAGTGGCAAAGATGTAATTATCCTGTTTTTATGGGCCTAATAAAAATAGCCTACAAATATATAAAGAAAACATTTGCAAATTCTCCTTTGGAGTGAGCGATATGTAAAAATATAAATTTCTAATAGGTAATACGTTTATGTGGTTCAAGACCCAGAAAATAGCAAGAGGTACACAGTTAAAAGTCTCCCTCCCATCCTTTCATTTGCCTAGTTATCACGTCTTTCCCTTCAACCCTGGTCTTACAACTTGTAGTTTCATTTTTGTTGAGTTTCTTTGCATATAGAAGCAATACAAAAATCGTATTTTCTCCTTTTAAAACAAGAAAGGTAGCATATTTACTATTCTGCATTTTCATTTATGTATCTTCATATTAGAGAGGACTTTACATATTAGAGAGGACCTCGTCATTCTTGATTACCACTGTACTGCATTCTGCCAGTTACCTATTGCCAGTTACCTAATAGCCAGTTACCTATTGACTGACATTGGAGTTACCTCCAGACTTCTGCTATTACAAGTAACATTGCCATGAATAAACTTTTATATACATCCTTTTGCATGTTTGCAAGCATATTTGATAGGATTATTTGCCAAAAGTGGAATTACTGGATTAGGAAGCACATGCATTTGTAATTGTGACAGATATTGCCAAGTAGTTTTCTGTAGGGGCCACATTAATTTCCACTCCTCAATGAAGGAGAGTGCCTCTATTTTTACACACCAGAATATTAGCATATTCTTAGATTTTTGCCAGTCTGATAGGCGATAAATGGCATTCTCAGTGTCATTTTAATTTTGTTTTCTTACGAGTGAGCCTGAACAATATTTCATACACTTAAGAGCCATTTCTATTGCCTGTTAACTGTCTGTTCCTAGACTTTGTCCATTCTATATTGGGTTGTGCCAGTGGTGTGCTGGAGCTGTCTTGAACTTGTTCATGACAGCTAATTGTTAAATTTTCAGGCATTTTGTAATCTGGTTGATTTCATGTCAGTAGCCTGAACTTGGCCTGGGAATATTGACATCAGGGAAATTGGAAAACACAAATCAGTGAGGAATCCTCTCCCACAGCCAATTGTTACACATTTACCAGCACACTACTGGTTGGTGGACGTCTTACAACTTTTTATACGTTAAAGAAATTAACCCTTTGTAATATGAATTGCAAATAATTTTTCCCAATTTAACTTGCTCATCATTTTCTTCTTGTCATGTTGAGGTTTTACAAAATAAGTAGTCAGATTTACCTATCTTTGATTCTAATGGCTTTCATAGCTAGAATGGACTTTTCCACTGCAAATCACAAAGGATTTCTCCCATGTTTTCTTTTAGAACTTTTATGGTTTCATGTTTTACATTTTAATCTCAGGTTCATTTGCTGTTTTTCTTAGTGTAAAGTGTGAATGTGAAATATGGATCCAACTTATTTTTCCAAAGCAAAGCATTAGCAAATAAGATCTAGTAATGTGTTTTTTTAAAGCAACATATTATGTTGAACTATGTCAGTCCTTACGGAATGAAGCAAAAGCAGTACTTGGAGGAATATTCATAGCCTTAAGGTTATATTCGAAGAGAGACTGATTTAGGAGTTTCTTTCCAATTTGTTAGAAAAAGAATAGAATAAACCCAAAGGAGAGTAGGAAGGAAATAATAAAGATAAGAGTACAAGTTAAATAGGAATTAAACATTCACTTGACAGGATAAAGAAATGCAAATTGTATGAGGCATTGGAGAATCACAGTCTTCCATAAATTCTGAGAAGAAAAAGTGGGAATACTTCTTCACTCATTTAATGCAGCCTTTAGTAATAAACCAGAGAAGGTACAGTCAAGACGTCTTGTGTATGTGAGTGTGTACATCGTGAGTGTGGGGGTTTAGCTCAGGTTTCAGAGCTTAGAAACTTCCTGATGGAGCTCAGCACATTTAGGAGAATCCTTTTATCTCAGAAGATGCAGGGAAAGCATCAAAAAAAAAAAAATTTACAAACATTTTGGCAAATTCTTAGCAATTAAATAGAAAGGAGTTTTCTTAGCATGTTGAAATACCATACTTCTTGTGAAATTCCAGATTTTTTTTTTTTAATGTGGCTTAAAGGAACAAATCCTACCCATGTGGGCGTGGACTACATGTCCTAAGACAGCAGGATAAAGGCAGAGAAATGAAGCGGTAGAGTTTTAAGGGAAAAAAACTGAAGTCTTATTTGTAGATGGTGTTCTATTTAGATAACCCCAAATGATCTATGTACAAGTTAGTAGAATTAACACAAGTTTAGCAGGGTTCCCAGAATTAAGATCAAAATACAAAGATTAATTCATATTTGTCAAGGAGTTAGAAAATATAATTTAATAACATATTTATGTGTCATCAAAATAAGGCACCTTTGAATAAGTCTGTAAAAATTGAGGAAGACTTTAAAGTGAAATAAGTAAAGGAAAAAAAAACAGAAATATCAGTATCATAAAGCTGTCTCCTTTCCTCCCCAAATTAACCTTGCATTCCACATAATGCCAGTTAAGATTTCAACAGAGGCCATTTTAACCTGTATCTTTATAAGCACTTGGAAGAGAGCAAAGGGCCTTAGGAAAAAGTGGGTTGATTTTCTCTGCCAATTAGCAAGATTTTTTTTTTTTTTTTAAAGCTAATACTAACATTGTGATGTTTACTGGTTTAGACACGCACATCAACGGGACAGACTAGAGAATTGAGAAACAAGTCCACACATGTATTTTAAGTACTTGGCAAATGACAAAGACAGCTTTGTAGGTCAGTAAGAAAGGGGGTAAGAAAGTTCATTTGGACACTGGTTAGTAATATGGAAAAAAAAAAGTGGATCTTTCCTGTACCTCCTACAGAAGAATCAATTCCATAAGTGACCTCACAAATAAAATGTTAAGCGAAACAGTAAGTTTTAGAAACATACATACCTTATGATATAATTAAAAGCATTTTAATATATAAAATGATGCCATCTGTTGCTTGGTTATGCAACTAAATGTATTAAAAGTTTAAAGAAATGCTAGAGGATGATGAATGCTAGGTTTAGGATCAGGTTACCAAATGTTGGAAGAAGGTAGCGGGTACACGGACACTAGCAAAGATTTCTGTTTTAAGCTGAATGGGTATGGATGTTCACTTAAAATATGTTTTTGTGACCTAAATATTTTGTAGTAAATTTGAAATAGGAAGTGAGATTCAGTTGGTTTTCATGTTGACTTTGCCTTGGTGACCACCTTGATTCAGTGTGGTTACTTCCTCACTCAGGTTGGCCAGCCAGTTGGCCAGGCAGGCATAGGTAGCCAAACTAGTGGTGTGACCTTAGGCAAATTAATTAATCCCCATTTCTCAGTTTCCTCATCTGTAAATGGGAATAATGATATGTTCTTATGAGGATTCCGAGTTCACATACATACAGCTCTTAATATAATACCATCTAATAGCTGTTAGTACAGTTTCTAGAATTTGTGTGTTTTTACTTAAACTGCTGTTAAAAGCCATGGATTCCTTCTAGTTTCAATTTTTTTTTCTTAATGTAGTACTTTTATTGCTCCTCCCCTCCCTTCTTGAACCTTGTTCAAGCCTTAGGGTTTGTTTTTCTGGATTACTGTTCTGCAAGCTTTCTCCGATGATGAGGTAGAAGTGGTTTTGAACAATGTAAGATGCCAACGTGAGTTCCATTGGTTTGTGTTTTCCGTATCAGACTGCTGTTCTTTTTTTTTATTTATGTTTATTTTATTTTTTTTTTAATTTACATACAAGCATATAGTGCAACGATGATTTCAGGAGTAGTTTCCTTAATGCCCCTTACCCATGGAGCCCATACTCTCTCCCACAGTCCCTCCAGCAACCCTCTGTTCTCCATATTTTAATAGTCAGACTGCCGTTCTGATTGAATTACGCCAGGAGAGACATTTTCTGTCTCCTCTGAAACCAAAGAAACCCTGAATTTCAAAAAGTTTAATCTCTAATCATACTAGTCTGATCATCAATGATTTTGCATTTCTGAATTCATTTTTGTTTTTATGGTTTCATGGTTTAATAGTGGGAATTAACAGATTGCTTTACTTACAATAGCAAATTTTTTTCATAACTGCCTATGACATTGCGTTATTTTTAGGTGGTTGTTTCTCTAGGTACTCCTAATATTGATTCTGCCTTCTTCATCTTTTGCAGCCTAGAAACTTGTTGGCATACATGCTTTAAAATAGAAGTTTATTGCTACCTGTCAAAACCTATTTATTCTCCAGGGTACTGTAGCTTTTGTTGCTTGCTGAGTTTTAAGGGTTTTTTTGGTGTGTGTGTGTGTTTGCATTTATTCTTTTTTCTGTAGTATTTTTCTTATGATGACTGCTCATATTTTCTGCTTTTGGAAATTTGACAGGTTTGTAGATGATAAACTAGAAAATGTCATGTGTAAAAAATTGGGGGAAAGATCCTCAAATAACTGTCATCTCATCTGAAAATATAATATGCTAGAATAACAAAAACAGAAGCACCTTCCGGGTTCATGACTTACTCTCAGGAGTAACTAACATATCTGTAGAACTTGTGGGTGCCGGTCAAATACACGGGTGTGCACACAGGGCAATGGGTGAGGACTGCTCGTGAGGAAGACCCGTGCCCCCTGTAGGTGGCCCCGTCGGTGCCTCTTGTTCGTGGTGTGGGTTGCGTTCTTGAGTAGAAAAACATTATGGAAACCCCGTTTTTGCTGCACATCCTCCAGGTCGGATCCGCACGAGACGGCAGAGCTCCGGGAGTGCCACCAGTGTCGCCACCACACCTGATAATCGAGGCCGCAGTCGCGCCAAAGTGGTTTCACAGTCCCAGCGTAAGAAGTATATTTTATACTCTCTGTTGTGTCAGTTTTGTTCAATCAGCTCACTCTACAGTTGAAAGATTTATAATATTTTCAGTACTTCAGGAGAAAACCACATCTGTGTGGCTGTAAGATACCGTGAGTAGTCTTGATGTTCGTTGAATAAGCTCACAAAATGGAGTATTCAAGTGTACTTTTGTCTCCTTGCCAGGTGATTTAAATTTTGTATTATTAAGCATTAATGATTAAAATGTGGTTTCTCTGCCTTTCCTCAAGCATCTCAAATTGAGATAAATCTGGGCTATGACCCATTTTCCTGTCGATAAGGACTCCCTCTGATATAATTTAAGAGCAGTACCTGGGGATTATTTTAATGTGGAGTTCTCTTTCGAGTGGTAATAAGCAAATCCGTTAACAGCTGTCCCCTTTAACCCTCTGTTCTAACATTTGCAGCCTGCTCCTCTCTTCCTGCCAGCGTAGGCCCCGCTTTGCCCAGCTACCCTCGCTTCCGTTACTGCGTGTCTGTACGTGTCGAGTCACTTGGCTTGCTAGCATCAGCCATGAAAGCAGCGGTAGATGGAAGGAATGTATTCAGATCGCTCTTAGGAACCACCCTGGTGTCTCACTCCCCAGCCACACTTGGCTTTTGAGTCTCCCACTCCCTCTGTGCGCGTGTAGAGTAGTGCTGGGGGTCCGAGTTCTCCTGGGCAGGATGAGTGTGGCCGAGAAAGGCTCTCCTTCCCCGGGAGCTGCACACAGGCCCTCAGCACAGCACTCTCTAGTAGATGTGTGTCTGCTTCCTTCATGGCCCGAGGAGCTGTCTGGTTTGTGTCAAGAATATTCCATCTGTGGCCAAACCTTAGGTTCTCCTTAGTATTTAGAATGTCTTTCTGGGCTCCTTGTGAATACTCCCATGTCCCTCTGGTAACTCCAGGCCTCGTGTTAAACAAGCGTATCTCCTTTCTGGAAAGAAAAGTAGAATGTCAGTCATACATTCCTGCCAGGATTGTCTGAAGCAGAAGCCCACGCGTCTAGCGTATCACAACGTACAACACGACATGGATTGTACAGCTGTGGCCCAGCAGCTTCTACCTTGGGAACAATATCCAGGCTCTGGTTATTCTCTTGAACGCTAGCGATGCCTGGAGTCACAGATGGATCTGATACTCTGGTCATGAGTCAGGTCTTCTTGCAGAGAAATTTTTCTTGACAAAAGATACTCAAGACTCCATATTGAGATAGTATGTTAAGATTGAATTTAATAAAAAATGTTCTTTAGCTGTGAAGTGTTATTTCCTTTCTTGGAGTGAGGTTGGATAGTACTTTACAGTTCTCGGTGTCTGCTATTTATTGCCATTGGCCTCTGCAGGGATTCCTGCCCCTAGCCTGGCTCCTCTGCTTAGCAGGTGGTGAAGATGACGTTCTTGCAGAGGAATTTTCTATAGTCTCGATGATTAGAGCTTCCGTTCCTCAGTCTTATAGAAATACTGCACTCTGTCTTGGGGCTCCACTTTAAAAGTCTTCAGTTTCATTTTACTCACCAAATTCCCCTCCTGGGAAGGGAGACAACACCAGCAAATGATCAAGGCTGGACCTCAAGCTTAGTCATATAAATTAAGTATTTTTTAAACAGTTATTTTAATACAAAGTAAATATGAGCATATTTATATGTTTTACAAATGTAGGTATACTTAGCATTCATAGTGCCAGTAGAGTACTAAGTAGATTTCGTTAACATTAGATTTAGGGCCCTTAAGAGTTAACAAGCATATTTTAAATATTTGAGGACTTAAATATGTGAAAATTAATGTTTTAATATTTGAGGATTTGGCATAGGACATTCAGGTGAAACTAGTTAATAGCAGTTTCTTTGAATTCATTGAAGTTTATTGAGCACTTCCTAGGTAGTAAGCAGCACCACTTAAGGCGGCAGTAACACATAAACGAGTAGGATGCGGTCACTTCTCTCGGTTGCTCAAAACTAGAGAATATAGATGTGCTTCTGGAGGGCAAGACACTTGTCTTCTCTGCATCTCCTGCACCTGACACATGTAGGTTCCTAAATGTTACATGGATAGACCTGAAGTCAGTGCCAATAGAGTATGATATGAGTAAAATCAACATAAGTACAAAAGTGGACAAAAAGGAAAGAGACCTAGAAGAAATAGCTAATTTGTTAACATGTTTGTGAACAAAGACATTTGTGTTGTGTTGCATGCTGACCTTCTGTATTGTGCTATTGTCTTTTAATCCACTTTTTGCCTGTCCTTTGGTCTGCTCTCATAATCAAGGATCCAGATCTGCTAATCCTGCTGGTGGTAAGCCGTTTCTCTTCTTGCTTTTTTTTTTTTTTTTTTTTAGTGTTTTCCCTCACCCCATGTTCCTTGCACAATGTTAATTTCTCTCCCTATTATGAGCTTAATCTTTCTGCATTTTTTTCTGTTATGTTCAAATTCTAGTGTTTAAAATGGATTTTTCTCTTTTTACACAGTTTAATAATTCATTTGTGTGCTCAAAGTTTATGGGCAAGATTATTAAGTCCTAAGACAGGTTCTTCGTGGTGATGCGTACTGGTGATTTTTATAATGAATTTCACTTTAAATTGTAGCTAAGTCATTATAAAGTCCTAATTTTATGATTCGTCACCTTAGTGATTCATTTGAATGATGGAGTGTGTGTGTGTTTAATTTCCAGGTTGTGTTCCTTTAAAGGTTTTTATTAGTTACTAGGTTCAGTAGTTAGTATCTTTCTTAGAGGTACATGAATAATCATGGTCTTCTTAATTTCTCCCTATATTTTTGTCAGTTTTATGTTTTATATTTCAAAGCTATGTTATTTGGAACATAAGGGTTTATGACAATTATATCTTTATGGACAGTTATTCTTTTATCAATATGAAATATCCTTTGTCCTTTTTTAATGCTGTCTTACTCTGTTTTGTTGTTTTGTATTAGGTATGTTGTTTCTTTCTTACTAACAGTATGTAGTTGAATTTCATTTTATTTTTTAAACCAATCCAAGAATCGCTGTTATTTTAAGAGGTTAATTTAGTCCAGCCACATTTATTATGATTACTGACATGCTTGAGTTTATTCCTACCATTTTATTTGTGATTTTTATTTATTATTTTTTTTTTAGTTGCCTCTTCTTCATGCCCTCTTTTCTTCCATTTATTAAGTTAGTGGGGTGTTCTTGGGTCTGTTTTCTTCCATTAATGTTTAGGAAGTTTCTATTGTAATTCTCGCAATTATACTTAAAATTTTCAGCATATCAACTCTTACAGAATAAAAAAGCAAAACAGTAAACACCTTTGTGATTGTTTGTAGAAATTTGCTGTGGAACGGGGAGCTGTTTATACTTAGTCCACTGTTTTGAATCAGAAATCTTGCTGTCATTTTCGTCGAACTCCGCCAGTAATTCTTCTTTGTGGATACATTCTCTTATGTTATTTGAAGCTCTTTTATGCTCCTGTATTTAAAAAAAAAAAAAAATCAGTACTACCCACAAGAAAGCCATTTTTATATGAAATTCGTAGTATTTGATCCAAATTAATGTGTAAGCTGACTTCTGAAATTGTAATATTATAGTTGTATTCCCTGATTTACATCCATTTTTCAGTTTTGTTTTGTTTCATTTTTAGCTGGCAGCCGGTCAAGTTCCCCAGGAAAATTGTTGGGAAGTAGTTATGGTGGCCTTGCCGGGGGTTCCTCAAGAGGCCCGCCTGTGACTCCCTCTTCAGAGAAACGAAGCAAGATCCCCAGGAGTCAGGGATGTAGCCGAGAAACCAGTCCAAACCGGATAGGATTAGGTAAGGATCCTCAAAGACCTTGAAATATCATTCCTAACTTGGTGGTAATTTTTATTATAATCTAATGGCTTTGTCTAATGTTGGAAGTAGAGATTTACTTTTGAACTGGGGGTGTCACTTTGCCTGTATTAAAAAGACATTCTGATTTGCGCTTTTTACAGATTATGGCCTGTTCAAATTTGAGTTACAACTAAAAAATACATGGGCCTCACCATTCAGATTGACGGGAAAGAATTACATCCCTCTGGGCTTTTGTACCTGAGAGCTCTCACAGAATGTTAGAACTGGGGGAGTGGGCAGGATTGTTCTCTTCACAGTTAGCAGCATTGTTGCTTTTCATCCTTTTTTTCATGGATTAGCACTAAGTCTCCATTAATCTGTGTATGTTTTCCAAAGCAATTTGTAGGGTCCACATTTATTTTGATTTTGATCTTCTCTAACCTGTTTGGTGGAACTTATGGTCAAAAGAACATGAGTAGTTACTTTTGACATAGTATTGTTCGAACATGAAACCTAGGAATAAATTAAAGTCAAATATATGATACTTTTGTGTTACGGTATTTAGTTTCTCTGTGACAATGAGTAGAATTACGTGAATTACTCTCAGCAGCTTAGAGACCTGTTATTCTATTCAAATCTAAATTATACACTACCTGTTTAGTACTAAGAAGTCTTTTGTAATATATTATGAGAAATCTATGTTCATAGTCTTTCTTATATTTCTACCTGCTTTCTAAGGATAAAAATCTATTAATGTGAAATCAGAGTACTGCTGTATTCTTAAGTCCTGTTGGCTTCTTGTTCTCATTTATTTATCTCATCAGCAACTTTCACGTGAACGTTTCCTGTGATGCACCAGGCACGTTATTACACCTTAGGATCAGAAGATAAAATAGATGTAGCTTCTGACTTCGAAGAACTTGTGGTCCTAAGGGTGGAAACGTGAGAGACAGTACAGTAGATACTGTGACATAGTGTTCTGGGGCCACAGAAACAGAGTGTCTTGTCTGCCCCGCTCTGGGACCACAGAAACGGAGTGCCCTTGTCTGCCCCACTTCTCCCAGATTGCCTGCTAGGAGAGGCTTCCTAGAATAGGTCATTTTGATGGTGAGTAAGGTAAGATTAGGCGGGGGACAGAGATGATAAGAAGGGTGTTCTAGGGCAGACAGGAGCGTGTGCCGGAACAGTGAGATGGGAGGGAGCATAATGGGCTGTGAGAGGCACAGGTCGTTCATTTGGCTACAGCAAAGGGAGTTGGTCAGGGTGAGTGCAAGAGGAGGGCAGGTGGGCTGGGAGGGTCCAGCTCATGAAAGTCCTTACAGGCCGCCTGAGCTACAAGAAGGCAGGGGCACATATTTAAGAAGTGGAATGGGTAGGAGTTGGTTTGACTAACATTTCCAAAGCAAATTTGAAACGTATTCAAACAGTGGTTTTGTTAATTGTACATGATCTCAGCTTTCTGTTGGGTGTTACATAGCATGGTCCCTGAGCTGACAAATTATTTGGATCCAGTGATTAGAAGTTATATGGATACAACCAGAGAAAATATCATGACTGGAATGTCTAAATTTCAGATTTGAGGCTGTAACATGTATGTTTGGATCTAGTTTTGTTTGGAAAATGCATTTGATTTCATATCTGGTGGTGAGGTTTTGGCTGTCCTTTTTCAGTAGTTAATTAAATGTATAGAATGTCTCTTGGCAATCCAGAGTAGTTTCATTCTTTTAAAAATTATTTTCTTTTTCGGGATTTTACTTTTCCTATTATTAAAGGTGCCATTTTTACCTTCTTCCTGAAATTGGGAAAGAAACCACCCTAGGTTGTCTGACATAACTCTAGGACCTGGTATTTCATGGTTTTAACTATGAGTTTTGTGTTATGGATAGTTGAAAAGACAACACTTAATAAGCATTTACAAGAGGTACTGTGAAACATCATCCATTAGTAAAAACTGAATAGGAACCTATTTTCTTCTGAAGAGTTCTTTTTTGAAACAATATTTTGAAGAAAGTTCTCGCCTTGATGCCCATTAAGGGGGAATAGTTATGTGTAAAGCTTAGAGGTCATATATGTCATTCTGACTTAAAAAGGTATTTTATTTAAGTTTCTGTTCATGGTGAGAACATACATAGATACAAAAGTAGATAAATGAGTAAATCTTTCCACTTCTTCCTATAGTACTGCTGAGAGATTCCATTTTATAGGGTGTCGCATATATTAGTATCTTTAGCAGTAGATTGTCCACTGTTGTGATCATTTAGTCAGTAGTGGGCGTATGCCTATGTATCTATAAACATTTGGTTCATTGTATAGCAACTTTAAATGGAAATACTTAGAGAAAAAGGGTAAGCATCTTTTAAGAGTATTTCCTTTTGTGCCCAAACCAACTAATAGTTTTAATCATTGCTAAACTAGGCTTGGAATTTGCACTGAGAATTAATTCTACAAATTATCTACAAATTATGTTTGGTTCAGCTATGCTTCATATGTGGTAAAAATGACATCAAATTTCTCCTTCTTCAGCATGTAAGGTTTCTTAAGCAAAACAGGATGTAATTCCTGTTATATAAACAAGAAACAGAATAAAACCCTGCTGCTCTCTTTTTTCTTGGCAATTTATTCCTTCACAAACTGTTCAGCCAAATAGAATAGCTTATAAATTGTTTCATTTTGGAGTTTTACTCCGTTTTTGATGGATAATAAAGTTGTACAATGGAGTGCCTGAGTGGCTCAGTCGGTTAAGTGTCTGACTTCGGCTCAGGTCATGATCTCACAGTTCGTGAGCTTGAGCCCCATGTTGGGCTCTGTGCTGACAGCTCAGAGCCTGGAGCCTGCTTCAGATTCTGTGTCTCCCTCTGTCTGCCCCTCCGCTCCTTGTACTCTGTCTCTCGCATTGTCTCAAAAATAAATAAACGTTAAAAAAATTTTTTTAACAATAAAGTCGTACAAATAGGTAATATCTATAGCAATTATATTTTGGAAGCTTAGTTTCCTTCCACTCATGTCTTGAGAAGGCAATAAAAACTTTTGATTATTGGTAGCTTACATCCTGTGGATATACATTTAAAATGTTTTCAGATTTTCTGGTTAAAAATATTTTGAAAACAAAAATTTACAGGTGTCAGTGTCCCCTGTTAAATTAGACTCCTGTGTGCAAGACCAAAACATGAAAATAACAGACTATAGACGTACTTCAGGGTAGTTCTCATTATTCCTCTTGGACTTTTGCTTTTGATGGGAGTTCTGGTAGGACTCATCTCTGCCTTAAAGGGCAGAAGTCAGGATTCCCTTAAAACTCTACAGAAGTATAGTGTCTCTTAAGAAATGAAAGCCCATCAAATGGGTTTTCAAGGCTTCCCGGCCTTTCCTGTAAGCACAGCACCACAGAATCACCTAAGAATACTGCTTCCAGAAAGTCACACAGCAAGCGTCTCTTCATCGTCTCTCCCTCTTCTGTTACGCCTTCACATCACGTATTCTCCCAGAGAACAGTTTTGGCACTCCCTAATGAGGTTAATTTGGTATGTTGTTTTTTAGCTTTGACCACCTAGTTAATTGGCTTTATAAAAATCATTTATGGATATACTTCTTAAAATCCTCCGTGTAGAGTGGTCTTTGGAAATGGTATTAGAAGTAGGCGTTATTCCTCTCGTGTTTTAAATTACCCAACATTTGAACTATTGCTGTCATCACTGATACCCCTTAATGACGCATGGGGCAACTGTGGGCAGATGTTTAGAAAATTGTAAACAGAATTCTGTCTATATATGTTACTACTAGCCTATGTTGAAGAAGGCAGTCAGCACGAATGGGTGACTAAACTTTCTCTGGCTGAAATAGTAAAAGGGTAAACCTTGTTAAGAATTATGCAGATTGTTGTTTCTGAGCATGTCTGCTTATCCCTTTTCATGCTCTTTTTTGCCTTCCCAAAGCAGGCTCAGCCTGGGAGAGAGCAGGGATTTCCCATTGTTCTAGCATGTGCATTAATTGAAGGAAGGGAGTGGAAGCAGAGTAACAAGTAATCAGTCAAGAACCATAAGAAAATGCTCAACTTAAGTGTGTGCATGTGTGAAACACCATCAAGACTGTTTTTATTGTTTTTGATTATTTGTTTTAGAGTGGGTGGTGGGATAAGATAAGATTTTCGTTATGCCTTTCAGCAAGGAACTCGGAGGTGCTCATGTAGGTACCTTATGTCACAGTACCCTTCTCATTTAATTGATTGGGTTCTTTCTTCCAACATTCCTAGGGGGGCGGCTGAGGCAGGAGAGGCAAAGTGGCTGGACCAGGGAGGTCATTTCACAAATTGGATGTGGTATTGATCCTCTTAGGGATAAGCAACATTTCTTCATAGGTTCTAGGCGACTTCCCATGTGTTGGTATCAGTGGGTGCTCCCTCGTTTTTTGAGGCTTTTAACATTCAGGCCATGTGCCTTTGCCTTCATCACAGGAGCTGGTTTAGAATTATCAGGAAGAATCTGTTGATCAAATAGTCACCGCCACTTTGAGTGTCTCCACGTCACTGTGGCAAAATGAAGGAGAATGTAGGAAGCACTAGCGAGTCCCACATGAGGCCCGTCTTGACGGATTTGCTCAGATTGCATTCCTGCGCTTGAGTTTTTCCTTGCTTGCCAGTGCAGACCAAGCATTGGGACGTCTGTCACAGAACTGTAGGGTCTGATTCAACTCTAGCACTGAACAGAGACCACAGTGAGGAGCTGGTTTGGTTTCTCACTTCCGTATTCTCCTTTGTCAAGGAATTTAAGGATTCTGGTTTGTAAGACGTTCTTGTTCCAGTTGGTCATGTAGTAAATCCCCCTTGGCTCTGAAATCATAGGCTATACTCATTACCGTATAATAAACATGGCTGCTTTTACATCAGTGAATCAAGTTTCTTTTTTCCAAAGTTTTCGGGAAGACGTTTCTGCCCAGCCCAGGATTGTAGATCCACTCAAGGTGGACATATTTATTGTCCCACATTCAGTATGTGCAGGATCATTTCTGAGTATTTTGCCAGTTGTGTCTTTGTTCCTCCAATTAAATCAAAACCCAAAAACATCATGGTCTTCTCTGAGCTTTACCGCCCAGTTATGTTAGACCTTCAGTTATTCATGTGACTCTGTCTTCTCAGCATTTTATAACATGACAATACAGTCATTGTTAATCCATTATCCACAGATGATTTTATTGCAGTATAACGAAGGAGTATAATAAAATTATCCGTGGATAATCATACAGTAATTGGCTGTTCTTAGGTCAGTGGGGGGATCTTTTGGCACGAATATTGGGATTGTAGTTCACATGCTGTCGACTCGTGTGTAAGGCGTGCCAGATAAGAGTGCTTGAATAGGGGACCACAGGCAAACCTGTTTGGGTTCCCATAGAAAAAGCAGGGATTAAATGTTGGGACCAGTAAATAAAGGGATAGCAGTCCCAACCCTTTGTTTATGCTGGTTTAGATAATTAAATATGTTAGAAGCATCTAGATACTTACTTGGAGTGGGCAGGTTCTCCAGCTGTGTCAGTCCTTAGGACTTCTCTTTGTAAAGAAGCCCAGGCTGAGAAAGATGAGCCCCCTTCCTTTTAATTAGGTAAGTTCATGTATTTCAGTGACCAGAGCCTTTATTCTGCTTTTTAACCCAAAGTAAATTATCTTTCTAACAACAGAGCGTATATGAAAATGGCTTTGGTCTTTTATCATCTTGATGAGAAGTTGGCTAAAGCTGTAAAAAATGATCATTTTCTGAAAGGCTTTTGACCTTGTATTTCCTGATTGTTCTTTGGAAAGCTTTCTTTTCATTTCTTACATTTAGGTGTTATTTCACCTCCATAAAAGACCCCACAGCTTTCCGAAGCATTGAGCATAATCGAGTTTTTACACAGACCCTCTCCTGTTGTCAGCACGCGAGTCAGTGAGGCCTCAGCGGGGAGAGTCCTCACGACGAACCCCCGGCGCGGGCAATGTCATGATTACGTTAACGGAATGTAACTGACGTTTTGTGAGTTTTTCTGTCTTCATTAAACTTCTTCACCTTCTCTGAAACCCCTCATGCTGCACACTAGCACGGAGCAGCCGTATCCCTCGACCCAGCATGAGTCAGGGGTGCAGCCGCAATACCAGCTGTGAGAGCAGCCGCGATACGAGCCCCGCTCGGGGCTTTCCTCCACTCGGTGAGTACACGTAGGCGCTGGCTCTCAGAGCAGAGTTCCTTGCCCTGCTCCCAATGCTTGTCCCACACACTGCGAGGCGGAATGACCTGCTGTCCTTCCTCTCCTGTCCTTGTGGTCCTTTCTTCTTTCTTTCCTCCTCCCTAGTTACCCTCTGTTGCCCCCCTCTGCATGCTTGAATTTTGGCAGTTTCCAGTTTTTATATATGGGAGGAAAAAAACTCCACTTCACTCTGTACTGTTGCCATTTGTGACCACCTGCCAGCATCCAGGTTGGCAGACAGGCAAGCCTGTCTTGTGGTCACTTCTAACCTAAGGGGACGCTCAGCCAAAGCCAATCGCTTCTTAAAAGTAGAGTTAATCCAAAATTTATCCTCTGTCATTGAATTTTGACAGTTTGTGTTTAATTTCACCAAAGGTCAGGACACACGTGATTCAGTTCAGAGATGGAAAAAAATTAAAATCATGAGAATGTCTAGGAAATGAAATGTGCTCAGTTTAGGGCTGATAATATTAATCTAAAAAGCCTTGTGGCAGAAGGTACTAGCCGTGCCTTGGCTAAGCGAGTCATTTCAATGCTTTCTTTAAAGCAAGCCCACAGTAGCTTTTTGATAAACTGCTTATGTGTACAGCACAGTGTACGACTTTACAACGTTTATTGTTAATCAGAGATTTTCATTCTTCCTGGGCTCAATAGGCTATGCAATGTCTGTGACCTGATGCCATCCCAGGGCAGGAATTTACAACAGTTGGTCGCCATAAGGTGGTGTCAGTACCTTATCTCGGGTCACGAGCCACGTGCCGGTTCGGGGCTGCTTATCCACAACGCTCCCGTCTCTCTTACAGCCAGAATTTGTATTTTCAGTTTTTAGGATTCGAGAAAAACAGACAAAAGAGAAACATATTTCCTTTATGAAATACTGTGTTTGCCTTTTCTTTTCAGGCTCAGTAGTCTAAAATGGACATATATTTTTACCTAGTGCAAATTATTAATCCCCCAAGACCTCTAGAAAGAGCACATTCGTTCGCAAAAAAAAAACATTTTGTATTCTCCAGTAACTGTGTTTCAGTTTTTCGCCACATTAATTGCTGTAAAGCTGTATATTTTCCTCCTGATAAGCATGACAGGTGGAAATTATAAGATTAGGCCTAGGCCTGACGTTGTTATATGGAATTGTGGACTGCAGCAGTCTGTTATTTTGACTCTAATTATGTAGCATTAGACATTAGGTCTTTCAAATATAAAAAATGTCACTCCAGAAGCTGGATGATAGATCAAAAGCACACAGTCTTAATATTTGCCTCATTCTTCTCCTGATGTCATACACTTCTTTCTAATATCCTTTTATCCCATCAGTAGCAATAATACGTCCTTATGACCCGTTGTCCTTTATGAACTTAAAGCCAGGCCACATGGGTCACTTGACTTAGTGAGAAGACGCCTTTGTGAGATAGTCTACCTGATTAGCATGAGATCCCAAGTGGAGCGACTCACCTTGAACACACCAGCTACTCCACAGCAATCTGAAGCAGCAGAACAGAATTCTCAACAAATCAGGGGCAGCAGTGGTGATTTTTTTTCTGAATGAACTGGTGATTTTACCTTTTAAGTTAAGGCTGTATATCTCTGCGTCCTTGCTGACTATTTGGCCTTCTAAACAACCTGTTATATAAGTGAACAATTCAATCTGCTTATTGGTTATTCGGTCTCTTAGAGGCAGTTCCGTGTTTTTCTTTCCTATATGCACTGGTATTTTTGTTACTGTCCACGGAAGCAGCCTTTGTAATCCAGGATGTGGTCAGTGGACCAGGCAAGGTGTGCTGAATTCTTGAGTTCCTAATTGAACCCTGAGTACTTGAGTGATCCAGTCTGGTTTTCACTTTCTTTGGTGAAATTGATCTGCGTAAGGGTCTTGGTGACAACCCAGAATGGTGAAATGTGCAGTCGCTCCTACCAGGACAGAAGATGTGGATGAGGCGTTTCCCCTTCCTAACAAGCTAGCATCAGCACGTGCCTTCTGTTGGTCAGGGCAGAGTTAACATCTTGTCAGCTGAGTTTGTAGGCATGCCCTCTTTTCCTCCGTGGGGTAAATCTGTCTGTAAAACTTTTACCCAGCAAGAACAAGAGCGGTCCTCGTGTGCACGGCCCCCCATCTGAGCAGGTACCTGTTCACACTCTGGGACGGGTGTTACCATTATCCCTTTTTTATCAATGACAGAACAGAGACTGAGGGAGAGTAAGCCAGCTGTCTCCAGGTCACACAGCTAAATGGTGGAGCTAGGTTTTGAATCCAGTCTGACTTCAAAGCTTGGCTGCTCCCTTGCCTCATTTGAAAGTTCTGATAATTTAGCGTCTTTCATTTGTTCCTCGGAAGTGTATTAAATACTTTCTCTCCAGGCTTAAGCACAGAGAAAGTGTCCGGTAGTGTTTCTCAATTACGATTTCCAGGTTTGGAGTTAAGCCATGGGCATTCATAGCTCAGTCCCTGAAGGTGGTGTCCAGGGGAGCTCACTGTGCCCTTTAGACAATATGAAGTTTCCTTCTTCTCATTCACATTAATAATTGTTTCCCACCCTCTCTGTAAATTAGTGAGATTTTTGTGTTAGTGCCCCTTTGGGTCAGTTTATATAGCCAGGTTTTGTTTAAAAAAAGGTTGGTTGGGGGGGGGGGGGTGAAAATAATTACATTTTGGTGATTATATACTGGTTTTAAGTTTGCTTTTTTTTGTTACAAAGTTATCTTGGACCATTTTAATAAGGATGTTTATATGGTTACAGTGACAATATCAAAATGAAAGTAAGGGCTCAGCTGTAAATCAGGCTCTGATTGTAAGAGGGTCCACCTCGGATTCCATTGTTGGGTGTTCACTTGAGAACAAAAGATTCATTCCATGACAGATTTACTGTAGAATAGCCTGTGGAAACAGAACCAAAGGACGACTTTCTAAGCAACCTTCAGGCGTTGCTTAAAAGGTATTTCCAGTTTAAACTACCAGGATATGGCACTGATACGTTGCACAGTAAATGGTATGCTTCAGTCTTAAAAAGTATTTTGCCAGTTTGTTTGTTTAAGGAAAGTGGTTATTTTATATCTGTTTTAGAGATTGCCAATTTATTTTTGTGCATCCTGAGGAATTAGAAATTCTCTTTTTGTGAGCTGGTAGAAATTTGTCCTTATCCACGAGGTAGCCTTTGCTATTTGATACCACTCGTGCCACTTATGAAGATACGTGCATTTTCATCAAGTGACATGAGCTTAAAAAAATGAAATTATGGGGGCGCCTGGCTGGCTGAGTCGGTAGAGCATGTGACACAATCTCAGGGTCATGAGTTTGATCCCTGTGTTGGGTGTGGAGATTACTTTAAAAAAAATTTTTTTTTTTTAATTCTGTCCAAGAGTTTGAGGTTTTGGTATTTTACGACGAGACAGAAGTGTTCACGTGCACCGGATACTGCACTCTGGTGGCATAGGTGAGAAGTGGTAGCACTGCTGGGTAGTACTTTGTTTGTCAAACCTGGGAATTTCCCATGATGCAACCACCGGGTTCCTTTCAGAGTAAGGAGTGTAAGCGTGTTATCTCTTGGGGTTTTTTCCCTGAGGTAAGGAACCATCTACTGCATGGCACTCTGCTCCAGAAATTGGTGATTCGAACCAAGTCAGTTTCATGGTTATTTCTGAGAGTTATTCTATGTGAAGACGGAGTTGAGCATGTAATTCCTCCGATTGCTGAATTAATTCGCTCGTGAATATCTGCTAATCAAGTGATATTTAACGTAGACATGTAAGTCGGTTTACTCGTAACCATCGCTGTCACCGCCAGCCCCAGCAGCGTACCGGCCCCCCCTGCTACCGCTACCACCATTTTACTCAGTGCCTGGCACTGCCTTAAGTGCCTTATATAAGATCTCTCGCACCCGTCTCTACTCCCAAGAGGTACGTACCCTTTTTAGCACATTTCCAGATGCGGAAGCTGAGACACAGAGATGTAGAGCTTCGCCCAAGGTCATCCCGCTGGTTGTGACCAAAGCAGGACTCGCCCCCGGCTGTCGTGCGGAGCTGGTGCGCTGTTAGCCAGAGTACTGCCAATGCCTCGCCAAGAGAGCTCCTTAAACCCGTTCCGACTAAATTCCCAACAGTGAAACGACAAGTTCGTTAATCGTTAGGATTTTCGTGCAGAAAAACAGCAAAAATTGGGGGAACACAGGATTTCATTTGTTGAGCCCCCTCTCTTGTGACTTCCTTCTATTTCTGTTCAAATAACGTTATGAACCTTTATGCTTTTGTGTTTGGTGCATGGTCGCATATGCATCATGTACCGATGAGGCATCTTGTGAGCTGAGTAAATAATCCATTCTCCTGATGCTCCACCGGGTATAGACCGTGCTCTGTGACTCCTGACGTCCTTCATGTTGCATACTTCCATAACGGCTGACTGAGGCTTCGCGGTGCGAACATAAACGTGGAGTCTGAGCTTAGGCACCGCAGACAGTGCCTTCGTTGTGCCTGTGTGTGTAATAGCCGTGTGAGAGCCAGCAGGCTGCCGCGGAGCTTGGGGATCGGCACTTGCTATCCATTCATCTCCAGCGCCATTTCCGTTCATGAGAAAACATGGCCTTGTTGGGAGCAGTCCCTGCGTTTCCTTCAGACTGTGGCATTTTCTGTGTCGGGTACTCGTGTGTTAATCCTGTGGGTGTTGCCGTTCCTTTTACCTGCAGCCTCTCGACGTCATTCCAGGTCCACTAGTGCCCTCTCCACTGCTGAGTCTGTTGGGCAGTCAGGTGAACAAGTGCTAACTGCATGATTCGGCTTCTTCATACGTCCCGTCTCACGCTCATTCTAGCATTTGTTTCCGTCAGTGTCGCCTAGCACTTGGCATGTATGCACTTCATGTTTGTTTTCCCCAGTGTGCTTTGGTTTTTTTCCGTTGTTGAATGTTTATGGTTCTGTTAATAGGCCGTAGATGCTTTATCGCCTGTTTGACAACATCATCTCTCCAGTGCTCATGTTTATGTGAAAACAAAACAGAAACACGGGGAAGGGCTTCTTCCCCCTCTTTTTAGTCCCTCCCTCAGGAGAACAAGCACCCAAAATAGGTATCATGAAAAGTCCCTTTGGGGAAATAGGGTATGGGTGTCATCCAACAGTCTTGCATTTCCAAAGTCTTTGCTCCCAAAAAGTGGTGATTACTGATGTTAATTATTAGTGTCAGGTTCTGGTGATCTGGAGGAACTATCTAGTTACCAGACGTCCCAAATCACAGAATACATAATTTCACAGGTATAAATACTGTCCGAAAACTTACGGAAAAACAAGGTCACGATTCAGATAATCAGGTCAGGCCGAAGGTAGCCTTTGCAGCCTGTGGTCCCCAAATGTTTCATCCCAGCCCGCTTTAACGATACCAAAAATCCCCTGGTTAGCCATCTGGGGCAAAAAGTAAGCATATAGAAATATATAAGTGTGCTGGCTTTTTATACGCTAACAGTCCCTACTGACCTGAGTCAGAGTTCCTCACCTGAGTACGGCAGTATGTATTAAGTCACAGACTGTTGATGGTGACAACTGTCACCCGTTCACGGAGTTACTTTCTCTGTTCTTCCTCAAAGTGAAGCGGGCTGTGCATTTTATTACTTACACTCTGTTGGATACACCCTCCAGAAGATGAGGGCACAGGCACACGCATCCGTCTCGGGGAACGGAGCTTCATGATAACACAAGAGCAGTGAGAGCGTAGAAGAGATTGTGGTCTGGTGAGAACAAAAGGCTTGTAACCTTGCTCAAATCCAGACAAGCATTTCCCCCTCAGATTTGAAATTCAAATGATCTGTGACATCTATCCAGTGATGTGCAGTCACTGTGTATGGCGGAGCTGGATGCATCTGGGAAGCACAAAGTAATTGCATTGTTCTTACAGCTTTAATTTTGTGTCTAAAAGCAAAATATCAGTATTATCCCTGGAGCAGGAATTGCTGGCATGTGATATACTTTTTGTTTTTTAATTGTTTTAGAGTCCGTTTTATTTAAGTTTATGCTGGGTAATTTTTAAATGGCTTATAACTGAATTACTTTCATTTTGTTACTCATAAATCCCTTACTATCTACCCTTTTTTAATGGAAAAAAGAACAAAGATGATGTATAAAACTATATGCACAGCAAATTTCAAATTTACACGAGTTTTATATTTCAACTGATAATATATATACACACACACACACACACACATATATATAGGGAGACATCTAGATATTATTGTTTTGTGGTCTCTTATATGGCACATTTAATCATCTTTTACATAATGATTTAAGACATGCAGTCTGACCAACAAGTACATTAAAAAAGGGGATAGTATAACATACAATTTTTGTTTCTTTATAAAAATTCATGAGTGTATAACATTTTGGTTAGCGGTGTTTAAATTTTTTCCCCTTTCTGTGGCGCTGGAAGGTGAAAATTTTGAAACTGACATGTTTAATGAGCTAAGGAACACCTCACTTTGAAACTTCTTGTTTCCTAAAGAACTCTTGTTACATATCCAGAGTTTTAAACATATCACTTTACAAGAAAGATCAACTCATGTAAAACAGATTTAGCTTTCCTTTTCCCCTAAATGCTTCATTATGAGAATATATATATATATATATATATATATATATATATATATATATATGTTTGTATATAGTCCAAACAGTGTCTTATTTGTTCATAAAAAGAAAGCGTTTTTTTATCTAACATTTTTCTTCAAAGATTTTTTTTTTTTTTACACGTTAGTGTTTTAAATAAGAAACGTTTGCCAGTAAATAGGTGTGAGACACTTAGGAAGTATGATTTTTATATGAACTTTTCTCCTGTTGTATGTAGCTCCAAGCTCAGGACCTCTCAAGGAAGGCTGCTCACCTGACATAATGGGACTTGTAAAAAGTTTGCCTTCTTTGTCCATGATCCTTAACATAATTGAACTTGAAATAGTTAAACTGCTGGAATTTGTTTTCAATTCCTTGGATCGTATCCATTTTGTTTACATGTATAAAGACTATCATTTGAAATTCAAATCCTTTGAGAGACTCAGGAAAATTTTATATTAATGTTATCTGAGTGATTAATGGTTTGCAGTGGAGATACTAGCTTTTTCTGATGATCATTGAAGACTTTGAATAAAATGAATTTTAAATAACCTTTGGTGACACAGGCATCATGAACAAGTACCCAAAATTAATTGAGCTCAGTTTATAAGAACAGTTAAACAGTAGTGGCACTGACGAAAATTTGCAGAGATCAATTGAACACATTAGTTTCAAATTTTAACTTCTTATTACACATTGCATTAGAACTCACTTGTCAAACCACGAAGCTCCCTAATTAGTTTGACCCGAACATCAGGGCCACTTGCCTCCAGAGGGAATGCTAAATAGATCAAAAGACTCAATGCCACCGCCCAGCTCACTTCTAGAATAAGCTCCCCTCTCTCCCAAGTCTCAACACTTTAACAAAACAAAACATCATTAAAGAGCCATTTCAGTTGTCAGGACGCTTTGTGGCACAGTAGCATTCAGCGCGAACAACTTGACCTCTGCCGCTGGTGAACAAGTCAGGTCTAGTTAGGACTGCAAGGGAAGTGTAGTTACGTGTGGGTAGAGACTTTCCAGTGCCTCTGTCCAGTAGGTGGGAAGAGGCAGGAGCCCCTGCAAACAACTGAGGAAATGTGAATTAAAGTGACATATCTTTGGTTTTGTTTTTTGAATAGACCGGTTTGGGCTTGGCCAGGCAGGAAGAATACCTGGCTCTGTGAATGCCATGCGGGTTTTGAGCACGAGTACAGACCTTGAAGCTGCTGTCGCTGATGCTTTGGTAAGAGTCACGGCGCGTGCGGAGTCTCTCTGACTTACTCATCCGCCATTTTCCTCACAGAAGATCACCTCCAAATCAGCGTCCTCAGGCATCCCCGGCACTGTGTGAATTGTGTAAATATTGTGTACACCCTGTGTAAATAACGTGTAAACTTGTATTATTATCTCTTTCTTTTGAAACTTGGATCCCTGTACAGAAGTGAAGATTGGCCTTACAGAAAACACTAGCATCAAGTATTTCTTCTGTGCTCTTCAATGTCAAGGAAGTTTTGATGTCATTGGGCTGCTTCTTTTTCCCTTTTTTCTCCATTTTTTTTTTTTTTTCTTCAGCGTTTCCTTTTTTCATTCTGTGGCTTCTATTGCTTTACAGGCTCTGATGGCATAGCCTAAACACATCATTATAATAGTAGGTAACAGTGTGAGTGGTTTGAAAATCTCACACTTATTCGATGACCACACTAGTTGTTCCATACAATTTTACATTTGTTTCGTCTTTTAAAATGAGTCATTAAGTCCTTGTTAAGGGAACTTTCCCAAACGTTAATGCCGATGGACTCTGAGGACATAAAGCGCTGGTGGAATGTTTTTGCCTCAGTATAATGTAGTTCCTAAAAATATATTAATAATAATAATAATAATAATAATAATAATAATAATAATATAAAGCAGTTAGAGATCCTTCAGTTTGTGGTTATAGCAAAACACTCCCTGGTAGAATCAGCTTGTGGTCAGATTGCCTTCTAAAGATGCATTTCAACTGGCAGTGACACTGCCTCTAGCATATTCTAGTTGATGTGCTCAGCATTTAAAGCAGATCCTCTTTAGAACTGTCTGATCTCTGGCCTTACTTGTGCTGTTTTAAGATACATTGTCTTTCTAAGGGAAAAAAGTATCTGGTTTCAGAACCAGAAGTTTTAAACCCAGCCGTGTTTTGCATCTGATCAAACCGTTACAGTCCATGGCTGCACGGGTTCTCGCTTTCACCCCCTCCTGTGTCGCCCTCATTTATTCTTGCGCAGTCAGAGTGCTTTGACAAGCGACTGTGAGCAAGCAGTGTGCCACTCTCCCGATGCTTTTCCTGTAAGCAGGGGCTGCCTGGCCAGCTCTATTCATCGGCCTTCTGTGCAGAAGGGCTTTTTTCCTGGCAGGTACTGGAGTTCAGGATAATTGCTTTAACCATGGCTTTGACTTCAGAGTCATGAGCTGGAACAGAACTCTGGGAAGAGATTCTTCCTTCCAAGCTGCAGCACTGGGAATCGCTTACTTATTCAGGGACCCTATTTGGAGGTCAGAGTGGGGGGAAATGATGGATGTGCAAAACCCTTAGTTAAATGGGACTTCCAGTTAAGGTGGGGGAGTTCCCTCCCTCGCTCTTTAAAGAGCTGCGCAAGGGACTGTGCACCAAGTGCTAGGAGCCAGAGTCGGACTTGAGAACTTGAACTTGGGCTTTCCTCGGCTTGGGCTTTTCTCTGAGCTCTAGCCGTCAGCCCACTCAGGCTGCCCTTATTTACTCTTTGTGCAAACTGCCTGGTCTCCCCGAGTGACCTGCTGCAGAAGAGAGAGCTCAGGAATGGTACACAGATGTGCTTCCCAGGATAGAAGCCCCAGGGCAGACAGAAGCTAGCATGGGAATAGGTAGAATTAACGTGACTTTAGAGATGTACCACGGCGATGGGGGGAGTTTTTAGCCTAGCAAAGGAGTATGGCAAGTACTAGAAGGCGTTTCTAGGAGGTGTAGGAAGGGCTAGGAGATGCCATTGTGAAAGCGTTCTTTGTTATTATTCGCTTGATATGAATTGCTTGCTAACCTGTATTTTTGGTTTGCTAAGATATGTTTTGCTGTACACTTTTGTTGCAAGAACAATCCCCACATATGCTTCTGACATAATTCTCTATGCTTTTTCCCCATCCTTCAATATTTTCCTGCCTACAGCTGTTAGGAGACTCCAGGAGCAAGGTACCAGTGCTTTAACTTTTGTTTTACAACTTCATTTTTTTCTGTTGCAAGTATATTTCCTTTAGGAGCTAGTGAAAGCAACAAAGCGTGTAGTATAATGTAGAAATCCTGATCTGAATTATGATTTGTCCAGTCTAGTGAAGCTGTTGTTAGCGATGGAATCAGTCTCCTCTCTCATCTGTTCTAGTTCTTTTTTGTTTTTTGGGTTTTTTTTGGTTTTTGATTTTTGGTTTTTGGTTTTTTTTATGTCGAGCTCTGCTCCTTCTCCTATCAGTGTTTTATTTTATTTATTAACCCAGTTTGTGTCTACTGTTAATGTTCTTATTTCATGGATGGATGTATTCAACATTTTTCTTATTTTATGGATCTAGTTTACACGTAAATAAGATGATCTTGTAATTTACGACCCTAACAAGGATGATTGTGAAAGGGGGGACTATTCATAACTATGCTGGGACAAGAGGCATAAGACAGAACTGTCCCGAGCAAGTTGTGATGGATGGACAAGCCGTGTTAATTAGAAAATTACATTTGGGGGGAGAAAAAGAAAAAAGATTACATTTGTATGGTTTTGGCCAATAACTTTTTTTTTCTTTTAGGGAAAATTGTATTTTGTCAGTTTACTAGCTGTTGCTATATTATGTATGGGTTTAACTTCCAGTTTTATATTCAGGGTAAGAGAAACAAATGAAGGATCTACAGGAAGCCTATTTGTGTTCAGATAATTTAAGAATCCTTTGACAGGGGCTACTCTGCTCTGACATTTCAGTTTTAGACTTTGTTAAGGAAGCATGAATATTCAAACAAATTTTCCCATTGACCGTGCTCAAGATCTATTGTTTTTGATTGTGAAAGGGGCCGGTGGGCACACTTACTTGCAGTGTGGCAGGGGCTGGCCCAGGTTAGTTAGCATATCCTTCCATTATATCCTCGCAACAAGCGTGTGAGAGGTATCGTTACTGTTATTTCAAAGATGGGGAGAGTGAAGCAGGAAGGTTAGGAGGCTTTCTGGGCTTCCTCAGCCCATCAGCGGCTGCAGGCTGACCACCCAGGTCTGTCTTACTGCAAAGTCCACACACGGGACTAGAGACCGTACTCTTTTCGTCTCTGCTGTGGATTGCTCTGCTTGTTATCCTATCCCGACTGGACGTCTGCTTTTCTGTTTTTATTTCCCTAATCTGTAAGCACAGGAAAGTGCGGTGCTTGTGTGCGTGCGTGCGTGCCCGTGTGCGTGCGTGTGTGTATCTTTTTACCATTAACTGTTGCCGATTTTGTTTGGCGTGACTCGCGGTCATTTCGCCTTCCCATTTCTTCCTCCGTCACTCCCACCTCCATTGGACCTGACAGAAGAAGCCTGTGAGGAGGAGGTATGAGCCGTATGGGATGTATTCTGATGACGATGCCAACAGCGATGCCTCAAGCGTTTGCTCTGAGCGCTCGTACGGCTCCAGGAACGGCGGCATTCCCCACTATCTGCGGCAGACCGAGGACGTAGCAGAAGTTCTCAACCACTGTGCCAGTTCCAACTGGTCGGAAAGGAAAGAAGGGCTTCTCGGCCTGCAGAACTTGCTGAAGAGCCAAAGAACACTGAGGTGAGGGGACAGGAGGCCGAGGTTGTGAGCCAAGTTCTAAGTCTCATGGTCTTCTCATCAGCACCTTAAATGGATTCCTTGCCATTCGTGCAGTCCTTCCAGAGTTCCAAGGCTCAGGGTCAGGCACTACGAGTGCTAAGATGGCTAAGACGTGGTCTTTGCCTTCCAGAGACTTTGAAACCTCTGGCAAATACTCTGTACTTTATTAGGTGTGTAAAACATTTGGTTCCCTTACAGTTCATATGTATCAGGTAGGTGTTGTTTGAGAAATCTTGGTACAGTTTGCAGTTTAGGTAAAAAAATCAAACAACTCTGCAGGTTGATATGGTTCATTACACTTTGGGATTGTGGGTAAAATGATAGCAGTCTCCATCTAAAATGTTTCAATATGCAAACACATATATAGCTTAAATATGTATAGTGATGACATACTAAGAGTACTTGAAACTTGTAACGGTATTATCACTAGAAGTGATTACTTTGTTTTTGCCTTTGTTTCTGTGTTTCATAAATTTTCTCAAATGAGCTTGTATTACACACACCAAAAAAGTATGTGTTTATACCATACTTCATCAAATCTAAGGCACCATTGATGCACCGTTATTTTACATCCCTCTAAGAAGAAATGCTGACTTATTAAACCATGGCAATACTAATATGTCTTTGATTGTAAGACAAAGCTCAAAATTATAGAAATGTTACAACGTGAAGAATTTGAGAAAGTTAGAATCCATGAAATGCAGTATATTCTTTGGATAATTTTTTTTTAAGTTTATTTCGAGAAAGAAAGAGAGCAAGCAAGTACATGCGGGAGGAGGGGCAGAAAAAGGGAGAGAGAGAGAATTCCAAGTGGGCCCCCAGCTGTCAGCGTGGAGCCCAGTGCGGGGGCTCGATCCCACCCAAACTGTGAGATCATGACCTGAGCCAAAACCAAGAGTTGGACACTTAACCGACTAAGCCACCCAGGTGCCCCTGGATAATTTTTCTAAGATAAATTTTGAACGTGTGTAAGTTTATGGTCACAGGTGGGCCCTGCGAAGCTAAGTGAACATTGACTGATGAATCCCCATGCTGTTAAGTGTGCCCGTCCAGTCAGTCAGACTCCGCCCTGCCATATTTGGACTTGCTTTGTGCTGTCCTCCTACCTCCCCCCAGGCTCCCATTATTCCATTCTGGTCACGAAGAGGTCTTGAGCAGCTTTGTCCTATGCCTTCTGAAATTCAGGTAGCCTCTGACATTCACTAGTGAGCTGTCAACAACAAAATGAGGATGGTTTATTGAGATGATGATTCCTCAGAATCTGCTTAATCTGGTGGTCCCCTTTCTTAATATTTTAATGTTGACCGAGTATCCGTTGAATAATCTCTAGAAATCTATTGATTGGGATTGGTCTAATCTAGAGCGCTGTGTTACTGATGTTAAAGTAGATCATCAAACCAGCTGTCTCGTAGGTGTGAAGGGGGATTACTCAGGGGGTAATTTGGGGGCAAGATGATGATCCTTATACTCAAGCCTTGAAGTAAAATGGGCCTCAGTGGTATAGATAAGGATAAGAAAAAGCAAAAGGGCACTAACAGGAAATGAACATTTGCTTTGTCTCAGTAGCTGTAGGAAGGAAGTGTGTTCTCTCCTTAACCCTCCCTGTAGTCATTTGTTTGATACAGATCTAAAGACATTTGAGTACTTTGTAGCAAAACTGAGATTAAAATCCAGGTCTGTCTGACCCCAAACCACGTGCTTTTCCTAGTTTATCTCATTGAGTTTCATCTGTGGCAGGTGGAAGACACACCTCAAATGGGTGGGGTTTAGCTCATGGCTTTGCCTCCCCCATGTGTGTGAACTTCAGCAGTCCCTCTGGAAGATTGTTTCCTCATTTTCAGATGAGAGCCCAACTATCATGATTTTATATTTCTACGTAATTTCATCATGAGTTAAATAAGTTAATTTATTTGTGAAAAAAACTCCGTTATATAAAAATTTAAAAAAAAATTTTTTTTAATTTTAGTGTTTATTTATTTTTAGAGAGAGAAAGACAGAGTGTGAGCAAGGGAGGGACAGAGAGAGAGGGAGACACAGAATCCAAAGCAGGATCCAGGCTCTGAGCTGTCAGCACAGAGCCTCATGTGGAACTCGAACCCATGAACCACGAGATCATGACCTGAGCCAAAGTTGGACACTCAACCAACTGAGCCACCCAGGCGTCCCTGTTACATAAAAATTATTTTTTAAAAAGCTGTCACGGGCTGCCCGGGTGGCTCAGTCGGTGAAGCCTCCGACTCTTCATTTCGGCTCAAGTCATGATCTCATGGTCTGTGAATTCAGGCCCCACACTGGGCCCTGCGCTGACAGTGTAGAGCCCGCTTGGGATTCTCAATCGCCCCCTCTCTCTATGCCTCCCCCTTCTCAAAATATAGAAAAAACAAAAGCTGTCACTAATCTCAGTGTTGACTCATGAAATTCCAAGTTCATTTCTTTCCATTTTATTTCCTCTAGTCGAGTAGAATTGAAAAGACTGTGTGAGATCTTCACTCGAATGTTTGCTGACCCTCACAGCAAGGTAAGTCTGGGAATCCTGCCTGCTCATGCCCCCCCTGCATGCCCACGTGAGCTGTATAATACACTACTTAAGAGTGAGAGTTCCCCATAGTGCAGTTTAGACCTTCCAGATTTAACACCAGTTTCTGCAGTAGTTGATGTTATATCTTTTAAGCTGTTTTTTTGTTTGTTTGTTTGTTTTTGTTTCTGTTTTTTGAGAGAGACGGAGAGAGAGTCCCAAGCAGGGACTCAGTCTCACGAATAGGGAGATCATGACCTGAGCCAAAATCAAGAGTCAGAAGCTTAACCAACTGAGCCACCCAGGCACCCCCCCCCCCCCCGCCCGTTATATCTTTTAAAAATGACTTCTGGAGAACTTAAAATGTCCATAAAACTTCGGGCTGGATAAAGTATGTTTTAAGAGTTAATGGAAAGAGTCAGATGTATTCTTACTCATTCAGATACTTTTGGGTGCCTCCTATTAGCCAAACAGTGGTGCTAGAATAAAACATTGTATTATAATGTAGTGCCCCCTTTTTTTTTTTAACTTACAGTAGTTAAGAAGATAATCAAATATATGATTTTTTTTTTTTTTTTTTTTTTTTTTTTTTTTTTGTATCCCACGTAGAATGTGTCTATATAGGACAGGACAGAAAAATAGAAGCATTTATGTAACGGATTTATTGAAAAACCAGGTTAAACTATTTCTCCAAATAGAATTTGCTGTCCCTAAGAACTTGCTGTCCCTAAGAACTGCGGCCATTTAGCAGGTGTCCACACTCCCGGGGTCCAAGGAGAGTGCTGATCATGAGGGGATCCCTGCTGGGGGGGAAACAACACTGAGTGTGACCCAGGCCCTTTCTAGGAGTGGTGCCGAGAGGGGGTCTTTACAGAAGCTTACTTGGAGTCCAGATTTGAAGCACATACCATCAGTTGGGGAGGAGTCCTAGAGGCTGTCGGGTGCTTTTAGAGAAAGAAAATAGGGGGAATGAGTTTATTGGGGAAGTTTAAAGGATGGATAAAGGACAGAAACAATCTGTGGGTCCTGTTCTTTGAGATGCTCATGGGAGCCTAGGAGAATGAATGTGTGGGTTCTCTGGTCTCTACGGGGGGGGCGGCGCGGGTTGGGGGACAGCATTTTTCCTCGATCCTGGTCTTTGAAGCATGTCTTAAAAGTCCTGTGGTGATCCTCATAGCAAAGTCCACATTAACAACATTCGTAAAATTCAAGAAAGGTTGGGTTCTAGGGCCACACAGATATCCAAAGATCTAATTATCATGATTTTTCTCTAAGGTAGTGTTTAAAAGCAGGAAGATTTTAAGCATAAGCATAAGATTCATAAGACTTACGGCATAAGGGGTATTAGGTGGTATGGGGCATTGATGAAATTTCTATTACCTGTCACCTCTAGATTGCTGATTCAGAACCAGAATATGAGGATAAAGAAGGAAATTTGTTTCCATCAGAAGGCTCTTGTACAGTGAGTTTGGAGGTCTCAGTTTAGTTCATATTTGCTAGCTGCCTTTGAGCTAAGTCAGGAATCCCTGGGGCTCAGTGAGTTATTTCTGAGCTGTCTCACCGGAGACCCCTGGTGGTTAATAGCTGCTGTGCTAGAACTGAGCAGGTCTATAATGGCTGGATTGTCCCAGTAGAGCACGACTCATTAGCCAAATAGGGTACTTCTCTCTCTGAAATCGGTTCCAGGATAGTCCACTGTGGACTCTTATCTCACCTTAGCGTTAATGACTGCACGGCAGCATAAGAATTATGCGGACTGTATACCATACTTTTTTACAATAAAGACTATTATCACTTTTACAGTATCTTCTTATAAAGATATTCCTTTGCAGTATCTGAACTGGAGTCATACAGTGCACAGGTGTTTTTCCTCCCTCATCCTCCAACATCCAAATAGTACTTGTTGAGTGCTAGGTAACGAACAGTAATAGTATAGAATTATGATGGTTAAAATACCTTTTTTTTTTTTTAAGAGAAAGGAAGGAAGGAGGAAAAGCCTGCAGGAATAAACTGACACTTTTCAGTAAAGTTAATTTCTCTCAATACTGTATTTCGAAGGCATATTGAGGGAGGGGAGAGTATCAGATATCAGAGATCAGTTTGTAGTCTTTTCAGGTCTTTTAAAAAACTGCATGAAAATGGTATTAATTCACTGTAGACTAACATGGAATTTGTTTTGTTGCATGGCCTGGTTTGCGGTGGAATTCACAACAGAGAGTAAGTTCCAATCCTTTTTCCTTTATTTTTTTAAATACATTTGTCTTCTCTAATATGACCTGTCCGTGTTTTAGAGACTTTGGAGACAATTCTGAATTACATATATGAAATGTTTCCGTCTAGGTTTTCAGTATGTTTTTGGAGACTCTGGTGGATTTTATAATAATTCATAAGGATGACTTACAAGACTGGCTTTTTGTTCTTCTCACACAATTACTTAAGAAAATGGGGGCAGATTTACTTGGATCTGTGCAAGCAAAAGTTCAAAAGGCTCTAGATGTCACAAGGTAAGTTTTTAAGGACCAGACCACTTTTTTCCCCAGCTTTTGAGTTGTAACTGACATAAAACGGCCTATAAGTTTGAAGTGTATAACATGATGGTTTAATACACGTGTACATTGCTAAATGATTACCACGGTGTTAGTTGACACATTCTTCACCTCACATAATTACCATTCTTTTATTGTGCTCGTGGTAAGAACATGTAAGAGCTTATTCTTTTAGGCACTGTCAAGTGTATAATCCAGTCCTGTTAACTGATAATCACCATCTGTACTTCAGATCCCCAGAGCTGCTGCGTGTTATGTATGCTTGTTCCCTTTGACCAGCATCTCCCCATGCTTCCCACCCCCGCATCCCCTGACCACCACCATTCTGCTCTGTTTTTATGAATTTAGGGTTTTTTTGTTTTGTTTTTTATTTGTTTCTTTTTGTTTGTTTGTTTGATTCCACGTATAAGTCAGATCACGCAACATTTATCTTTCTTTGTCTGGCTTATTTCACTTAGCATAATGCCCTCAACGTCCATCCATGTTGTCCCAAATGGCAGCATTTTCTTCTTTTTTATGACTGAATAATATGCCATTATTTTTCTTTGTCCGTTCGTTCATCTGTTGACAGACACTTAGGTTGTTTTGTATCTTGACTATTGTAAATAATGCTACAGTGAACATGAGGTCAGAAGTCTCTTCAAGATAGTGGTTTCATCCCCTTTGTATACATACCCAGAAGTCGAATTACTGGATTATATGATGTTTCTATTTTTAATTTTTAATTAATTTATGTCTTCAAGTTTCTTTGGGGGGGGGGGGGTGCTTGGCACAGAAGGAGAGAGAGAGAGAGAAGGAGAGAAAGAATCCCAAGCAGGCTCTGCACTGCCATGCGTAACCCGACGTGGGGCTTGATGTCATGAACCGTGAAATCGTGACCTGAGCCAAAATCAAGAGTTGGATACTTAACTGACTGAGCCACCCAGGCGCCCCTTTATTTTTAATTTTTTGAGGAACATGTATACTGGTTTTCATAGTGGCAGCACCAATTTACATTCCTGCCTACAGTGCACAAGGGTTCCCTTTTCTGCACATCCTCAACATTTATAATAACTAGGAGGTGTGAGGTGATAGCTCACCGTGGTTTTGATTTGCATTTCCCTCATGGTGATGTTGAGCACCTTTACATGGATTTGCTTGACACTTGTTTGACATTTGTTGATGTCATGTTTGGGAATGTATCTGTTCACGTGGGCTAGACAATGTTGATGTTAACAAGACTCTTACAGTGTTTTTCTGGCATTCTCTTTTGTTTTTGTCAGCTGCTTGAATAAGTCCTCTCTTACACCATTTCCACATTCTCTTGTTAACAGATTTGTTGAAATGTCCCTGCTTTCCATGAGATGAAAAGTTGGCGTTATTTTTGTGAATGCTCAAGACAAATGTAAAAACAAGTATAAAACCTTGCAAATTGATCCTCTTTATCTTTAAAAGACATTTTAGAGTATTTATTTACATCCTTCTGAAGACCTCAGTATTTTTAAAAAATGATTATTTTGAGAGAGAGCACGCATGTACGTATGCACACATACGTGAGTGGGGGAGGGGCAGAGAGAGAGGGAGACAGGGAATCCCAAGCATCCTCTACACTGTTAGCGCAGAGCCCTACGCAGGGCTCAGTCTCACAAACCGTGAGATTGTGACCTGAGCCGACGTTCAACCCACTGAGCCACCCAGGCACCCTAAGACCTCGATATTTTTATTTATTTATTTTTAATTTACATCCAAGTTAGCTAGCATATAGTGCAATAATGTTTTCAGGAGTAGATTCCAGTGACTCATCCCCTGTGTGTAACACCCAGTGCTCATCCCCAACAAGTGTCTTCCTTAACCCCTTACCCATTTAGCCTGTCCCCCCACCCACAGCCCCTCCAGCAACCCTCAGTTTATTCTCTGTATTTAAGAGTCTCTTATGTTTCGCTCCCTCCCTGTTTTTATATTCTTTTTGCTTCCATTCCCTTATGTTCATCTGTTTTGTATCTTAAATTCTTCATATGAGTGAAGTCATAGGATATTTGTCTTTCCCTAACTTATTTCACTTAGCATAATACTCTCCAGTTCCATCCACGTAACTGCAAATAGCAAGATTTCATTCTTTTTGATTGCCGAGTAATACTCCATTGTATGTATATACCACATCTTCTTTATCCATTCATCCACCAATGGACATTTGGGCTCTTTCCATACTTTGGCTATTGTTGATAGTGCTGCTATAAACATGGGGGTGCATGTGTCCCTTCTAAACAGCACACCTGTATCCCTTGGATAAATGCCTAGTAGTGCAATTGCTGGGTCGTAGGGTAGTTCTATTTTTAATTTTGAGGAACCTCCATACTGTTTTCCAGAGTGGCTGCACCAGCTTGCATTCCCACCAACAATGCAAAAGAGATCCTCTTTCTCTGCATCCTCGCCAACTTTATTGTTGCCTGAGTTGTTAATGTTAGCCATTCTGACAGGTGTGAGGGGATATCTCATTGTGGTTTTGATATGTATTTCCCTGATGGTGAGTGATGTTGAGCATTTTTTAATGTGTCGGTTGGCCATCCGGATGTCTTCTTTGGAGAAGTGTCTCTTCATGTCTTTTGCCCATTTCTTCACTGGATTATTTGTGTTTTGGGTGTTGAGTTGGATAATTTCTTTATAGATTTTGGATACTAACCCTTTATCTGATGTCGTTTGCAAATATCTTTTCCCATTCCATTGGTTGCCTTTTAGTTTGGCTCATTGTTTCCTTCACTGTGCAGAAACTTTTTATCTGGATGAGGTCCCAATAGTTCAAGACCTCAGTATTTTTAATACTTCCATCTTCTTACAAGTCACACTAGAAATCTTGCTAGTCACATATGATGTAGGGCTCCCACTCGCCCAGCTACAATCTCTGTTAGCATTCACTGACTCAGAGGTTGATAACGCATAGCAGTTGTGACCTGTTACAAGGAAAGAAAGAAGAGCTGTGGAGATTCAGAGACATGTGAAAAACTGACTGTGTGCTGTCATTTTTCAGAAACCTCTTATCTACTGTGTCTGCAGTTGTAGGTTCGCAACATACGAGTATTAGAAATTAAATAGCCTCAGAAGACACCTCGCTGTAATGACTCAGTTGCCATTTGGTGGAAGATGGAGGGTTATAGGTCAGATCAGTGAATTTTTAAAAGAATAAAGCCAATGACTCCAGATCAACTAATTATCCTCAGTAGGGTAACTTTTATATGACTCAGTTACTACACACTGGAATATTATTATATATCATAGAATGTCCAAAACAGAAGGACCCACCTTCATTTTATTAATGAGGAAACAGACTTTACTTGACTTGCCCGGGTCACAGTGCGTGTTAGTGGCCATGTGGGAACTGGAATCCAGGACTGCTGGTTATTACACCACTGTGTGTTCCCCTTACTGCAGGCTGGTCTGTGGATGTGGGACTTTCTCTCCTGAAGGAGAATGTGGATAGTATTTGCGCTTTTTCTTTCCTCTCTGGCTCCCTCCACTAACAGTAGCGCACGTCACCCTGCCATCATCCCCCATGTATGTGTCTGTTAGTTGTTTGTGACTGCGCAACATGCATTTGTTCCTCTGTGCTCTGATGCCAACTGTTTTCTTTTGGTTCCTGACCCTGTAGATCTGTATAATTTGTGCTGCTATAGAATTTTATTATCCAAAGAGCTCTCCCTTGGTATTCAGTGAGCTCAGTATAATATACTATATTTACAATAAGCTTTTCAAATGCCGTCCCTCCTTTGGATGAGCGAGTTTAGTGGAATTAAGGAACATTCCTGCGTGCCGGTGTATTACTGGATTTGTAAAGGTTCAGCCAGGGATTGACTAGAAGGGCAAGGCGGGTCCAGCTGATAGTAACTGAGTGAAGTAGACAGGAGAGACGGTGATGCTGTGGGCTAGGGAACTTCCGTAGAGAGAGGTGGCCATGTTGGCATGTGGGCCCAGTGGTCCCAGACTTCCCAAGAAAGGTCAGAAATGTGGAATAAGGCAACACATTTGAGCTTTATTTTTAAATGACACTCTGAAAGCCAGATAAAACATTTGTGAATCAGACTTGGCCTAAAGGTCTCTTCCTTCATATAGGTGAATTTGTGAAGGGCAAAAACTTTCAGATCTTTAAGGATGGCAGGAATATTAAGATTTTACTCCTAAACTTTGGTGATTAAGGAAAACCCTCTGGTTATTTTCCTGGATGCTCCCTTTCCTTTAAGAATCCTCTCCTGGGTAGATTCGATCCAAATCTCTAGAGCACATTCATTATTCAGTTTTCTCAGCAGCTGAGATGCCTAGCTATTTATGCATATTTAGGACCCATCAGTGAGTATTGGCGGGGAAGGGAGGGGAGGGCCTTTGTAATGGCTGAGGGGGGTTCCTAAGATAACAGGTCTGATTGCGAGTCTGCCTACTTCCTTTCCTTTGGCTGTGCCTGGCCACAGACACGTTTCCAGGTTAAACACGCCAGCTTATACTGAAATGGATTCTCCGTTCTCCCCTTGCTGTAGAAGGAGACAGAAGTTTTGTGTGTGGTTTGTCAAGCTCGTTTCTCTAATTTATAGCTGGTGTGAGTCACTTAAGTCATGTATGCTAAAGCGTACTTTGCTTACAGAAGTGGTCCTCCTGGCTTCCTGGGTACAAATACATGTGCTATTGGGTCACGTTTACTTTTTATTAGTAATTATAACAGTAGTAATATTAGTACCCAGGATGTGCTCCGTGCTTTGCATTTTCTTTACATTATGTCATTAAAATTTCAAATTCAGGGGCGCCTGGGTGGTTCAGTCGGTTAAGCGTCTGACTTCAGCTCAGGTCACGATCTCGCGGTCCGTGAGTTCGAGCCCTGCGTCAGGCTCTGGGCTGACGGCTCAGAGCCTGGAGCCTGCTTCCGATTCTGTGTCTCCCTCTCTCTCTACCCCTCCCCCGTTCATGCTCTGTCTCTGTCTCAAAAATAAAAATAAACATTAAAAAAAAAAAGTAAAATTTCAAATTCATCCTGTGACTTCACAGATCTGAACCTGCTTCCCCGTTCTTGTTACTATACTTCTGTAGATTGAGAAGAGTCCCTTAGAGAGGCCAAAGGAAACAATGCCGTCACTCAGCCTCAGTTGTAATAGATGTTTGCATTGCACCATCTTTCCTATTAGTGTGGAAAATACGTCTACATCTTCCTACATGGACACGATTATGCACTTTTAAACTAATGCTAGTAATTGCAGCATTTTAAGGGAAGGAGCATGGACTTTGGCTAGCCAAGAGTCCTCAGGGTTACTCAGATGTATCAAAGATGTGAAATGGCTGCAAGAAATGAGATCAGGAACAGGTGAGAAGCGGAGGGTCCTGGTTTCTGCATATGTGTTGTAGCTGGATGGGGGATTCCCTTGCTGGGTCTCCCATACTCTTTGTGGTCACCCTACAAAATAGAGACCAGAAGCAGTTGCCCAGTAGGACCAAGGAGGACAGCATGGTTAGCTGAAGCAAGGACAGCTGTAGGCAGCCTCGTCAGGATGTAAATTAAGATTTCGGAATTGGAAGTTTTTCTCATGAAGCAGTTTCAGAAAGGTACCTGGAAAGAAGATGAGCACATTCTAGAAGGCAGGTAGGAATCTCTTTTATCGTTTGGTCTTCATTTCTAAAATAGCATACATAACTCTAAGTGTCGTGTGTGTTTTTGGGACTTGTAGCAAGATTTCCCATTTTCTGGGGCACCTGGGTGGCCGAGTTGGTTGAGCGTCCGACTTCGGTTCAGGTCATGATCTTGCACTTGGTGAGTTGAGCCCCACGTCGGGCTTTGTGCTATCAGCACAGAGCCTGCTTTAGATTCTCTGCCCCACTCTGTCTCTGCCCCTCCCCCTCTCAAAAATAAATAAAACATTTTTTAAAAATAATAAGTAAAAAAAAAGATTTTCCATCTTCTTAATTTTATATGTAATGTCTATTACTCTAGTATTTATATAAAATGGAAAGTACAATTACCTGGTGTAGAGGCTTGCTTCCGTGTCCATCAGACTTATCTCTAGTGGTATATTTTTGTTTCTGAGATGGTTTTGCATTATTTTTTGTAACGTATCTTTCCTTAAAATGAGCACTTTCTTTCTTCTCTTAAACCTAGGGACTCCTTTCCATTTGACCAACAGTTTAACATTTTGATGAGATTCATTGTGGATCAAACTCAAACTCCTAACCTCAAGGTTGGTGACTATTTGTCATTACAATTCAACCTCTAGAAGTCAAATTTGCTTAAAATGTCCTTTTTTGTACATGACTCGTATTTGGCTGTTATGAATAAGTCTGCTGTGAGTGAGCATTCTTACACAACTGTTTGGGGCCATGTTTCCATTTTTCTTGTTTGAGTACCTAGGAGAAGAGTCACTGGTTCATTGGGTGGGTCGTGTTTAATGTTATTTTAAACTGTTCAAATGGTTGTACCGTATTATATTCCTACCAGCAATATAATGGCAGGCCTAGTAGTTCCACATCCTCACCAACATTTGAGTAATTTTGCTGTTTTCCACCGTATTTAAACTAGAAAATTCTGGTGTGTTGATATAAGGTATCTTACTGAAATGTTTTCCATATTAACGTTCTAACACATGAAAATTAATTGTCACGTATTTTGGAAAATCATAACTATAAGACTGAATTGGAGGGAGGATATTATTAATTTCAATTAGGTCGTGTACGTCATCTCTTCTTCATTCATTAGCTTTTGTTGGGGTTTTAGGATAGCTGCAATCAATAACCGCCCTCTTCTCCTAAGGTCAAAACCAATTGAGGCATCAGTGGAGAAGTTAAGGTAGAATATCAGCGTGATTGCTAAAAATGCTACCTTGCAAGACGTGGCCTAGGATGCCCAAAAAACAATACTAAGTGCTTCCTGGTCAAGCGGCAGAGTCATAATCCCGTGGCCTGCCCATGGGGGCTCATGCCCTGCAGGTGTCTTGCTGCGTATGGGAGGAGGCAGAGCAGGCCTTCTCCACAGGCACGGTGATCTAAAACTGAAGGAGGTTGATCTGTATGCCAGTCTTCCTGTTCCCAAACTTAACCTGTCAGCCATTTCATGCTTTTGTCCCTGATGGACGTGGCTCTGTGTGAAAACATAGATCCAGGAGAAAGGAGGGGTCCCCTCAATTGTATTTACTTTTCTCTGATCAGAATTCTATTCAGAGATTCATAAGTGTACCTAATGAGTATAATTATTGGGTCTTTCAGGTCAAAGTTGCAATCCTGAAGTACATCGAGTCCCTCGCTAGGCAGATGGATCCAACGGATTTTGTAAACTCTAGTGAGACGAGGCTTGCAGTTTCTAGAATTATAACCTGGACGACAGAACCAAAGAGTTCAGACGTGAGAAAGGTATGTCCGCGAGAGCTCAAGTGCAGCTTTAAACACACCGTTCTCAGGCATGTGTTAGGAAAAGAAATGTACTTGGGAACTTGCACACCATGCCACACACCTACATGGGATCCTTTATTACTCCTTTTCTGTGAAACCAAGACTTTGCTGTTGCCCCTTACCTTCTTTCTCCAGTTCCACCTAGTCCCAGTCTTCCAGCATCAAAATGAAAATCGGAAATCGTGTTATGATTGGTTTGTGGTTTTCTTAGGCATCTATTTTATTCTTTTTAAGTGAGAAATCACTCATGGTTTAGTGTCTCTTCAGGCCATCGGTTTTCCACATATCAGTTTTGTGACATGGACTTTGAGGACAGAATTGAAAATCTAAGGCTGCCAGGCCACAAGGTGCCTCATAGCAAAAGGTGGCTGAAAATTTGCTAAGAAATGAATTTCTGAATTTAAAAAGAGCAAACAATTTCAGATTACATACCATACTTGGAACACACTCTGACTTGGGGAGTGACATGGGGAGATAGAATTCAGATTTTGGATGCACCCTGATATCAAGGTGTTGTTTTGTTAGTTTATCAGCTGAAGAATATTGGCTACTTTTTTCAGAAATGACACATTGAGGAGCGGATAACATAGGAAAGAGCACAGAGTGCTATTATTTCTCTTTCAAGATAGTACTCTGCATCAGGACTATTACAAAGATTAATTATTACATGTGAAATGCTTTGTCAGTTCCTGACAAGTTGTAAGCACACCGCAAGCGTAAATTACTGTGTTTGTCTCTCTTACTCTCTGCCTGTCGATGTCGTTCTGTGCTTGAGCTTCCCACTGCTTGAGTTTGACACGTGGCCATTATTCTTTTTACTTTATGGATAAACTAAGTAGCCTTTATGAAGTACTCTTAAAAGCCAGCTTTCTCAGTTCTGCTTCCAGACTGGAGGTACGTGATTTTGGTTATTTGTGTATAATCACGAGCCTTGCATTTTTTCTTTTGTACCACACTCCTTCCACCCTTGGCCCTACCAGTGGAGTTGTTTGGCCTTAAGCAGAGTTGATAATGTGGACCACTTGGGTCCAGCAGGAAAAAAGGAAAGGAGAAATCCAAGCAATAGTTAGCAGGAGTGGTAAATTTCCAAATGCCAATAAACACTTAGCTCCTCTTCCATTGAAGTTCAAAGACAAGAACAGAAGAATTCTGTAAAAGGTTTCTTTAGAAGGGTTACGGATCATGTAAGTCCTGCGTATAGTCATATATAGTCATTGTATAGTCATAAACTAAGTTGTCCAAGGACAAGGAACAAGGGCAAATCCTGTTAAAGCACTCATTCAAAATTGTTATCAAAGAGGCATTTCACTGGCAACCTCTGATTTAGCCATTAAACCAGTTTGGGATTAGGGAGGTACAATAGGAGGTGGTTGAATGATTTGCTTCGTGTGTAAGTCACAAACAGATATTTCTGTTGTAGTTTTGAAAATCACAACAGTGGCCAAAATACAAAAGCCTTAAGGGTAGCTTTCTGTCTTTAGTCATAACATGTAAATGTGTGTGTGTGTCTATGTGTGTGCCTTTTGTAATTGAATGTTACTTAAGTATTCCTTCCTATAGGACTGAAACATTGTAGACTTACGTATTACCATAATTCTAGCCTGTTGAGGAGCAGTTCACTTTCATCGTATCCTCCACTTTCTCTGGACGTGCGCATTAAAAACTTGAACTACAATTTATTTTCCTAACTTTTCTAAGGAGGACGTTATAGGAACTTTCTTCCTTGAGTTATTTAGCCTTAGGCTCCCAAGGCTTGAGTCAGTTATGGTTAGGATATTAAACTTATTGCCAGAAATCATGTGGATCGTTTACTGTTTGATCTTCAACACTTAATGTCAGTCATTTTGGGTCACGCGGTGCTACTTCACAAAGCCTGGTCTCCATTGGTGTTCCACTCCTGTTGCCTGCCCTCACTTCTTCCCGAACTTCCCCATGTCAAGGACTGCTCAGCACCTCGCCTTCAGACTGAGTTCAGATCCAGGTTCTGGGCCAGTAATCCTGATCTTCAGGAAATTTGGAAAGCTTTTTTATTACATCAGTAGTTCTCAGTCCTGGCTACGGTTAAACTCTGCCTCCGTTCCTGGGCTCTACCCCAGGTAATTTGACCTAATTGGCATAGTGTAAAGTATGGACATTGTTTTGGGTCTCATTGGGATTCCCTCCACCGTGGCTGTTTTTTAACGCACAGAGTTGCAACCTGGTGTTTTAGACCATTACCCTGGAGTTGCACCTCAAGACATACAAGCTGCTGGTACAGTGTTGACCTGGTTGCGATCGATTCCCTTGGTCTGAGCCTTCATCTGCAGTATCTTCAGGCCTGGAGCTAGACTTGCTATTCCCCAGGGACTTCTCACCTCCCTATTTTCTCTCACCCTGTATCTCTGCACCTAGCACAATACCTGTGTGAGCAAAGTAAACATTTCATAAATAGTTTGAATGAATTAATGAATGATAAATGTCCAGAAAGAGGTGATCTCATTTTAGGTAGCATTTCGAAGCCATTATTTTCAAAACCATAATGTCGGAGGCCCCCTGTTTTGACTTCTGTGTTCGTTTTCTGTTGCATACTGAAACACCACAAACTAAGTAGCTTGAAACTACACACATTTATTATGTTGTAATTCTTTTTTTTTTTTTTTTGATGTTTTTATTTTTGAGACGAGAGAGAGCATGAGCAGGGGAGGAGCAGAGAGAAAGGGAGACACAGAATCCAAAGCAGGCTCCAGGCTCTGAGCTGTCAGCACAGAGCCCGACGCGGGGCTCGAGCTCACAGACTGTGAGATCATGACCTGAGCTGAAGTCAGACACTTAACCAACTGAGCCACACAGGCGCCCCTGTGTTGTAATTCTTTGATTCAGGAATCTGGCACATGGTCTTTGGGTCCTCTGCTTAGGGTCTTAACAGACTGAAATCATGGTGTCATCTGCGTCTTTGGTCTTATCTGAGGCCTAGTCTTTTTTTAATCACTAGTTCTTGGCCGAATTCCATTCCTTACAGGAGGGCCGAGGGGCCTGTTTTCTGGCTGTCAGTAGGGGACATTCTCAGCTCGTGGGCCACCTGCCAGCCCTGCCACACCTCCCTCTCCCCAGCTTGGCAATTTGTTTCTTCAAAGCCAGCAAGAGAATATTTGGGGAAAAAATTTCCCCAAACTTCCCAAATGTGATGAAAAACCTTAGTCTACCCATCTAAGAAGCTCCATAAACTCCCAGTAGGATAAGAAAAGATCCCCGGATAGACACATCGTAATCAAACAATTGAGAGACAGAGACAAGTAGAGAATCCTGGAAGTAGCAAGAGGGAGGCAGCCTGGCATCCCCCAGAGACCCTCTGTAAGACACACAGCTGGTTTCTCCTCAGAAACCGTGGAGGACAGAGGCAATGGGATGGCATTCAGCGTGCTGACAGAAAAAACCTGCCAAGCAAATATTCTCTGTTCAGCAAAACTATTCTTCCCAAGTGGAGGAGAAATGAAAATGAAGCCAGCACCTCCAACCTTGCTTCAGGGCTTAGGTCACACCCACCCAGGATAATCTCCCCTTTGATGACCTAGAAGTCAACTGACTGGGGAGGGACTTTTCATTACACCTGCAGAGTCCCTTCTGCCGTAACAATTAGGGGAATGATGTTCCATCATTCACAAGTCTCACTCTAGGGGAGAGGATCGTACAGGGATTGTATGTGGGAGATGGGAGTCTCGGGGGCGTCTTAAGTGTTTTGCCTACCAAGGCTTTATCTCACTTTCAGTGAGTTGGCAGGAATCTTCCACAGTTATTTGTTAATTCACTAACTCTTACTTAAATAGGGAGCTTTTTAATCTAACTGTTCAAGTTGTGGTGAGGGTCAAGATGCATCTCTGCATCCTGGGTACCCTCTAGGGTTTTGTTTTTTTAAATTTATTTATTTATTTTGAGGGAGAGAGAGTGCGCGAGTGGTGGAAGGGACGCAGAGAGGGAGAGAGAGAATCCTAAGCAGGCTCTGCATTATCGTTGCAGAGCCCAATGCAGGGCTCAATTGCATGAACGGTGAGATCCTGACCTGAGCTGAAATCGAGTCGGACACTTCACCCACTGAGCCACCCAGGTGCTTCTGGATTTTTTTTTTTTTTTAAATCATTAAAAATGTCAGTGGCTAGAGGGGCACCTGGGTGGCTCAGTCAGTGAAGCGTCCTACTTTTGATTTTAGCTCAGGTCATGATCTTGCAGGTTCGTGGGTTTGAGGCCCGCGTCGGGCTCTGTGCTGACAGCCTAGAGCCTGGAGCCTGCTTCGGATTCTGTGTCTCCGTCTCTCTCTGCCCCTCCCCTGCTCACACTCTGTCTCTTCCTCTCTCTCTCTCTCTCTCTCTCTCAAAAATAAATAAATGTGAAAAAAAGGTTTTTTTTAAATGTCTGTGACTCAAGATTGCTTGGCTTTATACACATCCAGCATTGTTGTTTGATTAAAATAGGTGCATTAAAGCACGGTATTTGGATATGTGTTCTTTTGCCCCATAACTACTTACCCACAGACTGTACATTAGGGCACTGCAGATTAATCCTTCATGGAGACGGCATCACTTTTATTTAAATGCTCTCTTCTGATGTGCCATCCAATGGACATTATATAGATACAGATGCTATTGTAAGTAATGCAAACTGCCTTGCACAAGAATTTGGACCATATTTGAAAGCTTATCTAAATGAACCGAGCACCTAAATAAATTAAAATACTTAAAAATTGGGATGTGATATGTATCACTCTGCTCTAAGATCTAAACTTGTCATTATCATTTTAAGGCTGTAAAAAGTAAAACAGGAACTATTTTTATCTGGGTAAATTAAAGCACCCTGTCTCTTTTAAATAAACTTAATGTTTTGCATCATCTTTCATTTGCAGTTACTAAAAGTTTCTATCAGGTGCTAGGAAAACCTTGGTGATTTAAAAAAGCACTATGTGATCATGAACCAAGTTTTCCTATTGGTGTCCTGCTTTAATTTCTGAAGAGTAGGGCAAGATTATATTCTAAATGTTAGAAGAACCCTTCAGTCTGAAATTTGTGCAGTAAACCCTCATATTGGCCCTACTCTAGAGAACATTAATTTTCTGCAAACAATACTTGGGGAGTTTGCAGACAGTATAATTCATCCTATAAGGTCCTATTTGGGAAAACAACTTAACTCTAATAGAACTCTTGATTTGTTGACTTCAGCATTTTTAATATTTTTATATTTACTTTGTTTCCCTTTTTATCTCCGTGTTTTGGGTGTTTGTTGTTGGAGAGAGAGAGGTGTTTAAATATTTAAGATGTTTTGAAGAGGAAGGAAGAAGCACGGCCAAAACCAGAACACAAGCCAGTCAGCAGTGGAGTGGGCTTACCAGGCCAAGACTGATGGGGGCCAGCAGGAAAAGCCCCACCCAGACCCTCACTGGCCCAATCTGTTCCCAGAGTAACCTTGTTCTTGTTTTAGGTGCGGGAGCACTGACTGTCCTGTTGGCCAAACTGTACCTTTCTGAAGGAACTGTGTTTTGTGTTCATATAATGTATTAACAGGAGGAAGTGGATTCTAGAGTTTGACCGTGCTTTGACTTCTGCCCCTGCCACTTGGTGGTGGTGCGAGCTGGCAGCTGAACCTCAGAATTCTTGTTTGTTCTCCGTAAAATGGGAATAATCACCCCTGCCTCAGGCTTCATTGGGGGGGCCTAAATGCAGTATAGAAGACATAGGTAGAGACTCCTTCATTTGCTATTGCAGCCTCTGCAGCCCCGTGGGAGGCTTGTTTTGGTTTTGCTCTGTTATTTGTGAAGCAAATGGAGAACTCAGGTTTTTTCCAGCATTAGGAAGATTTTTTTTTTTTCCCCAGTCAACCAAAGGGAATGTAAATGCAGTAGAACTTTTAATGCTATGTTTACATTTCAGGATTCAGAATCCCTGTGGGTTTGCGTAGCATACATGATTTTCTACCATCGAGCGCCTGCTTTGTCAGATGAGATAGCAGATTTAGCCCCCGAAATGCCGTAAATGAAGTCATGGCAAAGAAACCTGGAAAGTATATAAAGATGCTGTTGTCTGGATCAGGAAGAGAATAGAAATAGCCCTCAAAAGTTGAAATTTCCAGCTGAAAAATTTTAATGTCTACTTACAGGTAGCAGTGTGGCCTAGCCTCAAAGCTCAGGATTTTCCCATCAAACAGGGTTTGAGGCTCAGCTTAACTGTGACTGGCTCTTTCCAGAAATGAGTTGACTTTTTTGATGTCTTTGCTCAAGAAACGCTACTGCTGCCAGCAACAAGGCTGGGTAGGAAGCACCTAGCAAATGGTAGAGGTTTGAAACCAGTAGTTACCGTCCTCCTGTTCTTAGAGCTGCTAGATTATATATGTCCAGGTGATGTTGCAAAAGAAGCCACATACTTTCACAGCTTACAAATAACCCTGGTTTTAGCACTTGCTTCTTCTCTCATTAAATCCTACCGCCTTTCCTGTTTGTCAGTCCCCGCTTCAGCGTAGTCGAGTAGGTGAGGATTTCCCCACTAGGTCAGCTTCCACCTGCTCTGGGCCCGGAGAAGGAAACTTGGAAGAAAATTGTAAACAGGTAGATTTTAAACTATGTACTAATTTGAAAAAAGACACTTCACTGTTTGCATTGTAGATTATTAATACTGATTACCCTTGGCAAGACACTGAAAAGATTGTCAAGAAACCTAAAATTCATATAATACTATGTTGAATGTGTGTGTGTGTGTGTGTGTGTGTAAAGGTTTGTGTTTTGATGTGTTTTATGATTAACTACCTGCCCAAAACAAAAAGCTATGTTGAGTGTAGTCCCCTACCATATGCAAGATACTAAATAAGGAATGTCTGGAGGTTTTGAAGTAACCTTTCTTTGGCGATTTTCTAAAGCAATTTTAATGACCATCTGGAGGGAAGCAATAATTGTTTAATAAATTAGAAACCTTCTCTTTCTCCCAAAGTTTAAGTTTTCCCCCGTTAATACCAGCGCTGAAGCATTTGTCAAAAGCTTTATTGATCTCCTGTCTCAAAGAACTCTTTCCTGCCTTCAAGGCAGTTAGTTGATAGCCCTGGGAGTTCTTTCCATAGAGTGACTGTAAGATTTGAAGGACCTTTTGCCCTCATCTACCAGTTTCTACTGCTGAGTGGGCGTGAGTGGGAGTCGGTTCCTTTTAAGTTGCCATTTGGTCTTTAAAATAAATGACCCTAGAGTTGTCCGTTAAGAGAAGTCAGCAGCAACCTTGCGTTTTTGGTCTGGCTGCTCACTGGCCCTGCCTCTTATGAAAGGCAAGAGTTCAATGATGGAACAAGAACAGTGGTGCACTCCACTTTTTGATCCATTATTGAACATGAGCTGTGCCCCAAGCTTTTTAAAATGAATCTCTTCAACTCATCCCTATGTTTGGAGTTACTCCTTTAAAGAGAATGTATTGATGATAACGGTAAATATAACCCAGTTTTCTTCCTTGTTTGGATTCTAGTATTCTGACTTCTCACTAACACAGAGAGTTGTAGATAAAATATTTTAGGACCATACAGTCTCATTCCTTTTAAAACTGTGATATAAAATATTTTTAAATAACAGATTTAAATCATATTTTCTACCCATTTCTGGAGCTTGGACCTCATTAGAAAGGATTTTACTTTGAAAACAGCTTTAAATCCCCAAGGGTGACTTTTGAAAAATGTATAAAATCATTTACATTTCATATTTTGGAAAATGTAAAAATAAGTTACATTTCATTTATATGTATAAATCACCACACGTACCATCTGTCCAACGAGTTATATTTTCAAAATTCCTCCATCTCTCTTTTGGATTTCTTATCAAAATTCACCGTTAGGGTTATTGAAAGAGAAGTTTCTGTAGTGGGCCAAAACGTAAAGTCTGCTGCGATGGCTTTCCCACGTGACTAAGTCACTGATAGCACATGGCCACTAGTTAGCACAATTTCTAGGCCTGTCGTCTTGCGGCTCTTTTGTTCCTGAAAGATCCCGCTGATTTTTATAATTTGCTTCGTAAAAAACCTCAAGTTAGTTTGTGATATTAGATATCTTGTCATTCTGGGAAGAAACACGGTTTTTTTAAGTAAAGGTAGTGGCACATTTCACATAAAAATACTGATACATTTTATAATTTTGAAATGCCATTGTCATTCATTAAAAAATAAGTCCCTAAACTTTCTTACTAAATTGGCAACATTTTCCTTTTCTCTCTCCCTGATAAAACTCAAGTCTGTTTCTTTCTTTCTCTTTGAAGTGCATTTTTTTTTGCATGCGTTTTTTTCCTAACATCTAACAAAAATGTCTTTTTTTAATGCACAGGTTACTTTGCATGATTTTTGGAATTTAATCTTATACAAATATAAAGGTCAAGTTAATGTATATTACATTGGTGGTGAAAAAGATTCCTTCAGATAACTATTAAGTATGTTTCAATAATATGAAAATGTGTAGTACAATTGGTAATTGTGTGTTTTGCCTGTGTCATGAAAGCACACTGGCCCCTTGGGGTTTAATTTGGATGGAAAGGCTACTGATGACTGTATTTGGAGGTCAAGGGGAGAAAGTAAGATACTTTTGTCCAGTCTGTGCTTAATAAATGCTTTTGATAGGTCTAAAATCTGGTTTTTGATTCTGTAAAAGACATTCTGATATTTTAAAATTCATAATTAATTTTTATTTCTGGTTAAATACATTTGGGTCCTTGGATTTTTTTGTTTTTCTTTCTTCGGACACAAATAGTAGTTTTGTCTTAACTGGGCCCAGGATTAATTTTAACATTGTGAAAGCATTGAAATATTTCACGGTGTTTACTTCCAAAGCATTTCTCAAGCAGATATGTATTTTTTAATGTTTGTTTATTTTCGAGAGAGGGAGAGAGCAAGCGGGGCAGGGACAGAGAGGGGGACAGAGGATCCAAAGCGGGCTTTGTGCTGATAACACAGAACCTGACATGGGGCTTGAACTCGCGAACTGCGAGATCACGGTCTGAGTCAAGGTTGGCCACTCAGCCGACTGAGCCACCCAGGTGCCCCAGCAAATATGTTTTTTGTAACACCTTATGTCACGGGTAAAAATATTCCGAAGAATTACTACAATCCTAGAAATTTTGAGTCTTTGGAAAAATAAATGTATCCTTTTAGTCAGAAGAGTATGTGATGCATTTTTCTTTCTTTTGACTCTCAGAAATTTGTAAGAGATGCCATTATATACCACAGTCTTCTCTTGGCAGTTGTTCTAAATCAAAACCCTTGGAACTAATTCCTCAGGCATTGTTTTTTAAACTCACTGTGCCTGCTGCTACTTAGAACCATAGAAAAACTTGCTGGAGAAATCCGAGTCTCATAGGGCTACTGTTGCTTCAGCTCATTGCTTTCCCACCTTGCTGCCAGAGTGCTCGCTGCAGTACGTTGTCTCAGTTAATAAAGTAGAACGTTTGCCAAAACACCGAATTTGTACCATATAAGTCTGGTTTGCTTCCCAAGGACTGGCCTTTCTCACTTGGCAGGTGCAACAGGGGTTTTTCAGATGTATTTAAACTCTTTCTCTAGATTTTCTCAGTCACTCAAAGTGGAGCTTGAGGAAAAGTGGTTGCTCAGGTTAGCCCATTGGCAGCTCCTGTAGAAACTTGTTCCCTCCAGGGGCATCAGGAGCCCTGTCCAGTGCTGACTTGGTAGAGTGAACCATCTTCAGCCGTTCCATGTCCTCTCGTTGTTTTACTTACGTACTTAGCAGCTTTGTCCCTTGTGCTAGACAGCATGGGGAAGGTCATTGAATATGAACATGCTGTGGATATCCCAGGCCAGGGCGTGAAGGTGAAACAGGGGCGTATTTTCCAGATTGAAGTCAGGCTGTTTATAACCGGTGATCCTGTTTTCTCCAAATGCCTTTTGTGTGTGTGTTTTATGACGAAGCTGTCCTCTTACTATTGTTTGACTCATATGAAGAAAGTTTTGTGAGACCATTTTAATGAATGTTTTGACCAGAATACACTGTTGTCCATTACATAATGAATCACATCTTCTTTTTCCAGGCAGCACAAATTGTGCTGATCTCTCTGTTTGAATTGAACACTCCCGAATTTACCATGTTACTTGGTGCCTTGCCAAAAACCTTCCAGGATGGTGCCACCAAACTCCTGCATAACCACCTCAAGAACTCTAGTAACACCAGTGTGGTGAGTGCCTCAGTCACGACTGGTGCCTCTGTACTGACCGTGACCTCTGCGAGTCCCTTGTCTAGACTTGCTCTGATAGAATGGCCAGCTTTCTTGTTCTCTTTCAGTAAACTGTGGGCATCTGGAGGGTGGGGGCGTGTCTGGCCCCTGCAGTAGTCCCAACGAATGAGCGAACCTAGTGTTTAAACGTACTCTTTTTCTTAAGTGAGATTGTTCAATCCGTTAAATTTTTACTTGGTCACTTAGCCCTTTGTTCACTGAATTACTTATGTTTTTCATGCTATAAAGATGGAAGGACTCAATTGTGTGTGTGACTCTGGCACAGGTGACATCAGACGGTTCAACTTGAGGAACCCCTGCGTGACAGCTATCCGTTTGGGGTGTATCTGCACTTAAAATTGGCCTTATCATTCTTTAAAAAAAAAAAAGTCACCCTGATTGTGCAAATATTTATCTTATTTCATTCTGCTTTCACCCCAGGGCTCTCCGAGCAATACAATTGGCCGGACTCCCTCCCGACACACCAGCAGCAGGACCAGCCCCCTGACCTCACCCACCAACTGTTCCCATGGGGGCCTGTCTCCCAGGTAATGCCATTTCCCCAAAAGTGAGGAAACCACCCCAATGTCCGTCCACCCCATTCCTAGGTTTTTAGACCAAGCTTAACACCAAAAAATGGATGGGTATCAGGAGATCATGGGGTCTAGTAGTCTGTATAATCTTGGGCAAAGCAGTTGACTTCTATGGCAAAATGGCCAATTTGTGCTGAATGTTCTTGGAGATTCTTCCAGCTCTAAGAACTCCCTAGTAACTTAAAGATTTTAAGGCTAAAGCCACATTTAGTACTGTTTCACGTAGAAACGATTTAGAAATTCATCACCTATTTTGTAAGTGGTAAGAGCACCTTATGGTATTTGTCATCTAAATAAATCCCTTGTAGTCCCACACGAGGCCTAGGGTAGTTTTCCAAACCAGCAGTCATTCCAGGCATAGTTGCTGTAATTACGGGCTCACGTTTGAAGCAGACTCCTGCTCCAGAGAGGTATTTAGAACCTGAGAACTGAAATTAGATCATCGTTTTCAGACTTTGTTGGGACCGTGCAAGCATTGGTCTTACAGACTCTGAGTCAGTGGCTTTAAATAAGAAAAATGCCTTGTCCCAGCATCTGTAGACTTCTCCATCTGGCCAGAGCCTGTGGAAATCTCTGCATGGTGACTTTAGTGACCCCCCCCCCCCGGTGTGTGTTGGAGCCTTTCATGGCCTCACACTGAGTAGTGGCCCTAGAGACCAGACTTGACAGTGCCCAGACGTGTGAGGGTCATACGTACATGCTGTATTTGTCTCCAAGAAGGCCACATCTTTGAGGTCTCTGGGCACAAGGATCGGAGGCTGTGTCTTCAGGGTTGCCGACACCAGGATGACAAGAAGATACTTCAAGTATATGCCATCTTCCCTTCAAGGGTTGCCTCTTTAGTAGGAAAATATTACAAGTGCTTTAAATTCAGATTTTGAATGATCAAGAGTCTCCCCAAATCTTCTGTCATGACCAGTGAAGTCCTCTTGAGTTTCTCAAGTTGTCATCTAAGTATTTGGAGCATACCAAATTTGTATTTTTCTCTTGGTGACACAAAGTATTTTGTATACTTACAGTATCCTACCATTTGTATTGCCCTACTTATAATCTCTCTAAATGCCCCTGGTGCCATGTTTAGGTAGAATGAAGAATGATGTCACGTCTCCAAGTTTGGTCTGTGTTGTCATGATTTTGGCAGGCTGTTATGATCAGACAATTGAGATCAGAAGTGAGTGAAAATATGTCTGAATTTCCCCAGGTGTCACTGAAGCTCTGCTATTTTTTTTTTTTTTTTTCTATGTTAACATCTGTATCTTAAGCATATGGCTAGTCTTAAATGACCAGGGTCTGCTGTTAACGGTAAAATCAGAGTTCTCTTTCTTGGGGCAGGGGAGTGGGGAGGGTTTTATGGAAAACTTGTATTCTCTGTAAATTGTTTCTTTTGTCTAGAAGTAATACTTCACCATTAATTGGGAAATCTGCTCTTCCATAATACACGATTCATACTCCTTATCTTTTATTTCATTATTAGGGTGGCACATTCCTTAGGTAATAAGCAAAAGGTAAAATGCAAGTTAAGTATTTTATTGTTATATGTGCTAGTCTAAGTAAAGGATCAGTAGTGGCTGCTAGCATAATCCAGCAGAGCTAAGAATTGGCTGGGTGTTAATCTTCATGGATCCCCAAATTATTAAAAATTTAATTTATTTTTCCAGCTCACCATTTATTTTTAATTGGTCTGGTCATAATTTTTATTGTCAGGATTGCAGATCAGTGGAAGGGATTAATTTTCAATATTAATATCATTTTGAAGATTAAGGCCAGTGGTGGCATAAATGTTTTCTTGTCAACAAATTCCTCTTTAGGGAATTATTTAGTTGTGTGGTTTCTTTATTTTTTAAAAGAATGTGCCCTCCGTCAGTGCGTACCTAGCCAGATGGCCTTAGCCAATTTGAACTCACAACCAAAACTGTCCAGAAGTGGGAAAAAAGGCTTCCTGTCATATCACTGGAAATACTCAAATAGGCCTCATACTTTCACCAGGAAAATTATAAAAGAAATGAACTCTTGCATTAAATAGGAGAATGGACGAGGTCACCCCATTCCTAGGGAGGCGATAGACAAGTTCCACCACACATAATCCCAGAGTTTTCTGAGCAGTGCTCTTGAGGCATTTATTTTCTGTGACCTGCAGTTCTTTTGAATCATCTTAACCATAAAATGTTAGCTTTGTTATTCTTACAGGAAAAGTCATTACCAATTACTGCTTTTTAATCTAATTTTTTTGTATCAAAACAAACTGTAGTATTTTTTTTTAGTCCCAAAATTCTAATGCTCAGATCATGGTGTGTTATTAGCAAATATTCTAAAATGATGAAAAAATCTGATTTGATAGTTACAAAAAAATTGCTAACGAGGAAGTTGTTTTTGCAATAGTATTAGAGAAGCCGGAGCTAACACTAAACCTTGGTGAAACATTCCATTAATTGTTTTTTTGTGTGAAGGAAGAATTACTCCTTACCCCTAGCTAGTAAACAAATACTGCTGGGTATTTGAAGAGATTTGTAACTTGGAGTTTTGTCTTTAAACACATCTGTATATTTTAGCTCATTTTACCCAGTGTGATTTGTGTTAAATGAAAAACCGAGTTGCAAGGGGCTTCAGAAATCACAGGACATCCATTCCTTTTGAGATGAGAAAGCGGATGGCCTTCCTCGCCCTGGTCTGCTGAACATTCTTGACAAACGTGGTGTAGAGCAGAATGACACTAATGACAGAGCATCCCCTCTGTTACCTCCAGCAATAAAGGGTAATTTTAGGTGGATTTTACAGCCATTGCATCAGAGGATCAACAGTTTCCATAGAAGCCAAGTGGGGATTAACTGGGAAACTCAGCCTTCCGTAAGCTGTGGAGGGGCTGGTGCACCTCTCTGCTTTCCGCTGCACCTGTTAGCAGAACTCCAGGAGACATGGTCACCCAGATTCTTCTTGTACCTCTGCCCCGATTCAGTGTGTGACTTAGAGAAGGTCTGTGGGCCCTCCTATGCTGTGGTGACCTCTCCTCTCTCCACTTACTTGCCTTCCAAAATAAGGCCACAGCTGTCTTTGGTGGAGACTAGCTCTCAGGACTATGATGAATGCCAGCCGCAGGCGGTGCTGCCCCCTGGGGACGTGGTCTCTGATGCCATGACTCCATCCTGGGCCTCAGATCACATTTCCTGCCAGGTCAGCGCACGCCTCTCCCAGTGTGTGTGGCTCTTCTGAATCGCAGCAGCTGTTAGAACTGTCCGTCAGGGCCTCTGCAGACCCAGGCCACTGAGTGACATTCACGAAGTGAAGAGGGCTGCCTGTGTTCTCAGATGCATTTTAATTCTCATAGTAGGTGATGTGAGTAGGGGAATTGTAACCCTCTAGTGGTGCTGTTACTCTTTCAGAAGGAAATTGCTTGTGGTGGCCTCTGAGCTCCCATCTGATTGGATCCTGGCCTCAGGGAGCACCTTGCCCCCTGCTTGAGTGCTCTGGACAGAATGGCACGTTCTCTGAATCTTCCTGCTGTGGTCCCTTGGTTCTCGTTTGAATTAAGGCCCAAAATTCCTTGTCTGGCTCTTTGTAAGATAGTTGGTTGCATTACCCGAAACTGAACATCCGTGCCTATTTGTGTGTAAGTGCTCACAGTGTCCTTCCCCGTGCACACACACACCCCCAGTCTTACCCATGGAATCTTATGTGATTTAAACATGTAACACACGATCGAGAGGGGAAGGAATAAAGCAGCCTCATCAGGGGCCAAACTGTAAAACAAAATTTGTTCGGTTTTCCTCTGTATGGTGAAGTGTACATTTTGCTGCAGTTAACTCTGACAGAGCCTGGTCAAGGAAGGAGGAGACCGGAAGACATTCAGGATATCGTGTCTTCCTGTCCCCTCCCCCCTCCCCTCCCCGTTGCCTTGTGTTGTCTCTCTCTGATTCTCCTCTTCTGATCACTGCAGTCGGTTATGGGGTTGGAGTGCCGATGGGCTATCGAAGCACCCACCTCCCTTTTCTCAGCCTAACTCCATTCCCACCGCTCCCTCCCACAAGACTCTCAGGCGCTCTTACTCTCCCAGGTAACAAGCTACCTGTTAACCTTGTCCGAGGTGTCACAATATTATTGCCTTTCCAGGGTCGTCTCAGGTCTTGTGGAAAGCCTCTGGCTTAGATGAGCAGGAGTAGAGCCTTGGTGAGAAGTGTGAGCAGGCACATGGTCTCTGTCGACCCGCATGAGTGCAGCTCCTGCCGTGGCCCAGGGACAGATGACTGTTTCATCAACTGGCCAAATCCGTCAGCACCCACGGTGGCCCAGGCAGAGCTGAGCCCCCCACCCCAAAAGGTGCCGGGGCAGTGCCGTGCAGTCGAGGCAGGCGAGAGGGGCACAGTTTCCTTCGTATTCTTCTCAAGCAGACAAGGCATTCCCACCCAGAAGCAAACGAGACCTGCCCTGTCCCAAACCGTACCTGTAGCGCTCGTCCTGCTGTTGATGACGTGGACTGCTTTCTTGCATAAGGTACCCTCACGTGGCGATAGTCTGATCCAGAAGGGGAAGTCAGGAGGTTTTCACTGCTGCATCTCACTGAGGTGCCCTTGCCTCTAGGCAGTGGAGGGGTCGGTATCTAGAAGAAGGAGGTGGGGCTTCCTTCAGATTTAAGACAGATGGTAAATCAGTGGGACAAAGTAGGGCCCATGGATTCCTTTAGATTACTGCTTGAGAGTCCTTTAGGTGCTTATTATAAAGGTCCAAAGATCAGAGGACCCCTTCCCTTGAAGCCTATAACTGCATGAGCAGAGCATAGGGCAGTTCAGCCATCTTTGTGCTGTGCAAAATGAGTTTGTACCCTCTGATAGGATGGGGTAAAAACAAAACAGAAAAAGGTCTGCTACTTCTGAATGCTTCACAGATAGCTTTTGCACAGAAGCTTTACGTTTCTACTTTTGTGTCCTCAGCACAATGAAGCTGTACATATGAACAAGTCCGCTGTGTCGGGTTTTAACAACACCTTTCTTTTGAAACTCTTATAGCTCTAAGAGTAGCTTCCCAGGTGTTCAGAGAATCCTATAATGACTGTTACTAGATATGCAAGGTTAGGGAAAAGGCACAGCAACAATGTGACCACTGCTGTGGTCAATGTTAATGAACTGTGTCGCTTTACTTCCTTTTTTAAAAAAAAAGATGAGCCAGGCTTCGAAGTAGAAGTCCCATTTATGACTCTTCCAGTACACTGACCTGTGTGCCCTAATGGGCACTAAGCTTCACCCCCAGCCACTCTCAAGACCCCATTTCCAGAATCGTCCTTCACACATACACAGTAACACAGCTGATGCTAATAAATACCCATAACTTTTGTTGGCCGTCGGAGGGAGAGAGCATCGACAAGAGACTTTTACATTTAGAAAAACCTGTCCGTTACATAAAAATAAGAGGAAACCTTTGTCTCTTTGCTCTCTGTCAAAACTGTGTTGATGGCATAACACGGAATGATTATCCTAATTCCATACCTAGAATCTTAGTGTCCTTCCCACTGCAGACATATTTTCCCTACAAAATGACAAAAGAGGAAAATCTGAGAAAGCAACCTTCCTGCCTCTGGTGTCTCTGTTCTTGGAGACCTGACCTCACCCATCTCCCCACCCTTGATATGGTCCCTTTACAACAGGGCAGGTCCAGAGCTCTATTCTGCCCCAGTGTTGGGTGGCATGGCCTGACCTTAGGCCAGTGAATATTGACCCATTGAGCAACTCTTCCTAATCTGAAGAATTCTAAGGAAACCCTCTGGGGTCTAATCGCAGTGTTTACAGGAGACCGGGAGCTGGCCTGTAACTAAAGGATTACATCTCTGAGCTAGGGGGCAGGTGGCAGACTAGGGTCTACCTAAGCAAAGCCTCCTCTGAGAAAGCCACTGCGTCCCTCTTGCTGTGCTCTCTTATGTTCTGCTGGCCGGGGCCCCAGTATCTGGGATTCCCCGATGACAGCTTTCGTGGGAATTTCCTTTTTCCCTGCAAAATGAGGGCTCGTAGGCATCGATTCGGAAAAAAACAAATGCCAAAACATGAACTAGCGAAGAAAGTAACGTTATCTGGTTCGTGTTGGAGAAAAGCAATGCCGTCTCTCACCTGCCGCTCACAGTTTTAGCTTCGTACCAAGGAGATACTTCAAACCTCAAGTCTAAAAGAAGTGTCACCCCGGATTGCAGCCGGTCACGCACGTGTACTCCTCACTATTAATTGAAAGTAAGAAGGAGGAGCATTAACTGGCAGAATCCTTTATTTTCTTATTTTGAGACGAGGCTATAAAGTTCTGTGAACGGAAGTGAAATATTTTAAGGCCATTGAGGTTACGAATAATGAGATGAATGAAGTGAAAGCTAATGTTATCTGAAGCGACATATGGAAAATAATATTGTGACATCCCTTAAAAAGCTGAACGTTCCGCCAGACTTGCTCTTGTCCATCTGTCATTCTTTCAGTTGTTTTTTTTCCTTTTTTGCATGGGCTATGCTATTATTTTTGGTTGTTGTGATTAAAAGTATTTTAAGGCATCTTTTTTACATCTCGTATACATAATTTTTTGTTTGAGTCATACTCAGTCTTTATATATAAAAAATAGTGTACTGGCCAGATGTATAAATGCCTTTGCTCCCACGGAAGCTGGTATTGTGTTGTTCTGGAAAGGAGGGGCAGGGACCGACCCCCTGTGCTCCTCGGTCACGCTTTCTTCACATTAAAGTGATGTTGCCCCATAGACAGACAACCTTATGAACTTAGCAGGGGTTGACATCTTGAATTCCATTCAGGTTTTTCCTTCCACTTCCCGTCAGTATATACACGGGACTTTAGCTGTTAACATGTTCATTCACATTTCTTTGTGTTTGCTGCCAGAGCCCGTCTTTGAGTTGGCATGTATTTTTGTGAGCTCTCCAAGCACAGTTGGGGTATAGATTTTCTTTCATTCATCAGAAAACAAGAAAGTTCTATCTGGGCGAGTTTTGCAATTTTAGGCAAATAGCTCCCATCTCCAAAGGTGAGTTCAGATGTTGTGCCCCAGCAGGACGTGTCCAGCCACAGAAAACACCTGGATGGTTCCAACCGCGAGCCAGTAGAGGTCTGGCTCCTCCCAAGTGAGGACCGTCGACCTCTTATCTTGCTCATCTGCCCAAACCATTAAAGAAGAAAGAAAAGAAAAGGTGGCGAGGGGGGCTTAGTAAATATCATTTGTTTGTTAAGCTACAGGAAACAGCCTCTTGTGAGAATGGACAGGGTTGGTTGTGTCGCACATAGGAAAGGTTCCTGCCAGCGATGGTCTAGTTTCAGTTACTTCTTTTGAAGAACGAAAGACTGCGTGTCTTTAGTCCTGAATGATGTTGTCGAATGCTCACTTAAACACACCCAAGGATTCTTTGTCCCTAGCAATCCTCAGTGTAGCTCCAAGACTTTGTGGAAGTTCACTTACACCAACTCATCTGATCTTCTCTTCGAGTTTGTTTGAAACATGTGACACTCAAATGAACACAGTTGTTTTGCCTTTACCCTTGGTTGACTGTTGCTTCATGTTTTGCCTTCTTTATGCTGTGCTTTATCCTGTGCTTTTCTTGGATACTCTCGGTGAGGGACGGCGGGCTGTTCTCGGGACCCACTTCCGTGCACTCTCCGGACCGTGAAAGGCTGCCTGTTGACACCCTATACATGACACCCAAAGGCTACTTGGGATTTTTGCTTAGTTTCTGATTTTGCTCTGCTCAGCCCACTAAAGGAACAATCGCTGGCATCACTTTTCTGTAAGGGACGAATGTTTCTTGCTTTTTGAAATACTTCTAGACATCCATCTAGGAACGTGACTCATCTGTATAAGATCTGTTTTTATTGTAAAACGCAAAATGTCAGCACCTTGGAAGAGTTTGATATTCACAGCAAGCTCCTGGGTTAGATGGCACGAGAGAGACTGTCGGGAGCCTTTTGGTAGGGTGGATCTAACTTGGAATCGTTTTTGAACGTAGGGTTTTATTTCACAAGTTTCTAACCCCGGTGAGCATTACCCAGTCTTGTGAGGTTGTTAGCTTTGCCCCTCTGAAACTTGCTTGTGACAGTAGCTTTATTTTGAAATGCCCACCCCTCTTACCCGTTTGTACATTTGAGACCAGTAACAACCAGACTCCTTGTTTCCATCTTCAAGATACGAAAGTTATTTTTCCACTTTCATTACCTCGTGCATTGTCACCAGTTGTCACCCTTTGAGTTCTTGCATTCTTGTGGTTATTGCTGTGCCCCCCACCGGGTCTTACCGAGTGCTGATGTGATGTGTTTGGGGCCTGGTTTGACAAGGAACACGTGCAGTTGTCCAGTGGTGGCACTCTAACAGGTGTCTCCTTTTCATTCCAACTCGCCTAAAGACACGAAATTGTAATTATACCTCACTCCATAAACTGTTGGAAGTAATTTATACCCATGCCTCAAATTTATGCGTGTGCTTCAATTTAAGAAATACAATATCTTTTGATCCTTTAGCATGCTGGAATATGATACAGAGAACCTGAACTCTGAAGAAATTTACAGTTCTCTGCGTGGAGTTACAGAAGCCATTGAAAAGTTTAGTTTTCGAAGCCAAGAGGATCTGAACGAGCCAATTAAGCGAGATGGCAAAAAGGACTGTGACATTGTAAGTATCCCCAGGCTAACAGAGAACTGTATTTCGGTGAAGTGAGAACTCTGAGGACTGACCACGTGAACACTGAGCTTCATCATCATTTGTGTCTTGTAGCTAGAAGGGTATTATCTTAAGAGGCCCGAGGCAACTTTATAAAATTTTGAGTGACCCCCAGCTCTCTTTGTGAAGATTGTAAACTATCTTGTGCCCCTGTTTGCCTTTGTTTATCCTGGACATATTTTTGTTCCTGTGACGTGATGAAAATAGTAGGCCTGAATCAGAAAGCAGCGTGGTTCTCTGGGAGCTGTAGTTCCTGCAGAGGCAGGCAGATCCGTGGGGAGTGGTGGTGCGGCAGGAGCGGGCAGGGCTCAGTACTGATGAGTCAGGCTGGGCCAGTCCCGGTGCTCAGAGGTGGTGCTGTCCTCGGAGCTGCGTGAAGCAGAGGTCGAGGGGAGTGTGTGGTCAGATAGGAGGACGGGCCTGGGAGAAAGCAGAGAGGTGGCAGGGGGCATGGCATGAGTTCTCTTTGCAGTGGCTGGCGTGCAGAGAGCGGGCCTGTCGTGTTGGTGGCCAGGTTTGGGGAGGAGGCTGCAAGGGTTGGCTCAGGAAGGGTACTCCCTTTCCTGCTGGTGTCTGACTCCACTCGGGGGTCACTGGAGATTTTTAACCAAGGAAGTGGCGTGGTCACACTTAAAATTTTAGGAAACCTGCTGCCCCTCTGAGATGGAGAATGACTGGAGGAAGTGGGGTCGGTAAGGCATGAGCTGAAATAACAAGAGTCCGAAGTCTCTGGCTGGAACTGTTAGGTGCTTGTGCCGTTCAGTGAGATCATATCACGGAAGGAGAAAAAATGTGTGTTAACCCCTTTGGAACTTAATGAGTTCAGTTTTGGATGTGTGTGACTTGGGGGACATAGGGAGTATCCAAGCACACATACTCCTTAGGCCTTTGCAGATACCAGTCTGCAGTTCAGGCTGGCCGCTCGGCCCAGAGATGAAACATTGAGAGACGTTGACTGGTTGCCTGATGGTAACTAGAAAGTGAGTGAAATCAACCAAGTAAAGGGTAAGGACAAAATCCTGGGGAGCATCAACACTAAAGGGAAAGACGGAAGAAGAGGACTTGGGAGAAGGGCTACAGGTTATTATTGCATAGGAGACCAGGAGAGTGGGGTGTCAGAGAATTTAAAGGAAACTTTGGGAAAGGCCTTGTAGCCAAAGAGGTGATGCCGCAAAGACAGCGACCGGTCAGACGAAGGGAAAGGACTCTGCTGGATTTTTTTTTATTTTTTTATTTTTTTTACAATATTTACAAATATTGTATTTTAGCTGAAAGTATATAAAACACACATTTATTCACCATTGTTCTGATCTAGAGCCACATCCTCTTCTTGGAGAATGGACCCACGGTTTGGATTTCCATGTTCTTCTTCTCAAATAAACTTTACGTACAGTCCTGGTCTACGGTTTCCAGATCTAGTTTCTTCCAGGAGCCCCATCTGTTTTGTGAGCACCGTTCAGAGCAGAGCTGAGCATGGAAAGCAGAGTGCAGTGGGTTGAGGACCAGCTTGAGTAACAACCTGGACATTGAGGAGGGATCATCCAGGACCTTTTCCCCGGGGAGACCTGCCCCGTCTGAATGCACATGGGACCAGTTAGGAGAAAAGTGTGGACGATGCCGTGGCAGGGCGTGGGTGGTTGGTGGACACGGGTCCTTGAGGACATGGCAGGGGAGGCACTCTGGGCACTGGTGGCCGTAGCTGGGAAGCAGGGTGGGCTGGGTTGATGTGGGGCCAGGAAGTGGAGGGCATCCCCACTGACCGCTCCCACTTTCTGTGGGCAGCAGAAAGAGGCCGACCTGACTCTGGGAGTTCAGCTGTGGTGAGGAGAGTGGAAAAGGGCTTCCAGAACACCTGTGGGGAGCGAGGGGCTCAAATTAGGGAATCCGAAGCCCTGCTAGGAACAATAGAGGCCCTAAGAGAAGGTGGATGCTTTCGTGTATATTTTTCTATTTCTTTATATATATTTATGCATCTGTATGCTTGGAGAAGGCGGTAGCATGTTTTTGTTTGTTTTTGATGCAAGTGACATCACGGTGTGCATTCTGTTGAATGTAGCATGTGAGCACTTCCCCCCCCCCGTCTGCATCCTCCTGTGGGAATTTTTATGGTCAGGTGAGAATTCGTCACATGGATACCACAATCATGTACTCAGTGCCCTGTTTTGGAACATTTGAGTGATTTCCGCTTTTTCAAAGCATAAAAATTCTCTGGCGAAGTTGAAAGGGGTGAAGCTTGCCGAGTGAAGGTAGCAGGCGAGGCATGGAAGCAGGATTGTCATTGGTGGAATCGGCAGGATGGGGTGCAGGAGCCCCCAGGCCAGACAACAGGGTGGGTGGCAGGATAGGGGAACATGAGAGGACGAAGTGGAAATTGTTGAACAGGTTCGAAATTCACGATCTTAGCTGCTGATTACCGGAGTGTGAGCGAAGAAGCTGGGCTGGGTGTGAAAATGCATTATGTGTGAAAGACTCGGGAGCCAGTGTACCTCTTTGGTTTGATAAGTGACCCAGTGTAATAAGACAGACCTCCATAAGGATGAATGTCAGAGCCACTAGGAAGACAGTTCCCCAAAGCAGAGATGAAAACGTTCAACTTGCAGGAGAAAGTCCATCCTTATGGGTGATTACAGAAATGCAGCAAACATACATTTGAGGCTCCACTTTATTTCTAAATTGTTCCGCTTTGTTTCGGGTAGAAATTAGAATATTTAATGCTTCAGGATATGAGGGAACTAGTGTAATATTGGTGGCATGGGAACTTGATACAGTTTCTTTGGAGCTAAGTAAAATTATATTCTGCATAGGTGATTTTAAGTTTCATATCCTTTATCAAGTAATGTAACTTTTGGCAATCTGTGCTAAATAACAAATGCAGCAAAAGGTAAGAAAGGTATTATGTTACAGTGTAGTTTATTTCAGAGTTGTCTATAATAGCAAAAAATAGAAGCATTAAAAAAAAACAGTAGAAGGGGAATGGTTGAGTAAATCTTACTAGAACACAAGTAGAAATAGTGGTGTGATTAAACAATATGTTATTTTTTTTTAATTTTTTTTTAACGTTTACTTTATTTTTGAGACAGAGAGAGAGCATGAACGGGGGAGGGTCAGAGAGAGAGGGAGACACAGAATCCGAAACAGGCTCCAGGCTCTGAGCGGTCAGCACAGAGCCTGACGCGGGGCTCAAACTCACGGACCGCAAGATCATGACCTGATCCGAAGTCGGTGCTTAACCGACTGAGCCACCCAGGCGCCCCATTAAACAATATGTTATTAAATACTTTATTTACACGGGACATTCTTACACTATGAGAAAAGCAAAATATATGACAGAATGTGTGCCGTGATTCCCACTCTGCAAAGTCTGCACGAAGATAAGGACTGGTTTAAATACACAAGTTTAGAAAGTAAGAATTTTTTTTAGGGGCGCCTGGGTGGCTCAGTCAGTTAAGCATCCGACTTTGGCTCAGGTCATGATCTCACAGCTTGTGAGTTCAAGCCCTGCATCGGGCTCTGGGCTGACAGCTCAGAGCCTGGAGCCTGCTTCGGATTCTGTGTCTCCCTCTCTCTCTGCCCCCTCCCCCACTTGTCCTCTCTCTCTCTCTTTCTCTCTCTCTCTCTCTCTCTGTCTCTCTCTTTCCCTCTCTCTCCCTTTCTCAAAAATAAACATTTAAAAAAAATTTTTTTTAAAGAAACATTTAAGTAAAAAGTGATCACCACCTACAAAACAGACTTCAGATGTAAATTAACAGACTTTACATGTAAATTAGCGAGTGGAGAGGGGAAAACATAAGTGTGTTCAGTTCCTGCTCAGGTAGTTTATGAATTGGATGGTTTACAGATTGAAACCTAGTAACTATCCTTTGGTCAGTGGCCAGATTTCAAGGGAGAAATCTGGCTGTCCCAATACTTCTGAAAATGTAAAGGAAGAGTTTGTTAAAAGTCCTAAAAAGGAACTGACTGTGTGCCGTGCCTCAGGGGTCCCGCGATGGTGGAGTTGCGTCGCCTGCCACGGAGGGCCGGGGAGGCAGTGATGTGGTGGAAGGAGGCAGAACGGCCCTGGACAACAAGACGTCCCTCCTCAACACCCAGCCCCCCCGCGCCTTCCCTGGGCCGCGGGCGCGAGACTACAATCCCTACCCCTACTCGGACACCATCAACGCCTATGACAAGACAGCCCTGAAGGAGGCCGTGTTCGATGATGACATGGAGCAGCTTCGAGATGGTTTGTTCCTCTTTGCTTGACCCCCATCCGACTCCCCACCCCCCCACCCCCACCCCACCCCCGCCATCCAGAAGAGCTTTCTGTGGCTCTCCCTGGGCACAGCAGCTCTGGGTGTAGAGGGCAAACACACATGCAGACAGTCCTTCGTTTAGCCACTTACTGAGCCCCCACCATGTGCTTAGGCATGGAAGGCACATCTGTGCACAGAAGCGTGCACAGTCCCTGCCCTCTGGAAGCCAGCAGCCTGGCTTTCGTAGAGCCAGTCACGAAACCAGGAACTACCGGTGACCCAAACTTAGGGCTGCACACTGTGCAGTGAAGGGAGGTCAGCTGTGCCCCTCAGGGAAGGCTTCCGCGAGGCACAAGGGCCTGAGTGGAGGTCAGAAGCGCGAGGGGAGTAGCAGTTAGCGGGTGGGAGGCAGAGGCACAAGCCATCCCAGCACAGGCTCAGCGTCTGTGTGTCCTCTCCCAGCCCTGAGCTATGGAAGGAGGGCCCGGTAGCACCACTGAGAGCCCCCCGCTTTTCTCTCACACCAGCGTTTTAACCAGGGCTTCCTGGAGCTGCTTTGGTTGACTTCTGTCTCGTAGTTCAGAGAGAGGGGATCTGGCATATACTGAGCTCCTGCATTACCGTGTGCTTTCCGCTCAGCTGCTTTCTGTACATATCTAATGAGATAGAAGGGATTATTCCCATTTCACAGGTTAAAAAACTAACATTCAGAAGGGTTAAGTTACTTGCCCCAAATATAACATACTTGGCACGAACAGAACTAGTCTGACGACGTGCTTTGTTTTCTGACACTTGTGTTAAGACCAGTGTCCATTACTGAGTAACCGGTGAGTAAGCGTGCATTGGAATGATGCTGTTTTTGTCTGGAACTTAATTAGTTCTTTTTTCACCTGATTGTCACGTTCACATAATAGTTTTTTTTTTTTTAAATATACGTATATATCCGTTTTGTTTCCAAGCCTTTGTTTTCTTTTTCAGTTTTAAATGAAGAATTAAATCAGAACCCTAAATTAGAGCCGCCCTGAACAGGTAGCATTCACTGTGTGTCATGAAGTGTATAGCTTCCTGGGGACAAGGAGGCAAATCAGACACAGTCCTTGGCCTCAGAGCAACTCATGGCCTGTCCTAGAAAAAAGACCTAACACAATGGCACTGGAAAGAGGGGGCGCCTCGCTAGAGCAGATGCTGGTTTCAGTGGGGACACAAAAGAAGGGGAACTGGGGGGCGCCTGCCTGGCTTAGTTGGCAGAGCACATGACTCTTATTCTCAGGGCTATGAGTTCAAGCCCCACAATAGCAATGGGATCCTAAGACAGAAATGAAGTCCTGCAGTCGTTTGAAGGCACGTGCCCAGGTGGTTACTTGCCGTGGGTAGCAACCCTGTAAATTCCCAGGGATTCCCAGTGTCTGTTCACTGGGCCCAAGGCTAATGGCTTGGTGGTTATTATGAATTGCACTTTTTAGGAGTAGTGGGCTGTTTCCTTTTATTGTTCAGACAGTTGACACATCATTTAACTTACCCATTTGTTGGTCTTGTTTAAGATAGAACAGAGATTGGGGTGTTGGTTGTTCCCTATTTACCAACTGCGTAAAAGGCTTCCTAAACTTACTAAATTTATGTAAGGCTTACCAACTGACTAAAAGGCCTAAAGAGAAAAGTGGAAAGGCAGGGGGGAAATGATTGAGTTCTTTAACATTTCTTTTTTTTTTTTTAATTTTTTTTTTTTTAACGTTTATTTATTTTTGAGACAGAGAGAGACAGAGCATGCACAGGGGAGGAGCAGAGAGAGAGGGAGACACAGAATCTGAAACAGGCTCCAGGCTCCGAGCTGTCAGCACAGAGCCCGACGCGGGGCTCGAACTCACGGACCGTGAGATCATGACCTGAGCCGAAGTCGGCTGCCCAACCAACTGAGCCACCCAGGCGCCCCGTGTTCTTTAACATTTCAAACTTCCTGTGTGTTTGTTCCCTCGCACCTTAGAAGCTAAAAAAAAAAAAAAAAAAAAAAAAAGATAGTATGAAAATACAAATTTAAGTAGTTCCTAATGATTTGTCTTTGCCTTTTCATCCTTTCTATTGAAAGAAAGTGTTCAGAGTTGAGGTCTCTTAAGTTCATGGGAAGAGAAAGGATAGGTCTTTCATGGTTGAAGCCCTTTTGCTAAGTGGTTTTGGCACGTTGTACAGTCTGTGCATAGACAGTCCATGCACAGGCTAAACACCTTGATTAGTATTTGTTTGCTGTGCTAGTTACTAAGCTCTGGACATTCGGGGAGGGAAGGAATGTCAGACGGGTCAGTGAGGAGGGCCTGGAGGAAAATGTGCACGTGTCAGTGGGTGTGACGGCGGGAGGGGACTGTCCAGGGGTGGCCTGACTTGGAGCTGCTGCAGTGGAGATAGATTTGGGGGGGGGAGGAGGACAGTCATGGAGAGACTTTTAGATGGCTTCTCCTGTTTGTCTGAACTCGAAGGGGGAAAACGATGGTGGGGGAGGGTAAGGATGTTGGTATTGGTACTTGACACGTGTTCCCACATCTCTGTTTTCCTGTTTGGTGAGACGGCCTGCTAAGGGTGTCACGAGCGGGCAGCAGAGAAGGGTGAAGGGCACGGAGCAGGAATGATGGAGGGGGGCTGCCTCTGGGAGCGGAGAGCGGGCGGAGGGCGCGTCCACAGCCCGGTGTCCTTGTGAGGTGACTTTGTGTCTCGGTGTCTCTCCAGTGCCCATTGACCATTCTGACTTGGTGGCTGACCTTCTGAAAGAGCTGTCCAACCACAACGAGCGGGTGGAGGAACGGAAAGGCGCCCTGCTGGAGCTGCTCAAAATCACCCGGGAAGACAGCCTGGGCGTCTGGGAGGAGCACTTCAAGACCATTCTGCTCCTGCTGCTGGAGACGCTCGGAGACAAAGACGTGAGGCGCCTTCCTCGTCCTTGCGTTCCCCCCTTCCTGTGTGACGGGCTGTTAAGTCCTGTCGTTCTGGACTTTGGCTTCAGCTTTATTTCTGTACTGTGCCTGCTGTTTACATCAAAACGTTTTCCAAATATTTTCTGAGCACCAGCTAGTGAGGTCATGTTTCTGTCAGAGACGGGCCCCGTTCCTAGCTTATTTATATGTGTGTTTTCTTCTGTAATGGGGTTTGTAGGAGTTGACGGAAACTTGTTCCTGCTTCAGGTTACTTTGTTTCACACAGAATTTCTTAAACCTTTGTTAGCATGGAATGGTTTTTTACAATGAGGTTTTTTTCTGTGTGAGTTTTAGGTTTCATGCGTAACTGAGAAATAGAGAAGTTCATTTTTTAAGAGACCCTACTAGATGCTGCCTTCCCTGAAGTTCTGTGTAGATGCAGCCGGCATCTGTGAGCAGCAACAGTGATTTTAACTGGTTAAGCAAGCAGTTCTGGAGCATGGGTTGTTTTCTGTTATCTTCTGTATTATTTTTTAAATCAAAAGCCCTCTTTGCCCTGTGACCTTTGAGTGTGACCAACGAGGAATTTGTGCCGTGCCCGGTCCGTAATCCACACCTGGCACCACGTAGATGACTCTTAAAGGGGGGAGTAACCTAGTCAGAGCCCTGCCTTCTCCCATCTGTGTGCTGGTCCCTTATGCGGAGACAGCAGCAGATGTTGGGAATTGTCTGAGTGAAACTCTAGAAGTAAAAATCCACCTGTGCACTGGGCTTTGTGGAGGCCACGGAAATAACGAAGCAGGTGTGATGAAGAACTCAAGGGCAGGACCAGGTGGATTTTGAGGAAGCTCAACACAGCCCACGGTGAAGGTCCCTCTCAGGGTCACGTTGATGGTGACTCTGATGGAAGACGGATGCACAGGGGGCCGGCGAATGCGGTGGCTCTGATTGCTTTCTGATGCTTCGGGTTAATGGTTTGGCGGAGGGTGGGGACAGACAGAAGTACAGTGATGGAGGAGGGTGGGGACAGACAGAAGTACAGTGATGGAGGAGGGTGGGGACAGACAGAAGTACAGTGATGAAGGAGCTACAGTCACTTCCCTTACAGCCTGCTTGGTCAGGCTGTGTTGGGAGATAGGGTGATCTCACGTAGAGAGCAGGTAGATGGTCCATTAGTGAGCCAATAGCACAGACGAGTGACCAACAATCAGGATGTAGTTTTTGGCTCAGTTTGGTGTAAACCCCTTTTCTTTTACTGAGATTAGGAGCCCGTGTGGAACGGTTTTCCTCCAAACGGCACAGCTTGGGCCTCAGACACCTCGAGGCGTGTACACACGACCCTCCCCCGTGATCTCATCACACAGAAGGTCGGGAGTAAAGACAGGTCTGTGGCTGTCTTACAGGCCGTGTTGATGAAGTGGTTAGATGCTTGTTACCTGTTCTTTACCAAAGGGTAATTTGCATACCGACATCTCAAAAAACGTGGAAATCCTCCAGGAGATTGATAATGAACTTAGATGTATTGTCCTCATTCGGTCTCATTTGGTCCTCTCTTGGCTCATTCCAGAAACCTTCCTCAGGTCTTAGGTGCTGGGTCCTGGGAATGTCAGCGTAGGCATAGCACCCGCCTCATGGGACTGGCTGCCTCAGCCTTTGCCACGTTTGCAATGTGACCTGCGTTGGGTGCCAGCAAGACACCAGGGGAGCCCAGGGCTGGGTGCCTGGCCGTGCTGGGCGCTTCTGGCTAGTATGTTCAGTGAAGCGCTGTGTTGTTTGCTGACGTCTTCCTTTCCTCTTGTACTCCAGCATTCCATCCGAGCACTAGCATTGAGAGTTCTACGGGAAATTCTGAGAAACCAGCCCGCAAGATTTAAGAACTATGCCGAGCTGACCATTATGAAGACTCTGGAAGCCCACAAAGACTCCCATAAGGAGGTAAGCTGGCCTCTGGCCCAGGAGTGCCGAGCAGACGGGCCTGGGGGTGCAGTGAGGGTGTGGGGAGAGAGGGGTGTGGATCAGTGTGCAGCCTGACTAGGAGTCGCTCCCTTTGCGGGGCACCTGGGGGGGTGCTCAGTCAGTTAAGTGTCCGCTTCTCGCTCAGGTCGTGATCTCACAGTTCGTGAGTTCGAGCCCCACGTCGGGCTCTCTGCTGTCAGCATGGAGCCTGCTTGGGATTCTTTCTGTGTGCCTCCCCTGCTCTCTCTCTTTTGCTCTCTCTCTCTCTCAAAAATAAATAAGTAAGCTTAAAAAAAAAACGTGAAACAAAAAAAGAGTCGCTCCCTTAGAGCTCAGCCCTGGCCGTGGTTCAGGGTGACAGTCCCAGTGCTGGTGTGGCAGCTGAGCCCAGGTGCCATTCAGGGCCTGGTGCCACTTGGTATGTTCCTGGCTCCCACATGTACAGCAGGCCTGACCTGTCCTCAGGGATTTCCTGGTCGGTGATTCCCAATTGCTGTGGTCAGAAGGAGGGGGCTGCCGTTTTCCTGGTGGCATTCGGCACCTGCCAGACTGTTGTTGGGAGATCGAGGTTGGCTCGAGAGACAGATGTGCAAGTGCTGGAACCCACGCTTCCTTGCTCCACGACCTCGGACAGGTTCTTTCAGCTTCCGAGTCTCAGTGTGCTTGTGGATAAGGTGGAGGAGGACGTTGTCACAGTTTCTTGTGAGACTTGAATGACATGGCCAGTGACGACAGGTGCTACATATACTTGTCGGTCTTCCTCCCTCCCCTCCCCTCTCAGTGTGCCCCTCTCTGCAAGTTCAGGATGAATGGAGGCAGCCATGTCCTGCCTTTCCTCGCTCCTGAACGTGTAAAATGCTAACAACTGTCCTGGCACCTCAGACGCCTACTGGAGAGTTGGAAAAATGTGTTTCTGTGCCCCGCACACTTACGACAGGCTCTGATTGGATCCGCAGTAAGTCCAGCTGGTTGCTCGTTGCCTTGTCCAGCGCCTGGGGCTCACCAGTCCTTCGAGTGCCTAGAGACCTACAGAGAACAGTGAAATACAGATGGTTTCAGTAACGCCTTTCCAATCAAAGGCACTGTGGGAAATTGGACTGTGTACTTAGAACATTAGAAAACCTCGATGGATTGGACCCCAAGTGAGAATAACCTGCTTAGTTGAGTCTCATGGCTCACACGTGATTCTCATGGGCACACTCGTGGATTAAGGGAATGGCAAGAATACGTCAACAAAAAGAATCTGGACCCCAAATTGTGCTGTTTCTCTGTTTAGCAGCTTAATGTGGCTGCCCAGCGGTGACAGGTTTGATCTCCTGAAACCCGCACCACAATTGCAGGCTCAACAAGGGTAGGGGTCTTGCGCTCTGTCTAGGCATCTCCACCTGATGGGCCTGGCACAACACAGGTTCATAAAGTGATAGATACGTTTTTGTTTGGTTTTTTTTACATTTATTCATTTTTAAGAGACAGAGCACAAGTGGAGGAGGGACAGAGAAGGGAGACACAGAATCCGAAGCAGGCTCCAGGCTCCGAGCTGTCAGCACAGAGCCCGATGCGGGGCTCAAACCCATAAACTGCAAGATCATGACCCGAGCTGAAGTCGGACGCCCAACCGACTGAGCCACCCAGGTGCCCTAAGTGATAGATACGTTTTTAACCTGTTGACGCTTCAGAAATCTGGCTTCGTCGTGTGCTAGTACAAATCACTCATGTTTGAACAGAACGCTTTCCTGTTAACAATAACTCATGTAAAATGTGAGGACCCATGAGCTAACGTAGCCAACGCCATTATTCCTGAGTGAGAGAAGAGGGTCCAGAACATGCTGTCATTTGTCAGGTGACGCATGGCAGGTATTGGCAGAACCAGTATGTGAAGCAGGTTTTGTGTCTCTTAGGGCAAGTGGCCTGGCCTGTGCTGACCTTTTTCTCTTCTTTTTTTAAACCCTAATAGCCTCTTCTTAAATACCTGACCAAAAACCGAAGTAAAACTGTTCTCTTGGAAGCACCTGATGTTGTTTCCTCTGGAGAGGACCTACTTAGAATGTGGCATCGAGGTGACACTAAGCCCTCCGTAGTGTGTGGTGGTTACTGACTATCCCCTTGGAAGATGTCTGTGTTTAAAGCTGGCATCCTGATCTTAAACTGTGAAACTTTGCCAGTGGACCCTAAGAGGTACAGCTGAGCAGAATTAAATAGTCCGTTTCTTACTGAGCTGTCTTCTTGAGGGATCTTGTTTCTTTGGGGTGTTTTTCCTCCTGCAAAATGAGAAATTCAGTAGAGAAAGTTCTTTGGCGTGAACTCTTTTAAATTGCCTGAGGGACAGAAGCAGAAAATACCTGTTGCTTAAAGTAAGCTTAGCAGCCCTTAGTTGTCCTGTGGCATCCCTGTGACCCAGGGACTCCTTACTGCCGTCACTGATCACCTGACCAAGCAGGTGGGGAAAACATCCTGTTCCCAGTAAAGGAGTGCCTTTATTGGCAGGCCTGCCCTGCTTTGCATACTTCGATACTCACCTTGAGTGCCCTTGTATTTTCCTTGTGAAACTTCACTCTGTCACTTGGCCAGAAGCTCCCAGCCTTGGGCACTTGTGTATATTTAGGATTATGTATGGTTTCTTTGTCTGTCTTTTCTTTTGAAATTCTTCTAGTCTTTCTCTTATTTGACCCAAACTATCTCCATCCATCATTCCCTTTTTTGTTTGTTCGTTTTTTAGGGCAGAATAGTTAGACGCACATCAAGTTTGTGCTGTGGCCATCTTGTTGGCATAGAATATTGCACATGGTAGTTCTCTAGTGTTATGTTTTTTTTGTCACTACATTCAGACATGGTTCTGACATTTATTGGGAAGGATCTAAAATGTTTCTAAACCCAGTGACTGTGTCAGTCATGCAGAAGCAGAGTCTACTCTCCTAGCTAATTGGTACTTCCAAAGCGTGTTCATTCCATTGAGCTTTCCTGGAACTTCCCTCTCTTAGGAAACTCGTTGGTTTTGTATTCACAGACAGAACCCAGGCTTCGGCAGGACACAACAGGCTGACACAAGGCTGCTCTGGGACCTTAGCCCCAGATGTCCCTCCTTGCCTGCTGGGGCAGTGGCCACACTGTGGTGCACACGGGGCAGTGGCTCTGGGATTGTAGCAGTGAAGGACAACTTACTGAAATGCCATTTCTAGAAGTTGAAATTTGTCATAAAAGCTCTCGGGGGAGATGAATATCTCATCCTTTAAGCCACAGTCTGTGTTCTCAGGGTCTTTTAAAAGGAACAGTGCATGCAAAACATGTTTGTTACACATTGGAAACATACCAGGCACTAGATCTCGCTCAGGCGTCCCTCATCTTAAGCCAACACAGATTTAGTAAGCACCATAGAGGATTTGGATACCAACTTAGAGTTTCTATTGAAGAAGTTGGTGTTTGTCAGCTAAGACATGGTTTCATATTCCTTATTTGAATAAGTACATCTCCTTCATTACCTGACTCCTCCTTTTTTTTTTTTTTAGTGTTCTATTATAGTTTTTTTTAATATGAAATTTATTGTCAAATTGGTTTCCATACAACACCCAGTGCTCATCCCAAAAGGTGCCCTCCTCAATGCCCATCACCCACCCTCCCCTCCGTCCCACCCCCCATCTACCCTCAGTTTGTTCTCAGTCTGACTCCTTTTTATCTGTTTAGTAAATAAACATTGCTACAGAGTTTCAGCGTCTCCTTAATGAAGTCACCACGGTTTACAGTAGTGTTAGCTTGTAGCAAGCATCTTAAAAAGGGCTGAGGACTTGTTAGTGACCTTCAGAAATCTGAAGCCCATTTTCTGTTTTAAAAGAAAACTCCATTCATTTAAGTCTTCTCATCTTAGAATTGGCAATCCGTTTGTTAGGACTGGCGCAGAATCTCTCCTTCATCGATGAGGAGGGGATTTAATAAGAGAATCCATGGTACGAATAAGATTCTAGGGTCAGCATGGGGTGTGACTCCTGAGGCAGAAAACCTGATTTTCAGTCCACTGTGTGTGCTGTCCAGCTGTGTTGTTGGGTCTCATCACCTCTGGGTGAGCCTGTTATAAAGCTTGACTGTCATGAGACTCAAATACAGGACAGTGTGGAAAAAGATAAGAGAGAGAAAGAGTGTGCGTGTGAGCACGTAAGCTGGGAAGGGGCAGAAGGAGAGAGAGAGAAAGAGAGAGAGAGCGAGGGAGCGTGTAAGCTGGGCAGGGACAGAGGGGGAGAGAGAGAGAATCCCAAGCAAGCTCTAAGCTCAGCTGGGAGCCTGATGGGGGGGCTTGATTGCAAGACCCAAGATGCTGAACCAGCTAAGCCACCCAGGTGCCCCTGTCATTGAAACTTTTTGATCATTGGGTGTAGCTTTTTCTGAACTTGGCCACACTGGTGAGTATTCAGTTGTATTTGTCTATGAAAAGAAGGAAATGTCAGCATCCTTTTGTGTCCCATACTGGCTCACCAGATGTTTCTTCGTCTGGGTGTTTGAGGCATCACAGTCCAGCCTCAGGCAGTTTGGGGAAGTTGGATTCTTATGAAACAACCATTGTTTGTCTTTGGGGGCTTTATTTTAAATCATAGAAAAGTTAATTTTACATTCTAGGACCGTAACGAATTACAAGTAGAGCTACACCAAATTATTTTAAACAATAAAAGAGGAGGTTTCGGGCGCTTGTTTTCTGACTTGGGCTTCGCCCTGCTGGCGTGGTGTGTTCTCTACAGTCATTTTGACAAGCGTCCTGGCCAGAGAAGAGCAGTGGTGTGTCGGGGAGGACGTTTGATTTTAGCAAGCTGATAATTCTCGTTCACATACCAATTAAAATCATTGTCTGACCACGACTTAGCCAGCCCCGCTGTGCTCTGGAATGGTCCTTAGAAGCCTCCTGGGGCAGTGACCACCCGCATATCAGTGGTTCTGGAGGACAGTGTGTTATGTGAACCTGGAGAAATTACTTCACCCCTCCCGGACCTTGGTTTCTCTTATCTCTTACCCCAGGGAATGGACTGAGTGATTATCTGTGTCTTATCCAGCCTCAAGGTACTGGAAGTTGCTATTAAGTAACAAACCTACCTTCACAGGTCCGAAGTATCCAGTTTTCCCTGAGCCCACCCAGTCTTGGGAGGTGGCTAGGAACTGATTTCCTTTGCAAGTTTTTGCTCTTTTTAATGGAAAGGCAAAACCAGAAACCTATATAATCCTCTAAAGGTTAAAAGTTGCCAAGCCAACATTGTCTGAGAGCACAAACTCTGGTAAATGTTTTGGTTTTGGAGGCAGGAGGTTGGAAGTGAGAGGCAGGGCTCCAGTCTTCAAGAAGCTCATGGTTTAGTTGAGGTTAAAGCACATGTGCGTTCAGAGTGAGAGGCACTAGGACTTTGGAGTGGGCTGGAAGAGTCCAGCAAGGCTGCCTGAGGAAGCGAGAACCTGAGGTTGGCTGCGAGGAATAGTTAGGGGGAGAATTGTAACAGTGAGCTGGGGCGGCCTGGCCTGGAGGAGGGAGCATGGGCTTAGAACACCCTGGGCTGACTGCACGAAACCAAGATTGCTTTCATGCTGTATATGTCACGTGGAGATGCCGCGTCCCCACCCCACTGGCTCGCTGTAGAGTGCCAAGCATAGTGCCCGGTTCTGAACGGCAGTGCTGCTGCTGTGCCACTGTTTGGGGCAAGTGACGGGTTCCTCCTCTCAGGTGAACCGGCCCTCCTGGGAGGCAGATAGGACACCGGCCGCCTTTTAGCTCCTATGGCTTCAGAAAAGGCATCCTACTAAGAAACAGCTACAAAGAGACAGGCAAGAGGGCCAGTATTCAACGTCACAACCTTTGAGTTTGGAGTGTGAACGTGTGGATCCTCGTCCTACTTTTGTCATTCGCTGGCTGTACGACTGCGGACAAGTCACAGGAGCTCTCTCTCTGGGTCTCTAAAACGCTCGTATGCTGCGTGACCCCGGGGGAGCAGACAGCGTGATGCCCTGCAGGGCTCACACTGGAAAACTGAAGATACTGTCTCCTCTGCCCTCTTCCAGCGAAGAAAGCAGACCAATTCTGAATAGAATTGTTGACAAGCTTTATAGATTTTACACAAAGCACATATAGTGTACTTTTTAAAATGTATCTAAGAGGGCTATTGAAATTCGATTGAGGAAACTGTAAAACACCAATGGAAAACAGTTTTCGTCTTGGCTGCTGTGCTGGCTGAATGTATCCATGTCCACACTGGAGTAGCTGTTACATTGTCACCTCCAAGCCGGAGGGCACCCTGAGTTTTCAGACATGCAGAAAAGGAGGCTTCTGTGTGCCGCTCAGCTTCCCATCTGAGGAGGTTCAGGTTGTATCTTTTTTTCTTTTTTTTTTTTTTAAGTTTACTTATTTTTTTTTTTTTCTTTTTAAAAGCCTCTAGCACCTTCTTTACTGACTGCAGGGTTTGATGTTATGTCCAACAGTACAGCTTCTAGTTTTTTGTGGTTTTTTTTTAAATGTTTATTTATTTTTGAGACAGAGACAGAGCATGAACAGGGGAGGGTCAGAGAGAGAGGGAGACACAGAATCGGAAACAGGCTCCAGGCTCTGAGCTGTCAGCAGAGAGCCCGACGCGGGGCTCGAACTCACGGACCATGAGATCATGACCTGAGCCGAAGTTGGACGCTTAACCGACTGAGCCACCCAGGCGCCCCTAAGGTTACTTATTTTGAGAGCAAACGAGTGGGGTAGGGTAGGTCCAGAGAGAGGGGAGAGAGAGGCTCCCAAGCAGGCCCCACACTGTCAGCTCAGAGCCCGATACGGGGCTCGAACTCACAAACCATAAGATCATGACCTGAGCTGAAATCAGGGGTCAAATGCTTAACTGACTGAGTGACCCAGGGGCCCCTAGGTTGTCTCTTTTGCCCTTCCTGACAGGCCAGCCAGCCCAGTATCTGCAGTGTCCTCCAGGATGGGACACAGCCACCTCCCAGGCCTGTCTCCCACCTACCTGCCGTAATGCAGTTGAGAGAGATAGTGTTGCCCTGAATCTGCTTTTGCAGGCAAAGATGTGATGGCTGTCTTGTTAGACATCATGTCTATACTCTGCCTCTGGAAATTCCGCGTGCATCTTTTTAGGGGAACGCACTCCTTAAGTAGGGGCAGAGATAAGGTTTTATAACAAGATCATGTGAAAATGCTTGATTCACATTCTCCCTCTCATTTTTCTGATGAGAGAAACTAAGGCCTTGAAAGTAGAAGAAATGTCCTCCCAGACCACCTCACTAATTGATGACAGAACTGGCTCCAAAACTTGGGTCCGTGGACGTTGAACCTGGAGCTGTTTTTTCTTTCCTCCCTTTCTCCCTCTGGTATGGCACTGAGCCTAGCTAAGTGAGGGCTCACATGCAGCTTAAATCCTGGAATTTAAAGGAGGGCCAGTCTTTTGCAAAGGATGGGATCTCCCCAGGATACCCGTGGATACCACAACTCCGTGTGGATCCGGATCCCATTTGTATAAGGTCTTTCCAGTTTTTCCCCAGAAGGTGGCGCCAACCTTTTCCTTAGCTTCCACATGATTGAGGCACTAAAACTAGGTTTGCCAGATTGGGAAGAGTTCTTTGATTCCAGTCATTGTTTAGGAACATTTGCCGCCCCCCCTACCCCCCCAACCTTTTTTTTTTTTTTTTTTTGCATTAAAAAAAAATCTTTTCTTATTCAACTAATTTTTCTCGTGTGTCTGTGACAGAGCCAAATCAAACTTTGGACTTAAAACACACAATCCAAATTTTGACAAGTTCTGTGCTCTAAAAGAAACCTTATCTTTAAGCAAACACTCATCAATATTCTGAGTAATGATCTCATTTTTTAAAAAGTTCGATGAGGAAATTGTACTTTTCCTAGCTAGCTTCACTGGCTTTGAAAGGGAAAAATCCCCATGTTTCTAATCAGAGTAGCAAAATCAGCAGACTTGGGACAATTTTGGTCACTTCAAGGTAGATTATAACCTGCTTGATGCTGCTGTCTCATAAATATGCCCCACCCCACCCTCCTTTTTAAAATCCTTGCTGCTTCTGGCCACCTTGTCTACCAAACAGTATTGTTCTCCTTTCTTTCTGGTGCCCGTGTTTACTTTTGCTCTCTGCTTGCTTACATTTATAATCTTTGCTTCTTAGGTTACATAGAACGCAGGGGCAAAACCTAAAGTTCACCCTGATTCAGGCAGCTCGCCAAAAGCTGGGGTCTTGGCACAGAGAGGGAAGTCCAGAACACCTACTTGCCTTGGCAGAAGCGGGTGTCTGTCTTGGGAAACTTGCTGTAACCTCCGTAAGCAAGAGGGCCTCAAACTTGCCACCTCGAAGTATACCTTCTGGCTTTTCGTTTTCAGACGTTTTTCAGAAAACCTTTGTGTGTTAGATACATTGGATTAAATGCTTCATGCAGGTGACATCAAGAATTCCTGGGGTTAGAAGAGGAAGTTCTCCTTGGGTGTGGGTTTTGGCTCGGCAGATCTGGAAGTCCTTTGACCCACAGCTCACTGCAGGGCAACTCACTTTCACCCGAATGACAGGAGAGTACAAACAGGTTGGAAGCAAGGAAGGAAACCTTACGATGGCACTCTCACCACGAGCCCGCCAGTATGTTTCCTTGTCTCACTGGTGCTTTCCGCATCCTAGGGTCGTGGGGAAGTTGTTTGTTCCTGTCAGGACTGTTAAGTGGCACTGCTGGCACTTGGGTCCCAGTCTGTTTCCAGGCCTGTCTTCCCACCCACTGAGCTGCCTCCCGTTTCCCAGCTGGGTCTTAAACATGTACATCAGTGTCTTCTACCTTGGATGCACCCACAAGGTTATCCAGTATTTTCTGATCCTTCTGATTTTACCCCATGTCTTTAAAAACTAAGACACACTGGGGCGCCTGGGTGGCTCAGTCGGTTGAGCATCCGACTTCGGCTCAGGTCATCATCTCACGGATCGTGAGTTCGAGCCCCGTGTCGGGCTCTGTGCTGACAGCTCAGAGCCTGGAGCCTGTTTCCGATTCTGTGTCTCCCTCTCTCTCTGCTCCTTCCCTGCTCACGCTCTGTCTCTCTCTCTCTCAAAAATAAAATAAAGCTTAAAAACAATTAAAAAAAAACAAAAACAAAACTAAGACACAGACTTTCCTCAGTACAGCTCAGATTTCTGAGCCGTATGTTAGGGTACTTGCAAACAGTAATTTCGCACAGCAGAAAGGCATTGGCTTCGGAGCACACCTTCACTGCGGGACCCGCTTAGGGAAGAGTTGACCCCCCTCTTCCACTGTCCACTGGCTGCCCAGCTGTACATAACTCAGCCACGTGCCCGGTGCTCAGCTTTCCCGAGTGCACCGTGGACTTGCGACAACTGGAGGGATGTGCATGAACTGAGGAGGAATAAAAGCACTTCATCTTAGAGTAATTCATTGCACGATGGAAGTCTTTTAAGCAGTACGCCACCCCTCTTCAAACAGCGGGTTGCTAGGGAAAAAAAAAAAAACCAACCTGAACTTAAAGTCTCTTTTCCAAAGGACAGAAGTGTCGCCTTTCCGCCCTGTCACGGGGAATGGGACCCTCCGGGCCTCCTATAGCTGATTTTGCCCAAGGGCCAGGTGGCTCGCCTGCAGATATCTTGCTTCCCCCTCAGTTTCTGGGCCAGCTCCTCAGGTGGAACACGTCCGTGCAGTTCAGTGAGGCATGCCCCAGAGGTGACTTTGCCAGTCACGAACATTTTACAATATATGTACACGGGAGAATGTGCTTGACAAACATTTCTTGAGTAGCTCATATATACTGGACGCTGTGCCAGGCGTGGGGGGTATAGAAAGGTAGCTGAGGTGGGAGCTTGCCTTCGAGGAATTTTCTGTCTAGTGGGAGAGACCATTTGAGCAAGGTGTTGAGTGCAGTGGTGGAGGTGTGCACACAGGGCTCTCCAGAGTCGTACCGCAGCAAGCGGGTCCTGAAGGAGACCTGGCCCGTCCAGGCGAGGAGCACCAGTGAGCGACGCTGAGGAGGAACGGAGGGGCTAGCCAGGGGCTCCGCAAAAGGGCCGGCGGGGCATGTGCAGGGCCTGCCCTCAGCTCAGTGTGACCAGGGCACGGGGAGAGGGAGGGCAAAACCACAGCTGGACACAGGCAGGAGCCAGGCCATGCTGGCCTTCCACACCGTATCAACAAATGTGAGCCTGGTTCCAGGATAGCTGTTTAGAGGGATTCTTGGTGAGGGCAGACCCACTTGATGTGGGCACTAGACTGGGTCGGAGGGGTCCCCTGGAGGGAGCTCTGCTCTCTGGCAGACTCAGAACTCCCTGGTTCTCCACTGTGTCTCCCTGTGACCCCTTACCAGCAATCCTTTATTTGTATGTTCTCTCTCTTACTCCAAAACCCACCAAAGTTGGTATTTTTTAAATCCCTATCTTAAAAAATTTTTTTAATGTTTTTATTTATTTTTGAGGGAGAGAGAGACAGGGAATGAGTGGGGGAACAGCAGAGAGAGAGGGAGACACAGAATCCGAAACAGGTTCCAGGCTCCGAGCTGGCAGCACAGGGCCCAACGTGGGGCTCAAACCGACGAGTCATGAAATCATGACCCAGGCCGAAGTCGGATGCCCAACCTACTGAGCCACCCAGGCGCCCCTTAATTCCCTAGTTTAAAAATCGAGGTTCAGACCGATTGAGTGTCTTGCCAGAGGATTGAACTCCAATTTGTCTGTGCCCATGCAACTTGGAGCTGCCTTTCTTGGGGTGAAAGGTTAAAGGTTATGCATGCACACCAGGGCCAAACAGTACTCTGCTTTTAGGGGACCTGTGTGGAAAAAGCTGCACTTTGCAGCAGATTGAGTTGGCAAGAAAAAAAATCACAGTGAGTTTTAAGTAGCCTCATTCTTGTGTGTATGTGAAGTGGAGGGCGATGCCATCAGTGGGACTAAGGTCATGCTTGCTGCCTGGCTGACCCCAACCACCCACTTTCTGTGGAGGAGGCAGAGACAGGGAGGGCTGGCTTCGCATGGCCAAGGGCCCTTGAGCTGGAGGAACCCCCGAAGAACACCTGGGAAGCCTTGTGCAGACATTCATTCTGCGTCCCGCCCCTCATCAGCTTCCTTTCATCTAACCCCGGCCAACTGCAGACACTCCTCAGCTCCCCGCCATCCGCCCCCACCTGCTTCTGGGCTTGGTTCCCCACTTCCTGGGGCTTTGCACCCTCTGCACAGACCAGCCCATCCTGCCCAGCACCGTGAGGACGGGGTCCGGGCCCACCCATCGTCCTCACTCCTGTGGCCTGCCCTGAGCTCAGTCCCTGACACACAGGAGTGAATGAGTGTGTGCATGTTGTACACAACAAGGCAGGGCCAGTCGTGGTATGAAAGAAAAATTGCTCTTACGGGCTTACCAAGAATAGGATTCTTTGAAAGTAAAATGACCTCTCTGCAGTGCTTTGCACCCAAGCCTGACTTTGCACGTATATAATAAGCGCAGACAAATCTTGGATGTTCTTGACCCCTGTCTTCTCTCGTGTACGTAGTATTTACTCTTGAACCATGCTGATCGTGGTCCCCATTTTGACTCTCGGAAGGATTAATCCATAATCCCGATGTATGCCCCCACAGGTGTATGCATTGTGTCCAAGAGCGCGCTGGTCAGGTGATGGGGATGTGAGCTTACTTAATGAGACCCCTAGACTGCGGTCAGTGCCTTAAGGAGATAGCAGGTCCTTCCAGGGAAACTTCAAGAGGCCTCTAACAAGAAATAGAGAACTTTGAGAGTTCAGGAAGGCAGGGCTTTAAGTAGGAACATTCTCCTCAGGCAGACAGAATGAAGTTCAGTCCATCTGTAAATGTTGAACACCTGGTAAATGCCCAGCCTTGCTGTGTATTTTGGGGTACAAAACAAGTGTGCCAGCCCGTCTGCTAGGCCTTGCAGCCTGTTTGGGAAGGAGACACATGTGGAAATGTTGGCAAGAATGTAAAGCAACTGACATGAGGTGCCAGCAATAGAGAAAAGCTCTACAAGTTGAGAAGAAGAGGTCATCCCGCTGTTCAAGGAGGGGACGTGGTCAGCCACGCTTGTGTGAGAGACAGCGAGTTTCCTAAATAGCAGAAGAGAGCTTATGGAATCAGTAGGCAGTAAGCAGAAATAGCAGCGATTATTATAATCATAGTAACGTTCTCAGCCAACACCCAGGGAGTGCAACTCCATGCCGGGGCTCAAATTCTGTCCCGGACGACGAAGGGCCGCCTGCTTCTGGGGTGCAGCACCCTGTCCTCCCTGCTCTCCGTGAACCAAGGGCTGAACTATGAACTTTCCCTGATCTCAAAAGCACACTTAAATTTTTATGAATCCGTTTTCCTTACCAGGAACATTACTATGGCAGTTTTCCATGGCAACTTTTCAATATAAAAAATACGAAGAGGAGAATAAAATTACCCATAATCTAACCCCCTGAGATAATGAGGGAACGTTTTGTGCGTTTCCTTCCAGGTTTTCCACCGCGTTAAATCCCAGTGTTGGGACGTGAGCAGCCCAGGGAGAACCTCCAACTGTCAGTGCAGCATGACCAGCCTTAAAAATACCGGGCTTTTGTTTTACGTCTATTTGTATTTATTTTGAGAGAGACAGAGTGAGCAGGGGAGGGGCAGAGAGAGGGGGAGACAGAATCCCAAGCAGGCTCTGCACTGTCAGCACAGAGACCAGTGTGGGGCTCGACCTCACGCACTGTGAGATCATGACCTGAGCTGAAGTCAAGTGTCGGCTGCTTAACAGACTGAGCCACCCAGGTGCCCCAAATATAATGATTTTTAAGTGAGATGAGTTCAGCTCCCTTGTGTTGGAAGGAGTCCACTTTACCGTTCAGAGAGCAGAGCAGACACACGGACCTATGAGGCACACTCCGGGAAGTCAGTCCTGTTCACAGGGTGGCATAGCCCCAGCTAAACTGAGCTGCGTCTTTTCCCAAAGCCATGACTGCAGAGCCCCAAGATCTGGCCCTGTCCCTCCTAGAGTGAGGGCACAGTGGTCAGGGCTCTACAGTGGCCTCCTGCAGTCCATGTGTCCACCATATGGCTCAGGGTGCCCCTCTGTGTGTCCTGTCCTCCCTGGCTTGTATGCATGGATGTTTTAGCCCACCCTTGCACACATCTAAAAGATGCTTTCCAGGTAGTCTGTCTGCTGTTCTTGTTGGTCAGTCTGCTTCAATCACAAGAGCACTGGGGATATTGAGGCTTAAGCTGGTAACCTTGGTCTTGTTGCTGAGTTAAAGACAGCTGCCTTGTTTCAGTAGCAGAACACAAAACAGAGAAGAATCTGGGTGGAATGAACAGTCCAGGGCTGGCAGTCGGAAAAAAAGGATTAGATTTTCATTATATTTTATGAGAAAATGCATACACGGGGACGCCTGAGTGGCTCAGTCGGTTAAACCTCCGACTTCAGCTCAGGTCATGATCTCACATTTTGTGAGTTCGAGCCCCGCGTCGGGCTCTGTGCTGACAGCTCGGAGCCTGGAGCCTGCTTGGGGTTCTGTGTCTCCCTCTCTCTGTCCCTCCCCCACTCCTATTCTGCCTCTCTTTCTCTCTCTCAAAAATATATAAAATTTTTTTTTTTAATTCTAACTAAAAAAAAAAATACGTACATGTTTACAGCCTGGTGTTTTTTGCTTATCATTTATATACATACCCCTGTGTCATGAATAGGAGTAACTATCGTTTACTGAACATGTAGTACATTTTGACACCACTTAACAAATGATTTCTGTGAGGTATCCCCATTTTACAGAAGAGGAGATGGGGGTTAGCACTTGTGAATGCCACGGCTGGCGTTTGCTTCCAGCCCTCAAAGGCCGCAGCCTGCACTCTTTGATCCTTGCCGGGTTTTGCATTTAGCTTCTATCTTTATTACAGAGGCTCTTTTTGTGGCGCTTCTGGTGACCTGTAGCACAAGGACTCAGTGTATCCTAGTGCGCTGGGATCTCTTCACAGGTCAGAGGCCGCTCCTTTGGCTGTGAGGTGGCCATTTTGTGCACTTCCTTCAGAGTACAGGGTGTGGTGATACGGGCACGGAGGCTTTCCTTGGAAAAGCCTCTCCAACTGCTTTACAATTAGGTGCCTTCATGGAATCATAAGTCTTGAAGCCACTGATTTTTCTTCCCGGCTTCTCTCCAGTTACTTTAATTGCAGCTGTCCCCCGAGCTGCTGGAAAGCATTTATGTTTACTTCTTTTTTAGGTCCTAATCTTCTAGGACAGAGACTCTCAGATTTTCCCGTACGGGAGACCCTCTGAAGCGCTTACTAAGACAGCTTGCTGGGCTCTAGTCCCCAGTCTCTGATTCGGCGGGTCCACGGTGGGGCCAGGGAAGTTGCATTTCTAGCACGTTCTCAGGAATGTCGCTGCTGCTGCAGGGGAGGTAACACTTGGAGAACCGCTTCTCCGGGGTTTCTGGTGGAAGCCGCATTCCTACCTTCCCATGCCCCCCATCCACTGGAGAATCACCCTCAAGACCACCTTGCTCTTAACTGTCTTGTACAGAATTAGCCTGAGGCGTTAGGTGACGTGTGTCCTCTGGCTCCCGAAGTTAGGCAGCAGATCGCTTGGTCTCCGGGAGCTCACTTGTTTGGGGGAACTGGTGTTTCAGGTGGTGAGAGCAGCCGAGGAGGCGGCGTCCACGCTGGCCAGCTCCATCCACCCAGAGCAGTGTATCAAAGTCCTCTGCCCCATCATCCAGACGGCCGACTACCCCATCAACCTCGCCGCCATCAAGATGCAGACCAAAGTCGTCGAGAGGATCGCCAAGGAGTCCTTGCTGCAGCTCCTCGCCGACATCATCCCGGGCTTGCTACAGGTGGGCCCCCTGGGCAGCTGGCCGGTGCCTGTCGTGCGGGGCTGTGAGGCCGGGAGCCGATGCTGCCCAACCTGGGTGCCTGGGGCTTTGCCCTTCTCACTCACTTGAGGGGCGGGTGGGAAAGGGCAGGTGCCAACCTGTTTCAGAACCCGCACAGCTGTGTGGCTCGGACACCTCAGGCCCTCTCTCTCTTGTTTTCTAACGCACCCTCCCCTGAATGTGGCCGAAGAGCTTCCCGGCAGCCTAGAGCTGTGGCTCCCAAAGTGAACTTTCTGTTTACTGTAAATATATTTTGGTCCTTTCATGGTTGTCGTTGTTCATGCCTTCAACAAACCCTTATTGCACATCTGTGGGCCCCAGCCCTGGGCAGGGTGGGCCATGGGAGTGCAAAGTCAGATAATGGTTCTTGCTCTGCTATCCAGCACATATTCATGGAGAGCCTTCTAAGTGCAAGGCACTGAGTTAGACTCAGGAAGATGTTTTGCTGCGCCACGGCATAACCCCAGGGGTGTTTCAACCTGCGTGGGGCACAGTACAGCTGTGCCGGCAGCCGGAGATGGGGCACCACCTGCCGAGTTACTGTAGGTGCGAGTGGGGGTTTCCTGGATCAGAGGCCAAGAGGTGATTTCACAGAAGAGCTGGTTTAGAGTTGGGCCCTGGAGGGAGAGAGCGACTTCAGTGGGGAAGGTGGAGAGAAATCAGCTTCACATTTAAGAAATGCTGCTGCTCACCGAGCGCTCGGCTTGGGAATTTAAGTACAGACTGTTGAGACTGGATTATTCCAGGCAGAGGAAAGAGCAAGCCTGAAGCATCCTCAGGGCTGTTTGGAGAGCAGCAGGCTGTCTCATTTGCGTGGGGCAGGGGCCAGGCCGACAGGTAGACAGAGGCCCGGATGTAGAGCGCACAGGTGTCAGGCTCCGGGCCCGGATGTCCCCCACCCGCTTTGGGTGGTACAGAGGTTCTGCCCACAAGAGCGAGGGAGGCAGTCCTCGTTTCTTGAAAGTTCTCATTTCACACAAGGTTTGCTTTGCCATTGGAAGGATATGAAAGAACCGAGCTGTTTTCCCCCTTAATTTCCTTTCCCATCTCCCTCCCTCCCTCCCTCCCTGCCTCCCTCCCTCTCTCACTCTCTCTCTCACGCTCTCTCCCACGTGTCTTGCGTGGTGCTGCTGTGGCAGCTCGCGTTGAGCAGCACATAGTGCAGGGGAGGCCGCTGCTACTTGCCAGCCTCCCTTCTCCACCTGCAGGAACCAGTTCACTCTCGACACTGTTGAGTTTTGACCTCCCTGGAGCAAAAGCTCCCTGGGTCCAGTGGCCGGTCTCGGGTGTGTGGTGGTTGTTAGCGCCAAGTCCAGGGTTGAACTGTGAGGGTATTTGCGGAAACCTTGACGAGACATTGACCGTGAAGCAGATCTTTGATCTCATTTCCTTTTCGTGTCCCCTCTGCCTCTGTAGGGTTATGACAACACCGAAAGCAGTGTGCGTAAGGCCAGCGTGTTTTGCTTAGTGGCGATTTATTCCGTAATCGGAGAAGAGCTGAAACCTCACCTCGCACAGCTTACGGGGAGCAAGGTACGTATAGTGTTACACGGGCCGACGGCATGCCTGGGCTCTGCCAGCCGCCGAAAATCTGCTTGTCTGCAGCTCTGGCCTCCACACGGGCTGGGTCCCTCGTGGGCATCGACGCTGAGGACCGCGGGCTCTCCCCCTGGGCCTTGCTGACGTGCAGGCGCTGTTGTGCGCGCTCTGTGTGTGTCAATCCCTTCATTCGTGACGATGTCCCTGTGGGATGAGGACACTCATCCACATTCAGCTGCGCAGGGACACACAGAGCTCTCACGCCAGAAGCCAGGCCACGCTGCCTCTCCTGTTCCTTTCAGGGTGTTTTAGAATGGGAGGCAGAAAATGGGACAAGAGGCCTGTTGGCTCATTGCAGCTGAGAGTGGCCAGAGTGCTTACTGGTTTAAAAATAACCTTCAGTCTGATGAGCCTGCCGGGGGACAGCAGGTGGAGCTCTGGCAGGAGAGGCAAGGGCGGGAGCGGCTGCTTGACCGCTGGGGCCTTGCAGGCCTCTGGCCGGCTGTGTGACAAGGCAACCCCAGGGGCTGCCGGTGGGGAGTAGTGCGGCAACATGGAGTTCAAAATGCCCTGGTGGTGGTCTGGGTAAAAAAGCGTGAAGTTAGAGGTGCCTGACATGCTCCTTATGAAAGGAAGAATCAGCAAGTGAGGCCGCGTTTCTTTCCACATAGAGCTGTTCCTTTGGCACGGCCAGCGGGGCATCCTAGCCAGAGGCTTGCCTCCCCAGAGTTCTGGCAAAGCCAGAAGGGCATTCCCCGCTATGCTGGCGGGGGCTGTCCTCGGCGTTGTAGGGGGATAAGCAGAACCCCTGACGGCCCTCTAGATTCCGGTAGCGCCCACCCCTCAGTCATGAGAGTCACCGTCAAGGCTGCGTGCAGCCAGATGACCCCTGGGGGGCAAATCACCGCTGGCCGAGAACCCCTGAGAAGTCAGCGGCTGGGTTGAAGGGTGCTTTGGGGGCTACTTCGCCTGACTGCATTTTCCCCTTCTCCTTTCCTTTTCTCATCACTGACCCCTTCCCCAGCCACGATCTGGAAACTCCCAAGCCGAGAGTCACCAGCAGTGTGCTAGGCCCGGAAGCTGCCCCTCTCTCCGGCCTCTATCTGGCTTTCTGTCAGTGGTTCCTGGCAGCAGTGAAAACTAGAAAACTATATTCACCAAGGGGATTCAATTTTTAAGGCTCATCCCCAGATAACAGACCCCGGTTTTGTCTGGCAGTTGCCCTGTGCCATCACCTCATTTGCCCCTTCTAGTCAGGGACTGAGAAGACGCAGGTGTTCCCTCATCCCTGTTGTGCAGCTGACCTGCTGCCGTTCCTCTCAGCAGTGGCCTTGGCTCTGGAGCCCACGTCCTGATCGGTCCGCTCAGAGGGCGTAGGGAGGCTGGGCCTCAACCCTTCTTCCTCGGTAGCCCGCTTCGTCCCGCTGCCCCAGTCCTTGGACGCGATAGCTCTGGTGTGTTAGCAGGACCTTCGGAGACTCGCATACACCTCTCTACCAGCAGACATCAGTGGCTGATGGACGTGGTGCCAAGACGGCCTCAGTTTCCTAGACCGGAAATAGACGGACTCCGGCTGTGGCTTCCCGTTGCTCTGTGTGACCCGGCCGATCAGAACACTCTTCTGTTGCTTAACAAGTGATACCAGGCTCTGCAGAGAAAGGCCTGATGCAGGGTCGTGGAAGGAATGCATGGGGGGCATTTGAGAGTGTCCCGTTGCCATGGCAGCAACACCAGTTTTGGGGTCAAACAACCTGCCTTCTGGTCTCTGCCCTCCACTTCCTAGTCGTGTGACCCTGAACAGGCTTTCTTTTCTTTCTCTCAGTTTTTAAAAAATTGTGGCAAAATACCCATCACATAAAATTTGCTGTCTTAACCATTTCTGAGTGTACCTTTCACTGGTGTTAATACATTCACATTGTTGTGGGACCATCCCCACCATCCGCCTCCAGAACTTTGCTCCTCGTGGAAAACCGAAACCCCACCCCCTTTAAGTAGTAATTCCTCAGAACTCCCTCCTCCCAGCCCCTGGCCACCACCATTCTACTTCAAGTCTCTGGATTTGACTCCCCGGGGGCCTCGTAAAAGTGACACCATTTGTCTTTTTTGTGACTGGCTTATTTCACTTAGAATGATGTCCTTGAGGTTCGTCCATGTCGTAGGTTTGTCCGAATTTCTTTCCTTTTTAAGGCTGAGTGCTACTCCGTTGTGCGTACGTACTGCAGTTTGCTTGTCCGTGTTTTGGTGACGGGCGCTTCTTTCCATTGTTGGCTGTTGTGAACAATGCTGCTTGTGAAGCTGTGTGTACAAGTGCATCTTTGAGACCCCGCTTTCGGTTCTTTTGTGTCTACGGCAGGACTGGAATTGCTGAATTCCATAACTTTTCCGCGGTGGCTGTACCCTTTGACGTTCCCGCTGACAGCACCCGAGGGTTCCAGTCTCTCTACCTGCTCACCGACACTTACTGTTTTCTCTCTCTTTGACGGTAGCGGTCCTCATGGCTGATACGAGGTGGTTCCTCAGTGTAGTTTTGTTATGTGGGGCATCTTTTCACGTTGGCCAGTTGTGTATCTTCTTTGGAGAAATGTGTGTTCAAGTCCTTTGTCTATTTTTGAATTAGGTTTTTATTTTTTTAGTTGTTGAGTTTTAGAAGTTCTCCATATATCTTGGATATTAACCCCCTGTCTTTTGCTGCATAATTTTTTTTAACTTTCATGAAGTCTCTAGGAATTTGTCCATTTCATCTGGGTTACCTAATCTGTTGGTGTACTTTTGCTCATAGTGGGTTTTTTTTTTTAAGTTTAGTTATTTACTTTGATTTTTTTTAATGTTTATTTTTGAGAGAGACAAAGAGAGAGAGAGAGAGACAATGCGAGCAGGGGAGGGGCAGAGAGAGAAGAGAGACAGAACACAGAATCCAAAGCAGGCTCCAGGCTCCTTCCTATCAGCATAGAGCCCAATGTGGGGCTTGATCCCATGAACCGTGAGACCGTGACCTGAGCCGAAATCAAGAGCGGGACGCTTAACTGACTGACCCACCCAGGTACCCCTCATGGTGTTCTCTTATAATCTTTTTTATTTCTGTAGAATCAGTAGTAATGTCCAAACATTCATCAATGCTTTTAGTAATTTGAGTCTTCTTTTTTCCTTAGGTAACTGAGTTAAAGATTTGTCGATTTTATTTATCGTTTCAAAGCACCAACTTTTGGTTTCCTTGGTTTTCTCTATTGCTTTTCTATTTCATTTATCACTGTCCTAATCTTTATTATTTCTTTCCTTCTGGGTTTAATTTGTTCTCTTTCTAGTGCAAGGCATAAAGTGAGGTGGTTGATACGGGCTCTTCCTTTTTTATTCTAAGCTACACGTTTCCTTCTTTGCGCTACGTTTGCTGCATCCCGTAAGTTTAGGTATGTTGTTTGCATTCTCCTCTGTCTCCAGATACTCTCTAATTCTCTGTGTGATTTCTTCTTCGACCCATGGGCTCTTGACCAGCGTGTTGCTCAGTTTCCACAAATTGGTGAATTTTTCCGTTTTCTTCCTGATACCAATTTTTAACTTCATCCAGTCGTGGTCAGAGAAGACACTCTGTATAATATCTATTTTTGTGAATCTGTTGAGACTTCATATGTGGCCTTATTTTAGTCTTTTCTGGAGCATGGGCCACATCCACTTAGGAAGAACGTGTATTCTGTTGTTGGGTAGTGTTTTGCTGTGACTGTTAGATCGAGCTGGTTTATTGTGGTGTGTTAGTTTTTGATGTCCTCGTCTTCTCTCTGGGTCTTCGGTCTATTAAGAACAGGGTACTGACGTCTACACGTGAACCCCAGTTCTGTCAACATTTCCTTCTTCTATTTTGCTGGCGTGTTGTTATACACAGACGTGTCTGTGCTTGCATCTCCTTGGTGTATTGACCTTTTATTAATACATAATGACTTTCTTGCTGTCTTATAAACTTTTTGATTTAAAGTCTGTTTTGCCTGGGGCGCCTGGGTGGCTCAGTCGGTTAAGCATCCGACTTCAGCTCAGGTCACGATCTCGCAGTGCGTGGGTTCAAGCCCCACATCGGGCTCTGTGCTGATGGCTCAGAGCCTGGAGCCTGCTTCAGGTTCTGTGTCTCCCTCTCCTCTCTCTCTGCCCCGCCCCCACTCGCATTCTGTCGCTCCTTCTCTCTCTCTCTCTCTCCATCTCTCTCAAAAATAAACACTAAAAAGAAACAAATTTAAACTTTGTTTTACTCAGTGTAATTGGTACAGCCACCCTTACACCCTTGGTTACTGTTTGCGTGGAGTCTCTCTTTTCAGCCTTTCACCTTCAACCTCTTTGTGTCTTAGTAGACCTAAAGTGAGTAGTCTCTTGTAGACAGCGTAGTGTTGGAGTGTGTTTTCTTTACCCATCCTGCCAGTCTCTGTCTTGTGACTAGAGAGGTCCGCCATTTCCATTTGAAGAGACTGCTTGCCGCTAAGGAGAGACCGCCGTCACAAGCTGGGGTGTGTTTTCAGTATACCGTAGAGCTTTTCCTGTCCCTCATTTTTCTGCGGTGTTTGCTTTTTGTACTGAAATGTTTTAGTTCCCTCCTCATTTCCTTTCGTGTATATTCTGTAGCTGTTTTCTTAGTAGTTGCTGGGGGGATTACATTGGACATGCTAAGGTTATAACACTCTATAATTTGAATTTATACCAGCTTATGGAGCAAGCTTCTGAACCCCAGCCATTTCATTTGTAAGACAAGAGAGCCTGTTCTGCTTCCCTCAGAGGATTTTTGTGAGGCTCAAATATGATCGTTAGTAAAAGCTTCTTGTAAACTGTGAAACCACGGCCATGTCATTAACTCTGTTACCATCTTTTCCTTGTACTTGTGCTTACATTCTGGACCACACTGGTGGATACGTCAGTGGTTTTGATCGCAAATAAGCATAACGGTGTTTGCACCTCATTTTGAACCAGGCTTTCACAGAAATATAACTGCCTTGTCTTGTAGAACGTTTTTTCTTCTTTAAAAAAAATCTTTGATTCGACAAGTATGTGTTAGGAATACTTGCTTTCCTCACTGTACCTCTAAGACGTGTGGGAAAAGCAAAACTTCGTCCTGCCCCGGAGTGGCATGAAATGTGTCCGAGGACAGGACTGACCCACAAGGAAGCCTGCCCAGCAGCCCAGGAGGGCCCATTGCGTGGAACAGTCCCTTGGGACTGAATGGGGGTGGGGCTTGGCAGCACTGGGCTGAGCTGCAGAGGGAGGGAGGCGGGAGCAGACTGCAGGAGGGGACCGCCAGAAGAAGTGAGGAGGGGTGTTTGGAGGACATGTTTTCTGATGAGCTATGGAGGGCACGTGGACGTGGTTTCGGTCTTCGTTTTGCAGGAGGGGAAGCTGAGGCTCAGAAAATGTTTTGCCTGTAGTCACACAACTAGTTGGTGGTGGAGTTGGTTCTGGAACCGTGTGTGTGGCGATCCCAGGGATGGATCTCCCTTTGTGGGAAGACACACAACGCAAGTGTTTATTTCAGCCTGTATATCTACCTTTGGGTGAGCGGTCAGGGAGACTTGGCCTCTCTCAGGAGCTCTGTGCCGTTGCTGTTCCAGCCCCCACTGGAAGGTAGTTGGAGGGCCCGCTTTCCCATGCACCACACGCTGGGCCTCTCTTCCTGGGTCCCCCTGGAGACCAGCCTCTCCTCCCCTGGACTCAGCCTCGTTGTGGCCTGCTTAGAGCAAGGAAAGCAGGTAAAGAGCCGTGGATAGAAAATATTTCCCAGTCCCCTTCATCTTGCAAGTCGTGTGTTACGTGGACGTTTACGGGCATTCTGCTTCCACAAACACTTGTTTCTTTTGGTTCTTAGTATGAGCAGGCAAATTATCAACATAACGCATTATGATTTCAACAAGTATTTAAGAACGAGCACTTAAGAACCTACAGTGTTACACGGTGTTCTGCGTATCTGGAGGGTCCAGGGGGGCTTACGTTAAAAGCATGGGAGATCTCAGAAATGAAAGCCGCTTTCGTCGTGAAGCGCTGTGCCCATCCGAGGTGATGTGGCTTCACGACACGCCGTTGGCCTCAGTGAGCTCTCATCTTACGGGAAGGAGCAAGCGAGTGCACTGCCAACTCCAGCACGAGGCAGGTGCCTGAGCCACAGGAGCTGAAAGGAATGGGTGTGTCCCGATGAGCAGGTGGGGGGAAGGCCGTGGAGGCGGCCTTCTGGATAGGTCTCCGATGCCGCAGCACTTTGGTGGGCCCAGAAGGGGGAGGAGAGAGGTGTCCGTGTGGAGGGCACAGCTGCAGCCGAGGGGTGAAGGTCAGAAGACCTGACCTGTACCTTGCCTAGCGGATCTTGTCCCTGTGGAGCTGGGCTCACACCCTTCTTTCCCCACCAGACCACGTGGAGCCACTGGCCGCAGTCGCCCCTTCACACAGCTGCTTCCAGGGAGCCCTTGTGCCCCCTGCTTAGAGTGCTTAGAGTGACGCTTTCATTCTTTCTTGAGAACCCACTGCCCCTCCCCCCGCAGACTCTGACCACTCCCGTGGCCGTGGCCGTGGCCCTCCCCGCTGGCAGGTGTGCGCCGAATGCGTGGTGGGCACTCAGTGTTTGTGTCCTGAATTTCTCAACTAAGGGACGTGCTCTCTTCTGATTGTCACCTGGGGTTTTTCATCTCCTGCTCCCTGATTGCCTTCCTCCTGCTAATCTGTCACGTCTTCTCTTTGCAGATGAAGCTACTCAACTTATACATAAAGAGGGCCCAAACCACAAACAGCAACAGCAGCTCCTCCTCCGATGTGTCCACACACAGCTAATGGCAGCGCCAGAGTCTCTTTCTGTCGCCCTAGAAGCAATCGGTGGTGCCTCTCGGAGACCTTCCCCGCCCCCCGCCCCCCCATCGGCTGCCCAGTCAGTACACGGAGGCCCGCAGATATTTATTACAATCAGTATTTTGGTCCCTTCCAGCTTTTGTGTAGAATCTTACTGGTATTGAATGTAAAGGAAGCAAGGCCTGTTTTGCAGTCTTCGTACGAAACAAGCGGAATAAGAAAAGAGCCATACTTACCCATGTCTTGTACAGCCTGCTGAGATCATAAAACCATGTGTGTGGGGTGCAGTTTTCGCAAATCAGAGCTCTCTAGCCAATACATGGTAGAAAGGAGCATTTTCTTTTAGTTAATAACATTGAGGAGGGTATGTTAATTTGTGTTTCTATCTCATCTTCGCTTACTTCTTCTGGACACGGCCTGTGACACCAGGAAAGGGGTCGTACGTCCTTCAGTTGTATTGTGAGACCTACTAAGAACGTGAGTCAAATCCCGGCAAGAAACAAACAGAGGCCTGAAGACCGTCTTTTAACAAACACATGGGATTTTGCTTGTACACTTTCTGGACTGGAGGCCCAGGGCCCCCTCCTCAGGCCCCTTCCAGGACGGGCTCCCAGTGCCTCTGAACCCTCCACTCGTGCTATCCCCACCCAGAGCTTCTACTCGAAAGAATTGTTTCTTCCGTTTAAATCCAAACAGAAAAGTCCAGGTAAATGTATAGCATCCCTTAGGGGGAGTGCCTAAAGTGGCATTTCGTGAAGCCTGGAAGATACAAGAGAAGGCGTGTGTGTGTGTGTGTGTTTATTCACTACGCAGATGTTGGGGAAACACTATGTTAACAGGGCCTCCCCTGTGGCCCTGCTTCTTGGTTGGGCTTTTCTGATTCAGCACCGTCTCCTCTCCTGTCCCCCAGCCTCCACCTCAGCTGCTCAGTTCGAAGTGTTCTGGCCAGTCTGATAAATGATAACTCTGCCACCCCAGTTTTGACTTCTTGGTTTCATTTGGGATTAGGATCGAAGGAAAATCTAGAGAGACCAGGTGTCAGAATCCTTTTTTTTTAATTTTATGGACGGAAGTACTTCCTTGATCATCTGTTGAAATAGTTGTTTGAGGAAAAAGTAATGGCGAGTGGCACATTGCGGGAAAATAGGATTTGAAACCCAGTTGTAATGTTTCTTCACTGAGAAATTACCAGAGAAACTACCCTTCCTAAACATTTTTCTTAAGGGTTTCACTCTCCAATAAAAGAGACTATAAAGATTTAGAGTCTGGTTAAAATAAGTTTTGAGTAAAATTCTTCAAGTGAAATGGAAATTCTTGTTGCAGTCATGAAGCCTTCTGTCCTCTCTAAATTGAACTGGGTTTTCCCTGAGGAAAATGCCTGTTCTGGTGTTACTTTGTAATGAGGTGTTTGCTGTTCTGATGCAGAACCCCCCTTTGCAGCCAGAAGCACCCAGAAGCAGAGACTGGGCGGTGGTCCCGCTGACACCTACAGACCACCCCCCAATCTCTGACCCTCCCGCCTTGTTTGGAAGTTGCAACACTGTAGCACACACAACTCATTTTCACTCAGAAGGTATTTTTAGATACTTTATTTGGAAGTAGGCACTGAAAACAAAGGTCCAGGAACAGTGAAGCCAGGGTGCCTTCACTGAGAGAGAGAGAGAGAGTGCGCGCGCGTGTGTGTGTGTGTGTGTGTGTGTGTGTGTGTGTGTGTGTGTGTAGGGGGTATCTTGCACTTGGAGGGAAGTACCCCGCTGCTGCTGTTGAAGGAACTTCAGGGGTGCATTTTAAATGGTTGAATATTATTGACTTATTTTTGGCTCAAAACATAGCAGGACCAGGCCTTACTTTCATTGATAAATGACGTTTGTTAATATCTCACTAATGGGATTTCCTTTTTACACTCAACAAGTGAGTCAGGGCACCTTTTGATTACTCCTCTGTTGTAGAAATGTGCGTTCTGTGCGTTCTGCTAGGTTATTTATGAGTTCTTGTATGCCTCATGCGTTTGGAAAGACCTTGCCCCTTGAACTCTGTGACTCCCTGCCTCATGCCCCCCCCCCCCCCCCCCGCAGCTGGGAAGAAGCTTGAACATTGCCGAATGTCCTCATTGTACTCACAAAGGGCTAGCCTCGAATGTCACTTCCCTGACCTTCAATCTCCCCACCTAGAGAGGGATACAATCACAGGTCTCTTGGCCTCAATCAGAACTGCTGCCCACGCTGGCACCGCCACCGGGGAGACTCGCATGCCGCCGCCGCCACCTCACCGGGAGGGAGCCGCGCCCACCGCTGCCCCCCGAGCCCCGACAGCTGCCTCGCCTTGCCGCCGCCTCCCTGCAGGGCTCCTGTTTGGACGAAACACTCAAAACTGCGAAACCGTGTTTGCCTCCCCTGTTTACCCGACAGTCCGGGGGCCCCCGAAGAGCCCCACCCCCGTGCCCTCCCTCTGCAGGCCTCGGTGCGCCCCGCAGGCTGCGGTGGGCGCGGGCACGCAGCCTTGTTCAAGTTCGAGTCCACTGTGTGTGCTTCCGCGCGGGCCGCAGGCAGCCCAGGACGGCCTCTCTGTGGCTCCTCACTGGCTTGTCCTACCCTGCGCAGGTAATGCAACCAATTTTGGTCTCATCAGTCTGATTTTTTTCCCCTGCCGCCCTTTATTTATCGAGCATAATACTACACGTGAAAGAACAGCAAATAAGAACTTTGTAGAATCCCACCAGGACTTTGCTAACAATGATATTTGGAAAATAGAAAAAAAAAAAAAAAAACGCTCTGAAAACTAGCAGCCACCAAAATAGTTTTGTTGGCACTGTGTTCACACGCATGGTCCCCACACCCCCAGGTTGGGTTTTTGGGTTTCGTTTTCGTTTTCGGGGGGCTTTTCATGTTACATCCATATCTGTATTTATATCTTATTTGTTTCACTCTCAAGTGTATCATGGCAAATGTACAGATTTTTTTTGTTAATAATGTGCTAGGATTTGCTAAAAAAGAAAACAACAAAAAAAAAAACCCTTTTGAGTTTGCCCTAGAATAAATGAATCTTAATTCAGTTTCTTGGTGAGAGCAGTCTCTTTCCTCTCCGGGCCCTGTAGATAGCTTGCACCGTGTCCCAAAGCCAGAATGTGGCCACACTTGTGGGGACTTGGAGAGGATTCCATCAGGGGAGCTTCCTCTAACACACAAGTCACACTCCAGGGGGCGTGTCCCCCGCCCTGGGGGCTGTTGTGAGCAGGCTGGACCTCGGGGAAGGACATGGAGAGGGTCCCCTGACAGCTAACAGGATCACAGGCTTAGGAGGAACAGGTCTAGGACACCAAGGGCACCAATCCACTTTTTTGGGTTAAAAAAAAAAGGGTTTTAATGTTTGTTTTTGAGAGAGAGTGTGAGCAGGGGAGGGGCAGAATTGGAAGCAGGCTCCAGGCTCTGAGCTGTCAGCACAGAGCTGGAACCAATCCACTTTTTCGAAGCCTTCCTTTACTTTTACTAAAACAAGATTGAGTTTTCCATTGTGCCCATGATGCATCTCAGTTACCACCACCCCATGACTCAGAGCCCCTCTCCCTGTGGCCCACCACCTCCTACCCCTGTTTGACATGTGACAGCATGGTGATTGCAATCAAAAATACCTGGGCTCAAGTCCCAGCCACCCCATCCCCACCCCCCACAAGTCACTACTCTTCCTGCCCTGGTGGTTTATTATTTTTGAGAGAGAGAGAGAGAGACAGCAAGCAGGGGAGGGGCAGAAAGAGGGAGACACAGAACCGACCCAGGCTCCAGGCTCCGAGCTGTCAGCACAGAGCCTGACGCAGGGCTTGAACTCACAGACCAGGAGATCCATGACCTGAGCTGAAGTTGGCCGTTTAACTGACTGAGCCCCCTCAGGCGCCCCTGGTGGTTCCATTTGTAACGTGGAACAAGAACGACTTCACGGAGGGGCTGTGAGGGTTAATTGGGGTGATGTCAGTGAAGCTGCCAGTGGGTCGGTGGGTCGAGTAGGTGCTGCAGACACCCCTGCCCTGCCTCCCGCGGTCAGGAGGGAAGTAACCACGGGCGGAGCCACCCCCACAGGCCTGCATGTTCCGTCCATCATCCCGTTAGCCAATGTGGAAAACCCCCGGGGGACAGACCGCCCGTCAGGCAAGGCAGGCAGCACGGCTTTACATATTTGGGTCTCTAACCCCTGGTGCCATTGCCCTGCCCTTCCCAGGGCTGCCAGTGAGTCCTCGCCATCTCGAAGAGGGTCACGGGCCACAGCTGTGGGGCGGGGGGCACAGAGGCCTGCTGCAGTCTGCAGCACTTGGCTCTGGGTCTGAATGATCATCTGTCCAGAAAGTACACGCTTCCACTCAGTCTTGCACTCAATCGTAGAAGATTCCAGGACCCCCTGAACCTGTCCGAGCTTCCCAAGGTGGAAACCTTGGGAAGCAGACGGCCGGGCGCCACCCCCAGAGCGGCAGGTTCTGTAGGACTGAAGGGGGGCCCGGGAGGGTGCGTGTCTAACAGGGTCCCCGGTGATGCCAGCGCTGCTTGGTCTGGGATCGCAGCTGGAGAACCACTGCAGAGCACTTGCCTTGAAACACGGCGGGTGGTTTGGTCCCCAGCTTTCCGACGGGCGACAGAAGCTCTTGCAGGAAACAGCATTGGCTGCAGCAGCATCGGCCAGATGGCTGCTGACATCACAGGTGATGGGTGGTGACTGTCTGACTTAGCCTCGCGACTGGGACTTCGGAAGGGAATGGGGTGCCGTCAGCAGAGGGAAGCCGGGAGCGTCTGGGGCAAACGGGACGTAGGGCCCCCCAGGCACAAAATCCCCTGCTCAGGGGAACGCTCTTCCCGCAGAGCCTTCACCCAGGCCTCCCGACCCCTCGGTTTCCTCCGGTATTTATTAACTCACCCTGAAGTGGCTGCAGGCAAGAGCGGACAAAGGTCATGTGAATGGGCATCTAATCCCAGATTATGTATTTAAAAAACATGAAAACGCTTCCACACCAGTGCCCTCCTCAGACGGCGGGCCCGCTGCCGGTGCCGAGGCCCCAGAGGTTGTGCGCTCCGGAGGCACAGCGTCCCCGGGCACATTCCTGGAGGCTCTGGGGTGCCCCCACCTCCCCGGTGCCCTGCCCGCAGCCCCCCACCCGGGCCCAGGCACTACCACCGCCTCCTGCAGCCGTGGTTCTGGTTCTGTGCCTCCCTGGCCGTCTCCACCTTCGACGGCTTGGGGGGTGACATGGGCGTCCCCAACGCCAGCACCCGTCAGCGCCTCTCCTCTGGCCTCCTGCTCCCCCGCGTGCGGGCCTGCAGTTTCCTCACCCCGAGCCTTTGGTGCCATGCTCGGGGCACGGCTCACCGGGCCTGGTGAGGCAGGGAAGGGCACCCCCCCCCCCGGCTGGCAGGAGGTCTGGGAGTCTGGATCTTGAACCCAACTGGAGAGTTTCAGGGTCTATGGCCTCCCCCAGATGACTCCGGCTCAGGATGACCTCAGTTTCTTTCTCTGCAAAAGCCTGGGAGTGGAGTGAGGGCTTGGTGGGGGTCAGGGGGAGGAGGGAGGGGAGCAGCTGCACCTCCCGTCGCCAGGCTCCTTGGGCACCCTCTCCACAGGGCACTCGGCCCCCCTCACCTCTGCACGGCCACCGTGTCCGGTGGCCGCACTTCATCTCCTCCGAGCTCCTGACTCACACGCCCAAGTGCCTTCAGGGTTCCTGTGCGTGGACGCCTCGGGGGGTGTTCAAGCGGAGCGTGTCCACAGTGGTGCCTCCCAGCTGGTCTCCCAGTCCCACCACCCTCCTTTTCGGTATGTGCTAAGGCCCGGCCCTTCCCCCTTCCTGCCCGCCCCACACCTGCGGCTCCCAGGTACACCGAGCCCCTCCACAGTGGACCCTGGAGGCTCCCCTCACTCTCCCCTCCCGACCACAGCCCCTCTGTCCCCTGCGCAGCCACCGAGGAGCTGCCCCATCCTCTGCTGCCCACCCCCACCCCCCGCCGCCTTCTCCTTCCTAAAGGGACACGGCCCCCTTTTTAAAAAAAAAATTTTTTTTTTCAACGTTTTTTATTTATTTTTGGGACAGAGAGAGCCAGAGCATGAACGGGGGAGGGGCAGAGAGAGAGGGAGACACAGAATCGGAAACAGGCTCCAGGCTCCGAGCCATCAGCCCAGAGCCTGACGCGGGGCTCAAACTCACGGACCGCGAGATCGTGACCTGGCTGAAGTCGGACGCTTAACCGACTGCGCCACCCAGGCGCCCCAACGGCCCCCTTTTTAAAGAATGCTCATCTGACCTGTCATTGCTGTGCTTCTGACCTTGCAGTGGCTCCATGCACACACACCTGCACACACGCACACGCACCTGTGCACACGGGTCCCTTGGCTTTTACAGGTGCTTTATGTCTCAGCTTAAATGCGAGGTCATTACTTTTTTGGAGAAGAATCTAAATTAGTCCCTTTGGGGCTCCTGGGTGGCTCCGTCGATTAAGCATCCAACTCTTGATTTCAGCTCAGGTCGTGATCTCACCGTGCGAGTTTGAACCCCATGTTGACCTCAGTGCTGACAGCGCAGAGCCTGCTTGGGATTCTCTCTCTCTCTCTCTCTCTCTCTCTCTCTCTCCCTTTCTCTTTGCCCCTCCCCTGCTTGCTCTCTATCTCTCAAAATAAATAAAAATAAACTTGAAAAAAATTATAATAAATTCGTTCCCTTACTGTTCTTTCCTAACATGTTATACCCATTTGTGTGATTATTTGTCTGTTTCACCCATACTTGTGGGACGGAACTGGGCCTGTGTCATTTACGTCTGTATCCCAAACACGGCCCGTGTGCTGGTTCGCGGTAGGTGCTGAATGAGTGAATGAGTGAATGAATGTTTGCGGTTCCTCGAGTGATCTCAAGGGCATGCCCTGTGACCTAGACCTTTTTCTATTTCTTCAGGAGCCCTGAAGAAGGGCACAAGAAGGCGACCACTGCTGCTACCCTGCCTGGGTTCAAGTCGCAGCTCTGTGTGACCTTGGGCAAGTTTATAAGGTCTTCCTGCCTCAGTTTCTTCCTCTGAATGGGCAGAGTGCCAATAGTGCCTCTCTCATAGGATATCTGTGCGTCACTTAGATAAAAAGTGCCCCTGGCCCCCGCCTGGCCTGTTGTGTTAGCCGCTACTTTTTATCAGTGGTCCAACCAATCGAGTGCAGAAGTGAGCCTGGGCCTTCTAGTCGGACCTGGCTTCCGACGCTTCCATTTTTCATCTGCGTAAACTCAGGTGAGTCTTTCGGCTTCTACCAGCCCTAAAATCATGGAGCAGGATGACCACTGTGGAAAAGTTCGACGTTCTCTGGTAACGCTGCAGATTCAGGTACCCGACGACCCATCCGTTCCACTTGTGGGCCGGGGCCCTAGACGAACCAGGCATGAGCGCTTTGGAAGACAGCCTCAAGCACTGGAGGCGGCATGGTTCCTAAGAGCAACACAAGACCCAGCGCGAAGCTGAGCCCTAACAGGAGGGAGGGCGGAGGCTTTGTGGACTAGTCACGTAATGGGGTCCCACACAGCAGGGCAATGAACAGAAATCTTAGGAACACCATTTGGAGGGAAAAGAAAGCCCCAGAAGAATGTGGAGCACATCTGACCATTTTTTTTTTAAGTTTTTAAAGGTGGAAATAACCGAAACTAAATAACCATGTGTCTTTTAGAGGCACGTAGGTTGTGGTAAAACTTGACGAAGTAAGCAGATAGGAAACAAATTGAGGAGAGGGGTTGGTTGGTTCGGGGAAGCAGGTTTCAACGATCCAGAACCGCAACAATTCAACCCGGCTCAGTAAAACGGTATTTAGTAAGCGTTGAGTGAAAATGAACTTTTTTGACCTCGATAGTGATTGGGGATCAGAATGGGGGTTTCTAGATGGCAGGGAATTGGTTAAAAGGGATTATTTCCTATAATTTTAGGAAATGGGCTCAAATTTCTTTAATGGTTTCTCAGAGACATCTATAAGAATAAGACGTTTTTGTACTTACGTTCATGGAATGAGCTAGATCTCGTTTTGTTTATGTGGCTTACGTGGTTTCGTCTGCTCGTCTCCATTGTGTATTTTGCTTTAACACGGGAGAATAAGGAGAAGCAGGGGGCCAAGTTCAATGACATCCATGATGGTCTGGCTCATAATTTGGGTGGTGAGTTCACAGGTGTTCATTTTATTTTTATAGCTCATTACTAACATTCATGTTACGTATACCTTTGTATTATGAAACATTTCATAACTTAACAAAAAAAGTGCGAGAATCCTAAACTATAAGGTGATTTAAATGTCTCCTATTGGTTTTGATCACGATAGACCTAGAAACTCGTGGGGTTTTACTTCTTGCCGAGAACTTGCCGACCCCTGAGAATACATCTGTGGGCCACCATTCAAGGAATGCCACACTACATGAGACCGTCCCATGTCCTAACAGGCCTGTGTCTGGGGAGACATCCGAGTGTAGAACAACATCAACCTTTATAGGACACCTTTTCTGCACACGACAATGGGGGGCGGAGGAGGGATAGAACATCTCCTTCCCAGCACCAGTTTCCCATAGCCCCTTGGACCCCTAAATGTGAGAGCGACTTCGTGTCTTGTGATTATTTTTCCTGCTCAGCTCACTGCTCTCTCACCTGGTTTTGCTTCCTAATAAAGGCCAAAAGGAGTAATGGTTCTGCTGATGTCCACACTGCTATCGATTACAGAGGATCCTGCTTTCTCAGCCAAGTCAGGTGGCTTATACCCTGTGTGAGACATTCTCCAAAGGATGGGAAAGAGAGCCCGGGGAAAGACACACCCGGGGGCGGTGGGGGTGGGGTGGCGGAGGGGGGGGTGGTCGGGAAGATGGTTGTTCTTGAAAGCGTCAGGTTGCAACGCAGAGATGCCGAGTCCGAGGAGGACTGGCTTGCTTAACGCCTCTCCCAAGCTTTCTAGCGTGCCTTCCTCTACTGCTGAGCAAACTCCATCTGTACTGGGTTCTGGGGGTGGCTCGGTTCTGTCAAGGAGAGGCGCCTCTCGTGATGGTAAGCAAATCGCGTTGAGGATGGACACGGCGGTGGTGACGTTCGGTTCTTGGCAGACAGCCCAGGAGCAGGTTCCGGCTGGTCTGCGGGGCCCTAGCCAGCAAGCGGTAGGTGGGCCACGAGGGTTTGTCCCCTTAGGACAAGGAACTTTCTCCGTCTGCCGTCGTTCCTGGCTGGGTGGCCCCCCAGCGGACCCTCTGGCTCTTGCAAAGAGAGCGTCCACTGCCAAACGCTCTGCAAGAAACCCCTTCCTGCTGAAAGTACCTGCGGGGGACTCCATCATTTGTAATGGGTAACCCTGAGCCCCGAAAAGACAGACAACCCACAACATCCACCGGAAGATAAAACAGCTAAATAAGTCACGGGTTGGCCTTTTGATCGAAGACTATCCAGGATGCAAGAGGGGATGTTCAGGGGTGCCTGGTGGCTCACTCGGTTGAGTGCCCGGCTCTTGGTTTTGGCTCAGGTCGTGATCCCAGGGTCATGTGATGGAGCCTTGCATCGGGCTCCACGCTGAGCAGGGACCCTGCTTGAGATTCTCTCCCTCCCTCCCCCCCCGCCCCGACCCCATCTCTCTCTCTCTCTCTCCACCCCCCCCACGCCCCGCCCTTCTCCTCCACTTGCTCTTTCTTTCAAAAAAAGAAAAAGTGTACGTTCAAAAATTCTTAAAGACATGAGGGGATGCTCACAAATAATGTACAGTGGAAAATAAAAAGATAAGGAGGATTGCCTCTTTTTATCATGTTTATTTATTTTGAGAGTTAGAGAGTGTGTGTGAGCGGGGGGGGGGGGGGTGGCAGAGAGAAGGAGAGAGAGAAAGAACGCCAAGCAGGCTCCGTGCTGCCAGTGCAGAGCCTGATGCGAGGCTCCAACCCACGAACCGTCAGATCGCGACCTGAGCCAAAATCAGGAGTCGGATGCTTAACCGACTGAGCCACCCAGATGCCCCTGAGGATTTCCTCTTCTGATAACAGTGTAGCAGATAATTTGGGGTAAAACTCTCTACAGAAAGTAACTAAAAAAGTTGGACAATATATTTTACAAATTGATTGATGCATCAGGGAGTTAAAGTAATGAAAAATTCCTGGGAATTACTAGGAATTAGCAATGAGAAGATGGAAATCTGGAGAGATGAGCGTAGCATTTAGGGCAACTTGTGTCCTGGGCGTGTTTGCTGATCCAGAAGAGAACGCCAAGGCAACCGAGATGTTGGAGGAAGGCTTTTGACAGCCTGATTCCCTTTAGTAGAAGTAATATGATCCAAATCGCTAATGCCCCAGCTCCTGGCCGAAGCAAACAAAATCTCCTCTAGAGGAAGACAACATCATGTGGGCCATAAACACGTTCATCTAGTGTTTCAAGAACACTGTCCAGCACACAATAAATTATAACCTGCCACACGAGGGGGCAACACAACAGGAACTGAGACCAACGGAATAAAACCGACAATGGGTAATGATATCTGCAAGCACTCCAGCAAGAGGGGTTATCAAACACAGATTTTAACTGTAACATGTTCAAAGAGCTAAAGGATAAACTGAGAATTTCCACGGAGGACTGGAAACTTTTAAGAATCCACCACATTTTTTTAAAGGGCATCATAGAATAAAAAAAAAGAGCTTCTGGAACTGAAAAATACAACTCACAGCAATTAAGAACTCAGGAAACTGGGGCACCTGGGTGGCTCAGTCAGTTAAGCGTCTGACTCTTGATTTTGGCTCAGGTCATGATCTCACGGTTCGTGAGTTTGAGCCCCGTGTCAGGCTCTGCGCTGACAGCATGCAGCCTGCTGGGTACACACCCTCTCTGCCCCTCCCTTCTTGCATGTTCTCTCTCTCTTTCTCCCTCTCTCTGAAAATATATAAACACTAAAAAAAACAACAACAAAAAACTCAGGGTAAATTTAACAACAGATTAGACATAGCTAGGAAGATGATCAGAGAACTGGAAGGCAGGCCAGAAGACAGTATTAAGAATGAGGCACAGAGGGGCACCTGGGTGGCCCAGTCGGTTGAGCGACTGACTTCGGCTCAGGTCATGATCTCAAAGTTCGTGAGTTCGAGCCCCATGTCGGGCTCTGTGCGGACAGCTCAGAGCCTGGAGCCTGCTTCAGATTCTGTGTCTCCCTCTCTCTCTGCCCCTCCCCTGCTCTCACTCTGTCTCTCTGTCTCTCAAAGACAAATACACATTAAAAAAAAAAAAAAGAATGAAGCACAGAGAATCAAAAGCATGGCAAATACAAAAGCAATGGTAAGGAGCATAGAAGCCATAAAAAGATGTAAAATGCATGCGATGTGAATCCCAAAGGGGAGGAGACCAGAGAAGAGAGTAGACGCAATGTGTCAGAAGATAATGTCCAAGGATTTTTCAAAATGACTAAACATATTGAACTACAAATGAAAAATTCCAGTGAACTCCAGTAGGCAGGGCTGAAATGAAGACGGAATTTGCATGGCCCTGAACTTGACTGCATCCTTAAATTTTGTGTTCTAAGCAACTCATTACCCTGCTCTAGTCCTGTTTCTGCTGATAAGGGTAAATAAAATACTCACAGGCGGGCACATCATGTAAAACTTCACAAAAACAAGACAAAGAGGATATCTTGAAAGCAGCTAGGGGAAAAAAACAAAAACAAACAAACAAAGAAACACTTTCGAAGAGACAATGATGAGACTGTCAGCTGACTTCCCGGCAGAAACAATAGAAAATAGAAGATAATGGGATTCTATACCCAAGGAAAACATCTTATCAGACAGAAGGTGAAATAAATAAAATTTCAGGCAAACAAAAACAATACAATTCTTCATAAGCAGACCCGAATTTAAAAAGTATTAAATGGGGGCACTGGCCACAGCATGCAACCTCCAGTCTCGGGGTTGTGAGTTCAAGCCCCACGTCGGGTGTGGAGCCTACTTAAAAGAGTGAAAACTTAATGAAAAAATTTAAAAGCCATAAATAAATAAAAATAGAAAGCGTTAGGTGGGCTATTCCAGGCAGAAAGAAATGATCCCAGATACCAGGTGATTGTTACAGAAAGGAACGAGGATCAATTGAAATGGTAATTATGAAGGCAAATCTAAATAATTCTGCCTATGTAGAAAAACAGTAGTACTGTCCTATGGAGTGTAAAATGTATGTAGAATTTAAATTTGTAACAATGGTACGTAAGTAAAAAGGGGGCCAACTGAGGTTCAAGTGTTCTGAGGAAAAGAAGTACTAACATTAGGATTTTAAAAGCCAACGTTGCATTTTGAAACTCTAGAGAAAACCAAAAATAAAATTAAGCAAGGTGAGGGTGTGACTTCCAAACTCATGAAAAGGGGGAAACTGTATAACAAAAAATAATGAACCCAAAAGAAGGCCAAGAGGATAGAAAAGGAAATATTGCTAATGAAACAAATAGAATGCACATAGTGACATGTTAGATTTAAGCCAACGTCTTACCAATTACACTACATACAAATGGACAGAAGATATCAAGCAAATGGGGGGAAAATTACACTGGATGAAAAAAAAACACACACAGCTATATACTGTTTCCAAGAGGCACATCTCAACATCAGGATATAGGTAAGGTGAGAATCGGTTGGGAAAGATATACTTATGCAAGTACTACGTTTAAAGATACACTTCCAAGAAACCCAATGGACAAGGAAGAAATTACAATAGGAATTAGAAAATATTTTTCACTGGATGAGAATGAAAATATCACATATCAAATTGTGTGGAATGCAGCTAAAGCCAAGCTCAGAGGAAAACTCTAGCTTTGGATGCATACGTTAGATAAAATAAGAACTGAACACTTACAATTTAACCATTTATCTCTAGATGTTTGAAAAACAATAGCAAGGTAAACACAAAGTAGAAGGGAAATAATATAATGCAGAAAATAATTAAATAAAAAACATGTGATAGAGAAGATCGATAAAGCAAAAAGCTAATTACTTGCAAAGACTAGTATCATTTTTTAAAACATTCTTTTTTAATGTTTATTATATATATATATTTTTAATTTTTTTTAACGTTTATTTATTTTTGAGACAGAGAGAGACAGAGCATGAATGGGGGGAGGGTCAGAGAGAGAGGGAGACACAGAATCGGAAGCAGGCTCCAGGCTCCGAGCTGTCAGCACAGAGCCCGATGCGGGACTCGAACTCACGAACTGCAAGATCATGACCTGAGCTGAAGTCTGTTGCTTAACCGACTGAGCAACCCAGGCACCCGGAAAGACTAATACCATTAACATCATCCCCAAATCAATATATACTTGGCAAGATTAACTGAGATTTTAAAAGGGTACAAATTAACACTATCAGGAATGAAAAGAAAAACATCTTCAGAAATCCTATAGATGTTAAAAAGATTATCTACCCCTGAAGCCAAGACTGCACTGTATGTTAACTAACTTGAATTTAAATGAAAAACAAAAGAATTAGGAGCAATTGGAAGACACGTGCAAAAGAAAAGAATAAATTTAGATCCCTACCTCATGCCATATACAAAAATTAATTAAAAATTAATTAACAATGGGGCATCTGGGTGGCTCAGTCAGTCAAGTGTCTGAATCTTGACTTCATCTCCGGTCATGATCTCACAGCTTCCTGCGTTTGAGCCCCATGTTGGGCTCTGCACTGGCAGCCTGCAGCCTGCTTGGGATTCTCTCTCTCCTCTCTCTCTCTGCCCCTCCTCCCACTCGCACTCTCTCTCAAAATAAATAAACATTAAAAAAATAAAAACATAAGTTAAAGTTCTAATGTAAGCGAAATTTATAAAACTCTTAGAAGAAAACACCTGTGAAATCTTCACTTTGTTGTATTAGGCAACATGACACCAAAAGCACAAGCAACAAAAGAAAAAATAGACAAATTGGACTTGCCCAAAATGAAAAACTCGAAAAAAAAAATTTTTTTTTTTTCGAGAGAAAGAAAGCGAGCAAACTTGAGCAGCACAAGGGCAGAGGGAGAGGGAGAGAGAATCTTAAGCAGCCTCCACACCCAGCATGGAGCGGATGTGGGCTTGATCTCACAACCATGAGATCGTGACCTGAGCTGAAATTGAGAGTCCCATGCTTGTCTAAGTGAGGCACACTGGCGCCCTGAAAATTTTTTTATGTTTCAAAAAACATCAAGAAAGTGCAAAAAAGAAAGAAAGATTAAAAAAAGCACCCATAGAATGGAAAAAGAGTATCCGCAAATCATGTGTCTGATAAGGAGCTTCTATCCAGAATATATAAAGAGATCTTAGGGGCGCCTGGGTGGCTCAGTCCGTTGAGCGTCCAACTTCGGCTCAGGTCGTGATCTCTCAGTCCATGATTTCGAGTCCTGTGTCAGGCTCTGTGCTGACAGCTCAGAGCCTGGAGCCTGCTTTGAATTCTGTGTCTCCCTCTCTCTCTGCCCCTCCCCTAGTTGTGCTCTCGCTCTCTCGCTGTCTCTCAAAAATAAATGAACATTAAAAAAAAGAAAAAGGAAACTCCAAGACCAGAGGGCTGTGGTTGTGCATTTTACCAAACACGTAAGGAAGAAAAAAATGCCAGCCCCGCACGAACTCTGCCGGAAAATAGAATGAGACCTGATCAGGTCAGCCTAACCTGGATACCAAACCCGATAAGACATTATGAGAAAGGAAAATTACAGGCCGATCTCACTCATTAACATAGACGCAAAAGTCCTAAGCAAAGTATTAGCAAACTGAAGCTTGCAACATACAATGTCTAGTAGTGTTCACTCCAAGGTTGGCTTAACATGAGAAAATCAATTAATGAAATTCATTACATGAATAGAGTATGAGGAAAACTCATGATCACTTTAATAGATAAAGAAACAGCATTTGATAAAACGCAACATCCATTCATGATGTTACACATACTTTTAGAAAACTCAGAATAGAAGGAAACTTTCTTAATCTGATCAAGGTTGCCTTAAAAACTTAGGGCAAATATCATACTTAATGACGAGATGTTGACAGCTTTCCCTTTGCGATCTGGTACAAAGCAAGGGTGCACGTGATTGCTACCTCCAGTGAATGTCGCATTACAGCCCTGAAAAGACCTACATGTAGAAAGTCAAGGCAAAAAGAGATTAAAGTCATAAAGACTGGAAAGGAAGATATAAAACTGTCACAATTTGAGGATGAAATGACTATGTAGACAGGAAATCCAAACAATTTACGGATAAATTGTTTGAATTAATAATAAGTTCAGCAAAACTGCTGGACAAAATTCAGTAGAAAAAAACCCAACATCTCTATGTCAACAACAAACAGAAAATGAAAAATTTAAATAGATACTGCTTACAACAGAATAAAAATTGTTAGTACCTAGACACAAACCTAAAAAAAAATGGACAAGACTTCTTTAAAAACGATATGAATATTCTTGGGAAAAATGAATATTTAACTAAATGGAGAGAGATGTTCATTGGAAGATACAGCATTATAAAGTTGTGAATTCTCCCCCAAATGATCTATATATTTAACAAAATTCTAATAAAATTTCCAAGTATTTTTATATATCTTGAAAAGGCTGATTTCAAACTGTATCTGGAAATGCAAAAGGACAAAAATAGCCAAGAGGCTTAAGAAGAGAAGAAGGTAGGGGCACCTGGGTGGCTTAGTCAGTTAAATGTCCAACTTGGGCTCAGGTCATGACCTCATGGTTCGTGGGTGCCAGCCCCATGGGCTCTGTGCTGGGCTCTGCTTTGGATTCTGTGTCTCTCTTTCTCTGCCCCTCCCTTACTCACGCTCTGTCTCTCTCTCAAAAATAAATACACATTAAAAATAATATTAAGAAAAGGAAAAGAAAAAGGTAGGAGAATTTGTTCTTTCAGAAATCAAGAATTTTTAAGAAAGCTCACAATAATTAAGATCGTGTGGTATTCTGCATAATAGACAAACAGGAAGAGGACAAATACAGAGACCAGAAAGAGACCCAGGCATAGTCGGACATTTAATTTATGGCAAAGGTGTACTGCAAAGCAGTGGGAAAAGGCGAGTATTCTCAATAGATGGACTGGACCCACCAGATACACATGTGGAGAAAGAGAAACTTGACCCCCACCTCACACCATGCACATAAATGAATTCTAGGGGGATTTAGACCTACACATGAAAGGCAAAACAAAATATCTTTGAGAAGATCATTGAGAATTTCTTCATGACCTCGGGGTAGAGGAGATTTCTTAAATAAGACACAAAGAGAAATTGTCATAAGGAAACGGATTGAAACACTGATTCAAAAACATCAATTCCTACTTATCAAAAGAATCATTAAAACCGTGAAAAAGTGGGGCTCCGGGCCGGCTCGGTCAGTAGAGCATGCAACTCTTGATCTTGGGGTTGTTGGTTCTATACCTGCACTGGGTGTAGAGATTACTTAGAGATAAAAATCTTAAAACACACACACACACACACACACACACACACACACACACACACAGTGAAAAAGTAAGTTAGTGGGAAAGTTTAACCACGAAAGGGCTCAATATCAAAACATATAGAATAAAACTCTCGTAAACCAAACAGAAAGACACTAGAAGACAAGTAGGTCATAGGCTACCAGTTTACAAAACTAAATATCCAAATGAGAGCCAAGAAAAGGTGCTCACCCTCATTAGTGACCAGTGAAATGCAAATTAAAACCGCAGGGAGATATTTCAACGTATACTCATAGGAGTTTCTGCGCCATGAGCACAGCACAGTTTCATTGAGGGAATTCAGCCCTGAGTTAATTGCCAAGAAAGATCAGAAGGGACAAAAGCAGAAATCCTGCCTTCAAAGAGTCTACAGTTTTACTGAGGAGAGAAAAGGGCATTTAGTGAAATAATTGCCAGGTTCCCACCAAAAGAAAATGAAGGTCTAGTTCCTAAAGGAAAACCCCCCTTTTGGAAGGAGTTGACCTCACTGTAGGATCCAGACATATCCCATTGTCTGGATTGCGTCAGCACAATCCAGACACAACATGTGTGTGTCAACACATATGACACATAAACACACACGAGAGTTCCATTTTAAAAACGAAGCTATCAAAATGGTAGCCGATGGGAAGGGGCGTGAGGGAGTGTGCAAGGGGGCACTCTTACACCCTGCTTGTGGCAGTGTAAACCGGTACAGCCTTTCTAAGGGACAATTCAGCTCGACGAAGGAGAAATCTTGAAGTGCAAACCACGTGGCTTAAGTGAAATCTTGCCATTTGCGACAAGGTGGATGGAGCTAGATTGCATTACGCTAAGTGAAATAAGTCAGGCAGAGAAAGACAAATACCCTATGACTTCACTCATATGTGGAACTTAAGAAACAAAACAGATGTACATGTGGGAACGGGGCGGGGGGAGAGAGAGAGGGAAACAAACCATAAGAGACCCTTTGCAATAAGGCACCAACTGAGGGTTGATGGAGAGAGGTGGGTGGGGGTGGGGTTAACGGGTGATGGGTATCAGGAGGGCACTTGTTGTGATGAGCACTGGGCATTACATGTAAGTGATGAATCCCTAAATGCCACTCCAGAATACAGCATTACACTATACGTTAACTAGCTGGAATTCAAATAAAAATTTGAAAAAAAACAAACACAAAAGAAATCTATTTTACAGGACAATCCCCTAACAAAATCATGGGACAAGGGTCCACAGATACATATACAAGAATGTGATTTAACATGCGGCTGGGATCTAAATGATGATACGCCCATACTCTGTGTGGTTACTGGAGGTCTAGACAAATATTGTGGCTCTAGACAAATATTTAGTGATATGAGAAAATGCTTATGACATATCAAATGACAAAAGCCATTTGTAAAAGAGTATAATTATATGAGCCCAGGTTTATTTTGTATGTTTTCATATAGGAAATAAACACACCATGCTTACCGTAATAGCTTTCGACGGCTGCGTAACCAATTCCCATGAGCAAGCAGCTCCAGACAGCACACGTGTATTATTTCGGTCTCCACGATCGAGAGTCCAGTCTTGGGTCATGAGTCCTCAGCTCAGGGTCTAGTAAAGCTGAAATCAACATGTTAGCTGGGCCACATTCCTTTGTGGAGCTCGGGTCCTCTTCTGAGCTCACACAGATGTTGGCAGAGTTCAATTCCTCGTGGTTGCAGGACTAACACCCCTGCTCTCAGCCCTCAGGGCTGCCCTCTCCCATCGCCTGTCCAGCCCCGTAGCCCTCTCCACAACACAGCAGTTTGCTTCCCCGAGGCCAACCAGACAGCACCTGTTGCGGCTTCAAATCTCTCTCATTTCCTCTGTCTCCCGTGGCTACAGCCAGATTTAAAGGGCTCACGTGATTAGGTCACGTTCACTTACACTCAAGTGGAAATCTGGGGGCCATGTTCAATTCTGCTTACCCCACTTACCCTGAGCAGTAGGATTAAGGGCTGACATTTATTAATTTATTTTGTATTTTATTAACTAATTTCCATTTTACAAAATATTCATTTTACTGTAAACCTACAGCTGCTCTAAAAAAAAAAAAAATCTTCCTTCGAAAATGAAACGGCTTGGGGTGCCCAGGTGGCTCAGTCAGTTAAGCGTCTGACTTCGGCTCAGGCCACAATCTCATGGTTCACGAGTTTGAGCTCTGCATCGGGCTCTGTGCTGACAGCTCGGAGCCTGGAGCCTGCTTCGGATTCTGTGTCTCCCTCTCTCTCTGCCCCTCCCCTGCTCACGCTCTGTCTCTCTCTCTCTCTCTCTCTCTCTGAAAAATAAATAAACATTAAAAAATTACCAAAAAAGTGAAATGGCTTTACATTTGCACATGTTGCAGGTGACGGAAGCAAAAAATAACAGCTTATAGAAGGTGGAGTTGATGCCCTTCTTGTGCAGAAGTCCCGCCACCCCCACCCCCACCCCCACCCCCACCCCCCGCTACCTGCCGGAGGGCTGGCTGTGGCTGCACAGTCATCTGAAATGAGGCTGCTTCCAACATCCCGCTGCACAGCCCATAGCGTCTGGACCGCCTGTCTTCATCCAGGACGGAGCGCCTGCCAACACGTGTCCAAGCGGAGCATGAAGGAAACAGGGAAGGACAGATGCCCCAGTATTTAAGGGCATGCCTCAGTAACAACACACGTCACTTCCCCGCACATCTTATTGGCCACAACTCGGGCACGTGGATTCACCCCACCACAAGAAAAATGTATTCTGCCTTCTGGAGATCCAAGTGTGCAGCGAGAGGTTGGAGATATTAGGGGACGGGGAGCAGTCGGTTACCGCATCTGTGGCCACTTTCCTTTTTCTGGGCTACCGTCACTTAAAAGAAAAAAGAGCTTCCTAGGCTCCTGTGTCTCAGATCTGATGTACTCCTGGCCCTGTGTCTAAGTTATTCTTTAAAAAAAATTTTTTTTAACATTTATTCATTTTTGAGAGATAGCGAGAGACAGCATGAGTGGGGAAGGGGCAGAGAGAGGAGACACAGAATCTGAAACAGGCTCCAGGCTCCGAGCTGTCAGCACAGAGCCCAACGTGGGGCTCGAACTCACGGACCACGAGATCATGACCTGAGCCAAAGTCGGACGCTCAACCGACTGAGCCATTTAGGCACCCCTAAATTATTCTGATTTGCTCTAGAAGACTGGAACATAGAGACTGTTATAAAAAGCATTGACATCTTCCACCCAAATATTGCAGAATGCTTTTAAAAGTTGCAAATTTGGGGCTCCTGGCTGGCTCAGTCAGTGTAGTGTGTGCCTTTGATCTCAGGGTTGTGAGTTTGAGCCCCACATTGAGTGTACATATTACTTACAAATAAAATATTTAAAAAAATAAGAAACTAAAAATTAAAGTTGCAAACTCAAAAATAATACCATTCGTTCTTGCTAAATTATTGGTCACTTTTTTTTAAAGTTTATTTATTTTTGAGAGAGAGAGACAGAGTACAAGCGGGGAAGGGGTGGAGAGAGAGGGAGACAGAGAATTTGAAGCAGGCTCCAGGCTCTGAGCTGTCAGCACAAAGCCGGACACGGGGCTCGAACTCACAGATCGACAGACCATGACCTGACCTGAAGTTGGACGCTTAACTGACTGAACCATCCAGGCACCCCTATTGGACAATTCTTAAAATGAACCACAAAATGTGAGAGTTAAGGACTAATTTTGATTGACCACTTAGTGTTTATTTTCTGCCTTTTCCTTAACATTTTTTTGATGTTTAATTCACTTTTGAGAAAGAGAGAGAGTCAGAGCATGAGTGGGGGAGGGGCAGAGAGAGAGGGAGACACAGGATGTGAAGCAGGCTCCAGGCTCTGAGCTGTCAGCACAGAGCCTGACGTGGGGCTTGAACCCATGAACCGTGAGATCATGATCTGAGCTGAAGTCAGACACCCAACTGACTGAGCCACCCAGGTGCCCCTGTTTTCTCACTTTTTCTAAAAAGTCTTTGCAGGAACTGAGTGCTAAGGATAACTTTTGGTTTTGCACTCCTACACCCTTGACTTTTACATCCTCATGAGTTCATACAGGAAGCCTGTATTTATTAATTAGGCTACTACTGAAATGTTTTCTCAGACCTATTTATTTAATTACCTCTATCTTTACTGAAAATGTTGCCTCATTGAATGTGTAGGATTAAAATTCCATGATGAGGGCCTCCTGGGTGGCTCAGTCAGTTAAGCAGCCGATTTCAGCTCCGGTCATGATCTCAAGGTTCATGAGTTCAAGCCCCGCATGAGCCTCTGTGCTGACAGATCAGAGCTGGAGCCTGCTTCGGATTCTGTGTCTCCCTCTCCCTCTGTTCCTCCCCTACTTGCACTCTGTCTCTCAAAAATAAATAAAGATTTAAAAAAAAAGAATATATCTGGTCTTTCCCTGCCCCCCCTCCCCAGTTCCTGGCACAGAGTTTCAAAAATGCTTGGAATTTCTTGAGTGATAAGAGCATCTTTTATTTATAACAAGTCTGTTCCACCATAACTGAGTTTATGCTAATTAGGTATGCTAACTAGGTCCTCAGTTCCAAAGGAAAGAACTGGCTCCCTCAGAAAGATCGAGCAGGTGAGTAGTGGGTTGGAATTTTCAGCCTGACCCCACAATCTCTTGAAGGCTCCAGACTGAGCTTAAATGGCCAATGATGCAAAAGATTCCAGTAACACTCAGGATATCCAAGGCTCAAGGAGCTTCCTCGTTGGTGAACGCACTGTGCTGGGAGGGTGGTGTGGCGTAACTTCGTGGGGTTAGGGCATGGAGGCTGTGCACAGGGGACTCTGCCAGACCCTGTGTGTCTCCTTCACTTGGCTTTTCCTGAGTTGTATCCTTTTTTTTTTTTAAGGAAGTTCTGCGCCCAACAAGGGGCTCGAACTCATGACCCCAAGATCAAGAATCACATGCTCTACCAACTGAGCCAGCCAGGTGCCCCAGGAGTTGTATCCTTTATAATAAAACTGTGATCATAAGTTTGGTGCCTTCAGTGAGTTCAAGCGAACTGTTGTAGTGAGGTACGAAAGCTGAGGGGAACATGGGAACCCCCACATTTTTAACTGGTCAGTCAGAAGTGCAAGTGGCCCCTGAGACTTGCAGCTGACATCTGACGTGGAAGCTTCTGAGGTGGACAACTTTGCCCCTAACCTGTGGAGTCTGTGCTAACTCGGGCAGTTAGCGTCAGAATGAAATGAAATTGTAGGCCGGCCAATTGGTATCAGTAATTTGATGTCAGAAGAGAAGTAGTTTTATAATGAAGCAAAAATACACTTGGTCCCGTCCTTAAGTTGTGGTTTTAAAATACATCCATAAAATCTTTGATATTCCTCCCTTTAAGAGATAGAGTCCTGGGATTGGGGCGCCTGGGTGGCTCAGTCGGTTAAGCATCTGACTTCAGCTCAGGTCATGATCTCACGGCTCGTGAGTTTGAGCCCCACGTCGGGCTCTGTGCTGACAACTCAGAGCCTGGAGCCTGTTTCAGATTCTATGTCTCCCTCTCTCTCTCTCTGACCCTCCCCCATTCATGCTCTGTCTCTCTCTGTCTCAAAAGTAAATAAATGTTTAAAAAAAAAACTTAAAAAAAAAAAGAGATAGAGTCCTGGGGTGCCTGGGGGGCTCAGTCGGTTAAGCGGCCGACTTCGGCTCAGGTCATGATCTTGCGGTCCATGAGTTTGAGCCCCGTGTCGGGCTCTGTGCTGACGGCTCAGAGCCTGGAGCCTGCTTCGGATCCTGTGTCTCCCTCTCTCTCTGCCCCCCACCCTCCAACTCATGCTCTGCCTCTCTCTCTCAAAAATAAAATGAACATTAAAAAAAATTAAAAAAAAAAAAAAGAATACCTCATGGTCACAAAGTATCCGCTGCTGCTCCATCATTCACTTCTTTGATCCAGGCACAGAGCACAGGCCAGGGCGAACAGACACTTGCAAGCGGAGTAAGATTTCCTTCTCAGAAGCTTTCCCTAAAGTGCCACTCAAATTTCCTTTCACTTCGCGGGCCAGAACCTTGTCACACGGTTATGCCATTTGTCAGAAAGGCTGCTGCACGCAGTTTTTGTTGTTGTAGTGAGACATTGTTCCCCAAACAAAATTAGGGTTTGGGAAATAAGGAAGAAAGGGGATTTTCTACGGGTGGGGTCCTAGCAGTGTCCGCCTAATCTCCTCCTCGGGCCGCTTAGCATCTAGCGCACACTCTTCTTCTCCAGAGAACACGGTTACCCTGGCCTCCGTCTCGTGCAGTGACTGCACCCAGACCCACGTCCAGGCCTTCTAGACGGTGTCCTATTAATCAGGGAACAGAGGTAGTTTGTCAGGGAGCTAGAAGCTGGAAGACAAGTCGTCCGTCCTAAACATGCTTAATAGACCATGAACGGTAGAGGAAGAGACGAGTGGCCGCCACAAAACTCATTCAGGACGGAGACAGCAAGGAACCCAGCCCCATCGAGGAACCAGAACATAGGTCCTGAAGACCGTCTGCCTGGGCAAGGGAGTGAGCGCCTTGTGAGGCCGCCTGGTAACCCGGGTTCTGACCTCTGCGAGCGTCTTCAGAAGCCCTCGTCCTCCACCCTCACAGCTGCTGTGGACACCGGGGACATGTCCCTCCCAGGAACCATGCTTAGGGCCCTAACAGCTGCTTCCTGTTGGCGCGAGACCCTATGGCAAGGCTTCTGTTTTCTAACTTTTGGCGGTATGGTAACGCACTCTACTTGGAGGCTGCTGTTCCTCTGGTCAGCTCCATGTGTAAGTCACCCCAATCCAGAAACTTGCCTCCCCACGGCCTTTTGTGTTGTTTTTCTTGCGAGATGTGTCCTGCGTAAAAGAGTGCATATGGTATCACAGACATTTTTGTTCTTTGAGGTTTTATTTGTCTACTTTGTGTGTGTGGGTGTGAGGGAGAGAGCGAGGGAGGGAGGGGCAGAGAGAGAGAGGGAGAGAGAGAATCCCAAGCAGGCTCTGCACAGTCAGCACGGAGCCCAGCTCAGGGCCTGAACCCATGAACTGTGACACGTGACCCGAGCCCAAATGAAGAGTTGGGGGCTTAACCGACTGAGCCCCCCAGGTGCCCCACTCCTATTTTTTATGAACACTGCTGCCCCCTCCCAAGGCTTTTTTGTGACCGAGTTCTGGTGCACGAGTTCAAGAATTTCTGCAGGGAAAATACTTCCGGGCAACTGCTGGGGAGTGGGATGTGTACAAATTTAACTGTTTCCTGCCACCCTCCTCTATAGCGGTTTGCAGGTTCCTACCACCCTCTGCCCTGTTCCACATCCCACCCAACACTCAGTGTTTTCTGACTCTAAATTTTTTTCCAGGCTGGGGCGCCCGGGTGGCTAAGCTGGTGAAGCAACCTGCTTTTGATTCCAGCTCAGGTCCCGATCTCACGGTTCGTGAGATCGAGCCCTTTGTTGGGCTCTACCCTGACAGCACAGACCCTGCTTGGGACTCACTCTCTCTCTCACTCTCTCTCTCTCTCTCTCTCTCCCTCTCTCTCCCCCTACCCCCACTTTCCTTCTCTCTCTCTCAAAACAAATAAATAAACTTAAAAAAAAACATTGTCCCCCAGGCTGTTAAATTTTCTTGCCATGTAAATTGTTACTTTCCCGACTACTAATTAGATTCAATGATGTTTTTATACGTTGAAGGGCCATCTGTGTTTCTTCTCCTGGGCAATGCTGCCTCACTTCTTTTGCCTATCATTCAATTGAAAGGTTTTTCTTATTCTCATTGATTTATGGGAATGCTTAATATATTCTGGACCCTTATCCCCATGATTACACTTACTGCAATGGGCTTTTTAAAAAGTCTGAACGATGCGGGCCCTGATCTGTTGACCTCTGTGCTGGCTCAGTCCTTCCCCTGTGGCCCCTCCTCCTTGGCCCAGCCCCCTGTGCCCCTGCCTTGAGGTCATTTAAAACAATCCGTTTGGGAGGGAAGGTTCACCCTTAATCTGATTTTCCCGGTGGGTTTTCCCGGTCCTCTGGCAGAAAACTACCTTGTCTTCACTGGAAGGAAACTGAAAAGGCTCGAAGGTGCATTTTCTCATGCTCTGCTAAAGTTGCTTCGCATTCATTTTGCTGCACTCCCTGCGGAAGGGAGAAACTGAATTCAACTGTACAAGTCTCCAAATTACAGGACCCTCAATCAATTGAGAATTCAGGCTGTATATTTAAAAAAAAAAAAAATTGGGGCGGGGCACCTGGGTGGCTCAGTCGGTTAAGCGTCCGACCTCAGCTCAGGTCATGATCTCACAGTCTGTGGGTTCGAACCCCGCGTCGGGCTCTGTGCTGACAGCTCAGAGCCTGGAGCCTGCTTTGAATTCTGTGTCTCCCTCTCTCTCTGCCCCTCCCCTGCTCGTGCTCTGTCTCTCTCTGTCTCAAAAATAAATAAAAACATTAAAAAAATTTTTTTTTTTTTAATTGGGGCGCCTGGGCGACTCAGTCGGTTGAGCGTCCAACTTCAGCTCAGGTCATGATCTCACACTCCGCGAGCTCCAGCCCTGCGTCCAGCTCGCTGCTGTCAGCTTGAAACCCACCGGGGATCCTCTGTCCTCCTCCCTCTCTGCCTCTCCCCGACTCACGTGTGTGTGCTTGCACTCTGTCTCTCTTTCTCTCTTCAAACTAAACATTTAGAATTCAGGCTGTAGGCAGAGTGGTGTTTCCCTCATCTCTGACCAGCTGGCTCTCGCCTGGGTTTTCTCTTTCTTGCAGCACGTAGTTCAAAGCAGTCAGAAGGAGCTGGGCCTACATATGCCAACATTCTGCCCCCTTTCCAACCATGTGCCCTGACCTACTGCCTTGGTGGTACAGAGTCCGGTTTCCAAAGCATCACAGGCAACGATTCGGCCAAATATTTCGCTACCACATAACTAAAGGTAACAACTCTCAGTCTTCCAGCCTCTCACATCTGTACCTTCACAGCCCCAAACCTGACCCTCTCCATTAGGCCGATTCCAAAACTTTAGATTCTGTAACCTGCAGTCCTCACTCTGAGGTATCAGATTAGAATCAATTAATAATATCAATGAAGATTTGATCTGCAATCCAGGACTGAAATGGTGTCTTCATGAGGTTTTTAGGGACGTAGGCTCCTTTTGTATTTCTGCTAAGACGGCATTAAAATGGACATTTAGCCTTCACAAGATGGCTGCCTGAGCTCCGGCCTTCACAGCTGCCTTCAAGGCAGCAGGGAGGAGGAAAAGGCAAGGGCAAAGGAGATTGGTTAACTGATTCAGCTCTCCCTCCCCTTATTCTTTGCTTGGGATTCTCTGTCTCCCTCGCTCTCTGCCCCTCCTCTGCTCGTGCACCAGCGTGTATGTGCTCTCGCTCTCTCTCTCTCTCTCTCTCTCAAAATAAATAAATAAATTTAAATATATATATATATATATATATATATATATATATATTTCTATGAGCATTGAGCCACTTTTAGGTGGGAAAGATGATACTCAGATTTCAGTACTCGATTCAATAGAATATAATGTGGAAAAATGCTATATTCGGTGTGGGGGAGGCAGTGGCCTATCGAAACAAATGTGAAAGAACACTTAATTCACAAAGAAGCTTATGGTAGTGGGGCGCCTGGACGGCTCAGTTGGTTAAGTGTCTGACTCTTGATTTCAGCTCAGGTCACGATCTCACAGTTTGTGAGATCGAGCCCCGAGTCAGGCTCCGCACTAAGGGTGTGGAGCCTGCTTGGGATTCTCTCTCTCTTTCCCTCTCTGTCTGCCCCGCTCTCTCTCCCTCTCTCAAAAATAAATTTGAAGAGGGGCGCCTGGGTGGCTCAGTCGGTTGAGCATCCAGCTTCAGCTCAGGTCATGATCTCACGGTCTGTGAGTTCGAGCCCCGCATCGGGCTCCGTGCTGACAGCTCAGAGCCTGGAGCCTGTTTCGGATTCTGTGTCTCCCTCTCTCTCTGACTCTCCCCCGTTCATGCTCTGTCTCTGTCTCAAAAATAAATAAACGTTAAAAAAATTAAAAAAAGGGGCACCTGGGTGGCTCACTCGGTTAAGCGTCCGACTTCAGCCAGGTCACGATCTCGCGGTCCGTGAGTTCGAGCCCCGCGTCGGGCTCTGGGCTGATGGCTCGGAGCCTGGAGCCTGTTTCTGATTCTGTGTCTCCCTCTCTCTCTGCCCCTCCCCCGTTCATGCTCTGTCTCTCTCTGTCCCAAAAATAAATAAAAAACGTTGAAAAAAAAATTAAAAAAAAAATTTAAAAAAAATTTGAAGAAAAGAAACTTCTAATAGTAATTTAAAACTTCATCAAGCAGGATTATTCCAATTGAAAACACTAAGAAATAGGACCATCAGGAAAACCAAATCAACTTCTGAAGGTACCAAACGGATGTAGGGTGAACTAGATGGAAAATTAGAATCTGTCAAGTTATAAATAGTTTTACCTAAGACAGACATCCATTTCCCCCCTCTCCATTATTGAGGAGTAATTGACAAATATAAGTGTATATATTTAAAGAGTACAAAGTGATAATCTGGTATACATACACGCTGTGGAATGATCACCCAAATCACCATAATTAACATATCCACCACCTCACTTAGTTAAGGACATTAATTATTATTCAATGACAAACCTTGCAAATCCAAAATAAGACTCAATTTCGCGGTCAGGTAATTAATAATCTACCTGGAAAAAAAGGCGAGGCAATAAACTCAGAGTCTAGCCTGTCGTGTATTTCTTGCACGACATTAGCTGCAGACACACTCTGTGAATTTGTGCCCAGCGATTCCTTTTACCGCTGACTGTGGTTCAGGCACAAAGACATTAGGTCTAAACCCGTGTACCGAGCTGAGAATGAGCATTCCCTGCCAGCTGTGGGGTTATCAATAGGCAGCAGGGGACCTAAGGTTCCCTATCTTTGTTGTCTTATCATAATTCCAAATATGCATGTTAAGGTGATTTTGTTCTGAAGACAAAATCTCACCACCTTGAGTAGGTGTCTTATGGTCACAATTTACAATAATAAACGAAACTCCAGCTTTGAAGAGCTGGCCCACGCCACCCCACGGAAGAGACATGACCTTGTGAGCAGGACTGAGGTCGGCTCACCGTCCGGGGAGTTTCTCCAAAAGCCCCACCCACCAACTTCAACTTACATCTCATTGGCCAGAACTTAGTCACGTGGTTAGCTCTCTCTTTGAGGGACCCTGGGAAATGGAGTTGTTAGCCGGGCACAAGTTGCCAAGAGCCAACAAAATCTGGGTTTTGTTAACAAATAAGGAAAGAAAAGATATTTCAGGTGGGCAATCCTAACAAGCTGGGACCAAAAGGAATCTATTTCCTGCAGAATTGTTAGAAGGGATGGAGAAGCAAATGGAGGCAATGCTCTCAAAAGCAATGTGGCTTATTTGGTCCGATCAGTCTCAGAAAATTAACTTTTTCTGTCGCCACCCATTCCAGGAAAATGGATGACCTCTGCCCAGCCTGTCACTCCTTGTCCAACTTTCTTGTCAAGTCCAGATCAGAGCCTTCGATGGGTGTATCTCATGGGTGGGAACTAGGTCACAGTCTGCAAGGGAGGCTGGGAAATGTCGTTTTTTTTGACATCAGGCCTTAACATGGTAGGATTCACCGCTGTGTAAAGCCAGCACATTTCATTGATTCAAGACACATAACTTTTTCATGTTTCCATGTCTCTAAAATTAGGATGCTTCTGGGGGCGCCTGGTTGGCTCAGACGATTGAATGTCACACTTGAGCTCAAGGTTTGGGGGTTTGAACCCCGCGTCTGGCTCTGTGCTGACAGCTCAGAGTCTGAAACCTGCTTCCGATTCTGTCTCCCTCTCTCTCTGCTCCTCCCCTGCTCCCGCTCTGTCTCTCTCTCTGTCTCAAAAATAAATAAACGTCAAAAATTAAAAAAAAAAATTAGGATGCTTCTGACCATCAGTACTGGCTCTTGGCCATTGGCAATTTTGTAACGACATTGGCATTGTTGCATGTTCGTGGGACTTCCTTACAAAGTCAAGAAAGCATCTCTATTAGAAGGGTCGGATGGCCTCAACCATCTGCTTTCCAGATCCCAAACCCTTGTGGCAGCCATCTCTTCCCACTCTATTTGTCTTTATGCACTTATGACCTAAAAAAAGAAGTCTTCTCTCCCAGTGCGGAGGGTTTCTGGAAGATACAGTGACAGACACAATGGTAGGTCCATCCTCTCTGGGGCACGGTGGGGATGTATGCGTAGGAGGGAGAGAGCCCCTCAGGCAGGAGACTCCGGGGTGTAAATGCACAGAGGCAGTAGGGACAGCCTGTCTAAGGAGAGCAGGGGGATAAGAAAGTTCTCGGAGCCTGAGTCCTGCTTCTTCCTCTCAGGAACTAAGGCTCCACAACCTGTCGGACATCTCTAGACTCCCTGGGGAGCCAACCTGATTCAGGTCCCAGCCAGGCACTCTCCTTCTAGCCCAGTGCTTTCTGTCCAGAAACCCCGGGCCCCATCCTGGCTCCAGCTGTACAAGTTTAAGCAAGTGGCTGAAGCTCTGAGCCTTGGTTTTCTCATCAGTGAAGTGGGTGTGATGCCATCCACCTCCCTAAGACATTGCGAGAGTTCAAGGCCATCATGAGCAGGGATGGGGAGTGGGGTGTCAACACCTCGGCTGTGCCTGTGGGAGGGGCTCTCTGAGTGCCACTCCTTGCTTTCCCCATTTCTGTGGACTAACAGCCCCCTGGCAAAGAGGCACCAGATCCGGCCTCCCTGCAGAGGCTGGCACTAGGAACCGGGGACGTTTGCAGAAGGGGGCATAGAGCAGATGACAGGACTCTTGTCCGGTCCCTGGACACAAGGCACTGTGCCAAAAGTGTGTACGGCTGACCCTGCCCAGGGCAACTCGCTGAACGGGGAGTAGGGGATTTCTCATCAGAATGAGGAGACTTGATGGCCCAAAGGACTGGTGGGAGAATCTAGATAGAGAGAGGAGAGTCGGTAGAAGGCAGCGGGTCTCTGGAGTGGGAGGGACTGGGGCTCATATCCAAGCTCCTCTGGTTGTTAGCCATGAGCCCCTGTGCAGGTCACCCGATGTCTCAGACCTCTACGGTCTCATCTGTAAAATGGGCATAAGGGTGTTTACAGGACCATTTGTGAGAACCAGGCAAGCTCGGAAGCATTATGTTCCCATCCACCTCTTGGAACACGCTAAGGGCTGAAGTACACTAGTTATGTGTTAGAACATATCCGCCCGTCTGGGCTGTTTGGTGAATGATAAATGTTAGTGGTGGAGACGAGCTTTGCTTTAAGAAAACCAAAACACTCCTGCCCAAATGTATCAATTTGACTATTTCAATTCCGAAGAGGGACTTACTATTTTTTTTTATTTTGAAAGGTGTATTTTTACTTATTTTGAGAGAGAGAGAGAGAGAGAGAGAGAGAGAGAGAGAGAGAGGGAAAAGAGAGAATCCCAAGCAGTCTCTGTGCTCTCAGCGTGGAGCCCGATGTGGGACTCGACCCACGTGCCGTGAGATCACGACCTGAGCTAAAATGAAGAGTCAGACAGATGCTTCACCGACTGAGCCATCCAGGCGCCCCGGAAGAATTTGTTTTTAAGGCTCTTTTTATTGTGGAATAATTTTAGACTTACAGAAAAGTTGCCAGTCTAACACAGAGAATTCCCATATCCTGCTTGCCCAGTTTCCACCGTTAACATCCTAGATTTCTGTGCACATTTGTCAAAGCTAAGAAACTGAGATTGGTACAGCGCTATTAAGTAAGCTCCAGACTTTGTCTGAATCTGAAGGAGCATCTCTGAGAAGTCACTCTCTTCCTTGAGAGAGCGAGTGAGGCTCTTGACAGAGAAACTGGCACTATGGGCACGCGGGTGACAATGTGCACAATCGGCCAATGGGATTCAAAGGACAAAATGAGGGGCACCTGGGTGGCTCAGTGGGCTGAGCATCCGACTTCAGCTCAGGTCGTGATCTCGTGCTTTGTGAGTTCGAGCCCCGTGTCGGGCTCTGGGCTGACGGCTCGGAGCCTAGAGCCTGCTTTGGGTTCTGTGTCTCCCTCTCTCTCTTTCTGCCCCTCCTCTGCTCATGCTCTGTCTCTCTCTCTCTCTCTCTCTCCCTCAAAAATAAATAAACATTAAGAAAAAAAAAAGGGACCAAACTGTGATTTTGCCAAGCATGCAAGGTAGCAGGGTGTGAGGAAGAGACAACTTGAAGTCAGGAGGCCTCAGTGCGTGCTTTAGTCTGCCATTTAATCTGTATCTGCACAGCTCCCCTTACCCAGGTGCCTCTGTTCCTTCATCTGTAAAATGGGAATAATATTCCTTGCCTGGGGCCCCTGGCAAGGCATGGCAGATACAGGTCTCCCCCTCACACCCATTCTCCCATCTTCCTCAGTAAGAAACTCCTGATTTTAAGCTGGGCACGTGTCCCTCTACCAAGGACTGCATTTCTCAGCTTCCCACACAGCAAGATGAGGCCAGGTGACTAGGTTCCAGTCAATGAGGAGTAAGCAGAAGGGGTATGTACGTCTTCCTTGAAGACAGAAAGTATGCCCTTATTCTGCCCTCCCTCTTTGTGGCTGGGTAGAATGCTGTCATAATGGCTGGAGCTCCGGCAGCCCTTTTGGACCGTGCCACAACCTTGTCAGTGGAAGGCACGAATGGCAAAGAAGGTGAAGGCCAGGTTCCTGAAACTGTAGAACTCCATGGGCTAATTACCTCTAGACCAGGGTTTTCTCAACCTGAGCCCTACTGATATTTTATGCTGGGTAATTCTTGGGGGGGGGGGGCTGTCCTATGCATTGTCGATGTTTAGCAGCTTCCCTGGCCTCCACCCACTAGATGCCAGTAGCACCCCACTTCCTAAGGTGTGACAACTGAAAATGCCTCTAGAGATTGCCATCTGCCAAGGTCACTTTTGGTTAAGAACCACTCTTCTAGGGGCGCCTAGGTGGCTCAGTCAGTAAAGCATCTGACTCTTGACTTCGGCTCATGTCATGATCTCAGGGTCATGACATAGTGCCCGTGTTTGGCTCTGTGCTGACAGCATGGAGCCTGCTTGGGATTCTCTCTCCCCCCCCCCCTTCCCCCCTCTCTAAAATACATAAATAAACTTAAAAAAAAAAAAAAGAGCCTCTAATCTAGAGCAGTTCTATCCAATAGGAATAGTCACAAATGCAAACCACATATTTAAATTTAAATTTTCTAGTAGTCACATCAGAAAAAGTAAAAATAAACAGATGAAATAAGTTTTAATAATGTAGTGTATTTGACTCAATATATTAAAAATACTGCCAGGGGCTCCTGGGTGGCTCAGTCGGTTAAGCATCCAACTTCGGCTCAGGTCATGATCTCATGATTCGTGGGTTCGAGCCCCATGTTAGGCTCTGTGCTAACAGCTCAGAGCCTGGAGGCTGCTTCGGATTCTGTGTCTCCCTCTCTCTGTCCTTCCCCTGCTTGCACTCTGTCTCTCTCTTCCTCTCAAAAGTGAATAAATGTTTAAAAATATTAAAAAAAAATTACTGTCAGGGTGCCTGGATGGCTTAGTCAGTTAAGCGTCTAACTCTTGATTTCGGCTCAGGTCATGATCTCAAGGTTTTAGAGTTCAAGCCTGCATCGGGCTCATGCTGACAGCGGAGTCTGCTTGGGATTCTCTCTCTGCCCCTCCCCAGTTCGCTCTTTCTCTCTCTCTCTCTCAAAATAAATATTTATAAACTTGGGGCACCTGGGTGGCTTAGTCGGTTGAGCATCCAACTTCAGCTCAGGTCATGATCTTGCAGTCGTGAGTTTGAGCCCCACGTAGGGCTTGCGGCTGTCAGGGCAAAGCCTGCTTCAGATTCTCTGTCTCTTTCTGTCTCTGCCCCTCCCCTCCTTGGGCTCTCTCAAAAATAAATAAACGTCCAAAAATGAATAACTAAACTTAAAAAAATTATGGTCTGGGAATGCAAGCTGGTGCAGCTACTCTGGAAAACAGTATGGAGGTTCCTCAAAAAACTAAAAATAGAACTACCCTACGACCCAGCTATTGCACTACGAGGCATTTATCCACAGGATTCAGGTGTGCTGTTTCGAAGGGAAGCATGCACCCACATATTTATAGCAGCACTATCAACAATAGCCAAAGTACTGAAAGAGCCCAAATGACCATCGATGGATGAATGGATAAAGAAGATGTGGTATATATATACAATGGCGTATTACTCGGCAATCGAAAAGAATGAAATCTTGCCATTTGCAACGATGTGGATGGAACTGGAGGGTATTATGCTAAGTGAAAACAGTCAGCCAGAGAAAGACAAAAATCATATGATTTCACTCATATGAGGACTTTAAGAGACCAAATAGATGAACATAAGGGAAGGGAAGCAAAAGTAATATAAAAACAGGGAGGGGGACAAAACAGAAGAGACTCATAAACATGGAGAACAAACCGAGGGTTACAGGAGGGGTTGTGGGAGGGGGGATGGGCTAAATGGTTAAGGGAATGCCTTAAGGAATCTACTCCTGAAATCATTGTTGCACTATATGCTAATTTGGATGTAAATTTTAAAAAATAAAAAATAAAATTAAAAGAAAAAAATTATTGTCACTTATTACAGGATTGGTATAAGAATTGTTGACAGGCTAGGGCACCTGGGTGGCTCAGTTGGTTAAGAATTGTTGACAGGCTATATTGCATTCTTTTATTCATACAAAACCTTTAACACCGGGGTGTTGCAATAGTAACATTCAAGTAATTAAAAGCGAGATTGGTGATGTGCAGTTGAGACTCAGGTCAGAGGGCATGGTGGGTGCTGTGCCCCACCGAGGTCCCCTCCCTGCCAAGGCACTCAGGCCCCTGATGACAGTTCATGCCACCTACTGGGTCCCTCTCCAGGACTCCTCTCCAGCTGAGTCACTTTGCTCAAGGGCATGTCCTTTCCCCAGGGGCAACCTGTGTCTGACCGGCACTGGTGAGTGGGGATGTATCCCTTGCCCAAATTCTGGACAATTCTGAGGGCCATCCCAGCCCCAGAGCTCCCACAGGATCCACAAAGACCTCACAGCTTAACTCACTCCTCTGCCCACTCTGACCCTCACTCACTCCCAGACAGCTTGCTGATCCCAAGAGCACTCCTCAGTAAATGTCCATCGTGCAATCGGCAACAGAGAGGTTAAGTGACTTGCCCAAGGTGACACAACCTGTCCACTCCCCAGAAGTCAGAGTTCACCGGGGCTTACTGTCCCTTGGCCCCTTCTTACTCCAGGGGTCTGCCCTATGGCTCCCCGTTGTTGTATCCCTGGAGAATCACACTGTTTCCTCCCTCTGCACCTTTGCACACATTGTTGCTTATGCCTGGGGAATCACTTCTGTTCCTTCACCATAGAAATCCTACCTCCCTTGGGAGGGTGGGGAGTGGGGGCGGGGAAGCTCAAATTACCCATCCTCTCCTCCCCCAGGAAGCCTGCCTGGGTTAGCCAGCTCTAAAATCTCTAGATGGTTCTAAATCCCTAGTGTGCTTCCTGTAATCTGTGGACACACATGTGCAGTGAGAGCCCATGGGAATTGTTAAGCCTGAAGAGTTGGATGAGGACAGAAGTGGAAGGGGCCAGGAGAATATCCTTTCTGGGCACCACCTTGTGAAATTTGTGTGCATTTCCATGTTACTCCTAGAAGATTAGTTAATTGCGGACCAGACTGTACCAGGGAGTTTCCATTTGAAGCATCCACCACGGTGTTTCATGGCAGCTTATGTCAATCTGGTTAATCTGGCAGCCCATGAGTAGCCTCTCTATGATGTCCCCATGTCAGGTGTAGGACATGGGAGGAATATCCTGCCTGGGAGATTCCAGACGCCGGTCTAGGCTGGGGGTCGAGAGGCTGTGCCAAACAGGACCCAGTACCGAGGTCCAGAGTCAGACGGCTTGGGTTCAATCTTGAATCTCAGGCACCTTGCCTTGGGTAAGTCACTGCAGCATTTGGAGCCCGTGTCCCCTCCTGGGGTAATCTCACTGTAACTTGCATGGGTGCAGTGGGGATTGAATGCATTACATCAATACCTATGCAGAGCCAGAGCTCAGCAGGTGGGAGCTTCCTCCGGGTCCCCTGCGTAGGGCGCTGCGCCTCAGCGGGCCTCCAGGGCTGAGGTGCTGTAAGGAGAGGCTGGCAGGCCAGAGACCGGGGCTACGAGGGCTCCCTCCTGCCAGTCCGATTCTATTTTCTGTCTGGGCCGTGGGAACAGCAGTGAGGGCTGGCCGGGCCTCAGCCTGATGGGGCTGTACACCCTGTGTTTGGGCAACCCCCTGTCCGCCAAGCCTATTGGCGTAACAGTGCCCCTTCTCTCCCCGGAGAGGCTCTCCCCCCAGGAGGAAATCCCTGCCTCTGAGCTCTGCAGAGGCGTCTTACCTAGGCGAACCCGCCAGAGAAATTGCCAAGGGGCAGACCGCGCGTTTTTCTAGTGAGGGGTGGATAGGCAGACACCTGGTCTGCACCTCTTCTTGGCCCTTTGGCCTTTTCCTTCTATCTCGTGGTCTTGCAAACTGTGGCTGCCCCCTTACTCTGTTGAAGCCCCTCCTTCCCCATCTGCCAAAGGGCCCGCAGCCCCTTCTTCCCAGGGCTACTGTGGGAAGTGTCCAGCCCAGAGTAGGTATTCCCAAAATAACAGGGAGGATCTCAGTCCTTCTCCCCTTCAGGGAGTCCAAGTCAGGAAAATCAACAGCTTTTTGGTATCAGACATCACTGAGGTCCACTAGCCCTGTCCTCCCAGTATGTGGACAGCTGGGGTGGGCACCTCCTTTCTACCTACTCCCAAAACGAGCAGTCCCTCCTGTGTGTGTGGGCCCTGAGTGGCTGACGTCGGGGCATGGGGCACGGCCTGTGCAAGGAAAGGTCATGGGGTCTGGGCAGATGCGAGCTGCTTGCTACCCGCAAATACCTGGGGGCATCCGTACCCGCCTTTTCCAATTATTTTAGAAGGGGCTCTGTCCTCTCCAGGCAAAGCCTGTGAAACTTGAATTCTGGAGCCGGGCAAATGTGATCCTTTTCTTTTCTCTCCTGTGCCACACAGGCTGCTGAGGCTTCTGGCTTTTACGTATACTTAGAAATAAATCTATTTCTAAATGAAATATTTCAGATTGCCAAAATACATAAAGTGTTCTTTTTTTTTTTAATGTTTATTTACTTATTTTGAGACAGTGACAGAGAGAGCCTGTGGGAGGGTCAGGGAGAGAGGGAGAAAGAGAATCCCAAGCAGGCTCTGTGCTGCCAGCATAGAGCCCAACGCTGGGCTCGATGTCACTAACTGTGAGATGGTGACCTGAGCCGAAATCAAGTCAGACGCTTAACCGACTGAGCCACCCAGGTGCCCCCATAAAGAGTGTTCTAATGGCCATTCATGTTCCCACTATCCAGCCTAAGGGAGAAATGATTCCATAAATAATGGTAATGGCCTTCGGTTAGTTGAAGGCCCCTATGTGAGCCTGCCTCCCCAGAGGTAAGTCCTCCTCTGAGAATGCTGTTTATTACTTCCTGGCCACATAGGTAAAGACTCCTGTGCAGTATCTAGTGTTATTCTGCATGTTTCTAAACCTGAGAAAGCATATTATACAATGTGTAACTTATACTTGGCTTCTCTCTGCCCTGCCCTTAGGTTTCTGGGCTTCATCTACGGAGTTCTAGTTCATTTGCAGGCTTCCGGAGTCCTTCATCACGTGAACAGGCCACAGATGGCGTAGCTAGCCTCCCATTAATGGACATTTAGTTTGTCTCCAATTTTTGCTATTACAAACAATACTGGGATACATATAATTATACAGACTTTTCCCTCTGGCTAGCATACCTCCTTTCCCCAACCTCGGTCGCCCAGAAACTCCTATGCATTTGTCAAAACCATCCTCGCAGGCATCAGGACCTGGACTTTTCAGGCTGACCTCCTCCCAGAGCAGCTGGAATCCCGGGTGGAGCTGCCAAGAGGTGTTGCCCCTTGAGGACTCTGTGGGGCCCCGGGCTGCTACTCCTCAGGAACAGACACGCATCTGGGCCCTGGTACACTGGCCGGTCTTGTTCCAAGAAAGGAATGCAGGGCTTTAGGATAGGAATTGATGGTAGCCAAAGAGCACGGGTTCTCGAATCTGCATTTTGGGCGAGGCTCAGTGGCAGGGCTCATGTTCCTTTTGCAGCATCTGCTGGTGGCTGGAATGGCGGGGGGCTGGCTGGGCTTTGATCTCCAATGGGGTGGTTGGACGCTCTACACGGTGGTCCAGGATTCCAGAAAACCAGAGGCAGAAGCTGCCTGGCCTCCTAGGGGCCAGCCTGGAACAGGGCCAGGATTATTTCCACTGCATTTTGCTTTTGCCCATGCTGTGTGCTCAGTTGGAGACACTTCTCCAACCCCCACTTCACGGATTGGCCTAACTTCCATCTACCCATCCATCAGGAGACATCACTTTCCCCGGGGACTCAAAGCCCTCCCTCATATTCCCAGAGCAGCCTGTACTGCCTTGATCACACTGCACTGGAATTGTTGCTTTCCCAAAGGCCTCTCCAGGTAGAATGCAAACTTGCATCCCGCGCCATGCCTGGCACATGGCAGGTGCTCTGGGCATATTTGTCCAGTGAAAGGATCCAGTAAAGGGTATGCTCTTTGCACACTACCCCAGAGAGCCTCCCATTTAGATGCTGCACTTGTCACGGACCCTGAGACAGAGCTTAGCGTTCAGGATGTTTATTAGGAAGTTTCCTTGAGATTAATACCTGTGTAAGAGATGGGAAGGAAGCAGGAGTGGACTGAGGGAGATCCCTTGGGAGGAACCCAGGACAGGTTTGCCTGCCCCTAGGCGTGTCCTGGGGCTAAATTAGCCCATCAGCAGAAGATGGCCAGACTTTCATTCTCCTGTCTCAGTAGTCATTGGGATGTAGACCACCCCTACCTGGGTGTGACCTTGGGGGAGGAGGCTGTCTGCAGTGGAGACTATCCCAGAAGGGGCTGATGGTTGGGGGGCTATCTGCTTACGGCCCTCTCTGTGGCTCACACAGTAAGTCCTTCTTTGGAGGGGGACTGGAATGACACGCTTTTGTTTTCCTCTTGGGATAGAAGAACATCTTGGGGGGGGGGGCAGGTAGTAGTCCCTGAGAGCTAAGAGGAAGTGCCTTGCCAGCTGTGACCTGTGGCTGGAGGAAGAGTTGCTGTGAGAGCAGAGTACTGACATCCATGCCTGGGGGAGCTGGAGTTTCACTTCCAGGTCTTCATGGGGCTTCATTCCATCAACACTCAGAACGTCCACCTCTTCTGTGCCAGGCACTGTGACTTGTAGTGGGGGGGGGGGGCGTCTGGGTATCACTTGGGTGTGAATCATGTCTCTATGACCTCCACTCCCTCCTTTCTGACCACTCCCCCATTACCCACTGTCTACACTTCTTCCAGACTGATCTTTCCAAAAAGCAAATCACGTATTCAACTCTCCTCCTTAAACCGTACTTAGAAATCCCAGCTCCGCGCGGGCCAGGGCATGCCAGGCCCTCTGTCATCTGCTCCTTCCAACTCTCTCACCTTATTTCCTTATCCCCTAGGTCACCCGGCCCCAGACATGCTAAAGTGGATCTGCCTTGGCAATTACTGCTGCCCTTGCCTTGGGCCACTTTCCCTCCAGATGTTCAGAGAGGCTTCTTCCAAGTCTGTAAGATCCAGGTTCAATGTCACCTCCTCCAGGAAGCCTTCTCTGATTACACACTCGATGCACTTTTTTTTTTTTTTTCATATTTATTCAACAAATATTTATTGAGCACTCACTATGTCCCAAGCACTTTCCAGGCCGAGGGGATATTCCAGGAGTTGGACTCCGGGCCTTGCCCTCTTGCAGCTTATATGCTAGTGGGAAAGACAATCAATCAATCAACGAAGATAAAAGGTGCCACGATTTCAGAGTGTAAAGTGCTATTGAAAAAACACACACACACACAAAACAAGAGCAAGGTAAGGGGGGCGAAGAGTGTCCGGTCGGGGTCGTCACATCCAAGCAGCCTCCCCCACCAACCACGGTGCAGCTGTGCGGACACGCCCTGGGCGCGGAGTCAGGAGCGGCGCGCGGAGGAAGCCCGGGAGGTCGTCGGGGCGGCGGCGAGGGTCACCTGGGCCCCACCCTCGGCTCCAGGCCGCCGCCGCGCCGCCGCGCGCTCGCTCCCGGGAAGGGCGCGCCGGAGCGGGTCACCCAGGTGCGCGGCCTCCGGGAGCCACCGCCCCGCCGCGCGGCCTGGGGGGGCGGGTCCGGCCGTGGCCCCGCCCCCGGGCCGTCCATAAATGCGCCGGGCCGGCCGGCACCCCGGGTTCCGAGCGCGGTTTCCAGCAGGCGGCCGGACGTCGGCGCGGCCCGCGGCCGATTTGCTGCCACGCCTGGGTCGCGGTGGGCGCGGAGCCGCAGCCATGCTGTTCTGGCACACGCAGCCCGAGCACTACAACCAGCACAGCTCCGGCAGCTACCTGCGGTAAGGGCCGCGCCGCCCCGGCTTTACGGGCGCAGCCCGCGGGGCGCGGCCGGGGTCGGCGGGCGAGGCGCCGTCGGACGTCCCGGGGCGGGGCGGGAGCCGCAGGGCCCCGGGTCCCGAGCGCCCTCGCCGCGCCCCGGCCTTCCCGCTGTCCGCCCTTTGGGGACTGGGAGGGACGTCGCCAAGGTCCCGCCTAGGGACTGACGGACCCCGGCGGGGCCCGTCCTCCCTCGACGACCCTGGCGGACGCGGAGCGCACACCTGCTGGCCGCAGCCGCCCAGTCCGGCCGCCTCCCCCGTCTCTCCTCTCCACGCTCGCGCGGGAAGAGAGAGGAAACTTCCTGCCGTCTGTCTGGTGCCCGTCGCGGGGAAGTCTGGTCCCCTGCTCTTTGCCCCTCTCTGCCCGGGTCCTTCTCCGAGCCTCGCGCCCTCTCCAGTCACCTTGGGCCGCGGGGCGAGCGAGCGGCGAGGGCGCGCTTCAGCCTCGCGCGCCGGCGGGCGGGGGCTCCGAGGAACAGGTGGCCCCCTCCTTCCAGGTGGTCTTGCGTTATCGGCCTGGGGCCCGCACGTTTATTACCCTTGATGGAAATCTTTCTTCTTCTGCAGGGACTTGACTAGTGCTCTTCAAAGGGAAAAGTAAGTCGTGCTTGTTTTTTTCAAAGTTCTCTCCCATCCCCTTTGAGGAAGTACGAGCCCCGTTAGCTTCGGTTCCTGGAGGATTGTTTTTCCCTGTTCTGCAGCTGGCTGGGCACTAATGGGCAGTCATTTCATTTTCTGAACTCGCCTGAACCAGCTTTAGCCTGTCTTTATTTCCATCCTAGTCACGGTTTATGAAATGTGCCTAATTTAACCCAAAGGGCATTTGGTATGGGCTCAGAGAAAGTGAGTCGTGAGACCCAGGGAGAGGGAGTCGCTGGCACTGGTAGCCCTGAAGTGAGAGCCATTCTGAGTGCCCCCCTACCTCCCCCCTCGACTTTTTTTGCCCCAAGAAGTTCTCACTCAGATGTAGCAGTCCACGTTATTTGGAAATCCTGGCTTCTGATAAGTATGCGTCCAGTAGTCCTCTCTGAAGCCATCACCCTTCTGGAAGCAAGGAAATGATTGGGTTTAACTGATGTGTCTTCTGTTCCTTATTCCTGGGTCTGAGTAGTAGAAGGTGGCAGAGTGTAGCCTCTTAATTGAGGAATGATGGCTTCCCTGCAGACCCCGATGATGTCATCCGAGGGAAGCTGCTGGGGGAGGGTGTGGGGGATGTCGGGAGTCCGCTGGGGGTTGTTAGACCCTGCAAAATTGTATCCGTTCACCTATATGAACCGCCACCGTGGAGTCCCTTTTTATGGTACTGTGCCATGTGGTTACAGTTGTGGTGTTTTGGCCAAATTTTAGTTTGTGGCCATTAAATATGTTGCCGTATCTTAAAAACAAGTTTGAAGGTGACCTTGAGTGGAATATGAGTGTATTTAAAACTTCCTGGATACTTAAAATGTCATCCCATTAGGGAATAATGCCCCACTGTGTAGGAGGCTCTTCTACTGAGATGGAAATTTGTCTGTGGAGTTCCTTAGATACCTTTTTAGGATTTTGGTGTTGTATTGGGGGTCAGGCGGTGGGGTGGGAGTTGGGGTGCAAGGTGCCCCAAAGCCATATTGGTTTCTGGGGTCATTTTGGGGGCACGGATAAAGAAACATTTGGTCCATGGTATTTATTTTATTTTTTATATTTTTACTTCGCTCTTTGGAAGCTAGGGTTTTCACCCTTATAGAGGCTGACCTCGGTGAAGGCCAAGGTGAGGGTCAGTGACTATTGCCACTGGTTCCCGCAACTCCAGAGTGAGCGTCTTGTCCTTTTCCTTGGTTTTTATATTTTATTTTTGGTCTCCTCACGCTGCACCACTTGTGCAAATCGTCTGACCTTACCAGTAGTGGCCTTTACTCTTTTCTTCCTTTTTCTGTTTGATGTTCTCGTGACTTTTATTCCTTGGCAAATAAGGATGCCAGGCTTGAAACAAGTTACTGTTGAGTGATGGTTCTTACCACCCCTGCCTTTTCTTCTTCCTTTTTTTTTAATTTAAAGGCAGCAGGCGCATGGATTATTAACTTAACATGGTCTGGGCAAACATGACCTTATGCAATCCCCAGGTGAGCAGGCCTGCCTGCTTCTCTCATGTTCCTAGATAACCACTTGGGCTGGGAGTGAGCGCCAGTCTGGCAGAAGGAAAGTGCGGTGTTCGGAGGGCCAGGACAGCACTGCGCTCCTGTCTTTGGGCTGCACATGGTGGCCCAGGAGGCCCCCCCTGCTCAGGAGAGTTTCCAGGTGTGCTCTGAGCCAGACTTTAATTCCCGCGAATGGTTTGGCATTGCTCGGGTGTGTGCCGGGTTTGTGTTTTAGAGACTACTGGTTTATTGTGTCGAACGAGGAACAGATTGTACCAGTGACTCTGGTTTATATAGTGAAGCGGGGTCAGTGGATCTGATTCATAACCCGGGACACTCAGAGGGAGGAGGGTGATCAAGATAAGGGCCCCAGGGCTTTTTTGGCACTGGTTTCCTAGCTGCTTGTAATTTAGAGGTCTTAAAGCCACTCCTGCTCACAGGTCATTCGCGTTCTCAAGAATTTCTTTTTCCCTTGTGAGGACACTTCAACAGTACGTCTAGATACAAGTCCTAGGCTGATGTGAGACTGATTTTTTTTTTTTTCTTTTGGATAATGTCAGGGGGAGTTGTTCAGAGGTGGAGGAAAAGAATCTGAGCATCTTGATGTTTTCCAGTTGGATAAAGAAAACTGAATTAAAGCCAAGGTCTTTCCTGCTTGTTTTGCATTTAGGAGATGCTGTATGACCCTTAAAATTATGAGTCGACTGTCCTTTTTTTTTTTTGAAGAGTGGTGGTGGTAGGGTGTCACCTGAGCGAGTGAAATGCAATTCCTACGTGTTTGCATAGTTTACGGAGCCCTAAGGACAGGGGTGAATTGGCCCGAGAAGCCACCAGTGAATAGAATGGCTGACTTAAAAAGTTACAGGTTTTGTTCAGATTCTTATGCTAAAAGCCAGCCTTCCTAAGGAGCAGTCTCCTGTGGATGGAAACCATGTGGCATTTACAGTTTACCCCACTGCCGCTGGTCCCTGTGACACAGAGAAGACTTCTGTAATTTGTAGATAGTAGATAAGTTTGCATTTTTGCCTCCTTGATTCGATTCTGTAAATCCCTGCAGGGCCACTGGGGACAGGTGTATTCTGTTGGAAACCTGCCTCTCTGAGCGTTGGTGACTCGGGGTTCAGAAAGCTGAGCCAGCACGCTGCCCTGCATTTCGCTGCGCTGCCCTTGGTGCCCCTGGTCAGGATCCGCTTGTCCGTCGAGGCTGTGTCTTGGCCCTGGGGCTCCCGGGGGGGCCCCATGCCTGACTGCCCCCTCCGTGTGTTGCAGCGATGTGCTCGCCCTGCCCATCTTCAAGCAAGAGGAGCCGCAGCTGTCCCCCGAGAGTGAGGCCCGCCTGCCGCCCCTGCAGTATGTGCTGTGTGCTGCCACGTCCCCGGCCGTGAAGCTGCACGAAGAGACCCTGACCTATCTCAACCAAGGTAGTGGCTGGAACGCGGGGGCCGGGGCAGAGCCTGGGGGCCGGCGCGACCTCCCGGGAGGGATGGGGAGTCGACCTGAATGACCCCCTTCCGGCTTCCTTACCTTGTCACAGTGGGGTTAGTCGGGAGGGGCTGTCGCGTCAGACACATTGCATTTCCCAGCCCTGGGACCTCCCTGAGCCTCTATGTCTTCATCTGCAGAGTGGATGCAGCAGCTGTGTTGTTATTCAGGCCAGCCGAGGGGTACTCGCGGTTTCTTGTGCACGCCCTCCGTGGGGCAGGTGCTCAGCGATCCGTGGCCACTGGTGTGATTACTGTTGACTGTGACCACGACCGATGTCCTTGCCTGGACGTAGATGGAGCACGTGAGGTATAGCGGACCTGCTGTCCTTTCTGGAGCCGCAGCAGGCCGTGGCGGGAAGACTGGCCCCGTCCTAATGCGCCACGGGGGCTGGACCCCGCACATGCCAGACGGAAGCCCTGTGTGGTGCTGGTGACAGGGCCGTGCACGCGTCCTGGGAGAAGTGGCGTGGGCTTTGCAGTCTGAATCTCAGGTCCGTGACTTTGAGCTGCCTTCTCTGTGCCTCCGCGTTTTCACATGGAAACCGAGAAGTGTAATTTTGGGACATTCGAAAGGAATGAAGTTGTTCTAAGTGTCTGCGATGATAACGGCTGTTGGGCTGCTGATTGCCTTTATCAGGACACGTGGATCAGCGTCCCAACAGATGGCGTTTTTGCGGTTTCTGTGTGAGCCTGTGTGTGTGTTTATTGAACTTCCTTCCTGGGTCACCTCCTAGACACCCCGGCATCAGGTGGGTTCGCTGACCCTGTGTTTCTCCGTGGGGAGAGCAGAGGGGCAGGGAGCACAGCCGTTTCGGTGGGCCTGCACTGTCCTGCAGGGTGCCACGGCACTTTTGTCTTACGTGGGCTGCCTCCTTTCTGGAAAACTTGAGAGTCCTGAATTTGGAGAGCCAGCCAGGGGTGGAAATGCAGCCGGATCTTCGGGCTGTCCTCTGCTGGCTGGCCAGCTTCTGGCCGGGGGGGACCAGCTGAGTGCTAGCAGGTGGCTCTGCGTCTTCTCCGGAAGGAAGCAAGCCCCCTCCCATGGTTGACATGACCCAGTGGAAGGGCATGCCTGTTCCCCTGGGTGACTCCCTGGCCTCAGCTGGTTGCCAAGCCCAAACTCGGTTGCAGTAGGGGGCCTGACTCAGTCTCTGACAGTATGAGGTGGCCATGGTGAAGAATGCCTCTGGGCTGGTCTGTGGAGGGGCTTCCGCCATTTTCCTTTCTTTTTTAGAGAATGTCAAATGCTACAAACTTGTGTACCTTTGCTTTCTTGTCTGGGCCTCTGCTCTTTTGTCTCAAGGTAGCCTGGAGAAATTGGCTCCTGTTTGCTGAGCTTTGAGTCCCGGGGCTGGTGTTGTTCTGGTCTTGTCCTGCGGTGCTGAGGAGTAAGTGGTTGGGGGCCACGAGTCTGGCCCGGGACACTGAGTGTGCACCCGCCTCCCTGCCCCGACTGCAAGGCCTTTGCCTGCCTTGCCTGCCTTCCCTGCACCCCTCCCCCCTTTAATCAGCCAACTTTGGACCATGTTTGGCAGTCCGCATACCGGGCCTTTTTTAAGAGTTTCTCCTTTGTTCAGTGCAGAAAAGTTAAGAGGGGAAAAGAGTTGCCTCATGGTCTTACTATCCTGTGTCAGTTTGGTGTATTTACTTTAGATACATTTTAAGTTGCATTTTCCTGATAATTAAAATAACACGTGCTCATGATAAACAATTTGGATGATTTAGACAAGTATAGGAAGAAAATGGGAAGAGAAAAAATGTGAAATCTCCTAATTACACCTGAGAACCCCTGCTAACCTGATTTCCATGTGTATTTGTGAATGCATCTTTTAGAACTGTGACCCTACTCCAGAAGTATGTCTGCCTTTCATTTTTTTTTTTTTTAATGTTTGTTTATTTTTGAAAGAGAGAGAGAGAGAAAGCGTGGCACGTGAGCAGGGAAGGGGGGGGGGGGGCGCGGAGACAGAATCCGAAGCAGGCTCCAGGCTCTGAACTGTCAGCACAGAGCCCGACGGACGTGGGGCTCGAACCCACAGACTGTGAGATCATGACCTGAGCCAAAGTCGGATGCTTAACCAACCAAGCCACCCACGTGCCCCTGAACTTCTCTCATTTCATTCGAAATGCTTTGAGAACCTAAATTTTTGTAATGGTTGCAAGATATCACATGTTCTAGGTCTGTTGCTTCGAGCAGTGTCATGGATGGACACTCAGCTTTCAGTTGCTATCTTTGTGTGAAATGTTGATTAAAAAAAAATTAATAAATTACCTTCGAAGTAGGATTACTGGATCGAAGCCTTCTCAGCAGAATGTCCCAGCAGGGCACATTTTACTGTCTTTCCCAATATTGGATGTTGTGGCTTTTCATCTGAATAGTGAAACACGGAACTTAAAGCAGAATTTCTGTCATTGTGGTTATCGTAAGCTAGTATTCGTCAGTCGGTGTGGTCAAATATTTATTGTAAAATAGGTTTCTGGATCTTTTACATTTCTCCATCAATAATGTTCATGTTCCTTGTCCATTTTTCTATTGGGAGGTTTATGTCTCACTGATTGTAAGAGCACATCATATTTGAAAAGTATCAACTTTTAGTTGCTATATGTTGCAAACATTTTCCCTTGTTGGCTGCCAGCCGTTTATATTTATTGGGTGACAATTATATTTATGCTGTGGGATCTGTGTCATAATTTTTTTTCTGTGTAAAAATTTATTTGAAATGTCTATTGTAAAATCTTTCAGTCTCTTAAAACAGTTTTTCTTCTATGCTAAGAATGCCCACCCACCCAAAAATCACTTAGTAGTTTCCTAAATTTCATTTCATGGTTTCCAAGTTGTAACACTGAAATGCACTTGCAATATTTTTTGAAACTTAGTAATTAGGCGTTTAATGATATTTTGGATTATTATTACTTAACATATATATATATATTTTTTCAGCCTTACCAGTGAGATTTATACTGTCACATTACATTTGGAATTTATGATGTGATATAAAGGTCTAACTTTGTTTATTTTTCTAGATAGTTAAGCTACTAGTTATTGCCTAGTTTATCCTTTTCTCACTGGCTTAAAATGCTGCTTTGGAAACATTTAAAAAAGCTATATTCTAGGGTATTGGTCCAGAAACAACGCCTCGCCCCTTGTATAGGTATTTGTCCTGTAGCTCAGATATTCATTGATTCTTGCCCCATTTCACACTGACCTGTTTATTGTGGCTTGGAAATTATTTCCCTATTTGAGTGTAGAAGTCCCTTTAATCATTTTTCTTAGTTCCTCTTGATCATATTCTTACAGATGGATTTTACAACCACTGAATCTCCTTGGTATACCTTTTTTCTTTTTTTCACAGCGATGAGATGATACACTTTATGAAATTGTTTCTTGATTTTATTAAACACTCTTCTTGTAATAACATTTTTTTGTCACTAAAGCCTCTTTAACCTCATTTAAAGTGTTTGCATATTATTTCACTATTTTTTCTTGTTATTTAGGATAGTATAGTGGCATCACTGCTTGAAGAAAATATACAGTGTAGTGTTTTGCTTTGTTTTTTGTTTTTTGTTTTTTTTTTTTTTTTTTTTTTTTTTTTTTTTTTTTTTTTTTTTTTTTTTTTTTTTACCATGTTTCCCATAATAGAGTGGAAACTCTGAGGACAGAGCCACGTTTTATCTTTTTAAGTGCTGTATCCCTGCCATTAAGCTTGGTGCCTGTGATACCGAAGTAGGTGTTCTATCGATATTTAGAAAATTAAACAGTAGGCATGATTTACTTTCCATTCTATTTTTCTCTCCTCTCTTTAAAAAAAAAAAAAAATTAAATGTTTATTTATTTTTGAGAGAGAGACAGTGAGAGCCAGGGAAAAGCAGAGAGAGAGAGGGAGACACAATCCGAAACAGGCTCCAGGCTCCGAGTTGTCAGCGCACAGCCCAGTGTGGGTCTCGACCTCACGAACAGGGAGATCGTGACCAGAGCCGACATCGGACGCTTAACCAACTGAGCCACCCAGGCGCCCCTCTTCTCTCTTTGTTGCTGTTACTAATAATGCTGAACTGATTATCTCTTTCAGTGTCTTTTATTTAAAGTAGTCTATACTTCTATGTCATAGGACACATTGTCACTGATTCAGTTAAAAACAATGGTTTTGATACGTCATTTAAAACCTTTTTGGTTAATTGAAAAGTTAGATATTAATGGTATTTTTTTTTAATTTTTAAAAATTTTTTTATTTTTTTCAGTAATCTCTACACCCAACATGGGGCTCAAACTCACAGTCCTGAGATCAAGAGTCACCTGCTCTTCTGACTGAGCCAGCCAGGCGCCCTGCTATTAACAGGATTTAATGTTTATTGCGTTGGCTCTGTGATGTCTGTTGTACTATTTCTGAGGCCACGCCATATCCTCTTCCTTAAAATGGTATTTTTAAAGCTCTGAAAACATGAAGGGATGCTCTGTCTGGAAGACATTTAAACCATCAGATGCTCATTTCTCCGCGTAGTGTCAGGACAGTGTGTTCCATATGGATGTCTTCTCACCAAGCCTAATGGCTGATTTTATATATGGTAGAAATGATTTGTAAACAATGTAGGTCTTCTTCCTCTGACATGGAGTCCTAAGAAGTGGGTGGACAGCTGTTGCATGGAGGTCTGCAAAGTCCCAGATCAACCTTTTTGTCAGTGGCCAGATCTTTCCTGAAGGCTGGAGCCAGAAGGCTGGGGTAGTGGGAGGAGTCAGGGAGAACCGAGGAAAGAGAGCCCCAGGCAATTTGTGTAGGGATTTCTGGCTTGGAGATAAGGAACAGCTTTGCAAGACTGGCTTGTTTTGGAGAAGACTTTTGGTGTTTCCTTATGAAGAACTCTTGAATCTTAAATATAGTAATAGATTCTTACGGGAGTCATGAATGAACTTCCTGTCCTTCGGAATGAGAGGTGGTTTAGTGCAAAGAAAGAAAAGCCACAAGCAAAGGCAAGAATGAAGTGTGTGTGTGCGTGCAGGGGTGGGGTGGGGGTGCAGTTAAGCACACTGTCTATCTTGAAGAACCCTAAGTGGTTTAGGTTAACTAAGGTTGGGGGAACATGAAGAGTTTGAATGATACGGCTGGAGGGGTAGACCAGATGGCCGAGTTCTCCAGCTGCCTTGTGAAGGCTGAGCCATTGGGCAGACACCTGGGCAAGTTACTTAACCTCTCAGTGCCTTCAATTCCCCATTTATAAAATAAAGGAAATAAAGTCCCTACAAAGAAAATGCTACTATGTGGACAAAATGGGTTAATACCTGTAGAGCCTTGAAAGGGGTGTCTGGCACATAGTAAGCACTCAAAATTGGCCATTATTAATAAATAGAAACCTGTTTACCCTAATTCTCTTTTTGAGAGAGAGAAGGTGCAAATGAGTGAGGGACAGAGAGAGAGAAAGAGAGACTCCTACAAAGGTAGATAGAGAAGTGGGGCTCACCTGAAGCAGGGCTTGATCTCCCCCGATGTGGGACTCAAACTCACAAACCATGAGATCATGACCTGAGTGGAGGTCAGATGCTTAATGACTGAGCCACCCCAGCGCCCTTTATCCTTTTTGTAATTCAAAGATGAACACAGGTGGGTTCTAGAGCTAAGAATTGCAAGGTGGGAGCTTTGGGACAGATTAAAGGCAGGAAGGCCTGCTGAACTTTTCTTTTCTACATTCACTGTACAACCAGATGATAGACATAACCTGGAGGAGACATTTCCTACACAGGCTGTTAAAATACCGTCTTTAATTTTGCGATTCCAAAAGGTATTGGACCCCTCCCTAGATGATGTCAGCTGTTGTGTCGACGATTGCTTTGCTTGGATCCTCAACCACGTAAAGCTTTGTGGAGGACCTCCGCCTTTAGTGTGATACTTTGTTCAGCCCTGTAGAATTTACAAACTCTTTCTGATGTTCTCTTTTGAATAATTCTCCCAAAATGTATGATCCCCATATTACAGGTAGGCTGAGAGAGGCTAAATCTGCTTCCCTCTCCTGTGTTAGGCAGTTAGGCAAGTCTGGGGAGTGGTTGAGCAGGGGTGTGATAATGAATGGAGTTCTGGAAGGTGAGAGGTGTTTTTTTTTTTTTTTTTTTCCTGGCCTGGAACTTCCTACAAGGCAGGATTCTCTGCTGGGCACTTCCGGGAGCGATACCTGCCACCTGGTACTCCTTATGCAGTTCTCAGGATGAGTGTGTGAAACTTGGAGGGGAGACAACTTGTGGAGGAATGGAAGGGGGTAGAAAATGCCTCCTTGAGCAGAAAGCATAATCAGTTGCTCTTCCCCTCCCCTCCCCCCCCTTTCAGGCTCTCCACCCACCCACAGTGACCTGACGGAATGGCCAGGGAGATAAGAACTCTGGGCGGGGAAGTCTTGTCTTCCAGCTCCAAGACCAAGAATGAATGGCTGCAGTCTTTTGACCAGCTTCTGCTCTAGGGGAAGTCACTTAATCTCTAGAAGCCTCAGTTTCCTCACCTGTGGGATGGAGATGGTTTCATTTTTGTGTTGCTCTTGAGAATTAAGTGAGCAACAAGAATCTGGCAAGTGGTAAGCAGAGTTATGTGTCCCCTGTCCCCAGTTTTTTTATTAAAAACATTTTTTTATTAATGTTTATTTTTGAGAGAGAGAGAGGGAGACCCAGAATCTGAAGCAGGCTCCAGGCTCTGAACTGTCAGCAAGGAGCCTGATGCGGGGCGTGAACTCACAAACCGTGAGATCATGATCTGAGCCGAAAACAAGAGTTGGACGCTTCACCGACTGAGCCGCCCAGGCGCCCCTACTTCCGTTTTTTTAAATAATTCTACCCAGCACGTCAGTGAGCCTTCATGTTCACATATCTTTGTGCTTAAGCAGGGGTGAGACTATCTGCAGGATAAATATCCAGAAATGGAATTGCCGGCACAAAATTTCAATAGATATTGCCATACTGCCCTGCGGTGAAGGTGCACTTATTTTTACTTGTGTGAACAATAAGTACTAAATAATTGTTTAGTTCTCCCTGCCGTATCATCTGTCCCTTGATTCGACCACACCTGGAATATAAAGTCCTCAAAGGCAGAGCCCTGGTTCACTGCTGCTCCTAGTTCAGTGCCTGGAATACATGACTTCTTTGAGTGAATGAAGAACCTCCATTCTTCTGTACCTTTGCCAAAACATTTTCACCTCAAAAACCTTAAAGTAGGGGCACCTGGGTGGCTCAGTCAGTTGAGCGTCCGGCTCTTGATTTTGGCTCAGGTCACGATCCCCAGGTCGTGGGATCGAGCCCTGCTTTGGGTTCCATGCTTAGCATGGAGCCTGCTTAAGATTCTCTGTCTCTCTCCCTCTGTCCATCTCCCCTGCTTGTGAGTGCACGTACACATACATACTCTCTCTCCCCCACCCCCCAAACCCACTGAAAAACCCACTTAAAGTAATGGGGAAAGCATAAGGTATTTGTGCTGTAATATTTGTGTCCTTAATGATACTGAATACGTATTTTATTTTTGAATGTTGTTTTTAAGTAATCTCTATACCCAATGTGGGCTCCAACTCGCAATCGTGAGATCAGAAGTCATATGCTCCACTGGCCGAGCCAGTCACATGCCCCTGAATCTGTATATATGTTTTTTGTTATTTGGTTTTTACTATTCTGTTTGCTTTTCATGTGCTATATACCTATTTGTCAAGTGGGCTTTTTATCCTTATTTATTTGTATAGGCTCTTTGCATATTTGGGATAACGCGTTAGAAATATTTTTCCACATTTTTGTTGATTCATTCTTCATTCATTTGTTTGCTTGTTCTTTCTTTTACATAATATAGGTTTTTACAAATTTTCATGGGATCAGGGGGTGCCTGGGTGGCTCATTTGGTTGAGCATCTGGGCTCAGGTCATGATCTCGCAGTTCTGGGGTTCAAGCCCTGCATCACATTGGGCTCCGCACTAACACGGAGCCTGTCTGTCTCCCTCTCCCTCTGCCCCTCCCCAGCTCATGTGCTCTGTCTCAAAAACAAATCCACATTAAAATTTTTTTTTTTTGTGGGACCAGGTTGTTGGATTTTGCCTTGATTCGTTTTGTCCCATTCTTCATATCCCATTTAGGAAATATCTTCTCTACCTCAAGATTTTGATTTATTCACCTGTTTTTAAAAAATGTTTTTCCCAAGTCTTTGACACTGTGGCATTTGTGCAGGTGTGTAAAGAATGAAGTAGGAATCCACCTCCATTACTTCCCAGGTAGACATCACGTTGTTCCTCCGTAACTTATAAATATGGAGCCTTCACGTAGTAGAGCTCTGTGCAACCCTAAAAAGCATTAGGCAGATCCGTGCATTCATCCATGAAAGATAGCCAGCATGTGGTGTCAAGGTTAATAAAGTCTTTCCCTTTCTTGGTAACATCAGTTTGGATGACTCTATTCGTTATCCTTTCTTAGTATCTGGGTGGCAGATGAAAAGCTGGGATGTGCCCGGGTTCTGGTTCTGGCTCTCTATTCTTTCCCAGCTTACTGAACCTATTTTCAGCCTGTGCTTTCTACAAAAAACAGAACACCCCCTTTGGGTGTTGTTTGGAGAATTAAATGAGATATTTGTTGCTGTTTTTTGTTCTTGCCATGCATGGGTACTTTACTTTGGGTACATAAAATTTAGAAACCGCGTAACATAAGTTAAAAAGAAAAAAAAAAAACCTCACGGAACAAATGCTTTCCCAATAGTCAATTCTCCATGATTAATCAATGAATGGGTATGGTTGTTGTCGGTTGGTTCTTTGTTTCTTCATTGTTTTTAAAATCATGGGCGTTTATTGACATGAATACAAGGTTAGTTGGACAGATTGTTCATCTCAGCTCAAAGCATGTAGAAATGATTTTTTTTTTTAATTTTTTTTTTTTCAACGTTTTTTATTATTTTTGGGACAGAGAAAGACAGAGCATGAACGGGGGAGGGGCAGAGAGAGAGGGAGACACAGAATCGGAAACAGGCTCCAGGCTCCGAGCCATCAGCCCAGAGCCTGACGCGGGGCTCGAACTCACGGACCGCGAGATCGTGACCTGGCTGAAGTCGGACGCTTAACCGTCTGCGCCACCCAGGCGCCCCGTAGAAATGATTTTTAATGTTTCAGAGGTCTCCTGGTCATGTCAAACTTTAGTGGACCAATTAAGTTAAAATATAACACTGTACAGTCTACTTCCAGAGCGTCCGATGAAATAGGAATGATATAGTCATAAGAATTCTCTTAATACCGTCTATATTCTGGAAACACTATATTAGAAATGAGAACAATTCTACACCAGTTCAGTAACCTGGTAAATGAAACAGGCCTCCATCAGAGTTAATTAATTACTTTTTAAAGTTTATTTATTTTGAGAGAGAGAAAATGAGTGACGGAGGGGCAAAGAGAGGGGGAGAGGAAATCCCAACCCATCTGCACTGCCCGCATGCCGCCCGATGTAGGGCTCACAAACCCAACCGTGGGATCATGGCTTGAGCAGAAACCAAGAGTCAGCTGCTTAACTGAGCCATCCAGGGCCTCTAGAGCCAATTTAAAGAGAGAAGACACCTCAGGTGACCTGCTGTGCTTGTAGATGTTTAGAGATTGGCTTCTGTGAATCTGAATCCAATCTGCCCATCCCCCTGTGTTCCTCCCTCACAGCTAACCCCTCCTGCTCCGATGGGGGCCTGATGACTAAGGGGATGTCCTGATCTATTTAAAATGTAGGTGTTCTTGTTTTTCAAGCGTTGGGAGGCCAACAGATAAGGAGACAATTACCATTGAAAGATAGCTCCTACTCCTCAAGAGAAGGGGGCACACCCCACCATGCAGGGGGGTACCAGAGTCCCTCAGGAGGCAGAGAGATTGAGGGGAAAAATCTGGATGGGAGCCTTTACTGTGGTTTCTAGGAGAAGGAATGGGCGAGGCAGAATAAATATGTGTAGGAGTAGTTCTGGGGCGTAGGGGCTCTCCCAGCTCTGGTACCCAGCTGGAGTGGCCTAGGCAGGAGAATAGTGGCCTGGAGGGAAAGCTCTGGGAGGAGGTGGTTGGGGTGTGGTCTGTGGCTTGCTCGGTTTGCATATGAAAGCCACACACAAAGGCTAGTTATTTATAATCTGAGAACTGTCTAGCCCTAGGAGGGTTTGCGTCAGCAAGGCCCCAGATACCAAAGCATCCGGAAGCATGATTAACTAATTAATTGAGTTTTAAAATGTTTATTTATGTTTTGGGGGGGGAGGGGCAGAGAGAGAGAGAGAGAGAGAGAGAGAAAGAGAGAAAGAGAGAGAAAGAGAGAAAGAGAGAAAGGAAGAGGGAGGGAGAATCCCAGGCAGGCTCTGCACCCTGGGCAGACCCAGGGCTTAGTCTCCCTACCCTTGACATTAGGACCTGAGCTGAAATCAAGAGTCTGCCGCTTAAATGATTGAGCCACTCAGGGGCCCCAGAAACATGGTAAATTTAATACGTGACCTTGGGCGCTGCCCTGGGCTGCAAGTGGAATGGTGGGCACAAAGGAGCTATGTGAGAAAAGCTACATTTCAGACTTAGAGTCAGCCAGTTTTTTCTTAGTTGTCTGAGCTTCCTCTCAGTCTGCACAACCACCGCAAACTTTCTTGAGCCGTATTCTCACGGGAGCTGGTCTCCCTTTGCTCTCTCGGGGCCTTTGACCGTCTCCCGGTAGGAGCCACAGTCTGGATGTGCAAGCCTGATGTTTCCATGCACCTGGGGAAACCTCCCTGTTTCTCAGCAGTAAGTTTCCTCCTCCATGGTTTTCTGCAGGGTTGCATGTCCTGATCTACATGCACTCGGGCAGCGTAGACTTTGAGCAGCGGCTCTTTGAATCTCCCTTGCTACCTGTGCATTTCCGCACTGGAGAGCTGCCTGCTCTGGTCGCAGACCTTTGATTTGAACCTCAGGCGCTTTGTGCGCTTAATTTTTGTTGTCACTTATGAAATCCTCTGTTTCTCTCTCTAGACTTTGTAGGGAAACGCGAAGAGCATCTCTGAGTTTCTTCAAAATGACCTCTCATCGTCTTGGTATCTGTCCTGTGACTCTTTGTCTGATGTCAAGGTGCTGTCATTCGGGTAATCTCTAGGCAGAGCCGGGAGTGTGTCATCTCAGAGATTTTGGCTGGTTTCCTTTGTCATCACTGTCCTGTTCCCTTTGTGTGTTGTTCTGCAGTCACTTTATTCTTTTTTTAAAATTTATATCCAAGTTGGCATATAGTGCAACCATGGTTTCAGGAGTAGATTCCTTAGTGCCCCTTACCCATTTAGCCCATGCCCCCTCCACACGCCCTCCAGCAACCCTCTGTTCTCCATATTTAAGAGTCTCTTATGTTTTGTCCCCTCCCTGTTTTTTATATTATTTTTGCTTCCCTCCCCGTATATTCATCTGTTTTATATCAAAGTCCTCATGTGAGCGAAGTCATATGATATCTGTCTTTCTTTAATTTTGCTTAGCATAATACCCTCTAGTTCCATCCACGTCATTGCAAATGGCAAGATTTCATTCTTTTTGATTGCCAAGTAATACTCCGTTGTGTGTGTGTGTATATATATATATATATATATATATATATATATACACACACACACACACACACACCCCACATCTTCCTTATCCATTGATCCATCGATGGACATTTGGGCTTTTTCCATACTTTGGCTATTGTTGAAAGTGCTGCTAGAAACATTGGGGTGCATGTGCCCCTGCGAAACAGCATACCTGTATCCCTTGGATAAATTACCAAGTAGTGCAATTGCTGGGTCGTTGGGTAGTTCTATTTTAATTTTTTGAGGAACCTCCATACCGTTTTCCAGAGTGGCTGCACCAGTTTGCATTCCCACCAGCAATGCAAAAGAGGTCCTCTTTCTCTGCGTCCTCGCCAACATCTGTTATTGCCCGAGTTGTTACTGTTAGCCATTCTGACAGGTGTGAGTGAGGTGGTATCTCACTGTGGTTTTGATGTGTATTTCCCTGATGACGAGTGATGTTGAGCATTTTTTCATGTGTCGGTTGGCCATCTGGATGTCTTCTTTGGAGAAGCGTCTATTTATGTCTTTTGCCCACTTCTTCACTGGATTATTTGTTTTTTGGGTGTTGAGTTTGATAAGCTCTTTGTAGATTTTGGATATTAACCCTTTACCTGATATGTCGTTTGCAAATATCTTCTCCCATTCTGTCGGTTGCCTTTTAGTTTTGCTGATTGTTTCCTTCTCTGTGCAGAAGCTTTTTATTTTTGATAAGGTCCCAATAGTTCATTTTTGCTTTTGTTTCTCTTGCCTCCAGAGATGTGTTGAGTAAGAAGTTGCTGCGGCCAACATCAAAGAAGTTTTGCCTGCTTTCTCCTAGGGATTTTGATGGCTTCCTGTCTTACATTTGGGTCTTTCATCCCCCCCTTTTTTTTTTTTTTTAATTTTTTTTAATGTTTATTTTTTGAGAGAGAGATAGAGCACAAGCAGGGGAGGGGCAGAGAGAGAGGGAGACACAGAATCTGAAGCAGGCTCCAGGCTCTGAGCTGTCAGCACAGAGCCTGACGTGGGGCTCGAACCCACAAACTGTGAGATCATGACCTGAGCCGAAGTCTGGCGCTTAACCACTGAGTCACCCAGGCGCCCCGGTCTTTCATCCGTTTTGAGTTTATTTTTGTGTATGGTGTAAGAAAGTGGTTCGGGTTCATTCTTCTGCATGTCTCTGTCCAGTTTTCCCAGCACCACTTGCTGAAGAGACTGTCTTTATTCCATTGGATATCCTTTCCTGCTTTGTCAAAGATTAGTTGGCCATACGTTTGTGGGTGCAGTCAGTCACTTTATTCTTTTACCTGCCCTCTTGAGCATCTTTGTGGGCAAGAAGCTTTTTAGGCTCTCCCGAAGCTGACCATTTTTTTCAAAACCAATCACTATTTCTGTCAGTATTCAACATTCTTCTGGGATATTTTTAAGGTGTCTTTGGCCTCAGTCACTTGGGACCAGAAGGGTTTTGATGCCTCTGCCAGCGACCATACCATGTCTGTCCTCGCAGACGAGCCATCGTTACTCCATAGAATGAAATTTTAGGGGACTCGCTTTTCTGTTCTCTCTCGAGGAGGTCTCCCATACCCCCGGTGAAAAGGTGGACTCGTTCGTATCTTTGTTGTGTGCTGCCGAGCACAGAGTTTGCAATGCCAGAGGACTGGCACCCCGTTGCAGGAGGCTCTGGGGGCTTCTGTAATGCATCCAGTCCACTCACTGCCTTGACGTATTCTTTAACTTGGGCAGAAAGTCTTTTGTTTTCCTGCAAAATACCTTGGCTTTTTACTGTAAAAGCAATCAAACCAGCATGTACCCAAATTCCCGGGGAAACCTCAAACAGACTTGATCCTAGTGCCCATAATTCAGACAGCCTCAGCAGAGCACTGTGCAGCTGTCACATGGTCAGCAGCAGTGACATTTATGTGGTCATCAGCAGGCTCTCCCTGGCACCAAAGGGCACTGCTGCTGGCCAGGGCCCTGAATGTCTTACCCCTAAACCATACAAGCAGTAGGCAACCGGGACAGACCATCAGGCTGAGGGGACAGGGTACCCAGAATGAATAAACTCTGGTCACTGCACAGGTGGACAAAAGTTTATAATTTGTATGGTACGTCATACTTAAGTGCTGGGTGTATCACTGGGTCTCAATAAACGTTAATTCCCTTCTGTTAAGTTTGGCTGTTTTCCACAGCTGTGTGGAAGGGAGGAGAGCAGGAAGGGAGGTCAGGGTAGGACCAGCTTAATCTGGTCTCTGGATTGATTGATTGATTGATTTATATTTATATTTTGTTTTTTTAGATGTTTATTTTTGAGACAGAGTGTGCATGTGGGTCTGTGTGTGTGTGTGTGTGTGTGTGTGTGTGTGGGAGGGGCAGAGAGAGAGAGAGAGAGAGAGAGAGAGAGAGAGAGAAGGAGACAGGGACAGAGGATCCGAAGTGGGTTCTGAGCTGTCAGCACAGAGCCTGACGCAGGGCTCAAAATCACGAGCCTTGAGGTTATGCCCCGAGCCAAAGTCAAGACGCTCAACCAGCTAAGCCACCCAGGTGCCCTTGGCCTCTCTGTTTTTAAATGGTTTTATTGGGATGCAGTTCACATACCATATAATCCACCTACTTAAAGTACACAATCCATGTTTCTTAATATATTCAACTAAATGGATCATACCACCACCACTATTAATCTTAGAATGCTTTTGTCCCTCTTAAACTCTGCACCTGTTAGCAAGCAGACCGTCTCCATTTTCTCCTTCCTCCCCACCTCCAGCCATAGGCAGCCACTATCTACTTTCTATCTAAAAATTTGCCTGTTCTGCATACTTTCTGTTTAAAGCATTATACAAATGGTGGTCTTCTGTGACCGACTTCCTTCTCTTAGCATAATGTTTTGTTTTGTTTTGTAAAGATTTTATTTTTGAGTCCTCTCTCCACCCAATGTGGGGCTGCAATTCACAACCCCAAGATCAGGACTCGCATGTTCATACCAGGCGCCCCTGGTATGTTTTCATGGGCCGTCCGTGTTGTAGCATGGATCGGAACTTCATTCTTTTTCATTGCCATGTAACACTGGTGTGTGGGTGGGCCTTATTTTATTTGTCCATTCTTTCGTTAATAGACGTTTGGGTTGTTTCCACTTCTTGGCATATTATGAATATGCTGCTATGAATATTCATGTACAAGTGTTCGCGTGGACCTGTATTTTCATTTCTCTTATGAATGTATCTAGGGGCAGAATATCTGGGTCATATGGGGACTCCATTTAAATATTTGAGGAACTGCTAGACTGTTTTCCAAAGCAGCTGCCCCATGTGCTAGCAGCATACAGGAGGATTCTAGTTTCTTCACCTCCAGCACTGATTATTGTCCGTCTCTGTGGGTGTAAGGATAGGATGGCTCTTCTGGTGGCCACGGTGGCTGTCTGCTGCCATGTCCCCTGGCATGGAGCAGGGGACCTCAAGGCATGGCCACAGCCTGGCCGCAGAAGCAAACTGAAGCCAGAGGCTCGAACGCCATGAGAATTCTCCGCCTTTCTTGTCTGTTCCTCTCTGGGGATCTGCTTTATACTCTTTCTGCCTACCAGCTTCCCGGCTTCTGTGGCCAGAGGGCAGACAGTAAGGCCCACCAAAAGCTCCTGAGAACATAGGCCCTCAGCCCAGCCACCCAGAGGGGCTGGTGGTCTCATTCCCTGCCTGTGGTTTGGCATTCCCAGGGCGGGAACCATTGGCCAGGCCAGGTCGCATGCTCACCTGCCAGGATGTGGCCAAGAGCCGGGCCCTCTGTAAGCATGGCTGCTCCCACCCTCTCCCTTTCTCCACCCTCAAGCAGTTCCTTGACATGGTCCCTAGGCGCTTGCTCTTCTGGAAGGCCTGACGGTGAGGGGAAAGCACAGACGGGGACTACAAAGTCCTTCAGCTTGCCAGAGGCTGAGAGAGAAAGTGGGGCTGCCCCAGGGCCAGAATGTTGGGGGTTGGGATAGGAGTGACCAGGAACTCTGGCTCCTACCTCCAAAATCTTGGCCAGTAAAGGGCATGTGGACACGTCAGCCCAGGATATGGTGCAGGGCAGGTCTCGGAGGGGAGGGGACCGAGTGAGTCACAGCTCTGACCTGATCTTTGAGATTTGGTTTTCTACTCTTTACTGTTCTTTGTCCTAGTAGTTTACCATTCGTACCCCTGCCACCTGAACAGGAGGGGACCTATCTCTCCACACCCATATCTGGACTCTATGTTTTCAGCCTTTTAAACCTTTCTAAAATGCATATAGAAAATAAGCTCCTTATTTTAATTGGCATTCACCTAATTTCTCATAACTGTTACGAGTGTAATTGAACATCTTTTTATATGCTTACGTTTCTTTTACAAAAGACTGGCGGTTTATATCCCTTGCTCATTTTTCTGTTGCCATTTTGCTTGTTGCTCTGCAAGAACCGTCGTGTTAAGTTGAACCATAAGCAGTTACCACTTACTTTAGCTTACCATTAAATTCACCAGTTAAATTGAAATGGGTTGACAATCTGTAGTTACTTATTGTTCATTTTAATAGAGTAAAGATTCAGTGTAGCACTGTGGCTGGACGCCAGTTCAACATACAAAAATCAGTGAATTTCCTATGAACCAGCAATAAACACACAGGAGACAAAATAGGAAGAAGATAGGCCAATTCCTAGCTTATGAGCATGACCATTCCTGGGTCCCCTCGAGGTCTGCTGTCCACAGTTGTAGGTGGAACTTGGGAATCCAGAGCATTTTGGGAGGGAGAAGAGAATAATTTTAGATTTAAGGAAAAGTGTCCGAGGGGATGAAGAGATACAAAGTGTCAAAAATTGTACCGATATTCTATACAGCTTCCCATAATGTTAACATCACATGTACACATGGTACAGTGGGGCACCTAGCTGGCTCAGTCAGTGAAGCATGCGACTTTTGCTCTCGGGGTCGTGAGTTTGAGCCCCACAGCGGGTGTAGAAATTATAAATAAATAAACTTTAAAAAAATAAAGAACTTCATAAGCTTTCTATAGTTTTCAGTGGAAAAAAAAAAATAAAGAACCACGGCACAGTGATTGAAACCAGGTACTTCCTTTGGTGCGATGCTCTACATCTCTACTCATCTTGCATTTTACCACTGCCTCTGTTGCTGACCTTTTCTGCTCCAGGATCCAATCCAGGATCCCACATGGCATTTTGTTGTCTGGTTTTCTTAGTCCCCTGCAACTGGTGACAGTCCCTCAGTCTTCTCTTGTCTTCCATGACCTTCAGACTTAAAGAGTGCTTACTGGTTAGTTATTTGGTAGAATGCGCTCAATTTTGGTTTGTCTGATGTTTTTATTTTTTTTATTTTTTTTTTAATGTTTATTTTTGAGAGAGAGACAGAGTGTGAGTAGGGGAGAGTGAAGGCAGAGAGGCAGAGTGGGGGGGTGGGAGTGGGGCACAGAATCTGAAGCAGGTTCCAGGCTCTGAGCTGTCAGCACAGAGCCCGATGTGGGCCTTGAACCCACGAACTGCGAGATCATGACCTGAGCCGAAGTCAGATGCTTAACTGACTGAGCCCCCCAGGCGCCCCTTGTTTGATGTTTTTAAATAATGAGATTGAGGTTTTGTTTTTTGGCAAGAATGCCACAGAAGTGACATTGTGCCCAGGCTAGCGTATCCTGTTAGGGGTTCATGATGCTGATTTGTCTCATTGCTGGTAGTGCTGGCCTTGATAAGTTAGTACGTCGGCCAGGTTCCTCAGCTGTGAAGTTGGTATTTTCCCCTTTGTAATTAATAGATACCTTGGGGTGGAGGAGATTGTTGGAGACTATGCTGATACCTTGATTGTCCTCAAACTTACGCCCACTCTTAGTTGATCCTTTGGTTGATCGTTTTTGCACCAATTTCTACTGCAGCATTTGCTTCGTGGTGATTTTCTTTATTTCTGTTTCTACATTTAGTAATTGGAATGCTACTGTCAGAAGGAGCTTTTTCTTCTCGACCGTTAATTTATGCACTCACTGATCTATTGCATGAGTACGGACCTGTGGATGTTTATTTTACTCTCTGGGTTAAAATTCAGCATTATTGTTTCTGAGCTCTTGTCCAATTTGTGCCGGTTGTGGCTAGTGGGGGCTCCTTCCGATGGGCCTCCGTGACACTTGGACACGCCTCTCTCCTTTTTCTGAGCCTGCTCTCACTTTTGGTGCTACAAGATGAGCCTCTTGCATTTTGCCTGCTCTGGCCCTGGAAACAGCCCCTTCTCTAAAGAGTTTCTAGGACACGGACACCTTTACTCTGTACGTACGCACACATACTTCCTGTGTGTGTGTTCGGGATCCATTGTGTGCCGGGCATGATGCCTAGTCCCTGACACGAGTGGCTGTGAGGAGGTTAAGTGCCCTGTCCAAGGTCACACAGGTGACAGGCCATCACGATCAGGACCTGGGTGTGTTGATGGCAAAGCCTTTTCGCAGAAGCCTGCCTCGTGTCGACACATTGGCATGGTAGTGCCCACGTGCAGGTGACGAGACAAACTCCTGTGCGGGACACGGTGTGTGCGGTGTTAATGCTTCCTCCACCTGCTCTTGCTACCCGACGGCTGGCGGTCAGCCCTCCCTTCTCAGAGGTAATGACGGCCTCCATTATGTTTTATATGCTATTAATTACCCAAAGCAGTAACTGTTGGAAAGTAAACAACCTTTAAATCTTGGCCGGCCCGGGCAATTGCCTCCTGTTCTTGGGAACACTGTGATCTGGGCAGGAGGCCCTGCACCGGGTTCCGCTCACTGGGCACAGCCGCTCCTGAGGGAGCGCCTGGTGGGCACGGCCTGGGGGAGGCCAGCAGGGCTGGGCCTGCTCTGGGCAGCAGGGGTGTCCCCCACCTGCCCCCCCCCCCCCCGACGGTGGCAGAGACACTCAGGTAGCCCTGGTGGGGTCGCCCCAGGGCGTGTCCCAGTGTGGCTGCCTCCTGGCTGTGTGACCTTGGGTGGCCGGGTCACGCGGTGCGCAGAGCTCTTGTGAGGGCTGCAGGAGTCCGTCTGTGCAGCACTGAGTGCAGTGGTCAGTGCATGAGTCGGGCTCAGTACCTGAGCGCATTTCACGCCCTTTCGCAAATGCTAATCGTGACTGGTACTGGTTGAACAGTTACTGCATGCCAGGCTGCAAGTACGTTATCTCATTCAGTCTCCCAACCACTCTGCAAAGGACATTTTGCAGACGAGGAGGGGAAGATTCAGAGAAAGTCATGAACTTGCCAGGATATGGGAAGGTCTAGGCTCAACGCCAGTGCATCTGACCTGACCCCGGCTGCCCTCCCCGTTCTTGTCTTGGGCCAGGCCACAGGCTGCTGAGACTTTGCCATTCACTTGCAACGTCACCTTGGGTACATCAGTATCTCTCTGGGCCTTGGTATCCTCCCCTCTAAAATGGGCACAGTCATAATGCACTGTGGGTTGTCAGGGTGGGCTCTCAGAGAGACGCTGGGCACTCCCTGTGTCTGCCCTTGTGTGCACGTGTTTGGTGTTCTGTTTATTGGATGAAGTCTGTTTTCCCCAAATGCCCATCTGTCTGGTTGGGTTTTGGGTACTGGCCTGGCACTGGGAAAAAGAATACCAATCATTGTTGGGCATCTGTTACATGCCTGGGACAGTATGAGACACTCCCTACTGTTTGTTTCATGTTTTTCAAATTCACATGTAATATATTTCTAGTTTTCAACAGCGTTAATGCTGAAGATGTATATAATTTAAGAGGGAAAGGTCCTTTTCTGTCAACTGTTAGATACGTATATTAGACTCAGAAATATAAGGGGGCATGTATAACAGTTAAAAATAAAAGTGCAGTTACATCGTGAACATGTTATTCAGCAACTTTTTTGATGGGGTATTTGCATCATAGACTGTGTGTATCCACAGTATTGATGGGTATTGTCAAAATACCCAATAGGCTGTGATATTATCTGTCCCACCTCTAGTGTGTTTGAGAGTCCATGCCCATATTTTGTCCTTTGGGGATGCTAGCAGTCGGTTAAATTTTTGCCAGTCTGATAGATGAAACTCGCATTGCATCATTGCCATTTGGCATTTCTTTGACCATCAGGGAGGCTGGGCATCTGTTCATGTTCTTCTTGGTGTGACTGACTAGTTCCAGCTCTGTTAATTGCTTTAAGGAATTAAAAAAAATTTTTTTTTTAATCTTTATTTTTGAGAGAGAGAGACAGAGACAGAGTGTGAGCAGGGGAGGGGCAGAGAGAGAGGGAGGCACAGAATATGAAGCAGGCTCCAGGCTCTGAGCTGTCAGCACAGAGCCCGATGTGGGGCTCGAACTCAGACACCATGAGATCATGACCTGAGCCAAAGTCATAGGCTTAGCCGAATGAGCCACCCAGGCACCCCTGCTTTAGTAAGGGAACTTAATATCAAATTCTGCCACCATTAATTCTGAGCCTGTCACATGCCACTACTGTACAAGAGGGTGGAATGTGAATGTGTGTGTGTGTGTGCGCGCGCACGCGCAACTCTGGTTCAGGTAAACCAGTAGCTGGCCTGTCCTCAAGAGCTTCCGGTCTAGCTGAGGACCTCCAACTTAGGCATTGTGCAAGAAAGCCACGGGGCAAAGCTGCGAAGCATCAAAAGAAGTTGGGAGGGAGGGAGAGGGAGAGGTCAGCAGAAAGAGTGAACATTATATAGAAACTCGAATGTCAATGTCTATAAATAAAGTTTTATTGGACCACAGCCACACCCATTCACTCATGTGTTGTGTATGGCTGCTTCCTTGTTCCAGTGGCAGAGTCGAGTAGTTGTGACAGATAACGTTATGGGCCACAAGGCTGAACATAGTTACTATCTGGCCCTTTAGGGAGAAAGTTGGCTGATGCCTGGGCTAGAAGGTGTTAGATATTACGGGCTGTGAGGGACGAGGGACTGAAGGTCTGTTGAGCACTTGTCTGGAGTGGGTGCAGTGTAAAGTGCCCGATGTATATTTTCCTTGGAAGAGAGGTTGCTTTTGTATCCCATGTAGTCCTTGCCCTCCTGCTTCCATTTCTGGTAGTGCTCCTGCAGGGTGGAGGCGAGCAAGGGCAAAGGGGCAGGGCGGAGGGTGGACATAGTCTTAAGGGTGGGGGAGAAGGAGGGTTCTACACCCCTTGGAATGGCGTCTGGGCCCACTGGGCAGGGTCCTAACCATTCTTGGGGAGGGTGGCCCAGTTCCCTACTGAGCCTCAGCTGGGGGCCCCCCCCGCTGCTTCCTGGGAGCTAAAGCTGGAGTGCCAAGGTGCTAGGGGTCACCAGGGCTCTGCTGGTTAAGGTGGGGAGGTGGATGTGAAGACTGTGACCGCCCCTCCTCCAGCTCAGGCCATTCCTGGCCTGGTGGCCACCTGCTGACGGCTAGTTTACATCACCAAGTGCCAACCCTGGGGCTCCTTCCCTTTTAGCCTTTAAAAGACCTTTAACTGCTCCAAAGTAGAGGGTGGGGGCTGGGGATGGTAGAGGGCATTGCCCTGAAGACTTTGGGGGAGGAAGGACCACCATCCCCTGGTAGGGCCCTGGTACATCTGCCTGTGTTCTCACTACAGGGGGGGCGGGGGGTTGAGATCCAGCCAGAGACCTATGTGCCGCTCTCCATTAGGGGCGCCTTCAATCCGCCAACAGCCTTCTGCCCCTTAAATACCGGTGTCGTCCACATTTTCGAGACCTGGAAACTGAGACTCACAAACGGAGTGATTTACCCATTAGTGAGTGGTGGGTCCGCCTATGACCCCAGGCTCCAGACACGTTCCCAAAGTAGTTTTGGGAGCTTGCAGAAGAACACTGGCAGATGCTTATCTCTGTAATTTTTCAGTTACTGTTTGTTTCCGGTATGTGATTATGATTGTTCTGTATGCAGCTCTGACACACTTTTCGAAACTAAGTTTAAAAAGTGAGTTGATTAAATAAATAGCATCCTCACTTACAGGCAGTTTATTTCAGTGGCAGAATTGTGGGGTAAATGAGGGTGGTGAATGCTGTCCCCGCTAGCATCTTGGTACGCCCTGCATCCAGCGTGTCACTGGGCACAGAGCGGGTGGCCGTGGGGGATGCAAGGGTGACTGCTGAGTAACGGAGCCCAAGGGACCCTCCCTGTGAGATGGGGGTGGGGAGTCAGAACACACATGATGGAAATGCAGTGCAGATGACAGCTGGCTCCCAAGTGTCCTGCCTCCACCCCGTTGTTGTGTGTGTGTTTTAATTTCAGATCGATTGAGGACTACAGAGAAGAAGAGAACACATACTTGTGTGCCCAACACAGTTTGCAACCTTGCCAAATTTGCTCCTGATTGTCCCTCTTTCTAATGCTGTTGCCTTTCTTCCCTCCTCAGAAGCAAAACCACTTGTGAAATTGGTGTTGGTTTGAAATGTTGGTGTTGGTTTGAATGTCCACGCAGATTCTTAATTTTTTTACTGCCTTGCGTAGTTAGCTATCAAATTAATGGCATCATTTTTTGTGTCTTTTTTTTGTTAAAAATTTTTTTTAATGTTTATTTTTGAGAGGGAGGGAGACAGAACATGAACATGAACAGAGAACATGAACATGAGAGGGGCAGAGAGAGGGGGAGACACAGAATCCAAAGCAGGCTCCAGCCTCTGAGCTGTCAGCACAGAGCCTGACGCAGGGCTCGAACTTACAAACTGGGAGATCAGACCTGAGCTGAAGTCGGACCCCTAAGCAACTGAGCCACCCAGGTGCCCCATCACTTTCTGTGTCTTTAAACTTAATATTAAGTAGTTTCTTATGTGTCACCAGATACCTTTTTTAAAAAACTTGTTTATTTTTAAGTAATCTCTACACCCAACATGGGGCTTGAATTTACAACCCCGAGAGTAAGAGTTGCATGCTCTACCCGCTAAACCAGCCAGGTGCCCTTACCATATACCTTTTTTGCTTACTATTATGACTCTGAGATTTCTCCATGTTGGTGTGTGTCACTAGAGTGCTCATTTTAAGTGCTGTGTGCACTTCCATTCTAAGTCAAATAATAGAATCAACGTATCTCTTTTCGTGGTGCTGGATAGATAGGTTGTTGACAGTTTCTCCCCGTAATGAGCGATGCCACAGTGAGCAAGTTTTGTCTGTCTCCTGATGTACATGAAGAGCTTCCTTAGGATATGCTTTTAGAATTGGATTTGCCTGACTGAAGGGTTTGTACATCTTTCATGAAACCTTGTTGCCAGACCCTTCTCCAAAATGGTTGTATCAGTGTAATGCTTCCATCAGCAATGCCCAAGAGTACCCATTCTCTACCTTGTAATCGGCACTTGATATCATCCGACTGTAATTTTTGCCCCTCCGATGGATGGAAGATGGTATCTTACCTTACTTTGCGTCACCCTGCACACTTGTAGAGACCAGCATCTTTTCATGTGCATGTTGATCATTTTCTCTTGCCGGAGAGTGATCATTATGACCCAGTTTTCCAGGTCAATCCCCACTTGTAGAGACCGTGTAATTATTAACAGCACCCTTGGCGTTTTCAAAAGTGTCTGGGTATAAATGTTATCATGGTTTTCCTATATAATATAAAGGGCATCTTTTTTCCTTTGTGTATTTGTGTCTACTTTAAAAAAGATCCTTTCCTACCTCATGGTCATAAAATAATCTCATATGTTTTTCTAGAAACGTTAGGTTTTGCTCTTATTTTGGTTTTCATTAACTTAGAATTATTATATACGGTATGAGGTAGCCATGTATTTTTTCCATATGCATAACCACACTCTTAAAAAGTCTGTGTCTTTTCTCACTGTCATAGATCACGTTTCCAAGTGTCTACAAGTCTATTTCTGGCTTTTTTATTCTTTTAGTCTGTTTGTTTCCATGCCAAATTACATGATTTTAGTGATTATAACCTTATATCTTCAGAGTATTTTATTTTATTATTATTTTTTATTTTATTTTTTAAATTTTATTTATTAATTTTTTTTAACGTTTATTCATTTTTGACAGACAGCGTGAGCAGGGGAGGGACAGAGAGAGAGACACAGAATCCGAAGCAGGCTCCAGGCTCTGAGCTGTCAGCACAGAGCCCGATGCGGGGCTCAAATCCACAAACCGTGAGATCATGACCTGAGCCAAAGTTGGATGCCCAACTGACTGAGCCACCCAGACACCCCCCCTTTTTTTTTTTTTTTTTTTTTAGAGAGCGAGAGAGAGAGCAAGCACGAGTGGGGGAGAGGGGCAGAGGGAGAGAGAGAGGATCTTAAGCATGCTCTGCACTCAGAGCAGAGTCTGACACGGGGCTCAATCCCACGACCCTGGGATCATGACCTGAGCTGAAATGGAGTTGGGTGCTCAATCGACTGAGCCACTCAGGTGCCCCAGGAGTTATTTTAAATGGAGCGGTATTTTAAATGGAGTGTTTCAGGGAGACTAGTTTGTCATGAGGAAACAAATATCAGACCTCATGCAACAGTGTGGTCACATGTCCATTAGACTTTGAAGGTGCATCTTGGTTTAGCAGGTGTATAGGATATTAGGGATTTAAGCCTTAAAGGAAGGGGAGGGTTTAGGTGTGTGGGAGAAGGTCATACAATAAGATGAATATAAAGACATTCAGGAGGAAACATAAAGTGGACTCCTTGAATGTTAGAACCAGAAGGGACCTTTGAAGCCACTAGAGACTGTATGCGGTAGTTTGGCTAAGTGATCAGTCTTTGGAGTCTGATAAGCCCAGGTTTGATCTTCACCAAGATTCTTAACGTCTCTGGATCTTAATTTTAATTTCCTCATCTATAAAATGGGAGCAGTGATGGGTTTTCCTCATAGGACCGTTGGGGGGACCAAATCCAATAATGCACGTGACAGGCTTGGCCATGTCCTGGCATGTAGCCGTACAGAAACTGAATGATAGTTACTTATTATCCTATTTCCTTGATTCTAGGGCCAACTTCTCTTTCTTTTGCCACATTTTACAATTTTGGAATTAGAACAGGCTTTTACCTTCATTTCCTGTAGTGCTTGTTTTTCTTCCCAGGTTGTTTAGAATGTGGGAAACAGAATATTTTATAGACCAGGAATTGGGGCCAACATGCTGTATGCAGAATCCACCCTCCAAGTTGATTTGGTCATCCTAGGAATCCTCTCTCTTGTTGATCCTAGAGAGAAGAAGGAAGGGGAAAAAAACCCCATCTTAACTTGGGATGGGGATATATACCGTGACATGCTGTAGCAAACTGGTACCTCCCAGGAAAGAGAGAATCATGTAGAACTATAGATGTCCCCCGCCCAGTGAATGACACCCACCGGGTAGGATGCGGTAGGATCTGGAAACATTTAGTGTCTGCTCCTGGCTGTGCCAATTGTGCCCAAGTCAGGGAACCTATGCCCCCTCCTCTCAGTGGGGCCCACGACCCCAAGCTGCCCGAGTCACAGGCTGTCTGACCTGTGCTGAGATTCAGGTGAGTGAACACCTGAGCAGATGCTGCCACCACGGGAGCACCCAGTGACTGGGAGCTGCCAGTTACTGTCCCCCGAGGCACGCCTCTCCCCTCCTGCCAGCTTGCCTCAGTTTTGCTTGGGATCGCTTTCTCATTCATTCATCCCCTCCGCTCTAGAAATCCTGTGCACTCTTCAAAGTCCATCTTGAATGTCATCTCCTAGTCCAAACCTTTTGTCACCCTTCCCCCCCCCCCCGTCACACCCTCATTCTCTGTGAGTATTGCTCAACTTTGGATCTCTGTTGTCTCTTAAGGAGATTTTCCAAATTCTGCCTTATATGACTACTTTTCCTACGTGGTGTGATGTAGCCTGGAAGACTGCTAACCTTCGAGGGCAAGAGTGTGTCTTAGTTTTGCAAACCCTGTGTGTAGTTCTGGCACAGAACAGCATCGCAAAGAGTATGAAATGACATTTAAGCACACACTTGCGGAATATCTACTGTGTGTCAAACAATATAGTAACCAGCGGAACAGATGTACTCTGTGCCCTCATGGAGCCTGCTTCCTTCCCTTGGCTCTCACTCATGCCCTGAAATGATGCTGGCCAAGCAGAGAGGTGCCCCTGTGCTCAGGTCAATTCAGCTTTCATGACCTCGCTGATTGGTGTGTGAGACCACGGACAGTGGCCTTCTGATGGCGCTGTGTGAGAGCTGGGCTTGGGGAGGTCGGTCTGGCCCCAGCGTTGGCGTCTAGGCAGGCATGGGAGAGAGGTGCCCCGGAGTGTGTGTATATGCAGGAGGAAGGGATAAGGACGGGAGATTGGAGAGGCGGTTGGGGAAGCACGTGGGTCAGACCTCGCAGCAGGTGGAAGAGGCTGTAGCCCCAGACCCAGGGCCCCACTTACTAGCTCTGAGCCCAGATTTCGCTGCCCCTTCTGTTCAGGCTCAAAACGGCCCTGCATGGGGCAGGAGGGGAGCCTCGGTTTGCTTGAGCTGGGGCTGTCCTGCAGAGCCTGGGGTCAGTGCTAATTGGGCCCTGGGGCACCTGTAAACCCATAGTGATGACCGCTTGGGCCTCAGGCCTCATGCCAGAGCTGGCTATGTTTTCCGCTTTCCCTCGGAGAAGGTGGAGGACGCTGGAAAAACCAGTTAGGGTGTGTGAGGCTCCATTTTATGTTGCTGTTAAGGGAGTGTTGGCTCCAGAGCCCGGAAACGTATATTAAAAATCTGGCTCTTTCAGAAAGCTAGAAGCATTGGGTACGTCAACAAGTGGCATCTCCCGGACTGGTAAGTGGGCAGGACAAGAGTTTGGGGCTTGCGCCTCCCCCCTCTGATGCGAAGGGCACATCGTCCTGAGTGGTAACTGGGGCTTAGTGCATCACTGTGCCCCTTGGTCCCGTCCCAGAGGCTGGTAAAATACCAAGTGGGCATTTCTGTGCTTGGCCGGCCTCGTTTCCAGGCCTGGTGGGAGCCGTGGGAAGGAGCTCCGTGGCACACAGCCCTGTGTCCGTCCTGCTCACTTCCGAGTCCCTGCGATTCACGTGGTGTCGGGCAGTACTTGTTGTAGGCGAATATTTGGAAGCAATGATTTAATCTCATGTTCTTCGCCCATTCTGTTGTTCATTGCAGGGAGGATGAACAACTTTGTGGCTGCTTTAACAAATTACTACAAACATGTTGGCTTAAAACAAAACAACAGAAGTTTATTCTCCCAGAGTTCTGGTGGCTGGAGGTGGGAAATCTGATGGGGCTGTGCTCCTTCTGGGGGCCTTAGGGGACCAGCCAGTCTTTGCACCTTCCGGCTGCTGGGGGCTCCAGGTGTTCCTAGATCTCCAGTCTCTGTGCCTCTGCTGTCACATTGTCTCCTCTCTGTCTCCCGCGTGTGTCTCTTATAAGGACACTTGTAATTAGATTTAGGGACCTCCGGATAATCTAGGAGTATCTCCTCATCTCAGTATCCTTAATTTAATTGCATCTGCAAAGACTCTTTTTCCAAATACAACATAACATTCACAGGTTGTGGAGATGAGGGTATGGACAGGCCTTTTCTGGGAGCGTTCAACCCACCCCCAGGGCTCTTAGGGTTTTTCAAATCATGGCCGTTGTAGCTATTTTAAAGCTGCTAGCCGCTGGGTTTGTGCTGTTTGCAGTCAAGTTGTGTGTGTGTGTGTGTGTGTGTGTGTGTGTGTGTGTGTGTGTATAAAGAGAGGGAGAGAGGGAGAGGTGGGTTTTAATATAGGTAGATTTCCATTTTCCCCAGTTTTAGTTTCCGAAAGTCCTTCCCTATTGAGTGTTAGCTAAGTATGATTTATGTTCACATAAAACCTTAAGAAACTGGGGGCTCCTGGGTGGCTCCGTCAGTTGAGTGAGCGCCTAACTCTTGATTTCGGCCCGGGTCGTGATCTTGCGGTTGTGGGATTGAGCCTCTCTGTTCTGAGCGTGGAGCCTGCTTAAGATTCTCTCCCTCTCTCCCCATTCGTACTCTCTCTAAAAAAAGTAAAATAAAAACCAACCTTAAGAAATTTACTGTTTAGTCCAGTGGTAACTTCTTTTGATATTTGCTGTGAGGTGAATACCTATAAAACCCAGAGAAATCCGAGTCAGGTCTGTAGTTTGGTGAATTGCATGTGCCGTGGTCAGTTTCCTGGTTTTGCTAATGAACCGTATTTACCTGGATGCCACCACTGGGGAAAATGGGGGACAGGCACTCAGGATCCTTCTGTTCTACATTTGTAACTTCTTGTGGGTCTATCCTTATCTTAAAAAAAAGAATCAAACCGCCAATCGGATTTACCAATTCCAATCATCGAATCATTTATTCTCTGTTAATTTGTAAAACATCCTTTATTAGTTGTGAAATATATTAGGGTGTTTTAGAGTTGTGGTTATGCTTATTTACTTTGGGAAAAATTGACATCATTTGATATATGGTCTTCCTGTCAACGAATATGGCACGTCCTATTTATTCAGACTGTATATTATTTCCTAATAAAACGTGTATAGTTTCCTTCAGGTTATTCATAGATGCGATTCATAGATTCAAGTTCTCTCTGTTACTGTGGATGAGTCTTTTCTCCACGTATGTTCTTTAACCAGCTTGTGCTGGTTGGAATCCCCACACCCTTTAAATACATGAAATTCTTTTAACTTGGGAAAATGCTTTTCATTCTGCAATTAAAGACAATGTTTAACAGGCTTTTACTCGTTCCTTTAACCTGCTCTCGGGAACGGTATGGTCAGTTATTTACTGTAATGTGGATTTGGGTGAGTGGCTATGTTCTCCATCCAAGTGAATTGGGGGGGGGGGGCGTCCTTTATGAAGAAATGTTAAGTTACGTTCCGTAAATTTAATGTTAACTCCATTTTGTTGAATTCTGTTTCTTTGAAAATTGTGGAAGTGCTGTGTCTTGGGGTACACATGGTGTGCTACTTGGGGTGCCCTAGGTGCAACCAGGCTGAGTGGACAAGCTGGGGTGTGCAGTCCAGAGAGTCCATCTAAGTTGGCCACGGACTGACGCCTCCGCTTTGTCGCCTGGGGCCATAAGGCCTGGGTGGCCACTCAGGAGGTCAAGAAGGCCTCTGTCTGGGTGAACCCCAGATTTGAAAGCACTCAGAAATGGAAAATGTATTGTTAACCCCCCTCTAGGTCAGTCTTATGAAATCAGGCTGCTGGAGAATCGGAAGCTGGGAGACTTTCAAGATCTGAACACGAAATATGTCAAGGCAAGGCTGTGGGGCCGCCGTCCCTCCCCAGGGGTTGGTTGGGGTCTGGGAACCTGGGCTTGCCGAGGATGGGGCTCAGGAGTGGCTGGGAGGTTTGGGGAAAGCTCCAGAGTGGGAATGGGTTCCTGTTCCATGGAGCGTGTTGTCTCAGGGGCCAGGGGCAAGCCGGTGGCACTGAGGACCAGAGGGGCCTGGGCTGATCGAACGGGCTCTGGGTTGGGCAGACTCAGGTTGGAGCCAGGCTTTGCCACTTACTGAACTTCCCTGAGCTGTCGTTAGCTCATCTGCACAAAAAGGTATATATGCACGTGAAGCACTTAGTAATCCTGGAAAAAAGGGTCGCCATCATTTTCACTGTGTTATTGGGGTTCTGAGCGGGGAGAAGCACGCAGAGCTTGCGAGCAGGGAAGGGAGGCTCCAGCAGGAGGGGCCTTGGTCTTGAAGGGTAGGAGGTTTGCCCTGGTAGGTGCTTCCTCTTGGGTCCTTGTTGGCCTCACACCTGGCTGTCCCCTCCCGGCCTCCCCTCCTCCAGAGCATTATCCGAGTGGTTTTCCACGACCGCCGGCTGCAGTACACGGAGCACCAGCAGCTGGAAGGATGGCGGTGGAGCAGGCCCGGGGACCGGATCCTGGACATCGGTGAGTCCCTTGGGCTAGGAGGGGCCCAAGGCACTCCAGGCACATTGGGGTTCTTCCTGGATGCTATCGGACTCATGCCTGTGGGGGACACTTCAGTGCGCTATTGCCTTGGGCAGAATGCTGTGGGAGCTGGCACAGGTGACCGTGTCCTCAGGCCTGCCCTCGGGGACTTCCTCTTTCAGTGGCATGAGAAGGCCACTCCGGGGATTGCCCGGAGGCTTTGCAGAGGGTCCTGCCTTAAAGGATTGTGATCTGTGATGGAGGGAAGCTTGGGTATCACGGAGACGGGCAGCAGAAACTGAATTTTGGAGTCTTAGGCACGGATCCCGGGGTCTTTTATCTATAACCCTGGCAGCCATTTGGGTTTTGGAATTTAGAACTTAGAATGACACCAGGGTGCGTAGACCCCCAAGCTGCACGGAATGCCTCCAACAGGCAATCAAGCACACTGATACTTCTGCAGCAGAATAGAATGACTGGTCACACGAAATGGGACAAAGACTAAATAGCTTCGTGGCACTTCAAGTCGGGCTTTCTGCCAAATGGGTCACGCAAAACGTACTTTTCAGAACTTTTGGCATTTCAAATGGTGGTTAAGGCATTTGGACCTGTAATGAGAGTCCTTCCCTAAATACTTGGGAGTGGCTGACACTTGCACTTTTGTGTATGTGTATGTGTGTGCAGATATTCCACTGTCTGTTGGTATCTTGGACCCCAGGGCCAGCCCGACCCAGCTGAACGCTGTCGAGTTTCTGTGGGAGCCTTCGAAGAGAGCCTCTGCATTCATTCAGGTAGGCGGGGGAGTGGTTGTCCTCTGGGGAAGCCAGGAGTCTCGGGGCCCACGTGTAGTTCCTCAGAACAGTCCACCTGCAGGGCCCTGCTGGGCTCCTGTTCTCTTTTGCAGGGACATACCCCGAAGGGGAGGGGGTGCAGGAGTGTTGCCCATGCACAGAGCTAGCTGGTCCCTGGGGCTGGAAAAGGACTTGGCATGTTGTAGAATCCTGGGTGGAGTTTGCTTATCAATATATAAGCTTGCTACAAAATAAGCATGTCTTGGCGTACAGAATATGAAATAAGATTTTTTTCCATGATAGTTTCTAAGATTAAATTATTTAGTGGTCAGGCACCTGGTATGCATTCAGGGGCATGGCAGGGCCGCTGTGCTTCTGGGCTGGCACAGGCTGTCTCACTCACTATATGTCCCTTTCTGAGCCTCTTTGTTTTTCCACCTGTCTTACAAATCGGACAATGAGCATAAAGTCATTACTGTAGTACCTGGTCCATAGTAATTGCTCAGTAAAAGTTATGACTTTTGTTTTAAAACATAATTACAGTATTCTTACTTTATTTAATTTATTTTTTTAAAGTTTATTTATTTGGAGAGAGAGAGAGAGAGTGTGCATGCATGCAGCAGAGGGGCAGAGAGAGGGAGAGAGGGGGCTCAATCTCATGAACATGAGATCATGACCTGAGCCGAAACCCAGTTGGTTGCTCAACTGACTGAGCCACCCAGGCACCCCTCTTACTGTATTTTAAAGTCACTATTATAATAGTGTTGTATTGCCACAGTAATACATTATTATAGTATTATAGTGTTAAAATAATAAATATACATTGAGTGTGGTAGGTACTTAGCAGAAACACAGAGATGGTTCCAGCCCCCTGGTCATGCTTCTGGCCTGGCCCCAGGAACCTGGACACCAGGGCCACTGGGGGCTTAGCTATGGTCCCACCTGCTCTGCAGTCTGTGGGGTCTGCCTGGGGAGAGAAGTGAGGGTGGGGCTACTGGGGTCCGTGGGCCTGAGCAATGGCAAGGACTTCGCTGGTCAGGCAGGGCCCCCAAGGTCAAGGGACAAAGGTGGGAGGGCGTGTCCTTTATAAAGCGGGACGGAGGGCCATTGGCCTGGGGAGAGCGGGGAGGCTGACACAGATCTGCACCTGACTAGGCAGGATGGAAACCTTCATTTGGCCAGGGGCACTTGCGGAGCCCAGGGCCGGTCCCTCTTCTTGCTTCTTGCCCATGTTTCCCCTTCCAGGTACACTGTATCAGCACAGAATTCACCCCGAGGAAGCACGGGGGTGAGAAGGGGGTGCCTTTCCGAGTACAGATTGACACATTTAAGCAGAACGACAATGGGGAATACACAGAGCACTTGCACTCCGCCAGCTGCCAGATCAAGGTGTTCAAGGTAGGACATCCTTGCCACGTTCCGCCCGGGGTCACACGTGCCCACGGGTCCCTGCCTGCGCTGGACAGTGACGCCAGCACGTTGACCTGTGCAGTCGCCCTGGAGGCCCAGCAGGGGGCTTGGCGTCCCTGTAGCCCGGGGCTCCCGCCTGGATTCCTGAAGAGCCCGAGCAGTATGTCTTGGGGTGATGGGCCTGGCCACTGTGGGCGTCCTTCTGCGTGTGGCACCTTCCGTCTCCCGTCACCACAGATGGCCGTGCCCAGCTCTACTTTGTAAGAATGTCTGGACTTGAACGTTTTTAGGTTTTTGTTTTCCTGCCATGCACTTTGTAGCTGGCCACAGATTCCGTAGTTCGATTCTCCTTAAACTCAAGCCAGGAGGCCCCTTGCAGGAATCCTGGCCACAGATGTTCTTACCGAGGGCCCGAGGCCATGTCGCTGTCTGCAGTGGCCTCCTGTCAGAGAAAGAAATGTTTTTGGAGGTACCTCCTCCCTTGTCCTTCCTTGCTCACCCCCTGCAGTTGCCCATTACTACTTTTCATCTCGGTCTGGACCGATACTTCCCAACGATGATTTGTGGCCGGTGACGCAGCTGAAGGTCCTGCGTGGCCTGGGGAGATGCAGGGTCACGACGGAGCCTGTGGCACCCCCAGGGGCGAGGGCGGGCGGGCTGTATGGATTGGGACACCTTGGTCAGTTAGCATTGCCGTGGTAGCACCCTTCGCAGCCCTGCTTCAGGATTGGGACTCCTTGAAATCAAACCCACTCTATCGGTTGCCTATTGCTGCTGTAACAAATTACCATACGTTTAGGGGCTTAAAGCCACACACATTCACGATCTCCCAGTGCTGGAGGCCCGAAGTCTGAAAGGGTCTCCCTGGGCTCAATTCCTTTCCGGAGGCTCCAAGGGAGGAGAATCCCTTTCCGTACCTTTTCCAGCTTCTAGAGGCCTCTGCCTTCCTCGGCCTGTGACTTGTCCACCTGTCTTCAGAGCGAGTGAGAGTGGCCGGGCCCTTCTCGCCACACCTCTCCAACCTCCTCTCCTCCCTTCCTTGCCCACTTCTGCGGCCCTGTGGTTATATCGGACCCCCCGGGATGATGCAGGATAACCTTCCTGTTTGCATCTCACACTGCTAGCTCTGTTAACTCCACATGCAGCCTTACCCCTTTTGCCGCATAAGGTGATAGCCTGTCGGCTCCTGGGGATCAGGACGTGGCCATCTCTGGAGAACACGCTTCTGCTGACCTTGTCCACTGGTGCACCGGGTGCCGCGGCCTCTGGTCTTATTGCCTGCTCTAGGATCTCACAGTTCTGGGTCCGGTGGACAGCTCCACAGCTGTGCTGCTGGAGGTCTTTGCCTGTCCCCAGTCATCCCTCCGTCCTTGTCATATACAGACCACATTTGTGGTCCTTCTAGCCGTACTTGTCCTCAGGTCCTGTGGCATCCAGTGGAGTTCCTAGGGATCAGAGGCTGTGCTGGGCAGCAGGAGAGAAGGGACAGTGTCTGCCCCCCCTGGAGCACCTAGGCCTCCCCACGCCCCCTACCAGCTCCCCTTTCTACACCTTGAGGCAGAAGCTCAGTAGCGAGGGCTCTGCCCACCACACTCCTGGACCATACACCGGCTATTATTGAGGAATTGGTCTGGAAGCTTCTTTGAATGACTCAAGAAAGGTCTTGGCATCTCCTGCAGGGGTGTAGGGGCCCCTGTCCCCTGAAACTGGCTTCTCGGAATGCCTGAGGAGGTGTGGCCACCCCATGCATCCAGCCCCATCACAGAAGCAGTTCAAGCAGGTGTGCGCAAGCACCGGGCGGAGCCTTGCCAACCTGTCCGTCATTCTTCCACCCCTACTCACCCCCATCACTGGGAAGCCTCCTGCTTGTTGGAGCTATGCCCTGAGGCTCTGGGTACATCAGGGCCTCTGAAGAGACAGGCAGGACCCCTCTCTGACCAGCTACCTCCCCCAGGCCTCGCTGGGCCGAGTGCTAGCCCCACACGCAGGCTCGCCCCATGTCTACTGAGTGGAGAATCCCTCCTGTTAGGGACAGGGAGGCAGACGAAGCGGGGTATGGGTCCCGCAGACCTGGCTCTTTCTCTGAACACCGGATCTGTCGTTCCTGTCCCCAGGTGACCGACTCCCTGCAAACCCATTTCCATCTAACATGGGTATCACATCCCCCCCTGAGGGCTGTTTCCTAAAATGCCCTTGAGCTGGGAGCCAAAAGCTGTAGCCTGAGGAAGGTGCATAGAGAGTCTGTGAAGGTGCCATTGAGCTTGGGAGCCGGCGGATTTCGCTTCACGCCAGGCACAGTCCACTGTGTATGCAGTGAGACTGCTCTGTTCTGGGGCTCCTTGGAGTCTTGATGTCTGAAGCCACCAAGCAGGCTGTGAATGTCCAGAGCACCCCCGCGGGCAGGGCCGCTGTGGCCGGCCTGGTGGTGGTACACACCCGGGCGTGCTCTCTTGGATTCTTCACCTGGTCGACACTTCGTTCTGCTTCAGTTTTTTTTTTTTTTTTTTTTTTTAAGACCCTGAACAGCCAAACAGGTTCCTCTTCATTTTAGACAAGTGACTTGAACCTCAGTTTCCTTACCTGTAAATGAAAGAACTGATGGAGCTTGTGAGGCCTGGGCCCCTCTGTAAGTCGCTCACGGGTGCTTGGCGCCCAGGCGAGGCTCTGTCAGGATGGGGGTGTCACCCTGTGTGGGTGGGGCGTGGGAGTGGGGAGCTGCAGCATAGTCCCAGGAGCTGGGGGTCAGGAGGCCTTCACGAGTGTCCAGGGGCTCCTAGCCTGCAGGTGCGGACCACACTTCCCGCACTGGTAACCCAGGGAGTGCAGTGGGATCTGTCGTGGCTCCCAAGGGTTTGTCCACGGGCCAGTGGCATTGACCTTCCCCGTGAGCAGCCAAGTGGCAGAACCCTGGCAGGCTGTGAGTTCCCTTGGGTGGGGAAGTGCAAGGGCTCCAGGAAGAGGACTGCGTGCTTGCTGCCTGGGAGGCGAGGGAGACGCTCTCCTGTGCAGAGATCCTGCCTGGGCTTCTGGGCCCCGGGTGAGGTGGGGCGTGTGCAGGCCTTGGGGACTGTCGCTCAGCCCTGGGTCTTTCTCTGACAGCTCCCCCTGCCCATTTTGGGCTAATTGGACCTCTGTGCTCTGCACTTGCAGCCAAAGGGAGCTGACCGGAAACAGAAGACCGACCGGGAAAAGATGGAGAAGAGAACTGCCCAAGAGAAGGAGAAGTATCAGCCGTCCTACGAGACCACCATTCTCACAGAGGTGAGCTGGCCGGGTGCCCGGTGCGGGGCCCAGGCCTTTCTGCCGGGAGTAGGACGATGGCACTGTTGGTCTAGATTCTCGGGAAATCGCCCACCTTGAGGGAATGCTTCTTTTGAAAGTGCCCATTAGATTGTGGTAGGTTCCCGGGTCCAGAGCTGTGTTAATGTGATAAGGCCGGGTGGCCAGAAATAGCTTCCAGCTCTGGGCTGCCATTTGTACTTTCCAGAATCGGGTTATTATTATTTTTTTGATCAGTAAAGGCCCTAAATCCAAAAGGTAGAAGAGAGTGTATGTACCTCAGAAAATACCTCTCCCAAAGGTGCCCTAGCCTCGAGCTTTCCCCAAGGGCAGCTGGTGTCTCTGGGGCCACCTGTGTCTGGCCCAGCTTTCTCTGCAAAGGAAGCCAGCTCAAACACATTTGCTCCACACCTGCTTGTTTTGCACCAACAGCACACACAGACATGCTGTTCTGTAACTGTATTTAATAGCCTATGGGAGTCTGTTCCCCATCTGTTCACAAAGAGCATTCTAGTACTTTATCCAGTGGCGTGGCCTCCGTTGTGTAGCTGGATGGCCTACTGGAGGACATCGGGTTCTTTCCAGGCTCTGGCTATTTGAGACAGGGAGCATTGGATGACCCTGTGCACGTGAGGTTCTGCATGTGGTAGAAAGACCCGCGGGCTTCCTTTCTCAGCGGGCTTGCTGCTTGGTGGTTTGGTCAGGTGTTGGAATGGGTTTCCTCCTAACCCTGACACCAACAGCAATCTGCTGCAGCCATTCTCTGTCCAGGGTACGTCTGAGACCCTTGCCGTCACAGGCTCTCCTTCCTCCTGTCACAGGTCACTGCTGGTGCCACCTCTTCCTGGGTGGGCTCTGTTGTTTGTTTAAACAGCTGTTCCCCACTGTGTTCTGTAATCAGTACAGCCAGTGGGTGTCTGTTCACTGAATAACTTGAAAGGCCCTCCACACACGCATGAGGCCCAGCGCCGGCCATGGTGGGGTTAAGGCGATGTCAAGGGTGAGGACTGGCTACGGACCATCTAAGAGAACAGTGGCCGGTCCTGGTCCTGGTCCTGGCTGATGGGGTGTGTGTGTGAGCAAGTGTATTCAGCCATAGGCAGAAGGCTGTCTGCAACAAGGTAGTCTGGAAGCTAATTTTGCGGCACAGGTCAATACGTACTGGTGTTTCATCCAACTTGGGATATAGTGGCCAGTGAGCCCTGGGACAGGAAGAGCCTGCCTTACTCTCGGCAGCAAAGCAGTGCAAGGCCCTGCATTTAGGAATTAGGGCTCAGACCGGTGGGTTCTCCCCAGGCCTCGATCCCTTCCCCTGTGGGTGATGCCATCCGGGGTTGGCCTCCATGCTCCCACTGCCCTGCATCTACAGACACCTCTTCCTTCCTGGCTGAGCCTCAACCTCTCTGCTCCAGGCTATCTCCTGACTTCCCCAGGGGAGGAGAGGTCCGGGGGTGCTTCAGAAACCCCCCCAAGCCCTAGTCAGAGCGGTGTGGTTGGTCAAAACCCCCACCTGGCCTGTGACCTTGTGAGGTGACAGTTTGTCGGCTTTCCTCCTTGGCTCCCGGATTTAGCACCAACAAATTCCAACCCACGCTCACCACAGAGTTAAATATTTGCCAACCTGTGGTTCGGCGGCTGATAGTAAATCTTCAGGAACGCTTCAAATTGGCCCTCTCCAAAGAGGTGTCCTCACCGGGAAGGGAAAAAGTGAATACTGGGTCTGCTGGCTGCCCCAACAGGCAAAACCTGTATGTCTGTGCTTTCTCTGGGAGATTCTCACATACGTTCATTTTTGGCTTCTGCACAAGAAGTTCCTCGGAGGCCAAGGATCACATCTTCCGTGTGGCTTGTCTCCCTGAGCTCCTAGCAGGACACCTGACCCACACTAAGCATGCACAGAATGATGGTGAAGGGGGGCTGCCCCCGGAGATTGAGCAAGTGCCTCCTGCTTTCCAGGGCCCGTCGGCTGATTCTGGTTTCAAATAGTGCAGGTTTTAGTTCTGAGCTTTACTGATAATTTTTGTTTGGGAGTTACCTGGGTCCAGTTCTCCCTGTTGCGTGCATTCACCCACATTTGTCTGTGCCTGGGAAACCTGCCTCTGGGCAGCTGGCTCTCTCCTTGTGGACCCAGGTGATGGATGATGTTTCTTGCCCTCGCTGGTGTGGCTGCTGGGAAGCTCAGAGAGACACATACCACACCTTGCTTGTTCTAGGTATGACTGAATGGCAGGTGTCTTCTCTGTCATACTTGGTTTCTTCTGTGTGGCCCAAGTAACCCATGCTTTGCTGGCTCACGTGGGCCCCGGGAGAATGTGGGCCAGGTGTTGAGGGCTCGGTGGTTGCATGCACCGGCCTCGATGGCTGCTGCTGCCCGAGTTCCTCCTGAGTACGATGGCCCTCGAGTCACCGCTGCCCTGTGCTCTTTCTGCAGTGCTCCCCGTGGCCCGACATGGCCTATCAGGTGAACAGCGCCCCGTCTCCCAGCTACAATGGCTCTCCAAACAGCTTTGGCCTCGGCGAAGGGTACGTCTGCTGTTTTCTCCCTCTAAGAGTCCATGGAGTGATCGTGGGTATAGGCTCCTTTCGGGATCTTCTTCTCTGCGTTTTCCCTCCTTTAGTACCTTGGCATTGATTTGGGTTTCGGGGAGGTGTTTGTAATATTTGCACAGCTTTCTGTGCGTGGACATGTGTCTGTAAACACCCATCTGTGGGGCAACAGCCCACAACCCGCCTGCCCACGCCTTCCCCCGGTAAAAGCAGGTTGGTCTGCAGGGGCCCTCCAGGGCAGAATGGCCCCCTAGACAGATGGGGCCTTGGGAGGCAGCTGTTTGCGTGGTTGCAGTGGCCGCGAGGGGCCTTCTTGGTTCTCTCTGTGATCCTTGTGCACGTTATTTGGGTAGCAGGGTCAGCCCAGGGTGATCCTGGCCCCGGGTTTCAGGGCTTGTAGCCCAGAAGTGGCCTCGTTACTGGTCACTCAGCTCTGCAAATGCACAGGCCACACTGACTCTAAGGTGACGGTAGTGCAGGGGCCGGTGGGCGTTGGTCCGGCCTTTCCCGGGGTTTGTGGCACAGGAAGGGCCCACGGCGCCCTGTGATGGCTGTGCACATCTTGATCCTGTTCCTGGGGGCAGGGGGAGATGTGGGCGTGGAACCTGGGATGTCTCAAAGCTTGTGCTTGTCACACAAGAGTGTCTATGAACTTGATTTCACAAGGTGAGGGGGGTTGGGGGGGCATAGGAAAGATGTCATGTTCAGAACCAGGCGGACCGAGTGTTAAATCCCACCTTTTGGGGGGTCAGTTCCTTAACCTCCCTCAGCCTTGCTCTCCCCACTACCAAGGGAGTCAGGATTCCATGCAGGGTCAGGGGAACGTGTGTAAGGTGCCCCGGGCCTCAAAGACACGTGACAAAGTGTAGCTGTTTTTACCGATGACTGGTCTGAGGGTCATCCCTACAAGGGCCTTTTCTTCATTGTTACTGTGATAAGGTACACACAAATTGAAACTTATCATTTTATGATTAAAAATTTTTTTAATGCTTATTTTTGAGAGAGAGAGAGAGAGAGCGAGCGCGTGCCTGCAAATGGGGGAGGGGCAGAGAGAGAGGGAGACACAGAATTCGAAGCAGGCTCTAGGGTCTAAGCTGTTAGTACAGAGCCCGACGCGGGGCTTGAACTTGCGAACCACAAGATCATAACCTGAGTCTAAGATGGATGCTTAACCAACTGAGCCACCCAGGCACCCCTGGGAGGGTTATTTTAAAATGTATTTCTCTTTTGGGGTGCCTGGGTGGCTCAGTCACTTAAGGGTCAGACTCTTGGTTTTGACTCAGGTCGTGATCTCATGGTTTGTGAGATCGAGTCCTGTGTCGGGCTCCACGCTGATGGTGTGGAGCCTGCTTGGGGTTCTCTCTCTCTCTCTCTCTCTCTCTCTCTCTCTCTCTCTATCTCTCCCTCCCTCCCTCCCTCCCTCCCTCCCTTTCTCTCCCTTTCTCTCCCTTTCTCTCCCTTTCTCTCCCTTTCTCTCTCTGCTCCTCCCCTGCTTGTGCTCTCTCTCAAAATAAATAAACTTAAAAAAAATAAAGTGTATCTTTCTCTCAACTTAAAAATCCAGATATTTAGGGGTGCCTGGGTGGCTCAGTCAGTTAAGTGTCCGGCTTTGGCTCAGGTCATAATCTTGTGGTCTGTGAGTTAGAGCCCCTCGTTGGGCTCTGTGCTGACAGCTCAGAGCCTGGAGCCTGTTTCAGATTCTGTGTCTCCCTCTGTCTCTGGCCCTCCCCTGTTCATGCTCTATCTTCCTCTGTCTCAAAAATAAATAAACATTGAAAAAAAATTAAAAAAAAAATCCAGATATTTAGGTCTGTGCCTTCTGTGTAGCAAGCCCTTGAAGGGAGGTCGGTGTGCCTCCAATGATGAGACTGTTTTTCTCGTGGACGGACGTCCCGGGGTGGCTGTCGTTCACTGTAGGACGCCTCCCTGGGAAGCCCCCAGCCCTCTCCTGTCTCTGCAGAGAGAAGTGTTTAGCTGCCGCTGTCCAGGCACCAAGTCACTGTGCAGAGTCGTGTCTGGGGCTTTTAGGGCAGGTGCCCTTCCCTGTGGCTGAGGCTGGGGTGGAAATGGTGTGGGAGAGAATCGGATGCAAACAGACCCTGAGCTTGGGGTGGAGGGGTTATCGCTGGCCCGGCTGTGTTGCCAGCCAGAACATCGTGTCTACCCTGAACGGTTGGTCAGGGATTTTGAGGGGCTGTGCAGGTGGTTACTGCCTACACTCTCTGACCTGGGAAATTCTGGACGCCCTGCTGCATTTGCAGCCAACACCATACCTGAGGGGAGGTGAGAACCCTGGCCCGGGGACCTTCCTGTGTCCCAGAAGGCATCCTCATGCCTTATGACCTGTTCTCTTCCTTTGTAGGAACAGCTCTCCGACCCACCCAGTGGAGACCCTGCCCTTGGGCAATGACGTAAGTATCTGCAGCCAGGCTCTCTGGCCGCGTGTCCCTGGGTACACCCTGCCTGGTCATTTCAAGGCCCCTTCTCTCTGCCTGCAGCACCTGCTTCCATCGGCCTCGATCCAGGATGCCCAGCAGTGGCTGCACCGAAACAGATTCTCACAGTTTTGCCGGCTCTTTGCCAGCTTCTCGGGTGAGAGCATCTCTGTGTTTCATTCATTCATTCATTCATTCATTTATTTATTTTTAATTTTTTTTTTTTTTTTGGCCCTTAATGTTTATTCATTTTTGAAAGAGAGAGCATGAGCAGGAAAGGGGCAGAGAGAAGGAGACACAGAATCCGAAGCAGGCTCCAGGCTCCGAGCTGTCAGCGCAGAGCCCAACGTGGGGCTCGAACTCATGAACTGCGAGATCATGACCTGCGCCGAAGTCGGATGCTCAACCGATTGAGCCACCCAGGCGCCGCTATTTATTTTTTATTTTTTTAAATTAATTTATTTATTAAAAAAAAATTTTTTTAAACGTTTGTTTATTTTTGAGAGAGGGAGAGACAGAGTGCGAGCAGGGTAGGGGCAGAGAGAGAGAAGGAGGCACAGAATCTGAAGCAGGCTCCAGGCTCTGAGCTGTCAGCACAGAGCCCGACGTGGGGCTCGAACCCATGAACCATGAGATCGTGACCTGAGCCGAAGTCAGATGCTTAACCGAGCCATCTAGGTGCCCCTGTGTTGTTTTTTAAGACCCACGTCTTAGGTCTTAGAAACACTTAACAAAGCTAGTTACCTTCCAGGACTCTCCCGCTGTGCCTGCAGGGCTGTGGTTTTGTCCAGCATAGCATTGGTCACTCACTCACATTTGGTGACCCTGGGCCAAGTGCTAAATTAGGACATCCTGCCCCTAGAAGTTTCCAGTCGAGGGTGGCTGTTAGAGCGGACCATGTGAGTCCCATGGGGCAGGCTCTAGTCTACCTGGGAAGGGCCCCCTTGGCCAGGCAAACGAGGCCGCTGCATACTCAGCAAGCCTTCCTGGTAATGCTGCCTGTCGGTCACACGGTCTCCAGAGCCACGACCTGTGAGATGGTGGTGAAGCCACAGGTGAGAAGGGGAATCTGGTCCTTCCTTCTCTAAATGGTTATTGAAGCCCTTGCTGACAGGGCTGTTAGAGACCCAGAGCCAGAGCTGTGGGGTATAAGGGTAGACTGAGCAGTGAACATTGCCACCAAGCTGAGTCAGTCCAGAGTGACGGGGAGGAGAGTTTTGGCCAGAACTAGAGGAGCGACCCCCAAGGGCATCTGTGGCAGTGGAAGGAGCACCGCACGTGGTCATCTTTCAGCCCAGCTTCTGTTAAGTCCTTCCTCTGTGCTGGGGGGCAGGTATGAGGACGGTGGGACAGGGACGTTATCCTCAGGGGTCCTTGCAGCTTCGAGTCAGTGCAGCTGTGTGAACCAGGCGTTTCAGCGCAGTGTGACCCTTCTGTGATGGGCAGGCTGTGAGGAGGGACGTGTCCCCGGCCGGGGAGGAGTGAAGAGGGCTGCCGTCTTAAGGTGGGGTGCTCTGCACAGGTCTTCCTGAGAAGTGCCCTTGAGCAGAGGCTGGGCCAAGGGAGGGAAGTGAGCCAAGTGGGGAGGGGGACAGTGAAATTTCCAAGTGGGGCGAAAGTGCAGAGGCCACAAGGTGGATGCCTGACTGGTGTGACCACAGAGCAGAGCACCCAGGTGACTGGGGCCAAGGGAACCGGGGAAGGAGGTGAGGTCAGAGAGGTACTGAGGGGCCTGGTAGAAGAGTGGAGGGAGTTTGGCTTTTACTCCATGTCAGGGAGCCATTGTGCCTACAGAAATACACCTGAAACTGTATCTTAACTGTGGCAGGAAAAGGGGAATATGGATATTGTCACTCCTGGCCATGTGGCTGTTGGCCGGTTTTCAGCAGAAGGCTTGTAGCATACTTGTTCCTCGGAGAGTCCACATGGGCACAAGCCTGTAGAGGACTCCTTGAGCTTTGAGGAAGAGACTGTATCTGCAGACGAGGATGTTCATAGACCTTATTCATAATCGCTCCCAACTGGGAGCACGCCCAGTGCCTATTGGCAGAAGGGACACGTGAGTGTGGTGTATGCACCCAACCAATAATGTCTAAGAAAGTGCATGAATGATGTATAACCACAAACAGCATGAACGAGCCCTTAAATAGAGCTTGGAGGGAGGAGCAGACATAGGAAAACACAGCCGATTCAGTTCCACTTATGTAAGTTTCGAAGATGCACGCAAAACTCCTGCCTGTGAGAAATCAGGACAGCAGTTCCCCATTGGCAGGGAGGGGTGCTGGCTGGCACGAGGGGCCTGTGGGGGGTGGGAGCATTCTGCCTCTTAATCTGTGTGCCGGGAGCCCGGGTGCCTTCAGAGCGGCCGCCTCTGGCGAGCCATGTACTTTTGTATTCAGGCAAGTGCATGTGCGACCGGCGTCCCGTGCTGGGTGCCGTGCCCATATGTTACGTGCCGGTGAACGGTGTGGAGGGAGCGGCAGGCAGGCACAGGCTGTGAGGACCTCTCAGCTCTCATAGATGCCCGATTGTTCTGCCGAGTTTTGAGAACACTACTCCTCTCTTGTGCGGTGGTTTTCTGATGTTTATCTTTTTGCTGTTTCTTTCTCCCTGGAATGTCTGATGCTCCCTGAGGATGAGGCAGACTCTTCCCTGTCCCCCCGCCCACGGTGCAGCATCTGCAGGTGCCCAGGGAGGGGACCTTTTCTGTGTGTCCCACTAATGAGCGGCCTCATTTACCTACCTAGGTGCTGACTTGCTTAAGATGTCTCGAGACGATTTGGTCCAGATCTGTGGCCCTGCCGATGGGATCCGGCTCTTTAATGCCATCAAAGGCCGGTGGGTGTCAGTGTCCAGCTGGATACAGGGGGTGGCAGGAGGCCCCATCCCGGTGGGCTGGCTGGTAGGGACAGGGCTCCTCAGGGGGCAGGTGCAGAAGGAGGCCCTTTGAGGGGGGATCAGGGTCATGGGGGGGTGGGGCGGGGCTGGGCCGGCCGTCCGCTGCTCATCTTGCCCGGAGGCCCCTCCCCTTTCTCTCTCTCTCGCTCGCTCTCTCTCTCTCTTTTGGCACGAGCCTTGGCTCTGGATGTCAGCCCCTCAGCCTCTCCCTGGGTGCCCAGAGGCTTGCATGGTCCTGGGTTTCCAGCTGCCTCCTCCCAGAGGGAGGCCTGGATTGGCTACTCAGCCTCATGCCACAGCGCCCGGTTCTCTGGGCAGACTGGAGGGCGGGGCTGGGCCTGAGGGAGCCACGTGCTGCGGCGGAAGTGTTCTGGGCCTCGCCACTCAGTATGGCAGCCCCGGCCTCGTGTGGCCGTGGAGTGCCTGGTTTCAGGCTAATGCGACTGAGCATGTGACTTTTAAATTTCATTTAACTTTCACACGTGAACAGCCCAGTTTTAGAGGGAGGGAGAGAGCCGCGGTGTGAATCTCAGATCTGATCTGCCTCTTACGGGTTTTACAACGGGGTTAAAGCCTTCATCCCTGTGAGTCTCAGTTTCCTCCTCTGTAAAATGAGGTTCCAGTTCGCTGGGTGTGTGAGGATGGAAGGCAGTGGGCATGTTGAGTTCTGGAAAGCCGGAGAAGGTGTTTGTGCTTGTTACCACCCTGAAAAACGCCTTGTGTCTTGAGCCTCGTGTTCTGGGCAGAGTGCCCTCATGGCCTGTTGTGGGACCTCCTGCCTGCAGGCGAGCCTGCGTGTAGCCGTAGAGGCCCAGCACAAGTATGGGCCCCTGCATGCTGGACCGTTCCGGAACAACAGAGCCTGGTCCTCCTCCCCCTCTCCCATCCCCTCTCCCCCCTCCCTCCTCCCCCCTCCCCCATCCCTGCTATTTATTTCCTCTGCTCCTGCCAGGAACGTGAGGCCGAAGATGACCATTTACGTCTGTCAGGAGCTGGAGCAGAACCGAGCGCCCCTGCAGCAGAAGCGGGATGGTGGTGGGGACAGCAGTCTGTGTGGTGAGTTGTGGGCACCCCTCCCCAACCCAGGACCGATTATAGGGGTTGGCAGAGTAACAGGAAGATGTAGCAGCAGCCTGAGTCCTCTTGCAGAGAACGTTGCCACTGAACCCATCTCACTCCGGCTTCGTGCAAGACGAGTTTTTGTTAAACTTCCTCCTGGGATCGAAATGTTTTAAGGTGGAGGTCATCCCACAGAACGTGTGGTCCAGCTTACTTCCTTCCTACCTGGGGAACAGGCCCAGGGAGGGGGTGTGTTCCCCCAGAGCCACTTAGCCACTTGCGGTATTGGGAGTGGGGCCTTCTGGCTCCCAGGCTGGTGACAGGTGACACTCAGTGGCCATATTCCCGCAGTGTGGCCTCCTGTGGTTTCCCCCAGCTGGATAAGTCTTTCCTGTGTGGTTTGGTGGCCGCACGAGGGCTGAGGAGCACCTCAGGGGCACGTGGCTCTTTCCGGTCGGCAGTCTAGTCTGGAGGCAGTTTGGTGAGGACACGGCTGAGGTCAGGCCCAGTGCCGGCCGTGTGGCCTGTTGGCCGTGTGGCCTCGGGCAGGGCACCAGGGCCTGTGCCGCAGCTTCCACATGTGTGAAATAGAGACAGCAACCCAACCCCCAAGGCGTGCGGTTTCGGCGAGACGATGCAGGGAAGGGGAAGCGCTTTGCTTCTGGGCGCTTGCCAGTGTCAGTAGAGTCTGTGCTCTGTGTGTGTCTGCAGGGAGCGAGGGAGCACCCCGTGTGCCTCTGCGGGTCCCTCCAGATCACTCTGGCCCTGTCCAAAGGGCTCCATGTGCTCACTTATTTGCTTCTAGTAGGAACTGTTGGGAACGTTGTCTCACTGTGGGGGACCCTGAGGCACAGAGTGGATAACTGCCCCAAAACGACAGCGTCGTACAAGGCAGAGCCAGAACCCAAACAGTTGGACCCCAGGAACTGGCTTCTGAGCCCTGGGTCTGGCGCCTGTACGCTTCTGGAGGATGTCTGGGTCCTCCCCCTGCTTTGCAACTGTCAGCCTGTGAAGGACGGATTTCAGCTCGTGGAAATCCTGCACGTGCCCCGAGGCTCTGGGATGTGTAGAGATCGTTCGCGGCCTTGCTTCTCGTGTGGCCGAGTTGGGATTTGAACCTGGGATTGCCTACTCTAGAGCCTCGTGCTTCCCCAGGTTGCCCCTACCAGACCCCGGATGAGAGGTGGCTTGGGAGGCGTTCAGGGGAGTGTCCCACTGACCCTGTCAGCCGCTCCAAGCACTCCTGGTGGGCACCACACTCAGCTGGGGGCAGGCAAGGCCAGTGACAAAAGGTTACAGCACAGGGTGCTGGCCTGCGAGCCGTCTGGGTGTTTGTGGCCAGCCTGATTTGTTGGCAGAGTGAACTCAGAAAAAGTGGAGCAGGCTAACCTAAACACAGGTAGGTTAGAAGTGTTATAAAAAGGACTCCCATGAGAGAGGCTGGCATTTGGAGCTGGTGTCTGCACGGGAAGGGGCAGCACACAGCGGCCACCTCTGCAGAGTTGGACGGCCGGTCAGCCTGTCTGACATCCTGGGATGGCGAATCTGTTGCCCGGCTGGCACCCCTTCAGGGGGAGCCGATGTGTGTGCGTTTGCACGTGCACGCACACACGCTTTTGAAAGAATGGCGTCTCTGTTCGTCGGTTGAGGTAAGAGTTTGGGAATCTCTAATTCAATCTGGTTGTGCACCCCTCCCCCCACCCCTGAGCGTGTATGTCCACCGCCGGGAGCCCAGAGTTGGCTCCCGCCTGGCTGGTTTGGGTTTCGAATAAGGAAGCGTTTCCAGCCTCGGGGTCACTGCTGTCTTCCAGCGGGCTGGTGACACTCCCAGCGCCCCCCTTCCCTTTGTGGTCGCGGTGCTGGAGCCGAGTAGTATTTGTGCTGCGGGGAAGGGCAAGGACGAGACTCGCCTGCTGTCAAGTGGCAGTTATCCTTAAATCCTGCTCTTTGCTCCCCCAAAGCCATCCAATGGCCCCTCTGTGCAACGGAAAGGAAGGAAAGGGGACACAGGATTTGTCCTCTCTCCTGCGAGGGTGCACGTCTGGCCGCATGTCAGAATCACTGGAAGCTTGTTAAAATACAGCGTTGTGCCAGCTGTTCTCGCTCTAGCTCCCAACCCTAAATGGGTGTCACTGGGTGTGGGGCGGACGCAGGAATTCTACATTCTGTGGAAGATCCCCCCAGGAGAGACGGGTACGGGAATGAGGACCCATAGCCTCGCTGCGGTTCCCGTGTCACTGGGCCATGCAGGGGCTTTGTGCCTGTTCCAGCCAGGTCCTGGCGAATCAGTCTGGGCATGGGCATCCTTACAACCCAGTGACTGATGGGGGGTGGGCACAGGGGTGGGCTCCTTAGAGAGCAGGCGTGTGTTCTACAGAAGGCCCTGTCCCTCACCCTGCAGTGTACCACGCCATCTTCCTGGAGGAGCTGACCACCTTGGAGCTGGTTGAGAAGATTGCCAACCTGTACAGCATCTCCCCCCAGCACATCCACCGAGTCTATCGGCAGGGCCCCACCGGCATCCACGTGGTGGTCAGCAACGAGGTGAGCGCTGCCCAGCCCCGACTTGCGGCCCGGGTCTTGGGGCTGCGGGGAGGCACCCCCTGGGGCTTGGGGATGACTTCCATCCAGAGATGGCCGCTAAGTCTCATCCGCGTGCCACATGCCCTTGACTGCACCCGGAGCGCAGGGGGAGAGAGTTCTGTGGCTCTAAATAGTTCTCTAGTATCCACTCCAGGCCCCATCCTCAGCCAGGCGCCATGCAGGAGCCACGGCACATACTGCACCCCTGCCCTCAGGGTTCTTACGGTCGGGGCTGGAAGAAGTTGGGAGGAGGGTGGGCGGCGGGTCCCAGGGGGCTGGGTGATGGAGAGGATGCAGGTTGTGTGAGAGAACAGAGCCCTCCTGTGCTGAATGGTGGAGGCGCCGCAGCCTTCCCGGGTCTGTCCTTGGCCCCACAGACCTGTACACGGCCCAAGCGGCCGCTGGCAGAGGGCACACGGTGATCTGATCGCACTCACGGCTAAGGAGGGGGTTATTAATTAAACTGGTTTGCCGGGATGTTTAGGCATTCCTGCACACGGCAGAACAGAGCTTTCAGGCCTGTTCTATCCCGGTCCCTCCTCTTGATAATAACAGTAAGGAGTGTCGGTATTTATCCGCTGCTTACTGTTCTAAGTGCCCGAGTAGTGATTTGTTTAATCCCAACAGCTTCCTGTGAAGTGGGTAAAATGATCCCATTTCATAAATGGGAAACTGGAGGCACAGAGAGGCTGAGTAATTGCCCCAGGTCTCACAGCTGGTAAGGGGATGGGAACCCTGGTGTCTGGCTGTAGAGCCCAGCTCGTAGACAGCAGGCTGTGCCACCTCCCCTGAAATGAGGCCTTTATAAACACAGTTGGGCTAATGGGGGCAGGGGCAGCCCCCTGAGCCCCCTGTGAGAACTCTGAAAGCATCTGGAGAGGACTGCAGGTGACATGGCACCCGAATGGTGGCTGGGAGTGCAGAGCAGATGTGGGCTTTGGGATTGGATGCGTGTCCCCACCTGGACCTTGCTCCCAGGAGTGGAGTGACCTGGGTCAAATTTACGTAACCTCTGTGAGCCTCAGTTTACACATCTGTAAAATGGGGATAAGTATACCCACCAAGGAGGTTGGAGTAAGGATAAAATGAGAAAATAGCATCAGGCACCAGGAGACCCCAGATAGGGGTGGTGAGAGCCCCCCATTTCATGGCAGTTTGGTCCTGGAGGTTGGCAAGGGGGCAGTGATTGCCTTCCTTTTGAACTCAAAAGGAATTCATAATTAGTATAAGTCAGGAAGTGTAAATCGGGGCGCCTGGGTGGCTCAGTCGGTTAAGCGTCTGACTTTGGCTTAGGTCATGATCTCACGGTTTGTGGGTTCGAGCCCGGCATCAGGCTCTATGCTGATGGCTCAGAGCCTGGAGCCTGCTTCGGATTCTGTGTCTCCCTCTCTCTCTGTCGCTCCCCCACTCTCCCCCCACCTCAAATATAAACAAACATTAAAAAAAATTTAAAAAGTGTAAACCAGCTGAAGGCAAATGTGAAGGGTCCTTATCTTCCCCACTCTTTTCCTAGAAGAGTTTATGTTAGCTTTGAAGGGATTCTGCCAGACGACGCTTTGTGCGAGCGTCCGTCATGTGCCCGAGCGTTGTGTAGGTTGTGTAGGTGTGGGTTTTAAAAACACATGACAAAGATGGGCACCTGGCTGGCTCAGTGGAGCACGCAGCTCTTGATCTCGGGGTTGTGAGTTCAAGTCCCATGTTGGGTGTGGAGATTTCTTAAAAATAAAATCTTTAACACACACACACACACACACACACACACGCACATCCCAAAAGGTCATTTTCTGCAACTTGCTGTCTTTGTCACCGGTTCAGAACTCCGTCCATGTCATTACGTTCAAATCCAGTGCAGCTATTTTTGCGCCCCCATTTCACAGATAAGATGAAGCCCAGAGTTCCCGACTTGAGCACTAACTTCAGAGTAGCCAGGAAGGTTGAGACACCCTGAGCGATGGACTGCTGTAGTGGCACGGAAAATGTGTCACTTTGCATTTCACAATGACTTTCTTTGGTGAAGACAAAAGCCAAGAATGTGCGGAACCCTTGCAATTTCACGGGTCCCTGCAGGAAGTTCCTTCCCCAGCTTGCCCTGTGCCCTCCAGAGTGAGCAGTTAAGCAAGTGAAGCAGAGAACAGAACTCAAAAGCTACCTCAGCTAAGTAGGCGATTCTTATTCCCCTGAAGTCTCCTTGCCTCTTAACCCTGAATCAATTGGAAACCTTTGGTTCTTAATTGCCAGAGTGCTGGAGGCAGCCTGGCCAGCCGCGGAGCCAGCCCCTGAGGTGCAAGGGCACTTAATTAAACAAGGGAGTTACTGATTAAGCCCAAGTGGGCTCTGCTTAGGGCTTTGCATGCCCAAGTGGCTGGGCCGCCAAGAGTCCTAGAGGGCACAGGCCAGTAGTATAGAATAAATGTACTTCATGCATCATTAGGCCCTGCAGGGAGGGGCAGGGGTCGACAGCTGGATGGATTTGCAGGATTTGGGGGGCAATAAAATGTAACTTGAATTTTTTAATTTGGAAAGGGGTTTTGCCATCGTGTTGGCTAGTCTATGTGTGTGGGGGGTATGTTTAAGTATATTTTTAATATTCTTTCCATGGATATTGTGAAATATGGCAGATGTTTGCTTAAGTGCCCGATACCTGCACTCAGGTTAGTGCCATATTGTGTTAGCCCCTTTGTGGGCTCATTTCCTTTTCCACTCCATCCTTCCACCTGCTGGTCTGAATTTTGTGTTAATCGCTCCTTTGTTCCTCCTCAACATATTTAATTTTGCCTATTTTAAAACTTGATATAGGTGGAATAATAGCATATTTTTCTGTGACTTTCTTTCATTTCCCTGTATATTTAAAAAAATTTTTTTTTGAATTTTTATTTATTTTTGAGAAAGAGAGAGACAGAGTGCAAGCAGGGGAGGGGCAGAGAGAGAGGGAGGCACAGAATCCGAAGCAGGCTCCAGGCTCTGAGCTGTCAGCACAGAGCCCGACGCGGGGCTTGAACTCACGAACCGCGAGATCATGACCGGAGCCGGAGTCGGACGCTTAACCGACTGAGCCATCCAGGCGCCCCGATTCCCTGTATATTTTTGAGATTTCACACAGGTCAGATGCTGCTGGAGGCCAGTGGTGCACTGAATGGCGTAGCATGATTAGGCCACAGTTTGTTCGTGCTTCCGCTGACTGACACAGGCACGGTCTCCAGTTAGCAGTTTCTTTTAAGTTTTTGTTTAAGCAATCTCCACACCCAACGTGGGGCACGACCTCATGACCCTGAGATCAAGAGTCCCATGCTCCTCCCACGGAGCCAGCCAGGCGCCCCCTCTAGTTAACAGACAGCGCTGCTCTGAACATTCTCAGGTGCACTTTGTGTGTCCACGTGCCGGAGTTTATCTAGAACCCCAGCCTGTAGGAGGAATGTCCTAGATCCTGCGGGCAAATTTCATACAGCGGTCATATGGCTGAACACTCCACCGGCAGTGGGTGCCAGTTTCCCTTGTTTTACACCCTGGTTCTCTTCTTCTGTTATGGAAACGGCCCCATTTTACAGATAGGGCATGGAGACCAGCAGGAAAAAGGTTGACTTGCCCAAGGTCACTTGGTAGTTAATCAGAATGAGAACTGGAGAGACTTGGCTGAGTAATGCTTCCATTCCTGCCACTTTGTACACATAGGGGGTGGCGCTGTGTTTGTATTGGTCCTCCTGGGACTCTGATATGCTACCAATCACCAAGGTATTCTTTTTTTTTTTTAAGCACTTGAATTTTTTTGTCGTTGTTGCTATTATACACACACACGCTTCTGTAATGTGGCCACTGTAGGGACTGGAGGACCAAGTAACTAGGAGAACGCAAAACGAAAGCAAACAAACATGTAGTTCTGTATTAAATGTGCACATTTTGCTTCCCTGCCAGCCTCCTTTCTGTCCTTTCTGTTCAGTTTTTGTTACTTAAAATGGTAATCGTTTTGTACATTTATCTTGTTTCATGTTTCCTTAGTAAGTGTTAGTGGAACCGTTCTCCTGCATTCGTGCAAACACAGTGACCGTCATTTCCACCAGCTGTGGTGGCTTAGCTCCGTGTCACTGAGGCTTTTCATATTAGGAAGTCCTTGTTGAAGGGACATGGTCTCTCTTTTGCCTTTCAGATGGTGCAGAATTTCCAGGATGAGTCTTGTTTTATCCTCAGTACCTTGAAAGGTAAAGCCCCCTCACCCTTTCTCCTGGCTGCGCCCCCTGCCTCCTCTCTGGGTAATAGGGTGAGTGGGGCCTGCCTGCGCAGTGGGTCCCTGGAGACAGCGTTATCTGGGGACATCACCTGGGGAAAAGGAACGCAGACTTCCTGTGAAGCCTTGCCCTGGAAATGCGAGAACTATTGAGATTGGCCCCCATAGTCTGTTCTGAAGGGGAAATCCTTGCCAGGAGGTGTGTTCTCCATGAACTCCCTCACTCAGCCTGTAGGCCTGGTGGATCAGGGATCTGGGGCTGGGGTGGGACATGAAGGTTCCACTTGGGGAAGGTGTCTGAGAAGGAACTCGTGTGCCAGGAGACAGAAAGACTAGCTGTGACCCTCCTTAGGCCCGGGGCAGGTGAATGTATAGAGTATATCAGAATGAATGCCCTATGACCGGGTCACAGACTCTGGACTCCGACAGGGCCATTCCTTTCCCCCCTGTTCTCTGGATCTAGCCAGCAGCTGTCTTCAGAGAGCTGGGGGCCATAACACCCCAAGAACCACAGTTTGTTCAAAGCCTTCTTGGACATAGAGCCTTCGGTCCTTGGGCCCAGGGCTGTAGTAGAAAGGCGCATTGCCAAGAAGCATGTGTTAAAATGCCTGGTTTTGTTAGCACCCTTTGCTCTATACATCTGTTTGGAGCCAATATCCGTGGCGGGACTCCTGCCGGTACACCCGTACCATGCCCTCCCTCCTTCCCCAAGGTCATGGTGTCTTGCCCTTCTTCCTGTGAAATGTCCAGCGTTTCTCTTTGCAGCTGAGAGCAATGATGGCTACCACGTCATCCTGAAATGTGGCCTCTGAGCGAAAGTCCAGCGTGTGAAGTACGGCCCCCACCCCGCAGCCCCATGGATTCCCTCGGATGTAGAAACCGCTCCACTCTATGCCGCGGCCTCCCCTGGCGGGCTGTGGCTGGGAGGGACTTGGCCCAGTCCAGGAAGACCACGGCCCATGAACCAGCAGAACCCTGCGGATGCAGTCTCTGGTGTATGGAAAGCCAGCGGCTCCTCTCTCCCTTCCTCTTGGCCTCCAGCTTTTGAATGTTCCTCATTCTTTTCCCAGCCCTGCTATCTTAAAGAGGCAAATGGCAGGGCCATCTTCTCTGAAACCCCTTGCTCCCTAGTTGGAGGCCAGTTCACTGAGTGTCTCGGTGCCTTCTGACCATTCCCCTGCCTCCCGGGAAGGCTGTGCCTCCCCCCAACCTTCACCTTTTCTGGGAACCGGCTCCATGACCAGGACTGATGACTGGATGTAGGTGGCTTGCCAGTGTTCTGTCTTCGTGTTGGTTCCCCTTCTCAGCGACCCTGGTGGGCATCTGTCTTTCTGCTTCTTGGATGGCTCGGTGGGAAGGGGACTTATTCTGTGCCTTCTGCTGCTTTCACCTTGACTCCGTTTCTAAGGACCTGCTTTTGCAGTGCCCAGCGATGGGCTCCTGTCTCTGCATTGGTAATGTAGACACCACGATGCTTGTGTAGGACTGGCCACATAGACCTAGGTCTGTGCCCTTGGAAGGAAGAAGGAGAGGAATAGAACAACTATTTTTCAGGTATGTTCTCACGAGTATGAAAGGGATGAGAACAGAATGATATTTTGCTTGAGCCCCTTTTATGTAATTTTATGCCCTAAGCAATCATGGGTAAGGAAGATTAGGAAATGAGTATTCAGCTGTATGATCAGATGACCTTGATGGTCATGATAGCAGGCCCTGTTGGATGGACTTAACCAGGTCCCATTTAAAGAAGACCTTGGCTGACGACTGCCAAACTTGCCAAGTTTCCTGGGGTTCATCTTTCCTGTGTGGCCCCAACTTAAAATGTTTATCTTTTTTCACGCATGGAGGGAGTGTTTAGGGCATTTTGCCTGCATTGGAGTGGTTGGATCACCTTTCTTCATGGCTTAATTCTTGGGGAACTCTGATTATCAGTAACCAGTAAACTCAGCAATTAGGCTTTGTCTTGCGTCTGTTTCCCGGCACGCAGTGATCTATACTCTTCGATAACTTAGGTTTAACTTTCAGAGCATTGAGAAGCCCTGTGATCAATGGAGCAGGATTTTACAACTTCTAAAGCAGAGCTTTAGGGGATTATAGCGCTGGGGTCAAAGATGATCCGAACTGGGTAGACCTTGCTTTCCAGTTGGGGAAAATGAAACCTAGAGAGGCAGAGCCATCCGCCTGATATCACACAGTGATAGGGCGATGATAGAAACTCATTATATAAATCAAGACACTTCTCAGGGTAAAAGGGGCTCTCTAAGAGTTATGTTGGGACCACAGGTGGTATGGTGTTCCTACAGAGTAAAACAGGCTCCTGATTCCTTTCCTGTTTTGGGGGAGGGGGCGGGAGCAGGTAACAGCTTTATTGAGATATAATTCACATACAATACAGTGTACCCATTCAGAGCATACCGCTCTATGGTTCTTAGTAAATTCACAGAATCAGCACATTCAATTTTAGGACATTTTTCTCACCCCCAAAAGAAACCCTGTTTCTTTTAGTGATCGCCCTCCCACTTTCCCCCCAGCTCCCCTTGTCTTAGGCAACCACAAGTCTCCTTTCCATGTAGATTTACTTATTCTGGACATTTCATGGATATGGAATTACAGTGAGTGGCCTTTTGTTACTGGCTTTTTTTTTTTTTTTTTCTCTCGCGTAATGTTTTCTAGGGCATCTGTGTTGAACATGTATTCATACTTCAGTCCTTTTTATAGTTGAGTAGTATTTCATTCTCTGGATAGATGTGTCACAGTTTGTTTATCCACTCATTAGCCGATTGATACGCGAGTTTCTACTTTTCGGCTGTTTCGAATGATGCTGCTATGAACATATTTGTACAGGTTTTTGCATACATAATGTTTTCATTTCGTTTGGGTATATACCTAGGATGTATACCCTACATACATCTTTCGCCAGGGCATATACCCTGGCGTTGCTGGGTCCTACGGAACTCTATGTTTAACTTTTTGAGAAACTTCCAGATGGTTTTCCAAAGCAGTGGCACCATTTTAGCCTCCCACCAGCAGCGTAGGAGGGCTCGTTTTTCAACATCCTCACCAACACTTGCTGCTTTTTGATTAGAACATTCTCTAATGGGTGTCCAGTGGTATCTCACCGTGGTTTTGATTTGCATTTCCCCAGTGACTACTGATGTTGACCATCTTTTCATGTGCTTATTGGCCATTTCTATGTCTTCTTTGGAGAAATACCTGTTCAGATCCTTTGCCCATTTCTATTTGGGTCATTGGTCTTTTTTTATTGCTGAGTTGCATCAGTTCTTTGTATATTCTAGATACAGGTCCTTTGTCAGCTCTGTGATCTGTAAAACTTTCCTCCCATTCTGTGGATTGTCTTCACCTTCTTATGATGTCCTTCACAGCACAAAAGTTTTTAATTTCGATGATGTCCAAGATCCCCTACTTTCCTTGCTTGTGCTTTTTGTGCCCTATCTGAAAAATCATGGTGTAATCCAAGTTCAAGAAAATTTGTGCCTATGTTTCTTTTTAAGAATTTTCATCGTTTGAGCTCAGTAGTGGCCTTTGATTCATTTGAAGTTAATTTCTGTACATGGTGTGAGTAGAGGTCCAGCATCACTCTTTTGCCTGTGGGTACCCAGTTGTTCCAGCACGAGTGGTTGACCTCCTCTCCCGTCCCCAGCCCATGTCTGGCTCCACCATTTTTATAACGGGCTTTCTGTTCTCCTCTGAGTGTCTCACCCTTACTCCCCCTTAACCTCAACAGGACGGGGTCATATTGTGCTCTGATACTCGGTGGCCTTTCTTGGTGCATGTTCTAACTCCACACATTAGTCCTAGGGGAAAGTCAGGATCAGTCATTTCCTTTTTTTGAGGACAGTGAGCCACAAGGAAGTGGAATAATTTGCCCAAGGTCACAAGAGTCAGGACTAGACCTTTGGTCTTCTGACTTCCAGCCTTTCAAGGGGTCTGTCAGTCACTAGACCTAAGTGATGCCACTCCCTAGGCCAAGCGATGACAGCCTCGATTTTAATTATTTAATTGTGGCAGACTCCTTTTTATTTAATTCCAAATGGGGGTCTGATAAAGATCTGTTACCTTAAGTTTGCTGTTAGTGGAATCTTCCATTTTCTGGAACCCCCCACTGCTGTCTGTGTTTGTTTGTTTTTAACCTTCTCCTTTTTTTAAAGATTTTATTTTTAAGTAATCTCTACACCCAACGTGGGGCTCGAACTCATGACCCCGAGACCAAGGCCCCACCGCCTGAGCCATCCAGATGCCCCTTTCACCTTCTCCCTGTGGTTCTAGTGGAGTCTTGTAGCTTGCAAAGAAGTAGGAAATGAATATGCTTCTTAATTTGGCACTGAAATGTTTCAGCTGCTTGGTTTCGACAGCTTGTCCTCCTTCCTCAGAACTCAGATGAGCTAGCTGTCCCTTTTATTTTTTCATTTCAAAGCCGAGAAGCCATAGCTTCCCACTCCTGTCCACTCTCTTTCCCAAGGGCTCTGAGGCCAGGACCTGGGCCTGGGGGGTGGGGCAGCCCCTCCCGGAACTGTACCCACTGGCCCCCCCACCCATGATTCTAGGCTGTGGCTTCTCCACGGCAGCAGCAGTTTTTAAATGTGCCCCCCCGAAGAGAGAGAGGATCTCCTCAAGTGCTCAGTCCACCATCTTGAATCAGAAACTTCGAGTTGAGGTCCTTATTCTCAGGCCATCGCATTTCTTTTTCCGTTTGCAGGGTTGTGATCAACCTTTTCCTGTTTACCAGGTTGTACCTTCACCTTGACGACACAGAGGGAGAACAATAGGATTCTCAGGGGAAAAGGGATGGATGGAAAGAGCAGGATAGGGGAGGGAGCTTGAAGCCTGGGGCTTCGGGTCCTAAGCAAAGGCCAGACAGCGTCCCTGCAGACCTCCTGCCCGGGCAGCTTGTGGCCCCTTGGGAAGAGCTGTGAACCTAGAGGGGGGTTCACTGGGAGCACACTGGGGCCGGCCGAGCAGTGTGTCACAAGTTTCCAAGTCCAGCGTGGCCCCGGGGCCTGGCCTGAGTGACCTAAGCTCTGAAAATCATTAACGAGTTGATGAGGAAAATGGAAAACCTGTGCTGTTGTTGGTGGAGCAGAGGGAGTGAGCCCGGGAGGCTCTAGGAAGGTGGAAGAGCAGAGCATGAGGGGTGAGGGTGGCGGCGTGACAGTGCCCGAGGTGCAGGAGGAAGTGGAAGGCGCAGGGGGGCGGGAGCCAGGGCCCCCAGACCCTCGCTTGGCCTGAGTGTCTGCCTGTCTGGAGTCGTGGGCGGCTCCTTCGTGAGGTGAATGTGAAGGGCGGCGGGCTTTCCCTTTGTCCCCTACGTGAAGTCCTCGGCGGGCCAGTAACGGGTCGGGGCACGCATCCTGGTTGCACAGGGCACCACCAGTGCTCCTGCTCAGGCCGCTGTGTGCGCGTCTTTAAGAAGGGCTCCCTGGCAGCCTGAGCCCAGATTCTGTACTGGCCAGCTCCACGTCTACACTACCGATGCGCGCGCGCATGTGTGTGTGTGTGCGCGCGTGCGCACACGCGGGCCCCTCTCCTCGCCCCTGTATCTGGCCTGAGTGCAGCTCTGGATATTCTCAGCTCAGCTGGATGTGGGGGTTAATGCTCTTGCTTTTAGATCCTGTGTGGCACCCTAGTTCGGGTTCTGATGAAACGGGTCAGGGGTAAAGTTGCCCTATTTGGGGGGAATGCACACCCTAAGTCCACCTCTTCCGGGGAGGGGAGCAGTGCCGGCAGCTGACCTCTGACAAGGACCCCCGAAACAGGGCTCGTGGAGTCGGTCTGCCACACAGCTGCCTCACGGTCACATGCTCTGTGTGATACCATCAGTCAGGCCGGCTGGGAGGAGATGGTCGGACTCCCTTTACCCCCTGGGGGCAGGGCAGTGGGTCTGCGAGCAGCAAGGTGCTGGTCAGGCGCCCCCCCACCCCCAGGGCACCCTGCGAGCTCCTTGAAGCCTCCTCTGAGCTCTCCAGACCTCTCTGCGAAGCCTTCTCTTGTACCATCCTTCCCCCTCCTCCCGTGGGGGATGGCCAGTAGCTCTGAGTGATGGCACCCTGGCCAGTGGCCCAGGGCTGGACCTGCCATGCCCCTCCTGCTTTAGTGGCTGTCTAGGGGCAACGTCCCCAAGCAGTGGCTCTTGGAGAGGTGGGTTTGCTGCTCTGTGCAGGGCAGCTGACTCATCTAGCCCTTTATGGAAAAACTTTGCCAACCACTGAGGAGGTCAAGCTTTCTGTTGCTTTCTGTCCCCACTGGAAATCCCATTAAGTAAGGACTCTCAGACAATAGTAACAATAAAAAGTACTTAACTTGTTTTGAGCTTTGAGGCAAGAGATGTGTTTGGCCGAGCAGTGCTAGAGTCTCCCCTGCCCGTCGCTCCCTCACTTGTGAAGGGTTCACCCCAGCTGTCTGGGTTTTCCTTCCTCTTCCTGGCCGCTGGCCTGCTCCTGGAGACCTGGTGGGCCTTTGCACCCTGGGCACGTGCCAGGACTTGGTGTCAGAGGGCCGTGTGTGGCAAAGGGTCCTTTGCTGGTATTAACAGGTCGGCAAGCTGTGGAGGGCGGTGGCCTCCTGACTGAGGTCACTGGAGCTTTCCTATTCTGGAGCTCACAGCCTGACCTTCACCTCCAGCTGGCGCCTTGAGGACCTCTTGGCTTCTCTGGGTCCCGCAAGTTTCTCCCTGAACGTTCTGCTCTTTTTCAAACCGAGGGAACCGCTTGTGGGAGCCTCAGCTTGGTGACAGTGAGAGGCCACTGTCTGGCTCCGAGGAAGGGTTCTATGGGCCTGGACTTCTGGTTGTGCCCCCAGGAGAAGCTGGAGTGCGGCCAACAGCTAACCTTATGGGCCTAGTCCCACATGCTGGGGTCCGTCTTCCTGGGGGGTGACTCCGGTCTTTGTGGGCCCCTTGCTTCTCACTCCAGGTGCAGCGACCAGACGCTGCATTCAGCCTCCCGTTAGCAGCAATGCCAACACAGTAGTGGCAGATGCTGGCTGGTCTCTCCTGGGTCAGGTGTCGAGCTCACCACTCTTGCCATTGTCCCTTTCCATCCTTCCCACTCTGCTCTGAGGCCACTGTGACCCAGCTTTGCAGGTGAGGAAATCAAGACAGATCAGATGCCGGCCCAGGGTCCTACAGCTGCTGGTGGACTGAGCCAGGATGAGAATCCGAGTCTGGGTCCCACATCCACACCCCACGTTCTCACGCCAGATTTGGGGGGCTAGCTCCTTCCCCAGCGCTAGCTTTCATCCTGAGACTGCATCACCGGGCTTGGTGCATTCTGAATGGTGGGGAAACATTTGCAGGGCTTGGTTGTTACAAGAGAAGGGGGGATTGTTTTGTGTGCCCCCTCCTCCCCCCCCCAGCCCTCCCCTTTTATTACCTTTACGCTGGGTAAAAACTTGGTGACTGTGTCCTCGAATGTTCCTGTATGTAATGTGATTCTTTCTTAAGATGTAACTTCCCCAGCGTTCTCCAGATCGGGTGACCCTTTCCCAAAGGTGGCGGGAGTCTATTGGGGTGGCGTGGGCTTTGGATGGGTCAAGTGGGTGTGATGGGTCGTGGGGAGGTGGGCATCGAGTCGGAAGTTGTCATACTGCCACATTGTTTTTTGTACCTGGAATAAAGCATATTTTGCACTTGTTACTGAACCATTGTGCAGGTGAGAAATCTGCCTGTGGGATCTGTGCTTGGGTCAGAATGCAAATAAAACTCATTTGTAAGAAACCCCTGTGGCTCAGGCCTGCGGTCTCTTTCTCTCTTTTAAAATTGTGGTCAAATGCAGAATAGCACGAAATTTGCCATCTTAACCATTTTGAAGTGCACAGGTCAGTCGCATCAAGTACGACCACCCCCACCTTCCAACTCCAAGGACCGTTTCATCTTCCTCAATTGAAACTGTACCCTTTCCCCCACGCAGCGCCCTGTAACCACTGTTCCACTTTGTCCCTATGACTGTGACTGTTCCAGGTACTGCACGCGAGTAGAATCATATAGTATTTATTTGTCCCTCGTGACTGGCTTATTTCACTCCTGCATAGTATCTTCAAGGTCCATCCACATTGCAGCACGAGACAGGTTTCCTTTTTTTTTTTTTTTAACTCATTATTTTAAAAATTTTTATTTTTGAATGTTTATTTTTGAGACAGAGACAGAGCACGAGCAGGGGAGGGGCAGAGAGAGAGGGAGACACACTCCGAAGCAGGCTCCAGGCTCCGAGCTGTCAGCACAGAGCCCGACGCGGGGCTCGAACTCAAGAACTGGAGATCATGACCCGAGCCGAAGTCGGACGCTCAACTGACTGAGCCCCCCAGGCGCCCCGAAACAGGCTTCCCTTTTTTAAGGCTGGATAATACTCCGCCATATGTACACGCCACGTTGTGTTGATCCCTTCGGCCGTCCGTGGGCACCTGGGCTGCTGCCACCTGTTGGCCATTCATGAATCATGCCACTGTGGACACAGGCAGGCAGGTGTCCGTTTGAGTCTCTGCCTCGGCTTCTGGATAGACACCAGAGGTGGATTTGCCAGTCTTGTGGTCCTACTGTGCCCACGGTGGCTCCACACTTTATATTCCCGCCTGCAGCAAACGGGGGTTCTCATTTCTCCACGCCGGGCCGACACCTCTCCCAAGCTCACCTGTCCCCCAGGGCTCCATGCAATCATGTACATGTGCTGTGTCCTTAACCCCCCACTGCCCCGGGGCTGCTGCCCGTCGGAGCCTCCTGCCTCCCAAACCCAGGGGTCACCGTTCCGCTCCCCGCCACACTCCGGTAAAGTCCCCTTCTCCCGGCTTCTCTGTGCACAGGGTGTGCATGGCGGAGGGCTGATGGTGGCGTGGCACCGTGGGGTTACATGATGGAGAGCAAGCTCCTCAACTTCCCCAAACCGATCTTCTCATCTGTGACCCGGAAATGTCACCTGCCTTGAGACCATGCGTGGGAAGCCGTGAGAATGAGCCGGGTCACACAGAAGAAGGTTCCCAACAGAACCCAGGAGCAGCTTCCCGGGGTGGGGGGGAGGGGGAAACAGCTGGGTGTTTTCCAGGATCCAAAGGAGAATGACATCATGGAGGGCCGGAGTAGAAATAGATGGAGACTGGTCAGAAAACGTCCTGCGGCACAGCCTGTGGCCCAGCTGCCTTCCCACGCAGAGCCACGCCGGAAGCTGGTCTGTTTCCAGCAAACATTCTGATGGCCGTGCAGTGGGCATTAAGCTTCCAGGATGAGTCCCGCTAGAAGCCCCATTTTCAGGCATTGGGATGAGCCGCTGTGGTCCTCAAACAGCATCAGAATCACCCAGAGTTTAACAGACTGTTGGGCCCCACGCCCATCTCTGGAACCTACGGGAGGTTTGAGCTGGGGTCTGAGAATGTGCGTATCTAACGGGCTCCCAGAAGCGGGCTGTTGGCGGGCAGAGGACTGTGCTTGGAGAACCACGGCCTGGAGGAACTTGCTCTCTTGAAGAAACATCCAGGAGGGGAAATGAGTCATTCGAGATGCAGACCCAGGTGTGAGCTAAGGGTGGGTGGTGGGGTCAGGGGGACTGGGGAAGGTTAGGGTCAGCTGATGGGAAGGTCGTCTAGAGCCTTGAGGGGTGCCGTCAGTCAGCCGTGGGACCCTCCCGTCCTACCGTAAAAGAAGATGATTTTGGTCCTGCAACCTGTTGATTCGGCCTTCGGGGGAGGCAGCGGGGCCTCCCGGGTGCAGGCTGCTGGCTCCCCGACCCCACTGTGCGCTCTGGGCCAGGCACGGCGGCCACACCCAGCAGCCCTGAGCCCGAGGTCCTGAGCTGCGGCTGCCCGCACTTCCTTGACTGTGGCAGCCCACATGGGAGACCAGACGAAGCCAGCGGTGGGGGTGGGGGTGCCCAGTGTCTGGGCCTCTGTCCTGCAGGCTGGAGATTCCACCGGGAGTGTGTCACAACAGGGTAGGCTGTAGGAGACTGACTCCCGAGGACCAAACTTCCAGGAGCCCGAGGGAGTCAGCCAAGGGCCCGTAACACAGAATCCCCAGGGGGGTGTGTGGACATATTCTCCCAGCGGAGGATGGCGATGGAGAGTTGGCTTCGCCTCTGCCTCCTTCGGTGGCCAGAGCAGTTTACACTTCCCAAAGCACCTCTGTCCTCGGTCCTCAGCAGGGAAGGGCAGTTACTGGGGCTTCTGTGCTGCGGGCGCCGGCATGGAGGCCAGGGGAGAGTCCTCGGACTTGCCAGGGACACGCGGCCCGTCTGGGTAGAGCCGGGATTAGATACTCCCCAGTGTAAGCCCCGGGGCCACACGTGCTTTCCAGGGAAGGCGGTGGCCCCGTGCCTCCCCGCCCCAGCCCCTCATCCCTTTACTCCAGGGAAGGGAGCCTGGTGGCTAGGAGGTTTCCAGAGCTCAGCTGGGTTGTATATTAACCTGCCTTGATTGGGTGGATCAATATTTAAACTCAATTACAAGGGAAAGGGGTTATCTGGAGGAGCTTATCAAGCAGAAGGCGGCTATTGGAATATCTGATCATCAGAGAGGCTGATCTGGAGTGGGGTGGGGGCTGAGCCTCAAACACGTCCAGAGTGGAAAAAGGTGGATGGAGGGAAACCAGCCAACTTCCTGCCTTTCCCTCCTTCCTTCCTTCCTTCCTACCTCCCTCCCCTCCTTCCTTCCTTCCTCCCTCCCTCCCTCCTTCTTTCCTTCTTTCCTCTCTCCCTCCATCCCTTCTTCCTTCCCTCCCCCCTTCCCCTCCCCTTCCTCCTTCCTTCCCTTCCTCCCTCCCTCCTTCCTTCTTCCCTTCCTTCCTTCCTTCCTTCCTTCCTCCCTCCCTCTCTCCTTCCTTCCTTCCTCCCTCCCTCCCTCTCTCCTTCCTTCCTTCCTTCCTTCCTCCCTCCCCTCCTTCCTTCTCTTCCTCCCTCCCTCCCTCCCTCCCTCCCTCCCTCCTTCCTTCCTTCCTTCTTTCCTCTCTCCCTCCATCCCTTCTTCCTTCCCTCCCCCCTTCCCCTCCCCTTCCTCCTTCCTTCCCTTCCTCCCTCCCTCCTTCCTTCTTCCCTCCCTCCTTCCTTCCTTCCTCCCTCCTCCCTTCCTTCCTTCCTTCCTTCTTTCCTTCCTTCCTTCCTTCCTTCCTTCCTTCCTTCCTTCCTCTCTCCCTCCGTCCCTTCCTCCTTCCCTCCCCCCTTCTCCCCTTCCCTCCTTCCTTCCTTTCCTCCCTCCCTCCTTCCTTCCTCCCTCCCTCCTTCCTTCTTCCCTCCCTTTCTTCCTTCCTTCCTTCCTTCCTTCCTCCCTCCCTCCCTCCCTCCCTCCCTCTCTCCCTCCCTTCCTTCCTTCCTTCCCTCCCTCCCTCTCTTCCTTCCTTCCTTCCTTCCTTCCTTCCTTCCTTCCTTCCTTCCCTCCCTCTCTTCCTTCCTCCCTTCCTTCCTTCCTTCCCTCCTTCCTTCCTTCCCCCTACCTCTCCTTTGCTCCTTCCAGCTCTCCCTCCCTCCCCACTCCCTTCATTCCTTCTGCGGACACAGCTCTTTCCTTGCTCCAACAGGTCACAGAGCTCACCAGCCCTGCTCATCCTCTGAGCTCCCATAACCAAGTAACCAAGAGGCTGAACTGTCCGTTTGTCAGTCCGCCCCTCTCACTGGGCAGAACTCCTGGAGGACAGAGGTGGGTCTGCCTGACCGTCGCCACTCTGAAGTCCAGCCTGGGCCCTGGCCCGGAGAAGCCACTCCAGCTGTGTTTGTTGGGTGAGTAAATGATAGGGGATTGGCCAGCGAGGGAGTGGGAGCGGAGGCGCTCGTGAGAGAGTGCCTGTACCGGGCAGGGAGCCAGCGGCTGTGCCTTCTTACCAGGACTTCAGATTAGTTTGTTAGCTCAGTGCCCTGAGAACAGGGCTATGGTGGCAGGGGACAGGGGACAGGCGAATTTGGGTGGGAGAGTAGGGAACCGGGCAAAGTACGGAGTGTGTGGCAAAGGGACCCTGGGTGCGTGAACATGGCCAGGGCCTGGCAGGGGCCCTCCCGCTGGGTACCTGCCACGTGCCAGAGGGCTCACAGGCTGCTGAATACACAGGATCCAGAATATACTGCTATGGAGAGGTGTGTGTATGTGTGTGTGTGTGTGTGTGTGTGTGAGTGTGTGTGTGTGAGTGTGTTCCTTATGACACTCCTTACCTGCCTGAAAGCTGAGGCTCCGGAAGAATCCAGCCACCACAGGACGCAGTCTACGTGCCCTGGGGGCACACAGCTCTCAGAGATCAGGTTTTGGGGTGACGGTGGGGGGTCCACAGCCGAAGACCAAGAAAGGATTCTTGAAAGGATTCTTGAAGACGTCTCTGGTGAAAAAAAGGTGATCTTATTAAAGTGCAGGCACAGGACCCGTGGGCAGAAAGAGCTGCACTGGGATATGCGTGTGGTTGGTTTTATGCTATGAAGTTGGGGAGGTAAAGTCAAGTGGGAAATCTCCAGAAGGACGTGGATATCCTAAGGAGGACTCCGAAGATACCTGAGGCCTTGCTATGGTCAAGCCAAGGTTGTTTCCCCTCTAGTAAGGCATTAACATTAGGACAGCAGGGGGTTCCTGGAGAAATGTCACAGTCTGTATTTGCCTCAAGTATCTGTCAACGGGCTGCAGGTTATGAAGAAATTTAATTTTCCCTGCGACTCCCTTCTTGCCCTTGTTCCCCACATCACTATTGAGGGGTGATGTTGGGGCTCCAGGAAACTGAGTCTATAGGTTTCTGGAGATTAGGCTGTTGATAAGATTGCCTTTTTCTTGTCATTAACCAGGACATTTGTAAACTGATGGAGACCGTGTCCTGTATGACTGTGATCTCTATCAGTTGGTCATTTGTTTTCTTTCCTCTCCTTTGTCCTTGGGCAGCCAGGAGAGCCTGAGGAATATCACAAACATCCCACCTGGCTGGTGGGGGGGGGGGGAGGTGCGCTAGCTTTCACATTGTCCTCAGCCCTCCCCACGCTCCCTCATCATCTGGAGTCTGTAGATACCAATGCACCCAACAGCCCTATTCCGGGTCAGCCCTCACTGACCCTACTGTACGAAGGAGGAAACTGAGGCCAGGAGAGGTTCATTTCCTTTGCCCAAGAAAGAATCGGAATCCAGATTTTTTTTTTTAAGTATGTTTATTTATTTATTGCGAACAAGCAGGGGAGGGGCAGAGTGGGAGGAAGAGAGAAAGAATCTCAAGCAGTCTCCGTGCTGTCAACGCAGAGCGCAATTTGGGATTCGACGCGGGCTCAATCTCGCCAACTGCGAGATCACGACCTGAGTCAAAAGCAGGAGTCAGACGCTCAACTGACAGAGCCACCCAGGAGCCCCTGAACCCAGATGTTTTGACTCAAGTCAGCGTTCAACTACTACTGGATTCTGCCTTAGTGGAGACATAGGCTCACAAAAATAGGTTGAGGGATGCCTGGGTGGCTCAGTCGGTTAAGCGTCCGACTCTTGATTTCGGTTCAAGTCATCATCTCAGGGTTTGTGGGATCGAGCCCCGCGTCGGGCTCTGTGCTGACAGTGTGGAGCTTGCCTGAGATTCTCTCTCTCCCTCTGCCCCTTCCCTGCTCACGAACACACACACTCTCTCAAAATAAGTAAATAAACATTAAAAAAAGACAGGTTGAAGTGGGCTGCATCAACACTCATTCATTCATTCATTTTTTCTTAGCCAGCAGTCAATCTGAGCCCATGGTACCATGTACCAGGCACTCTGTTGGATGGGGTGGAGCAGGGGACCCCCACCCACTACCATGTGCAGTCAGAGGGGAGACGTGGTCACTGAGAGGAGCCCCATGTCCCCCAGACCCTCTTACAGCCTCTACTCACCTCCCCAACCCGAGAGCGTTCTGCGGTGCCTTTAAGAAAAAAAAGGCATTGTTGTTGGAAAGCTGAAATCCGCCTGCAGGTTCCCAATGTCCCATCAAGGGTGTTTGTGTACAAAACAGAGGCCGGGTGTGGCCGGTGGCACACAGGGCCCACTGTGAGGCGGGCTGAGGCACCCGGCTTTCTTCAGTCCCAACTGTCTCTGGCACAGAAGACGCGGTGGGGAGGACACTGCCCTGGCCTGATGGCTACGGCACCGTAGCCCAATCCCAGCCAGACTGTGGGGAACACAGCCCTCGAGGCAATGCTGTGGGCAACCCTGGACATGGCCCATGCCAGTGGTCTGCAAACGGTCCCCCCAAAGCCTTCATTAAAGGAAAGAGTATGTGGCAATGTGTCCCAAACTAAGAGCTGCCCTGCAGGTGGCTGGGGGCCACAGACTATGATGGGGGCTCTGAGGAGGCCCAGGTGTAAAGTGCCGAGTGTGAAAATCTCAGAGCATGTCTAGCCTCTGTGCTGCTGCTTCTGGGGAACATGAGGCCCACAACAAGGAAGCGACATGCTGAGGTCCCCTGGTGATCCGGTGGCTCATCCAGACTGGGAAGGAACCCATGTGCCCGTGTTACCCTGGCCAGGGCTCTGCCCTTAAATTCAGGCCCTTCCCCCAGGCATATTGGGGTTGGGAGAGTCTCTGTTACAGACATTTGTCACCACTGCTTGCTGAATGCACGCACCATGGTTCAGGTACCTCACTGGGCACATTGTGGACACTGGCCACTTAATGCTTGCAGCACCCGTGAGTGAGGGTTATTGCCCTTGTTCTCCAAGGACAGACCTCAGGCTGACATGTCGACATGCTGTGGCTAGATGCTCAGCCAGAAAGTGTGGGCCGATGCCCCAAACGCGGGGTTTCTGGCTGCATAGCCGGGGCTTCCGCTTTTTCACACCATCTCTCCCATCGGGGACACGGCCCGTGCTCAAGACCAGTGGCCTGACTAGCTGTGCGGTGACCATTGAGGGATTTGAGCAGAAAGTGCTCGAGTGAAGCTAGTTTTCACTGTGGGGGGGCCCATGTTGCGGGTCTCCAGTTGAAGGAAAATGACCCAAGCCTGTCCTCTCCGGCCCGTCCTCTTTGGGATCCAGAGGTGACACAGGGCCAAGAGGGACATTTGGGGATCTGAGGGTAAATTTTATTTCTCTAAGTCAGTGGGATCTTGATCCATGGGTGAAGTTGTAAAAAGACTCAACAATACAGTTACGGAGCATTCACGTTTAAGTGAGTATGTTAAATTTATTTTATTTTATTCTACTTTATTTATTATTGTTTGTTTGTTTGTATGTTTGTTTATTCATTTGTGCTCCTGTTCTTTGTATTTTGTTTATAATTAAAAAAAATTTTTTTTAACATTTATTCATTTTTTTGAGAGACAGAGACAGAGTGCGAGTGGGGGAGAGACAGAGAGAGAGGGAGACACAGAATCCAAAGCAGGATCCAGGCTCTGAGCTGTCAGCACAGAGCCTCATGTGGAACTCGAACCCATGAACCACAAGATCATGAACTGAGCTGAAGTCAGAAGGTAAACCGACTGAGCCACCCAGGTGCTCCTGTTCTCTGTATTTTAAAGTTGATTTCTACCTGGGCAGGATTCTCAACACTTGGACTTCAAAGGGGCATCATGGCCAGGACAGACCTGGGGGTCATGGTTAGGCCAGGGAGCAGGGACATAGCCATCCCCAGGGTAGCTGGCCTCTAAATTAGGAGGTGCCTTGGCCTTGACAAGGTGGCCTAGAAGGGAAAGGAGGCCACCTGGGGGAAGCCTGAGAGATTCAAAGATCCCACCCCACATGCCACCAGCCACCTCCTGCCCACAATTCCTGGTGTGCCGGCCTTGCCTGGGAGATGTCGCCCTCTGTCTTTCTTTCTAACACTGGTGCATGTGCTTACAGAGAGATGCCCTTTCTGATCCTGCTGGGTTGGTTTGAAAAGGCAAAGCTTGCAGAGCATGAAGAGTTTTGTAACCTTTTTAGTGGACACCCTTGCACTCTGAGGTAGGGGAATCCAGAGGGCATAGGCAGAATCCAGAGGCCCCTAGGAGGCTGCTGCTAGTTCAGGACTTGGGACAGCTGCTCGGGTCCAGGGCTCCCCCGAGAGCAGCAGACCTTTTCCTCCCATTTCCCTTAAGCCCAGGGAAAGGGTCAGGGGCCAAGAGCACTTTTGCAGAGAATGTGGCCCAAGCGAGATGCTGTGGTAGCATCTTGTAGCTACCATCATGCTTTTGCACATAAGGGGGGAAAAGTTTCCTCTTACAGGTGGTTGCTTTATTTTTATTCTCCCAACCCCCCCTTTTTTTTTAGAGAGAGAGAGTGAGCAAGGTACAGGGACAGAGGGGGAGAGAGAGAGAAAGAGAATCTTAAACAGCCTCCACACTCAGTGCAGAGCCAAATGCAGGGCTTGATCCCATGACCCTGGGATCATGACCCGACATAAAACCAAGAGAGTCGGACCCTCAACTGACTGAGCCCCCCAGGCACCCCACCAGTGATTGCTTTATAAGTAACATGGTCTATGTAACATGAGATTGGGATGTTCACAGCTTGTGAGAAGTGATGTTTACTGTGTGCCTATTTTTACCCAGAATTGCCACCCGTAATTCTGCAAACCATCCTGCAAAGTGAATACTAATTATCACTATTTTTACGTAGGAGAAAATGAATCTCGGTGAAAATACATACCTTGTTCAAAACTGCAATTGGAAACAGTGGAGCCTGGACGCAAACCCAGTTGTGGAAATCTTCAGTTGGGTGGCATTCTCTTGTGCCAGGCCAGTGCACGGGTCGTGCCTCAGCCTGTTTACAACATTTCAGATGGGTCGCCCAGGCACGGGAGGCTAGGTGGCGTGCCATGGGGACACGGTGGGGCTGGGACTGGAAGCCAGCCAGCCTGGCTCTAGAGCGACGTTTAACCGGAGCTCTAGATGCGCACGTCGGTAAAGAGCTTTCAGTAACCGGCACGTGACCGCACCCCTGAGTCTCAGACATGACAGTGAATGGAAGAAACCAGAAAGAAAGCCCGCTGCCTGACTTCGTGGTGTCACAAAGCAGGGACACCTAAGCAGTGTTTAGGGACGGTTAGGTGGTAACATTGCATAGAAAGGAAGGCAAGGAGGTGATTGCCCTGAATTCAGAGTAACTCTGGGGTGGGGGCAGGGAAGGGCAGTGGGAGAGGATTCAAGTTTGGGGGTGGTTCTGAGGGACCACAGTGCTCCATTTCCTGCCCTGGGCTGTGACTTGATGAGCAGGGTTCGCTTTGTGATAAGTCCTTGAGCTGTGTGTTCCATGCCCTTCTCTGTGTGCATATTACATTTCACAATAAAATAGGTGTGAAAGAGAGAGTAAATGAATCATGTCACCCTGCGAAAGGGCTCTCTCCACCCCCCCCCCCCAACTGCTGGGAGAGCCGCCAGCCGCGGGGGACAGCGCGTGTGGATCTGGAGACCCTTCTGCCTCTCCTCTGCACACCGGTGTTGGCAGTGCTTGGTTTCGGGTCTGTGTTCCTACCACTTGCCTGTCGCCAGCCCACACCCTGGCAGCCTCCCCTGTTCTTCCCCATCTAAGCCGCTCCGGCCGACAGCTTTGAAGAGAGAGGAGGCCTCACGATGGGTGGGAGCAGAAGCCACCCTTTGGCTTCCCCGGCCACCCGCTGGCACGGGAGCTCCATGCAGGGCCTGTATCGCGGGGTAGGGGGGCCAGCCGCACCTGCCCAGCTGGAAGGGCTCGGGCAGACCTGGCCCTGACTTTGCCCCCAGGCCTTGGCTTCTGAGACCGTAGAATAAAAAGAATCACACCCACCCCCCAGGGTGGTTGCCTGGTTTCACTGCGACGCCATCGGAAAAGCACGCGGCAGCATGCTTGCGTGGACAGGGCCCCACGGCGTGGCTCCCTTGCGCGGGACTGCTTTTCCTTTCTGCAGGCCTACCGAGTGTCCAAACCCCAACTTCACTCTGGGCTTAAGCTCTCCAGTCCCCTCGCTGGCTGCAGGGAGGACTCCTGACGGCCTCCAAATCCAGGCGGGGCGCCCACTGCGCCGAGAGCCCCTGGAGCACAGGGAGTGGTCTCATTCAGCCCCACATTCCAGGTGCTCCCACAACAACCCAGGGCCTGGACACAGCAGGAGAATGGCCCATGGATCTCTCTCCACAGTGAAGCCCTGACACCCAGAAGCCCCAGCGGGTGAAGGCAGCTGACCAGCTATCCAGAGCAATCTGCCCCTGCCCCCACTCAGTTTGACCCCTCTGGTTCTGCAGATTAATCTGGATCCCTTTCACTTCTAACAGTATCCCCGTTGCTGAGGTCAAATGGAATGCCAGTCAATCAAGCGCTCCTTTAAAGGCATCGGGGGAACCCACCATTTAAGGGAAACCGCTGAGCGACGCCTGGGTGGCTGAGTCGGTCAAGCGTCTGACTTCCGCTCGGGTCATGATCTCACGGTTGTTCGTGAATTCGAGCCCCGCATCCGGCTCTCCGCTCTCAGTGCGGAGCCTGCTTTGGATCCTCTGTCTCCCTCTCTCTCTCTGCCCCTACCCCAGCTCGCACGTGTGTGCACTCTTTCTCTCAGACATAAATAAACTTAAAAAGAGGGGAAAGCCTATGATGGGTTAGCTCTTCGGGAGAGTGAAGGGAGTCTTTCGTAATGTAGCAAAGCCCACCTAATTTTTTTTCCTTATATACGTTCAGAGTTTGGACTTTGGAAGGTCTGGGTTCCCGGGGAGGCAGATTCTGGGACAGTGATTCCCATGCAGGACATTTAATAGGAATGTTCTTGAGGTCAACCCTGGAAAGCGGGGACGGGAGAAGCTGGGCTGCCTGTAGTCTCAGTGGGGGCCTCCACGGGCACATTTGAGTTGTCTCCCCATGGGGTGAGGGGGCCAGGCCTTTATATACCCTGCCAATCAGTCAGTCACTTGAAGGAGGGGCAGGAGGGGTGTGACTTGGAAGGCGGCAGTCCTCACAGGGACGGTGGATGGCACCCCCACCCAGCAGCCTGAGGACAGAGTCTTCCTTCCTGAAGGGGAACCTGGGGGCTCGTCAGTACCCACCACACCCCGTCACGTGCAACTTTTGCAAAGAAACATCAGGGCACTGCTGTTTCTTGAGGGTCTACTGTGTGCCAGGCCCTGTGCTTCATTCTCTCAGAAAACTCTCACAAAGCCTTTACGAGGTGGGTATTATTACACCCATTTTCCGGATGAGAAAACAGAGGAGAAAAAAGGTCAGTTATCAGGAGAGTGTCAGGACTTCACTCCCCACCCTCCTGCTGGCCAGTTCCCTGCCTCCCACATTCTCTGGCTTGCCCTGTGACGGGCTGTAGGTTTGCAGCTTGTCCAGAGACCACGTCCTCACAGGGCCATGCACCTGCCTCCCTGCCTCGCCCAGCAGCACTCAGGCATGGTCCTGGCGAACGAGAAGCCGGGCCTGGGGTGAGACCCTGAGAGGCCGACCACCAGGGTCCAGGGCCCAGCAAGAGGTGCAGGGCAGAGCCAAGGCAAGGCTGATACAACCTGGGGTCAGATGGACGGAGTTAGTCTCCCCTGGAAACTGCCCCATGCAAGTGCCAGTTTGCAGACTGGGGGTGACGGGCATACTCGTAAGGACATCCACGCAACAGACACAGGGCCCTTAAACTGTGACAGAAGCATGCTTGGCACTTGGGGGGTTGGCAGGAAAAGTGAGGCATCATCCCTCAGAGGGCTCCCGGACTAGTGGAAGAAAGTGATGGAAAGTAGCCAACCAAAGAACCACTGCAATAAATCCCCTGGAAATGAAAATGGCTCTCATCTGTCGTAAAGCTCCGTGTGCCTGGCGCCGGGCTAGGTACTGGGAGTCAACATGGCTCATGCTCATTTTGGAGACCCTGCAAAGCAGATATCCTCAGGCCCGCTTTTGCCGAGGAGGCGACCAAGTTCTGAGGGTCATTCGAGGCCACAAAACCTGGAGCGTCAGAATTGGAACAGAGGTCTCTGACTCACTTTCCTTCGTCCCAGCTTTGAACCCTAATCCCTGCATGATGATCCGATGAAGGGACTTAAGCCAGCACCGGGTGGTCCACTGAGGAAAGCACCATGCTTATAGCTGACCTTGGCTGTGACCCTGGGGCAGACCAGAGATCTTGTGTTTCATGGTGGTGACAGTGGGGTAACTGGGGGAAGAAGACAGTCCTGCAGGGTGTGGAGTGGTCACGGGGCTGTGCCACTAAGACCCCCTCTGGCCTTTAACCAAGGCTGCTTCCTCTTCATGGGGGCTGGGGTGTCAAATTGCACCTGTGGCCGAAGGCCCGTGTGACTTCCTTCCTGACAAGGGTGTGGTGCCTTTAACAGGAGGCTGGGGAGGCTCCCTGGTGGCCTCTTGAGGGGAGGATTGGGCCCAGTGTCCCTGCTGAGGGCTGTTATCCCACCACCGGCTGGGGCCAGATCCCACCGAGGAGTCATTTTCTCTCGGCCCCTGGGGCAAGCGGAGTGTTTCCCCTGTGACACCTTCTGGTGGACAATTCTCCTTCTACACACCGTCTGCCCATGTCTTCCTCCTCCTTCAAGGGCCACTCCGCGTCCCCCCTCTCTCATGAAGTGCTCTTTGAAACTCTGGTCTAGCGTCCCTGTCTCTAAACTTCGCGCCCTGTCTTAGGATTGGCTAAGTCCTTCGATGGCAAGGAGCAGAGAAGTGCTCAGGGCGGCTCCAGAAGCGTGGGCAAAAGTGGGCTTTTCGTGGGCTTGCGGAGAGGGATGGGACCCCCCTGCCAGGTGCTGTCTTGGGTCCAGGAAACACCTGCTGCTGTCTCCGTGGTGACCTTCCAGGACAACTGGAGCCAGGGGCAAGAAAAGGGTCAGAAAGGGGTCTGCCTGGACTCTTTCACATCCCAAATCTGCCCACTTGCTCCCAGGCTAATGTTTCCACTAGGCACGATGGGCACAACACTGAAGACCCACAAAAATGATTTAATTTTTATTTTATGTATTTATGTATTTATGTATTTATTTATTTTTAATTTAATTTTTATTTTTTTAAATTTACATCCAAATAAGTTAGCATCTAGTGCAACAATGATTTCAGGAGTAGATTCCTTAGTGCCCCTTACCCATTTAGCCCATCTCCCCTCCCACACCCCCCTCCAGTAACCCTCTGCTTGTTCTCCATATTTATGAGTCTTTTCTCTTTTGCCCCCCTCCCTGTCTTTATATTATTTTTGTTTCCCTTCCCTTATGTTCATCTGTTTTGTCTCTTCAAGTCCTCATATGAGTGAAGTCATATGATTTTTGTCTTTCTCTGACTGACTAATTTCCCTTAGCATAATACCCTCCAGTTCCATCCACATGGCAAGATTTCATTCTTTTTTGATTGCCGAGTAATACTCCCTTATATATATATACAGCACCTTCTTTATCCAGTCATCCATCGGTGGACATTTGGGCTCTTTCCATACTTTGGCTGCTGTTGATAGTGCTGCTATAAACATGGGGGTGTACGTGTCCCTTTGAAACAACACACGTGTATCCCTTGGATAAATGCCTAGTAGTGCAATTGTTGGGTCGTAGGGTATTTCTATTTTTAGTTTTTTGAGGAACCTCCATACTGTTCTCCAGAGTGGTTGCACCAGCTTGCTTTCCTATCTTCTTTTTATTTTTATTAATTTAATTTAATTTTTTTTTTTTGAGAGAGAGAGAGAGACAAAGAGCACAAGCAGGAGAGGGGCAGAGGGAGAGGTAGAGAGAGAATCTTAAGTACGCTCCTTGCTGTCAGCACAGAGCCCAATGAGGGACTTGATCTCAGAAACCGTGAGATCATGACCTGAGGCTAAATAAAGCGTCGGACGCTTGACTGAGCCACCCAGGCGCTTATAATTTCAATTTCTTCTGAAATCAACAAGAAAACATGAATATAATAATAATGAATATATATTTATCTTTATACCAAGTAGTCCTAAAATATAATTAAAAATTTATTTGATGGAAGAAGGGGCCCGTGAGAGCCGTGATGTGGCCTTGACCAACAGCATCATCTTGCCCTGGGTTGCTGCAGTCCCCTCCTGATGGGTGTCCCTGCTCCCACCCTCCACTACAGTTCATCCTCCGTGAAGCAGCCAGAATGATCCTTCTAGAACTGTAAGTCCGATCGTGTTACTGAAACCCTCCTAGGACTCCAGGTCTCCCTCACGAGATTCATGGTGTCTCTAATGTCAGCATCTTTCCCGTCTTCCCCTTTTTCCTGTTCCCGCCTCATGGCCTTCTTGGGCTGTTTCTGGAATGCTGTTTGGCCTCAGGGCCTTTGCACTTGCTGTTCCCACCTGGGAAGATCTTCCTCCCAGTATCTGCCCGGCTCTGCCCTATTGCCTCAGGGCCCACAGGCAGGGCTCGTGGGAATAGTGCCCCCTGCAGGCCACCGAGCAGAGAGGGCTTCCCCCATGACTTCGCGCAGGAACACACTGCCCCCTTCCAATCCCTCACTCTTTCTGTCCTCTGCTTCACCATACCAAAGAGGGCCAGATAGACTGTAGACCCTGCAGTTGTACGGGGTTGACTGTCCCCCGCAGCAGGACATGGGAGGGCGGAAGGCATGAACTGTGTTTCGCCCACTGCTGTATCGCCTGTATGTGAGGAGAGCCCAGATGGGCAGGTGCTCCGTGAAGAACAAGGACTGAGTGACAGGGTGACAAGCCTGGGCTTCTCCGAGTGTCTCTGACACTCCATCTCTCCACTGGTCAACCTCCCATGTCACATACACCTGCTGCGACACTATCTTACAGAGACACTGAGAGCCCTGCCCGACATCCTACCTTTAGCCCCTGGCCCCCAGCTGCCTGACCTTTTACTCTTGCTTGTTCCCTTTTGGCTTCCCTGGAGGGACATTAAGGTCTTGGAGAGCTTGGCCCCAGGCTCGTGGGAGTCAGCCGCCAGTGGGTCAGTGGCAGGGGAGGGGTGGCCTGGAGGTTCAGGACCCGGCTCACCCCTACCAGCGGGGCTCACACTCTCCTCTCCTTTTCCTGCACGATTGTGAGCTCTGAAGACCGACATGTCCCATCCTGCTCCAGTAATTTTCAGGGCCTTGAGCCTAGTGCCTGCGACACGCACATCATTTGGATCACAGATGTGAGTTAGTCACTGCCTCTGTCTCCCAGGCGCTCAACTGTCTGATATGGGAAACAGACGGTCACAGTGAAGTATGACAGGGAACATGAAGAGGTAGGGAAAGGACTGGGGTTGGGTCCCGGCCACCACAGTCGGGGCTGTTTTCTGCAGATGAGGTTTAAAGCTACTGGGTTTTTAACTTAGTTTTTGCATTTTATTTATTTACTTATTATTATTTTTTAATGTTTATTTCTATTTTTGAGAGAGAGAGAGAGAGAGACCACGAGCGAGGGAGGGCCAGAGAGAGGGGGACAGAGGATCCCAAGTGGGGTTCAGACATGGGGTTCAGACTCACAAACTGTGAGATTATGGCCTGAGCCGAAGTTGCTTGCTTAACTTGCTTAACTGACTGGCCCAGGGGCCCTTATTTCTGCATTTTTAAAGAAACAATTTTAGACCTACAGAAAAGTTGCAAAATTAGTACAGTGCTTAATATCCTTCACTCATATTCCTTAAAATAGTAATATTTTACTTTTGCTTTCTCTCCCTCTCCCTTCCCCCATATCTGTTACCTATCATCTATCTATCTATCATCTGTCTATCTATCATCTATCTACCTATCATCTCTATCATCTACCTATCTCTCTCTCTCTCTCTCTCTCTCTCAAATTTTGTCTAAAATGTTTCAGAATAAGTTGCAGATATGATGCCCTTTCACTTCTAATACTCCAGTACGTATTTCCTAAAAGCAAGGGCGTTCTTTGACATAACCACGGTACAAAGATCAACATTAAGCAATTGCGACAGCAATGCGGGCGGCCGTGGCCGTGGCCGTGGACCTGGGCGGTGTGTAGAGAAGTGTTTGCGGCGCTTCTGTGCTGAGCCCCGGGGAGGGCTGGTGGAGAGCAAACTTCAGAACAGCAAGCCCGATGGATCCCTCGTGCAGGCCTGGGACTCAGGTGAGGGTGGGTTGAACTTGACCCGAGAAGCACCAGGGACCCCTGCAGATTTGGGCTCCACGTGCACTCTAGTCGGTCTCTCTTGGGTCCTGTGGAGGAGGGGTCCTGGAGCCCATGATCCCAGTTGCCTGAGGCCCTCTGTCCACAGGAGAACCAGGTTGCCCTGTTAGTAAAAAGTTCAGCAAGAATAGAATGTCCTCCAAGAGCTCAGGGATCAGGGAGTGGAAGGACAGGCAAGGAAAGGGAAAAAGTGAGTGAGAGTGCGTGTCTGGCACGAGCTGGGCCTGTTGTGTAGCCGCGACAGTGTCTCCCAGTGAGTCATCACCCGGCTCACGCGGCCTGCCTTCCGTGTCGCCTCCCCTCTACCTGGCTGGCCGCCGGCACCGTCCCCTCTCAGCCTGCCATGCTCCCAGCCTGGGCCCACGACTTGGAGTTATTCAGAACCACGTTCGGATCCTACCGGGGCTGACCTGTGAGCCTGGGCGAGTGGCTTGACCTCTCTGGGCCTCAGTTTTAAGTCTCCAGAGTGGGAATAGCATCCCACACCTTGCAGGCTGGGGCGGGAGTGGTGAGTGTTCACTCTTCTGCCCCGGCTGCAGGGTGGGCTCCCGTCTGCCGGGGGCAGGCCCGGGTCTGACCTACCTGGGCACGCTTGCCAGGGTACACAGTGCCGAGTGGGGGTTGCCTAGACGCTTGTGGAAGCCGTAAGGGACATGAAGCCGCTACAGTGCCTGGCGTGCACGGGAAGTATCGGCCGTCTTACACGAGGGCTTCAACGCGGCCACCGTCATGACCCGCGGCACCTGCTCAGGGAGCCCGGTCCGTGCGCGCCCGGCAGGCCAGGCCTCGGCCAGCCTCCCCTCGAGTGTGCGCTCCCGTCGGGCGGAGAAGCGCGCTGCACGTGGAGTGACGGAGGCTGAGGAGGGGAGAGGCAGGAGCTGGGAACTGAGCACAGAGGCCCTGAGCACCTAGATGTGGGGACCCGAGGCGGTGCTCCGCACGCGGGAGAAGGGGGGTGCACCGGCAGAGGGAGGGGGTCGGCTGCCCTCCCTCCTTCCGGGGTCTTTCCTCTGCCACCCCACCCAGGGTAACCCGACACCGGCCATCCTCCTGCAGGCTTGCACATCACCTGCCTCTCTTGGCTGCTCTAGGAGGTTTGAAGGTGTTGCAAATTGCTCACTGATGTTCTGGAGCCAAATCGTGTCCCTGGCCTGCGGCCCGTCCCCCGGGGCTCAGTGTCGGCTACACTATCCCTGGAAGACAAGCCGCCTCTGAGGGTTTGCAGAGTTGAGGGCTTTGGTTTGGAGGGCTGGGTCAGCGGCATTGTCACCTGCTGGCAGCGGGGAGGTGCGTGCCCCGGGGATCAAGCAGAATCAAGGTCAGAGGACGCAGCTCGGGCCCCCGCCACTCAAAGATGCTTCCGTGATGAGCGGGGTGGAGGTTAAGAGCGTGCGCTCTGGAGCCAGACAGCCTGGGGCCACTCGCTAGCTGTGTCGACCTTGGACAACGGACTTGGCCCTTCTGTGTCTCAGTTTTCTCCTCTGTAAAATGGGGGAGGTGGGATTCCGTGCCTCTGAGCAGTCCGTGAAGGTCTGGGGAACTGATGCAGGTGAGCTGTTTGGAGCAGTCTGGCAAACACGGAATCTATGACGAGGCTGTAAAAACATCCGCAGCCCTTTCCTGGGGGTGGGGTGAGGCCAGCCTTCCCTCGCCTGCCCCTCCTGCTCGCTGTGACCCGGCCCCTGCTCACTGCCCAGCCTCGCCTCTAACCTCTCCCCTCCCTCCACTGCAGCCACAGAGAGCCACGGGGCCTTCCCTGAGCTCCCTCGGGCCTCCAGGGAACCTCCTCTGCCAGGGGCAGCTTTTCCCACAGGCGGGCCACCCCCCTACCCTTCCCTCCACTTCGGCTCCGGCGTCCCCTCCTCCAGGAAGCCTTCCACTAAACACGGTCACAGCCTAACCTCACCAAAGCCTGAGGGTTCTACAGGGGGCCGCTTGCCCCAGGGGGTTAAGCTGCAGAAGCAGAGCCTGGACCGTGCTTCAGGCCTGGCCAGCTCCAAAGCTGGTGTTGTTCCCTCTAGTGTCCTGCTTCTTGCCGGCAGGGTTTATAGGGGACGCTGGCACGAGCCTGCCTCAAGATGGAAAGTAGGCTTGGTCCTTGACTGCTGGGAACTTCCAGCCTCTCCTGACACTGCCTTTCTCAGGAGAGCTCCCAAGCTGCCTGTGGGACGGGCTGAGGCCCTCCACTGAGACCGCGGCACAGCCTAGCTTCTCCCTCTGCCCACCCCCCGCTGGCTTCCCTCCCCCACCCCATATGGATCCCCAGGGCGCTCCCTAATAAGTCCTGCATGCTGCTCTCTGACCCAGAGTCTGCCTCCAGCAGCCTGGCCTGCCACAGTTCTTGGTTGTAAGCACCTAACCTGGTTAGAGGGATTAGGGGGCTCCCCAGAGCCCCGAGGGGCCAGGCTGGGGGGCTACACAGCAGGAAACACTACCAGGCTATCCAGGATGCTGTGGGCAAATACCCCAGCACCACTGTGGCTGGGCTCCAGGCCGGACACCAGATGTCTGTTGTGCTGTCCCCAGACTAGTGGGGATGCCGGAGGGACTCAAGGAGTGTGTGAAGGGTGGATTTATTCAGTAATGAAAGGTGGGGGGGGGGGCGGTGGTTGTGAGGGTGGCTTGGATTAGGGAAAAAGACTTGAAGCCTCCTTTGCAAAACACCTTGCCTCCTAGGCCTCGCACCAGGGAGAGCCTCTTAGGTCAGCTAATTCCAGAACTCCGGAGGGCAGCCGTCCGGGCTGATTCATCTCTGCCTCCGGGGTCTGGTGCTGGATTGAGGACTGAGGTGCACTCAGTGGGCATCGAGTGACTAAATGAACGAAGTGCAGTTAGGCCTGTCCCCACTGGAATGTAAACCCAGCGAGGGCAGGGCCACGCCTGCCTTTTTTGTTCGCTGCCTCATCCTGGTGCCCAGCAAGGGACAGACACGCTTGTTGAATGAGTGAGTGAGTGAGTGAGTTCTCCAGACTATAGCCCACAGGTGTCCCCCGTGTTTCAGTGAGTTTGGGAAACGCTGCCTGTGGGATCTTCCTGGGCAAGAGTCATCCCATGCCAGAGCACTGGACCGCCCCTTAGGCCGAGGACATCAGCTGGGGAGAGGGTGGCCAGTAGGAGGCTCTGTGGGGCACATTGAGGGCGGAGTGGCAAACTGATGTGAGAGGGACCGGGGACAGGTTTCACCAGACGCCCTTGACCCCAGCGAGATAACCCCTCACTTTTTGGAGACGCGGCTCCCCAGCCTCCACCCTCCCTGGCTGCTTTGCCCCATCACCTTGGCTCCCCTGAACACCTGGCCGTGCCTTCTCTGCCCGGGTTCACGCATGCGTCCATGCTGTTTCTCACCACTGGAAGGGGGTTGGAGGAGGGAAAGAGAGGGGGCAAGCCCACGCCTGGCCTTAGGCACATCTCTCGGTCTCTCGGGGCTGGCAGCAGAGGTCAGCTGGGGGCACCCAGACTGAGGGATGGCTGGTCCTGCCCTGTCTCCTGAGGGCAGAAGAGAAATTGCTAGAGACCCCGGCCTTCTCTTATCACCCTGAGGTGAGGGCACAGGCTGTATGGGGACAGACACCGGGGACCTGGTCAGGAGGAGTGTTTGCCTGGCTGGGTCTGTGCTCCTGGAGACACTGAAGGAAAGGCTAGCTGGTCCGAGCAGATGATATGTGGGGCCTTGAGTTCTGCCCATAACTCGCATTCTACTGAGGGAGGCCCATGAACGTGAGATTCAGGGCAGCGGGGCATACCCTCTGTCTGTGTCTTGAGGAGGGGCAGAGCTGTGAGGGGCCCAAGGAGGAGTTTGGGGAAGGAGTGGAGTTATCCCGGAAGGCTTCATGGAGGAGGTAGACCTGAACGAGTGGAGAAGGGTGGGTGGATGTGCCCAGGCTGAGCAGCAGCAGGGACTTTGCAGACCGAGAGACCAAATGCAGGCATTAGGACTGTTAGCACCGTTTCTGGAGAGCCCCAGGGCGAGCTCTGAGGGAGGGAGACTGACACCTGCCTTGGCATGCATCCCCAGAGCAGAGCAGGGTGCCTGCCCGGAGGAGAGGTCTTAAGTATCTGAGATCCCTAATGTGGTACCCCCAACGAAGCCTTAAAAACGAGGGGTGCCCGGGTGGCTCAGTCGGTTAAACATCTGACTTCAGCTCAGGTCATGATCTCGCGGTTCGTGGGTTCGAGCACCACATCGGGCTCTGTGCTAACAGCTCAGAGCCCGGAGCCTGCTTCGGATTCTGTGTCTCCTCTCTCTCTCTGCCCCTCCCCTGCTTGCACTCTGTCTTTGTCTCTCTCTCTCTCTCTCTCTCTCCATCAAAAATAAATACACGTAAAAAAAAAATGCGGGGAGCAGACCAGCTTGTGAGTGCTTAGATGTGAGGTTGACAGTATAGATCAGGGAGAACACAGTCCCTTGAAGAGGACACACAGCTTCCAGACCAGCCAGCTCTGCTGCACTCTGATGGAAAGTTATAACCCGTCCTTGACAGACACTGCCCAGCCTCCATCCCCCACCACTTCTCCTTGCTTTCCTTTACGAAAATGAAATTACTCAATTGTTCAATCTCCCCTCCCCTGGGCTCCAGAGCCCAGCAGATGGCTGAAAGTCCCGAGGGAACGGCAAAGTTTTGCCGGGAAGAAACTTTTGGCCCCTTATCCTTTCTGACTGGAATGCGGTTGTGAGGCTTGAGTGGCAGCAGCCATTTTGTCACCACGAGTCGATAAGCATAAAGGGAAAGGCTTGGAAAGTATTTGAAGCTGGATGTGCTCCTAACAGCTACAACATCTAAAGAAGAAATGTTTCTATCACCACCACTCAGAAAGGGAGTGTCACAGAGGCGAATGCCAGCAGTGCTCATGCCATGCATCAGCCTGAACATTTACACATGTGAGTCCCTTCTCAGACATGCAAATGGAGTGTCCCCTAATCAGGTTTCCAACCCATTGGGCTGTGGGACACTTACCCTGTGAGCTTGGAGACTACAAGGGATGTGCAATAGATGTTAAATGAAGGAAGTACCAAACCCTGCCTTCCCAATGGGAGTTGTGTCCCTGAGGGCAAGGTCTGAGTGTGCTTCATTCCAGAGTGTCCAGTTTGGGGCTTGGCCCAGAGGACAGAGTCCAGTTGTTCTCCGCTGCTCCTGGACACCGTAAGTGACCCCAGGTTCTGGGGGGCCCCACACAAGGCTGTGCCTCTCCCAGTGACCTGAGTCACCGGCATAGGGCCCTGGGCCGTGCTCAGGGCTGCAGGTGGGCTTGCTACAGTGGAACCGCTCTTGGAATCTGCTCTGCCTTTGCCGGAGCCTTTGTCTCTGAGTGTGTGAGTTCAATTCGGTTAGTTGTCACACGAGGGCTTCTTGAGCCCTCCGTGTGGGTAAAGACTGAGGTCTGGGTTCCCGCCGGACCCAGTTAGGGTTTGGTCCAAGCTCGGATCAGGACCACATTAGTCTCCCAGATAAGGGCAAAGTGTAGATTGAAGGTAATAAGACAGCCAGAGCGAGAGGGTCAGCTGCAAAGTTGGGGTCACGTTGGTGTCCATCTCAAGAGACGTGGAAGCTGGAGTTAGAGTTTTACAGGACTTGAGTGCTCACCATAGAGTGGACCTGGGGTCACCTCCTTGGACCCCCTCCAACCACCCCCCCCTTGGCCATACCTCATGCACCTGTTCAGTGCGGGGCTGACAGTCTCTTGTGAGTTACTCCCACCTGTGTCTAGTCTGTTTGGTGATGGCGCCAACTTCCTGCAGGCAGGACTCTGATCTTCCACGTGATGGGCTTTCTTCCTCCTTTGGGCACCCAGGAGACTGACAATAAATGCTGACTTAGTGAATACAGGAAATAAAGTCAGCATCCCAAGGGCAAAACCCTCCCCCTGGTGGCAACTTTTCAATTCAATTTAATCTAATTATTTTTCATGTTTCTATTGATTGTGGAAGATGTAAAGAAACTTTGGACCTTTTGCTGCTTATAGGTATTCATCCTTCATCCATCCATTTATCCATCTGTTCACCCACTCATCCATCCATCCATCCATCCATTCACTCATCCATCCATCCATCCATCCATCCATCCACTTATCCATCTATCCATCCATCCATCTATCCATCCATCCATCCATCAATCCACTCATCCACTCATCCATCCATCCATCCATCCATCCATCCACTTATCCATCCATCCATCCATCCATCCACCCACCCATCCATCCGTCCATTCATCCATCCATCCATCCATCCATCTCAAACATTTTTTGAGGTCTACTATATTCTGGAACTTTGCTGAGCCTACAAAGGATGAAAGAGACATTGAGATTGTCTTCAAGGAAGTCAGACAAGAGATGGAATCAGAATAGTGAGCAGGTATGGGTATCAGAAGACAGTAAAGAGCCCAAGTTGTGTGGGGCCCCGAGGAAGACACCCTTCCCAGCCTGGGCAGGTAGGAAGGTTTCCTAAGGAAGAAGTCCCAGTCTTGAAAGATGAGCATTGCAGTGAGAAGAAACAGAATGAGCCAAGGTCCACATGAGAGAGCATGGTACAGCGTTGGGGGAACTCTGTAGAGTGGGCACAGAGATGGTAAGGTAGCAGAGCAAAGGAGGCTAACACAAGGCGTCTTGGAGACTTTATCCTGAAAGCCTGGGGAGGCTGGAAGGATTTTGAGTGAAGGATCACCTTGATGTGAGTTATGTTCTGGAGCGTCATCCTGGGGACTTGTGGAGGGTGAATGAGCTCGGGCCTTGGCACACCTGTGGAATGCCTGCAAGAGGGGGTGCCACAGAGGATGTGACAAACAGCAGCCCCAGCTCCGAGGCCCTCACATGCGCTAGGCAAGTCGGCGGGGAGAACTGGGAGGGTGGGAAGATTGCTAGGAGCACGTGTGCAGGCAGGGCTGAATTTGTAGCCGATGCAGGGACCATCCTGGGCTAGTGGTTCTAGACGGTAGGGTTGGGCGACCTCCAGTGCCCGTGCGTGGCAACCTGGCCGTGCACACTTGCCTCCTGTAGATAGGCCCTCAGCTCCCCCTGCTTCTTTGCTGCCAACCTCTCCCTCTCCTAACCCTGCCTTGACCTCTGGGGCGGCTGGACGTGAGGGGGATGCTATCAGAGGTCCCCTGAGAGCCAAGTCCCCAGGGGCCGTGTGACCCCCGGGATCACAGGCTGACTCAGGCGCGGAGTGGAAGCACTGGGTGAGCAGATGGTTATCTCTGGAGCCTGTCGTGCTCAGGTGGGGCCTGCTTCACTAACTGCCTCTGCTCCGAGATCCGTTTTAGGGGTATCAGCCAGCTGAGCAGCTGAGGGGAAACTGAGGGCTGAGGGCTGGGAGCAGGGTCAGGGTGACAGAGAGGCGTGAAGGCTGGGTTCTGGCGCTCCTCCCCGCTTCTGGAAAGAGGGAACATGTTGTACGTGCATGACCTCAACCAGGAAGCCTGAAGTTTGTTGATCTTGAGCGCCCGCCGGAATCTTGGCCCCGATTCTGGGCTCACTACCCAAGGCGTGCAGTATCCAGCTTGCGAACACTGGACCTGGGGGTTTGCAAAGGAGGGAGGTGAGGTTGGAGTGTGTGTGAGATCTGGGTGGACGAGGGTCCCTGTGCCTTTATGGCCAGGCAGCGAGGCAGCGCCTCCTGAGGGACAGCTGGAAAATTCCTGGGGGCCCTGCTTCCAGCCAAGGCCGCTCCCTGCTCTGTTCCAGCCCAGGGTTGTTTTTGTTCATTTGTGTTTCAATCACCGAGCCCCTGCCGGACACCAGGCGTTGCACAGAGTGCATTGTATGCGTTGTTTCGTTTCATCCTTGGAGAAATTCTGCAAGGGCTCAGCCCATTTTACAGAGGAAAGAATGAAGGTCAGCGGGACTCAGTTACCCAGTGAGTAAAGCAGGCAGGGAAGCAAGCCAGCTGTGAGATGAGTAAGACCCAGGCCTCGGCAGTTTTCCCTAAAAGAACATCCTTCCCGGATCACAGAACAGAGGCCTGTGAAGTTCTCAGCCCCACTGTTGTGGACCTGGGTCCACCGAAGCAGAGTGTTAGGGAGTGTGACTCCAGGGGGACGGGGCGAGGCACAGGGCATGAAGCAGGAGAGACGGAGAACACGGGGTTGACAGCGGGCTCCCGGGCCTGGCTCTGAGGAAGACCCATCCCAGGGGAGAGAGCAGAACCGACCCACACACGCCTGCATCCCATCTTTCAGGTTGTGACTGTGCAGTCCCCCGGGCCAGGGGTGCAGCTGGGCAAGAAGACAGAGCTGGTCCCTGCAGAGGTACCCAGGTGGCTGGAGCAGGAGGCAGGTGAGATCCAGAGGGTCTGAGGGGGTGCAACGTGGTCGATGCATCATGCAGGGCTGGCTGAAGCCGCACGTGCTCGAGATCACCTGACTCCCAGACCACTGAGGTGATCACCGTGGTGGAGGGGTGGCCTGGCCCGGGGTGTGTATGTAGAGTCCACGTGTGTGTGTGGCAGGGGGCGAGAAAGAAAGAGAGAGAGGGAGAGAGAAAGTATTTAGAGTGACATGTCACAGGAAATGGAGCATGAACACAGCCCTCTCTAGAACGTTCTCAGGGATGTGTGGTCCAGTATGAAGAAGGATGCCCCCCATCTCCAGGGCTGGGGCATCCCAGCTCACAGTGTCCAGGCTCCCATCCCAGTCTTCAGGAGGGATATCAGGCCAACCTCAGCCCAGCCAGTGCAGTGACCCCAGTCACTCCCAGGGGGATAGAGGACGTGCCACAGCACAGGTCCCGCGCTGTGGAGCCGTTCCCACTGGGTCTTCAGACAGCCTGGGGGCCCAGGTAGAACAAGAATGATGAATACCTGGGCTTCAGCATCCAAGAAAAACCACCCCAAACCCCAGACCAAACCGCCTCGGAGCGTGCCAGCCGCAGTTGCCAGAGTAATCAATACCCATTGTTCTTCCAGACAAATGTTCTCTCTGCACTTTCGACCACTGTGTTCTGGGGAATGGCTAGGTGTGGGCTTACCTCATGCGATGGACACAGCTTAATGGGATCTGTTCCCTGGCTGGCTCCACCCCCCTCACCCCCTCCCACCTCCCACAGCAGAGTCATGGAGCTTAAGGAAGTTACCAGGCTGGATCAGGGCGGAGAGCCGGCACCAGACCTGACCCACACTCTAGTCCTTGAAAGCTGGCTGACCTTGGCCTTGGGTTCCTCGACTGCTCAAGAGAGTAATAATAGGTGGCCCGCGTTGTCTCCTAGGGTTGGCATGAAAGAAAGAATGATTCCCGGGAATGGCCTCTAGCAGCACCGAGATGCAAAGTGTTCCTGCTACTTTTCCAGTCGTGCTGGGAGGCTTCCGGCTTGGGGCGAGGAGTGCGGGTCAGACAGGTCAGACACTGGCCTGCCCCGTACGAGGCACGTTCTCTCTCTACCTTTCAGCTTCCCCACCTGCAGAATGGAGCTAGTGAAGCTAGGCGGCAAGATAGCTGGGAGAACTGGAGGATGTCCACGCCTGGCTCTCGGCACCGTGCTGGGGGCCAGGGATGACGATGACGACGCAGGCTCTGGCGGCTCTCCGAGGACCACCTGCAAGGCGGCTGCCCAGGTCAGGCCGAGCACCATGGACAGAGCAGGGGCCGTGGCCGCTCTGTGCTTAGAGGCCAATGGCAAAACACACCTCTTCCATGAAGCCCTCTGGAGTTCTTCCAGCCCTCATCGTGGCCCCTCCCGGAAGCTTCTAGACCTCGTGTCATCTACTCCGCTCTTTAAGCTCTAAGCAGTGCAGGGGTATTTGTTACTAGGCTGGGAGGGGACTGTCCTGCAAAGCTACCCCCTCCTTCTCTGAGAGTAAGGCCCCCATTACATGAGTATCAGCAGATAAGCCCCTCACTGCAGAAGCAGAAGGGGGTGGACATTCTATCACCCCATTCCTGGGCAGATGGACCCAGGCTCGACGAAAAGGACTCTCCCACGCAGGGCTCAGAATCTGAAGTGGTAACATTATGCGGAGGGAGAGCTGGACTTCACTCCCCGCAGTAGTGTCCAGAGGCCGTGCTGGGGGTAGACCTCGCCCAGGGGACCCGGGGGTGTGAGTTGGCCATACTGTTTGCTCTTGGCCTCCCTTACCTCTGCCCCTTTCTTGAGCTTTGTTCTCCCAATTTCCTGCTGATTCTGAGCTCCCCAGCAGGCAGAATTGTGTTTCTGTTGTTTGTACTCAATGCACACACGTTTCCTTTCCCTGATACCAACTGTTCCAGGCAAGCAAAAAGTTTTCCCCTCGATGGGGCTGCACACCCCAGGGGGCAGGAAGACTGCATTTCACTCTGGTGTAGCTCCCACCCAACGCCTCCTGGGGCGGGCCATGGTGATGGGCAGGGAATAGGGTCCAGGTCCTGCCACTTATGAAATTTGGGGCTCTGAGTAGTTGTGTGATCCCCATAAGCCTTGCATTTGTCATCTGTAAAATGGGCATAAAAATATGTACTTCCCAGGGCCTGGGAGTAGGCTTGACCCCTACCCAGATGGAGGGAGACATGGGCCTTCGGCTGTGCACAGGCCAGCTCCTCTCGCTGGGACTGGTCTGGGAAAGGGGACAGGGGTGGGGGTGAGGCTCCTGGAAGGGGGGTTGGAGCCCAGGCAGGGTCCCTGCTAACTAAATCTGTATTTCTCTACCGTCTATGTTATTTATAAAACATTTTTTTAATGTTTATTTATTTTTGAGACAATGCGAGAGACAGAATGCAAGCTTCAGAGGGGCAGACAGAGAGAGACACAGAATCCAAAGCAGGCTCCAGGCTCTGAGCTGTCAGCCCAGAGCCCGATGCGGGGCTCAAACTCACGAACCGTGAGATCATCACCTGGGCCAAAATCAAGAGTCGGAGGCTTAATTGACTGAACCACCCAGGTGCTCCCAAAATAATAATTTTCAAATGCATATTATTACTTACTCAGCACATTCTTTATGCCAGGTAAGTGCTCTAAATGTGTTATCTTAGGGCGCCTGGGTGGCTCATTCGGTTAAGTGTCTGACTCTTGATTTAGGCTCAGATCATGATCTCACGATTCGTGGAATCAAGCCCTGCATGGGGCTCTGTGCTGACAGCGGGGAGCCTGCTTGGAATTCTCTCTCTCCCCCTCTCTCCTGCTTCTTCCCTGCTTGCTCACTCTTTCTCTCAAAATAAATGCATACACGTTTTAAAAATGTGTTATCTCATCTGGTTGTAGCAAAACTGTTAGGAGGTAGGTGTTTTATTAACCTGATTTTATAAAACCAGAATTTGGGGCTTAGGGACGTGCTCATGGTCAGGTAGCAAATCAGTAGTGGAATTGGGATTCGAAACCAGGCGCATCTGATCCCCCGAATTCACAGCTTTAACCATTGCTTTGCACTGTTTTGATAGAGACAGACTCTGGATGCTGAGGACACCCAAAGGAGGGTCATGACACCTAAAATGGCCAGGGAAGACAAGGAAGTCTTCCTGGAAAAAGTGGTGCTTGAATTGAAATTTTTTCAAAGCCCAACTTTTTAATGGACGTTTTCTAAACACCCACAGAAGTAAAGAAAATCTGAACTAAATATTTAAGAAATGAGGCAGAGTGTAGGGAGAGACTCCTGATGGAGCGTGGGCTTGGCCAGCCGTGTGGCGTCTTGGGGCACCCACAGCTAGGGGGACTTGTACAGTGTAAAGTGTGATCAGGGCAGCATGAGGAGAGGAGGGGCTGGAGCTATGGGCAGCTCTCTGGAGCTGGGTTACTTACTACAGAAGATGATTATTCCCTATCCTTGGATTTCCACCCCTTGACGGGTGGTAAAAAAAAAGATGAAGGGACACACTGATCTTGGATTTCCCCAGCAGCCAGTAGGTAAATAAATACTGCAGTTTGACACAGTTGGGTTCAAGGGTGAGGACTTAAATCTTTCAGCAATGTTGGTTCTAGGCAAGGGATGAGAATCTGACTCATTCCCATAAAGTCTCAGTGCATGACAGAGCCACGGGACTTGACAGAGCTGGGCCAGGCCCCCGAGCAGGAGGCAGCAGTGAGGGGTGGCCCTGGTTTTTATAGCCAGGGTCCCCGGGCGGTCATTTTCCTTCCTGGCATGTTTATATACAGCAGAGATGATTGTTGATTGGACTTTAAAAATGTTTTATGGTTATAGATTCTAGCACTGGAAATGTCCCCATGTGTCACATGAACAGTCAAACTTCCTAAGGAGCAGAGGACACAATTCCCCAGGATGTCCATAGCAATGAAAGTTGTCACCATGCCAGGCCACAGCCCACATCATCGAGGGTCTGGGCTTTGGACAGCTTTGCAGCGTTCAGATTAATCGTCCATTTCTTCATTCATCCATTTACTTGCTCTACTCATTTGCTGCATATTTATGATCCCATCTTGGTTCTGGTCATTCTTCTGTTCTGATGTCCAGGTCTCATAGGCTAGGTGAAAAAAAAAAAAAAAAAAAAAAAGATGAATAACCCAGAAGGAAAGTTCTCTGAGCCTCCTTCTTTTTTTTTAAAAATTTTTTTTTTTAACGTTTATTTATTTTTGAGACAGAGAGAGACACAGCATGAACGGGGGAGGGGCAGAGAGAGGGAGACACAGAACCCGAAACAGGCTCCAGGCTCTGAGCCATCAGCCCAGAGCCCGACGCGGGGCTCGAACTCGCGGACCGCGAGATCGTGACCTGAGCCGAAGTCGGACGCTCAACCGACTGAGCCACCCAGGTGCCCCTCTGAGCCTCCTTCTTAATTTCCTGGTGAGCCAGGAAATGTAGAAGACAAAGCATATCTGAACCACACTGTGGTAAAAATCACTCATGGTCTCCTTGTGGACAAGATGGAGACAGAAGTGCCAGGAGGATGCCACTCTCTAGCTGTATGTCCTTGGCGAGTTACTCAATGTCTATGACCCTCCAGTTTCCTCCGAGTGAGGATAAAACCAGTACCTTCTGCGTATTAGACATATACCACCAGCCGGAGCCTGTGGTAGGCATGTTATCTGTCTGATCTGATTTTGACTCACGGCAAGTATATGAGGTTAGTACAGCTAATCCTTTGCTTTCATAGAGGAGGAAATTGGGAACCGAACCTAGAGGGGTTAGTACTTGTGCCCGGTCACGGGACTGGTTGATAGTCTAGCTGGGATTTGAACCTAGGTAGTTTGATTTCGGAGACTCTGTTCTTAGACATTTAACTCTGTTTGCAGGTTAGAGAATCGATTATTTTGAGGATAGAATAATCACGCTGGTGTAAAATACCCAGCGTACTGCCCAACACCTAGCAGGTGCTCGGTATGTGTTAGCGGTGATCTTTGTTACTTGATGATTGGGTGGAGATATAAATGAGTCACGGCCCGGCTCAGGCAAGTGTGACTAATGTCTTGGGGAAAATTCTGAGGGACATCTCTGTAGGTAGACCATACTCCATGTTTTGTCTTTGTCCGTTTCCTGCTTTTTTCTTTAATTTTTTTTTAACGTTTATTTATTTTTGAGACAGAGAGAGACAGAGCATGAACAGGGGAGGGGCAGAGAGAGAGGGAGACACAGAATCGGAAACAGGCTCCAGGCTCTGAGCGGTCAGCACAGAGCCCGACGCGGGGCTCGAACTCACGGACCGTGAGATCATGACCTGAGCCGAAGTCGGACGCTTAACCGACCGAGCCACCCAGGCGCCCCCCTGCTTTTTTTTTTTTTTAAGTTTATCTTTATTTAATTTGAGAGAGAGAGAGAGAGAGAGAGCGAGTGGGGGAGGGGCAGAGAGAGAGAGAAGGAGACAGAATCCCCAGCAGGCTCCTCACTGTCAACACAGAGCAGATGCGGGGCTCAGACTCACAAACTTTCAGATCATGACCTGAGCCAAAATCAAGAGTTGGTTGTTTAACCGACTGAGCCACCCTGGGGAACCACCCCCACCCTTCCTGCTCTTTACGTTTCAACGAGTGGGATGAGTTTAGTATATGTGCACGCTTGTGAGCTCTGCGTGTGTCACAAGGCTGGTTGGCCCTAGGAATACAAAATGGATGATAGAATGTAAATTCAATGAGCTCCTCAATAGACAGTAACTAAGAGCAAAACCTAATGAGATTAAATTTAGTAGGGATAAACATATGGTTCTGCCCTTACATTTGAGTTCAACTTAATAAGCATTTATGTAACACCTTATATGTGCCATTTTCTGTATAAACTATTTGGGGTACAAAGTTGGACAAGAAGTCATTCTTACTCTTGAAGACCTTTCTTCCCTCTAAAATGGCGATTGTCCAAGTAAAAGTTATGCCTCTGACGTCTTCCTCCTCAGGTAGACGCTCCTTGCCCACTGTGGGACCAGGTGGGACTGTTTCCTGCTCAACCTCCACCCCAAACTGGATTGGAGATGGATGGCTCAGGAAACACACTTAGGAATCCTGGTGATGTTGGTCTTTCTTCGGGGCCGCGCAGCAATTCGGGAAAAATTCGCCACCTGATGATGATTCGTGGGAGGCAACATCATGTTCAAATTGTCCCACGTGGGATCTAATTCAGGTTGGCCTTTGAATCCTTTTGAAACGTAAAATTGGTAGATTTTCAAGAAAAAGTCATTTGGGAATCACTCAATCTAAGGCTGCAATGTCCAGTGGGGTAGTTGGTTAGTCTCATGTAGCTATTTAAAATAAAATAAAATAAAATAAAATAAAATAAAATAAAATAAAATAAAATAAAATTAAATTAAATTAAATTTCAACTCCTCTCATGTTTTTTTATTTTTATTAAAAAAAAAATTTTTTTTAACGTTTATTTATTTTTGAGACAGAGAGAGACAGAGCATGAACAGGGGAGGGGCAGAGAGAGAGGGAGACACAGAATCTGAAACAGGCCCCAGGCTCTGAGCGGTCAGCACAGAGCCCGACGCGGGGCTTGAACTCACAGACCGTGAGATCATGACCTGAGCTGAAGTCGGACGCTTAACCGACCGAGCCACCCAGGCGCCCCTCCTCTCATGTTTTCAGTGCTCAGCGAGCACCCGTAGTTGGTGGCTACCACGCTGGACAGCACAGATTCTAGAAAGCTTACATCATCACAGAAAGTTCTGTCAGGCAGCACTTCTCTAAGGGAAAGAAGTGAGGTTGGCACCAGACATTTTGTCGGAAGCATTTCATGAGCATAAGCCATCAGATAAACATATTTATATTGAAAGGAATAATATGTGAGCTAAGGATTTTCTTTCTTTCCCGAGTGACCTTCAACTATAAAGACCATGAACTGTCAGACATTCGTAAGAACTCAGAAAACGATAATTCGCATGAGCCCTGCCTGAGAAGTCTCTCAAGGAACGAGTTTCAGACAACCAGGATGACAGAGGACCCCTCAACATAAGGGCTATTGGTGACATTAAGCGGTGGCCCGTAGAGTTAAGACTGACTTGTGGTCATAAGGGATGTGGTATAGTAGGTGCAGACCGCCCACTCTCACAAGGTATATATACAACCACCCAAACAAGCCTTCACTCATGCTTGGTACACCATGGGTCCGGCCCTTCCGGCCCGATTCACCAGGGGACAGGGGGCCAATGATGCCGCACGGTGACGAGCTGCGCAGGCAGAGGAGAGAAGGGTAGCGTTCTGGCCATGAGCAAATGGAGGCTCAGAGAGCCTGAGACACCTGCCTCAAGTCTCAGGGCTGGTGGACCGTGAGCTCTCTACTCTAGCACCCAAACTTCTACATGTACTGGCTGTTTTTAGGACCGCTTTGCTTCTTTCCCAGGAGGCACTGGGGCAGACCTAGGCTGCCTCTGTCAGTTCCCACCCTTGGCAGGAGCTCTTGGGCAGCACGGCCCGACATGTGGACTTGGGGCTCGGGCATGCTCCCCGCAGACCTGGGAGTGCTCTCTTTGTGCTCCCCCAGTCCCGGAATCTCCTGACACATTCCCTGGCTCAGCGTTGGCCCCCTGTTCTGGCAGGCCCAACCTGGCAGTGCTGATTGCCAAGCATCTGCTCAGCCTGTCTGGATGCTGGGAACAAAGAGATCAGCTTAGCCCAAGCTGTCACCTGCCTCTCAGAGGCCTCAGGCACCACGGCGGGGCAACCCCCCGTGGCAGCTTCCCAGGAAACAGGTCTGGAGGGGGGTTCAGACATGCCTGCCCCAAGTGCTGAGGGAAGGGGTACTTGTCCCAAGGGACCTGCCCTGGGGGGTGGGTTTGGCAGAGGAGGGAGCCACTGTTGCTCGTCCCCTCCCGAACTGCCCCCTGCCCACATTTACTGTGCGTATTAGGTGCCAGGCACAGAGCTTGCTCCGGAAATACAGTCATTTTTAAAAGTTTATTTATTTATTTATTTTGAGAGAGAGAAAGAGAGAGAGGAGGGGAGGGGCAGGAGAGAGAGGATCCCAAGCAGGCTTCACACTGTCGGCACACAGCCGGATGTGGGGCTCGATCTCATGAACCTTGAGATCGTGACCTGAGCCTAAATCAAGAGACACTTAACCAACTGAGCCACCCGGGCACCCCTGGAAATACAGTCGTTATAAAGGGAGCAACTTCTCTGCTTTTATGGAACTTAGAGTCAAAGTGCAGGATACAGACCATGGCCGAGTAAGGAAATGAGACAGGCATGAATTCTGAACTCAATCCCAGGTGTGCAAAAACTATTAACTTCAGTTTTTTATAATTTACCTCAATTTCTATTTTGAGACTTCATTTCATCGGGAGAGCAAATGTTTAATGATCGCGGTTAGCTTGGGGTTCCCTCCCACCCCCACCCTCCAGGGTCATGACTAGGTTCTAGGAGGCTTATGTAGCTCCATGGACAACTTATATTGTCGGGGCCCTGGGTCCGCCTTCTGCCCAGCAGGCCCGGCTGCTCTCTTGGGGCTCTGTCCGTGGGCTCTATGCCTCTTCAACTCCCCAAGACCTTCCCTGGACCTGTTCTTCACTGGGCCTTGGTGAGTACCCCAGAAATACGATCCCCCCACAAGCAAACAAATCCCTACCTACAAATTACAGCAGAGCCGTGAACACTTTGGCGAGAGAAGGAGTTTGTTTTATGTGGAGAAGAACCAGGATGGTCTCTTTGAAGAGGTGACATTTGAGCTGAGACCTAAAAGAGTCCAGGAATGAGCTGGAAGGATCGGGTGGGCAGAGGAAGCAAGAGCCTCGCGAGGGCCCTGAGGGAACGAGTGCCGTGTCCAAAGGCCCATGGAAGCTGGTGTGAGGGGAGCCCAGCCCACCCCCTTCTAGGGGATTTCGCTGGGGTCCATCCACCAGGGTCTGTCCAGGCATCTCTCTGACTTCCAGGGAGCAGGCATGTGCTCTGGGGCCATCCTGAGGCTGCTCTTGCCAGAGAAGTGCTAGGAGTTCCGAGAGCAGCTCCCAGTTTACACATGGCTCCAAGCCACCTGCTGGCACTCATTTTTCCAGACTCGGCGGGGGAGGGGGGGGGTCTACTCTGTGAAACCCTTCCTGATCACATCTCCTGGGGAAAAAATACCCCGGATTCCCACCCCTCCACCCGAGTGCCTGTAAGGTCAGCCCTGCTTCTCTTCTTCCAGTACCCCACCCCCTGTCACCTGCACCTTTCCCTCCCTGCCTCCAGCCCTGATGTCTCCCTTGTCTCCTTCCACTTCGTCGCTCATAGGGTGATGAAACCCTTAAAAACAGCAAAGACTTTCACATGAGAGCATGAGGGACTCAATTTGTTAGCTCTCCCAAGGACATTCGCATTTTACAAAGATTGCTTAGCTCAAAAGAATGACAGAATCTGGGGCAGAAACTCTTTTGAGCCCTTGAATCTGCATCCTGTAGGCTGGCCTCCCCTTTACACACATGAGCACACACACGTGCACACACACACACCTGCCGTTCTCATTTCTGGCTCCGCAGTCCCCTCTATGTCCCTATTGCCTCTGGAGGCCCTCTCCCCCCACCCCCCCAGCAGGAATGTGGCTGAGTGGGCCCAGTAGAGGAGGACACATCTGGCGTGTGTTCTGCAAAGGAAGGCCTAGGGAACAGGTGTCAGAGCAGAGACGGCCATACAGCAGACATGGGGCCTGGCACTTTAATGTTTTTCTTTAGTATTTACTGAGGCTCATTAAGCTAGGTATGTTATCATCTCCGCTTTCGGAAAAGGAGATTGGGGTTCAGAGAGGTTAAGGGACTCGTCCATGTCAACCCACAAACCCCTTTCCCCACTGCCATGTCCTGCCGTCTTGCTGTGTGCCCCAGCGCCCCAGAAGGTTCGGATCTGGGCACAGTGTGGCAGCAGGGTTCCGTGTTGTCCTTGGGACAATCTAGAAATCCTTTTCGGGGCCCGAACTCAATCCATCCTTGGCCCTTCACCTTCCAGAGCAGGGCCCAGCAATGGAGTACCAAGCCTGATGCATCCTGACGGCTCCCTGGGGGTTCGGTGACAGCCTGGTGGAACCAAGCAGGTGAGGATAGGCCCTTAGCCAGGGTGCTTGAACCACCAGAAAGTGGAAAGGGCTCAAGTCTGTGGTTTTCCTGATGCATGAATGGGCAGGGCTGGGGGAGCCGCTGAACAATCCCAGGGGGGACTGGGGTGCTAGGCAGTGCCCAGGCACAGTCTGTCTGGCTCTCGGTGGGGGGTGGGGTGGGGCGGGGGAGGTGCCCTGTGCCCTTGGAACCCCCTTCCGTCTCCACTACGGAGGGGAAAACTAGGAGTGCTTAAACCCAGTCTCAGATCAGCATGCCTTTTGCAGACATGATGTTTTTTTTTCATTTCAAATTTTTATTTAAATTCCAGTGAGTTAACATAGAGAGTAATATTAGTTTCAGGAGTAGAATTCAGTGATTCATCATTTACACACAACACTCAGTACTCCTCGGTATGGCAGATGTGATGAAAGAAAACCAAACTACAAACCCCAGGGCACAGTCCCTCTCAGGTCTCGACCCTGGAAGGTTACAATTTCACCAGGTAGGGGGAAAACCCCCATTAAGAACATCAACAAAATGTCAAGGACCAGGATAACAGCTGGGTTTCTGGAATACATGGTTTGATAGAATATATAATGAAATTAAAAAAAGCATAATATGCAGTTTTTTAAAAACATGAATTTAGGGGCGCCTGGGTGGCTTGGTCGGTTAAGCATCCGACTTCGGCTCAGGTCATGATCTTATGGTCCGTGAGTTCGAGCCCCGCGTCGGGCTCTGTGCTGACAGCTCGGAGCCTGGAGCCTGTTTCAGATTCTGTGTCTCCCTCTCTCTGACCCTCCCCCGTTCATGCTCTGTCTCTCTCTGTCTCAAAAATAAATAACCGTTAAAAAAAAATTAAAAAAAAAATAAAATAAAAACATGAATTTATACCTATTCACCAAAAATAGCATTCAACTGGGGCGCCTGGGTGGCTCAGTCGGTAAGCGTCTGACTTCAGCTTAGGTCATGATCTCACGGTTTGTGCGTTCGAGCCTTGCGTCGGGCTCTGTGCTGACAGCTTAGAGCCTGGAACCTGCTTCGGATTCTGTGTCTCCCTCTCTCTCTCTGCTCCTCCCCCACTCACACTCTCTCTCTTTCTCAAAAATAAATAAACATTAAAACAATTAAAAAAAATAGCATTCAACTGCTTTGGTTGGAAACGGTGGCACCAAGTAAATGCGAGTGATGTTATTTATGCGGAACGGAGACCATTGGGGGAGGTTAATATGGATTCCTAGGCCACGTGCAGGTCCTCTGAGCTACTCCTTCACGAGGAGAGCCTCCCCCAGTGCTACAGGTGTGTCTGCTTATACCACCTCATTGCCAGGTCCACGGCCCATAGGCCAGGAGTCTTAGATTAGAGGGTTCTGGTGGCATCCTTCCCTGAGCTTCCGGGTGACCTTAGGCAAGTGACTTGACTCCTGTGTGCCATAGTTTTCTCCTTCTTACCTATGTATAGGGGTTCAGGGCTACAATGAGATGCTGGCCATAACACTGGCCAGCGGCTACTCCTCTTTTACTGTTCCAGATGGGAACAAATCATAGACCCTCTCCCCCCCCCATCATTATGAAACCCCCATCCTTGGAAGGGGAGGGAGAAAAGCCAAGGTTACTTTACGGAGGCGAGTTGATGGCCAGGACGTTTCTGCTTCGGTGTTCCTAGAAGAACAGGGAAAAAGTCACCCATGGACTCTAGTCACTTCCCTGAAACCAGGGACTGTTTGATTTTCCCTTCTACCATACAAAGGGCTGGATCAGGTCCCAGGGACATAGTTGGATTAGATGGGTAAGTTGCTCAGAGCCATAGGAAATTGATGGAGGCATAGGACGAGGCAGGAAACCCAGAGGCCAACCTCTGCCATTTATTCCTCCATTCATTTCATTACCAAGCTACCCAGTAAAGCTTTTCTGCTGCTTGTTCTGGGCTGGGTCCATGCTAGGTGTGGGGGTCACAAAGTGTATGGAGACCAGTTCCTGTTGTCACAGAGTTCTCTGTCTACTTGGAGATTCTCATTATCATATTATGCAGTGCAGTAAGTGCTGGGATCCAATGGGGCACAGGAGAGGGGTGCCTCAGCCAGCTTTAGGTCAAAGAGGGCTTCCTGGTGGTGGTTACAGTAGAGCTCACCATGAACGACGAATATGGTTTCAGACATGGGTGCAGGAATAGCATGCTGGGGAGGCAGCTGGCAGGAGGGCTTTGCTCACGGCTGGGGCCCTCCTCTGGGGTATGGCTTTGTCTCACTTGGTGAGTACAGCCCAAGTCAAAGCCCCTAGTCCACAGCAGGCAGAAACCACAACCCTTGGGCTTATGGCAAGTGGTCCATGGCTCCTTGTAATTTACTTCTTTGGAAACACAGATGGAAAGACACCAGTGGGAGAAGAATGACTTTAAAGCATCAACAATTTGTGATCCTGGCCCATCGGCCACCGTTTATAGACTCCTGATCAAGGCAGTGTGGTACCGCTCTCAGGAGAGACAAACAGATAAACAGAACAGAAGGGAGAGTACGTGAATAAACCCACAAATATATGGACAATTGATCGGTGACAAATATGCCGAGGAAGTTTAGTGCAGAAAGGATAGTTCCTGCCTCAAATAATGCTACAACAATGAGATATCCATATGTGAAAAAATCGACTTTCACACCTCACACTATACATAAAAATGCACCCAGGATGAGTCATAATCCTAAACCGTATTTGAACTGAACTTAAGGTGGATCACAAACATAACCTGTTTGTAAAATTGTTACAAAATACAAAATTTCTAGCAGAAATCATAAAAGAAAGTCTTTGTGACATTGGGTTAAACAAAGATTTCTTTGATATGACACCAGAAGTATGTTGCATGAGGAAAAGAAAAAAAAAATAAATTAATATATTGGACTTCACAAGAATTAAAAAAGCTCCGTCTTTTGTATGACACTTTCAGAGAACCAAAGACAAGCCACAGACTGGGAGAAAAAAAATCTTTGCAAAAGCATATATTTAATAAAGAACTTATACCTAGAATATATAAAGAGCTATTTATATATTGAGGAATATATGACTATATTGAAAAACTCTATAATAAGAAAACCAGACAACCCAATTAAAAAAGATAGGCATAAGATTGAAATAGACACTTCACCAAAAAAAAATATGTATCTATGAATGGCAAACAATTACGTGAAAAGATGCTCAACATCACTAGGCTTTAGAAGAATACAAATAAAAACCACAATGAGTCGTTGCTTCTCACCTATTAGAATGGCTCCATTTTATTTTGTTTTATTTAAAAATTTTTTTTTTAATTTTTAATTTTGAGAGAGACAGAGAGAAAGGCAGAGAGAGGAGAGAGAGAATCCCAAGCAGGCTCCCCACTGTCAGTGCAGAGCCCGATGCAGGGGCTCTTGAACTGTGAGATCATGACTTGAGCTGAAATCGAGTTGGGCACTTAACTGAGCCACCCAGGCACCCTAGAATGGCTAAATTTTGGAAAGACTGACCATAGAATTAATCAACATAGAGGAGGCAAGACTATTCGATAGGGAAAAGGCAGTCTATTGTCTATAATGGTGCTGAGTAATCTGGACCACTTTCTAATACCATACACAAAAATAAACTCAAAGTGGACTAAGGACCTAAATGTGATTTAGGACCTATGTAATCCATTTGACATCAGCCATGGCCACATTTTTCTAGGTATGTGTCTTCGGGCAAGGGAAACAAAAGCAAAAATAAACTATAGGGACTATTCCAAAATAAAATGCTTTTGCACAGTGAAGGAAACTATCAACAAAATGAAAAGGCAACCAACTGACTGAATGGGAGAAAATATCTGCAAACAATATGTCTGATAAGGGATTAATATCCAAGATATATAAAGAACTTATACAACTCAACACTAAAAAAACCCAAATAATCCACTGCCCATAGATAAAGTACACTCTCCTCACTGTACTTTTGAGGGCCTCCATGATTTAGTTCCAATTTCCAGAACTCACTTGTTCAAAAAAACTGGAAAGGGCTATTTATAGTTCAGGACTGAAAAAGCAAAAAACGTTGACCTATAGTTTGGGGCAGAATTTTTTTTTGGGGGGATAACACTGTTTGGAGATAACCCATGAGAGATCTTTCTTTCTTTCTTTCTTCCTCTTTCTTTCTTTCTTTCTTTCTTTCTTTCTTTCTTTCTTTCTTTCTTTCCTCCTAGAGATATCTTTCTATGTAGCTCAGCATTTGAGCACAAATCAAGGTTAAGGGTGAACAGGAAGCAGATCAGACATGAAGTCTGAAATAATGAGAATACTCTATATCCACTAATTTGCTCAGCTGAGGAATTATTTATATAGGTATAAGTTACATATTTATACTATTTTCATTGATTAGAAAGTGAGTCATGGAGAATTGTAAACTGTGGACTATCCCCTAAACCATAAAATTTCTTTTTTCTATTCTAATTATGAGTGTGGGGAAAAAAAAAAAAACCACAGAAAGACAAGCTTCTTTTTGGAAGAATTTAGAAGAGATAAAAAAAATCTTTGAGCTAAATGGGGTTTTTCAAGTGACATTTCATGTCAGCAAACTGCTGTCACTAAGATGCCAAAAGATATGTAAAGCTATAACCAAAACAGACAGAAACCAACTATGGTGGACAAACCCGGGGCACCTGGGTGGCTTAGTTTCAGCGTCCGACTTCTGCTCAGGTCATGATCTCACAATTCGTGAGTTCGAGCCCCATGTTGGGCTCTCTGCTGACGGCTCAGAGCCTGGAGCCTGCTTTGGATTCTGTGTCTTCCTCTCTCTCTGCCCCTCCCCTGCTTGTGCTCTGTCTTTCTCTCTTAAAAATAAACACACATTAAAAAAAAAAAAACAACAGTGGACAAACTCAAAGCAAGAATGAGTGAAGAAGTACACAGTTTTTTTCTTACATCAAAGAAAGATACCTATAAAATTCATAAATAGAGAAATTGATAACAGTTTAGATCAACTGAATGGTATTGGTGTATCAATGTTACACGCTTTAAGACTTGCTCTATAATTTTATCTTTGGTCGACATCAATTTCTCAATATTTATATCACTTTTTAAAAGAATTGCTTTGTATAAAAAACAAGCTAGATATTAGACATTTATACTGGTTTCCTTTGGGTTATATGTTCACAGGGAAAGCAATTCTGACCAGAGTATGTGCTGGAAAGGTAGTTATAGTTGCGTAGGTGAGGGATATGAATCATAGTGCAGTGTTTGAGCTTCGAGTGCAGACGCTGGCAAACCGTAGCCTGTGGGCCCGCTCTAGGACATGGTCTGTGTGTGTGTGTCCCACAGGCTCAAATGGCTTGTGTGCTTTAAAATGAGTGCTGTATTTTAAAAAAGAAGAGGACGAAAAAGAGAAGGAGGAGGTAGAAGGCTGTGCGACAGAGATTGTATTTAGCCTACAAACCTAGAATGTTTACTATTTTAGGTGTGCCAACCCCTGCTCTAGTATGCAGGAATTGCAAATACCTAGCACGCTCAGCACTCCTCTGTTTTCAGCCCATTGCAGACATGGCTGATCAATTACCGCTCTTTTTCCCAGCTAGGCCTGGATTAGTGTCCGCCTCCAGGCGGCCATTCCAAATCAACGGGAATTGGCATGTGGGATAAAACCTATTTGCCATCTCTAGACTTGTGGATACGCCTGAATGGTTCAGTCGTCTTCTGTTTTTTAATTTTTTATGTTTATTTATTTTTGAGAGAGAGAGAGAGAGAGAGACAGAGAGAGGAAGTAGGGGAGGGGCAAGAGAGAGGGGGAGACACAGAATCCAAAGCAGGCTTCAGGCTCTAAGCTGTCAGCACAGAGCCGGACACGGGGCTCAAACCCAAGAACCATGGATCATGACCTGAGCCGAAGTCAACCACTAACCAACTGAGCCACCCAGGCGCCCCATGAATTGTTCAATCTTCTTAAAGCCAAATGACATAGACTCCAAAGATTATCCACAGTTAAACTCAGATGAACTGTTTCATCAAAATGATAGTACCCAGGAACCTCACAGCTCACTTAAGAAAAGTGAATGGAAAAAGTGATATTAGTGTGGTCATAAAGACAGAGAAGTCTTATTTATATGTTAATTCTTCCGCTTACCATTTAATCCACAAGTGGCTAAGAACTATACTGCATTAGTGCTTACCCTCAGCTTGAAGAAGTCCTTTTAACATGCCTCTGTGTCTCTGTGCCTGGCTTTGAGCTATGAGAGTAGAAAGTTCCTTTGGCATAAGACATTTTAAGCATCTTAAATATAGAATGTGGAAAAAACAAAGACAATATAACCTCGTCACTAAATTGGCTGCCTCAAGGTTCTATGGAGGGTGGTGGGAGGGGAGTAGCAGCTCAGGAATAGAACCTACGCGAAGTTCGTAGTTTTATGCAAGATGTGTATTTCAGGTACCATCCCAGCTGGAAAACATAGCCATCCACCCATCAGTGCACACACACATGCACGTGCACACACATACACATGCATACACGTGCACTTCTCAAGGTGTGTAAAATATTTACACTGGAGGACTTTCACTTACACTAGAATTCTCTATGATAATAACAGCTGACGTACGTCAAATAGAAATTACACACCAGAAACGTCACATAACGTTTCTACCCCTTACAACGATTCCATAAGTTAGCTTCTGTTATTCCATTTTATAGAGGGAGTAACAGAGGTTGAGTTTAGAGACTGTGGTCAAAGTCACATTAGCTAGTAAGGACCCTCATGGGGTTTTACACCCCAGCCAGCATGAGGCCAGAGCAAGCTCTCTCTCCATCACGCCAGGGCATGCTGAGACAAGGAACAGGGTGATGAGGGGGCTTCTGCGGGCTCCAAGGCCCCCACTCTGCAGCCACTCTGAACCAGCCGGAGTTCAGAAGCCAAGCAGCTAAGCTCACAAAAGGCATCACTGCTTCTTCAGGCCAGACAGCCCGAAGGCTTCCACCTGCTAAAGGCCGACCCAGCAAAGACTTGGCCGAACATGCTGAGGTGAATCTTTTCAATGGCCTATTTTCTTCAAGATTTAATGACACCATCACATATTTCTGCATACCCTCCCCACTTCAAGCAGGAAGATGGGTTTTGGATCTACACACCGTCTTGGACAAAAAGGGATAGTGGATTTTCAAGTGAAAACAAGCAGGTGTCATGGAGCCACCACTCATGTAGATTTGGGATTTGTTTTTCTCCCAGGCAACTCGGAGGTACTGAAAGGCTGGGGTTTAGTTGCGGGTACCATTTTTTTTTTTTTAACAAACTGCAAACAAATTCTCCCTGTCTTTGCCTCCTACCATCAACGTCTCTGATGACTGGCGAAATAAGGAATGTATCAAAGTGTGAGGTGAGAAAAGGAAATGGAAAACACTTAACTATGTAGAAGTCTAGGACAAGGCAAAAAAGATGTTGTCTTGCACATGGAATATATTTCCCGTCAGGCACTTCTTCATGTTCCTCCCACTAAGTACAGCTAAAAACCTTGGGCATTATACATCAGACAAACCTAAGAGGATTCTGAAAGGTGGAGAAAAGGAAGGTACAAGTTACACTAGCCAGGGACCTTGGGACCCAAGGAATGACAGCAGTGAGTCCCCAGATGTGTTGTTCGTTTGTTTGTCTAATATACCCTGGCTCTGCCAGCACCCCAAAATGCTAAGAAACACAGACAAAAAAAACACAACAAAAGCCTGTTCTATATAGCTTGAAGACCAGGAACGGGGTGGTCTGGCAACAGGAAACTTTCATTTTATTCATTATTATTTTTTAAATGTTTATTTACTTATTTTGAGAGAAAGAGAAAGTGTGCGAGCTGGGGAGAGGGGCAGAGAGGGAGAGAGAGAGAGACAGAGAGAGAATCCCAAGCGGGCTCTACTCTCAATGTGGAGCTGGATTGGGGGCTCAATCCCACGAACCATGAGATCACGACCTGAACCAAAATTGGGAGTAGGATGCGTAACAAACTGAGCCGTCTAAGCATTCCAACAACAGAAAACTTTTAGGCAACAACCATCCAACTCCAGTCAAACACCAGAGAAAAAGCTGTGGTCCCTTCCCCATCTGCTTCAGCAAAGGCCATGCTGATCATGTTGGGAACAGTAATGGTTTGTCCCTCTCTTCCTGGTCAGGGTGGTGTCACAAGAGGTTTCATGGGGAGCCTGACCTTCCACCCCCCATTTAGCAGTAAATGGCTCCCCTTTTTTCTAGGGTGCCAGAGTTTCTGTCCCCACCTGGCAGTGATGGGCGGTATACTTTCCCTGACCCTTTTCTTCCCTGGAGAGATGTCAGAGGAAGCCAGCTAAAACAGAAAATTTAAATAAGAACTACAGTATCCTAGTATAATGACTCAAATGCTAAGAGTACAATAAAACGTCCCTTATTATTACAAAATCCTGGAAAATATCACCTTGAATGAAAAAAAGATCAACAGATACCAAAACGGAGATGACAGAGATGTTGGAATTATCTGAAGAGGGTCTAAAAAAATTTTTTTTATCGTTTATTTATTATTGAGAGACAGAGCATGAATAGGGGAGGAGCAGAGAGAGACACAGAATCTGAAGCAGGCTCCAGGCTCTGAGCTGTCAGCACAGAGCCCGACGCGGGGCTTGAACTCACAAACTGCAAGATCAAGACCTGAGCTGAAGTCAGACGCTTAACTGACTGAGCCACCCAGGCACCCCTTATCTGAAGAGGGTTTTAAAGACAGCCATCATAGAGATGTTTCAACAAGCAATTAAAAACACACTTAAAATAAATACAAAAATGAGGTCTCAGCAAAGAAAAAAAAAATCTCACAAATAGTGATTTTAGAAGTGTGCGATAAACTCATTGACCTGAAGAAGTCGGGATTAGTTTCACAGCAAAATGGAGAGAACGGAGGAAAGAACCAGTGAACATAAAGGTGGAGAAACAGAAATCATTCAATCTGAATAGCAGAGAGAATTTAGACTGAAAAAAGGAAAAGGAAAAGAGAGAACAGAGCCTCAGGGACCTGTACAACTATAACAAAAAACCTTATATGTGATCACAGTCCCTGAGAGGAGAGAAAAATGCGTGGAACGGATAAAATAAAAGAATACATAGCAGCTGAAATTCTACCAAATTTGGCAAAATACGTAAATCTGCAGATTCAAGCAGCTGAGTGAATCAAAGATGATAAAACCAAAGAAGTCCACGCTAAGCCCCATGATCGAACTCCGGAAAACTAAAGGCAAAGAAAAAATCTCGAGAGCTGTGAGAACCAACACTATATTTATAAATTAAAAAAATTAAATAGCAGTGAATTTCTCATTAAAAAACCAACTTTATGTCAAAAAGAAAGAGAAAAAAAATGAAGGTCAGAGGAAATGATATAACATTTTTTCATGTACCAAAAGAAAAGATCTGCTGATTTAGAATTTTTGTTGATTTAGCATTTTACCTCCAGTGAAAATATCCTTCAGGAGTGAAGGGAAAAATCGAGACATTCTTGGATGAAGGCAAACTGGTAATTTGTTACCTGCAGATCTACCCTAAAAGAATGGCCAAAGAAAGTCCTGAAATGGAGAGGAAATGATAAAATACAGAACCTTGGCACAACAAAAGAACATCTGTGCAACTCCCACTCACGTCAAGGAGTAGAACTTCTCTGTATCCCGGAAGCTCCCTGGGAGACGGCTTTCCTGTGGCAATGATCTTCCTGATTGACAGCTGTATTGAGGGAATTATTGACATACAATAAACCAAAAATATTTAGAGTCTGCAATTTGATAAATTTTGACATATGTAGACCCCCACGAAACCATCACCATAATCAGGACAGGGAGCATACCCATACCCTCCAGTAGTGTCCCCATGACCTTTTATAATCTCTCCCTTGTCCTCTCCCTGCCCATCCTTGTCCTCCGGTGACCAGTAAGATGTTTTCTGTCTCTACGTTTTAGTTTGCATTTCAAGAATTTTATATAAATGGAATCATACAGCTTAAAAATCATATATATTTAATGTAAGTAAAAATTTCCTATTACATGATTCTGAGTAAACCATTATATATCCTATATAATTATAAATAAACAATTGTACGTATATTTGCAACGAGGCTAGAGACTCTTTCACGGCGGGAATTCCACTTTGGACTCGCAGCATAATAGAGACTCACAAGATATTGTTTCATCACCCGTTTTCTTTCGACTGACCCGATTCTGGTTGAGTGGTGATGCTTTCCTTGGATGTGCTCGTTGTCACACACCCTCCCTGGTGCATGACTTCGGAACATCGTTCCACTGTACTATACTCCGTGGGCATATCTGTCTTCCCCAGTAGGCTGTGAGCACTGGGCAGGTGCATCAACCTGAAAAGACACAATGTCTTGGGCATTGGGGGTCAAGTGTAGAGGAAATTGTTTATGCTGTATTTAAAGAGTAGAAGATGCCCAGGGAAGTATTCATTTTTGTGTTTCCAATGGGCATGAGCAGTATCTAGGTGTTTGTGGAATGAACCTGTCCTTCTTGAATTTTCCTTCACGCTTGGCGGCCAAAGTGTTCTTCCTAAAAAGAAAGCTTAAGGGAGTCTCAGCCTCTGCTGTTACCTGCAGAGGCCCCTCCTGCTTCCTGGAGAGAGTCCCCATGTTCTGACACAGTCCCCAGACATTGTGCTGGAGGCTAAGCTCTCCTCTCCCACCTGGCTCTCACCACCGCCTGCCCGTCTTTACTTTCCAGGACTCTGGACTTTCCCATCCACCTCCCATCACCTCCTCTGTGCCTGCCCAGGCTGTCCCTGCCACCTGTATACTCTTCCCACTTAGTTCTCTCCTGAGACTGCCTCCTGTCCTAAGACTTGGCTCAGCGTTGCCTCCTTCAGGGAAGCCTCCTCCTCTCCACTGGCGAAGGTGTCCCTTGGGGCACTTCCTGTGCAGCTGGGCAATGCGGTGTGTCACATGCTTTCTCCAGCATCAGCTTCTGGGGACACCTCCTGCCATGAGTGAGCATCTTAAGCATGGGCTTGGTCTTCCCTAGGAGCATGTGCTGGAGGGTGTTCAGTAAATGTCCATGGGTGAATGAGGGAGAGAGAGAGAGAGAGAGAGAGAGAGAGAGAGAGAGAGACAGGGTGTGTGTATCCATCAGGGCCAAGAGGCAAGGGGTCCTTCAGAGAATCCAGGGTGGGAACTCCAGACGAGGCTTGGGGCTGGAAGGGGTGGGAGAAGAGAAACCACAGCTTTCAGGGAAAAGTCGGGGAGCCGCTCAGAGCAGGCACTTGGGTGGGCTGCTCTCAGCTCATGCGGTGCCTCTCTGATGTTTGAAAAGTGGATCGCACCAGAACCTTCTGTCTGGTCCCTGAGTTCCAGCTGCTACTTTTGTGGCATCTTTTACCTGTGCGGAACTCAAGAAACCAGGCTCCTTCTCCTCACTTCATTCTCCTTCCCCCCTCTCCACCCAGGTCTCTCCTTCCCAGCCCACACAGAGAACAGGTGGTTCTTTCCCAGGGCAAATTCGAGTGCCTTACATTGTGTTTTGTTTACGCAAGATGGCTGCCAGGCCAAACTGGTACATTGTTCTTGTTGTATCAAAGTCAAGATAGAGGACGAGGACTCCATTGATCAAGCATTTGTGAGTGCCCAGCCCAGTGCCAGGGGCTACACGCACACTTCTCGCACCTCACCGCACCTGCGAGAATGGTTTCTCTTCATGTTACACGTGAGGAAACCGAGACCCTTCAGAGACCGAGAAGCTAAAGAGTCAGGCAAACTTCTTGCCTGGGAAGAGTCAGGACCAGATTCAACCCAGGCACTTCTGACCCCGTATAGACTCCCCGAATGTAAAGGGAAACACGGAGAAAATAGAGTCTGGAAAAAGAATCATGTAACATCTTGATTTTTACAAATGGAATGACGATTCTGAAAGAGGCCGTGAGGACTTTTGGGTCCAGGCTCTGGGTCACTGTGCTTTGCCACCAGAGCCATTTGCGATGAATGGGAGAGATCCCGGGGAAGCCGGGCAGGGAGTGTTGTCAGGGAGCAGCTCCTGTGTGCGTGGGAGGAGGCAGCTCACGGAGATGGGGAACGGTGCTCCTGGCCAAAGGAACCACATCTGCAAAAGCCTCAGGTGCTGCAAGATCAGGGCACATGAGGGAAGTGGAGAGGTCCAGTCAGACCCCAGGGCTCCTCCCCAAAGGAGCCTCCCGAAGAGCACTGGGGAGCCACCGCAGGTCACATGTGAGGGAGGGTCATGGCTTGTATGTCAGAGACCCTGCTCTGGCCGCAGGATCAGGAGGGACAGGAACTGACAAGACTGAAGGCCCCAGGTGCGGGGTTGGGGCTGCACGGGCTGCAGGCTGCTACAGGCCTTCTCCTTCATACCACTCCCAGACGCACCAGACTCCGGCTCAGAATCTGCCTCAAGAGCTCGCCTTCTGTGAGGTACCTGCCTTCTGGAATCAAGCCTTGCAGACCGGCCATAGTGGGGATTCTGTGTGGAATGAGGTTTTGGCTTCTTTCCAAGACGGGTGGGTGGGGTTAAGGGAAGTATCTTGCTGCATCGAGACCAGAGCAGGGGCTGGAAGGGACTGAGATGGACTGGGGAGAGCCAGGAGGGGCCTGGGTGGCATGGGCCTGAGGCCAGCGTGGGATAGAGCGGCAGGGATGCTCTCCTGGTGGAGGGGAGACTGGCGGGCTCTTTAGCGCAGCACTAGGCCCTGCGAAGCCGTTCCCCCTCTGGGTCCTCTGGGCCCCTCCCCACCTCCAGAGTCTCTCTTGTGCCAGCTGTCCCCCTTTGGTTTGGAGCGGGCTGAGCCCGCACCCGGGGTCCTCGCGTGTGTCACGCGTCGGGAGGTGGGTGCTGGTCACAAAACGGAACCGTGGGAGGGGCGTTTGGAGCCAGAGCTCACGTTGGCGGGGACCGCCCTCAGAGAAATTCCCAGAAACCTTGGGGAAGGACTCGGAAAACAGAGTAGGAGGGGATGGGGGCGTTGAGTCATATGCCTTCGTGCTGCTCAAGAGAGAAGTGCCAGGTTGATTTTTGGGCTGGCGTGTTCTGTCTTGTGATTCTGTACCGACACAGCCCTGGCCCTGCGGTTGGAGTACAGTAAGGAAGACGGCCTCGTTATGGAGTCAGGGCAATGGGCTGTGGCCCCTGACTAGGAGGGGTGTGAGGGGCTGTCCCTTCACCCTCCAGCCTGGTCCTGTCAGGTCCCATGGAGGCTCCCACCCAGGATTGAGCAGGACACATTTTTCTCCCCTCCCAGGGCCTGACCCTCTGTGTCTTTGACCACAGAGGCTCCCCCGGGCCCTACACCTGGCTGAGGACCCAGCACTACTCACAGGGACCATTCTGGCTCGGCAGAGCCCCCATGAAGCTGCACCCGAGGGCTTGCACAGACCCGGCCCCTGCACCCCCTCGCCACCCAGGCCACCCTCGGAGAACAGGCTGCCCGAGAGGGTGTTTGTTCCTACCCAGAATAACGTGTTCAAGGCTCATTTCCCTCAGCTCACCTGGCCATAGATTGACGACTCTGATAGAGCAGAGGGCCTGTGGGGCCTGGCTGGACCAAACTGGCCTGGCATGAAGCAGGACCCACCCCGCCTGCTGCTGCAGGGTCCTACCCTCCGGGTGGCTTCGGGTCTGCCCGGGGTCCATCTCCCGGCCTCCCTGTCTTTTTCCGCTGCCTCCTGTCTTCCGCCAGCCCGACAGCCTCTCTGTTGCCCACCCTACTTCCTTCTGTCTCTCCGCTCTTCTCCCGGCCTTGACCTCCCCTGCCTCGGCCGCAGCCTTTTCTCCGTCACTTCCTGCTTCTCACGTTTCTCTCTCTGGCCCCCACCCCTCCCCTCTGTCCCATCACCCAACCAGGCAGGTTTATTTGAACAACCAACGGCAATATTTCCTTTAGAAAACTAGCTACTGTGTTTATAAATGAGATTCCCAGAGTCAGCTCTCAGACCCTGCCATTGGAAAAAGTGAGTGGGGACCCAGCCAGCAGCGGAGAGGCTCTGGGGGCTGTGGGAACTCCACGCTACAGGTGGATTTGGAGGGAAAATGGGTACAAGAGTTTCCAGTTTCTGCCCTTTGACCTTGTCCACCCCGCCACCTGCAATAATGAGAATAAATACATCAGTAATAATAATTAGTATGGAGGTCACCACTGGTGCCGTGACAGGCACCATGCAAGCTACTTTATGTACAATATTGTACCCAACCACCACAACAGTCCTATAGATTTGGTCTCTCTGCCCCTTTTAGCAGACGAGGAAACGGAAACTCAGAGTGGTCATCCAGCCCCTAGGTAGCAGTCCCACACTGATCCCACTGACCCCAAGCTGGGTTGTTCTCTGTGCTAGGACAGCTGTCACATGCTGATTGCTTTTGCCACAGGATCTGAGGGACCTGGGGAAGGAACCGGTGCTATCTGGTCATTTTCCACGGGAGACAAAATACAGGGAAGATGGTGTGCAGCCTGCAGTCACTCAGCCAGCCATCGGTGACGGAGCAGAGCCCAGGGTCTGATGTCTAGGACAAGAGGGGAGAAGCGGGCTTGGGACCATGCCTGTGACCCCGGCAGGTCTCTTTCCTAACCATGTGGCCCCAGTTAAGCCCCTGTCCCTCTCTGAGCTCTCTCTGTCCCCACTTGAAAGTGGGAATTCTAGAATCCCCCCATGGGTCTCTGTGGAGGGGTCTGTCCCTGGGCTGGGGACACTGGGAAGAAGCCCAAGAACTTTTTTTTTTTTTCTTTTCAAACTTAAATTTCACCATCCACTTGACTTCTGCCTTTGATTTTCCTACCTGGGAGCTAATGCTGTGAATTCAGAGGAATTAAGCAAAACGATGCTTTAAAAAGAAAACTCCATGAATGTGGCCATAGTAAGATTGGATTCTCAGGGGACACATTGCCCCATGACAGAGGGGACAATTCTACGCCCCCAGATGCCCTTGGCCTCCCAGGCCACCCCACTTTTAGGCTTCACAAGGCTGTAAGCTGGAGATTTCTAGCACCCGTCATTCACTCATTCAACACGTGTTTTGCCAGGTACGTGCCATGTGTCAGCGCTGTTCTAAGCATGAGGGATTCTGCAGAGAACAAAGAGATCCTGTGGGTCTCGCGTTCTAGGAGGGAGGGAAAATGGTAAGTGAGCTAAATGAATGAACCATAATTGCATGAGAGACAGTTTAAAGTGATCAGGGGCCAGGAAGGGAAGAAAAGGCAAGGGGGAGCATGCAGGAGGGGTCGTGGTTCAGGCAGGGTGGTGGGGAGACCAGGCTGCGTCACCCCCAGCCCCACGTCCTTCCAGAGGCTCCCCACGGGGCCCACAAGGGCCAGGCTCCTCTCCTTGGGACGCAGGCCTTTCCTGTCCTGCCTCAGCTTCCGGCACGTGCTTCGATGCCCACCCCCCCCCCCCCCCAAGCGATCGACTCCGCTCTGTCTCCTTTCCGGGTTTGTACCAGCCGTTCCCGTGCCCAGGACTGCCCTGCCCGCCAGTGTGCAGTGCTTACTTAGAATGTGCTCTGGATTTTGTCTTAATCAGGTGTGGTAAGGTGACAGACACAGACACAGCTGCCTCAAAAGAAGAGTGCGTCACCTGCAGTCCCCAGGATGATGGGGCATACCACACGGCGACACGCAGGAGCACGTGGGGAAAGACCGGGGTGAGGCGGAGGAACAAGGGGACAGCGTGGGGCCCTGAAGACGCCTCCTATCTCACCTGATCGGGATGGTGACTCCCTAGGCCCAACTGTTGCAGCTTTGAGCTTTAGTTTCTCACTTGGCTGGTTCGGGTTATTGGCCATCTGAGTCTCTCTAAGCCTCGGTTGTCCCATCTGTGAAATGGGGACAAACACCATCAGCCTCATTAGAATCATTGTCTTTGTCGGGAGTCCTTTGGTCGCACTCGACAGAAATCCAGCTCAAGCTCATTTAAGCAAAGGGTGGCATTTATGGGGTGATACAGCTGGGAAATCCCAAGGGCCTTCAGTCTTCGGCTGTGACTCGATCCAGAGGCTCATTATCAAGGCACATCTCTCTGTCTGCCTGTCTCTGCTTTGCTCTCCTACTTCCCAATTTTATCTGCAGGGGGACTCTGCCCAGGTGATGGCTCGGGTGGCCAGCGGCAGCTGACCCGCAGCCTGCTCAGGGGATGTTCCAGCCGGGGCTCATTGGCCCAGCTTGGGTTAAATGCCCACCCACGAACCCATCAATCACGGCGGCCAGAGGGGTGTGGGTTTTGACCGGCCAGGCTCAGTCACAGGCACATTCAGGAACCACTGAGCCACACGGAAGGGAGTCAGGGGTGCTGTGGCTGAGGAAGAGACGCTGGAGAACATACCCTGTGGATGTCCCCACCTGTGCGAGGGTTCTGCAGATGTTGGAGGTAAAAAGCACAGTGCCCCACACTGGTGGGAAACTAAGGGCTCGTGTCACTACTAAATTGCTGATCGCCAACCCATCCCTGCTCTCCTGGTTCCTCCGGCCCCCAGAACATTGTTTGCGCTCTGCCTTCCTTTGGGTGCTCCGGAGTTTCTGCCCTGCCCTGCGTGAGGCCAAGCCCTCCGCGCGGGGCCTGGGTCCCACCTCCTCTGGCCTCCGTAACCCCTCTCTGCTCCCGTACTCTTCCCTCTTTCTCCAACATTAGTGATTTCATTGTCAACGTTGCACCATCCTGCAGGCACACACATACGCCTTATTGTCGCTTGTCTCTAAAAATGCCTTCCCTGGGGTCCCTGGGTGGCTCAGCTGGTTAAGCGTCCGACTCTTGATTTTGGCTCAAGTCGTGATTCCAGGGTCGTGAGATCCAGCCCTGAGTCCAACGTGGAGCCTGCTTAAGGTTCTCTCTCTTCTCTGCCTCTTCCCCGATTGTGCACACGTGCTCATGCGCCCGCTCTCTCTCTCAAAAATGAAAACAAAAACCGCTTTCCTTAGCCCCGTCTCCCACCTCCCCCCTAGCTGTAGCCACATTCCTACATTCAATCCGGCTGAAGTCCGATCGGCTCTGGCTTCAAAGTGTGCACTACCCTGCCTTCGGCTCTTGCCTGTAGGGTCGGTCTTCCACGGGGCAGTGCGGGCCAAGGCACATGGAATGTGAGCTGTGTGTGCCATTTAAAGTTTTCAAGGGGCGCCTGGGTGGCTCAGTCGGTTGGGCGTCCGACTTCGGCTCAGGTCATGATCTCGCGGTCCGTGAGTTCGAGCCCTGCATCAGGCTCTGGGCTGACAGCTCAGAGCCTGGAGCCTGTTTCGGATTCTGTGTCTCCCTCTCTCTCTGACCCTCCTCTGCTCGTGCTCTGTCTCTCTCTGTCTCAAAAATAAATAAAACGTAAAAAAAAAAATTTAAAAAAAAATAAAGTTTTCAAGAGGCGCCCCAAAAGGTAAAGCAAACAGGTGTAAGTAAGCTTAGCAGTGTATTTTATTTAACCTAATATATCCAAAGTATTGTTAATTCAACATGTAATGAATATATGCAATGAGACGCCTTCCTTCTTTTTGTGCTAAGCCTCTGAGATAGTGCAGCACACCTCACTGCGGACCAGCTACACGTCAGGTGGTCGATAGCCACGAGCGCAGCAGATCTAAAGTGTCAATCGGACCTTGGGACTCCTCTGCTTCAGTGGCCTCCAGCTGCACTCGGAATAGGACCCGAATGTCCTGCAGTGGGAGCCAAGGCCCTTCGCGGTGTGGGCTGCGTCCTGACCACATCTCTTCCCATCTTCTCCCCCACCCACTGCGGCACCCTGGTTGTTTCCTGCCTTGTGCACATGCCAAGCTCACCTCTACCCCAGGGCCTTTGCTCTTCCTCTGCATGGACTGCTCATCTTCCAGTCTTGATGTGCTTGATCTCCCCGTGTCATTGTGTTCTGTGCTCACCCGCCACCTCCTCAGGGACCCTCCCCAAATACCCCCTCTAATGTGCACCCCACGAGAGCATCCTCCCTCATACCGCCCTGCTCTATCTCTGCACGGTATCTGTGGCTCTTCGGAACCAGCTTATTTCGTGCTTTGGCTCCTCGCTGTGATGTTTGTTTTCCGTTTGGGACAGACAGCTGTCCTCCGCAGAACCTTGCACGCAGTAAGCGCTCAGCAGTGCTCACTGTCTTGAATTAATCTCTCAGAACAGTCAGAACGTGGCCTCCTTGGCTGCAAGCTCTTGGCACCAAGGCACTGTATGGATGGGGACCCTCACGTGCCAGAAGGTAGGTGGCCCAGCCCAGCGGAGAACACTTAACCCGGTGACGGTCTGCCAAAAGTGCGATTTCTTGGCACACTTTCTCAGAGCTTGTATCGATGACCACTCCTGGCTACGCCTAAGGAGTCTGTGATTGCTTACAGCCAGGGCCTGCCTTGTGAGCAGCAAATACCGTCCTAACATTTCATGATGATAAAATGCTGGTCCGAAAGCGTCATGACAATGACGATCTAACACTCTTGGGCTGCAGTTAATACGACTGGGTAGGTAAAAAGCCCCCTAGCCCCGGGGCACACTAGCTGTGCTAGGAAACCTGAGTTCTCTCCAAGAGCAATTCAGCAAGTAGGCGTAGGGCACCTGGCTTGCGCTGCACGTGGTGCTTAACGTCGGAAATTCATGGAGGAAGGAGACCCAGGGGGCAGATACTGAGATTTCCTCCTCAAGCGGAGACATTACCTTCCGACCTGGCTGCTGGCCACTACACAGGGCAGAGAGAGCTGCCTGCTTCATCCCCAGGCCTGACCTATGTCTCTGTTTGGAAACACTCCTACTTTTCCTCCACTGTGTCACCAGGTGCAGGCGTTCTGCGGGTACCCTGGGGGCTCAGCAAATGGGGAGCCCACGCAACCCAGTGGGGAGCGTGTCCAGTCTTTGAGACTTTGGGGACGGTCACTGAAAGAAGACCCAGGAGGGACCAGAGCCCTGGCACGGTGGGCAGGGTGTCCCCAGGCCAGGCCACTTCTTTACCTGAGTCACTTAGGGGGTGAGGCCAGAGGAGAGGTTATCCCAAGATATTTAAGAAGACCCGGCCTCAGATGAAATCTTTGTCAAACTCCAGTAAGTAAAACAGAACAAGCGGGAGTTTGGTAGCTGAGGCAGGGCAGGAGCCCAGAGCTCTCCCCCCTTGCATGTTTTTCCTGCTTCATCCCTTCTGGAACCCTGAGGACCACAGTTTGAAAACCATGGCCGTATCTCCTCTGGAGCCAGAACTGGAGGTCTGAATCCAGCCCTCCCTCTTGCCCATGGGGTGCCCTAACTTCTTAAGTTCAGGGTTTTACCTGTGAAGCTAATAAATGCATCTACCTAATAGAGATGCTGTGAGAAGTACATTGAAAGGTGAAAAGTCACGTAAACCACGTAACCCAGTGCCGAGGAGGTGACAAGTACTCAGTAAGTAAATCACTTACTGTTCCTGCCTTGAGTGCCTGCGTGTTAAGTCTGACCCCTGTGAGAGGGATTAATCTGCCCAACGGAAAGAACACGGGGCGGTAGAATTTCAGCACAGCGGTTGGCACGCCGAGGCCTTTGGAGTCTTTCCTGTCTCTTCCTGGAGGTGCTCTCCGGGCTTTGGTCCTGCATACAGTGGCTCTGGTTTCCCAACCAATCAATACGACCACTGACTTCTCAATTTTGCCTACTCTCGTGGGTAAAGTACTTGAGGATACTGAAGCATTCAGGCACCTATTTGGGCTCAGGGGAGGGAGAAGGAAGGGGGGTTCAGTAAAAGCATGCTCAGGCTGCACCTGTCCTTCATGCTGGGGCTGAGCCACCCAGGCTGATGCAGGCTCCGGGACCGGAGGGTTGGGGATGGGGGTGACGTGTATTCTGCAACATTCTCTGTTGGGGGGGTGGCGGGGGGGCAGGGCTGGCCAAGCAAACTCCGTTCTGGAGACAGGACCCCTGGGAACAGCAGCCAGGTGGCCTATAGAGGAACAGGCCCCACTCTACCCCTCCCGCTGCCAGCTCGCCTCCGATTATATTCCAGAACCCCTGCGCCAGGCTGAGAGCTCAATCATTAACTGAGCAGCTTGCTGAAAGGATTTGTTATGGGCTATGAGTGCCAGGAAAACACACAATCATCGGGGACTAGCTAGGCCCACCAGAAGAGAAGGCTCAGAGGTAAAGAGGTTGAGTTAGGGTGGATACAGCCTGGGGGAGGACAGCAGCCTGAGCTGGGGGTCCCAGATAAATGCAGTCACCCCTCTGTGCCCTAGCTACTTCCTCTGTCACGTGGAGACTCCCAGGAGGTGGCCAGAATCTCCAACTTGACAGAACTGCCCTTCTTAACGTTTACGTAAAAGTAGCTCAGGGGCGCCTGGCTGGCTCAGTTTGTGGAGCGTGCGACTCTTGATCTCGGGGTTGTGAGTTCGAGCCCCGTGCTGGGTACAGACATTATTTAAAAATAAAAGTTTTGAGGGGGAAGCTGGTTGGCTCCGTTGATTGAATGGCCGACTCTTGATTTCAGCTCAGGTTATGATCCCAGGTCATGGGATTGAGCCCCACGTTGGGCTCCTTGCTGAGTGTGGAGCCTGCTTAAGATTCTCTCTCTCTCTCTCTCTCTCTCTCTCTCTCTCTCTTTCCTCCCCCCGTCCTTATCCCCAGCTTGTGCTCTCTCTCTCTTAAAAATAAAAAAAAGAATAGAAAACTGAAAAAAAAAAATCTTTTTTTTTTTTTTTTTAAGTAGGTGTCATACCCAGCGTGGAGCCCACTGTGGGGCTTGAACTCACGACCTGGAGATCAAGACCTGAGCTGAGATCAAGAGTCAGATGCTCAGCTGACTGAGCCACCCAGGCACCTCCTAAAAATAAAATCTTAAAAAAAAAAAAGGTAGCTTAAGCCCATAGCTGGTGGGATGGCCAGCCCCCCTCACTGCTTCTGGGTTTCCTGGTGGTAGGGGTGGGGTGGGAGGGGTGGAGGCAGGCAGAATTGCCAGGTGTCAGGATGTACCTCCTGCTGCTACCAGATCAGCTTCCTTCCCTTGTTTAGATACTGGGGGTGCTGAGGAAAATTGTCGGAGAAAATGTCTCTGTGGAAATAGCACTTCAGGAAACTACCTGTCTGGTCCTGCTTACACCTGAGGAACTTGAAGCTCAGAAGGGGAACGGTGACTGGGTCAAGGTCACGCAGGAGTTGCAGGCATAGAGCTACAGAGACCCTTGCCCGAGATGGGGCCACCAGCGTGACTTGTAGCTGAGGCACCGGCCGCAGTGAAGACCCAGGACTGCAGCCTCCAGGACTCTTGCCTCCCAGGCTGATCTACCGTAGCATTATAATCGTGCTTTTCTGGAACCTTCTTTGTCTTCCCCACTGTTCCCCTCTCTCACATGCATCTGGATATTGTGCTAGGAGCACCAGCCATGGGACAAGGCCGACCTGGCTTCAGATCCTGGCTTTTAGGTCCCTTGCTGTGTGACTCTGGGCAAATGACTTTGTATCTCTGAGTTTCTGTTTCCTCTCCTAAAGAGGATAATGATACCTTGCTAGGCTCCAATGTGGAGGACAGAGAGAAAGTCCCCGGGCCATGTTCACAATCACACTGAGGGTATAAAGCACAGACATTAGAAAAGAATTTATTAAACAAGTTTTCAATGAGCAGAGATAGATTTTTAACCTGAAGGGGCAGGGATATTTATTTATTACTTTTTTTTTAAGTTTATTTATTTTGAGAGAGAATGTGCACAAGCAGGGTAGGGTAGGGGCAGAGAGAGGAGAGAGGAGGAAGGAGAGAGAGGAGAGAGAGAATCCCAAGTAGGCTCCGTGCTGTTAGCACGGAGCCTGATGCAGGGGTCAAACTCATGAGCCATGAGACCATAACCCGAGCCAAAGGCAGACACTTAACTGACTGAGCCATACAGGCACCTCATTTTTTAACCTGAAGTGGCAGGGATATTTAAAAAAAGATTGTATTTTTAATTGTTGAAGGTGGAACTTTTGTTTAAAAAAAAAATTTTTTTTTTTTGAGAAAGAGAGTGCTAACAGGGGAGGGGCAGAGAGAGAGGGGGCAGAGGATCTGAAGTAGGCTCTGTGCTGACAGCTGAGAGCCCAATGTGGGGCCCAAACCCATGAACCATGAGATCATGACCTTAGCTGAAGTCAGACGCTTAACCGAACTGAGCCACCCAGGTGCCCAAAAGGTAGAACTTGTATTCTCTGTAGTTTTCTGTGTGTTTGAAAAATCTTTTTCTGTATTTTTTGGAGCAAACATTACACGTCATATCATTTCATCTGTAAATATTTTTACCGAGTGTCCATAAAAAGGGGCTCTTACAAAAAATAATAAACACAATGCTATTATCACCTTAAAAAGACTATAAACAATTATTTAATATAATCAAACTCCTAGCCTGTGTTTGCATTTCCCTGATTGTCATATAAAAATTTTAAGTGTGTGGCTTGTTTTTTAAAAATGTTTATTTTCTAGAGAGAGAGAGAGAGAGAGAGAGAGAATCCAAAACAGGCTCCAGGCTCCAAGCTGTCAGCACAGAGCCCAACGTGGGGCTCGAACTCACAAACTGCGAGATCGTGACCTGAGGTGAAGTCAGACGCTGAACTGACTGAGCCACCCAGGCAGACCTAAGTGTGTTTTTATAAGTCAGGATCCAAATAGAGGCCTTATATGAAGATCGATTTTTCACGTAAGCTTCTTTTGATTTATAAGTTCTTCCTTCATCTTTAATTTTCTTATACTCTTTTGTTGAGGAAATCAGATAGCATACACTATTGAGTTTCCTTTAATGCGATCGTTTTCTTTTCAGCCTCACGGTATTATTTAATGTATCCCTCTGTTTCTTATATTGGCTCTGAACTGGTAGTGAGATCTTCTGGGTTGATTAGGATTTTTGGCAAGGCTAGCTGGGTATCTTTTGTCATGTTGGCAGCTAATGATGTTCATTGCCTAGATCTACTAATTCGTTAGTTTGCAAAAGAGTTATGCTTGAATTCTATCATTCCTTCTTAGCTGGACTGCTTCTCTAAACAGAAGAGTCCCCTCATCAGCCATATGGTTACTTTGAGATCCTGACTGTAAAAGCAGGTAAATGTTGATGCTTCCCCTTTATGTATCATTTACCATGATTTGGCTTCCTAGCATCTTCCAAAAGTAACCACTGAGTTTCTGTGCATGTGTGTGTGTGTGTTTAACAATATTATGATCCGGTTGATTTAAACATATTTGACTTATTTCAATTCATGGTAGTTACTGTCTTTCTGGATGTCCAAATTAAACCATCTCTGGCCAATAGAAGTTACTGGAATGGGTTCCTGAGTCATTTCGGTATACTCTATTAATCTTTGGCAGCTTACTGTATCTATATGAAAGGATGTTCCAAGTTTATTGCACATCTCTTGACTCGACATAGAATTGTTCATTTCTATAGAGAATCCTGGTTGCTTTTTGTGGGAAATGGTATTGAGACACCACAATCTGGATCTAGGGGGTGCTCATTGTACTGGACTATTCACATTTCCAGGTCTTTTTAGTGGACAAAACTAGAAAATATATACTTTAAAAAAAAAGATACAATACATCATAAATTCATACTGATATTTCCAATTCAACTTCTAGACCAGAGTCTTAAAACTTCGGTGGTCTTACCCTGTGATTTCTTTTAACCATTCTGAAAATCTCAGCATTGAGAACTCCAGCAGAGTTACTCATTTGATTTATCCTTTATTACACACACAGTGGGCTCAGAAGAATAACATTATTATGATGACCAAAACTGATTTAAGATTTTGGGGAGCATTTCTTTTTGCCCTCAGGTTGTATCCCACTAAGAAGGTGTGTTAAGTTACTAAGCTTTAATATCATTGGAAATAGTTTCTCTCTGTGTGGTGATGTCACCAGCTAAATACAAGTTGGTCTCCTTCATTTTAATTTGGGGGGTTGTTCTTTTCTTTATTCAATTTTGTGTCTTAATCATGAAAATGCTTTTTCTGATGGCTTCATACTCAAACCTGAAGACGAAGAATGTTCAAAGGCTGACTTCTCATATCTCTTTCACTTTGTTCCCTTCCTCCCTCCACTATGGGCAGCCATTTCTAAACGTATGCTTTTTCTTTTCATTATTTTCTGTATAGAGGCAAACACACACACACACACACACACACACACATTTAGCATCCCCCTTTTTTCTTAATGAAAGGGTAGCATAACATGCACACTTTGGTCTGCTTCTTTCACTGAACAACGTATCTTAGAGATCCCTCCCTAATGGTCTATAGAAATCTTCCTCATTCCAGCTTACAGCAGCATGTTCTAGTTTATGCCAACTGTCCCCTCCTGATCAACATCTGAATTCTTTCCAGTCTTTTGCTGTTATAACTTGTTATTTGCAGACTGGTGTTTGCCCCAAAGTTCATATGTTGAAACCCTAATCCCCAGTGTGATTGCATTTGGAGATAGGGCTTTAAAGAGATAATTAAGGTTAAATGGGGTCATAAGGGTGGGTCCCTTATCCCGTAGGAGTGGGGTCCATAATAATAATAAGACACACCGGTGATGCACGTGCCCAGAGGAAAGACTGTGTGAGGACACAGTGAGAAGGTTCCCTTCTGCAAGATAAGGACAGAGGCTTCGGGAGAAACCAACCCACTCACACCTTGATCGTGGGCTTCCAGCCGCTAGAACTATGAGCAGATACATTTGTGGACTTTTTTTTAAAAAAGTAGGCTTCACACCCAACACAGAGCCCAACATGAGACTTGAACTCATGACCCTGAGATCAGGACTTGAGCTGAGATCAAGCGTCAGGACATTTAACCAACTAAGCTGCTCAGGCGCCCCAAATTTCTGTTTTTTTTAAGCCACCAGCCACCAGTATTTGGTTATTATAACCTGATTACATTAATGCATCAATCAAGACACAGTTATTTACAATAGCTTCAGCAAGTACAAGCATATGTACTGTCTGAAACCAGCATACGTAACTGTTGATTTTAGGGGCTGGAAGGCCCTTTCTTTTTCAAACTCTCTCTCCCCCTCTGTTCCCACATGCTGAAAATTCCCCCAAATCCTTAGAGGACAAGGTCTCTCATTCTGTAACTGGAGAATGCAATACCACTGAAGAAGGAAACAGTGAGAAAGGCATTTCCAAGACAGAGCAAAGACTCAGGGGGTATATAAAGCTTAAGAAATGAAGCAAGGATAGATTGACAGGCTCCCAAGACAAAAGGTTGCCTGTTCCCTGCCTGTGTCCTGAGGATTTCTGAGTACAGTCAGAAGGGAAATGGGGCATTTTTGTTGGGCAAGCGGAGAGGCTCTGGGGAAGGGTCAGTGGAAACTATTTTGTATATAAGTCCTCTAGGGGCGCTTAGTAAAATGCAGATTCTAGGCCTCCCACCTCCAGAGAGCCTGCTGTCATAGGTCTAGGCCAGGGCCCTGGAATTTGCATTTTGTTCCCCTTGGCTCTCCCAAGGGATTCTGGTGCAGGTGGTCCATGGGCCACAGTTTGGGAAACATAACTCTAAAGATTCTGAGTGATGGGGGAACGACTCAAGGCACTGGCCTTGGGCAGGGAGTATGCTTGAATAAAGGTGCAGTGACAGGAAATGGCAAATACCAAAGGGGCAGGGTGGTGGGTCCGGTCGCCCAAGTTGAGAGGAGTATTTCACTGCTGACATTGTTGAGAAATCCCGGCACATGGAAATAACACAAGCTGTGTGGGTGTGTGTCTGCACCTGCAGAGGGGCTCTCTCAAGGGAGCTGGGAGAAAGAACTGGAGTGAGTGGGTAAAAGAAACAGATGCTTCCTGGTCTTTGATAACCAGGCAATAGGGAGCCATGGATGGTTCCTGAGCTAGAGGAGGGAGTATAGTAAGGTCAACATTTTCCCCTTGGTCTCTCCTCCCACCTACTATTTTCATGGACCAAGAAAGCAAATGTGTTCCAGTTTTCCTTATTCCAAAGGGGCTTTCTAGAGTCTTACCTTGTACTCTAAAACCACTTACACTTTGTTCCTTTTCTTTCTGGTCTTTAAACACACACACACACACACACACACACACACACACACCTTGTGTTCCTTTCCCGGAAGAGCCACATCAGGGCTGTTAATTAACTCAAGAATCCTTGTAAAGAAAGATTAAGAAATAGGCAGGAGGAGGGAGTAGCCAGACTCCATTCCCAGAGCGAAAGAAAACATGTTTAGCGAGGGTAGGGGCCCAGAGGGCAAAGGAGGGGGCTGCCTCTCCATTCTGTGTGGCTTTTCTAAGACTGCCAGAAGGTCTGGGGTGGGGCCAGCTGGTGAGAGTGTCAGGCCTACATCTATCTTTTCGGCTGCAGGGACTGTTGGACGGGTCAGTCAACAGCCACGTGCATCTCAGTCCTAGCCCTTCACCAACTCTCTCAACCTCAGTGGCACCATCTGTAAAAGGGGGAGATGCTGTTGCAAAAGGTTCCAGGGGAAAGTCTGAAGGGCTTAGCAGTGTATTTGGCTAATAGGCCCCTAATAAACGCTGAAGCAGTGAGAGCCAGGAGCTACTGCGAGGCTGGAGAACTGGAGACAAAGTGGCCGGCAGGTTTCGGCTCCCTGGTTAGGGTTCTGGGCTGTTCTGGAGGTTGGCAGAAGCAGTTTCAAGGTGTTATTCAGTTGCAAATGGGTTCAGGGCACGGGCTGCATTTCATAAGCCTGTGCACCTCCTGGGGTTCTCAGAACACTTGCAGGTTGTATGCGTCCGGGAAGAATTACTCCCGGGTTGGTCAGGCTGGGGATCCTCTGCCTCTGGGCTCCCTGGGTGAGGGCCAGGTACTGCTTGTTTCCGGCTCCCTGGCACCTCCAAGGAGCACCTGGAGGGTGCTCAGTGAATGCATTTCTTAGGGAAGCACTTGTTTGTGCAAACATGATGTTGCTTTAATTCGTTAATTCCTCTTTACTTCATTTCCACCCCTCCCCACCCCCACACCCTGAACATCAAAGTCATAACGTTGATTTAATAATTTGGAAAATACAGAGGAGTACGAAGAAGTTACACATAATCCCATGTAAGTTTATTTTCTTTTTTTTTAATTAAAACTTTTTTTAAGTTTATTTATTTATTTTGAGAGAGAGAGAGAGAGAGAGAGAGCAAGCAGGGGAGGGGTGGAGAAAGAGCGAGAGAGAGAATCCCAAGCAGGCTCCACATGGTCAGTGCAGAGCCTAACTTGGGGCTTGAACTCATGAACCCCGAGATCATGGCCTGAGTCAAAATCAAGAGTAGGACATTTAGTTGAGCCACCCAGACACCCCATAAAGTTATTTTCTAAGGTAATGCCTGTTTTCTTGTTAATATACAGTACATAAACATATAAATGTACACATTTAGGGCTAAAGAAATTAAATATATATATATAATTAAATATATCTATTTCTAATATATATTTCTAATTAAATACATATAATTATGTGTATGTACACACACACACATATATATATGTATATTTGGAATGATGTTTAATGTCTGGTGTTTACTGAGTCCCTCCCCCCTCCCTGCCAAACTCTGTGCTTAGAATCTTAAACATCCTCCCATTTGAAGTCAGGCAGTCTGGCTCTGGGGGCAGACCTCATCCTCACCCCGGCCTGTCTCTCTAATGGGGGGATAAGACATTAGGTGAAGGGGCCAGACAAGCAGGCGTTCTGAAGCATTGAGAGAAGGATGAGGTCACCTGAGCCAGAAAAGTCAAGGAAGGCTTCCTGGAGGAGGTGGGATTGAGCCTGACCTGGAGGGACAGGAAGGGCTTCGTTCTCTTTGAGCGTGGAGACCTGGGATTCCCGCCCAGCAGCGGTGGGGTGTTACCGTGGTCTGGAGGTCCAGACGTGTCCTTCGGATTCCTTGAAGCTCTCGTGTTATCTCCGTCCCCCCTCGGGACAATGCCGCGGGGCAGGGAGTGCTGGTGGTTAAAGCCGGGATGCTGGAATCAGACAAGCCTGTGCTAGAATCCTGGCCTCCTCTTACGGGTGCAGGAAGCTGTGCAGGTCACGTAGTGTCCTCGTGTGTGTAATGGGCAAACACGGGTGCCTGCTTCAGAGGTATGGCATGAGGACTCAGGGACAGGCTGGCTGCCCTGGTGTGGACACAGCCTGGCCAGGGGCAGTGCAATAAATGCCAGTGGCCAGGGAGGAAACAAAAGCCCACAAAGCTGCTGGAGGCCCCACTGTTTCTGGGCACCCCCTGCGTTCTAGTGCCCCCCTTGCATGCGGGCCCGGGGGGCACACAGGGGAGGCGGTGGAACGCGGACGAAGCTGGTCTCCGCGGCCATGGCCTTGGGTGAGGCTGTCCTTGAACAGTGGTCGTGGCAGCTCTCTCTCCACGGTGTGGGCACACTTATTTCCCTTGAGATGACTGAGCACGCTGTCCCCCGTGAGGTCAGGAAACTCAGAGAAGCCACGGGTCAGCTGTTACTGCCTGACCCCGGCCCCGGGTTGGCCGACCGCTCAGTGCTCTCGCTTCCCCCTGCAGGGGGCTGTGAGCTGGGGGGTGCAGCTGACAATGCCCTCTGGTCCCTTCCCTGGCCGAAGAGCTCGAGGCCTCTCGACGCCCAAAGGGTGGCCAGGGTGCGCACCCCCGCTCTCCTTCTGTCCTCCGTGGAGTGTTCCCCCTTTCCTGTTTGCCTCCCTGGAGCATGGGGCTGGCTCTTCTCCGGGCCCTCCTGCCACCTTGGAGAGGGTGCCATTAGCACAGCCCTGAGGGCTCAGCCAGGGTCGTCCCGACTGTCGGCCCCCTCTGCTCTATGACTCATCACGACCTTACTGCCCGTTAGTTCCTGAGCAGGGGAAAGAGTGGAGTGCAGAGCCCTTGGTCCAGCAATGAACGACCACACACAGGTGTCCTGACCTCCGCCAGCCCTTGCTCATCCTCTGGGAGTTCCAGCCGCTCCCACGACCACCGCGGCGGCAGGGCCCTTGGCCCCTGTGGGGACGTGCTGATCGTTGTCTTCCCTTATCATCGTTTCGTATCCCAACCCCATTCACCAGAGCCGTTCAGGCCAGAACTGAGCACCTATCACCAAAAATGCCCTTGGCCGTTGAAGCCGAAATGCAAGCAGCAGCTTACACGCGTAGCTCAGAGCTATTCAGACCCCTATTTTTCTTTTTTTGGAATTTAATTAATTAATTAATTAATTTCTAATATAATCTCTTGTCAAGTTGGCTAACATACAGCGTATACAGTGTGCTCTTGGTTTGGGGATAGATTCTCATCATTCATCGCTTACATACAACACCCAGTGCTCGTCCCAACAAGTGCCCTCCTCCAAGCCCGTCACCCATTCTCCCCTCCCCCAGCCCCCTGTATCAACCCTGTTTGTTCTCTGTATTTAAGAGTCTCTTGTGGTTTGCCTCCTTCTTTCTTTGTAACTATTTTTTCCCCTTCCCTTCTCCCGTGGTCTTCTGTTAAGTTTCTCAAGTTCCACATATGAGTGAAAACATATGATATCTGTCTTTCTCTGACTGACTTATTTCATTCAGCATAATACCTTCCAGTTCCATCCACGTTGCTGCAAAATGGCAGGATTTCATTCCTTCTCATTGCCAAGCAGTGTTCCATTGTAGATATAAACCACATCTTCTTTTTTTTTTAATTTTTTAAGTCTTTATTTATTTTTGAGAGAGAGAGAGAGAGAGAGAGCGTGAGCAGGGGAGGAGCAGAGAGAGAGGGAGATACAGAATCCAAAGCAGGCTCCAGGCTCTGAGCTGTCAGCACAGAGCCCGACATGGAGCTCGAACTCATGAACCATGAGATCGTGACCCAAGCCGAAGTCGGACACTCAACCGACTGAGCCACCCAGGCGCCCCAAACCACATCTTCTTTATCCATTCATCAGTTGGTGGACATTTAGGCTCTTTCCATAATTTGGCTATTTTTGAAAGTGCTGCTATAAACATTGGGGTACATGTGCCCCCATGCATCAGCACTCCTGTATCCTTTGGATAAATTCCTAGCAGTGCTATTGCTGGGTCATAGGGTAGCTCTATTTTAACTTTTTGAGGAACCTCCACACTGTTTTCCAGAGCGGCTGCACCGGTTTACATTCCCACCAACAGTGCAAGAGGGTTCCCGTTTCTCCACATCCTCTCCAGCAACTGTTGTTTCCTGAGTTGTTCATTTTAGCCACTCTGACGGTCGTGAGGAGGTATCTCAGCACGGTTTTGATTTGTATTTCCCTGATGACGAGTGACGTTGGGCATCTTTTCATGTCAGACCCCTATTTTTCATTTCATCTAATCCTCTCCGTTGTTCGTTGTGTGGCCAGCCCGGGCGAGGCTTTGTTGTGGCGTTCTGTCCCCTGGAAGCTCACTCCAATGGACAAGACCTTTGTTTTAAAAGACCTTTCCCATTGCTCCTTAAAAAACAAATTTTATTTTGAAATAATTATAGATTCATAGGATATTGCAGAGACACCTTCACCCAGTTTTCCCCAATGACAACATCTCACATAACTGTAGGATATTCTCCAAGCCGGGAAATCGACGTGGTCACAACTTGACCGATCCGTCAGATTGCACCATTTTTGCATACTGTGTACGTGATGCGACTGTGTGTGCATGACTCTGTGTATCTATGCAGTTTTACCACAAGTATAGGTTCATGTAACCCCCGCCATCAAGATCCAGAACCATTCCATCTGTGTGGCCACACGCTGTCTACCTCCCTGCCTCTCTGTCTGCATCCCTCACCCCTGGCAACTGTTTCTTGGCTCTCCATCACTATAATCGTGCCATTTTGAAAATGCTATATAAATGGAGTCATATAATATATAATATAAAAATTGTTTTTACTTAACATATATATGCGTGTGTGTATACAGATCATGTCCAACCTACAATGGTCTGACTTACGATTTTTTTGACTTTACAATGGTACAAAAGTGATCCCCATTCAATAGAAACTGTACATCAGGGGCGCCTGGGTGGCTTGGTCGGTTAAGCGTCCGACTTCGGCTCAGGTCATGATCTCACGGTCCGTGAGTTGGAGCCCCGCGTCGGGCTCTGTGCTGACAGCTCAGAGCCTGGAGCCTGTTTCGGATTCTGGGTCTCCCTCTCTCTCTGCTCCTTCCCTGTTCATGCTCTGTCTCTCTCTGTCTCAAAAAAATAAATAAACGTTAAAAAAAAGAAAAAAGAAACTGTATCTCAGATTTTGAATTTGATCTTTTCTTGGGCTGGTTACACACACTACTATCACTATGATGCTCTCTCGTCATGCTGGGAAGCTACCCAATCACAAGGGTCAACAACCGATACACTTACAACCATTTTACCCAGACAGCCATTCTGATTTTCACTTCCGGTACAGTGGTCTGTAAGGTACCTGAGAGAGTCTATGCTGTATTATAAATAGGCTTTGTGTTAGATGACTTTGTCCAACTGTGAGCTTGTGTAAGTCTTCTGAGCACATGTGAGGTAGGCAAGGCTGAACTATCATGGTCAGTAGGGAAGGTGGATTAGGCGCATTTTCAACTTGGATATTTTCAGCTTAGGATGGGTTTATTGGGACATGGCCCCATTCTAAGAGGAAGATGTGTATATAAAGTGAAGATTTAGATAGAGCTGAAGGTCATACCTGGTCTCCTTCTCATCCCGTCCTCCCTCCGAAGGCAACATTGGTAATAGTTTCTTGTTTCCTTTTTTAAAAAAATTTTTTTATGTTTATTTATTTCTGAGACAGAGACAGAGCATGAGTGGGGGAGGGGCAGAGAAAGAGGGAGACAGAGAATCAGAAGCAGGTGCCAGGCTCTGAGCTGTCAGCACAGAGTCTGACGTGGGGCTCGAACTCACAAACCATGAGATCATGACCTGAGCTGAAGTCGGTCGCTCAACTGACTGAGCCACCCAGGCGCGCCCCCCCCCCTTTTTCTTTAACGTTTATTTATTTTTGAGAGAGAGAGAGAGAGAGAGAGTGGGGGAGGGGCAGAGAGCAAGGGAGACAGAGAATCCCAAGCAGGCTCCATGCTACCAGCACAGAGCCTCATGCAGGGCTCGAACTCATGAACGGTGAGACCATGACTTGAGCCGAAATCAAGACTCGGACGCTTAACCGACTGAACCACCCAGGTGCCCCTCTTGTGTTTCCTTTTAAACTTTTCTATACCCACACAAACATACAACTCCTCTTCTGCAAAACTGCAAAATGCCCCCAATTCTTAGTCCCTAAGTTTCTATTTAGACACAACTTCGGACAGCTAGTTGAAGGGGGTGAACTGTGTGCCCCTGTCTGGCATCAAATCCCCAAACATCAACCACTTACTACGTCCCCAGCTCCCAGACTAGTGCCTGTCTCCTGCCTGGACAAGGAGACTGTCTTCACTGTCTGCTTCCTCCCCGTCCCATTACTGCACTGCGTCTCAGCCGGGCGCTCTGTCCACCAGGGGACCCTGGCCAAAGTGTGTAGACATTTTTTGGTAGTCACAACCAGGGGAAAGGGTGCTTCTGGCATCTAGTGCTGGTAGAGGCCTGGGATGCTTCTAAACGTTGTAGAAGGCACAGGGGAGCCCCCCACAAAGACTCATCCGATGGCCCAAGGTCTCAGTAGTGCTGACGTTCAGAAGCCCTGCTCAGCGTTTCATCGCCCTGCAACCAACAGCCAGTGTCGGTCTCTTGCTCAAGACCCTCCCGTGTCTCCCCAGCTCTCTTGGCACAAAATCCCAAATCCTCCCATGACCTACAAGGTCCATTACGATCTCAGACTTCATCTCTCCCACCTCTCTGCTCCAGCTTCACCATTCACTCCCTCTGCGGGTCCTCAAACACGCCAAGCACACCCCGACTTCCTGTTCTCTTGGCCTGGAATCCCCTTGCACACCCAGCTGCACGTCGGGCTCCTCTGCCGCATCCCCAACGTCATCTCTGGAAAGCCTTCCCTGACCTCCGGGTCCAGAACACCGCCTTCCCCTTGCCCTCCCAGCATCCAACCGCACCTGATATTCATTCGATTGGTGGTTTTCAGTGACTTGTTTTCCCCGCTGCATTGTAAACTCCTGTGTGCTTGGTTCACTGAGTCACCGGCACCCGTAGACGAGCACCTGGCCCGTGGCAGACCCTCAGCAAACGCCTGGTCAGTAAACGGGTCTTCGCTGAGCGCCTCACGTGCGCCATCTGGCACCTTCCTCGGAGCTGCTCCAAAGGCCGGTCCGCGCGCCCAAGTCAGCGGGCACAGGAAGGGCTGAGATGCATCAGGTCTGTGGCTGGCAACCCTGTGCCATGCACACCCCCGAGCACATCTAGGACTTCACGCCTTGCCGTCCCGCTCTTTAAAGCATTTTCGTACGTTTGTAGCCACTCCACACAGCTTTTGCTGGTGACGTTTCACGTAACTGCTGTGTTTGCTTTCTGACCCAGCGCCCTTCCTGTTTCCATTTCTTCATTCTGCTGTTTGGCCTTGACGTTGGGGGCCCTCCTCTCAGGGGAACTGCTCGTGCAGGTCCCTTGTTGCCACTAAACACAACGCTTGAAGCAGCGGCCCCTCCCCGTGCTTAAAGGATGCTGCTTTTAGGGCACAAAACAAGCCTTGTGCCTGGTTGTCCTTCAGTGAACCAGAGGACAGACACTTGAATGGACAATCACCTCTCACCAGCCACAGAGGACAGCTGCGACCAGTGGGTCCCAGGGGTGGCAGGGCCCAGCGCCGGGGCTCTAAGTGGGGTGGTCGGTCCATTTTCTGGATCATGTCTGAACTGGCAAGTCAGACAGCGTGGGTGCAGGCAGGGGTTGGCAGGAGCGTCCCTGAGCCTGGGGCCTGCCCTGTACGTCTGTGCGTCTTCTACTGGCTGTGATACGGTGCCTGATGACAATGGTTGCTGCCACTTACCGAGACTGGAGAGCTCCATGTTGGGAGCCAGAGGACCTGACCCCCTGGCCACCTGAATGACCCCAGCTTCAATCCCTCTGAGCTTCTGTTTCCTTACCTGTTGAATTAAAACAACCCAGCGATGCGGCACCTGGGTGGCTCAGTGGGTTGAACATCCGACTCTTGATTTCCGCCCCCAGGTCATGATCTTGTGGTTGTGAGATTGAGCCCTGTGTGAGGCTCTGTGCTGGCCGTGAGGAGGCTGCCTGGGATTCTCTCTCTCCTTCTCTCTCTGCCCCTCCCCCACTCACGCACATGCTCTCTCTCACAAAATAAATAAAATAAACTTAAAACACAGTTGCTGACTCACATGATCTCTGGAGTGTTTGAAAATTAAAAAAAAATTTTTTTTAACGTTTATTTATTTTTGAGAGAGGGAGAGAAAGAGCATGAACAGGGGAGGGGCAGAGAGAGAGGGAAACAGAGAATCCAAAGCAGGATCCAGGCTCTGACCTGTCAGCACAGAGCTGGATACAGGGCTCGAACTCGAGAGCTGTGAGATGGTGACCTGAACTGAAATTAGATGCTTAACCGACTGAGCCACCCAGGAGCCCCTCTCTGGGGGTATTTGAATGAGACTATATGTGTGAAGTTTTAATTTTTTAATTGAGCCATAATTTAATAAAATTTGCCCTTGTGTGTGTGTGTGTGTGTGTGTGTGTGTGTGTGTAGTTTGCTAAGTTTTATGTAGCCACCACCACCACAATCAAGATACAGAATATTTTTGTCACCCCACAAAATTTTTCATGCCTCTCTATAGTCAAACTCTTCCCCCAGCGTAGCCCTGACAACCCATCTGATTTCTGACCCTATAACTTAGCCTTTTCCAAAATGTCATATACATTGAGTCATCCAGTATGTAGCCTTTTGAGTCTGGCTTCTTTTATCTTTCTAGCATAATGCACGACAGATTCGCTGATGTTCCTGCATTTGTCAGTGGTTTGTTCCCTTTTATTGCTGAGTAGTATTCATTCCATCTTGTGGCTGTGCCACAGCTGGTCGGTCATTCAATTGTTGAAGGGCATCTGGTTGTTTCCAGAACTTGGTGATTGTGAATAGAGCTGCTGCAAACATTCACGTCCGGGTTTCTTGGTGAACAGTTTCCATCTCTCCAGGGTAATGAGTAGGACCATTGGGTCATGTGGTAAATGTATATCTAACTTTTTAAGAAACTGCCGAGCTGTTTTCCACGGTGGGTGTACCATTTTGCACTCCCACCAGTAATGTAGGAGAGTCCTAGTTTCTCTGCATCTGTGCCAGCACTTGTTTTTTTGTTTTGTTCTGTTTTGTTTTGTTTTAGCCAATCTAAGAGGTGTGTACTGCGAAGTTGTTTTTTATCTGTCAATCAGTAGTTCCCAGCTTCCGTAGGCGGTATGGAAATGCAGGTGGAAAGCAAGACTCTGGAGTCAAGCCATCTGAGTTCAAATTTGAACTTGATTATTTGCTAACTCTTTTAATTTTTAGCTTTCTTATAAGAAAAAATAGATTGCATGTGAAGTTGTTCAAGGATTTAAGGATTATTATGAATGACAAGTGCTTAGCTTTCCCAATGTTCGGCCACTATTATCACTAGAATAATGCCTGATCTCTGGTTCCCCCAATAAGCATCAAGAAAGGTGTTATGATTCCCCTTTTATAGATGAAGACATTGAAGTTCAGTCGAAAGACCGCACTTCCCAATGCTCTAACAGATAGTTATAGACATAGAATAAGTTCTGGCCAATGAGATGTAAGGCTAAATGTCATGTGGGGCTTCTGGAAAGTCTACCTTAGCAGAAATACGACATAACCTTTTTCTCTCTGGAACTAGGACTCTCCTACATTACTGGTGGGAGTGCAAAATGGTACACCCACCGTGGAAAACAGCTTGGCAGTTTCTTAAAAAGTTAGACATACATTTACCACATGACCCAATGGTCCTACTCATTACCCTGGAGAGATGGAAACTGTTCACCAAGAAACCCGGACGTGAATGTTTACAGCAGCTCTATTCGCAATCACCAAGTTCTGGAAACAACCAGATGCCCTTCAACAATTGAATGACCGACCAGCTGTGGCACAGCCACAAGATGGAATGCAAACTTGTTGGTTGTATCTCCAGCAGCCTCTTTGGACCATGAAGTGATCTTAAAAATATAAATAAGTGTTGAGGACAGAAACATAGGAATGTGGGTCCGGATGGCATCACTGTATTAGCCCCATACTACCCATCCCTAGACTTCTTCTGTGAGAAAAATTAACTTCTATCTTGTTTAAAACAAAAGCAAAACGAAAAACACAAAACTTAGTGGCTTAAAACAAGCATTTAGTCTCACGGCCACAGTTCTATGCTTGATTAGGGTTCAGCTGACTTGGGGTGAGCTTGGCTGTGGCTTTGCCCAGACTGTAGGCTGGCTGGACTTGGCTCTAAGCTGAGGGTCGGATTAGGTCTCCCATTCGTTTTGAATCAGCCTTTCATGGTGATTTCAGAAGTGTTAGAGGACAAGCTCAATTTCACAGACACATTAAGAACTACTGCTTGGGGCGCCTGGGTGGCTCAGTCGGTTGAGTGTCCAACTTCGGCTCAGGTCATGATCTCACGGTTTGTGAGTTCGAGCCCCGCATCGGGCTCTGTGCTGACAGCTCAGAGCCTGGAGCCTGCTTCCGATTCTCTGTCTCCCTTTCTCTCTGCCCCTAACCCACTCGCATTCTGTCTCTATCTCTCAAAAATAAATAAACATTTTAAAAAATAAAAAAAATAATAAAAAAAAAAGAACTACTGCTTGCATCCTATATGTTAACATGCCATTAGCCAGGGCACGTGGCCAAATCTACCAACAGTGGGGGGCGGAAACATACCCTTTCTGTAGTGGAGCGACTGTAAGGCAAAGGACAAAGGGAATTGACATGGGAGGTGTGGACAGTTGGGAACAATAATACCACTCATTACAGCTACACTGAGGTATTACCATTGTGTCTGCCAGTTTTCAAGATGGCTGGACCTGATAATGGAGGTAGAATAAAGCCCATGAATAATGCCGGTAGAAAGTATTTTATTTTATGTTTTTAAATGCCTGTTTATTTATTTTGGGAGAGACCAAGCTGGAGTCAGGAAGGGGCAGAGAGAGAGAGAGGGAGAAAGAGAATCCCAACCAGGCTCCACACCATCAGCCCAGAGCCCGATGTGGGGCTCCAACTCACAAAGTGCAAGATCATGACCCAAGCCAAAATCAGAAGTTGGGACGCTTAACTGACTGAGCCACCCAGGTGGTTCCTTAGAAAGCATTTTAAAGGAAAACGTTGGGGCTTCTGCATCCAGAAAGCTAAATACCACTTTCTCATCCAGACAGAAAGCTAATGCAGAAAGAGCAAGATCTGACTTCAGCTCTCTGGCCAGATAGGGCATTGATGAACTTATCAAGGGTAAAGTGTATGAAATTTTATTTTACTTTTTACTTTTTTAGTATCTTCCCCAATACCTGGCACAGTTCTTGGCATAGAGCCAGGGCCAAATAAACATTCATGCATTTATTCATGAATACGTCTGAGTCTGACTTTTTTCACCAAAGATTCAGTAAGACTCTCATAAGATTATGTAGAACAGCGTTTCTTAACTGCTGTATTATTGACATGTGGGGCCAGATCATTCTTTGTTGTGGGGCTGTCTGGTGCACGATAGAGCATTTGATAGCAACTCTGGCCTCTACCTACTAGCTGCCGGTAGTACCCCTGCCTCAGTTGAAGCAACCAAAAATGTCTTTAGACTTTGCCTGATGTAGACAGAAGAGCAGGTAAGAGCCCCTTCTAGCACAATTCTGAGAAAAATGTCCAAAGTGCAGAAATTTAACTTCAAATAATAGAAATAAGGGGTGCCTAGGTGGCTCAGTCAGTTAAATGTCTGAGTCTTGATTTTGGCTCAGGTCATGATCCCAGATCACGGGATTGAGCTCCGAGGCAGGCACTGTGCTGATAAGGCAGAGCCTGTTGGGAATTCTCTTTCTGCCCCTCTCCCACTTGCACTCGCTCTCTCTCTCTCTCAAAATAAAAAAAATGAATTAAAAAAAATTTTTTTTTAACGTTTATTTATTTTTGAGACAGAGAGAGACAGAGCATGAATGGGGGAAAGTCAGAGAGAGGGAGACACAGAATCTGAAACAGGCTCCAGGCTCTGAGCTGTCAGCACAGAGCCCAACGCGGGGCTCGAACTCACGGACCGCGATATCATGACCTGAGCCAAAGCCGGCTGCTTAACCGACTGAGCCACCCAGGCGCCCCAAAAAAATGAATTTAAAAAAAAGAAAAGAAAAGAAGTAAACTGCCTCAAGACAGTTGTCTTACATCTACATATTTGTAGCTAAATATTTTGTGCAATTTCTCACTGCTTTAGAACCAGTCACCAGTCCAAGGAAATTTAGTAAACTGCAGACATCACTGTGTTGGCCGCCGATTATTCTGGTAAAGGCACAGGATTTTCACTGGGTGGATAAAATTCCATTCTTTCCCTTGACCAATATATTTTTTGAGGGTCTCCTCTGGGCCAGGCACTGGTCTAGGCAATGGAGAAACAGCAGAAAATGGAGCTCCTGGTGGGGCTCCCATCCTCGTTTGAGAGAAAATGAGGAACATGTAAACACAAATATAGCATATCGACACTTTAGTTCTAGGTGCTAGGAAGACAATAAACAGGAAATGACTTGGAGAGGGCCGCCATTTTAGGAGGCAAATTCCAGGAAGTGAAGAAGTAAGCATGAGGCGCTTTGGGAGAAGTACAATCCAGGCAGAAGAAAAGCAATTTTTCTTTTCTATGCAGCAATACGATGATGCAAGACCCAGAATCTACCATTTCACTCCTTCCTTCTTCTCCTTTCTTTTAAAAGAAATCAAAATTACTGAAGTGACAAGAAACCTATCAAAGCTCTTTGGCCCCAAAGTTTTTGTCAAGCAGGCTTTGTGTCTGGCTAAGTCACATCCCACCTGTGGGCCTCAGTGTCCCCGTGCGTCCAATGTGAATGTTGATCCGGAAGCTCAGGAGTTTTTTAGGACAGAGGGAAGAGGAGTGTTGTGTTGACAACCCGGGTTTGAATCCTGACTCCTCCATTATCTAACACAATAGCTGTGGAAAAATGTGTTTACCTCCCTGAGCCTCGGTTTCTTTGAAGCAACCCTCTTGGGACTGGGTAAAATGCCCTGAGTCTAGCCTGGGGCCTCTGAAGCCCTACACTTCTCAGACTCCCAGGTCTCGAGATGATCTCTTTGGAAAGGCTTTGCAAAGAGCCAGGACACCGGGGCACAGAGTTGCAGTCTTACCGCTGTGATGACCCTAATTGTAAGCTTTCTCGGTCCTTCAGAGGGCTCTTCAAGCTTTGTAAGTCCTCAGATCTACATGATTTCACTGTGGACCACGGCGTCAGGAAATAAAGGGACACCCAGGATTCCAGCACCTGGGGGCACGTCACCCTGACATTTCTGAAAAATCAAACACGATATGACAACTGGAATGTGCTGGGAAAGGGAGTGTGTCTGGCTATTTGGATTTCCCACGTGTTTGGATTCTGGGGCAGCAGGTGTTTTCTGAATGAAAATCAAGGCCCACCAAGATAGCCAGGTCTGGATGTTCATAATAACCAGGCTCCTGCCAGAGGAAAACTTGATCTGCAGGTGTGGGGGTGCCCGGAAGAGAAGGGCGAGGGGCTCCCTGCCTGGCTATCTGGGTGGTCAGGATAGCTGGGTGCCCCTAGGCCCGTTGTCCCTCCTCCTCTCCATCAGAACCTGGGCTCGGTTTGGGGCATTCTCCGCTTCCCGGACACCCTTGCAGCTGGGAGTGATCACATGACTTAGGTCTGGCCAGTGGTAAGCAGGGGTGTGCTGCTGGGGGGCGGGGGACATTTGGGTAAATTCTTGTGTTCGTGTCGCAAGGGGGCTGGCCGGCTGGTACACACCCATTAGCTCCTCCACCCTTCCCCACTTGCCCCATCTGGGACTGCTGCCGTGGGCAGAGATGGGGCAGCCGTCCTCCCAGCAGGACGGAGAAGGCTACCCCCTAAGGATGACAGAGAGGAAAAGCGCAACCCAACAGTGCGTGGGGCCACCGTGCTGGCCCTGGGTTACCCACCTCTAGACTTCTTGACGTGAGGGGAAAAGTAAACCTCATCCAGTTAAGCCCCCTAAGTGGTTCCCGTTCCATACAGTGAGACTTAGTGCCGACAGATTCAGTGTGCCGATGTTTTGGACCCTCTGCTGGGCACATTCGCTCAGTCCCCAGTGTTTCACTCAGTCCTCACAGCCCTCCCTGGGGTCACGTCTGAGCCCCAGTTGACAAATGAGGAAACTGAGGCTCAGAGAGGTTTTTCTCCCCACCCCTGCTCACAATCCTGCAGGTCGTCAGCGGTGGAGTTGGGGTCTGAACTCAAAGCTGCTTGTGTCCCAGGGCAGCACGCCCCATCCCCAGCCTGTAACTCTAACAGTAAACGGCAAGGCAGTCACAGAATTTACTGTGGGTCTGAATCCTGGCAGGCCACTTGATATCGTTGTGGGAGGGATGCTACCTAGTGTCTCTGAGCCTCAGTTTCCTCCTCTGGGACTGAAGATGGTAGCAGTGCCTACCTCGCAGGGTGCAGGGGAGAGCGGCCGGCTGCGTGGCATGGGTTAGTTACACTCATTGCGTAGCACCCCTTGACTTACTCTGGCTTTGTGGAAGCTGATGCTGAGCTAAGTGCATTTATTTTATTTTATTATTTTTTTAATGTTTATTTTTATTTAGTTTTAAGAGACAGAGCAAGACAGAGTGTGAGCGGGGGAGGGGCAGAGAGAGTGAGAGACACAGAATCCGAAGCAGGCTCCAGGCTCTGAGCTGTCAGCACAGAGCCCAACGCGAGGCTTGAACCCACGGACCGTGAGATCGTGACCCGAGCCGAAGTTGGACGCTCAACCCGCTGAGCCACCCAGGCGCCCCGAGCTAAGTGCGCTTAAAACCGCTCTGTGATCCTCCCAGACTCTTGCATCAGCCCCTCTGAAAAGGTATCATAGTTTCTCTTTCCAGGTGAAGCAACTGAGGCTTGGAGAGGATGAGTTCCATTCTGAACCTCAGTCTCTTCCTCTGTAAAACGGGTATGGCAACAGTACCTGACTTGTATGGGTGTTTTTGGATTGAATGAGAGAAGGGTGTAGGCAGAACTCAGCCCAGTGCCTAGCACATAGTAGACACTCAGTTAATATAGCTGGTGCTAGAATTTGTTATTATCATTACACAGCTTTGCACTGGCCTTGCTGTTCCTCTGTTTCATTGCCATAGGGGATTCCAATCAGACATGCAGCCTGATTATAGGCTGAGGTGGCCTCTGCCCTGCGGTCAGCCTCTGCGTGGTTTTGCCGACACTGAGTTCACGGTGATGAAGGCTGGCCAGGGGCCAGGCTGGGAGAAAGCCATCACAGCTCTCCCCATCCGTGGGGACCGGCCCAGCTTCCCTCTCACAAACCTTTAGTCCTTGGAGGCTGAAGCCTGACTACTCACACGAAGGCCTTCCTCACAGATGTTCTGCACAGATAAAGAACTGTCTCTGTCCAGGCCCCACTGCCGGGTACTCTTAATTTATGGAGAAATTCCTCTGTGTGAGATGTGGCCTTGCCCTGTTCCCTGCTGGCATCTGCTGGGCTGGCCAATGGCAGGGCCCCTGGCTGTCAGGTCACTTTTCTGTAGGGCAGTGGAGGAGGGGGTCAAGATACACACCCACACCCACACACACACACACTCTCTCTCTCTCTCTCTCTCTCTCTCTCTCTTTCTCTCTCTCACTTGCACCCTTACTCTTTGCCGCACACACTCACACTCATATTTGCTCTGAGGGACTGAGAGGGCTGTGAGGGGCTGCCTTCTCTCTCTGTGGGCTCCCAGAACAGTGCTCTGCACATGGTCAGGCATTTCTGCCATGTGCTCTGGGTGGATGGGTAGACGGACAGATGGATATAAGCATAGTTGAGTGTGTATTCATCCATGCATTTGTCTCAGCCTCTATTAAGCACCTACTGTATGCGGGGTCTGCTCCAGTTTTGGGGGAGAATAAGACTACACAGAGCCTGCTCTAAAGGTCCACCAGTCCCGCTGATGGACAAATGAGCAGAGGGACCCACACCCTCGTTTCGCAAGGGAAAGCCCCCCTTCCTCCAGGGATAGAGCCAAAGTGAACGACCAGGACAGATGGCTGCATCTCCTTGTTCAGGTCCCAAATGCAAGACAGGGCCTCAGGTGGGACAAGTGAGGCCCACCTTGTGCTTGCATGAACCTGGATGGGTGCCTCCCTAAATGCTGTGCCCAGGGGGCCTCAGCTTGCCTCTGCTGAGTCCTGGCCAATTGCGCCTGCAGACTTTGGAGAAGGCACTGGGCCTCCTGAAGAATTCTCATCGATCCAGGGCTGTGAGGAGACACGGCTGCTGCCCCGGGAACTTCCGGGGATAACACAGGCCCATCAGAGCGATGACAAGCAGGTGGGGGAACGATGTTCACGGGAGCTGACATTTACATTTGCTGGTGGGCCAGGCTGTACCAGAACTGCCTGGAGACTTACCACACCACTTCACGGTGAGGACAGTTCCCCCAGCCCTTAGATGAAAGGACAGGTGCTAACAGAGGGTGGGTGACTGGCCTGAGAACGGACAGCGGGTAAGCGACAGGGCAGGGTTCAAATCCTCTCCTCTGCAAAAATCCTGTTTGCAAAATGTGGCCCCAAGCCATAGAGTTACAGGGATTGCAAACCGCCAGAGGGATCCAGGACAGCTCTCCAAGGAAGGGGGCGCTGGGGATAAGCCTTGGGAAATGTGTTCATTGACGGTGAGGAGATGGGAAAGAAGGCATGTGCTCAGGGCATGGAGGTGGGTTGACCCTGGGCAGATGCAGGCCATCCACCCCACGATCCTGCAGGGCCGGGCGTCAGGGTGTGCAAGCTAGCCCTCACTGTGCACATGCTATGACATGAGGCTCAGAGAGGAACACTTGTTGCTTAAGGCCAGACCACACGGTGAAGACAGAGCCAGGGCTCAAAGTGTTTTTACACCAGGAATCACAGCAAACAAAAGGAAGAAAAAAAAAACCCCAAAGCAGTATTTCAGTCCACCACGTAGTGCACTGAAAACAAATCAGCCACCCCGGTTATTTGGTCTCTTGTAGCAAAACAAGCGTCCATGTGACTTCACCCTCCCCTGCGCCCAGTCTCACCTGCCCCTGCCCCTTCCTCGCGCCCCCCCCCCACCCGCCCCAAGCGATGCCCAAGATCCAGGGGGAACAAAATGCTGGGGGAAAACCCTAGGCCACGACTGTCCCGAAGGTGAAAGTCAAGTTGCCAAAATAAACTCCTTTTGTCTTTCTTCATTTTTCCGTGTTTAAATAATAATAATCTGAAAATGAAGTCATTGTGCTCACCGGTAGGCCTGCCAGTGTTGCCCAGCTGCCCCAGGCAGCTGTCTGGTGGGTCATTGTGGCCCATCTCCCTGGGCTCCTACTCCTGGGCTCAGCCCCCCCGGCTGGCATGGCCCACCATCCCCCGCCCCCCTGACCCCACGTCTCACCAAAACGTACCCATCCGGTGTGCCACTCTCTCGGGGTGCATTTCTCTGCTCACGGAACGGGCCACCTCTCCCCAAGGCCTTGTCCCTCGTTGGTGGCTCCAACTCTGTAAGGCAGTCGCCTTTTAGAGAGACAGGAGCCATCAGAGACAGAATTCCCCACCCTTAAGGCATGGATGAGTCTCAAGCAGTAGAATCCGGGTCCTGGGTAGCAGACAGGCAGGGAGTCTTTTAACAGAGGAAGGGTCGTTGGAGCCCTCGAGTCTAGAAACGCACTCCCTCTGGCCGGCCCTGGCCCTCCTGCTCCTCGTCCCTCTTCCATGGCAGGCTGAACAGGTGTCCTTGCTCTCGGCCTCCACGGCCCACGGAGAGACTCTGCTGGCCACAAGGGACTGTCCTGGCCGGCTCCCACTGCCTTCTCTTCTCAGCAGTGACCTTCCTGGGGCGATCTGGAGGATCTTATTCTTTTTTTCCCTCCACCCCTGCAGGGAGTCCAGGGAGCCTGGTATACAGTAGGCACTCCATGGTGGTCACAGAGCCGAGAAAGGAACACCTGAACCCTGAATTCCAGTCTGTGTCCTTGGCGGTCACCTCTCTGTTTCTTCCCCCTCGCTTTCCCTTCCCTGGCCCCTGATGCTTCCAGGGAAGCGGGGAGAGGCAGGGCTGGGGGTGGGCGGTCAGACAGCCACATGGCTATGAGCCCACTCAGTTAACCTCTCTGGCTTCTGGCTCCTTGTTGGCCTGTTGGGAGTAACAGCATGTTACCTCTTACGGAGCAGGGGTCATCCAAGGAGGCGATGTGTGTAAAGTGCTCTGCAGAGCTCCTATTCGCAGTAGGAGCTTGGTGATGGAACGTTCTGCCGTGTTTACGATCTTAGAGGGCAACATTGCTAAGAATTACCTGAGCACGAGCCACGTGCTGAGCACCATGCTGAGAGCTTTAATCGTGGCGAGAGGCGGTGGGTGCGTTTGCTGTCCTCATTTCACAGGGCACAAAACTAAGCCTTGGTGAGTGACCAAGCGGGGCCCAAGTTCAGGATTATCATCTCTCACATGCTGGGGATTCTTCCATGAAGCCTCTAAAGTCCTAGCTTGCTGGCCTGGGCTGGAAACGCAGACGCTCTCCCCGCCATCAATGAGCACTGGGGAGGAAGGGGAGGGTCCTCGGCCCCCCCGCAGCCGCAGCCCAGGGCAATACAGGCACAGACACACATGCATACACAGGAACACACACAGCGCACGTGCGTGGATGCACTCACACACGCATAGTCACCCACAGACACATATGTGCACACGCATGCACACCCGCACATGCACACCTGTGTACGTGGGAGGTGAAGGCCTTTACGGAAGCAGAGGCCTCTGCCGGCCTCTAGCACAGGCAAATGCTGACGCTCTCTGGGCAGCGTGGGGGAGGGCTGCCGGCCTGGCTATCGGCTTCGGATTTCTGGCTGGGAAGAGAGAGGAGGGTCCCAGACGGGCAGATGGAGTCGACGTGGTGGGCTGGGATGTCCGGCCGCCTCTAGAGGGTGGAGGCCCGGCTGGCCGTGGGGCCACAGGGGTCACTGAGTTCTGCAAACAGGAGGTCCAGCCTAGACCTGCTTGACTGGAAACTGCTGACCTTGTATTGCTGGAACCAGGTGCTCACCTCTGACCTCTCTGGGGGAGGGAGAGCAAGCACCGGCTTAGAGGGCGAGCCTGACTCAGGGCAGGAAGGTAGCAGCCTGGGGAGGCCCCGATGCGCCTAGGGTTCCACGGCCTGACCTGCCGGTGCATCTGGAGGTGTGTTCCCTTCCCCCAATTCCCAAGAGCTTGCGCACCGAGCCCGCCGACCTCCTCCAGCAGGCGAAAAGACATAACGCTCCAGCCAGGGCTATCCAACAGAACTTTCTACAATGATGGAAGTGTTCTGCATCTCCACTGTCTGACGGGGTAGCCCGATGTAGTGACAGAACACAGGCAATGTGGCTGGTATGGCTGAAGAACTGAAATTTTCATTTCATTTCATTTCATTGAAATTTAAGTAGCCACGTAAGGTATCAGCAGGTGGGAGGGACGGAGGGCCCGAGTTCTGGGAGGGGGCAGAGCAGGGCTTGAGCCCAGCTCGTCTGCTTGATGGCCGTGACCCACTCGTGTTCACGGAAGTGCATCCCCCAGGACCCAACACCAGTGCGAGTGCTCAGGTCAGCACAGGGCCCTCTAGTCACCTGCCTGGACTTGAGTCTTGGGCTGCGGGGGTGCCTCAGTTTCCTCATGTGTAAAATTGGGGCAAGTGTGATGCACACTTGTAGTAAGCACCCTGAGTATTCGCAGCGGGTTAGTTATAAACAGAAGTCTCAAAAATTAAACCCATAGGCCCTGAAGACTGGGATTTTCCAACCATAGCTCCCAGAGGCTAGCTCTTGGGGGACCTGAGCCGATGGCTCTAATGTCTTCAGCTCGGAAATGGGGTGCAGGGACTGGCCGGGTACATGTATGCAAGCCTAGCATTTAACAAGGATCCCTCCAAGCAAGGGGGCTCTGTTCATTCAGGGGCCCTACTTTCTTATTAGAGATAACATTCCTCCCAACTCTCAAAGCAAATCCTCAAGAAGTGGGAGAAAAATGTTAATGCTCTTTAATTAAAATTCCTTCCCAGGCCCGTCCGTCTGGGCAGGCAGGCCCCTGACCGCTAAGAAACTTGCAGGTCTCAAAGAGCTGGTTCCTGGTAGGGCCTGGGAGGACCTGAAGAATCCTAGGGACTGAGTTTAGGATCTGGTTCAGGAAGAGTGTTTTGTACCCGCGCCAGGGACACGAGCCAGGGCTCCCCAGATTCACAATGCAATCTCCTGTCCTTCTGTGACACATGTCTCGGTGTCCTTAACGAACCAGCGCGTTGCTGTGCTCCATCTCTAGGCCCCCCAGACAACCTGCAGAGCAAGAATTTTTGTTACCAGTCTGCAGTCTCCAGAGGAGGACATTCGGGTGCAGAGTAACCTGTCCAAGCCGCAGACCTGCAGCCCTAGGGTTCACGCCCGGGTCTGCTGGACTTTGAGACAGGAGTTTTTCACCGCTCCAGGACGCCTGGGTCAACACAGCCTGAAGTTCCTCGGGGGCAGCGCCCGTGAGAGGCACTTGTCCAGACACAAGACACAGAGTCATACAAACTAAGACCTGTTGTTTCTTTTCCTTTCTGAAAGAAACACAGCAGACCCGTCTCATCCAAACGCACACCGTCCTTCCTCCATGGGTAAGACAATACTGCCTCCAGGAGTGTCTGTCACACTCACTGTCCTGGGTCTTCTTCAGGAGCGAATGTCGGCATGCATCCGTGGGCTCCTTCCTTTATCACCACATCTTGTTTGTGACAAACCAGTATTACCCAGACTGTCCTCCCCCCCACCCTCGATGAGTGAGTTTACTGAATTAGCTTTTGATGAGATACCAACTGAGTGATTTGAGAGTGCTATTTAAAAAGGAGCTTCAGGGGTGCCTGGGTGGCTCAGTCAGTTAAGCATCTGACTTCAGATCAGATCATGATCTCATGGTTCGTGGGTTCGGGCCCACGTCGGGCTCAGTGTTGATAGCTCAGAGCCTGGAGCCTGCTTTGGATTCTGTGTTTCCCTCTCTCTTTGCCCCTCCCCCGCTCGTGCTCTGTCTCTCTGTCTCTCTCTTTCAAGAATAAATAATAAACATTAAAACATATTTTTAAAAAAGGAGCTTCAGAAACCTCACTATTGTGGGGATGTTGTCAGGACATTGTCCCTTAATTCCACGAGACCCACTTTATTTGGAACCATAAGAGAAATTGCCTTCAGACCTCAAAGTCAGACAAGCCCATACATCTGGACAATCAACTTGTTTATGTCTTGTGGAATCTGAGCACCTTGAAGCTGACCATTTTCCTTCTTTGTTTTGGCCACTAGGAAGCTCAGGATTACATATGGAGCCCACTTCTGGCATGACAGCTCATGCCTCTTAGGGCTGTGCCCCGTTTCAGCTGAAACGTTCGTTTCCCCCTCTGACCATTTACCTACTTCATATTTTCTTTAAAAAAAATCACCTCAAATCCATTTGCAGCGAGAGCAAGGTAAAAACAAACAGCAATCTCTGAGTGATTGTCCGCGCCGTTTGCCCCATTCGGTTTGGGGTGTTTTGGGTCATTTCCCAAAGTCACTTCCACTCTCGATCTGAAAATCTCCATGTGGGAGAAATGCTTTGCCTCCCACGTGAAGACTGTAAAGAAAAGACTCACTTGGACATAGGGTGTTTTAGGACCTTGCTGGCAAATCATAGGCTTAGTTTATGTCGAATCTGGTCTATAGGGTGTTGGGTTGGGCAGCACAAAGAGTCACGACACTGGGTCTATGGTCTTCACGCTGGTGCAGCCAACTGTGTAACGTGGGGGAGGTTGCTTCACCTCTCTGAGCTTTGTCCCGCTGATATGGGGAGGCAAACATGGCTCCAAGCCTGTGTACACAGCTTACATGGGATTTCTATGAATTACCATGGAGGGTTTGGAAGGGCTGGAAAGGGAGACAAACCCTAGGCTGGCTTACCCAGCCTGTGACCTGGGGGTTTGGGTTGGACCCTGGGGTCGGACTTATGCCTCTGGGGGCAGGATCTGAGTGATAGAACCCAGACTTAACCAACAGCAGGTCACAGAATTTTGCGGTTCTGTTTCAGCCCAGACGGTTTACGGGCGCTTTTGCAGCCACCTAGGAGTATCTCTCACTCATCAGAGTTGTCATAATCCTTGACAAACACACGCGGTGCCCCAGTGGGAGCTCAGCCCCCGCCTCTACTCCCCACCACCCCAGGTCCGGCAGGTAACAAAAGGCTAAACTTAGGATATTCCGTGTTAGTTTGGTTTAGAAAGCTAAAACCTACCATATGAGAAAATCCCTAACCATGCCAGGCGGTGTTCTCCTTCCTGACAATCAGGGATATGTCAGGACGCATCTCTGTTTTCCCCAGGGCCTGCCAGGAAGCCAGGAACAAAATACGAATTTCAACTACGATAACTTCATAGATCGCTGTAACCCGGGGTTTTATGTTTCTATTTCTTATGCCCCCCACCAGCCCTGACTTCTGACTCTTATTTATATTTTCCTGGTTTTCATTTGTTTTTCTAATTCATGTTCACACACACACGTCTGAGAAAGTGCATCGTCGTCGCGGGTAACCTCGTGCCCTTGCAGGTGGTATAATCGTGGAGGTCTCACTATGTGACTTGCTTTTTATCTAGCAGCATGTTCTGGAGCCCTGCCCTTGTGAAGGCAGAGGAGCTACGTCAGTGTCTTTAATGGAGTGTGTGATTTCATTGTACAGTTTTATCATAATTTATTAGGCCAGTCCCCTATCTGCGACATTTAGCTTGTGTCTCCTGCTTTTGCTGTTATAAATAACGCTGTCATATGGGGTGCCTGGGTGGCCCAGTCAGTTGAGCATCTGGCTTTGGCTCAGGTCGAGGTTGCTCAGTTGAGTTCGAGCCCTGCATGGAACTCATCCGAGCCCCGCTTCAGATCCTCTCTCTCCATCTGTGCCCCTCCTACCCACTCACATTCTTTCTCTCTCTCAAAAATAAATAAATATTAAAAAATATATCATGCTGTCACGGGGCGCCTGGGTGGCTCAGTTGCTTAGGTGTCTGACTTCGGCTCAGGTGGTGATCTCATGGTTTGTGAGTTTGAGCCCCGAGTGGGGCTCTGTGCTGACAGCTCAGAGCCTGCATCCTGCTTCTGATTCTGTGTCTCCCTCTCTCTCTGCTCCTCCCCCGCTCACACTCCGTCTCTGTCTCAAAAATAAATAAACATTAAAAAATATATGTATGATGCTGTCATAAACAAGTGTGTATAGACCTCCCTGCATGCATGAAAAAGTGCTTCTGATCGGTATGTGTCACGAAATGGAGTAGTTAGGTCACGGTAGGTGAGATTTGAGATTTGAAAGTCATCTCGCCAAATCGCCTCCCAGTGTGGTCGTAGCTGTTTACGTGCCCCACGCGCAGGGCATAAGATCGTCCGTTTCCACATCTTCTTCGTGCTTGGGGTCCCCACGCTTGTTAATTTCTGTGCATCTCACATGAGACACACCGTATCGCATTGTGGTGCTCACCAGGTTGCTAGTGAGGAAGAGTCTCTTGTCAGATGTTCTCCTATTTTGCTCATTGTGGTTCATATTCTTGGTTCGTTTTTTGTTGGGTTGGTGGTCTTCTGTTATTGTTGTGGACTTACAGGCGTTATTCACATATTCTGGATATTAATTCTATATATAAACTAAATTCCCTTAGTCTTTTAACATTTTTAATAATTTATTGAACTTTGGTTATGGTGGTTTTTTTGGCACCCAGAAGTTTCAGGGTTTTTTTTTTTTTTTAAGGTAGAGTTGACATAACATTATATTAGCTTCAGGTATACAATGTAAGTAAATATTGCAAGATGATCACCACGATAAATCTAGCTAACACCTGTCACCGTATATATAGTTACAATTTTTTTTTTCTCATGATGAGAACTTTCAAGATGTACTCTTGGAGCTTCTTTCATGTTTTTAAGTTTATTTATTTATTTTGAGAGAGGGAGAGGGAGGGGAGGGGGACAGAGCACGAGCAGGGCAGGGATAGAGAGAGAGGGTGAGAGAGAATCCAAAGTGGGCTCCGTGCTGTCAGCACAGAGCCTGACACAGGACCCAGTCCGCCAAACCGTGAGATCACGACCTGAGCTGGAATCAAGAGCCGACCAGGTAACTGACTGAGCCACCCAGGTGCCCCATGTTCTAGCTACTTCTAAATATGCAGTGCGGTATGATTAATTATAGCCACCGTGCTGTATGTTACATCCCCATGACTTATTTATTTTATAACTGGAAGTTTGTACCGTTAGACCCCCTTCACCCAGAAATTTCAACTTTGATGCAGTGAAATATGTCTGTTTTGTTTTTGTCTTTGTTTTGTTTTTGTTTGTTTTATTTAATTAATTTATTTTTTTGTGTGTGGCTTCTGGTTGGTATGCCTTCCTGCCAAAGGCTTCCCTGCTGCAAGAATGTGAACATATACTCCGATATTTTCTTCTATTGGTTTCAAAGCTTGGTTTTTCTTAACTCATTTGCATATCTGAATTTAATTTCATGAATGGGGGGTAGTGACATTTTCAAATATAGGTGGCTGCTTGCTCCAGTACCATTCACTGGTCCACCCGCTCCCTCAACGGTGCGAAAGCCCTTCCCTCAGGCACCCTGTTGGCTAATGGGCGTGGGCTTGTTCTGGCTCCTTGTTTGGTTCTATTGATTTATGTATCCATTCTACTAATCCTGCTCTCCTCCTCCAGGCCCTGACTTTCTAGACTGGATTACGGTGTTCAGGTTTTTATTTTTAAATTTATTAATTTTTTCTAATATGATATATATATATATATATACACATACACACACACATACACACACACATATATACACACATGCATATATATATTTAATGTTTATTCATTTTGAGAGACAGAGAGAGACAGAGTGGGAGCAGGGGAGGGGCAGATACAGAGGGAGACACAGAATCCAAAGTAGGCTCCAGGCTCTGTGCTGACAGCTCAGAGCCTGAGATGGGGCTCAACCCCACGAACTGTGAGATCATGACCTGAGCTGAAGTCAGATGCTTAACTGACTGAACCTCCCAGGAGCTCCCAATGTATTTTTATATTGAAGTGAAAGTCACATAACATAAAATTCACCATTTAAAACATTTTAAGGTTGTACCATTCAGTGGCTCTTAGTACATTCATATAGTGTGTGGCCTTCATTACCATCTAATTCTACACCATTTTCATCACCCCAGAAAGAACGTCCTGTCCACTAGCAGCCACTCCCCGATTCCTCCCCTCCCCCAGTCCTTAGCAACCACTAATCTGCTTTCTGTCTCTATGGATTGGCGTATTCTGGACGTGTCATATAAATGTGATTACACCATATGTGGCCTTTTGTGTCTCCCTTCTGTCACTTAGAATCTTGTTTTCAAGGTTTATCTATGTTGTAACATGTATTGGTACTTCCTTCTTTTTTTATGGCTGAATAATATTCCATTGTATGGACATACCACATTCTGTTTATCCGTTCATCAGTTGACAGACATTTGTATTATTTCCATTTTGGGCTGTTACAAATAATGTTACTACGAACATTTGTGTACATTCAGATTTGAACACATGTTGTCATTTCAGCTGGGTATGTACACGCACGTGGAATTTCTGGGTCATACGGTTTAACTTGAGGAGCCACCAAATTTTTTTCCACAGTGGCTGCACCATTTTGTATTCTCACCAATAACGTACAAATTTTCCAATTTCTCCACATCCTTGACAACACTTGCTATTGTCCACCTTTTTGATTAAAGTCATCCTAGTGGATATGAAATTATCTCATTACCGTTTTGAATTGCATTCCCTAGTGACTAAGGATGTTGAGCCTATTTTTATGTACTTATTGGACATTTGTAGATATTCTTTGGGGGAATGTCTGTTCAAACTCTTTGCCCATTTTTATTTGTGTTGTCTTTTTTACTATTAAATTTGAAGAATTCTTGACATATGCTGGATGGTAGAACCTACCAGAAATATGATTTGCAAATACTTTTTCCTATTCTTTGGGTTGTCTTTTGCTTTCTTGATAGGGTCCTTTGATGCACCAAAGTATTAAGATTTATCTTTAAAAATTATTATGGGTGAGGGGGACCTGGGTGACTCAGTTGATTGAGCCCCTGACTCTTGATTTCAACTCAGGTCATGATCTCACAGTTTGTGGGATCAAGTCCCACATCAGGCTCCACTCTGTCAGTGTGGAGCTTGTTTGGGATTCTCTTTCTCTCTTGCTCTCTGCCCTTCCCCTGCTTGCATGCTCTCTCTCTCTCTCTCTCAAAATAAATAAATAAACTTAAAAAATTATTATAGGTGATACCCAACCATTAAGGGATGTAGGAGGACAAAAAAAATATTAAAGAATAAATAAAGAAAGAATGTCAGGTCATATAGGACAAGGGTTAAATAAGCAGTGTTTCAATAGTTTCTATAAAAGTTCAGAAGAAGGCAAGATCACCAGGGATGAGAAGAGCTGAGAAAACATCTGTAGAGGTACAGGGACTTGGGCAGGATTCAGGCTAATGCATTCTAGCAATTTGTTACTAATTCACCAGCCACACTTTGATGAGCATCTTCTCTAGGGCAGGTTTTGTGCATGAGGAGTGGCAGCACGCGGAAGGATGGGTGGGACCCTCACACTCCAGACCAGGAAGCACGGATGAGTGATCTGGGTTACACACACCTGCATGGATGGGCTGCAGTGGCTGGGGGAGCACCCAGGGTTGGGTGTGGCCTCGTGACAGAAGGGACACCTTGCCCAAGATCTGCAGGATCAGGAGCTGGTTGCTGAAGACAGAAGGAGGGCAAGTGCCAGGGCAGGAAAATAGCTCCAGCAAAGTGAGCCCTGTGTATAAAAGGCCTGGTGACAGAAAGAGTCTGCAATGTTCCAGTCAGAGCCTGGGCTGTGGAGGTGAGATCCGGAGCTTGGAAATGGGAAGGGATGGTCCACGAAAGGCCTGTCTGCCACACAAGGGGGACCAGACTTTGCTCTGTGGGCAGAGCCACCCGTTGAGAATTTTATAGCAGAAGAAAGATATGATCAGACATTTGCACTTTGTGAGGGTCACACAGAGTAACACATAGAGGGAAGGGGGTCAGCCTGGGGCCCAGGGGCCATTGGGGTGCTAGGGGCAGCCTCAGGTCAGAAAAGGGGTGTTGGCTGGACAGATGTGCTTGTACATACTTCTTTCATTATTTTTCTGTTAATACTGGAGGGCTCCATGATGGTTTCTGAGAACAGAAAATATCAACTAGCAAGGAGAGCATGAGAGACTGTCAAGGTACAGAGAAAGCTACCCAGAGAAATTATTGTTCACACCTTGTGGCCCATGAGCACACACACACACGCACACACCGCTCTGCAACGAAATATCCTACGTGCTTGTTTGAAACTCAGTCCAATTCCTTAAATCAAACCCATGTTGGCAGACATTTTGTTTTGAATGTTTTACAATTACAGCTCAAAGTAGGGATAGGTGGCTGAAAATGAACCAGAACTAAAAAGAAAAATGGTCACCTAAATCCGACGAGGACACTTCCTTGTATGTGTATAAAGGGTCGAAAAGCCCATGCTTTTTTGGGGGAGGGGGGAAGCTGGTAATGTGTGTTCAACCAATGGATCAGGGAATAATTGCCTTGATGATGTAAGAATGAGGAGGGAACTCACCATCATGGAACATTCCAGATCTATGTGGGAACAAGGCGCTCTGCAAGAGTCACTTCAGCCTTGCTCCTTGTCCAGCACACATCCCTCCCAGCTGGGTGCTCATCCCCTGGGAGGCCCAGCAGTCTGCACCGGTCACACGCCCATCTTGGGCAGGGCTCAGGCCTCTGGACCCGCCATGGGTCAGCACCTGGATATGCCCGTGTCTCCACGCCTCCAGCAAGGGTGCCAAGCACGAGATCTGGAGCCCCTCAAGCCAGAGATGAAACACTGGCTGTGCCATTACCACCGGGAGACCCTGGGCAACTCTCTCACTCCCCACCCATTCATTTGTTCATTCATTCATTCATTCATTCACAGAGATCTCTGTGCTGGGCCCAGAGATGAGTAGGACCCAGGCCAGGGACACTGTACACAGTTAAACAGGAACCTCTGGGTGGTTCCTGGAGGACGGATTCTGTGTGGTGGCCCTGACCCTTACTCTGCCCTCAGGGAGTTCACAGTCAGGGACAGTAGGGGGTAGTGACACGAAGGGATGCCTACAACACACAATCAGTGCTGTGCACAGACGAACACTGGTCTCATGGGAGTTGCTCCAATAGCTAAAGCCCATCAGGGGAGGCTTCCCAGAGGAGGTGATGATGTGGGAATGCGGGGAGGGCCAACAGAGTGAAGGGAAACCTTAAGAAGCACAGGGCTAGAGACAAGTGGGTGGAAAGACTGTGAACATTTCAGTGTGGCAGAAACGTGGGGTGTGGGTGGAGGCAGGACCCAAGGGAAGGGGCTTGGACCCACCCCGAGGGCAGCAAGGAAACACTGGAGGACTTTTACCAAGTAGGTGGCACTCTTTGCCTCTATTCCCTTATGGGTAAAATGGACACAGAGATCCCTGCCTTTCTGGTGGGATGCAGCTCTCACATGTTGGGTCCTCAGCAACGAGGCAGTCATCGTGTCTGCCCTCCCGGCCAGGGCAAGGGTGTGGCGCTGTACTGGCCGGGCCTGGTTGGTACAGCTTGCCACACTCCTGCCCCAGAGCCCTCTGTGGTGGGGTCAGGTGGTGAAACCAGATCCCAGCCCAGAGAAGCAGGATGACGTGCCTCTCTGCCACCCTCCCCCAGACACAGGCTGTGCCTCTGACACCTGGCTCACCTCCCCTGGCACCCGGCCTTTGAGACAGGGCCAAAGTAGCAGGGCAGGGCCAGGCCGAGGGCATGGAGGGTGGCTGGGCTTGCACGGGCTGGGCTTCCTGGGGCTGGCATCCACCAGTGGGAGAGGAACCAGAGAGCCCTAGGGGCGCCGTGGTACCTGTCTGGCTGCTTCTGCTTTCCTCGGGCACAGACACTCCTGCCCTTGTCCCCATCTCCATCCTGCCTGGCCCAGGCTCAGCTGCCAGGACCCCCAGCCTCACTGTCCCCCCAGCATCGCCTGCCCCAGCTGCTTGGTTTAGCCAAATTACACTTTAAACATTTGAATATCGACCCCTTTTCTGATTGCACAAATCGTACGCGCTCATTTTAGAAACCTTGGGAAATACTGAGAAGAGAAGGAAACAAAAATGATCAGCCAGGGACAAGCTTTGTCGAATTAACATTCATTCCAGATCTTTCCACACCTGTGTGGGTAGACACACACACACACACGCACGCACACACACATTTGGGATCACAACGCACATACAATTTTGCATTTTGCTTTTCTCATGGATTATTTTATCCTGCGAGGTTTCTTTTTTATTTGTTTACTTATTTATTTTTAATGTGTATTTATTTTTGAGAGACAGCCAGAATGCAAGCTGGGGAGGGGCAGAGAGAGGGAGACACAGAATCTGAAGCAGGCTCCAGGCTCTGAGCTGTCAGCTCAGAGCCCGAAGAGGGGCTTGAACTCACGAACCTCCAGATCATGACCTGAGCCGAAGTCGGATGCTTGACTGACTGAGCCACCCAGGGGCCCCTATCATGAACGTTTTCGTCAGTCTTGAAGATGACTGAAAAGCATGTCAGTGTTTCATTATGGAAAGGTTCAAGTACACCTGCAGGTGGAAAGAACCACAGAAGGAACCCATGCACCTACCACCAGCTTCAACCAGCAGCCCCCGTCTCGACCCAGGACGGGCGGGGAGGGGCCAGGGAAGTAATCGCCCACCTCTCTGTTCCCCCTTCCACAGTTCTATGGGGCTCCTGACTGGCCAGGCCCCCCTGAAGCCAGGGGGCTCGGGGACGGTGGCCACAGACCCCAGCGGTCACTGACCCAGAGGTCAGCCTCTTCAGCCTCCTGGAGCAAAGAGCAGGGTAGAAGGTGGAGATGGGGCCAGGGGTGGGGACGCAAATGGAGGGAACCCAGGCCAGGAGGGACCGATGCAAAGCAGTACAGCTGGAAGTGGACTGTCCTGGGGAGAACTGGCAGGGAGAAGGGGCCCGGGGACTACATCTTCTCAGACACCTACTGGCATTACTGTAATAAACAACAATGAAATGAGATCGCCCCACAACCTAGTTCTCTTTAACCGAGAGACTGGCCCCGTTTGGGTAATGTTACAGCTCACCAGAACTTGGAGAGGGGAAATCTCACGTTCCGGGTCATTCTTATGAATGTCAGGTCGGGGAGGTGCCCTTCTCTGGTAATCCCCCAAGTCCGGGTGCCTCACGGCAGTTCAGCAAATGTTCACTGATCTGATTCAAATTGAGTTCACCTGTGGCACCCCAGATGACCCTGGACCTGTCCCTGTTTGGGCAATTAAAATGTGCCCGTGTGCTCAAACCCTTCTTAAATGCACGTGGACATTCTTCCGGAAAGCTTCCCCCCAGTATATCTTTCCTCCTTAGCTAGCTCGATCTATTCTATATCTAGTCTCCAGCACAAGGCCTGCCACCCCCTCCCGCAATGATGCCCTGGTTGGTGGCGGACGGGGAGGGAAATGAACCCTAAGTTGTCTGGCCCCAGGCTGGCAGGACAATGAGGACAAGATTTCCGAGGCGAGCCTGTCGTTCTTAGGTGAGGAGAGAAAGAGCAGGGCAGGGAGCAGAGAGCCCTTGGGACACGCCTCGGGAACACTCAGGTGAGCTCTGAGACGATGGTGACACACGACCTGTGGCCTGTCACGACGGGGAGCCCACCCGCTGGGGGATGGATGCCTGTGACCAGGTGGAGGACAGACCTGGGGGAGGCATCTGGGGGAAAACACCCAGCCGTTAATGCAGACACGGAAACATTCTGGAACGGCATCCACAGTTGGCTGCTTTGGGGCCAGCCCCTTATGGTGAGTGTCTTTCCAGCTGATTAAAAGTATTTAGCCTTCCCATTTTGTGTTAGGATCTATCTGCATTCCACTTCCCCCCAATTCCTCTGCAAGAGAGAGAGAAAGAGACGCAGAGGGAGGGAAGGAGAGAGAAAGGCTGAGAGAGAGCGAGAAACCTTAAAGTCTGCCTCAGGACCTTGACTCGACCATTAAGGCAGCTCAGGGTCACAGTTGAACAGAGGCCAGGAGACCAAGGGCCGAGCTTTCCAGAGGCTACAGTCCTGGCGGGAAAGATACAGGCATTTGTGATTTCACCTTCCTGGTGGCCGGGTGCCCTGACTGCGAGATTCAGTAACCCCCAGCACAGGGCGACTGTGCCCCCTTCCCACCAGGCAAGGCTAGAAGCCTCTGCGGAGAGGTCCCGAGGTCCTGCTCCCCGGGCTAAGTCTGCGCTGATGGGGAGGGTGTGCCTGCGTGTCTCATGTTCAAAGGTCCTCTGTTCTCACCCACTGTTGCATGGGCTCCTCCAGGCTGCTGCCCGATTCAGGGAAAAGGAGGCCCCCGGGAAGGTGAGCTGCCCAGGGCACCTGGGCGTCTGCACCAGGACCTGGGAACGTTCCCGACCCCTCGTTTGCAGGCTGAGGACCACCAGCCTCGTCCCCCATCCTCAACCACCTGGAGAGGTTAGAGCTTCGTTCTGCAGACGAATGGGTGAGCCTCGCACCTGGGATGTCCCTACGCAGCCCCATTCCGTGGGGGTAATCTGGGCACACATTTGCCCAGCACCTCATTCCACACTCTGCGACTATAAACTTGCTCAACCCCTCTCCTGCCTACTGGGCAGCTGCTATAAACTTCTTGTTACAGGTGAGGAAACTGAGGTCCACGGGTAAGTGGAGCAGATTCAGGCCTGGGCATCCTCACTCCACAGCCTCCGCTTCTGGTCAGCGGCCTGGCGAGGACACCAGCACATACAGGGGCCACGCAGGGGTCACCGATGGGAATGTGGGAGCCACAACGGACGAGGAGCCCCAGAGCTGGGTGCCAGCTTGGCTGAGGGTTCCCTAGGGTTGCTGCTGTTTAGGGATGTCTCAGCTGCCTCTTTGGGACAGAATTCTGGCAGGGAGCGGCCCCAGACGGAGGCTGTGACCTTAGTGGATCTTTCCCAGGACTGTGGGTGGTGGGGACTCACAGGACCGACCTAGCTTGGGGCTCTCCTTGACTTTCCCCCTTTTGTCCTTTGGCCTCCTCTTTCAAAAGATTTGCATTAAAGGGTCCCCCACCCACCCACTCACCCCACACATGCACCCTAATGCTGACACTACTCAAATCATCATCAGGCCTGGGGACAAACGTGATCCCGGGAAATCCACACCTGTCCTTGAACACTGGACACGAGTGACCCAAATCGCCCCTGGCCCGCACCGTGTCGCCACACTTCCGGGCGACAGAAGTGTCCGGGTGCTGCCGGGCTCCAGCTTTGCGGTCCCAGAGCTAGGCAAGGCCACCGTCCCAGGAGGGTTTGCAGCCTGGGTTCTCTCCTCCCAGCCTGGGACCCCAGTCCAAGCTGACTCTGCCGCTTTCCCCTGGGTTAGCCCTGAGAGCCTCAGGGCCTTCATCTTGGAAGTGGAAAGAGAACGTCTCCCTTGCTGGCTGGGGTTGACTGTACCGGCTCGTGTCTATGAAACTGCCTGGCACAGGCCTGACCTCAAGAGGCTGCGGTCTGTGTGTTTTAGCTGCATTTCTGTACCAGCAAAGGACCCCAGGCCTTTCCAGCTCTGAAATGCCAGACTAAAGCTGCCTCCCAGACCCCACGGATCTGGCTTCTCCCAGACCCCCAGCTTCCTGGCCTGGTCAGTAGGAACTCTCTCCAGCCTCACCCAGCAGCGACCTATTGATTTTTTTCAATTGTTTAAAAGATTATGTATGTATTACATAAGCATGCTTTCTATGTAAGAAAATTAAACCCTATTGGGGGGCATACAAAATATAGAGTAAAAATGCCTTTTTCTCCTCCCTCTACTTCTTCACCTTGATCAATCCCCTTCCAGAGATAAGCATTGTCCGGAGTTAAGTGTGGATCCTTCCAGATGGCTTCTATCAATTCGCACACACACACACACACACACACACACACACACACACACTAATGACCAATTAACATCTTTCTCAGGGTGTATACGCCATAATTTATCAATTCCCTTGTTTATGGACATTTAGGTTATTTTTTTTAAATTTTTTTAATGTTTATTTATTTTTTGAGAGAGAGAGAGAGACAGAATGTGAGTGGGGGAGGGGCAGAGAGAGAGAGGGAGACACAGAATCCGAAGCAGGCTCCAGGTTCTGAACTGTCAGCACAGAGCCTGATGCGGGGCTCGAACCCTTGGACACAAGATCATAACCTGAGCTGAAGTTGATGCTTAGCCAACTGAGCCACCCAGGCACCCCTTAAAGATATTTTTAAAAAGGAAATAATATAAGTCAGTCATGAATCCAATACCAAGATCGATAGTAAGTACAATTTTAACCATATTTGCTTCAGAGCTCTTTTTTAATAGAGGAAATGGAATGTGATGTAGAAAGCTAATCCTTCCCCATAGTTTTCCTCTCTCCCACTATCCAGCAGTTGCTGTGGGCCCCTCTGAGCATGTTTGTATGTAGACCACAGACACTAGGCTAAATCCCACGGTCAGGGACTTCTCCCTCCTTCTTGAGATACTTTCCTTGCTCCGGGACACCTAGTTTCCTCCCTCTGCACAGGCCACTCCTTCACAACGTCCTTCACTCATTACCCCCTCATCTTCCTGTCTGCTTGAGGTGGGAGGGCCCAGGGCTCTATCCTTCTCATCTCTGCCTACACCCTCTCCATGACCTTCCATCCTCTGGGTTTTAATACTATTTCTATACTGACTGACATCCGCATCGATACCTGTAGCCCAAGACTTCCACCTAATTCTATGTCCATATACCCAACTACCTATTGGAGGTACTCTTTGGGATGATTGTTGAGTGTCTCCATCAAGGGACCAGAAGCAAACTCATGAACTCCCCCCACCATTCCTCCCAAATACCCCCATCTCAGTAGATGGGTACTCCACTCTTCTAGTGCCTAAGCCCCAAACCTGGGCCTCATTCTTGATTCCTCTCTCTCACAGACTGGACACCAACACCAATGAGCATATCTTGCTGGCTCAAAATACACCCAGGATCTGACCACTTCTGGCCACCTACCTCCACTGCCACCATCCTGGTTCCATCATACCCATCTCCATGTGCCATCCTGTAAAAGCACTCGTCATTCACTCATTGTTTGTGTCTCCCAACAAGAAGGCAAGGATAGTATTCATTGCATTTATTCCTGCACCATCTGCCTAGAGGACAGTGCTGACAAGTAATAGGTATTCAACAAACATTTGTTGGATGAATGAATATTTTAATCATCAGTTTATTTCTGTACTCCATTGTGATTCATTGAATGACTTGACTGTTCCTGACGAATACTTCAATATTTTATTTTATTTTATTTATTTAAAAAATTTTTAATGTTTATTCTTGAGAGAGAGAGAGAGTGCACAAATGGAAAAGAGTCAGAGAGAGAGACAGAGAGAGAGACAGAATCCAAAGCAGGCTCCAGGCTCTAAGCTGTCAGCACAGAGCCCAGTGTGGGACTCGAACTCATGAATGGTGAGACCATGACCTGAGCCGAAGTCAGACAGTTAACCGACTGAGCCACCCAGACGCCTCTCAATATTTTAGTTACTTATCTTTTTGAAAGAGAGAGAGAGAGAGAGAGAGAGAGAGAGAGAGAGAGAGAAGGGAGGGGCAGAGGGAGAGGGAGAGAGAGTATCTTTTTTAAAAATTTTATTTGAGAGAGAGAGAGTGTGTGTGTGGTGGGGGGGGGAGAGGGACAGAGGGAGGGGAGAGAGAGAGAGAGACAGAGACAGAGAGAGAGAGAGACAGAGAGAGAAAATCTCAAGTAGGCTCCACACTCTACTCAGAGCCGGAAGCAGGGCTCAATCCCATGACCCTGGGATCATGAACTGAGCTGAAATCAAGAGTCATATGCTCAACCAATGGAGCCACCCAGGTGCCCCTAGCTACTTACCTTTCATATGTTTTGATAAATGGTGTTTCACATACCTTCTGATTATTATTCTTTTTCAAAATTGGCTTTATCGTCCTCATTCATTTCCAATTCAGATGAACTTTAAAAGAGTAATCTTGTCAAACCTCATTAAAAATCCTGTTGATGTTTTGACTAGAATTACATTTATAAACACATAGATTGATTTGGGAAGAGACAATGTCTTTACCCATTGGGATCTTCCTATCCTACAACATTGAAGTTTCCATTTATTCAGGTCTTTCAATGTTCTTCTATGTGGTTTTAGACTTTTACTTATATCAATCTTGCCCATTCCCTGCATTTCTGGGAAAAATTCTATTAGTCATGATGCATTTTTGGTCCAGGATCCAATTCAAGATGAGCCATTGTATTTAGTTGTTCTGTCTCCACAGTCTCCTTCCATCTGAGATAGGTTTTCCACCTTTCTCTGCCTCCCTTGCCTTGAGAGTTTTAAAGAGTATGGCTCATCCCGTAGGATGACCTCCCCCTCGGTTCACACACTGTTTGCACATGTCCACACCCCGGCCTGCAGCCTTGGTGTTCAGGAATGAGAGACGCGCCGGGCGACTTCTCAGGGCCTCACACCAGGAAGCACGCATGTCGACCCACCTCACTCCTAGAGATGTCAGCCTTCATCATCTGGTCAAGCTGGTGTCTGCCGGGTTTCTCCACAATAACGTCAACGTTGTTGCTCTGTATTTGACTAGCATGTTGTTGGGAGACAGTCCAGTATCATGCCAATATACTGTTCTTCATCATACTTCTACCAGCCAGCCTTCCGATCCATTTACGGCTCCTCCCCATATCAGCTATCACTATGGTGACTGCCAGGTGGTGATTATTTCTATCAACCCCCCCACTTCCATTAATTGTGTTTTCTTGCAAGGAAGACTCTCCCCATTCCAATGTACTCATGTATGTGTTTATTGACTTGTATCAACATGGCGTCATGGTTTCCATTGTCGTTTGTAGGTTGTGTTCTGAAGGTGGTATTCTGTATGCTGGGTGTGCTCATTGCCACCAGGGGGTCACTGCTTCTCAGGTCTCTTGGTGAACATACGCCTACATCAATATGCCCATACACATATATCTACAACTATTTCTACATCTATCTGGTAAATGGACTTATAAGCCTGGGAGTTCACATCGTACTTCCAATGCCATGCCAACTCCTCAGGGTTCTTTCCATCCTTCCCTGTTCCCACGTTTGTAACTCAGAGATATGGTTCCCATATCCTCAATATATTTACTTACGTGCTCAATCCATTAACTATTTGCTCAGTGTAAGTAATCTTCTGTCCACTCCAGCCACCTCCACAACCTGCCACCCCTGCCCTAGTTCTTTGGAGCCTGGAGAACACAGGTGTCCACACCTCTGCAAGGTACCCCTTCCACCCCACCCCCTGCCACCCTGCTCCCTCAGATGCAGACAACTCCAGGTTTGAAGGGGAACCAATGGGTAGATGGAAATGACAGAATTATTTGAAAGAAGACCCCTGCTTTTAAAGCAATCTGAGGTTGGGTTTTCTGTTACAGGATAAGCTGTCATACCTGATGCTATTGGGATTAGTAATTGGACCAATTTGAAAAACCTCAAGTAGGGATCCATAAAACATGTTTTGAAAACCACATGCATGAATGTTTTCTTTAAACTTTTAATTTAACTTTCAAGCCGCAGACATGTCTTTATTTTCCAATATTTTGATGTAGGGCTAAGGCCTTTCCTCGATGTGGGTTATCTTTCACACGTAAACCACACGGAGAAGACATTGTCTACAATTTCCGGTGTCAACGTCCTCGGAGTGATCTTTAAAGGTGTTTGCAAAGCTCTTTGAATGCAAAATCATTCTAGATTAGTGAAATTCCCCTAACCCAGATTTGTAAAACTCTCTTGCATTTACTCTCTTTGTAAAACCAGTTGGTTTCAGTGACTTGCATTTAATGTGCCTTTCCATGACATTTAATGTAATTTTTATAGCAATAATACTTTCTTTCCACACTCTTATTTCATTGATCTAGGGGCACCTGGCTGGCTTGTTGGTTTGATCTCATTGATTTATACACTATTTACTTAAATTATATACACTTACAATAATAAATATAATTAGTGCAAACAAGTTTGGAGCCAGATACAACTGATTGGCATGCATACAACTCAGCTGATAAGAGCAGAAGTACATGAAGTTCTAGAACACTCCAGGATACTTTTTTTTTTAATTTTTTTTTAATGTTTACTTATTTTTGAGACAGAGAGAGACAAAGCATGAACGGGGGAGGGTCAGAGAGAGGGAGACACAGAATCGGAAACAGGCTCCAGGCTCTGAGCTCTCAGCACAGAGCCCGACGCGGGGCTCGAACTCACGGACCGTGAGATCATGACCTGAGCCGAAGTTGGCCGCTTAACCGACTGAGCCACCCAGGCGCCCCAGGATACTTTTTTTTAATAAGGGTCACAAAGCAAATATTTTGTCCTTTGTGGGCCATGTGGTCTCTATAACAATTTCTTAACTCTGCCACTGTAGTGAGAAAGCAGCCACAGCCAATATGTACATAGCTGAGCATGACTGTGTTTCAAGAAAACTTTATTGACCAAAATAGGCGGCGGGCCAAATTTGATCTTCAGGCCACAGTTTGCTGACTCCAAGGGGTACCTGATTAGTTACATGCATTCCATGGGCCATGGGCATCCATCAGGATGTACTGGGGGAAATGGAGTGCAGTGGTTGCTTGAGTGGACCTAAGAGACCTCTTACTGCCTTGCATCAGAAAGCATCCTTACAGACACTACCTGACTCAGCTTCCCCAGTTGCCCATCATGCAGACCTTTCTACTTCCAAGCTAGAGTTCACTCCTTGGCATTTTCCTGAGGACAAGGCATGTTTTATTGTATTTTAAGAAAACCTTTTATTATGGAAAATTTAAAAATATAGAAATGTAAAGTAGAATAATAATAAACTTGATGTAGCCATCACTCCACTGCAACAATTTTTTTAAGCTTATTTATTTATTTTGAGAGAGAGAGAGAGAGAGAGCAAGTGGGGAAGGGACAGAGAGAAAGGGGGAGAGAGGAAATCCCAGGCAGGCTCCACACTGTCGGTGCAGAGCCCGATGCGGGGCTTGAACTCACAAACCATGACATCATGACCTGAGCCAAAGTGGGACACTTCAGTGACTGAGCCACACCCCCCCAACTGTGGCAATTATTAACACATGGCCAGTTTTCATCTGTAGGCAAAGAGGAGCCTTTATCGCTTCCCTGAAAGCCTCTGCTAACTCAGGAGTATTGTCTGGGGAGGACAGCCAGCGGAGTCACACTTGGGGATCCCTGTGTGGGGGTAAAGGGGGCAGGAGACTTGGTAGCTAAGAGAAACTGCCCCCAAAGACCTCGGGTGTCCAAAGCTGGGGAGATCTCCCTGTGCAAGATGGGTGTTGTCTGCCTTTCAAGGACTCTCTTACTGAGGAGCTCAGAAGCTAAACTTTCAGGTGAATACTTAAGACCTTCCACCAACGTCCCTTCCCCAAATTCTTTCTTCCTTCCTTTCTTTCTTTTTTTTTTAACTCTCTGCAAATATAATAACACAAGTGTGCACCATGGCCCTTCAAGCAGATTTTTGAAGAGGCCGCACAGCGCAGCGGCCGAGGGTGGCTCCAGAGTTAGACCACCTGCTCCTGGATCCAGTCCTCCCACTGCCAAATGTGGGGACATCTCTTCTCCTTCCTGTGCCCCTGTTTCACGCCTCTTAGGATTTTTGAGAGCATTAAAAGGGCTAGATAATGAGTGCAAAGCACTAAAAACAGGTGTTGGTACCTATTAAATAACATTATTAAGATGAGATGATGATACAGGAAGACGATGCTAGAAGCTAGTAGTAAAAATACCTGGGTCTTACTACAATACTAACTACTGCCTGTAGAGAGTGGGCTATGGTGGGGATGAGGTCGGGCTCCTGGCCACACTCTTAACTAGTTTTGTGACCATGAGTTAGTCACTGTCCCTTTCAGGGCCTCCAAGTTCACATCTATAATAGAAGGTACTCGAGCAATCTATCCCTTTTGTATTACTTTGGTCTGAAACCTGGAGTCTGTTCCCAACTCACCATGGGCCTCCTTAAGCCCTGGGGCTTATTTTTAATTAACCAACCATCAGGAATGCAAAAGCTTAGAGGTCAGATGTCTGAGGCCACCAGCCTGGTGCCTCCTCCTTCCACTCACTCCCTCTCCAGTCAGGTCTCAGACTCAATAGCCGCAGGCCATCCTCTGGCCCAGCTCACTTAGGTGAGGTGGCTGCCCCTGGAGTTCAGGAGACTGTGGGCTGGACAGTTCCCAAAGCCCTTGCCAGGCCCGGAATTGCCACCTGCAGCTAAGAGGAACGGGTGGGGCACCCCATCCAGGAAGCCAGCCCCTTTCCCCAGGGTGTCCTCCCTAACTCTAGATTCGAGACTCTAGAACCACTCGGTCACCTGAGGCTACAGGTGCTCCAGAATCCAGAAGGTAGTCTGCAGTCTAGTCCTAAATAAACAAGGGTCTCTTCTGAGACCTCTACTGATGGACCCCTCTCTCTTGGGGTATGCTTGACTTCAGCTTTCAACCTCACCAAGTAAGAAGGTGGTGCCGACCGTGTGGCAAGTGCCTGGCTAAATGGGTCGAATGGGGAAGAAGGGTCACATGCCAGTAATAAGAGAGCTGAACTTTAGTCTGCTCTGTCACCAGCTAGGGGCCTGAGCCAGTGGATCTGTGGGCCCACTATCCTGGAGGGGGTTGCATCCCTGAGCCCCATGCCAGCTCTCCTGGGTGAGTCTAGGATGTGCAGGAGAATGAGGAGCAGAGACCAGAGTGTCCTGAATAGTAAAGCAGGCTCTCACCCACCCATCCACAGCGTGTCCCTGACACTCCATTACCCACCCACAACCTCTGGCGTGGCTTTCAGATGTTCTCTCGGCACACGTCCGCTTTCAAGACCTCAAGCTTTGCATTAGGGAGATGGTTGGGCAAAACTCACTCTTGGGCTGTATAGGTGACCGCGGGTGACAGGGAAGCAACAGAGGCCCAGGGAACAGAGCTTCTCTCTGCGTCGTCCAGGTCATGGGAGTGACTGTGGGGTGAGGCTCAGCTCTCCCTGCACGGAGGGTCAGCCTCACCATGGGACCCTGGTCTCAGGTCCGCTGAAAGTGGGAGGATGTCCCTGATTAAGTATCCAAACACACGCTTATGGGTCTGGCTTGGATGTCCTCTGGACACACACATTCCCCAAGAAGTTCCTGAGCTGGGCTTTCCTCACGTCACCGCTGGTCACTCCAGCTACCAGGTCTCAACGTTTAGAAAGCTCAGTCATCAGTGGCAGCTTGCTGGGCGCCCGGTGATCTCTCTCTCTGTCTCTGTCTCTCCTAATGTCTTTGCCATGACACCTGCATGGTTGTCCCGTTTCACCTTTATGCCTGCGTTCTCCAGCCAGTGAGCATCAGCCTCTCAAGCAAACTCCATCCTTGCATTTTGACACATCAGCTGACATTCTAGGCTAAACACTGGCTCTTTTCCTCGCCTCCCTCCTTCCGCCCAGAGATGCGTTATCCAGTTATTATAAGAGTTGGAGGCCCTCAGATTTCAATCCCACTGCATGACCGTGGTCTTTCTAAGCCTCAGTTTCTTTTTTAAAAAATGGTTACTTATTTATTTTGAGAGAGAGAGAGAGAGAGAGAGAGAGAGAGAGAGAATCCCAAGCAGGCTCTGCACTGTGAGCGCACAGCTGGAAACGGGGCTCAGTCTCACGGACCGTGAGATAATGACCTGGGCGGAAATCAAGAATTGAATGCTTAACTGACTGAGTCACCTAGGAGCCCCTAAACCTCAGTTTCTGTGTCCGTAAAATGGGAATATTGGCAGTGTCTCTCTTACTGGGCTATTACGATAAGCAAAAGAGATGATGCATTCAAAGTGATTTGCACAATGCCTGACTCCAGGCCTTTTGTTTATGTGCCTTCTCTTGCACCCATCGGAGTAGTGAGCTCAATAGAACAGCTTAAATTATGCTTCTGGTAGCCTATATTTGTGGAATGATCTATTTCTTAAGTTACACATTAATTCAAGGCTTCATTAAGTAGCTCAATGCCTTGGGCAACAGATTACTTATAAATAGCATAATATTTAGTGGCTCCTTAGTTGTGCAGTCAGACATTATTAATGGGCCATGACTTCGAATCGGGTTGAAGTGTAAACACACGTGCACATCCACTCGTGTCGCCACGTGCACACACACGTGTACGCACTGAGTGACCGAGGAAGATACTCCCGAAGCTGCTGGCATGAGTTTATCTTACCGTTGGCTTTGGAAAAAGAAGATCAGCCTGGAAGAGAAAGAGACCAATCCCTTTTTGCATCAAAGAACGGGAAGAACATATTCCAAATGTTGATTAGCGGGCTCCTCGTTGCTTATGCCTAATTATTGCCAAAGCATTGTTTCAAGTTTACTCTTTTTACAAATGTTATTAGTCCCAGGGATAATTTTCTGAGTCTTTCACTTGGCAGAGGAATTACTAAATTTCTCATAGCCTATTTATTTATTTATTTATTTATTTATTTTTAAAATTTCTTTTAGATAGAGAGCATGAGCAGGGGAGAGGGGCAAAGGAGAGAGAGAGAGGAGGGAGGAGAGAGAGAGAGAGAGAGAGAGAGAGAGAGAGAGCCTCAAGCAAGTTCACTGTCAGCATAAGGCCTGACACGGGGTTTCATCCCGTGACCCTGGGATCATGACCTGAGCTGAAATCATGAGTCGCTCAACCGACTGAGCCACCCAAGCATTGCATTCCATGGCTAATTTAATCATTTGGGTAATTTAGGTAAAAAGGAGATCACAGTGATTTAGAACATTCATCTGGGGTAACTCAAGTCTTCCTGTATTTTGGTGTGTGTGCGTGTGTGTGTGCGCGTTTTGCCAGGGACAGGCTCCTGGAGGTCAGGGTTGGTTGAAGAACATATCAAAGAGAGACTTGTGAATACCTGACATTGTGGAACAGCCTGGAGCAGATCAAGGGCTTTGAAGGTGGTCCAGGTGTTCCAAATGTATCTTGGCTACAGCCACCTCCATTACACATTTTTGGTTTTTGGCTTGTTTTGTTTTTTCACTAAAAATTCGGGGTGCCTGGGTGGCTCAGTCGGTTAAGCCTCCGACTTCAGCACAGGTCATGATCTCACGGTTCGTGAGTTGGAGCCCTGCGTCGGGCTCTGTGCGGACAGCTCAGAGCCTGGAGCCTGCTTAGGATTCTGTGTCTCCCTCTCTCTCTGCCCCTCCCTAGCTCACACTCCCTCTCTCTCTCTTTCTCTCTGTCAGAAATAAATACACTTTGAAAAAAAAATAAAAAATAAAAATGGAGGGCTCCATCCTGCTAAGTTTTCCCGGAATGATGAGAGATGTGGTTATTCCTGGTCTTTCAGCTCTGGGCAACTCCCTGAACCCAAAGACCTTGTCCTCATCCCCCTGCTCCTTACCCACCAACATTGTGGGGAGGCTCGGGCTCTGACCGCCTGTCAGAGAGCCAAGCAGACCGGCCCACCCACAAACCATTCACTTGCTTCTGGGTGCAGAGTCTACTCGCAGCTCCCCTAAGATCTGGACAGATCCTCTGGCCAGTGGGTATCGTTGTTTGGCCTCCTGTAGAGCACAGGATTTGGGATGTCATCACAGAAAACACCAGATTTTTGATCCGTGTTCCATCGATTATCACCTTCTCTCTGCTTCTCAGTGATTCCCCAAATCACAGAACTTTACAGCTGGCGTAAACCTTAAAGACCATGAGGTCAAACGTGACAGCCTGGGAAAGCAGGATGCAGAAAGAAAATAGAAGTCATGGCCATGGGCTGCCACAGTGACCAGCAGGGCCGAGGCTGGCTTCCTCGACCTCGTCCTGATGTGCTCTGCTGGTTCCTGGAGGTGACTCCTTCTCCATCACAGCACATGTCCACCTCTGCGTCTGGAGGCCCGGAGTCAACAAGACGTCGTACGCCTCTGCTCTGCATTTGCCAAAGTACCGAATGGTTTCAGCAGAATCTGGAGAAAACAGCACCAGGGCCCAAGGAAGCAGTTGGTTGGCACTATGGCTGTTCAGTGCGTCCTTGAATTGTTTCTGTTCTGCTTTGACAAAACCCAGGCCGGGGCTCCTGGACAGCAGCCCCACATCGCATCCAGCTGCACCCTGGTCCAAGCACAACCGCCCTGCCCCGGGTGCCCAGACCCTCGTGCACCTGCTGACCCTGTTGGCTCTCCTGCCTGGAGTGCAGCTGAATGCACAGTGACATCTCTGGCTTTAGCGCTCCCTTACCCTCCTCGTGACAGCTGGCTCCCCCTTTCCTGGATCGGCCGGTAAAGCAGTGGCGAACAGCTTTGTTCAGAGGTAACAACCCCTGATTGTTGCCTTAGGGCTGGCTGACGCCTGGGGGACCGTGCTGCCCGGGCTGCAAGCCTGTGCCCCGTGAGCGTGGGCACGAGAGAAGGAGAAAGTCTGTGCTGCTCATTTGTTAGAAAACCGAGTTCCTGGTTTGCCCTGTGACTCTCCAAACACAGATTTTAAAGAGCCTCGCTTCTCATGGGCCCACAGTACTGCAGGGCTCCTGGGGCTAGAGAAACGCCTATAAACCCTGCCCCCGGAGTCCCCGGGGCCTCTCCTTGGGAACAGGCTATGCCGCGTAAACCCCTGGAGGTAGCACCAACTTTCTATCCGTATCCCCGCCTGACGCTGAGATGCATCACGGTTGCTCTGAGCACACGTTAGCATGACGGCTCCTGGACGGGGGGTGAGAGGGTCTCACCACACCGAGCTGCCCTGCTCCCCCACCTCCTCAGGAAAAGGCGACAGTGTTGGCCGTGCACCTGCAACATATGGCCCAGGGACCACCCACTAGGCTGGTACCGATGCACCCCTCAGGTGGGGCCCCGGGGGAAGGGAGGGCACAGTCCGCAGGGGCAGGACTGGCAGAGTGGGGTGAGTTTTATGGATGGAGAGCTAGGAAGGTGTCTCAGCCGTGCCCGTCCATCAGGGAGGTTTGCTGTGTGGGAACTGGGGACTCGGGGAGATGTCGAGACAAGCGAGATTAGGACCGAGGGGGAGGGGGGGACATCTGGGAAGATTAGGAGTGAGATGTGGCAGGACGGCGGAGACAGGCGGAAGCAGGCAGGGGGTGGAACTCTGCAGGCAGGTGGCAGATGCCGGCCTTGGAGC